>NC_143510.1:83634680-84834680 GCF_031878675.1 Megascapheus bottae
GTTTGTGCAAATTTCCAGCTCCCAGACTACAGGACAGGTAAGATGAAACTTCTAGGGACGTTTATGCTTTCTTTGTTGTTGTTGTTGTTCATTTTCATGTTGTGCTCAGAAGCCTTTTGTTTTCCCATAGCATCATGGGAAAAGGTTCCTTTCTGGGCTTCACGAAGTCAAGAGAAAGTTTAGAAGGATAAGGTCCAGACCCTGTATTCAACCTTAGAAGCTAATTTCAGTGCTGTCCTTTACAGATCTGGAGGTGCTGGCCTCAGTCCTCACTTCCCTCATCATTTAAACACCCCCATCTGTCCACTCCTGGAAACTAAACAACTCACAGTGGAAAGATATCCTGGGGAATTCCAGGGCTGACAGAAACAAATGCTTACGATACCCATCAGGCATTCATCTACCCTTCCTGGCTTCTACAGCCCAAGTGAAAGTGCTCAGATGACCTTGACTAAGGCCCATGTTCAGTCCATCTATACAGAAGGCTCTAGAGCAGCTCATCCAGCTGTCATTGCAGAGTGAGGCCACTTACCTGTGACAGCCAATGAGGAGGCACATTTTGCAATACCTGATTTCTGACCTATTAAGAATAGGCTGAGGGCCAGGCCAGGCTCTAGTGGCATATACCTGTTATTCTAGCTATTCAGGAAGCTGAGATCTGAGGATTCAGGTTCCAAGTCAGTTTGGGCAGACAAATCTGAGACACTTATCTTCCATTAACAAGCAAAAACTGGAAGTGGAGGTATGGCTCAGGTGGTAAAGCCTCAGTCTCGAGCAATATAAATAAATAAAAGCTGCTAGAGCAAGAGTGCAAGGATCTGAGTTCAAGCCCCAGTACTGGCATATGTGTGTGTGTGCATGCTCACATATGCATGTGCATGCACACACACACACACACACACGATTGAAAACGCATGTTTCTGCATCCATGCCAAGCAAATGTTTGCCCATAAACAACTCTATTTTGATGGATCCTACTCTGATAATGCTTTTTATGAAGACATTGGAAAATGGCCTCTGGTTGGAAGATAGCTAGTGTTGGAGAGTGTAAGCTTTGCCTTTCCAAGGGTCTGCTTAACCATGTTTTGGAATCTGAGTCATAGTTGACCGGCTCACCTGACCCCGAGCAAGTAACTTTGTCCCTCTTAGCATTCATTTCTGCAGTGACAGTGAGCCACAGAGGTGGAAAGGATCATTCCTGCAGCATCTTCCAACAAGATTATGTTTCTGCCTACTTATGAGAGATAACGAGTAAGCCATTCCATGTCAAAAAGGCAACTTGAAGGTCAAAGGATTTCTTTAAAGACAGTTGAAAATAGAACCTATAAAGAAAAAAAAAGTCAAAGGTGCATCCAGCCAACCATCCAAGGAGAAATCCCCATGCATGGAAAACTGCTTTATATAAACAAGCAGGGGACTGGGGACTCAGCAAAGTGGAAGAACACTTGCCTGGCATGTACAAGTCCCTAAGTTCTGTCCTCAGCTCTTAGAAAAAAGTCATTCTTTTTTTTTTTAAGTCTCTACATTTCCTTACAAATGGGGCGATGTCGTTCTTTCTGACAGCAGTATAGAATTCCATTGTGTATAAATACCACATCTTGTTGATCCACTCATCAACTGAGGGACATCTGAGTTGGTTCCATATCTTTGCTATGGTAAATAGTGCTGCAATGAACATCATTGTGCTAGTGGATTTAGTATGCCCTTGTTTCTGGACGATTGGGTAAAAAATCATATTAAGTGAAGTAAGCCAGACTCAAAGGAACATAGGCTCAATAGTCTTCCTCATTTGTCATAATCAGTAGAAACCTTGGGCTCTCCTAGCAGACAATAGAACAAAATCTAGAGACATTAGGCCAAATAGTATGACACTAAATGTAAGGACCTCCAGGACAAGGAAACAAAAGCCATATAATGAATGAATGTTGTCCTTAATGTACTATGTTATCTCTCATCTCTTTTGCCATCCCTTGGTTATCTCATATTGTTACAGTATTTCACCTTGTTATCTGATATATTTTATATGTGCTTAATTGGTTATTTGAAATTGGATAGGGAAGGGGGGAAATCAAGATAAGCAGGGGGAGGGTGGGAGGGAAATGGGGACAATGTCATGCGAAAGAGTATCAATGTTTGTGAAGTTATGCACCTTCTATCTGGTGAATATAATGTAACCCTTCTATTAATTACAATAAAAAATAAAAAAGAATGAAAGATCATCAGAGCTGGCTGAAAGAGCTGAACACAAGTCTAGGACAATGCCTAGCTCATAATAAAGACTCAATCATTTTCTTAGATAAAATAAAAACCAGCAGGTGTTGAGATAGCTAAAAGGGGGTTAATATAAGCTATACATAAGTGTGTATTATACATAAGTGTTTTATTATTCCATAAAAACATTCCAGACATATTTGAGTTCAAATGATCTCCACATGAAATATTCCAATTCTTTTTTTTTTTGGCCAGTCCTGGGCTTAAGCTCAGGGCCTGAGGACTGTACTTGGATTTTTCTCAAGGCTAGAACTCTACCACTTGAGCCTCTGCACCACTTCTGGCTTTTTCTAAGTATGTGGTACCAAGGAATTGAACCCAGGTCTTCGTGCATGCTAGGCAAGCACTCTACCACTAGGCCAAACTCCCAGCCCTCCAATTCTTTTTAAAGCAGAGATTTTTCATTTTCTTTATACCACTTTAGGTTAGTGAAGAGAAAGAGACCATTAAGGAACCAAAAGGCAGTAATTACTGCATGCATGGATGAAGAAGTCCTAGGGAAACCCATTTTTTAAATGACAAGATAGATTTTAATAGGGTAAAAGAGATGGGATAAGAGTAATTGACGGAGTAAATGTGATCAAACTATGCTATATGTATTCATGGAAATATATCACCTCCCTTATAAACCCCTGCATTAATGGGAAATGTGAAGGAAAAGGAACATCAACTATCATATGACCTTTGACAAGTCTCTGCACCCTTGCTCCTTATTCAACTCTAAAAATGAGGATAATGCCCTATTGCTAAAGCCATGACCATCAAATTAAGCAATGCCTTTGGAAGTGTGCACAATTTGTCCTACAGATGAGGTTGCTTCTCAGGCAGACTTTATATATTACCACTTCCACTGTGCCTGTTGGGGACCGACTGTGGGGTCAATGACCTTGGACCTGACCTTGGACCTACACAACTGTATACACAAGGAAGTAACTCTTATCATGATGACTTTAAGCAATGTCAATCAGTTCTTATCATGATGACTTTAAGCAATGTCAATCAGTTCTTATCATGATGACTTTAAGCAATGTTAATCCTTTCTCATATTAAAATTTGAATTCTGATACTCAATATCTACTGGTTGTTGTTCCCTTTTCAAGATCTCACTTAGACTCTCTTGGGCTGTGGCATATGGCTCAGCCTCAGATTTTTCAGAAGGGTCCTTTAATTCATAAAGTTCCCTTAATTCAAGTTCAGCATTCTCATGTTGAGGATCTATGCCTTCACTTACTAAATTCCATACATCAATAGCCTCTACTGGGGTCTTTTCGGGGCCATATACATTATAATAATTTTTAATTCTTTTTCCTATCCGCTGCCAGGCTTTTTGGAATTCCTCCTCTATAGACCTTGGGCATGCCTCCTCGAGAAACTGTAGGAAGCTCTGAAGTACCCCTTTTTCCACCCACATTCCGTGGGCTTCAAGTAGGCCTGTTAAGATCGGTAAATATGACATATAGCTATTAACTTGACCCATAATTTTTTCTCCTGACTATACACTCTCCTAATAGTCCTACGACGTGTTACTCACCACAGGGGGGGTCCTTCACCTTGTCCCAGATTTTCAAGTCCCTGTTCAGGCGCCAGTTGCCGGGGCCAGCCGGCAGCAAACCAGGGTTCGCGGATTGGGATTCCTGAAATAGGGGCAAGGACTAGGAAAAAATAGAAGAGAGACAAACAGATGGAGTTCGGGAGGACTACAGCCCAAGTCAGCAGTCCAAGAAGACTGTGAGCTCCAGACTGCCGCCTAAGAGACTCTCTCGTTTCTTTTAAGTTCCGACCTTAAATACTCTTCTTAAAACTAGGGAGTTGCCAGAGGCTACATTCATACAAAATAGTAAACAAATCACATATAGGATAAATGAGAAAGGATTAACATTGCTTAAAGTCATCATGATAAGAACTGATTGACATTGCTTAAAGTCATCATGATAAGAACGATTGACATTGCTTAAAGTCATCATGATAAGAGTTACTTCCTTGTGTATACAGTTGTGTAGGTCCAAGGTCAGGTCCAAGGTCATTGACCCCACAGTCGGTCCCCAACAGTGCCTAACCAGGGCTGGCCTGGGGGATGAGCCATGCGGTGTGGGAGACTCGTAGGAGACATAGCTCTCTCCCCCACTGGAGAGCAAAGGCTCCTACTGTCTGTCCCACTGGAACAATCATGGAAAGGTTAGAACTTGGACACAAGATGCCTGATGAGTATGGTTTTTCAGAAGGCATGGTTCTAAGCAGGGAAGTAGAGAATAAAGGCTCAGTAGCCCACAGGAGGGGAGAGAACATTCCTGTAAGATAAGCCACAGGTAAAGCATTGAGGGTGGACAGATTTCACAAGCTAGCCTACATTGATGTGCTACTCCAGATACTGAGCCAGGCAATTTGTCCCTGCGACATGACCAAAAGGCCCAGAGCCTTGAGTGCCCTTATTTGATACCAGCCTCCTTTATAGTGATAGCAAAAGAGTGCCTTCAAATTGCATTCTTAGCCTGAGATTGCAGGCGTGTGCCACCAGGGCCTGACTGAGATCTACGGATCACATTTCAAATCCAGTCCAGGCAGGAAAGTCCATCAGACAGTTATCTCCAACTGACCACCAAAAAGCCAGAAGTAGAGATGTGCTCAAGTGGTAGAGGGCTCACCTTCAGTGAAAAAGAAGAGCAGGATCTCTGCCTCAGCATCAGAAGCAGTAGGAGTTTATGAATGCCTGGCAAGAGGAAATGGGCATCACTCATGTTAGCAGTCACTTCTCTGCCACCCCAGGTTGTCAAATAACAGTGCCTCACGTCTATTTGATGTCCCTGTTTTATTGGTTCCATCCACTAGGATTCATGAACACCATGAGGCATCAGACAGTCTTTTAGGAGTGGAGGCTCCAGCCAAGGACAGCACAGAGAAAGATCTCTGGTGCTATATGGCCTACTTCTAGTTAGATGAACAGCCATGCATTACAGGTGTCTCTGGGATAGGAGCTGTGTCCTTCACAGCATTTAGCACCGGACTGATCTTGCAGCTGATGTTCTTATTGAATTAATTCTGAAAGATAATCCTAAAGGCCTAATGACTTGTGCTCACTTGTCCTTGAACAACCTGTGTTAGCAATTTCCTATTTGAGATGTATATCATGAAAGATATTCCAGGTTCTTTGTGTAGTATGGGTAATCATATACAGATGAGGGATGATACATGCATGGCACAAACAGTACGCTTCCTTCTACTAGAGACAGAGCAGACATTACTCATCTATCCCAACACTCTACGGGAGATGTTGAAAACAAGGAGCCAGTCATTACCAATCATCCTCATTGTTTTTTCTACATTCTATAGAAAAGAAGCAAAAACAACACTTGATCTATGAGAATGTTAGAGGATGACACTAATCAAGATGTACTGCATTCACAAACTGCTTTGTTAAATGTCACCTCCTTGGTATAACTACCTAAAGATAAGATCTTTTTTTACATTGACCAAGACAGTTTTTCATAAGACTCTGATAAAGAAAATTGGTATTCTTTGTTGTGTTCCAACAGGAAAAAAGATGTGATAAGGAATCTGTTCTAACCATTAGGACAGAATGCCGATCCTGCCTGTTCAATTTTGAAATCAAGTGCCCAGAAGGTTACACTAAGGTTACCAACAACTCTGTGGGTGTTCGTGATTGCAGGTACTCATTATATAATAATAATAATAATAATAACAATAATAATAATAATCATAATGTATCCAAGTCTTGGCACTCTTGTGGTTCCAAAAGCTTGTGCAAAACATTTCTTTGCTTTTTCTCTAAGAATACATTGAGCCCACACTGGGATAACTCAAAACTTACTTACAAACTTTAGTCTATAGCATATGCTACTACTATTGACACATCTTAATATAAAACTGACTTACTTTGCATTTCATATATCATTCATTCTTCCTCTTTCCTTTCCTTGCTTTGAAATTTTGGTTTTGGTTTCATTTGGAAAGATTTCTAGCCTGAATGTGTAAAACAAAACAAAACAAAACTTGAATGTAATAAGCTGAAGCTCCTTGATACTAATTAGAAAGCAAAGAAAGGGAACAAAAAAGATTTCAGAGCTGGGTGCTGGTGGCTCATTCTTGTAATCCTTGCTACTCAGTAGGCTGAGACTTGGAAGCTCAAAGTTCGAAGCCAGTCCAGGCAGGAAAGTCTGTGAGACTCTTACCTCCAATTAACCTCCAGAAAGAGAAAAAAGAAAATGGAAGGGGAGTTGTGACTCAAAATGGTAGAGCTCTGCTAGCCTTGAGTAGAGCAGAAAAGCTCAGGGACAGATCCCAGGCCCTGAGTTCAAGTCCTATGACCAACAACAAAAGGAGGAGGAAGAGGAGGAGAAGAAGGGTGGGAGGAGGAGGAGGAAAAAAGGAAGAAAATGTCAACATGGTAGTTAAATACCAGAGGGTCACACCTGTAATCTGAGCTACTTGAGAGACTGAGAACTAGATTATAATATGAGGCCAACCCAAGAAGAAAAGTTCACAAGATCCTGTCTCAGCCAATTGCTAACAGAGTAACATATGCCTGTCATTCTAAATGACATGAGAGGCTGAGATTGTGATGATAGAGTTTCCAAGCCAGCCTATGCAGAAAAGTTGGGAGACTCCATCCTAACAGAGGGATGACAGTTGGGGTAGCATATACTTGTTACCCCAGCAACTACTGGAAACTTAAAATAAGCTGAGAGCAACCCAGCTATGAGCCCAGGCAAAAAATTAAACTCTAGGCTGGTAGTTTGGCCTAGTGGTAGAGTGTTTGCCTAGTATGCACAAAGACCTGAGTTTGATTCCTCAATGCCACGTATATAGAAAAGGCTGGAAATGGTGCTGTGGCTCAAGTGGTAGTGCTCTAGCCTTGAGAAAACCCAAAGATAGCACTCAGGCCCTGAGCCCAAGCCCAAGACTGGCAAAAAAAATTTTTTTAATTAAATTCTATCTTTAAAATAACCAGCAAAAACCAGGACTGGAGGTGTGACTCTGCAGTTGAACATCTGCTTAGCAAGATGAGGCCCTGAGTTCCCACTCTAGAACTGATAAAAGATGGAGACAGTTGAGGATGGCAAGGAGGAGGAGGGAGAGGAAGAAGAGAGGAGGAGAGGGGAAGCAGGAAGAGGGAGGAAAAGGAAGAGAAAGGAAGGAGAAAAAATACTTTGGCTGAACATTTTGTTGAGTGTTACATTCTCTTTTCTTTCATGACCTTTCCCTTCTTGCACTGAGCACTAGACACTGTGAGCATTCTGAGGCCCATCTCTTACATGTGCCCAAACCGAATCATTTCTTCTGTCTACTAACTTCACTTCAATTCCACTTGAGGTGCTTCCTCTTGTGTTCCTAGCTTTTTTCCTCCATTTAGAACAATTAAAAATAATTGGTGACGCCCAGGCACTGGGGGCTCACACGATCATCCCAGCTACTCAGGAGGCTGAGGTCTGAGGATCAGGGTTCAAGCTGGTCCAGACAGGAAATTTTATGCAACTCTTAATCTCTAATTGCCCACCAAACACCTGGAAGTGGAGCTGTGGTTCAAGTAGTGGAGTGCTAGCCTTGAACAAGAAAGCTTAGGGACAGTGCCCAGACACTGAGTTCAAGCCCCATGACCAGCACAGAGAAAAATAGAAAATAATATAGTAATGATTTATGATCAAGTTGTATTCTACCTAAAGAGCCAATTACATTTAATCTCTATTTTTAAAATATGGTTAAGTATACAGATCTAGAACAATCTCGCCACCTGGCTTGGGTCCTGATAGGTGAACATCCTCTCTTTCTTCCCACAAGGTACACCCTTCAGGTCACAGCATACTCTTCCCTGTCTATTCCTGGGTGCCGCCATATTTGTAGAAAGAACTACCTCCAACCTCAATGTTGTTCAGGACACTGGGGCCCGGACTGCCAGGGTAAGTAGTGCTACCCTTTAATCCTTCTTTTTTAATGGCCCATTTAACAGAAATTTGAGGTGATGAAAGTCTAACAAAAGTATACTAAAAGCAACATTTTCAAGAAATTTCTATCCCATCTATCTGTAGAAAAAAACATGTGTTTTTATAAATAAATCTATTTAATTTTCCTAGAGATCTTCTCTAGAAGAATTCTTTTCTAAATCAGAAAAGGGAAATTGAAAAGATACTCATTTTCATGAAAAATAAAAAAGATTAATTGGCCAAGGAAGAATGTTGGTCAATTATGATTCCCCCCCCCAAAAAAATAACCCCAACTTCTTTAAGAAGAAATTTTATTGTATCTCAAAGACTATATTAGTATATAAAAACAAAAAGACCATGAAGCATTCTAAATATTTAAATCTTAGGGTGGAATGAACAAGCTCTATCATATTGAACTAAAGACACTTTAATGTAAAGAAAATGCATGTATTTCTTTGCTTAAGATTCTTTTGTGATTGCTGTCCTTAATGTACTATGTTATCTCTCATCTCTTTTGCTGTCCCTTGGTTATCTCATATTGTTACAGTATTTTACCTGGTTATCTGCTATATTGTATATATGTTTAATTTGGTTATTTGAAATAGGATAGGGAAGGGGGGGAAACAAGATGAGGGGCGGGGGTGGAGGGAGAACCAAAACATGAGAAAGGGTATCAATGTTTGTGAAGTAATGCACTTCCTATCTGTCGAATATAATGGAACCCTTCTATTAATTACTATAAAAATATATGAAAGAAAAAAAGAAACTGCATGTAGTAAATGTACATATATACAAATTAATTCTGACCCATTCCACTACACTGTCAACCACCAGTAAAGTCTCAGTTGAGGAGCAACCCAGATTTTCATGGTCATGAACCTTCCTTAGCTGAAATGAATTACAGATGTTGATATTTGCGATATTAAGCAAATGATGTGAAATTCCTCCTCCCTCCCCTTTTTGGGTAGTTAAATCATATATATTTTTAATTAATGAATTTACCACTTGTTCCCTATCATCTAAGATATTCTAAGGGTCCACATGAAGGGAGAAATGAGTTGGATTTTGCTTTGTTGGTTTTTTTTAATAACATAAGCAAATTATGCATCATTCAGACAGCTAGTAAGAAAAATACTGAGTCCTATTTTGTTATATATAAAACCCCTAAATTTGTTTGGCTTGTTTCAATTTTGCTGAAGGTTTCTTTTCTCATATTACTTCTAAATAGTTGAGCTTGCCTTGTATATACTGTATGTCCCCTGTCTGGTTTGCTTTGGTTTTCTTCTTAACTAACAAGTTAATAATTTACTAACTTCCATTTGTCCAATACTGTTGACAGATGTTCTTGAGAAGTACTTGGCTCTTAATTACATGATAATTCTTAAAACAAATCTCTGAGTTAGATAGTGATCTATGACAAGATTATTTCTTGTCAGTTTCATTTAAGGATGATAAGTGATCGAGTTCCAAGTCTGAGCTTGTTCAAGTTTGAGCTTGTCCAAGCACTGAAGGCTGTTTGCTCTCCTGCATTGTTTCACTGCTTAAAGTAGGACTTGTAAAAAAAAAAAAAAAAAAGATGGACTGGGACTTTGGTCTAGTGGTAGAGTGCTTGCCTAGCATGCACGAAGACCTGGGTTTGATTCCTCGGTACCACATACATAGAAAAAAGCCAGAAGTGGTGCTGAGGCTCAAGTGGTAGAGCTCTAGCCTTGAGAAAGTCCAAGGACAGTGCTCAGGCCTTGAGCTCAAGCCCAGGACTGGAAAAAAAAGATGTGTATGTGTGAGAGAGAGAGAGACAGAGTCAGAGACAGAAAGAGAGAGATACTCTACATGTTTTTCTAATCCCGCCTTTGGTAGTCCTTTCAACCTATCCAGTTAGTATGTTCCTTGCTGTGCAGGATCAAGATTTGAAATTAATTCTCCTGGCCATTCTCTCTGTGAACTGCTTTCAGCCAGCATGTTGATACAATGTACTTCTTAGAATTTAGCACATCAACATCAGAGATTTAGAAACCAAGTATTATACTCATAAGCCAATGTGTTGGATTGAAACCCATTTGTGTAACTATCCTAAAATAATTGTAAAAAGATTTTAAAGCTATTACCCTACACTTGCAGATTTCAAGGACTGTTTTTGTGTCAGATGTGGCTAATACTACCTCTAGTTCTTAGAGACATCTCTGTATAACAGAAAGAACTTATAGATTTGCTTTCTTCTTTCTGGTCAATGAAAATGAATCAGCTATTACATTATTAATCCCACACAGGGTAGACAAGAAACTGCTTTGTTTAAGATACAAGAGTTGATTTGTCTAATAGAATGAGCAATAGGCCACAGCCAACAGAGCAAAAGAAGACAGAGCCAGCAACCAAAAGACTTGGTCTGAATATAGATCTTCTACTAGTTTGGGCAAATGGTTTCCTGCTTATGCCTTAACTGTCAAATGAGAAGTGACCGAGCTTTACTTTATAAAACTATAGGAAGATTTTCAGACATTATTCTGAGCATTTAACAAAAGGGACTTGGCAAGAAAGCAGTAGGTAAAAGTTTTATGAATCAATGAATGAATAAATCATAATTAAAATTGATCTCTACTCATAAAAAGCAAATAACCCTTTCTCTGGGCTCTTTTTTTATATCACAGTGGGCAACTTTTTAAACATCAGCAGGCAAACAGGATTCACAATTGATAGCCGATCCTTTGCTATTACATACTCAGAGCAGGTAACTGTAAGAAAGGATCATCTTCATATCAGGAGCATCTAAAAGGATTCTGTAAATGCTAGTGCATATTCTTTGGACAGGTCTAGAGGCCAGAGAAGCAAAACATTAAAAAAAAGAAAAGCAAGACTAGGACATTATTTTCTGATGACACTTATTTCTGTTGCCCTTTCACTGGGCAAAAGGCTACTTCCCTTTATCTTCTATTCCAAACGTCCTAAATGTCGCCGAAGCCTTCCTTCCTGCCGCTAAGGAAGAAGATAAATCCTCCCGTTGCTTGTGCCTTTTGCGTCTCCCCCTTAGCTGTAGTGAACTAGAGCTCCTTAGGAAATAAAGTTACAAGGAGGTCCCTGGTCTAATGATGAACAGGAAGTTTACTGTCTTCCTTTAGACCAACAGAGCAGCTCATGATTTGCTGACAGCTGATAATGGTTACATCTGTGTGAACAAAATCATGAAGAGGAGCCACCAGAATAGACGGGAACAAAAAGGAAACATGATAGTAGCCAAAAGAAATCTTATCAGCTGTGTCAGCTTTACAATGCTCCAGAATCACGCCCATGGAGCAAATTCTATAGAAGCCTTTGCAAGCACGATTTCTGAGAATGCCAATTCATCATCTTTATTCTTAATGGGGGCCTGAGGAGATAGAAAATGACTTGAGATGCAGGAAATACATGTATACCCTTAGCTTAAAACTGTTACTTAAAAACCAAGCAAGAAGTTGGGCACCATTGGATTACACCTGTAATTCCAGCACTCATGAGGCTGAGATCTGAGGATTGTGGTTCAAAGCCGGCCTGGACAAGAAAGTCCATGAGACTATTATCTCCAATAAACCACTCATAAAGCTGTAGCTTAATAGTACAGCTCTAGCTTTAAACAAAAGAAGCTTAGGGACAGTGCCCAGGCCTAAGTTCAAACCAAGCAAGTAGTTTTCATATAATATTATTAAGACATTATATTTAGGCTATAGAAAAAAATGAAGTTTCCCTAAATCTCCATAGTCATACTGCCTTTCTCCAAAATTTCTTTCAAAACTGGCCAATTCGGTAAGATCAAGAATTTATTGGGTATTATATATATATATATGCTGTACCTCAATATATGGATATATGTATTACGTATATATATATATATATATGTGGGTATATATGGGACAGTTCTAGTCATCTTCTAGTGTGTGCAGAGAAAGAAAGAGATGAGACCTCACTCACATATATCCTTAGCCTCAAAGAGCTCACAAAATAATAAGTGACATTGTCACAAAAGTAGATAGAGAAAATAACCTGAGAGCTCAGGTGAGGGTTCTGAGAACTCAAGGAGTTTAGCAGCATGCACAGTTTGCCTGTCCACAAAAACCTAATCACTCCAAGCCCTTACTTCTAGACAGTATCACAATGGAAATTAGTGCTTCAAGACAAGAATTTATAGGAGGCACACTAAGTATTCACAACTCAACACTAAGTGTTCACCTTTAGCCTGGTGCAATCACAAGTCCCTGGGACACAAGGCTGAGCCAGGATAGAGCATTTCCTTTGGGGAAAAATGCCATACCTCTGCACAATATCCCCTAGGAGATAGAGACTTCCATCCAGCTTTCACCTTTTGTACAGCTAAAGGCAAGCATCCAATATCTAAGCATGGGTGGAAGGCACTGATTGCAAAGAGAAGCGTTTTTCAGAAATAAGCACAAGGTTGGCCTCATCAATTTCTTCCGCTCACAGCAAGAGACATGCTGGCTCTTTTCCATCTTGGAAAAATCTTATTTTACTTGTCATGAAAACACAAAGAAAGGATTCTTTGTCAGTTTTGCCAGTAGTAGGATGCAGTCAACAAATGTTGACTGAATCAATTCATTAAATGAAAGGCTTATAAAAGCATATACGCCACATACAACATTATAAACAATCCATATACCAAAGTTCAATGGGAAAACTTATCTGACATTTCTATGCCTCTGTGGCTGTTGGTACTACATTTTTATGATTTTTTTTTAAATTTTTAATTAATTATTGTGATTCTTTATGAAAAGAATCCAATTTCCTTTTAATACTGGCTCGAGAGTTATGTACTCATGATTTCTGTATCATGTTTTGGAAATTATTTGGAGTTTTTTCCATAGATAAATACGATTTAAAAAAAAACTTTATTTGGGCCAGGAGCATAATAAATGCTTGCTTAGCATGCACGAAGTCCTGGGCTTGATTCCTCGGTACCACATACACAGAAAAAGCCAGAAGTGGTGCTGTGGCTCAAGTGGCAGAGTGCTAGCCTTAAGAAAGCCCAAAGATAGTACCCAGGCCCTGAGTTCAATCCCAGGACTGGCAAAAAATAACTCTATTTCTTCTTCTTCTAAATTATATTCTCTTATTTAATTTTTTACCTCCTTCTACTGTCTATATTTGATGTATTGCTAGATTCAGTTGGCTAAAATTTTGTTAAGAAATGTTAAGTATATGCTCATCAGAGATGTTGGTTTAGAGTTTTCTTACATGATTCTGGAACCAGACTACTAATGTTCTCTTTGTGGAGTGAATTAGAACTTGTTCTCTCTTCTTCAACATCCTAGAAGAGGTTTTGTAAAAATTAGTGTAATTTGTTCAATAGAGGGTATTGGGCTATTTCTCCTTGGCTCACCATGATTTTTAATTTCTCTTTTAATTTCTGCACTAATTTTGGGTAGTTTGTAGTATAATATGTGAGGGCTTGTGAAATAAGATTACTACTATTATTTCCAGGTCTGTGACTTTAATTCAGTGAATGAAAATGAAAACATCAAGGGCTGGGATTTTGGTCTAGTGGTAGAGTGCTTGCCTAGTATTCACAAAGGCCAGGGTTTGATTCCTTGGTACCACATACATAGAAAAAAGCCAGAAGTGGTGCTAAGGCTCAAGTGGTAGAGCTCCAGCCTTGAGAAAGTCCAAGGACAGTGCTCAGGCCCTGAGCTCAAGCCCAGGACTGGCAAAAAAAATTAAAAAATAAAAGAAATGAAAACATCAAATCTCAAATCTGTGAGATGTAGTTAGAGCAGTGTTTAGAAGGCAAATGACCATTTAACACCATCTGTGGTCAGCAAACTTACTCAATATGACTTGAATCATTTCAACTTTGTGGAGACTTAGTTTATGTCCCCAGCACCTAGCAGAACCCATGGCATGCAGGAGATGCTGACTGCATCCCCCCGAGCGCTGTGCTCCCTCTCCAGTGAATGAATCTGGGCTGTTTCACTTCCTAGAGTGCCCCGGGGGAGCAGCATCGCCCTGCAGCCGCAGGGGTAGCTGTGATGAAGGCATGGAAGGAAAGGGGAGCTGCTCCTGTCAAGTAAGTTCCAAAATGTGTTCTCCCACAGAGGAATGGGAGGGAAGAGAAATGGGCTCGGAGGGGGGGGGATCAGCAGAAGGGAGGGGGTTCTGGGGGGAGGGTAAAGAAGATTGAATATTGTCAAAATAGACTGCAAGTATGGAAGTGGAAAGAGGAAACCTATTGGAGCTGTTATTTCTTAGAAGGACATGTGAAGAGAATGTAATATAGGGGGTGATTGGAATCCTTCCGTAAAACTGATATAAGCCAATAAAAAATAGATCCACAGAGAGAAATAGAAAAAACAGACTAAAAAAGAAACTTGTTTTCTCTTTTCCTAGTTCTCCCATTCTCTTCCTTCCTGTTGACCCTCCTTAAATGCCCCCACTTATTAGAAGTCTCTAAGAGTAGTGGTCTTACCTAAAACTAATAAATAAAAATTTGGAACAGCAACAAAATGGCCTTGAGGTGGGTTAGTGAACATCTCCCCTTATGGGCTGGGTCTGAAAGATCATCAGATCATTGAGGTGATCTTGACTAGAAAAATAAAATAAAATGTAGATGTGCAGATGCTCCATGAAGCTACATAGACATTGAGACCATTAATATCACCCTGCTGGCCACAAGTGAATCATTAGTTGCTGTCTTTAGCTTGACCCACCACCAGATGTGCCACCTGAAACATTGTTTTATTTCATGAATGTGACTTGTTGCAAGTTTGCACCCTTAGAGGATTTTAAACACAAAGCAATGCTTCTGCATGGGATTGAGTTCAACTTCCTTCCCAAATGCAAAACCAAACAGAGCATTCTACCCTCAGGAGAAACTGTTTATCTCTGCCACTCTCTCCATGGGTGTCCTGAGTGACGAAGGAGTTTTACCCAAGGTGACTTTGGGTCTCATGGGATCCCCCTGGGGTGTTTTGCAGGAGAGATTTGGTGGGACAGCCTGTGAAACCTGTGCTGATGACAACTTATTTGGATACAACTGTTCATCCGGTAGGTCTGATTTTTGTGTGATGGATGGTGAAAGATCAGCCTTGAATAGTTAGAAACAAGCCTATGCAGGAAGTTGACCACAGAGCTAAAAACGCAATGCATCACTCAACAGAGACACACAATGTGCTGTGTTCCCACCATCCCCTGACTGTGTTCTATTCTGATCAATGGTATCATGGCTGCAGCGTCAGAGAGGGAAAGATCACAGCAGGAAGGGGAGAGCCCCATCTGTAACAACCTTTCCCTCTAGTACTAATGAAAGAATCAGAACACTCCCTTCTAAGAGCACATTCCCATACCTCATAACCTTCCACTAGGCTCTACCTCTTAAAGACCCCATGCCCTCTGAGGCCTAAGCCGCTCATATACAAACCCTTATAGGACAAACCCAATAACCACAACACTTCATTGTGGTGATTTCTTATAGTACCAGTGGGAAGCTAATGCATACAAAGGTCGGAAAATAGTTGCAACTCCTTGGTTCTTTCAGCATCAGTGAGCACTCAGGCTGAGAAGCCATTGTACAATTCACATAAAACCTCAAGCAAAGAGCTGTGAGTGTTGAAGTTTTGCCTGAAGGTCCAGAATTAGCAGAGCTTAAAGATAGCTGGTGGGGCAGGGGAGGAGACTGTCAGACCTAATGCCTCCCCTGCACCCCCCTCCTGCAAAATTTCCCAAACATATTGGATTGCCTTTCTCCAATACCACCTCGGTTCTAGGATACAGAAGAATCTAATATTGGTAGAATACTTCAATTCTTATACTTTGTATTAGAAAACCTCCCACATGCATGTATGTATACATGTCCAACTCCCATCAATTGGTTCACATACTCCAACCAGAGGATAGTGGACCTGTTGCTTCCTTCTAAGCCATGGAGTGTTGGAGGGCAAAATTTACACTGTATCACAATCTCCACAGTGGTAGACATAACTTTTGTTGGCCAGATGAGTAAATGGATAAATGAGTGAATGAATGATGTAGCTCACTCCAGTAATGCTATCCTGAGTAAGAAACACAATTTCAAGTGGTAGTACATGAAATATTAGAGCCATAGATTCAGACTTAGACTGGCTGTCAGCTCTAGATTTGCTAATTAGCAACCATTAAATTGGTGGGTAGATGGAAGGGTAGATGAAGGAGGATGAATGGGGGGATGATGGATGGATGGATGGATGGATGGATGGATGGATGGATGGGCAGATGGGTGGGAGGGTGGGTGGATGAATGGATGGATGAGATCATTACCTATCAGCAAGCACAAAAAGAGCTTGCAGGCTCCTCAGCTAGGTGTCCACTGGGTGCCAGTGTTACTTTATCTACATGATGCCACCCCTACCTAGAAGTGGGACAGCTTTATTAGGCGCAGTCTATTTTTATCACTGACTCTGCCCTGCTGCCAGAGCCCTCTCCTCCCAGAGTATTAGCCAGAAGTGACTCAGAGCTGTACCAGCCAAGTGTTTTGATCTCTGCTGCCAATACCTAAACCACTCTAGGCCTCGCTCCCTGCTAAGGCAGAGTATAAAGCCTCCCTTTCTCTAACAAGACCCCCAGTAAATCCCACCACCACGTGTTAATAATAACAGCTAGCCTAGATACCCACTGGGTACCAAACCATGTACAGAGCAGCTTCACAGGTATAATCTCTTTGGCGCTTCCGTACACCTCTAAGTTAGTCGCCTCATTTGCAGGTGAAGAAGAGGTCACTATAGGCCACATAGTTATTATGGGGGCAGAGATAAGATTTGACCCCAGGTATCTGCCAGTAGACCCTGGCCCCTCACAGTGCATTGTCCCTGGTGGGCAGCTACTGAACAGGTGATGGTGAGTCTGAGAGATGAGCCCCTCCAGGGGCTGGGAGGGAAGAGAGAAAGGATTATGCTATGGTGTAGACCCTCCCCATCCCTTACCTTAGATGCTACAGGAACATAGAAGGAAGAGCCAACTCTGACCCAAGCTATGTTCTAGGTGACCAGAAGAGCTTTAGCGACTTTCAAGTGACACTGGCTACGTTCCACATGTCTTTAGAGATTCACTAAGATCCACTGACAAAAGGACCAAAGGTTTTCCATGGTCAGCAGGAGCGCCTCTGCCTCATCTCCTTCTCAAGGATATTTTTGTGGCAGTGGCTGGTAAGCGCAGCAATGTGGTGTCGGAGGCTTAGAAAGGCCACCCCAGCCAGGCATTAATCTAGCGTATGCAGCTAGGAGAACAACTCACCCAACAAGGGCACACATGCTTAACGTGAGTCATGATTCAGTCCCCACTGGGCCCTCACCACTTCCCCCACCGCTCCCCCTGGCTGCATCCAAAGAACAGGAGTTGTCACTGAATCTCTTGGGGTCTGGTTCCCCCAACCCCTTGAGCTCTTTGAGAAGAGATGTTCTTAGCTACTGATTTATATACCTCATGCTTAGGTCAGAGTCGGTAACTAAGGAATGAACTAGATCAACAGGCTTTATTGTTGCTGTTGCTTATATGCTGATGCTGGAGCTTGAACTCAGCACCTAGGCGCTGTCCCTGAGCTCTTTTGCTCAAGGCTAGCACTCTACCACTTTGAACCACAGCATTTCCAGCTTTTTAAGCGGTTTATTGGAAATAAGAGTCTCATGGACTTTCCTGTCCAGGCTGGCTTCCAACCATGATCCTCAGATCTCAGCCTCCTGAGTAGCTAGGATTATAAGCATGAGCCACCCGTTCCTGTCACCAATAATTTTAATAAAATCTTTTCTGTTAAATCCCACATAAGAAGCAATCCTACTGAGAGCCTTCTCCTCACTGCAGTTATCTCTACCCTCAACTTGACTTCTTCCCAGAACCTGCTTGTAACACCATAGATTAGGTGCTTTGCTAAGCCAGAAACAGCAGCCACCAGGCCTTCTGTATGCTGTGTGTGAGCATGATATTGACACGCAGCTCACGGGGTGCTCTCCATATGTGCTGTCTGGGAATCTCATTTCCCGATCTTTAGACTCCAGTCTCTATCACATAATATGAACCCTCGTTTTCTGCCGGCAGTGTGTAGCTGTGTGCATGGTGAGTGCAACAATGGGCCTGGTGGTGATGGAACCTGCATATGCTACTCTGCTTACACAGGCCCCAGCTGTGACACACGTAAGTCCTGTGCATTCCCTTAGCAGATAACTCAGGTGTACACATCTGTCACTCACTCTCATTATTGGGGTTCCACAGAGGTGAGGTAAAGAGGGTGAAATATCATAAAATGTTTGGGAGGAAAGAAGTCATCGTTTATTTTTTTTAAAGAGGAAAGAAGAAAAGACAGGTGGTGAGTGGAGGTAGTGACAGATCTGAAGCGGTGTGGGGCACAGAGGTAGCTGTGCTTCAAGAAGGCAGGGAGAGGGTGGGGAGTTGAAGGAGCGGCAGACATTGGGGCTAGGTAGACAGAAAGGACCATGGCTACAAGTTAGTCACCTGTACAGGATGTAAGACATTGTAATCCATTACATGTTGCAAAGGCAAGATGAGTGAATGGTGGTGGGGGATGGTATGGGGGTAGAGGGAGGTAGGACAGAGGCTCCTCTGAGCTAAATGACCTAGAAAAGGTCACAACACTAGCCAGTAAAAGTGGGAAGTGGAAATCCAAGCACCTGAATCCATAAGACATTCACGAAGTAATCTACAATGCTGAACCCAATTAAGAGATAGAAAACACAATGAGTGGCAGAAGGAGAGTTATGGTAGAAGAGTACTTGTATTTTTTTTAAATGCTATTGTTGGAGCATAAGAATTGGATGGAGTCAAGCCTTGTGACAGAGAATATGGTGGTGGAGAAAAAAGTTAGCTTGAGCTCATGGCCTGGATGCTGCCCCTGAGGTCTTCAGCTCAAGGCTAGCACCCTACCACTTTAAGCCACAGCATCACTTCCAGTTTTCTAGTGGTTACTTGGAGATAAGAGACTCTGACTTTTCTGCCTGAGCTGGCTTTGAACCATCATCCTCAGATCTCAGCCTCCTGAGTAGCTAGAGTTACAGGCGTGAACTACCAAATGCCTGACTGAATGAGGATTTTTAAAATCACATTTTGGCTGGCTGACGTTGATGGGACAGTGACACATGGCATACAGCTGAGTCTCACTGACTTGCTGCATGCAGAAAATAATGATCGCAATTCATGGTCAGAGTCACCTTCCAGCCTGTGGGAAAAGGTATATACAGGCACACAATCCAATCTTCAGGAGCAAACACACATTACCCAGCTTGCAGGGATAACTGCCCTATGCCTGAATCCCACTCAAATCTCCACATCCAAGGTCTCTCAAGAGAGTGCCTCTGTCTTGAGGCTACCTCTCTTCATCTCAACAATGTACTTACTTCATGTCCATTTTGCTTCAGTTTCCTCTACACACATCCTTGAATTCTTTCTCAGACAAGACCAAAAATCTTCTGGTCCCAAGCTAGTAGCCACAATCATGATGAGAGAGAAGGTTGTACATGTTGACTTTGGAGCCTGAGATGTAAAGATATTGGCCATGCAGCCTGTGTCACTAGCATCACTTATCATCTGGATGTTAGTCTTCTACAAAAGGAAAAGTCACCAGGCATCAGTAGCTCATGTGTGTAATCTGAGATACTCAGAAAGCTGAAATATCAGAATCACAGTTTGAAGCCAGCCCCAGTGGGAAAGTCTGTGAGACTTTTATCTCTAATTAACCACAAAAAGCTGAAGGTGGAGGTCTGGCTCAAATGGTAGAGTTCCAGCCTTGAGTGAAAAAGCCAAGCCAGGGCACAAGGTTCCAAGTTCAAGCCCTAGTTATAGGCATGAAAAAAGAAGTGATGTGAGGTTGAAATTCAACCATGTAAAGTCATTTAATTTAAAGCTCCTATGGTGCTATAAGCAGTAAGCTGGACAAACTAACCAATGGCTTGCCAGGCACCAGTGGCTCATGTCTGTAATCCCAGTACTTAGTAGGCTGAGATCTGAGGATCATGGTTCAAAGCCTGCCCAGGCACACTCATCTCCAATTAGTCACTCAGAAACCAGAAGTGGCACTGTGGCTGAAGTGGTAGAGTATGAGCCCAGAGCCTAAAAAGGCTCGGGGACCGTGCCTAGGCCCTGAAACCAAGCCCTATAACTGACCAGAAGTTAAAAGTAACCACTGCCTTCTCCTCCTTCACAGAAAGCAAATCACCCCAGCCTCAGGTGTGTGGACATGTCTGTGTCCTCAGCTGTCCTCCCATCTTCTCCCACCACCTAGGGGACTGGAGGAAGATGCCTTCTCGGTATGGCAGGGTGTCAGTCTCAAAGCCAGTCCAGTGGAGAACTTTGTCAGATTGCTCTCCAAGTGGAAAAATACACTTGTCAAGTCAAAATATGAACAAGAGAGGGGAACAAAAATATTTACAACTCGCAAGGCAGATAAATTTTTATGATAATATAAGGTCCATGACCCAACTTTAAAAATAGACCTACGATCAGCTGACACTCAGAATAAGAAAAACAAAAACCAGAAATAAAAAGGAAGAGTGAAACAGCCACATACAATCACGCAAATAAAAACCACAGCTATACTGAGATAAGATGGGAGTACAGGCAGTTCTGTTTGGATTTGATGTTGTTGGCCATTATGTTATACAGATTGAAAACACAGATAAACAATAACTATCCATGGGTATCAGAGAAATAACAGTGGGATACAGACAGTTATAGCCTATGAGGGGGACAGTTATCTAGCAAAATTTAAAACATGTTTCTGGGACACCAACGATACTTGCTACTCACAGGCTGAGATCTGAGGATCATTGTTTGAAGCCAGCCCTGGCAGACAGATCCGAGTAACTCTTAGCTCTAACTAAGCAGCAAAAGTTAAAAGAGGAAGTATGGCTCAAATGGTAGAGCTCCAGCCTTGAGCGGAAAAAGTCAAGCAGGAATGCAAAGCTTTGAGTTCAAGCCTCAGTATGGAAACAAAAACATTATTTTTTAAGTAAAAAACAAAAAACAGGCTTTAACAGGATTCTATTTTGTTTTATTTTGTTGGGATAAATCATATTAATTTTATAAATAGATCAATTCTATTTGTTATTGATATTAATTAGAAAGTAGAGAGAGAGAGCTAAAATACAGTTTGTTCAGATTTTCTATATTTTGTGTTTTTTTTTTAATTGTTGCAGTGAGTATCAAATACTCCCCTTCCCCCACCCTCTGCTGGTTCTGGGGCTTGATCTCAAGGCCTAGGCCCTATCTCTTAGCTTTTTCACTCAAGACTGGTACTCTAGCACTTGAACCACACCTCTGTTTCTGGCTATTTGGGGTGGTCAATTGGAGATAAAAGTCTCACAGACTTTCCTGCCTGGGCCAGCTTCAAAGCGTGATCCTCAGATCTCAGTCTCCTGAATAGCTAGAATTAATGACACGGATGAGCCGCCAATGCCCAGCTCAATTACTTTTTAATAAAAAGGGTTTTGAACAGGTATTTTCCTAATGCATTATACCCCAACAATCTTCTATACAGCTGTGCCTGAGTGTGCCGCCTTGGTGTGCCCAGAAAATTCTAGATGTTCACCCTCCAGCGAAGATGAAAGCAAACTGGAGTGCAGATGCCTCCCAAATTACAGAAGTGATAGCCAAAAATGCGAGCGTGAGTACAGCTCCCCTCCACACCAGCTTGCCCACTGGTGCACAGGAAAAGCACCGCTACCTGCAAATGACTTAACACGTGACCTCCAGAGCTCTCTATGTAGCTGAGCCATAAAGCAAAAGCGCCAGGCACGAGTCTCATCTGGTGATCACCCTCAATGGGTGGTTCTAATGGGTGGTTCTCCGTGGCAGCTTCTTATGATCGCTAAGCACACTCATAGACTTTACACACTGCCGTGTTACTTTAACCAGTATGACCATGAATGTTCTTTTCTTTCTCTGTGGGTTTATTCTCTTTATGGAAAGCGCTACTGTGCATCCATGAAGAAGATGAACTCAGGATTCAGTGCCCGGGCTCCCAACCTATATCTATCATCAACTGCAACTACATGACCTTTAAACTGTCTTTTCCCCTTCTATCAGATAGGGTAATAACGGACTCTACCTTAGGAGATAATCCTAAGAATTAGATTGGTTGATATGTGATCAATGCTTTAGAACAGGGCCCAGAGCATAATATAAATCCTACAAGCCTTAGTGTCTTCTTTCATGCTATTTGACACATGATTCTGCCATTATATCTATAGTAACAATTTCCAGCAGCCATGTCTAAATCTGTTTAGTATGGGAAGTGGTCTAAAAGGCAATGGGATGAAACATTTCTTTCTTAAAACTCTCTAGCTTCCCACCAGCCCATGTTTCCTTCCTGTTCTTGAGTGAGCTAAATATCCATCTCCTTTTGTCATTGCCTCTCCAGCCATCAACCCGTGTTTACAAAACATCTGCCACCCTCATGCTCACTGCACCTACCTGGGACCAAACCGGCACAGTTGTTCCTGTCAAGAAGGCTACCACGGGGATGGCCAAGTGTGCCTGCCAATAGACCCCTGCCAGACTAACTTTGGAAATTGCCCTACACGGTCAACAGTGTGCAAATATGATGGTCCAGGCCAGGTGAGCCAAGGAGACAGGCAGCTACCTATATACACCCAGGCTAACTCTATGCCAGGATGGCACACTGCCCTCTAAACACCTTGATCTTGACTAATGACAGTCAACCTGAGCCTGGAGACATTTGCTGAGGCATCCAGTTGGAAGGATCTTGACCCTAACGGCACATTCGTCCACCAAGCATTTAATAGACACCTCTTGTATACATAGCTGCAAATCAAAATGGTCAATGGAAGACACTCATTCTAGCTAGGGAGGTCATGCTGCACCAGAAAAAGACAAGACTGTGTTCCTACCCAGACATAGCTGCAGGGCCCCTGCAAGTTTATCAGCAACCCAATGGGGAAAGTTCTGGAAGTCTTCAGAACCACCCTACTTCTCCTCCAAGGAGAAAGAGCATATCATAATATTGTCCCCATTTCTGAGATAGGATTTTTAGTGTTGGTTTTATTTCTTTTTATTTTTTCAGAAAAATTCAAATCATCTAATTCTCGTCCTTCAAATAAAGAACTTTGTAGGGAAAATTCATGGCATGTCCTGCATGCAAGGCCCTGAGGAGTGAGATTCAAGATGGACTTTGTGCTGGGTGCTGGGAGGGGAGGTTCACATCTGCAATCCTAGCTATGCAGGAGGCTGAGGATCTGAGTGAGGGTCACAGTTCAAAGCCTGGGCAGGAAAAGCTGTGAGACTCTTATCACCAATTAACTGTCAGTAAAACTGGAAGTGTGCTTGTGACTCCGAGTCCTGAGCACTCAAGCCCTGAGTTCAAGCCCCACAGCCAACCTTCCCCCCCAAAATAAAAATGGGCTTTGTCTCTTTAGAAATGGGTCCCCTGGTAGACGTTCAAGTCTTAGAAATCCTGCTGATCACATAGAAGCCAGTCATTGAAGGATTGCTGAACAGGGCCTTTCAAACTGAGCAATACGAATATTTCTTTCTTGAGTTGGTAGGCAGCTAAGTATACAACTAAAGATGTTTAATAGAATCTCTGATTTCTAGCAGCACCAAGATCCTTCCTTTATGACAATCAGGAAATCTTTAACCAAGTAGGGTAACTCACACCTACTCAGAAGGTAGATAGCAGGAGAAGCAAGACTAGAAGCCAACCAAAATTAGTGAACCAAAAATTAGAGAGACACTGTCTCAAGAAATAAGCCAGTCAACATCTATAACCTCATGTACACAGGGAGACATAGGAGACCAATGGCAAAAATTATAAGACAGTATCTGAAAAATAACTAAATGAAAAGGGATGAGAACATGATACAAATGATAACATGGAGGGCTCAGGTTCAAATCCCAGTAGTGATACAGAGAATCTGTTAGCTAGGACATCAGGTTGCAAACCTTTATCTCTAGAGCAATAATAATGGGTTCTATCTGAATATCTATCTCTGCTTGCATAAAGACAATCAAAAAACAGAAGTTATGCACAGAGCAATAAAACAAAGACAACCAGGAATTATGTAGCCAATGAGGTCAAGGGTTAGTGAAACAAACGGTCAAACTTCATAAACAAGAGTCATCATCTTCCCAGCAGGTAAGATATATAAGCATAATTCCCATTTCTGGAAACTTCAGCAAATGTTTACCTTAAGCCCATAATTCAGGCTTGTCTAGACTTAGCTTTCCTCCCAGGACCCCCAGCAGTGGAGTTTGAACTCAGGGCCTCATACTTGCTCTCCTACTTGAGCCACACCCAACCCACTTTTGCTTTAGTTATTCTCTCAGATAAGTTCTTGTGGGTTTTTTTTTGCCTGGGACTGGCTTTGGCTCACAGTCCTCTACCCATATTCCCTACATAGCTAGGATTACAAGTGGAATCTGCCATTCCCTAGCTTGTTTGCCTGGGCACAGACCTCCTCATCTCTGCCTCCCAAGTAGCCAGGATTACAGATGGGAATTACTATATTAGTCCTTGGAGTTGCCTTTCATGAGAGAACAAAAATAGAGATTGAAGAAGAATGGCATCTGAGACTAACAACTTGTTTCTCTCCTTGTCTCCGGAAGTCTCACTGTGAGTGTAAGAAACACTACCACAATTTTGTACCTGGAGTGGGGTGTAGTATGATCAACATTTGTGCATCAAATAATCCGTGTCACAGGAATGCAAATTGTACCACCATCGCACCAGGCCAACCAGAGTAAGTTTCAGTTTCCCACCGATATCATTTCCAAATGAGCTATGTGATGACCAGTCAATGTGACCCTTTCTTTCTAGGAGTGGAAATGTGTCTTATTCAGCCATCTACTCCCGGTAGATAGGGACAAGGAGCACAGTAGCTTCTCAGTACGTCTGTGTTTAATCTGTGAGGCACCCAGCAGTTACTTCCTTTATAATGACCACGAGAGCATTCTAGTATGATACCGGGAAATGAAGTGGTCAGGTGGAGGAGACAGAAGTCACATGACTGAGAAAGCAACTGGGTGTGGTTATTGCAGGAGCTTGACTGCTAATGTCCAGGAGTATTGCCTGTGAAGGATGTGAACAAGGCTGAGAAAGTCAATAAGCACACAAGGTATTTCCTGGACTCAGGGTTCAGAAGAGGAGGTTTACTGGGAGGGAAATGCCTTTGTGAGCAAAATCCTAGGCAGATGAAGCTCAGGTGGTACAAAGAGAAGAGTATTTGGAATTTAAGGATCTGGACTTGGCTGCGGTATCTACCATAAGCCTGGCCTTAGGAAGGTGACACCTTCTCTCTGGCCTCAGTTTCTCTATATATAAGTGAACTCAAGGATGGAGGGGTTGACAATGAGCAAACGGAACATGAGCACTACATAAAAAGAACACTGCAAGACTGTTATGCTGGGGAGCTGTGTTTGAATCTGTGATTGAACTGAAGTCAGAACCCAGGTCCTTAGACTTCCCTCACTTGGCTCTCATGGTCATCGGCCTCTGGGAAGAGGGTTCATGCTGCCCTTTGTGATCTTCACACCAGGGAAACCGTGAATGGAGCAGCTCGATGTCACCTCGGTCCTTTCCTTGAAGGAAGGGCCTTCGGTGTGGAGATTTGCCCAGGTCGATCTTGGGATCAATGTGCTCACTGGAATGCAAAAGAAAGAACTTTGTTATCAGAACACCTGTGTTCACATCCCAGCTCTGCCACTTGCCCTCTTTCAACTAAAAGTTGTTTCTTTAACCCCCCCACAATAAAGGGGGAGATGATGTCTTCAGGGCATGTGAAGGGCAAAAGGCCCAATTAGGAGGTCCCTGTAGCTCTCTAGGCAAAAGGTGACATCTTCTGCATAGCTCATTCTACAAATTGGTTGAAAGATTTGTGTGGGACCATATTTAGAAGCACAACTGGATTCGTGAGGGTGGAGCTTACTTGGATTCCACGGCTCTTCATGAGTCACATCTGTGGTATGGAATGAGCACACAACCCTGTCACAGCTCTTCTCTGGTTCCCTCTATCAATCCTTTCTGGAACATTTTCCTACTTCATGTTTGCTCTACCCCTCCCACCATCCCCACCTCATCTCCAGTATTCTGGCAAATGTCACCTTCCTATGCGCCTTGTCAACCTCTACCAGCTATCAACTCTCACCTCTGGCAGGAACCAACCCTATTCACACCCAGCTGAGCACGAAAGCAGGCATCGCACAAGCTTACTGATAGCATATTAATGGTTGAAATTGGCCAGGGTGGAAAATTGGCAAACTGTGGAAACTGGAAAATGCTATCAATTATAGCTCCCATCCCAACTCCCAGACCTGGAGGTTCAACATTTACTAACACAACACTGTTTGACACATATTGAACTCTTTCTTAGGCAGTGAAACCATTATCTAAAATTTCTATGACTTTCATCAGTTATTCACTCATTTCTTTTGTTTATTCTGTCTATGGAATTCAATTCCTACTCTACCAGGATTCATTACCAACTATACACCACATTGCTGCACAAAGCCATCAGAACCCTTGCTCTCACTGTGCAGGGAGGCAGCTATTAGTCACACAATCACACAGATTGGGATAAAATAACAGCTGCACATTTTGCTACCCCAAAGCGTTACATGAGCACGTACATCAGGGCCCAGAGCTACAGTGAGCAGAGGCAACAGAAAGGCCTCGGCTAAAAGGGAGGAGCTGAGGAAGCGTGTCCTGAGCTGATCAGTAGTTCAGCAACTTTACTGTCCTGTAGTCTGGTTTCAGTAGAAATTCTGCAGCGGGCCCCCAGAAGCTTCGGTTATGATAAACATGATTCTTTTGCATGATATCTCTGCATCTCTGTGTGTCTCTCTTTTCCTTTCTTTTCTCTCTTCTTGAACTCGGGGTTGCGGGGGGAGCCCGTGTTCTCACTTGGCTTTGTCGCTCAAGGCTGGAGCTCTATCACTTCTGGCTTCTTGCTGGATAATTGAAGCTGACTTTCTTTCCAGGCTAGTTTGGAGTTTCATTCCTCAGATGTCAGCTTCTTAAATAGCTGGGATTATAGACCTGACCTGCGGACACCCTGCTACATGATCTGTGAATCACAGATTCACATACTCAAGCAGAGAGCACCCCAAAATATCTGGTGTTTATAAAACGTGCCTCATTTATTAGCCATCCTGTTCTGGAAGGCCCAGTCTGTACTCTGCCCTTGACTGCTTGCTGCCTACCCCTCCCCTGGCCTTGTCTTCTTTATGTCTGGACTTTGTT
Source organism: Megascapheus bottae (assembly GCF_031878675.1). Lineage (NCBI taxonomy): Eukaryota > Metazoa > Chordata > Mammalia > Rodentia > Geomyidae > Megascapheus > Megascapheus bottae. The sequence goes on from NC_143510.1 coordinate 83,662,098, forward strand.
TCTTTAGCTATAAAGGGAGGCATGGGACTATGTAATCTCCATAGTCCATGGCTGTAAGAGTCTGAGAATGTGATTTTTGTCTTCTCTTCAGATGCACTTGCCGGAAAGGGTACATGGGTGATGGCTTTTTGTGCTATGGAAATATCATGGAACGACTCAGAGAATTAAACACTGAGCCCAGAGGAAAATGGCAAGGAAGTCTGACCTCTTTCATCTCTCTCCTGGGTATGCAGCTCTAGACAGAAGCTTCCTCCCCAATGGCATCCATCTTTGGGGCCAAGATGTCAATAAGACACAAGGATGCAGAAGGGCATGGGCAAGGCTGATCCGCTGGAGCTGGCATTTTTTTTAGGGAGGTGCTGTGCAGGTGGGAGGGAAGAGTCGACAGCTGCTTCCAGGGAGACAGCTATTTTCAAGGAGGTCTAGCAATGAGAGAATTCACAGGCAGAAAGCTGAGACTAGGGTCCTGAAGCCACCAAAGATAAACCAGCAACAACAATAAAAGCCACTTAGGAAACAGACCCTTCACCTAACGGGTACTGTGAGGATGAGCAAAGATGGGCACTAAGGATGGAATGCCTTCCTCTACAGAGATATCATTTGAATTCTGAAATGGTTTGGGTTGTATAACCTATGGCTCTGACACTGCAAATTACCTACATCAACTGCAAGGTCCCCAGGCAAGGTGAACATTTAAAATATCCTCAGTGTTTGCTTGCAAATCCTTGAGAATGCATAGTTAGAACTGATTATAGAATTAGACATCTATCAAACACAAATTTACCCAATTAACAAAACCAAACCAAGAACCCCATAGACCTGACCAATTCACAGAAGCCTTTTACTATCAGGATTTTTGTTAGTATTTACTGGTCACCAAAGACAACTTCTCCAAAAGCACACATGTACCCACAAAGTGAAAAACATATTAGCCAGGCATGATGGTACATATCTATAATCCTACTTACTTGAGAGATAAAGATAAGAAGATGACACGTTCTAGGTCAGCCTGGCCAATGCTAAGAAGATTTTATGTCAAAAATAAAATGGAACAGCAGGGCACAGTGCCTCACGCCTGTAATCTTAGCTACTCAGGAAGCTGAGATCTGAGAATCACAGTTCAAAGCCAGCCCAGGCACTAAAGAATGTGAGACTCTTATCTCCAATTAATCACTGGAAAATGGGAAGTGGGGCTGTGGCTCAAGGGGTAGGGCAGTAGCCTTGAGCTGAAGAGCTCAGGGACAGTGCCCAGGCACAGAGTTCAAGCCCCATGACCCACAAATAAATAAATAAATAAAAACATAAAAGGGGCCCTGTGACTGGCCTAAGTGTAGAGCACGTACAGGAAGCTCTGGGTTTATAAAAGAGAAGGAAGAAGAAGAGGAGGAGGTACAGGTAGAGGAGAATCTACAAGCCAAGCCAATGCCATGCTTTCTTGGCATCATATTAATGCACGCCTGCATAATATCTTGCTCTACAAGGAATCTAGCTTCCTGGCACAGCATGGGTCTGGAAATGATGTGTCATCTCCTCATGGCCTTTCTATAGGGGACTTTTAGACTATGAAATTGTTGAAGGGGTGATGAGGTATCCTTTGCATCCTGGTCCCTCAAACATTTCCCAGGAAGAGTCCTGTTTCCCTCTTCATTCCAGAGTGCTGGTCCTCACTGCCTCCTGGTGTGAGAACACAGCGCATGGCCTGCTGGCCCAGCTACCCTGCAGCAATGAACTAGACTAGCGTCATCATTTGCAAGATTAGTACAAAATGAAAGATGTGAAGTCCTTCATTCAAATCATAAACATTGCAGGATGCCAAGTGGCCAGCTTTAAGCTCTTTTGAGCTGGCCCCAGACAGAACCCAGAGCTCATCACTGCTCACTGAAACAATGACACCTCCAAAAGCCAGGCACAGGTCAGGGGCTCTGGGGCTGTCAGAGGACCTGGTTGTGAGGCTGATCAGCTCATTTCAGAATGTCCTGGAAGCCAAGGTTGTGGCAGCAAGGAACCTCTTCGGGCCTTATATGGAACTTGTCAGGGCCAAGATTACTGGGTAGGGAGTCTCATCGTTTATCCAGGGCTGTGCATAGCAATTAGAACAAGGGAGGAAACAGTGATGGTGCTGGTCCTGCCTGGGCTCACTCCATGTTCTGATGACCGTTGGCATTTCCTTCCTATATGTGTTGTTTTCACGCCTAAGATGAAGTATATGCTTGGCCACTAAGTAGCCTGGGACCATTCACTGCGCTGCTACCAGCAAACAGGGCCTTCAAAGCATCTGATGTGAGTATATAAAATCACCTACATACAGGGGCTAACACAGAAAGCCCGAACAGGCTGAATCCTCTTCTGTTTAAAGCTGGTTCATACTTGTAATCCTTGGGGCTGAGGTCTGAGGATCAGTGTTCAAAGCAAAGCCAGGACAGGAAAATTCGTAAGACTCTTATCTCCAGTAAACCACCGAAGAGCCAGAAGTAGAGCTGGGGCTCCAGTGACAAAACATTGCCTGGCAAATACAGGACCCTAAGTTCCAACCTCCATAAAACCTCAGAGTATTTCATTCTCACTTTCTTCCTCGACTTGAGGTAGATCTTTGGGTACCTGATACCATTCTGTTCCCCTTGGCACCTTGCTGGGCTGGCCCTGCCATGTCAGTATCCAGTCTAGGGCAGCTCCCATGATTGACAGCCACCAGGCATGGTCTCCAGGCATTGGCTCCCTCTTTGAGGCCCATCCTACTCAGGACTGTACTCTGGAAAAGCACCATCAATCAGTACCAGAAAGAACTCAAAGATAGTCCTCGGGATACCCTCGGGATGCATTAGAAAATGCATTTGCAAACCGCAGTCCCCCGACCCTCTTTTCTTAGGTCAGAGCCCTCTTGATGGATAAGGAAGCTGCTAAGTACTTTGTGAAACTCCACATCATCGCTGGACAGATGAGCACTGAGCAGATGAACCACACAGACACCTTCTACACCTTGACTGGGAAGTCTGGAGAGATCCTCAATGCAGACAGGGTGAGCATATCTCAGAGTTTTACTCCTGGAGTTCTAGGCCAAGAAGCCCAGCTCTGGGCTTCCATGTGTCAAATTCCACCCCTCCCCCCAGTATGCCAAATTAGATACAAGAAAGATGAAGCAGAAAAAGGCTTTCCTATACTGCCCCAGCACACCACAGGAAGAGGCAGAGCCATCTTCAGTGTCTAGACAGGGGCTTTAGGAGCAGGGGTTTCAAGTATGCAGGGTTATAAAACAATCCTGCCAAAGGCATGGGATGGTGGCCAGAGGTTTGATTGGTTGATTATCATCTCTCACTAGGGCCCAGTCACGATTTTTTCAAGAAAGTCATGGTTGCCCTGGGACTACAATCATGTACATTGTTGCCATGGGATGTTATCATCTTTCTTGGGGTCCTAGGTGGCTGCAAGGCTAGGTCATCTGCCAAGCCAGTGCCCAAAGCCTTCTGTCATTTGTGTGTGGAGTTAGTGAAGGATTACAGAGATCTTTCCTTATTCTCTGTTGGTCAGACAAGTAGCAGAGAGCAATACCAAGGCCATGGGGAGGGGTGTGGTGGTACATACATAAAGGGGTTCCATCTGTTTGATTTTGATCGTGCTTATTTTGGTTACTGGATTGATCTGTCAACACCAATGCCTTAGTGTTGTATTCTTTTTTTCTTTTTCTTTTTGGTCATGGGGCTTGAACTCTGGGCTTGGGCTCTGTCCCTGAGCACTTCAGGTCAAGGCTAGCTTCCTACCACTTTGCACCACAGCAACACTTCTGATTCTCTGGTAATAGTTTCATAGGGGCCTTGAGTTTGGCCTAGTGGTAGAGTGCTTGCCTAGCATGCACAAAGACCTGGGTTCAATTCCTCAGTACCACATACATAGAAAACAGCTGGAAGTGTTGCTGAGGCTCAAGTGGTAGAGCTCTAGCCTTGAGAAAGTCCAAGGACAGTGCTCAGGCCCTGAGCTCAAGCCCAGGACTGGCAATTAAAAAAAAAAAAGAGTTTCATGGATTTTCATGCCCAGATTGGCTTGGAACCACAATCCTAAGATCTTAGTCTCCTCAGTAGCTAGGATGACAGGTATGAGCTACTGGTGTCCAGCCATGCTGTATAAATGAAACCTGCCCCTCCCCTTTTCATGACTGGGGGATTAGGGTCTCATCAACATTGTGTTGTGTGTCTTTGGCCTGCACTACTTCAAACCGCCTAATAGCTGTGCTTGCTACATCACTGAGAGCTCTGTCTATGCTGACTACCAGGACAAATATTTATTTGCATCCATGTAAGACTCACAACAGCACATGAGAAAGGTCCTGTCAGAGTCTCTGCTTTTCCTGTGGGACACAGTACGTGCTAGAGGCCAGAGTGCACTCTCTGTCTACTCCAAAACCCAAAACCTTAACCTTCAAAGTGTGCTATATTGTGTGTGTCTAATGATGGAAAGGTGGACAGAGAGGGATGATAGATACACAGATAGGCAAAAAATAGATAGGTAGTTGATGGTTAAATCGATGGTAGATAATAGATGATTAATAGATGAATTGATGGAAAGATAAATAATAGACGATAGATGGATAGCGTGAGTGAGGAAATGATACATCAATAACACACAAAAAGAGGTCACTTTCTTACACTCCTAGGTCATGCTTCTTATTAGCTCATTTATAGTCATTTAACAAATATTCAACAAGTCTCCACTTGGCATGGTCTGCTGGAAAGGAGAAGGAATTACTTGTTTTTTTCATATATTTTTCTTGTAATTAAAAGAAGGGTTACATTATATTTGTCATATAGGTGGTGCATTAATTCACATACATTGATACCCTTTCTCGTGTCTTGGTCCCCATGAATTACTTGCTCTTTTAGCAAATACTTATACCAAATGCCTTTCCTGTGTAGTACACTAAAGCAAGCCATGCATTTAGAGCAAAGGGAATGGTCCCACCCAGCTGGAACCTAGGGTATATTAGAGGAGAGCATTTTTTTTAAAATATTTTTATTGTATTTAATAAAAGGGTTACATGATATTTGCCAGATAGAAGGTGCACTAATTCACATACATTGATACCCTTCCACATGTCTTGGTCCCCATTACCATCCCCCCACCGCCTCTCTTGGTTTTCCCCCCTTCCATGTCCAATTAAGCTTTATCCGTGTTGTGTATGTGATGGTCACATGACCTTATCTCACTAACCTTAATGGGAACTACATGAAGAGAACCAAGAAGATATCTTTATCCTCATGTTGGTTGGGTCACATGACTTGCTCAGACTCTCACAAAGCCATGAAGGGCCAGGACCAAGGACTCGTCACTTTTGGCTTTTTGGTCCACTGATGCTTGGAGCTTCTTCCAGAACAATGCTCTAATGCTTTTTCTTTTTTCCTTTTTTAAGAATGGCCAACATAGTCTTAAGCTTTATGGGGGCAAAAAGAAGGTAACAATTATACAGGGGAACATCGTTGCCACCAACGGGCTCATACATATCCTTGACCAAGCCATGGACAGCCTAGAGCCCACATTTGAGAGCAACACTGAGGTGAGACACTTGCGGGAAATGTGACGCTCCACCACCCTCCACTCCCCATTCCCCACCCCATCCCCGCCAAATCTACCAGCCTTGGCTGCATTCTGGAAAACTGTGTTTCTCTTATGTACTTTGTCCTTTCTTCCACCAGGAAGATCTCAAACTAAGAGATAGAATTGCTATTTTTCAAATAAAATTCAAAGTCTTTATGGATAGGGCAAGAAAGGCATACAAAATATGTAAGAAAAGCCTGAATACTTTCTAACCTCTTTTTAAAAATTTTAAAATTTAAGCCTATTGAAATTCCAGCTATGTAGGAAGTAGAGATTGGAGGCCATCAATCTTGTGGTTGTAGGCTACTCTGGGCAAAAAAAAAAAAGTTTAGTGAGACCCTACCTCAAAATTCAAGCCAGGCCCACTCCTATAATTGTAATTATATAGAAGACAAAACAGGAGAATCACAATCCAAGGTCCAACCTGGGGAAAAAGTACTATGAGCCTACCTGGAAAAGAAACCCAAAAGGACTGGGTATGTGGCTCAAGCCATAGAGCGCTTGTCTTAGAAAGCATAGGCCTTGAGTTCAAACCCCAATACAAAAGAATGGGTGGTAATTTGAGCAGATCCTTTCATATGCACATATAATATGTAACCTCTGCCATCTGCCTCTTAATGATAGAGTTTCTTTTTCCTAAATCTCTTTCCTAAAACTTTTTTTAAAAGCAAAATGTGTCTTTTCAGCAAACCATAATGATGATGCTACAACCAAGATATAACAAGTTCAGGTCTTTGTTGGAGGTATGTACCATTCGTGTTATAGTGCCATTTAATTTACAGGCTTCTTTGCTTATCTTTTGTTGGTTGACCTGTCCTTTGATGAGAGTGGAGTATTGAAATCTCCCGTTATTGTGTTGAGGTCAATGGTCGGTAAGTTCAAAGATGTTTAATGTATTTAGGTGCTCCATTGTTTGGTGCATAAATATTTACAATGGTGATTTCCTCTTCATGGATCATTCCTTTTATTAACATGTAATGACTTTCCTTGTCTCTTCATACTGATTTGAATGAAAAATCCATTTTTTTTCAGATACCAATATGGCTACTTCTGCCTTCTTGAAGGGTGCATTTGCATGGAAGATCTTTTTTTCCATCACTTCCCTCAGAATTGGTTTTTATCTTTGACTGTGACATAGGTCTCTTGGAGACAAGCAATGGATAAATCTTGTTTTTTGATCCAGTCTGCTGCTCTTCTTCTTTTGGTAGGGGAATTGTGCCTGCTAACATCTAAGGTTATTATGAAGACATGTGTCACGTTTCCTGCCATTTTCTTGATTTCCTGTATTTTGCTTCTTTCCTCTTTCCATGTTTACTAGTCTTCCAGTGATTTATTTTTGTCTAATGAATTTCCTTGACTCTGTTTTCTTCAAATACATGCTTCCCTTTAGTATTTTTTGTAATGCTGCTTTAGTGGTCATGCATGCCTTTAATTTCTGTTTGTCATAAGACGTTTTAGTTTCACATCAATTGTAAATGAGAGCTTTGCTGGATACATCAGTTTGGGTTGGCAGTTGTTCATCTTCAGGACTTGAATTATACCATTCCAGACTCTCCTTGTATTGAGAGTTTTTGTGGAGATATCTGCAGTGATTCTGATCTTCTTTCTATTGCAAGATAGCTCTTTCTCTGATTTTGCTTAATTTAAATTTAATTCCTTGCTTTTTAAGTCTCGAGTTTTCACTACAATGTGTTTGAAATATTTCTTCTTGGATCCTGTCTACCAGAAGTTCTGTATATTTGGGGGTGAGATTCTCTCTCTTGAGACACTATTTTACTGAATAGGTTTTTTCGATTCCTTTAGTTTTGTATTCTACCCCCTTATTGATCCTAACTATGCATAAATTTGATCTTTTAGCTAAGTATGCCAATTCTTAGATTTACCTTTGTTATGTTCTGTCTTCTCTATGTCTTTTCCTTTATTGTTCTAATTCCTCGGTTTTATCTTCAACTCCTGATACTCTATTTTCTATCTCTATTGCTTAGGCTTTCAGTTGTGGTTTTTAATAAAGACATCAAATCTTTTATGCTTCCAAGTTCTTTGTTGAAGTCAGTTCTCCTGGTGCTAATTTTCTCTTTGTAATCAAGTATGTAGCATTTCTATTTTTCTCTATATGTCTTTTGGGAGACCTGTATATTTGTCATTTCATCCTTGCATTCTTTTATGTGCTTTTGGATATTCCCTTTTATTTTGTCCGCCAATTCTCTTCTCATAACTTTAATGGTTCTTTTGTCCCCCATCTCTTCCCTTTTGCTCTCACTAGGATCTCTCCCTGGATTGCTACTGGCTTTTAGATTTGGTTTGTTGTCTTAATTGCTCGTGGATTTTGTACTTGTTTGCTGTGATTTATGCATTTGGGTTCAGGGACTGTCAGGATCATTCGTGTTATTGTGAAGTGTGGTGGTAAAGTGTGATGTGCTGGATGGATCTCTGTCAGAGATCCATTGCCTTTGACCATCTTCAGATAGTGTAATGATGTATCCTGGTCAATTCTTGGGGCTCTGTGGTGTGCAGGGAAGTCTGGTGTTCTGGCCTAGGTTTAGACACTGTGGCATGCTCCGGGTTCTGTGGCACACAGCCATCTAGTGGCATGGCTGGGTTCTGTGACTGGGGTAGGCAGATTCCCACTAGGTGTAGTGCAGGGGCTCATTCTGGCCAGAATCCTGGACTGGCATCTATTTCCAGGGGGGCCAGAAGCAGCAAGGTTCCAGCACCTGGGTCTGAGGTGTTTGAGCCCTAAAGACAGGGGTGGGGGTGCACTATTACACTTTGTCCCTATCTGCTTGGAACAAGCATGGGCCTCAGAGGAGGCATGCTCTCAGGGCAATGCAGGAGATTGTCCTTTCTGGAATACCAGACTGGGGCACTTCCCATGTACTTCTAGTTTGGGGTGGGGGTTGGGGATTGGGTTCAGGACACTGGTTGGGCATGAGCTTCAGAAGAGGCAGGCGCCCACTGGTATGGGGAAATTTTCCCTGCTGTCTTTCAGCAGATCAGGTTTTTTCTGCCAGGGCTGCAGAGGTTGCAGGGTCCTAGTGTCCCAGTATTGATCCTGGTTGTCTTCCTCTGCAAACAGATGAGTTTGAGGGGGATGAGGAATGGCTCTAGCCTCTTTGTCCTCTTCAAGTATGGGGTCCCTTCTAGGGCAGGCAAGCACTCAGGGTCACCATCAGTGCTGGTCTCCTGGGCTTGGGTGCTGTCCCTGGCGGTTGGTTCTGGGATGACCAGAAGCATTGTGAAAGTTTTCTGGCTGTAGTTGCTGTGGTCTCACGCTGTGGTCTCACACTGTTGATCTTTGTCACTATCTGCACTGGTTGAGGTCTCAGAGCATCCATGGGGCCACCATCATGGCTTACCAATGCTGCAGGCCCAAGATGGAGGGTAAGGGGAAGGCCCTTGGCAGTTTTCTATCCTTCTGTGTTAGGTATAAGTTCTTTATTCTTGGGATTCTATATTTGTTTATATTTCTCATGGTGTCACTCTCTTAGGATGATGTACACATTAGGACCCTAAATCTCTGTTTGATTGGAAAGAGATAGGGTGATTCCCAATTGCTTTACAGCCATCTAAATGTTATCTCTTAAATTCAGGAAACCAATATGGGACATGCCTTGGATGAGGATGGTGTTGGTGGACCATATACCATTTTTGTCCCAAGCAATGAAGCACTGGATAGCATGAAAGATGGTACTCTTGACTACCTCCTTTCTCCAGAGGTATTGTGTCCTACTGGTTCTGATGCCCCTATATTAGCTTTTGCTAAGTTAGGAATGGTATCAAGTAGCACATGTATTACCACTTACATTGCCATAGCCAAGGTAGGCATCACCGTGGCTTAGAAGACTTGAACAGTCAGGGCCAGTCCTAGGCTAAGTGCTCAACCATGTTCTAGCTTTTTTTTTTTGACAAATGAGTCAATAGAAGTTATTGCCTACTGAGATGTTAGGGAGGATTAAACTGAATGTGCATGTTGTTATTTTGTTTTTAAAGAACAGCCTCTGTCACAGAGTAAAGAAGTGTGTGAATGCTGTTATTTATATCCTGCATTTTCTAGCCTAGAAGTAGACTGAACATGGCAGGCACAGATAGCAGGAGAATTGAAACTCAAGGAAAGCTCAGGTCAAAAGTTACCAAACCTTATATCTCAATAAGCTAGGTGTGGTGGCATGCATCTGTGATCCCAGGTACACAGGAGGAATTATACAGGAGGATCATGGTCCAGTGTAGCTGAACAACAACAAAAAAAAAGTGAGACCCTATCCACAAACTAAGTAAAGCACAAAGAGCTGGGGAGGTTGCTCAAGTGATAAAGAGACTTCCTAAGTAAGCTTCAGGCTCTGAGTTCAAACCCCAGTACAAAAATATGTATCTTTCTGGGTCATGTAGTTTTTTAGTCCTATGTTTTTATAACTAAATATTCAAAACCATTTGTAGGATTCTCAGAAAAGGGCTACTAGCTTATTTTCTTCATTGACTAAAGAAGCATTCTGGTGTTTTTGCAGGGTTCTCGGAAACTTCTGGAACTTGTCAGATACCACATTATTCCATTAACCCAGGTTGGCCCCAACACTTCCTGCTACTACTCTTTCCCTGCTTTCAAGATGTCAGTTCCTGGCCTTTAGTTTCAATGTTTTGACGCCAAAGAAACTTGTGATTTTTTTTAAAAATCTGCAGCTGTGAGCAAACACTCAGCCACAAATAATGGCTTTGTTATCAAAATCTTGAAAGTCACAAAAAACTCATAACATCAAGCTTCTATTTTTTTCTTCCCTATACTGTAAAGACTTAGCTTCAGGACGCTGTGCATTGCTCCAAACTTCTCCCTTGCTGTCTTTTCCTTGCAGCTGGAAGTGGCCTCTGTTGTTTCCACTCCTCACATCAAGAGCATGGCTAATCAGATCATCCAATTTAACACAACCAGCAATGTAAGTGGAAGCTCCTGACTTGCATCTGTAGTCTCCTGTCTTTGCAATCTGATAACAACCCCCATCAGATTATTTGGCCTCTTCACTACTTGCAGGCCTGATATGCCCTTAAATCCGTTCTTTAGGCAATCAATAAAATGACTTCTTTAAAAATCACTATGAGTACCCAGTAGACCAAGTCTGGAAGGCTGTGAAAGTACCCAGCAGGAATCTGAGAAGGGCCCCACAAAAATGGTACAGCTTGGACAGGCTTTGAAGGGTGAGGACAATGAACTTGGCAGAGATGAGTAGAAGAGAACTTTGAGAAGAAGGGAAAGCATGTGCAAAGTCTCTGAAGTATAGGGAACAGGGCATACTTAAGAAACTCCATGTGTAAACAAATAGATCCTCACTTAGCTACAGAAAGGTAAAGCAATGTGCTCACACCACATGTGCTATAGAGGTAGAATAGTTATACCAATATCCAACTCAAAGTGTGCAAAGGTCTTTTCAAGGACATACTGGTCTGGTGTCAAGAATCCATTGAACAAATACTATTGCTTCTTGTTGGCCAAACTTTTCCAATAGCAACTTCCTTTTTTTTTTTTTAACCAGTCCTGGAGACTGAACTCTGGGCCCAAGCACTGTTTTTTGACTTTCTCAAGGCTAAAGCTCTACCTCTTGATCCACAGCTCCACATCCAGCTTTTTTCTATGTATGTGGTACCAAGGAGTCAAATCCAGATCTTGCATGCTAGTCAAGCACTCTACCACTAGGCCAAACTTCTAGCCCTGCAACCTTCCTTCTGATGAAAACAAGTAGTGTGGGAAGGCTTTTGAATGAGGGTGCTAATACTTTTGTATAGATATTTTCTTATTATTTTCTTTAAGTAGTCTTATTAAGGAGTTGCCCTTTAAAAAAGCAGTTATGAATACATATATTTTGATCAATGTCACCTTTTTCAATCTTCTCCCCCATTCCTTCTTTTCCCTCACTCTTCTTAATTATTCAGCATATATATTGGATTTTCTTTGTTTTTGCTTTTTTTTTTGTCAGTTCTGGCTTGAGCTCAGGGCCTGAGCACTGTTCCTGGACTTTCTCAAGACTAGAGCTCTACCACTTGAGCTTCAGCACCACTTCCTGCTTTTTTCTATGTATGTGGTACCAAGGAATCAAACCCGAGTCTTTTTGCATGCTAGGCAAGCACTCTACCACTAGGCCAAACTCCCAGACCTGGATTTTCTTAATTATGCAGGATATACATTGAATTTCTTTTTTGGTTGATCATGGGACTTGAACCCCATGGTTTTGTCCCTGAGCTCTTCAGCTCAAAGCTATCGCCCTACCCTTGAGTCATAGCCCCACTTCCCATTTTCTAGTGCTTAATTGCAGATAAGAGTCCCATTTTCTTTAGCACCCAGGCTAGCTTTGAACCACAATCCTCAGATCTCAGCCTCTTGAATAGCTAGGATTAGAGGCATGAGCCACCATTGAATTTTTTTAAACAGATTTTCTCTGCTTCTTTCATCTACCGCTTTCCCCTTGATCTGAACCACTTCTTTCAAATACCCATTTCCTACTACTTTACTTTGCTGAATTTTGAATTTTTGCCTTTCTAAGGAATTATGCTATTTGAGATCTTCCTTGAGTCTACCATATTTCAGTGAATACATTTGGATAAGCTTGCATACCACCCAACACATTTACTTGTGAATTTGTAAGCTAAATCTTGCTTTTGCATATAAGGGAAAACCCACACAGGCAAAAGGTGTTAATATTCTTACTGCTTGGGGCTGTTGGAACCCCTAAAGTACAGAACAAAAAAACAGTAATCTTTTTTTTTTAGGGGCAGATTATGGCAAATGATGTGGCAATGGATGAAACTGAAATCACTGCTAAAAATGGCCGAATCTACACACTGACTGGAGTTCTCATTCCTCCCTCCATCATTCCAATTCTGCCCCATCAATGCAATGAAACAAGGAGAGAAATTAAATTGGTAAGGAGAAAAAGAAAATGAAGTTTAAAAAAAATGTCTCCAGCTGGGCACTGGTGGTTCACACCTATAATCTTAACAATTCAGGAAGCTGAGTTCTAATGGTTCAAAGATAGGCCAGGCAGAAAAGTCCATGAGATGATAATCTCCAATAAATTACAAAAAAAAAATCAGGAAGTGAAGCTATGGCTCAAGTGGTAGAGCGCTAGCCTTGAGCACAAAAAGCTGAGGGACAATGTCCAGGCCCTAAGTTCAAGCCCCAGGACAAGCACAAAAAAAAAAGCAAAGAAAAAGGTCCTAACAGTTGCAGAGATGGTCATTTATACTTCTGAAAAAGCTGAGGAGGAAAGACCAAGCCCGGGACATTTGCCACCATGAAGGAGCAGTGGGCCTGAAGTGTATTAAACCAACTGTGGATATGGCCATGCTCGTGCAATTCCTGGGGCTGCCAAAAACAAATCACCACAAACTGGGTGTTTTAACACAACAGTCATTTATTCTCTAACAGTCTAGAAGAAGCCAGGAGTCTAAAATCGAGATATTAGAAGAAGCCAGGAGTCTAAAATCGAGATATCAGCAAAGCTATCTCCCCCTCAAGGTCTTAGGCTCCTATGATAAGGTATTTCTGTATTGCCCAGGCTGATCCCAAACTCATGATCCTTCTTCTTCAGGATTACAAGTAGCTGAGACTACAGGCTTGAGTCGCTGGTGGCCTGGCTAACTTCCACACTTCAAAGAGTCTCAGCAGCCCTTAACATTCATTATCAGTCCCATCTTGCCACCATCTTCAGGTTGCCTTCTTCTCTGTGGGTTTCTCTGTATCCCTAATCCTTTTATGTGTAAGAATACTGGTCATTGGACTTAGGCCACCCTAATTCAGTGTGGCTTTAGCTTTGCCTAACTGCTTATATCCAAAGAGACCCTATTTCCTAAGAAGGACACATTCTGAGGACCATTATTCTCTCCAAGAGGGGCTGAAAATTTCCTCACAGGCAAACGCTCAAGTCTAATGAATCAACTATCTTCCTGTCATGCCATATTGTTTTCTCCAAGTACCAGATTGTTTCCCAGTGAGCTTCTCAACCCTCTGCTGGGCCTTACTGTTTCCATAGCAACTTCTTTGGGCTCTGCCAGTTTTAACCAAACCACCTCAAATTCCAATATCACTCTAACGCAATCTTTAATATCCTGTGCAAACTGCAACCTCAAAATAGTGGCAATAATAGGTCTGACTTTTTTTTTCAGAATACTTCATCAATGATTATTCTCATGATATCTTGGGAACATGGACCTAGAATAAGGAAGATGGCCTCCTTTACATTATCTTGTCCTCTTTTTTAAATTGTGTTTTTGTTATCTTTAAGCAGTTATATAAAGGAGTTATCATTCAACAAATCAATTTATAAATACAATGCATATCGATCATTGTCACCCTTTCATCATTTTCTCCTTTCTCTCCCAGACCAATCTCTTCCTAAATTTACTTCATGTCACAGAATATGTATTATTAGGGTTTAATGTTCCCCCTGCCTTTCTCTCTTCATTTGTCTACTCCTGTCCCCTGGATTACACTTTTCAAGTGCCAGTTTCTTGATATTCATTTTGTGGGTCAGTGAGTTTGTTTTTCTAAGAAATTGTACCAGTTGAATTCCCTGCAAATACTCTACTTTAATACATTTATGGATACTTTCATATAGTCCATAGTGTTTACTGGTACATTTATATATTAGTTCTAGCTTCCACATGTGAGAGAAAATGTGTGCCCTCTGTCTCTTTGGACCTGACTTGCTTCACTTAATGTAAAATTTTCCTGGTCCATCCATTTCTTTGCAAAATGATATACCATTCTCCCTAATGGGTGAGTAAAGCTCCATTAGGGCTGAAATAGTGACCTGCACAAGACAGTGGCTGACTTTTGGCTTCTATGTTTGGAGCTACCAAGCAAAGCCTGTTTCATTTAAATACCCCCTGGGTGATTTTGTCCCATTCTGATGACTCCTTCTCAAAAGAGGTAGAAAACAGGATCATTTGCTAGCCACTTGGAAACAACATATGTGATGTTCATGCTTTCTTTGTACATAAGCACTGGCAGGTGTATTGTCTGGGTTAGATCAGGGTAAAGATCAGAACAGGACAGAGAGTGTACTAACTTGCTCTCTTTCCCTCCAGAGCCCCTGTGTGAACTGCTACCTGATACATCAGAGCAAATGTCCCACTGGCTTTGAGCCCACGGTGAGTGCACGAGATAACTCCCAAGTAATTCCTCTCATATAGTTTCTTTAAAAGATGCAAATGTGCCTAGGGTAATATAGGACTAGCTCTTAGACTATATAGGAGGGTAGTTAGGAAGAGAAATCAGGGATCCATATTTGATCCCAGCTCTAGGCAATTTGTTGGACCTTTCCACCCTAAATTTCCTCACCTTTTAACAATAGCAGCAGTTAGGTGCTGGTGGATTATGGCTGTAATCCTGGCTACTCAGGAGGCTGAGATCTGAGGATTACAGTTCAAAGCCAGCTCAGGCAGGAAAGTCTGTGAGACCCTTATCTCCAATTAACCACCAAAAAACCAGAAGTGTCCCAGTGGCTCATAGTAGTAGAGGGCTAGCCTTAAGCAAAAGAGCTCAGGGACAATGCCCAGACCCAGAGTTGTTTTTATTTTTTATTTTTTTTTTATTATTTTTTTTTGCCAGTCCTGGGCTTGAGCTCAGGGCCTGAGCACTGTCCTTGGACTTTCTCAAGGCCAGAGCTCTACCACTTGAGCCTCAGCACCACTTCTGGCTTTTTTTTCTATATATGTGGTACCAAGGAATCGAACCCGGGTCTTCATGCATGCTAGGCCAGCACTTTAACCACTAGGCCAAACTCCTGGCTTTATTTTTTATTTTTAAGACTAATAACAGTGTTAGCATAAGTAAAGCCCAAATACTAAAATCAAACTACCTCTCATAAATGCTCCCCTTTATTTCATCCAATAAAATGAAATTCAGTGCTTATAGTTACTTTTTCCAAACATAATTTTATATTTAAAAAAAACACTGCATGTGAAGTCAGAGACTGATGAATTTGTGAGTGATAGGTTCAGCCTATTGCTAAATTCTCAGTAAATGGTAGCTCTCGCTCTGGATCATCATGAGTGATAGTTAAGAGTTAAAAGCCAGAAGTATATATTTAAATCTCTTTCTGTGCATAAGTGGAGAAATGTCAACCACTGCTATTCTACTTGGTGAATATTTCTGCAAGATGACTCTTGACTGGCTTGGACATTCCAGTATAGAAAGAATTTTGATCTGTAGAGAAGAGTAAGCCACATTTAGGATGAACCAAAAACATGTTTCCTGATGGATTCATGATGTCTGACATGTCATGAGAAGAGACTTAAAAGATTCCTGTGAGACAGATTTGAAAATCTCTAGCCTGTATTCTACCAACAAGGAAACAGGCCTCATGGGAACGGGAGAACTCTGACTCAGTCCCAGGTGTGTGGGTGTCCCCTGGGACTCTGATGTCACTGGTACCATGAAGAGAATGTCCCTTGTGGGGAGAGGCTACTCACTGCCCAAAGGACCTTTTGACTCAGGCTGCCATGCTTTTGCATGGGTTTCTTTCAGAGACTCTTCGCACAGAAATGTGTCTACAGGAGCAGAATAAGTGGCCCCAAGAGCGGCTGTGCCCTGCGCTGTAGCGGCTCTGTGCAGGTGAGAAGGGTAGAGCCCAGGCGGTGCCCAAGCCACCAAAGGTTGGGCAATAAAATGGCCACACCCTTAGCCCTGCCATGGCTCTAAGCTGTTTCTTTCCAGCACCCAAGGGGCTATTTCCTCCCTCAGGACATTCTTCCAGATGTTTAGGGATTGTCTCCACCAACTGTGCTCTTTCATCACCTGAGACATGGTGGCTTCTCCAATCTCCCCTAACTTCTGCCTCTTCCTGCCACCACTTCACCATCCTCAGAAAGGTGCTCCTTTAATTTATTTACATGAACTTCCATATTAACTCTTCCCTAACTGGCACAGAGGCTGGGTGAGCCCAGGCCTTCACCAGCCTTGTCCACAGTGTCACAGCCAGGCTGGTGCCCTTGGGAGAAAGATCGTGGTGACCAGGGTTGACCACTAGCCATGCCATTGTGTATGAAAGAGAGAGAGAGAGAAGCTCAGGAGCAGAAGTTGCCATTGCTTGTTGAATCCATGGACATTTAAATATGTTTCCATTGAGGAGTTGGTGTGCTACTTGGATTGTGTGTGTGTGTGTGTGTGTGCGCGCGCGCGCACGCATGCACGTACACATCAGCTCTGAGATTCGAATTCAGGGCCTGGGTACCCTCCATGAGCTTTTGTGCTCAATGATAGTGCTCTACCATTAAAGCCACAGCTCCACTTCCAGCTTTGGGGATGGTTAATTAGGAGATAAGAATTTTACAGGCTTTCCTGCCTGGGCCGGATACAATGATCCTCAGGTCTCAGCCTCCTAAGTAGCTAGGATTTCAGGCATGAGCCTCTGGCTCCCAGCTCTACTTGGATCTTTAAAGGATAATATGTATGTTGTTTCTCAGATACCAACATGCTGCAAAGGCTTCTATGGGCCAGACTGCAACCCGTGCCCAGGAGGCTTCTTAAATCCATGCTCTGGAAATGGACAGGTAAGGACATGCTTACTACTGCCTACGTGCTCATTGTGAATCTTTCTTAAACGTGAATAATGTTTAAAAGAGTTAGCCCTCAAAAGGAATATAATGCTGGGCATCATTCTCTGGATAAAAGAAATACATGTGTCTAAGAGAGGAAGGAGATCTGCAGTAGGAGCAGTGCTGGTCTAGAGTTGAGGGAGAGAGAGGCCCAGGGACGTTTCTTCTAGTCTCTGCTCTCCTGTTACCCATGGTGAGACCTTGCACAGTTCAACAAGACTCTCTGGACCTGATTTCCTGCCTATAGGGTTACCAAGATTTTAACATTTTATGACACTTTAAAAAAGAATAAGTGGATCAACAAGATGTGGTATTTATACACAATGGAATGCTATGCTGCAGTCAGAAAGAATGACCGTCCCATTTGTAAGGAAATGGAAAGACATAGAAAAAAATCATATTAAATAAAGTAAGCCAGACTCAAAGAAACAGGCTCAATGGCTTCCCTCATTTGTCATAATCAGTAGAAACCTTGGGCTCTCCTAGCAGAGATTTACAATAGAACAAAGATACATAAGGCCATATAGTATGGTGCTAAATGAAAGGACCTCCAGGATATAGAAAAAAAACCATATGAGTGATTGTTGTCCTTAATGTACTATGTTATCTCTCATCTCTTTTGCTATCCCTTGGTTATCCATATTATTGCAGTATTTCACCTTGTTATCTGATATATTGGATATATGTGTATTTGGTTATTTGAAATCGGATAGGGAAGGGAGGAAAACAGGATGAGGGGTGGGGGTGGGGGGAGGAAATGGGGATCTGGACATGAGAAAGAGTTACAATGTATGTGAAGTAATGTACCCTCTATCTGGTGAATATAATGTAACCCTTCTATTAATTACAATAAAAATATATGGGAAAAAGAATAATAATGCTCCCCAATCATTGCTTTTGATAAACCCATCCAACAAAACCTAGTGAATTATAAAGTCCACAACTCAATGCCTCTTGTTTAGAGGCCAAACCCAAAGGAAGATTTTTTAAAAATTCACCATGGTTCTTGCAGGGAAATTGTGGATCTATTTAATGGCAAGATCTACATCTAAAATATGGCCCTCATAAAGGAAAAGGAAAACTATACAACCATGAATGGGGACCTTACACAGATTAGGCAAAAACCACTAACCATGTGGCCAGGCAGGAAGCTCCTGCTTCAATCTAATTCATGTCAATCAATGCAAGTTTAACCTTTCCAGTACTGGGCAAGTGGGAGAATGGGGGTGTGGGTGGGGTTATCATTGAAAGATAAAACACTGCAGTTTGAACTCACAGAGCTGAGTAGGGGAGAAAGTAGATAGAAAGACTACCTGTATCTGTATTGTTTGAAGGTTCCAAGTTCACCAGTCTTATACACTTACACACACACACACTCAAACGACATCCTTTCGACATCCTTTAACATCCTGGACTTCCCAAGTCCAGCACTGGTTTTGCATCCTACTTGGTACTGAGGTGACGCTATTTCCCACAAAGTTTCGAAGACTAATTTCAAAAGTGATTGGGTCAGAGTTCAAAGTCAGGCCATGTACTAAAAGTGTCTTTGCCCTATCACCTGTACCTGTTAACCGCCCATGGGGCCTGTCTTTGCTCTCCCAGTGTGCAGATGGCCTCCGGGGCAATGGCACGTGCATTTGTAAGGATGGCTTCCAAGGCTCAAGGTGTCAATTTTGCTCTGACCCTAACAAATACGGACCTCGGTGTAACCAAAGTAAGTGGTGCTTCCAGAACTCTGTCCCACTGGATCCTTCCTGTGTCTGGTAGGCCACCAGCTCAAATCTGGTGTCTTGTGATTCTTGCTTATAACATGCCATCATCCAGGTCATTTCTTCAGCGCTGCCTCTTATACCACTGCGTGTGACCTGAGTCTGAGATCTTCTAGTCCTGGGATAGACCTGAGGTGTTGCATCAAGTTTTCAGAGAATGCCAGCCATGCTGGTCTAGGGGCCAGCCACTCTCTCTTGTAATCGTAGTTTTGTTATCAAGAAACAGATTTGCTCTCTTTCAAGCCCCTTCTACTAATTCATACAGTTCAAAGCTCTCCAAACTTCCTCTACTTGAGGATGCAGGGCCTTGGGCCAATTAGTACACTTCTCTAAGCTTCAGTTTCATCTTCTGTCAAATGAGGGCGATAATAATAATAGCTACTTTGTAAGGTTATAATACAAATGGGAAGCTCTTTCCCTCCAATGCCTCACATGTTACATACACTACAAATGCTGTTATTAACATTTCTTACTGATGCTGTCATTCGAAGGGTAATGACATAAAAGGGTATTTGTAGAACATGTGGAAGGTTGCACAATAGACAGCTATGCAAAATATGTCATCTTAGGAAACACCTTATTCTTTAAAATGGCATATAACAGATCCTTCTCAGCGAAGATGTGAACTTAACAATATGGTAAAAATGAATAGATAAGAGCTTCCTGGAAGTCAGACCAACCAGAAGTTAAATTGTCAACACTACAATTTACCAGCTATATGACCTGAGAAAAGTCTTTTTCAGTGTCTCCACCCAGTAAATGAACGTATTAGTAGAGCTTCCCTCAGCATTGATGGGGAGCTGGCTCTAGGACCACTCAATACCAACCAAATCCACAGTTGCAATTAGTGTCCTATTTGTTTAGGTCCTATACCTCCTCCTGTGTGCTTTAAATCAGTGTTAGGGCAGTCATATTACATAGTTGTATTATATTGTTTAGGCAATAATGATTCACCCTTTATAAAAAAGACCCTGTATATGTTTAGGACAGGCACAAAATTTTTCTGAAATATTTTGATCCAAGGTAGGTTTGATTATGTCTATAGCTACAGACTCCAGAAATATTTCATAAATTCTTGATCTGATTAAATTCCCTCCACAATTTAATCTCCGACTTATCAGAGAGCTTGTACCTAAGGAAGCTAATCTCATTACTATCCCTATGGTCTCTATACATCTGAGGCAAACCATGCCTCCTCTCCTAACCTTATCTGATCTTCACAATCCCCTTTAAGATGGACAGGCAGGCAGAGGTCAGCAGAATCAGGGCTACCGGTCCTTTCCCAAGTAAGATTTCTGAGACGTCAAAGACCCTCCAAGACCCTCCTTATTCCCTTATACATTAGCACCTAAGTCTGAGGAGTTCATGTTATAATTTTGAAATACTTGTAACCAAAAGTAAAAGGAACAGAAGAGTTTAAAATGATACCAGAGATAGGGAAATGCTGTTTAATGTAATTCTGTGATTATAGTCTCATACACATACATATATGTGTGTGTGTGTGTGTATTTGTTACTATATGTAAACTATTGCAATTATACATAGTAATAGAAATGGAGCTCAGGCTCTGCTTTCACCAGAGAGGGGATGAAAGGAAATGGATACATTGGGGTGCTGTTCCTTTCTTCCTCAGCCTGTCTGTGTGTGCACGGAGCATGTGATAACAGGATAGACAGTAATGGTGCCTGCCTCCCTGGCACCTGCAGAGAAAGCACGACTGGGACATTCTGTGACAGGCAGACATCAACCTGCGGGCCCTTTGTGCAGCTTTGTCACATCCACGCCACCTGCATCTATAGCAATGGGACAGCCAGGTAGGTCTGTGGAGGAAGGGAAGGCCCTTCACAAGCCATGATCACTGTTCACTGGAGGTGAGGAGAGCACTGGCCCATGGGCCATTGAAGGCCCATGAAAGGTACATGGCTGGCAGACAATAGGCTTTCTCCATGGCTGTCTGTGGCCATCTGCCTGTACTGGTGATTTTGTATGGCCAACTACGATGCTACAGATATTCAAATGGCCTTGGCAGGACAAAAGATCCCTGACCCCTGAACGAATCAACCCATATCTAAACTCCTTACACTAAGGCCTCTTCTCCTCCTGCTGGTAGTATGTGACTTTTATGGAAGCACCTCAGACTGTGAGGCATTCATTCAAATTGCAGCACTGCCTGCTTTAACATTTACCAACTATGTGACCTTGGATGAGGTACTTTGCCTCTCCAAGCCTTACTTTCCTCATTGATGCTGATGAGACCTTCCGAACAGAACAATGGTGGAGATCAGAAGAACGTGAAGGAACCTGGTACTGCCCCCACCCCACGTGTCCCATGGAAGCAACAAGAGCTATCATCAAATGGGAAAGCAACGCCAATAATGGCTCCTCTACTCTCCAAAATTATTATTCATAAGGCTCCCTTGTCAAAAAGCATCTTGTGTGACATTGAGCATCATCAACGGACAGATGTCATTCTTTAATGGCGTCTCATAGTGGCTGTGGACTTAGTAGGGGAAGGAGTAGAAAATGTGTGCTCTGGAGAGTGCAGCAGATGTGCAGAATTTCTGGCCCTGTTCCTGCACTGTATTTCTTCAGTCATATATAGTTATTAGCTCATTGTTTGGATCTGGTGTTACACCCCCTTCCCACCCACAACCCAATGGTAGAAAGCTATCTTCCTCAAGCATTGAGAGCTGTGATCCATTACCCACGGTGGACTCTGAGCATACTATATATTCCCTTAGACAACTCAGGGTTGGGATGAATTGACTATTTCTTCACTTGGACACCACTATGTAGCGCCTGTATAGTTATAGTCCATGAGCACTAGATTTCTAATTCTTGTGCAGCACATATGTCTGTTTACAGGAGGACATACAGTAGGAGTAGAGCTCCATGTGCAGCCAGCATCCATCACAGACAGTCAATATTGCTTAAATCGACTATTACGGTAAAAGCATCATGACAGGACATTTAGAGACAGATGCAAAGGAAAAATGACTTGGGAAACTACATCAGCTCACAGAATGAGAAACCAGATGTTCCATTTGGGGGGAAAAAAAGAGATATTTGAGCAACAGGGAGAGAAGTCTCAGCTGACTACAATTTTCAAAAGATTTTCCAGGGCTATCCTATAGATAGAGCTCATCCTTTCTGAGGCAGAAGTTGTTAGGAAAATGGAGAGCAGAAAAGGAAGAGACAGGATTTGATTCTCAATATGATAGGACTTTATATTATCAGCAAGGGGCACAGGTTTTCCTGAGGGTTTGGAGGTTGTATGAGAGACTGGATTTGCGGTCCCACATATATGGGTCTTCACAAGAAAGCAAAGGAGTAAAAATCAGGCTATAGTTACTTAGGGGCTAGGGCTGGGTACTTTCAGTTGGGTTCAGAGTGGGTGATGGGAACTGTCAGCTGAGCTCAGGTCAGAGTGGCCTACCTTTAGGCTAGCATGTGAGCTTGACCTAGGGGAATAAGCTGGGAGTTAGTCCTTCAGAGGTAATAACTAGATCAAGCAGAAAGCTGTAAAGAGACAAGTTCTGGTACCATGAGAGCAGAAAGGATGCCAGCTACTGGGCCTTATGGTGTTTCTAATGAGCACTGCAGACACCCACTGTTTGCATCTTTATCCCTGCCTTAGGTGGGAGGTGTTAGACTCCTTTCTCCAGATAAGAACCTTCCAGGGTCACGTGACCCTGCTAAGTGGGCCCTAGATCTCCACACAGAGAATCCTGATGACTCCCCCAAAACACCACCCTTTGCATATTCGCTTTCAACACAAAACGCTGTGCCGCCACTAGCACGAAGGGGCGCCTCCCTGTACGGCTCTCTCCTGGGCGGTTGGCACTTGTGTCTCTGTGGCTGACCTCCTGTCTTCTTCCTTACAGCTGCCTTTGCAAGGAAGGCTATGAAGGGGATGGAACTATCTGTTCCTTCTCAGACCCTTGCATGGGACCAACTCAGGGAGGCTGTGGTCCCAATGTGAGTATCAGTGTCGTCTAAATTTCCAAGCTGTTTGGGGAGTTTGGGGTGTGTGTGTGTGTGTGTGTGTGTGTAAAACAAATCCAAGGGAATGCATTCCAAAA
Source organism: Megascapheus bottae (assembly GCF_031878675.1). Classification (NCBI taxonomy): domain Eukaryota; kingdom Metazoa; phylum Chordata; class Mammalia; order Rodentia; family Geomyidae; genus Megascapheus; species Megascapheus bottae. Next base: position 83,685,112 of record NC_143510.1, read on the forward strand.
TACAATGTCTGATCACCTTTCATATGCATGGAACACTTGTGTTTGAGCTTCGAATTTTAAAGAAGACAGTGAGTCTCTGCTCTCAAAACCCAGGTTTAATGCAGGGAAGCTTTAAGCTCTTTAACGATAGCGATGATTTTATACTCCTTTCCACATACACACACATAGTCAACCTAAAGAAAGCCAGGTGACACTGATCAAGTTTATAATTCTAACTACTTTGTTAGGGGAAAAAAAAATCACAGTTCAAGGCCACCTGTGTCATATAAGTTCATGAGACTCCATTCTAATCAATCTGTGGGCACAGTGGAATGTGCTCCTTACCCCACCCACAGGGGAAGTACCATGGCTGGTTGGGTACAGTCTCCAATGATACAAGGGAGCACAAGTGGGAGGATCACAGACAGTTCAGGAATGCTCTTAACATAAAGAGACAAAACTGAGTACTGAGGGCCGGGAGTTTGGCCTAGTGCTTAAAGTGCTTGCCTAGCATGGATGAAGACCCGAGTTTGATTCCTCAGTACCACACACATAGAAAAAAAAGCCAGAAAAAAAAGCCAGAAGTGGTGCTGAGGCTCAAGTGGTAGAGCTCTAGCCTTGAGAAAGTCCAAGGACAGTGCTCAGGGCCTGAGCTCAAGCCCAGGACTGGCCAAAAAAAAAAAACAAAAACAAAAACAAACTGGGTACTGAGGGCTCATGACTCTAATCCTAGCTACTCAGAAGGCTGAAATCTGAGGACCCCAGTTCAATGCCAGACAGAAATGCCCATGAGACTCTTATCTCCAATCAACTACCCAAAAGAGCCAGACAGAGCACTGTGACTCAATTGTTAGAACACTTGCCTTTTGCAAAAGAAGGAGGGTGGGGAGAATACCTTGAAAATAACCAACCCAAAAAAGGGCTTAAGGTGTGGCTCAGGGGACACCTAGCAAGTACAAGACCTAAGTTCAATCCCCAAGGCCACAAAACAATAAAAATGACACCAACACAACCTGACAATTAGATGTTGAAATCAGTAGCTATAACTTGACAGCTTACAAAGAACTATAATGCACCTGACCTCATTTGCTCCTTTCACTAACCCAATGAAGCAGATTTTTCTATCCCTGCTTTATTGTCGAGAAACTGAAGATCAGGCAAGCTACAAGCTTGGTCTTAGCTTTATGTTCTTAGGAGCATAGCCAGAACCCACGTTTACCAGCATCTTCCAAATACTGCAGGCACAACCTGCCCCTAATCATCTTCATCATCAGTGGCTGGTTCCAGCTTTCTACCATAGCAAAAGTGACTCAAGCACACCAGACCACTTCTCCTGGCTTAAATCCCTTCAAGAAATTCCCATAGTTCTGGGGATGAGATCTTGTCTTATAAATTGATACTTTTATGTAGTAGTACAGAGCCCCTTCAATTTAACACGTCAGTTATGAAGACAGTGCATCTTAATGTCAACCATTGTTCTTTCTCATCTCTCCCAACCCCACCCATCTCCCCAAATTGTCTGGTTCCATTTTCACATGTGTACATTGAATATTGTAAGTATATTCTCCCACCCTTCCAACTGTCTTCCATCCCTCCCCTTGATCACGTACAACTGCCAGCCCAGCCCCCCAGATTGCTCTGAGGAGAGTTCCACTTACCTGAGCCCTTATCCAGCACCTCTCCTTCCTTCTGTCCTGTCCTTCAGCCTCCTGCTGTGGTCTTCCTGAGAATGTGGGATAGAGTTGATGTTGTGGTTTGGAGCTTGAGTCCCCTAATCATAACTGTTTCAGTTCACTCCCCTTTAGCTGTGTACTGTGGGATCTTCACCAACACCTATGCCCTCGTTTGTAAAATTGAGATCATAGTGCCTGCCCAATGTCATAGATTACACCTGCAAACCAAGCAGCCCTGGTTTAATCAGCAACAGGTGATGTGAATGGTAGCCATTACTGAGTCAGTGCTAAGCAGTTTTGCAGCTTTGCTTGAGAATCTTGTCATTGATGTACGTGTTCCTCAGTTATTTACACTGTACTCTATGAAAACAGGTGTTTCTAGAATATACATATGAATCCTTTCTGACTTTTGGCATCCTGAGGCAAGATTCTACTTTCGGCAGTTTTGCTTTATCTCCTCTTATAGGCAGAATGTACCAAAACCAAGGCAGGGACCCATACCTGCGTGTGCCAGCAGGGGTGGACAGGGAATGGAAGAGATTGTGTGGAGATCAACAACTGCCTGCTGCCAGGAGCTGGTGGTTGCCATGCCAATGCTTCCTGCTTGTACGTGGGCCCTGGACAGGTAAGTAGCACGTTTTTATGTGAGCATTCAATCACTGCATCTTTTGTTCACGCTCTTCAGGTGCCCCTGGGCAGAGATCAGAGGTTGCCAAAACCAGGTAGCCCCAGCTAACCCTGGAGAAGCACTTAACAGACAAAAAATGATTGAATGCTCTCTAATCCATGACAGGTCTGGCTGGTTGGTACCCAGGCTCTGGGCCGCTTTTCTATCTATGATGCGGATTTTTGTCTGACAGCAGACTTGGTTCATTGGTCTGGAGTACGTGAGCTTTAAACTGGAGCCCCCGGGAGTGTATAATGGTGGAAGAGCTCACTGCAGATTTTTGTCATGAAACATTTAGCAAATGATGCCATTGACTCACTTGAATGGCCACAATTCAAGTGAAAATTCAGAAAGGACCAAAGAGCTATCAAGTTGGAAACCATACCATAGGAGGTATGGAAAAGCTGAAGACTAACAGGCAGAAGGCATTGTCTCTCTACCCTACAACAGCCCAAGGGCTGCAGCAGTTATAGTTTCAACAGTTTGCTTTGCAGGGTCTTTGAAGGTAAGGCATGAAAAACATTTGCTTTCAATAACCCCCTTGACTGTGCTCTTGGGCTTGTAGAATGAATGTGAATGCAAGAAAGGATTTCGAGGAAATGGGATTGACTGTGAACCGATCATTTCATGCTTGGAACAGACTGGGAAATGTCATCCACTGGTGAGTTACTTGACTATTTCTGATTCACATGAACAGACAACAAAAATCTAGAGAAAAGGAAAGAAGCAGGGCACTGGAGGCTCACTCCTGTAACGTCAGGAGGCTGAGGTCTGAGGACTGTAGTTGATAGCTAGCAGGGCATCTCCAACACCAGAAATGGAACTGTGGCTCAAAGTGGTACAGCGCTAGCCTTGTGCAAAAGAGCTCAAGGACAACACCCAGGCCCTGAGTTCAAGCCCCACAACAAGCAGGGAGGGAGGGAGGGAGGAAGGGAGGGAGGGAGGGAGGGAGGAAGGGAGGAAGGAAGGAAGGAAGGAAGGAAGGAAGGAAGGAAGGAAGGAAGGAAGGAAGGAAGGGAGGGAGGGAGGAAAGGAGGAGGGGAGGGAAGGCCAGTGAGTTATTATGTACATTACTGCTTGTCACTATCAGAAAGTGCCTGAAAAAAAAACAATTTAAAAGATAGAGTGCATCTGTGGGCTCATAGTTTAAGAAATTATACCCATGGTCACTGCTTCTGGGCTCATGAGTGAAGAAACAGACATCTAGTGATGCCAAGCCTGTAAAACAAAGCTCTTCCTCATATCACCGATAGCCCAAGAGGAAGGGGCTGGGGAAAGAAACACCCTCAAGGGCACATGCATCTCCCACTCCCACCCTGTGATCTACTTCCTTCAACTAAGATTGACCTTCAAAACGGTCCATCCCCTCCCAAGACTGCCAGTAAACTCTGAATCCATCAGCAGCTTGCTCCAATGGCCAATCAGCACTCTCCAGATCCAACCAGGTCCCCAAAGCCTCACTTTTGAACATGCTGCCCTTAACCCCATGTGCCTTTGGATGGTGACACTTCACATCCAAACTATTACCACTAATGAACCACGGGAGTCCCTAAGCAGAATGTAAGCAGCTTTTGAAATGTATACTCTATTTCAAGCTGGGAAGAGTTCACTGAATGTCGGCAGATGAAATATAAGGCATCTTGTTGGATTTGAATTTCAAATACATAAAGAGAAAATCTGTGACTAACCTTCCTGAAGAATAACTTTTTGGCAAAAGTATGGCCTGAAAACTGCATGAGGCAAGCTTGTGCTAACACACACTCATCCTTTGGCTAAAACTCAAAGCTACCGGTGTGTCTTGCATTTTTCATTTGCTAAATGTGGAAGGGATGGAAAGAATCTCATGTGATGAAGTATACACTGCAGACAGAGGCCTCTGCCTGCAACTATAAAGCCCTGAGTCTGCAGTCTGACCATAAATGGGGTCTCCCAAGTGGAGATGTTTCACAGATATAACTCCGTTCTAATGCTCTTGTTAGGAAAAAGCAAGCCGTTTCTTTCACCCCGGTTCCCTCAGGCTACCTGTCAGTTTGTGTCTTCTGGTGTCTGGAGCTGTGTGTGTCAGGAAGGCTATGAAGGCGATGGTTTGTTGTGCTATGGAAATGCAGCCATGGTAAGTCACCTGTGACGACCGCAAGCCAGAGTGATGGAGACCATACCAGGGAGACAATGAGACTCACAGGCTAAGATGCCTTGAATGTGTTCTAGTTACATGCACTTGGCACCAGCTGGCAGGAAGCCAGCTCCTTCTCACGAAACTACGCATGCTCCCTGAATTGCTCCTTCCCGCCCCCCCCCCCCCAGCTGTAGGCAGACAACTTATGGAGCCTTCTATTTGCACATCATCATGGTTTCTCTTGATTACCCATCTATCTGTTCCCCAGACTTCCCAAATGAGAACCTAAGAGCCCTTAGCCAGGGAGCCAGGACTCCCCTGTGTAAGTGGTTGGGTGCCTCCCATGGTACTTACTGAGTTCCCTGCTCTTACCTCTATCAGGAGTGTATGTCTGTGAGAAACCCTGTGTGTGCCAGGCATCTGCATAAGCCCTTACCATTCTGCAGCATCTCATTTAAATCACATAACCTTCCTCTGAGGTTTTTATTATTATGCCCATTTCCGGGCCCAGAAACTGAGAAGCTAAGCAAATTTACTCAAGGTCAATGGCTGTATAAGGGCATAGATGGTAGAGTGTTCTATCCATGTAGCATAGGTCACATCAAATCGTTAGTGTCCCTACTTTGTTTCTTCTCCCCCCCCATAGTGGACTATAAACTCCAGGGGAAAGAGCCCTCACAATGATTCACAGATTTACCCCCATTGCTTTTAAATGTCTGTCACCACGAGAAATAATGCAGGAAACAGTGATACTTGCTTATAACTTCAGCTATTCCGGTGGCATAGGTAGAAAGATCATAGTCTGAGGCCTGTCGCTAGAGAAAACAAGAGACCCTATCTGAAGATAGAGCAACTATAGCAAAACAAGGTAGGGGGAAGTGGTGGCTCACACCTGTAATCCTAGCTACTCAGGAGACTGAGATCTGAGGATCAAGGTTCAAAGCCAGCCCAGGCACTAAAGTCCATGTGACTCTTATCTCCAATTAACCACTAGAAAACTGGAAGTGGTGCTATGGCTCAAGTTGTAGGGCAGTATCCTTGAGCTGAAGAGCTCAGGGACAGTGCCAAGGCCTAGAGTTCAAGCCCAACAACTGACAAAAAAAGAAAGAGCAACAAGGGGGGGTACAGGCATGACTCAAGTGGTAGAGCCCCCATTCCCCCATTTCAATCTCTAGTATGAAGGAAGAAGGAGAGTAAGCAGGGAGGAGAAATACAGACAACCCCAGAAGCTATGATGAAACTTCTCATTGTTTCTGTGTTCTCTCTTCTCTCTCCTGCCTCTCTTGCATGAAATAAGGAATTATCATTTCTCTCTGATGCAACTATATTTAACCAATGGATAAATGTGAGTACCTTTGCTGCAATTTAAAGCTGACAATTGGTATACTTTTAGAAATTTGGAATGTGTGTAATAGAAAACTCAGCCAGGTGCTGGTGACTCCCACCTATAATCTTAGCTACACAGGAGATGAGATATGAGGATCATGGTTTGAAGCCAGCCTGGGCAGAAAAGTCCATGAGACTTTTTTTTTTGCCAGTCCTGGGGTTGGGCTCAGGGCCTGAGCACTGTCCTTGGACTTTCTCAAGGCTTAGCACTCTACCACTTGAGCCTTAGCCCCACTTCCAGCTTTTTTCGATGTATGTGGTACCGAGGAATTGAACCCGGGTCTTCGTGCATGCTAGGCAAGCACTCTACCACTAGGCCAAACTCCCGGCCCCATGAGACTCATATCCAATTAATACCACAAAATGCCAGAAGTAACTCTGAGTTCAATCCCTAGGACTGACACCAAAGAGACATCTGGTGAGAAGGGAAGTGGTATTGCCCCTAGTGATGAGGCTATTTCCAGACACTCCTGACAGACCCCACCCTAGAGTCTGACTCCATAGGTCAAATATTTGCCCTAAGTGTCATGTATTTTTAAAGCTATCTAATGCTGTTCAGATGGAGCTAGAGCTGAGAATATGTAGCCTGGGTCAAAGTCGAAGTCTTTTTTTTAAAAGACTACAATTCATGCTGTAACTCACCCTGTCACCTTTGCATTTATGGCTGCCATAAATATTTTATATGTGCTTATCCCTCAGCTAAGCCCTTCTGGGCTTGGGGAGCTGACCCTCCACCTCTGGGAAGTAAAATGGAGACTCTGATCTCCACCCTGCTCCATTGTCTACATCTCTGTCCCTTGAATGAACCCTGACATCTGGCCCAGCCACCATCAATACAATGGTTCACTAGCTTTACATTAGGAATATGTCCAGACAGCTCCTTCCTTGTCAGCACCCACTGCTGGACAGCTCCCTGCCACTTCCTGTAGTGCACACCACTGATCAGGCAAGACAAGGCACTGCACCATCTCTAGAGAGTGCTGACATCCACCTAGACCCATCACACCTTGTCAGCTCACAGGCACAGGTTCGCACACCTGTGTACTGGCTCCCACTTTCCTAGCTGACCCGAGCAGTTTTCTCAACTCCACCTCCAATAGTCTTACCACTGTTAGCTTATAATTAGCACTCGTGGGAGAATTTACACCAGAGTAATCAGCAAGGCTGACCAGCCAGGATTTGGGATTTTTGTTTTGTCTCTTTATTTTTGTTTTATCCTGGTGACCTACTGTGATGTATAACCATGCCATTTTATCTACCCAGGACTGGTCCTCTCAGCAAAGGCAGATCAAGTTTCATTCCAGGCCTGTAGTCTCTCCATAGCTGCATCCATTCCTACTGTCTCCTCACCATCTTTACTCTATAAACACATCCAAGGGTTCACACAGTGTTTACAACACACATAATCCTGTCAAGACTACATTAGATAGAGCCAGGGGCCAGTGGCTGGAGGAGGGTGAGATCTGAGGATCAAGCTTTGAAGCCAGCCAAGGCAGAAAAGTCCATGAAGCTCTTATCTCCGTGAAACTACTCAAAAAAGCCCAAAGTGGCATTGCGGTTCAAATGCTAGAACCCTAACCTTGAGCAAGAAAGCTCAGAGACAGAGCTCAGGACCTGAGTTCAAGTCCTAGGACAAGCACAAACAAACAAAAATAGTAGAGTGCAAATGACTTGTAATGACACCCCCAACACAGTATAACCAGATAAGAAAAATTAAAATTTGAAAAGGTCACACATTTTAAATAAGAAGGACCAAGAGCCAGTGGGGGTGGATTTGGGAAAAGAGACCCTTGGGACTTCCCTGGAATTCCACTACACAGGAAGTCTTCATCTCCACCAAGCACTTAGGTCAGCACTGCTGCTCCCCTGATGTCAGTCAGGTCACCTTATTTCCCTCCTGTCATTCAGAGTGCTTCCCTCCAACCCTTGCTGTCTACCACCTTGAACCTCACTGTCCTCGTGCCTTCCCAGCAAGCTATTGAGGACATGGACCCAGAGGAGAAGACCTTTTGGTTATCACCGGACAATATGCCAGCCCTAATAAAGTAGGTGTTATTGATTCCGTTCTCCCTGGCATCCACCAATGTCAGTGTGAACAGGTACCAGAGCAGTTCAATGCAGGGAGAGACGTGTCCCTTCCTACCCATAGACTCAAACACTTATGGGATTCTTCTTAACTCTGGAAGCAGTGAGGGTTTGACAGTTCATCTGGGGCTGAGCAATGCCCTTGCCCCTTTCAGCGATGAATACCCCTAAGAGAAAGGTGTGGTAATTATTGCCATCTTACAAATGTGGAAACTAAGGCTGTGGGTGGTTAGTACCTTCAGACAAGGCTGTTAACTACACAGAGGAATTTCAATTTTCAATATGGTAGTCTGGGCCCAGGGCTTATTCTTATAACATGAAATAGTACTGACATTTACTTACAACCAATATGGTCTGATATTTTAGATACCACACACTGCTAGACACATACAGAGTAGCAGATCTGCAAACCCTGTCATCTTCTGACACGCTGGCAACATCTTTGCAGGGAAGCTTCCTTCACCTGGACAAGGCAGATGGGGTAAGATGGCTCAGTCACTGGGCTGTTTATACTTGTAACATGCGCTTTTGCTTTGTGATATGGAAATTTCCAAATATGTAAAAACAGAGAATACAAGTGGGCATCACCCACTTGCAACAGTTAGCAACACAGATACACACACACACACACACACACACAGTGCTACTACAGCAATGACCTTATACAATGTAGCCAAGTTCCCACTGCTTGGCCCCAGCTCTCCTCCTAAAAGATGAGGAAAAAAAGATGTACGATGCACAGTTTGATTTTGATGTACAGTTTGATTTTGATACTTATCTAAGAACTGGTAACCAGTAATGGAGTCATTATAGAAACTCAAATGTGTAGTCAATGACTGTGTACTACTGGGTACACTCTCTATGCATGAGCACAGATCCCCGGCTCTCCATGCTGGAGGGCATGCATGGCCAACCATGAGCTGAGCCCCAGAGAAGCCCAACATTGTCACTACTGAAGTGTGTTAAGGACTCAAGATTTTGAATTCCTGGAGAAGACCAGGTGCCCGGCTGTGGATGACAGCCGATGACAGCCCTGCAGAAATTGTGAGTAGAGTGAATGGAGATTCCACCAGAGAGGGGGTGAAAACAGCATTCATCCAGTCCAACAATCACTACTTGGAAAAATATCCCACCTGCTCCTTTGCAGTACAAACACTGGGGAAGAAAGAAACCCAGTGATTCATGGTGGAGACCACAAACCACTTACCTAGGGCCCCATGGATGCTTTTGACCATCTTATTTAGATAATTCTGGTGACATTTATGTTTTTGACTTAGTTTTGTTTTTAATTTTAAAAATATGAGATAGGTTTGTGGATACAAAGACACGGGGTGTGGTGTAGAATATAAGCTGGCGTACCATTATGCAAATGGTTTAATGCAAATGATATGGTAACATATAAATGAGATAGTTAGAAAAGAGGGTTTTGAACATTGTCATCACAAAGAAAGTGACTGAACTTATGAATCACCTCAATTGATCACTGAGAAATATATGCATGTTCTGAAGTACACAATGTACCCCATGAATATGTACAATTATCCTTAGATAATAAATCTTTATAATTAAATAACAGGCACCAGTGGCTCACGCCTGTAATCCTACTCAGGAGACTGAGATCTGAGATCTGAGGATCACAGTTCAAAGCCACCCTGGGTATGAAAAGTCCGTGAGACTCTTATCTCCAATTAACCACCAGAAAACTGGAAATTGTCCTGTGGTACTAGCCTGGAGCTGAAGAGCTCAGGAACAATGCCCAGGCCCAGAGTTCGAGCCCCACGTCCAACAAAATAAGTAAATAAACATAATGTCTTCATTGTTTGTGATGATTATTACTACAGTGTTGTCCATCTGTTGGTGTGTTAAACTATCAGATATCTTAGCAATGTTAACCAAACACCCACCCTAGGCAGGCATCACCCAAGCTTTAGAGATAGATCAATTGAATTACATCAAAGACACATTTGTAAAAAGTTCACTCCCATGTTATCAGCTATCAATGCCTTTGGTTAAAGAAGACAGACATGTGCAAAGTCATCCAGAACATTCCCTGCCTGGGTTTGCTCATGGAATTGAGTCTCCTTCCTCATTCAGAGTCTCCGGGAAGAGCTTCAAATCAACATCATAGTGGAGAACAGAAGAGAGGACACCAGAGAAAGTAGACCTTAGTTGTCCTTGGTGGGGGCTGGGGAGTTGGTTGAGTTTTATTTAACCCCATTCCCTGTGTAATTCATAGTCCTAAAAAGTGGCCAGGAAAGTCCATTTCAGTCTGTATTAGATCTTTACAGCTGCTATAACAAATAACTACAGCCTAGGATCTACTGTGACTTGATTTTTTTTCTTTATGTGGGTCATGGGGCTTTAACTCAGCCTGGGCGCTGTCCCTGAGCTCTTCAGCTCAAGGCTACCACCCTACCCCTTGAGCCAAGTCCCACTTCCTGTTTACTAGAGGTTAATTGGGGGTAAGAATCTTGGGTCCTTTTGTACCTGGGCTGGCTTTGAACCTTGATCCTCAGATCTCAGCCTCCTGAGTAGCTAGGATTACAGGTGTGAGCTACCTTGTCCAGCTTGATTTTCATTTTGAAGCTGAAAAGTCCAAGAACAAGGTGCTGGCAGTTGGTTCCTTGTGAGCCCTGAGAGACAGAGCTGTTCTAGTCCAGTCTTCTTGTCAAGTGAATACCCTCCTTCCACAGCTGTCTCCATGAAGATTTCCTCTTATTTTTTGTTTGGTTTTGTCAGTTGTGAAGTTGGGACTCAAGGAGTGGGCGCCATCCCTGAGCTCTTTTGCTCAAGACTAGCACTCTACCACTTTGAGCCACAGTGCCACTTTTGGTTTTTCTGATGGTTCATTGGCCACAAGAGTTACACAGATTTTCTTGCCCAGGCTGTCTTTGAACTACAGTCCTCATATATCAGCCTCCTGAGTAGCTAGGATTACAGGTGTGAGCCATTAGCACCCAGTTAGTTCCTCTTTTTAAGAACTCTGGTTACCTTGAGTGGGACACCTAAAAACCTCATTGCAGAGCACCTCTGTAAAAATTCTATATGCACAGTTTTACAGTCCAAAGTAAGGCTTCAACATAGGAATTGTGGGAGTGTGAGACATAGTTCAATCCATAACACTGTCTAGGTGTTTTTCAAATTGCAGGATTAGTTTAACAAGCTCCAGTCAACTCTTCCTTGATGAAACGGAATACAGTGGAATAAAATTGAGGATCAGAGAACTTCCCAGATTGCAGATAACTGGAGAACATACTCTTTTATTGTGTGTGTGTGTGTGTGTGTGTGTGTGTGTGTGTGTGTGTGTGAGAGAGAGAGAGAGAGAGAGAGAGAGAGAGAGAGAGAGAGAGAGAGAGAGAGAGAGAGAGAGAGAGAGAGAGGCGCCACAGTTTAAAGTGTCTCTTCTTGTGGGTCACAGTTCAAATGCATGGAAGTTCCCACTTCCCTGTTACCCAAGATAAAACCTCCATATGCACACACTAAAAACTCCTCCCCGCCCCACTCACTGTGGTTTGCATTGCAGAACATCACAATTGGAGGTGCAGCCATCCTCGATGGTGATAACATAGCCACCAATGGAGTGATCCACATCATCAACAAGGTAAAGTCCCCTCTCCCCACAGAGAACACCTCTGTCCCCAGGCTGCTTTCTTGCCTTTCCTACTTGGCAATGCATGGGGAAAATAAACAATATTTAGTCTTAGTATAAAAATAACATGAGCCTGCCGCCAGTGGCTCATGCCCATAATGCTAGGTGCTCAAGGGGTTGCTATCTGGAGGTTTGAGGTTCAAAGGTAGCCCAGGCAACAGAGGTCCAAGAGACTCCATCTCCAACGAAGCAGTAAAATTCTAGACTGGAAACATGGTTCAAGTGGTGGAGCACTAGCCAAGAACAAGCAAGCTGTGCAGGAAAGGGGTTCTGATTTCAAACTCTAGTATTGCCACAAAAAATAAGTTCTTTATTACTTTTACATTTTTTTGCCAGTCCTGGGCTTTGAGCTCAGGGCCTGAGCACTGTCCTTGGGCTTTCTCAAGGCTAGAACTCTTACCACTTGAGCCATAGCATCACTTCTGGCTTTTTCTTTTTCCTATGTATGTGGTACCGAGAAATTGAACCCGGGTCTTCGTGCATACAAGGCAAGCACTCTACCACTAGGCCAAACTCCCAGCCCAATTACTTTTACTTTTAAATCATTTAGATTTACAGGCTCATGCCTACAATCCTAACTACTAAGAAGGCTGAGATCTGAGGATCAAGGTTTGAAGCCAGCTCAGGTAGAAAACTCTTTTATTAACTACTAAAAAGCAAGGAATGTAACTATGGCTCATGTGATAGAGCTCCAGCTTTGAGTGAAACAGCAAAGGGATTGCACTGAGGCCCTGAGGTTAAGCTATAGGACCAGCAAAGATAGGTAGACAGGCAGAGATAGATAGATCGATAGATAGATAGATAGATAGATAGATACCTACATACTTACACAGACAGACAGGTACAAACATGCACATATATATATATATACACACATATATAGATAGATACATAGACAGATACATACATACATACATGCATACATAGACAGAAAATAAGAGCCATTTAAAGCTTTCTTCCTTCAGTCAGACTACAGAATCCATTATTATTTTCTCAGCCTGTATTGGTCAACAGACCCTTTGGCAACCGTGGCCACACATTATCTCTCCTTGTAGAAATATCTGAAAACACGCTTGAGACCCCAGGCATTGGGAATTCCAGAATCAAGGAGGGGGAGGAGAAGGAGTTTAGAAGAACCAAAGCAAAAATTAAGGAAACAGTAGAAAAGTCTTAGGAGAATTTCTTCCAAGTCCCTATTCAGCTGTATTCAGTGGTATCAAAGACAATAAAAAGGAGCCATACATGATTAATTTTCACTTACTCTATTAGGACCTTCATTAAAAATGAAAGTTAGCACTCAGAAAGTGTAAGGCCGGGAGGGAAAATGATTAACTAATTGCATTTCAATTAAAATTGTTCTCATCTGGCCCTCATTCTTACTGAGTACTAAGATCTAGAAGAGGTTACCTATTTGTGCTCAGGAGATAGGCCAGCTGTTTGTAGGTCCTGGGCCTGCTATTCAGTCAAGATGCTGTGGTCCTGGTCTGTCAGTCCTCTGTAACCAGTGGGCGCTAGGATGCACTTTGTTTTATGGTACTGAGCCTTGCACCTGCTAGACAAGCACTTTGCCACTGAGCTATAACCCAGCCTGCACTTTATTTTTCCACTTCGTTTTGAAAATTTCAGCAAGGATTTCTTTTAGCAAAACAGGATTCAAGTAGGGAGAAATCGAAAAGAGAAAAATATTTCCCACTCCCTATGTAGGAGATGTGGGTTAAAGACTCCATTTTCCACCCCATTTTCCACACTTGTGGGGCAGAGGTTCATATACTAAAAAGTAACAGGCTAGCCTCAAAGTGCAACCCTCCCATCTCCACTTCCCTTGCAGCAACTACTACTATCATGCCCATTCTCAAAACTATTTTTCAAAAAGGCAGCAGACGAGGTTGGGCTGCTTCAGCCATATCCTTTTCAAAGACAACCTAGGTCTTCACCACGATTTTATACCGACAGTCAACAACAGTAAACATAGGCAGAAGGTTGCTTAGATGAGGAAAACAATCCAGTGCTGTACTAGTCCATCTGAGAACAAGGTAGAAATAGCTATCGTCAACCATGCCAACTTGCAAGCTCAGCTGCCCAGCAGGACTAGGAGGAGGGATGGCAATATGACGGAGAAGAGCAGGTGAGAGGCATCAGGGTGTGATGTGGCCTTAGCTGACAGTGGCAGCTACTTCATCATTGGAAAGGAAGACTGAAGGCTTTAAAAAGAAATCAGAGGGGCCAGGAGTTTGGCCTAGCAGTAGAGTGCTTGCCTAGCATACATGAAGACGGTGTACATAGAAAAAGCCAGAAGTGATGCTGTGGCTCCAGTGGTAGAGCTCTTGCCTTGAGAAAGACTAAGGATAGTGCTCAGGACCTGATTTCAAGCCCCAGGACTGGCAAAAGAAAAAAAAAGAAATGAGAAATATTGCCAGATACTGGTGACTCATGCCTAAAATCCAAGCTACTTAGGAGTGTGAGATCAGAGGATTAAGGTTTAAAAACCAACTGAACAGGAAAGTCCATGAGACTTTATCTCCCATTAGCCACCCAAAAAAAGCCAGAAGTGGAGCTGAAGTTCAAGTGATAGAGCATCAGCCTTATGCAAAAAAAAAATGGTAAGAGATAGAGCCTGGACCCTGAGTTCAAGCTCAGTATCAGCACTGATTCAAAATAAATTCAATGTTGATGTCTTTGTCTACAAAAACATGAACAGGAATCCCATAGGTAGCTGAGGGCAACAAATACTACCAAATGTGCTAACCCGAATCTGGGGGCTTCCTTTCCCAGGTACTTGTCCCCCTCAGAGGTCTAACTGGATCCTTACCCAACCTGCTCACCCGGCTCGACCAGATGCCTGACTATTCCATCTTCCGGGGCTACATGATTGTAAGTACCATGTTTTCAGCATGACCGCCTTGCTTGCTCTCTGGGAAGCAGGAAGCCCTCACGGGTTCTCTCATCTTCCCTTCACAGCAATACAACCTGGCAAGTGAGATCGAGGCAACAGATGCCTACACTGTGTTCGCTCCCCATAACAGTGCCATTGAGAGTTACATCAAGGAGAAGAAGGTCTTAACTCTGGTAGGTATCAGAAACATTCGCTAGGAGAGTGATTTCCTAGAAATTCAAACACAAACACTCAACAGTTTTCATTTCATCAGAAATGAAAGCCTCAAAACCTGCTATCCATCTGGGGGTCAGGGAAAGGGAGAGCAGGAATAAAAAGATGTACGATAAAGGCAGCAGTGTTCCTCAGTAGAAACAAAACAGTCGCACATCTGTACCTAATCTTTATACTAACAATTTTTTTTGTGGGTCATAGGTCTTAAAAGTCTGTGTCTGGACGCTGCCCCTGAGCTCTTCAGCTCAAGGATACGGCCCTACCCCTGGGCCACAGCCCCACTTCCCATTTTCTAATGATTAATTGTAGATAAGAATTTCATGTTCTTTAATGCCCCGGCTGGCTTTGAACCACGATCCTCAGATCTCAGCCTCCTGAGTAGCCAGGATTGCAGGCGTGAGCCACTGAGACTGGGTTATAATAACAATTTTTAAAGCCTGCTTGTCTAGACCCACATACTTATAGAGACTAGTATGTATGGACTCGTACACGTACACACACACACACACACATTCATAGCCATCATCAGGAAGACTGCCCTTCCTCCTCACTACTTCCTGAATGGTTTAAAATTATCTTCTCTGACCACTACACAGCATAGCTAAGTATAGGCAGGAAGCTACTGAAGAGTCTTCGAATCATTCAGAGTCCACTAGAAGACACAATCCATACCAGTTTTCAGAGAAAATTTAATCGTATAAGTTTTTTCTAACTACAAAGCAAGAAAGGTATTTGTTTACAAAAGGAGAGTTAAAACAACAAGTCTTGCCTTGTTTGACCTAGCCTGGCAGTTTATCAGGTGACTCAAAGTTTGCTGTTCTGTATTTATCTGCAAAGGAAGTAGATGTCTTTTGACGCTGGTGTCTGAGCACAGAGGGTTCCTGTGAACCCAAGACCCAAAAGTCACTACCAATTTAGGGTACTGCCAGCTACTGTCTCTGACACAACAGGAAGGATAGGATAAAAATGAGTTTTCCAAGTAACACTGGAGCAGAGGAGGAGATTAGAGCGATCTCTCCTTCCCTGATTGTTCTCATTAAACTCAATCTTGGTTTTGCCAGGTTGGGATACAAAAGTGTTATTCAGTGGGAAGAGACAGCAGAAGGACATAAGGAGGCTAGGAAGGATAATACAGAACCCATGTATAGCTTTGCCATGGACAAGTCCATCTGCACTACCCTTTCTAAGTTGCCATCTTGGAGAATACCCAAGTACTCAGAAACACCACCCCACAAACAGGCCACAAAAAGAAACAAACAACAACAACAAAAACCTCCCCTTCCTATAATCTAAGACAGCTGTGAGAATGTAGGTCCATCCCCATTACAGCTCTCTTGATGCCACTGAGTGACCAGCCATAGTCCCTGGCTTAGGAGTAGACCCCAGCCCAATACCCACCCCCATCTACAGGGCAACCAGGTCAAGTTCGAGACATGCCTTTGAAAGTCCTCTCCAGATCCCTGAGACACAGCAAGCTGAGGGTGGAAGTTCTCATCATAGCTGTTCTGCCCATAGCAATCTTTTTTACAATCCATCAACTTTCACCCCCTCCATCTGGGTGTTTAAGTCACCTGACAAGTTCTTAAGCATCTTTCTTAGAAATTCTACACCTTCTCTAAAGCAATCTTGTTCACAAGTACTGTTTTTTGTATCTCAAAGCCTTGGTTGAAACTCTGTAAGCCCCTGAGGCTGGCACAGTGTGGGTCAGCCTGAGTGGGTAAAGCTAGTGACTGACTTTCTTTTGTGTGGCACAGGAAGAGGACATATTCCGGTACCATGTGGTCCTGGGAGAGAAGCTCCTGAAGAACGACCTGCACAACGGCATGCACCGCGAGACCATGCTGGGATTCTCCTACCTCCTCGGCTTCTTTCTCCACAGTGATCAGGTGTGGCCTTTTACCCAGAGCTCAGGAACAAGTATCTCAGAAGCCAGCAATTCTCTTCCACACTGCCATGGTTTCTCCAGTACTTCAGACTCCTGATCCTGAGCACCAGTAATAGCTAAGCCAGATAATCACGTTGTCCACTCATATGCCCTGTGACCAGCCTTCAGGTGGCCAGTGCCCACAAGTCATAGACACTTCAGTCCTCATAGCACACCCAGCAATCACCAGGTGGAAGCCATCTAGGAACTCAGCTAACTTCCAGGATGTACCATTGGCTCCAGAGATGAAGGAGCCCAAAATTAGGACCATCAGACAAATGAGTGATAGTTAACAGCATTGAAGTCACAGATATTTCAGCACAACAGGCCCCAAGTTCAAGCCCCAGCACACACATACACACAGTGTAGTACTAAAATTAGTTTTCACAGAAAAAATTAGCAAAAAATTTTATCTATAGGACACTGAATATATTAAAATGAAACCCTAACTGTACAACCTTTAACCAATAATGTTTTTTGATTCTTTTTGAAAAGTGCAATCTTAGAAAAATACAATTGTTTTTGGGGATACCATCACATATAAACTTTTTTGGGGGGAGAAGGGGTTGGTTGTGGGGCTTAACTGCTGGACCTGAGCTCTGTCCCTTTTCAGCTCAAGGCTAGAGCTCTACCATGTTGAGCCACAGCACCATTTCTAGTTTTTTGGTGGTTAATTGGAGATAAGAGCCTCACTGACTTCCATCCCTAGGCTGTGTTTGAACCTTGATCCTCAGATCTCAGCCTCCTGAGTAGCTAGAATTGCAGACTGAGCCACCAGCACTCAGCACATATAAACTTTTATGTGATTTTTTTTTGTGCGGTTGAGAATAGGAAAAAAAAAATCAAAAGGTCTTTCCCACTCTTTGTTCCATGGGGAATAATCTAACTCCAAATATTTTTCTTTGACTCCCATAAATAATTCTACCTATCTACTGTGTCGTGACTATGAAGAGGCCCATTTAAAGGTACTTTCTTATATTTTTTTCAAGAATGGTAATTCCGTCATTGATAGATTAAAAACAAAAGCAAAAGAGAAAGCTGTCTTTTATTTCAGTGGATAGAGTTGATTATTCCAGTGCTGTTAGTTGAGTCCATTTTGGTGTCATTATGTTTATTTTTATTTATCCAAAAGTACTTTGCTATAGAACAAAAATTACTCTTATAATAGGAGTTTTGCTTGTACAGATAGTCATTGGCTTTCTTTCCTGACAATGAGAACACAGGGAAAATGCTTTCAGAATGAGTCGGCGTATTTATCTCAAAATTGTATAACAACTCATAATTCTCTGGATATACCCCATGATGGAAATGATTTAGACTTTTAAATGCCAAGTTAAACAACTATACAACATCCAATGTTCTGCTCTTTGGATATTTAAAAATAGCTTAGCATCATGGGATTCTTGAAATTTATGCTATAATCATCACTTGAGACTAAATAAGGTTTCCTGATCGTTTTCTAAATGTGCACAGACCTTCAAGTAATTCTGTGTAATGTTTAAGCATGATTTACCCCACCATCCAAACAGAAATCCCTTTGAAGCTGGGCATGCCTGGGTATCTCCTAAAATGGAGGCAGAAGTAGGAAGATTATGGTTCTGAAGCCGGTTTGAGTAAAAGCACAAGACCCTATCTAAAAACAACAATAGAAAAAAACTAAAAAGCAAAAATAAGTATGAAAGAGAGAAAGAGAGAGAGAGAAAGAGAAATAACAAGGAAGTTATTTGTGAATAAATCATGAGATGTTAGGATTCAGTCAAGATTTAAAATGTAAGCATTTAGGATTATTTTCCTTTTGCATCGTAGAGAGTTTTCTAGAACCAACCTGATAAGCACACTAACATAAAATATGAGGCAATATCTTTCAAACAAGCATAAACCTTTTCATCTGGGAGATGAGTTGCTATCTTAAAGCTTCTTCCTTCTACAAAAGAGAACTTAGAGTACAGTGTGACCCAAGGTCACAGAGCTACATGACATGAGATGCAGGGCTAAGATTCACACTGCCCTCTCCTAGGCCAGAGCTCTGTCATGTCCTACCTTCTGTCAGGAAGCTCTTGGAATATCTCCCAGGCATTGACTAAGTGATAGCTTCCATTCCCTCCCTTCCCCATCTCCCTCAAACCACTTTCATAAAGTCACATTCAACCCTCTCGTTCACAGCTCTATGTAAATGAGGCTCCAATAAACTACACCAATGTAGCTACTGACAAGGGTGTGATCCATGGCTTGGGGAAAGTTCTGGAAATTCAGAAGAATAGATGTGATATTAATGACACCACTATTATACGGGTAAGTAACCAATGGATGATAGAATATATTTTATAATTTCTTAATTATAAATTAAGAATATCCTATTGGGGTATCTCATTTCAGCCTAAACACTTTTGAGTGTGCATCTCTTGATATCCTAGGCTGGGGTTTATAAGCCTCCTTAGATAAGTCGCAACTTTGGCTGTTAATGAGTTAATTATTTGTCTCTGAATCTGGGCCAATTCACTCATTCAGTAAATGGGGATTGCTGTTATAGGAATTCAGATTTTTTTTGCCAGTCCTGGGCTTGAGCTCAGGGCCTGAGTACTGTCCTTGGACTTTCTCAAGGCTAGAGATTGACCACTTGAGCCTCAGCACCACTTCCAGCTTTTTTTCTACGTATGTGGTACCGAGGAATCGAACCCGGGTGTTTGTGCATGCTAGGCAAGCACTCTATCTCAAGGCCAAACTCCCGGCCCAGGAATTCAGTTTTAATTGAGTAAAGGTGTCCACATCTCAAAGGGCATTACAAGCACATCACAAGGAAAAGTAATAGGCAAACATGCAAGACCCATAGTGTTTGGCTCAGAGAACATAAACAAGGTTGACCAGATGTTCTCCCTGATTTTCAGTTCTATATTCTAAACCATTTAGTCTTGAGCTCTAGAAAATATATGTAACCTTATCTTGCACTAAAAGTAATAACTTTAAAATGTCTTTTTGTTCTGTTTTGCCAAGGGAAAATGTGAGAAGTGTCTCCAGCAGTCACCAATCTGCCCACTGGGCACCAAGCCCCTAGTAGTAAGTATTTTGTCTACTTGGGTGATATAGTCCCCAACTCTGAGCAAGTCCAAATTAGAGCCCTGCTGGATCACAGCTATCCTAGGTATTCAGGAAGCTCACATCTGAGGATCATGGTTCAAAGCCAGCCCAGGAAAAAAGGTCTTTCAGACTCTTATCTCCAGCTAACCACCAGGAAACAGAAGTGGAGTTGTGGCTCAAGTGGTACAGTGCTAGCCTTGAGCAAAAGAGCTCAGAGATAGTGCCCAGGCCATGAGTTCAAGCCCCAGAACTGGCACCCAAAAGAGAAAAGAAAAAGAATGACATTCCTCATCTTCACCCACTTCATTCCTTCAACAGGTTTTCTTCTTCTTCTATTTTGTTATATTCAGTAGTCTTTTAAGTGACTGACCAGTGGGAACAAGGTAAAAATCAAATTAATAACAAAACAGAAATTAGTTCAATACTGGAATATTTTCCCCTTTCTACATTTTTTCATAGTTAGCCAATTGGAAACAGCAGCAAGAAACTCTATAAAAGTCACATTTCATATTCAAAACTATACCCAGCCTCATGCATTCCACTCACCTGATTTCCAATTACAGAGGAATTTACAACTGACTCTCTTGATAGGATTACAGATATGAGCCATGGATGCCTAACTACTCAGGAGGCTGAGATCTGAGGATCCTGGTACAAGAAAGTCTCTGAGACTCATCTCCAATTAACTACTAAAAATCCAGAAATGGATCTGTGGCTCAAAGTAGTAGAACACTAGCCTTGAACACAAAAAGCTCATGGATAGTCTCTAGGCCCTTAATTTAAGCCCTAGGACCTATACCAAAAAAGTCTTGACCTTCTCGAAAAACCATGAGTAGACCTGGATGAGGTAGCCACACCTTTGGATTAACTGCCCATCTATATTTCTTGTAGCATCTTGTTTTGTAAAAAGCTATTTCTGGTAACAACCATTATAAATAATAAACACTTCTTTACCTTGCATAGTATGAGGATAATTTATGATAGAAGTAATGAACACTGGTTGTCTCATGTGAGTTTTTATTTAATCTTATATAATTCTTTGTGCGCAGACTTAATCCTTGCTTGGACTGAGACAGGATACAAGTCAATAAACAAGCTGCACTCAGACTTAAATGAATGCACATAAGTCTAAAAGGACATTTTTTTTAGAGCTTAGTTTAGCTTTAATTACTTGGATTATAACACAGTGGTGCAGCACTTCTCTCCTAGGTACAAGGCCTTGGGTAAAAGGACATTTTTTATCTGATTCATTTTATATACTTTTCAAAATGGAGTTGGAGAAATAGTCTTTAGAGAGTTCTGCTTTATTTGGATATTTTCCATGGCATTCTGTAGGCTACAGTACGTATTTGTGCTTTCTTATTGAAGAAGCAGCACCAGAAAACTACAACCCTCGCTTTCCAGAACATGCCAGCTCTAGATACAGCAAGCCATCACTCATTTATACTTGCCTTTACAAACAGAATACCTTTTTTTCTCCTAATTAAAAGCCTGATAGAATCATTACTATCTTATAGGGTGATGAGACAAGGAAATGTATCTACACCATTTATTTCATGGGAAGGCGAAATGCATTCATTGGCTGCCAGGCAAAGTGCGTGAAAACAGTCATTGTGAGTACCACGAGTTAAGCATCCTCCTAACAAATTCAGCACCACCAGCAAATTCATTCACCCCCTTTCCTTCCTCACCATCTTCATCACTACTTGTCATCCAAAGTAGAAGTGGTAGCAATAGAATTCACAACAGTCCACAAATCAGAAAATGGAACCAGGTGCTATTGGCTCACAGCAGTAGTTCATAGCTAGTCAGGAGGCTGTAATGTAAGGCTTCCAATTTGAAGCCAGCCTGGGAAGAAAAGTCTGTGAGACTCTTATTACAAATTAACCAGCAAAAGGCTGGAAGTGGAGGTGTGCCTCAAGAGCAAGAAAGCCAAGCAAGTGTGTGAGGCTCTAAATTGAAGCCCAAAAAGAAAATAGAAAGAGGAGGGGAGGAGGGGGAAGGGGATGAGAAAGAAGAGGAGGAGGAGAGGAGGAGGGGGAGAGGGATGGGGAGGTGGTTGAGAAGGAGGAAAATGAAGATGCATTGGATTGTTTGATGAGGAAACTGAGGGTAAGAAAGAACTGCCTTGTTCTTACAATACAAGCATGTATAGAAGCAAACAAGATGGAGGACATGGCCACTAAGGAAACAAGGTAAACTCAGCTGCTTAAAACTGTGTCCTCATTAGAAGCAAAAAAGGGGGCCTCAAAATTAAGGACCACTGGTGCAATTTTGGAATGCGCAGGAAATGTCCTTGTAAGTTCCTGTTCTGCTGCTTTCTCAGAGGCCTTGACATAACCCTGCCTAAGTTTAGCAATGGAAGGATGGTTTGACCTTCAGCTTACAGGAGGCTAAAGAAGATTTGGTTTTAATGTACTTATGAATAAAGATAGATCAAGGCCAAACAGACAGCCAAAGGGCTTCCCTGACCCACAAGAACGTCTCTCCTGAAAGTCTAACCACCTCACCCCCAGAGGCTCTCTCCTTGCCTCTAAGATGAAAGAGAAGCTCATACAAAGGGACCTTTGGGGGTGGGGAAGGCAGATTGGTCCCGCCAGCCTCCAGCATCTCAAGTCATTCTTCAGTTTGGTCCTGTAGCCCCTCCCCTCTGTCATTTCTCTCCATCCTTTTATCCCACTTGCCATTTCTCTTTCCAACCTCCTCAGTGGAAGCTTCAGTCTTTGTTCCTAGGAAACTGCCACGTCTACCCCCTCCCTCACCCCGCCCCTGACTCCAGCCCTCCCTTCGGTTCAGAGAGTCAAAAAAAAAAATACATATGGATTCCCTCCCAATTCCCCAAACCAGAAAGAAGTGGGTGCCCAGTTTTGTCCTTCTGTTTCAGACAAGAGCATGCTGTGCCGGCTTCTTTGGTCCCCAGTGTCAGGCCTGCCCCGGGAAAGGCCAGAACGTGTGCTTTGGGAATGGGGTCTGTCTGGATGGAGTGAATGGTACTGGCATGTGCGAATGTGACCCAGGCTTCAGCGGGACTGCCTGTGAGACCTGTGCCCAGGGAAAGTACGGCATCCACTGTGACCAAGGTACGCCCCCCCCCCCCAAACCTCCAGCCCAAATCAGGCAACTACAGTGGAGAACTGGTCCCCTGCCCTCTCCCCAACACCCCTTTCTCTAGGCAGCTGAAATCCCACCAGGATTAGAAGGCCAGCTGTGCCGTGGTGCCATCTGCAGTCACTTGACCTGGATCTACCCACCTAATTCTCAGATTTGAATGCCCACCAAAGGCTGACTCTTAAGGTCCTAAAGGCTTTATGAAAAGGTCACTGTATTGATTTCCTTTCCACAAGCTTTGTGTGTTGCTGCAGTGACATGCAGCTAGGGATATGCCTGTGAGAAAGTCACCAATTCCATGAGTAGAAATCAAAAATCACTGTTCTATTTGGAACTAAACCCCACAAACTTAGCTGTCCTTGTTTCCTAACCGCTGGCCTACGCCAGTCAAAATTCATATATAATCCTGTGATTTCAATTATGCTATATGATATATTCATATTCATATATATTAGGCCATATGATAGGACTGAAATGACCATCAGGGTTGGGGGGGGGATGTTTTTCTGTTATTTAGAAGGCTTATTTGCCAGCATGTGTGTTGGAGTTCCTAGCCTAAGACAGGTGGCCCTCAGGGGGTTCAACAACTCATTTCAGTCTTCTCAAAGAGCCTCATGGCCCTTGTACAAAACAAAGAAGAGAGAATTCTGTCATTGAAGCAAGCAATACACATCACGTTTCCATAAGCACAGTATCAAAATGGGCTTCCATTTTAATCTGCCCTCAAGGAACAAAACATGGTTCCTTCCCAAAATGTCCCACACAGCCCTGGATCCCAGATAACTTGAACTGTGGACACTCCCCTGCTCGGTGGATCACAACTCCATGGAGCTCACACTGCCCCAGAAGGGTGCCATGAGTGCTTTGTGGATGCACAGCCTGGTTCACCTGCATCTCTAGATCCCCCCTGGTCCTGCCTGTGACTCTATGAAAGACAGGACTTCTCATCATAGCCAGGTTGGAGAATGGAAACAACGAAGTACTCCCAGTAAGTGATAAAGGAGAAATGGGATGCAGATCACAATCTAATCATGTGAGGGATTCTTCCTCTTAGTGTGTCCTTGTGTCCACGGAAGATGCAACCAAGGACTCTCAGGGGACGGTTCCTGTGACTGTGACGTTGGCTGGCGAGGAGTGGCCTGTGACAGAGGTAAGAGCAAGCCCTTCATGTTAAGCCCTGCTTAACCAGGCTTTGCAGAAACCATAGATGTTTTTCTCTCTAAGGTAGAAAAATGATAGGGGTTTTTTTTCCTTCTAGCAATTAAAATAACTCCTTCTGTAGCAAAAAGTTTGTGAAAATAAGGAAAAGACATAAAAAATAAGTTATTCACATACTCCCATGACAAGGAAAAAGATACTAGTAGTAATGCAAAATCAAATGACATTTCATATTCGCTGTAATTATGGATTTGCTTGTTTATAGCATCTCATAATAAAATGGTATAAACAGAAAAAAATAACATGAGAAATACAAATGAAAGTAGAAAATGAAAACCCAGGGGAGGGCCACACTCCAACACCGCACCATTAGAGCCCAGAATCATGTACGTGCAAGAGGAAGAAGTCTGTGTTTCACTTATCCTTGCAATCCCATTGCCCAATATGCAGCCTGGCAATCAGGAGACACCATATATTTGAACTTTGTGGCAGCTAATATTAAAAGGTACATATGTAGTCACATGGGTTTATATAGTGTGAGATGTGTGTGTGTGTGTGTGTGTTATTTCCAAAGATATCTCTTACACTGGATACAGAGAGAAAACTCCCGAGGGAGGGCTCACACACAACTGCTTCTCTTTTGCAGAGATCACAAAAGATGATTGCAATGGGACATGCCACACCAGTGCCAAGTAGGTGCCTCTGGTCTCCTTTGGGGACAATGATACAAAGGGGATTCTCTCCCCACCCCCCAGTCTAGTCCTTTGTACACCTGACCCAATCTGGGAGAGGTAATCTCCTGACATTATTTCTGAGGATTAAAAGTATGAAACTGAAAATATCTCTGAGAAGGCCACAGACCAGTGGCACCACTTCCTCAACCAGCCAACACACTGGCAAGAATGCTAGTTATCTATTGTCTGAGCCACCAGGACCCAGAGAGCCAAGAAACCCAGTAGAGCTGTTTTAGTCAACATTTTTTCCTACTGGGGATGGAACCCCAGTAGGGCTTTGTGCTCGCTGGATAAGTGCTCTACTAACAATCTAAACCTTTCTCCTGATTCATGGCCCTGACTCATGTGACTTCTTGCTCCTAGCTCAGCTCCACAGTCCCTCCTAAACTCCACAGAGCTTAGTGGGTTCGTGACAAATGCAGTCGCTGCAGTTAGACCTGCATCCAGAATCAGCCTCTGTCACATTCATTTCCTCGAGTCCATTTTCACTCCTAAGGCTCAGCTGTTCATCCATCAATGGAAATAACAAGGATACCAACGTTCTTCCTGATTTTTTAAATATTTTTATTATCATGAAGTAGCTGTACGAAGGGGTTTCAATTCCACAAATCAGTTTATAAATACAAAGCATACGTGATCCACGTCCTTCCATCATTTTCCCTCATCTTTCCCTACCCTACTCATACCCAGTGCTGTGGTTCCACTTTCACATATATACATTAAGTAGAATGACTGTCTACCTACCCCTCCTCCCTCTAATCAATCAAATGAAAGACACCAACTTCCTAGAGGTACTGGGTGGCTCACTGAAGGCCAATAGCTTCCTTCCTCATTCTTGGGCTTTTCCCTGCATGTGCGCCCCCTGGAGTTTGTGGAATGAATGACCATAGCTTTTCCCAGTGTTCTTCCCAAGCCAGAAGCAGAATTCTCTAAATGTCACCTGGAAGCTGGGGATGAAGGATTAGAGTGGGTCATAGAACAGAGCCTGTATTTTCTTTTTCACCAATCAACCCTTTCCCCTTGCAGCTGCCTTCTCAATCTGGATGGCACAGCTTCTTGCAAATGTGCGGCAGGATTCCAGGGAAATGGGACCATTTGCACAGGCAAGCAAAAAGGAATTGCTAAGAGGCACCAAGAATTGCCAGGGCAACTCAGACATCTGTGGGTGCTGAGCCTGGAGGGCCCTCAGCCAATCAGCTAGTGCCAGCCACTAACGGGGACCTGCATGGAACTTGGCAGATAGTGCCTAGCTAGGGACAGGACATCCATGCACCATCTGTGTTTGGATGGGGTGTATTGGTTTGGAATGGGTGGACAATCGCACTGTATTCTAAGCAGTGGTTCGCAGCCTTGAGAGCAACTAGAACCATTGGGGCAGATTTTAAAAACTAATGATATGGTGCCAGTGGCTCACACCTGAAATTGAAGCTATTGAGGCGGCTGAGACCTGAGGCTCAGGATTTAATGGCAGTCCCAGGCAGAAAAATAACTACCAAAAAGCTGGAAGTAGAGCTGTGGCTCAAGAAGTAGATTGAATACCAGCCTTACACAGAATAAAACTAAAGGATAGTGCCTAGACCCTGCATTCAAGCCCAGTATCAGTGTGCATGTGAGCTCGCTCTCTCTCTCTCTCTCTCTCTCTCTCTCTCTCTCTCTCTCTCTCTCTCTCTCTCTCTCTCTCTCTCTCTCTCTCTCACACACACACACATGTATATATATATATGTATATATATATACATATATATATACACAAAGTAAGGATTTGACTGGTTAAGAGCATATCTGGTTAAGGTCACCAGGACTCTAGAATGGGTTTAAGCACTGGATTTTCCTCTCTCTCACCATAAGGCTTGTATGAGTCTTTGAACTGCCCTGAGCCAATTTAGCTCACATGTAAACTTAGTGCTGTCGACATAAACAGGTTCTTGTACACAACAGCAATTGTAGACTAGCCTCATCATTAGACCTCCAGGTTTGGATCCAAGGCAGCCATCTGCCTGCTCTTTGCAACACTGTGAGAGGATCTAACCACATTAATACCTAGAAAGTGCTGAGATGTGAGAGCAATTTTTCTTTGTGTGTGTACATGCACACATGTGCGCACACACACACACACGCTATACTGCAGCTTGAACTCAGAACTTTGCTCTTTCATAAGGCTTTTTCACTCAAAGCCGGCACTCCACCACTCAACCCACACCTCCACTTTCTGACTGATTATTCTTAGATTGCCTAATGCACTAGTTTTTAGAGCTAGGAAAGCAGAAATTGTTAGCACCATTTTTCTTCTGAGTAGCAATCTGCTCCTAGCCCATCTTACCAGGGGGATATGCCAAGAATCTGTAGTTTCCAGATGTTCTTTGCAACAGGAAGTGTGCAGTACTAAAAAAGAGTTGAAATGGACAAATAACTGCAGTGCTTTTGCCCTGTTCTTTAGAACTGACCTATCGAGTGAAGGCCAGAGTAGTTCTGAAGTAACGTCCACCTCCACTGAGCCAAGTTAAAGGGCATCAGCTGATTTCTTTTTCTCCTTCTCCCTCCTCTTGTGATTCATCCCTTCCTTCTCTAGCGATCAATGCCTGTGAGATCAGCAATGGAGGGTGTTCTGCCCAAGCGGACTGCAAAAGGACCATCCCAGGAAGCCGAGAATGTGTGTGCAAGGCGGGCTATACAGGCGACGGCATCATGTGCATTGGTAGGTGACCCTTCACCCCAGGGAATGATGTGAGAGTCAGAGCATGGTCAGTGATTATCATGTATTGGTTCCTACATGAGAAAATGCTCATCATCCATGGTCATAAAGGAAATGCAAATAAAAGCAACCCTAAGATACTACCTTACCTCAATCAGAATGACCAATATTCTGAATTCAGACAATGACAAATGCTGGCAGGGATGTGGAGAAAGAGGAACCCTACTGAACTGCTGGTGGGAATGTCAACTAGTACAGCCACTCTGGAAGGCAGTTTGGAGGTTCCTCAAAAAAATAAAATAGACCTTCCCTATGATCCCGCCATACCACTCCTGGGCATCTACCATGAGCATCCTAACCCAGGAGATGATAAGGACACCTGCTCGGCCATGTTCATCGCTGCACTATTCACAATAGCCAAGCAATGGAAACAACCCAGATGCCCCACTACAGATGAATGGATACAAAAAATGTGGTACATTATATACAATGGAATTCTACATAGCCACTAGACAAGATAACATAATGAAACTAGAGCAAATCATGTAGAGTGAGATAAGCCAAGACCAAAGGAAGAAAAGGTGCATGGTCTTCTTGATATGTGAATATTAAATCCAAACAGTACAAGCGTGATGACTCAATACTCAGACACTCAAGGTCATTGACATGAACTTGGAGATATAAATATAACTATATAGACATATAAATCTATGATAGTATATATTCTATAGACATACTGATATACAGATCGATACATAACTATGACAAACTCTCAGCTTAATTTTAATTTTGTTCTTAAATTTATGTGCCAGTAATTGCATACAGAGATTCCATTCTTGAATACTTGCTTGTTAAACTTGACATTTGAAATATGATGAAAAAATTCAGTGTTAATAAAATCTTTTAATAAAAAAATTATAGTGAAGACAGACACAGGTGGTTCACACCTGTTCAGGGCCTAGCCTAGGACTGAGAATCACATTTAGAGTCACCAGTGGCCAGAGGGGCCTTACCACCAAGGAAATGTCTTGGTTCTCATCAAAATATCCTTAAGCCTGCCATCTATTGATGACTCTTCTCTGAATTAATCTATACTGTGAAGATTACAAATGATATTTTGATGAGCACCAGTGGCTCCCACCTGTATTCTTATCTATGCAGGAGGCTGAGATCTGAGGATCATGGTTCAAAGCCAGCCTCTGGCAGTCAAAGCCAAGACATTCTTCTCTCCAATTCACCAGTAAAAAACTAGAAGTAGTGGTGCAGCTAAGAGGTATAGACTTGAACCAAAATGCTAATAGACAACACCAAAGCCCTGAATTCAAGTTCCAGTACCAGTTTGCAGACTTGTACATGTGCATGTGCGCACATACACACACAGTTTTCATTCCTGTCTCCCACTGGTAGATTGAACTCCAACATTCAATTACCCAAAGTCCTATCTGCGAACACCCATGTACATTCCACTAAGAGTCAGACTTGAGCCTGCAGACAGACCAGGTCTTCTGGTATTTTTTTTTTCTGATACCATCTCCACTGAGTTAGTTCTGCCTCTGAAGAGTTAGAAAAGAGAACTGCACTGTGGTACCTGCTGCTGTTAGCCAGCTAACCAAGCAACCTCAGGTCTCTAGTGAGCCCCTCTAGACATCTTAGATTGGAAGTAAGGTTTGATGCTTATGACAGACGTTGGCTTTTGTTCCAAAGAAATCAACCCATGCTTAGAGAACCATGGTGGCTGTGACAAGAACGCCGAGTGTACACAGACGGGACCCAACCAGGTAAGCTCCCCTTCCTGAGTTTCCTGGGAGAGAATTCCTGGGTCTTAAGACACACACCTCAGACAAAAGGGCTAACAGCTATGGTCACACATACTTTGGGAAAATGATGAAAGCCCCCAATCTTGGGGGATGTGGGGAAATGAGGGGGACAAAGGACCCTCAGAGAAGGCCCCTCCCTGTAGTGGGGAAAGGTAAACATCTGCAAACTCCAGATAATCCCAGAAGCACCTAGAATTTCCTGGAAATGACCTCTTTTCTTCCAGTTCTCCAATGCCTAGATCCCACCTGTTTTTCCTTAGCTTGAGGCTCTGGCTTATGCAAATGACAGCAGAAACTCCTATTTCCAGCCTCTGCAAATCATACCAGAGTCGTGAGTGCCCCTCAGGAAAAAGTAAAAGGGGACCCCAGCATCAGAGGATGGGGGTGATGGGGAGACAAGACACAGGAGTCCCAGAATCCTATACTCTTAGTCTGTCACATGGAGAACATACAAAACAGCCAGGCAAAAAAGTCCACGCTGAGCTTCAGTGCTTCATTTTCTGAAAAGGTCAAGCAAGGACTCACAATACCCAAAAGTAAGGGGAAAAATATTTGTCTTAAAAAATTGTCTGTCTGTGCCCATGTATATGCACATGTGGGGACCCGTATATACACAAGAAAAGACAGACAGACAGACCATTTCTGTGGCATTATTTCAAACTGAACCTGCAGGGATGGGGCAAATCCATAAGAGCTCTGGTACCCAGGTCCATGATGAAGGAATAAAGAAGGGAGATCAATGGAAATCTTTCTCTGTGGCCCTGAGGGGCCCTACTGATGAGTTCAAGTTCTAGCACAATGTCAGCAGATCAGAACCTCTGCTGCAGCCTGAGAGGCTCTTCTGTATGAACTGGAAAGCTGATTGCCACTCTAAACTAGACAGGACCAAGAGCCAAGGTAGTCTCCTCTGACGTGGCAGAACTTGAGCATCACAGCTAGCTAGCCACTGAAGCCAGGGCCACCCTATCTGTAAGCCGACCCCTATGTTTCTGCTCCTGCACAGGCTGTCTGTAACTGCCTGCCTAGGTACACAGGAGACGGGAAGGTCTGCACACATATCAACGTCTGCTTATTCGTGAGTATGCCTCAGGCTGGCTTTGGTGCACCACCGCCCACCCCACCCTCTAGGGGGTGCTGTGTTGAGGGACTGGCCCTGGGATGTCTCCCACCAGCTTCTGGGCCAGGAAACTTGCTTCTCTCTCATGGCCCACTGTCATGTTGGAGAGAAACAGACAGGACAGCTTCTGCTAGTCCTGCATGCGGGAGACACGCATCTTGAATTCTGCCTCTTGTCTTTCCTTCGAAAGAGCAATGAAGCAGCTTTGGGGGCAGAGGCAGCCATCAACATCTGGAAGATGCCCACATAATCAAAGGGTTTCTGTGTGAGCCCAAGCACAGAAACCAGAATTAGGAAGGGACAGAAAGAAACTGTCCTGTTTTCCTTGGGGAAGAAAAAAAAACATGCCCTCCCCACTCCAGACAGAAGATCAGAATACTCCAAAGGCAGCTAGTTTGAAGGATTCATGAGCCTGTGAGAACTTCAGGTATTGCAGGCAAAGAGGGTTTGGATTCAGGACATCATGTGTGTGAAGCATGAAGACAAGACTTTTTGCTTTTAGGATTTTTTTGTATCCAGGTCGAGTCTTTTGCTCTATCTGAGCTGACCTCACATGGCAACCCTCCCAATAACTGGGATTATAGACATGCATCATCACACCAAAGTGTTTAACAATAAGAATGTAAAGCAGTGGATGTGATCAAACCAGGCAACCATCTAGCTTGCTCCTGGTTCTGATTTATAGTCCTACTTACGCTTCTTGAGACCTCTTTCCCTGAGAGGTTTTGGACAGATGACCCTGGAGAAGCCAGGTCTCTAATATACCATAGCCCAGCAAGGGGAGGCACGCAGCCATCAGTTTCACATAGTTCTTTTACCATTAATTACTTGCTGTCTATTCAGAGTTAGTTGTTAGGGTTTTTTTCTCCCTTAACAGAGACTCATATGCATTTCTGTATAGCACCAGGTGAATGAATGCCTGTGAACTACCAGGCACTGCCTAGGCTCTAAGAACTCAGTGACTTGAAACTAACATCTCATGGTACGAATATAGACACTGCAGTGTGGGGTTGTGGGTAGGCAAGCCGTGCTTGCAGGAGGCAGGCATGTACCCCCTCACAGCCCCCCCCCACACACACCTTAGTAAGAAGGGTATCAGAAAGCTCAGAGAAGGGTCTGTGAGCACAAGCAAAGGTAGACCATGTCATCAGAAGTTGGGCAAACAGAATAAGCTGGAGGTAGTGTCCACAGGGTGAGAGGTAACCAGAATGTCCAAGCCTTGGGATGAGACTGGGGTCATCAGTAAGATAGGACAAGGAAGGACCCATTTTTGGTAGCCTATCTTTCTCCATGGATGTGTGTGTGTGTGTGTGTGTGTGTGTGTGTGTACGCACTGCTGGTACAGGAACCCAGGAACTTGGATGTGCTGAGCAAGCACTCTGCCACTGAGCTACTAAGCCCAGCCCTCAAAAATAAATAAATTCCAATCCAGAACTAACTTGCCAAAGCTGTCACAATTACTGGTCTGCCTGACCCTCTCTCCCCCAACCCCTTGGCCATTTGCCCAGAAAAATGGTGGCTGCAGCCCGTTTGCTGTGTGTAATCACACTGGAGGAGAAGAGAGGACGTGTACTTGCAAGATGAACTACACTGGGGATGGAATCACCTGCCGAGGCAACATCTACCAGGTAAATGTAAAGCTCTCTAAAATTGCTAGGTGTTTTTTGCTGCTGTTGTTGCTGTGGGGGGAGGTTGTTGTTTTGTTTTATGTTGTTTGGGGGCTTTTTCTTTGTTCATTTGCCAGCCCTAGAGCCTGAAGTCAGGGCCTGGTCGCCGTCCCAGAGCTTTTTTTGTTCAAGGCTAGTGCTCTACACTTTGAGCCACAGTGCCACTTCTGGTTTCCTGATGGCTTATTGGAGGTAAGAGTCTCACTGACCTAAGCTGGCTTTGAACTGTGAGCCTCATGTCTCAGCCTCCTGAATAGCTAGGATTACAGGCGTGAGCCACCAATGCCTGGCTCAGTAGGAGGTTTTATATGTGACTGTTGTCTCCTCAGGAGCTCACCTGACCTGGGGAAGGGGGCTGTTTAAGATCTACCCACTGTTCTGAAGGCACAAAGCTCTGGGTTTCCCTTCAGTGCTGCCAGGTGGTGGGTGGGCCTTCGAACATTTGATGTCAGCTCTGAGTCTCTTTTTCAATCTGTGAATGAAAACAATGGTGGCAACCCTTCCAGGTTGTTCTAAGAATGCACTATGAGGTCCAGAAAGGAATTGGTATACAACAGTACCAAAGCATTATTACAGCTTCAATTGCTGGGGGGGGGCAGAGGTTATTATGATGTTGTGATGTATGTATATATATGATGTGTGTATGATGTGTGTTTGTGATCCTTGTTTCCAGGAACTTCCCAAGGACTCGAAAACATCCCAGTATTTCTTCCAGTTGCAGGTAAGGACACGAGGGTCTGCCTTGCTGTAAGTTGAGTCTCATGCCACAGAAAAAGTCTATGCTAATATCTGGCTGTGCCTCCAGTTTTTACATAAATGCTTAAAAACAATAAACTTAAGGAAATCTTACAGAATAAGAACATACTACAGGGAAGGCAAGGTAAGCGACTCATACCTATAACCCCAGCTACTCAGGAAGCAGAGATGGGATCATGATCTGAGACCAGCCCAGGCTCAAGAATTAACAAAGGCAGAAAGGGTAGAGCACTAGCCTAGAGAACATGAGGCCCTGAGTTCAAAACTCAGTTTCTCCTCAGGAGAAGCATATATGACAGAAAATACTTATAGAGCTGTACATGTTTCTATTGTAAACTGTGTTATCACAAAAATAAAGCTTAAATAGACCATTTTCAAATCTTTTTTGTGGGTCTTGAGGCTTGAACTTGGCCTGGGCGCTGTCCCTGAGCTCTTCAGCTCGACTACCACCCTACTCTTCAGCCAAGCCCTACTTCCTATTTTCTAGAGGTTAATTGTAGATAAGAGACTCAGGTCTTTTTGTGGCAGGGCTGGCTTTGAACCTGGGTCCTCAGATCTCAGCCTCCTGAGTAGTTAGGATTATAGGCGTGAGCCACCACACTCTGCTTCAAATCTTTTATAATATTTTTAACCAGGCTTTCTCTATGCTCTGATTCATAAATACTAACTATTGCATGACAGTTGCCTATAGTATTGGGTACACCCACTCTGCAGGTTTATAGCCTGGAAGCCAGAGGCTAGACCATATAGCCCACATATGCAGTAGGCTGGACACACCTCCAGCATGTAAGTTCACGATATGATATTCACACAATGACAAAAATCACCTAACAACACATTTCTCAGAACATACCCTGTAGTTCAGTGATACATAGCTGGATATGAAGAAACTCTCATCACTCCAGGGCAGACAAGAAACATCACTGGGACAACTGGTTAATACTTGAGTGGAAAACACAAATTTTTTATACATTGTATATATGGATAATCCCAGATATATTGAAGAATAAAATATTAAAAATTATAGAACATAGAGCTCCCCTATGACCCAGCAACAAGGACATTCTAAATCCACTAGCACAACAATGTTCATTGCAGCACTATTTACCATAGCAAAGATATGAAATCAACCTAGATGTCCCTCAGTTGATGAATGGATCAACAAGATATGGTATTTATACACAATGGAATGCTATGTTGCAGTCAGAAAGAATGACATCGCCCCATTTGTAAGGAAATGGAAAGACTTAGAAAAAATCATATTAAGTGAAGTAAGCCAGACTCAAAGGAACTTAGGCTCAATGGTTTCCCTCATTTGTCATAATGAGTAGAAACCTTGGGCTCTCCTAGCAGAGATTTGCAATAGAGCAAAACCTTGATACATAAGGCCATATAGTATGATGCTAATTGAAAGGACCTCTAGGATATAGAAACAAAAGCCATATAATGAATGATTGTTGTCCTTAAGGTACTATGTTATCTCTCATCTCTTTTGCTGTCCCTTGATTATCTCATATTGTTACAGTATTTCACTTCATTATCTTATATATAGGATATATTTGTATTTGGTTATTTGAAATTGGATAGGGAAGGGGGGAAAACAAGATGAGGGGTGAGGGTGGGGGGAGGGAAATGGGGACCAAGACATGTGAAAGGGTATCAATGTATGTGAATTAATGCACCTTCTATCTGGCAAATATCATGTAACCCTTTTATTAATTACAATAAAAAATATCAAAAAATTAGAAGGATAGTCATAAAATGCTACAAGAAGTAATCATATAATCTTTACATTTCAAGTCAAATATAACAGTTAAATGAACTGATTTTGTCTGTACAGTTGTCTCAATTGTGTAAAACAAAGAGAAATTGGGCACTAGTGGCTCACGACTGTAATCCTAGCTACTCAGAAAGCTGAGATCCAAGGACTACGTATTGAAGCCAGCCCAGGATTTATCACAATTAACAAGCAAAAAGCGAAAAGTGGAGGTACAGCTCAAATGGCAGAGCACCAGCCTTGAACTAAAAATCCAAAGCAGAGAATAAGGGCCTGAATCCAAGCCCGGGTACCTGAACCAATATCACACTGTACATAACTATATTGCACATATTATATGTAATGTTTCTTTTTTTTCCAGTCCTGGGGACTGAACTCAGGGCCTGAACACTGTGCTTGGGCCTGAACACTAGTGCTCTACCACGTGAGCCACAGCACCACTGCTGCTTTTCTATGGATATAGTACCAAGGAATGGAACTTGGGTCTTGGTGCATGCTAGGCAAGCACTCTACCACTAGGCCAAACTCCCAGCCCCTATGTCTCTTGTCTGCCTGGAGCAATGAAGGTTTCTTTGTGTATATGTAATATATATCATTTATTTATTTAAAGATAATAGAAGCCACCTCTGGCTATCTGGATGATGGGGGTAGTTATAATTTTTGTGTATGTCACTACTTTCCAGATCTTTAATGCAACAAATGGGTATTGGTTTTGCAACTAGAAAATAACAAATAGGATTTTCATGGCAGAGGATGTGAGTTTAATTTGGATCTAAGACTAAGACCCAGGCCTCCTTCATCCACCATGATCTGACTAACATGTCTTGAGCCCTGCTTGCATCTGTACAAGGAAAAGGATCCTCTGCCCCATCTCTCTCTGTACAATATGTGATGTGTGGCTCCTCCCTCCCCTATCCCCCCACAATGCAGGAACATGCTGTCTATGAACTGACTGGGCCTGGTCCCTTCACAGTCTTTGCACCTTCAACTCCTTCCTTCAACGAGGAGCCCCGGGTAAGCCTGAGGCTGGGAACATGTGGGAAGGCTTGAGGACCTTGCCCTGGAACCAGTCATGGAGAAGAGATTTAGGATGGGCAATGATGGAAGCAGCTGCCTGTCAGCACAGGGACCCCTATCAAGGGCAATAGCTGGTGAATTTAA
Source organism: Megascapheus bottae (assembly GCF_031878675.1). Taxonomy (NCBI): domain Eukaryota; kingdom Metazoa; phylum Chordata; class Mammalia; order Rodentia; family Geomyidae; genus Megascapheus; species Megascapheus bottae. The sequence goes on from NC_143510.1 coordinate 83,720,759, forward strand.
GTTAACACAGACCAGAGAACTTCTAAAGGACATGTCTAAACATGGCAGGAGAAGACTGGCAAGTTTCAAGCAATCCAAACTTCCCATAGACCAAATAAGAAAAGAATGATGGATGGATGGATGGATGGATGGATGGATGGCAAATAGGCTCTTGTCTTGCTAGACTTAGCAGAGCCTTTATGGTACACCAAGGCATCTTGTGCATCATTAGCAGAAGTGATCATGACAGCTAACATTTAGTGGGTATGCAGGAACCATTCTGGGGGCCTGGTCTTGATGAATTCATTTAGTCCTCACAGCAGCTCTGAGTTGAGGGCTACTGTTATCCCAGTTCCATGGCAGAGGACATCAGAGGAGACAACTTCCCGAAGCTACAGACTACTGGTGGCCTAGCAAGGGTTTGCTCTTACCTACTGTGTCTCCTGCTCCTCACAAGTAGAGTTTGCACACCAGCAAAGTAGAGACACAAAAATAATGTCAGAAATCATTTAACATTGGATGGTGGCTTCAAAGCTACAAAAGGGCCATCCTGAAACTGAGAAATGTGTACATTTTTATTACACTGAGTTTGTGATCATTAGTGTGTGCTGGGGATTGATGCCAAATGGAGAGGTACCAATGGCTTAAGAGATCCTGCCACCTCTTCCAAGAAGGGGACAGGCTATACCGTCTTTTGCCATATGATTCCCAAGAAAAGTCTTCCTTTAAGGAAGACAGTGTAGGGTTGTGGGGGTCCTTGGGACCACTATCATGGAACTGGACCAGAAGAACCATCACATTCCTTCCACACTGACATTCGCCAGTGGAAACTCACAAGGAACCAGAACCATCCAACCCTTTGCCTGAATGGCCTCTCCTTAAACCCCTACTATAAGCCAGGCATGATGCCCACTTCCTGGAACGTGAATGGAGAAAGAAGCAGGGAGAAAATGGAGGGGAGGAGAAGAGAGAAGATTGGAGCAAAGAGCTCCCGCTCCACACCCAAATCCCTATTGGTATTCCAGATCAAGGATTGGCACCAACAGGGTGTGATGTCCCAGATTCTTCGGTATCACGTGGTTGCCTGCCAACAGCTACTCCTGGAAAACCTGAAATCCATCTCACATGTTACTTCTCTTCAAGGAGAGTCAATTATCATCTCTGTCTCCCAGGTAAGATCAGTGACCTCAGGAAGGTGGCACTTCCTTAGTCCTTCCTCTCTTCCTTTTCCCCAGAGCATTGAGTTAATAATTATATATATGTAGTTGTATAACATGTATTACATATTATATTTATTATGCATATTTATATACATATATAATAATATGCTCAGGTAACTGGGATCCATAAACTCTGGCCCTGATGGTCTGACATATAAGCCAGGCATCCTGTGGGAAGTGATTTCGTGCATTTCCCTTGCTCATTTAAGTTTTTTCTCTTTTGGGTGACTTTAGGATACAGTGTACATAAACAATAAGGCTAAGATCATATCCAGCAACATCATCAGTACCAATGGGGTTATCCATATCATAGACAAATTGCTGTCTCCTCAAAACTTGATCATCACCCCCAGAGACACCTCAGGAAGGATTGTGGTAGGTAAACGCTTCCCTGACTGTCTCCATTCTGACCTTGAGCTATCACATGGAATCACTGTAACTTCATTATAAGTTTTGTAAGCCTTGGAAGCTACAACCTTAAGCTGTCATCCAAAGCCTAGGATATATTATTATAAGTCCATAGTAAGCAAATGTGTTTTAAGCCAATACTTTACTTTTAGCCAAATACAAGTGACATATGTCTACAGTCCCAGCTACTTAGGAGGGGGTAGCAAGAAAATCTCTTGAGTCCAGAAGTTCAAGGCCAACCTAGGGAAACATAGTAAAATGCCTGATATAGATGATAAAGTAAATAATTGTACAAGTATTTACTTCATGTCTATAAGGGCAGATGTTCCAGAGAGAAGGGAGAAAAGATGACTTTTATTGATGCATAGGAGATAGACAAATATATTAGAAGTGGTTAAAACTAAACCTGGAATAAAACTCAATGGATAGAAAAGAATTTAACTTTGTGTACGTATTCCCTAGGATCCTTCATTATAGAATTCATAATCCACTATTCCTTAAATAAAAGGAGCCTCTGAATTACTTCAACGCTGATCTTAGAGACTACACAAGTCAGAGCAGTGCAGCTCAGGGAAGTCTACAGGGAGAGCCTCAGTGGCCCTATGGGACCTTTCTGGCTACAACAGCCATGTAGATTCTACCTCTCCTGCCTCCTCCCCAGGGCCCTAGAGACTGCAGAACACATGTTGTCACTGCTGTGTTTCAGGTCTACTGTCCCCGCCAACAGTCACCAGCAAGCACTTTGTGGTGTTCCTTTCCACTAGCGAATCTTGTCCTGCACTTCTGCTTGATGTCCCCTGTATCATGGGTGGGCTGTAGCTACAAGAAAGTCCGAGCACTGTAGTACTTAGCCTTTGAGCCTCTGTAATGCAGAAAAGCCTGAACAGAAGAACCATGGGATTGGTTTACTCCTCTACCCATGATACAGCTTCACTGTATTTAGTTGAATTTCTGTTGAGTTAAATAGTCTGAGAATAGCTTTTATGTCCATTCTTGTCTTTGCAGCAAAATATCACCACAGTGGCAATCAACCATGGCTACCACAGATTCACTAAATTAATACAGGTAAAAACAAAAGGGGAAGATGGCTGACAAGTTGCCTTCAAGAAATTTGCCTTACTGGGCTTATTTGTATGTATGTCTGCCAGTTGTTGTGTGAGGAAGTCCTAATTTTCTGGAGTACAATGTCATTTTCTGTCTCTATTCTCACAATGTTCACCAAGCACTGGTGGCTTACACCAGTTAGTAATCCTAGCTATGCAGAAAGCTGAGATTTGAGAATCATGAAATCCAATTGTGGCTGTGAGACTCTTATCTCCAACTAACCACCAAAAACCCAGCAGTAGAAGTATAGCTCAAGTAACAGTACACCATCCTTGACTTTAAAAAGCCGAGAGAGAGAATGAGACCCTGAGTTCACATGCTAGTGAATACATGCATACATGCACGCATGCCCACACACACACACACACACAATGTTGTATGCTTTGTCAAGCTAGAATACTTCTGGCCCAATTTTACTCACTGCAATGTATTTTCCTATTAACAAAAGCCTAAGAGTTGGGCTTCCTGGTGTGTCTTCTAAAAAAAAAAAAAAAAGAAAAAAAAAACCTGAGTAAGAATGGTTGGAGAATGACGGTCCTCTAGTTTCTGGTTGTGCAACTTCAGCACTATCAAGAGTCCAGACCATGGATGGGACACAGAGGGATTACTCAGAAAGACCCTGTGCCCCCATGGTAGGGACTTGCACACAGTGTATGCCCATACCAGTGAGGGCCTCACTTCTTGCATTTCAGGACTCAGGCTTGCTGAGTATCATCACTGACCCTATCCACATCCCGGTCACATTGTTCTGGCCCACAGACCAGGCTCTCCAAGCCCTACCTGCTAAGCAACAGGAATTCCTATTCAACCCGGTCAACAAGGACAAGTTGAGAGAGTATTTGAAGTTCCACGTGATCCGAGATGCCAAGGTATTTAGTTTGCATGCACAAGACAGCAGGAGAATGTACCAGAGGTGACACAGTGCAGCACTGAGCCTCGGAAGCCCAGCAATTATTAATGTGTCTTCAGAACCAGGATGGGCTATCCCCTGCATCCTCTTCTGACTGGCCATGGTTCACTGCACTCTGTAGCACACCAGAGCCAGTTCTATTTGCTGGATCAATGCCCAATACCAAGACAGTATTTTTCTTTTACTATACAGTAGCCTTCTTTTCCTTTGCACAACAAAAGGACAAGTGGGTGGTAAGGTTTTTGAGCTAGACTGTCTCATTCCTAGCTCCAGAATTACTAAGCAAATGCCTGGTTAATCTTGAAGTGATCAGCTACTGATTTCCTGACTCAATCATCTGTATTAGAAAAGCTAGAGTATATGGTATCAGACACTAGTCCTCTACCAGGATTCAGGTTTCTCCAGGGCAGAAGCCATTCGCTCAAAGAAAGCCAATGCTTAACTTCATTCAGGACACCCAGAACTACATCACAAATTACTACAATCTGAATGTCTTGAAATGGCAGAAATGGATCCTTTCCTAGTTCTAAAGGCTGAGATGCTAGCAAAGGTCCAGCAAGGCGGTTCCCTCTCAGTTCTGAAGGAGATAATCTGTTCTCTCTTCTCTCCCAGTTCCTGATGGTTTCAAGCAAGCATTAGCATTCCTTGATTTATGGCTACATCCCTCCCGTCTTCTCCCTGCATGCCTTAGAAGGATGTTTATATTAGATTAAAAAGCTGTCCCGCTCCAGGATGAATTCATCTTCCCTAATGACACATGCAATGACCTGATTTCCAAGGAAGATCACTTTGAGGTCTGGAGAAGTCTACATCATTTTCTGAGGGGCACAGCTTAGCCCCTGAGTACCACCTAGGCTATTTCCCAGCTAAACCATCACCCTTTATATGCCAAGCAGTATCTTCTAGGATGCCCAGGCATGGATGAGGTGGAAGGGCTGGCAGATGCTCTCTCTGGGAGGAGTTTCTACCCTCTAGCATCCATAGTCATTCTTTCTTTAGCTCACAACTATGTACTTTCGTTTTATGCTGTGATTTTGTACAGGATTCGGAGAACTTGCTTGGGAAGTCGATTTGTTAGCAAAGCTCCTCTCTGAGCCCAAATGAGTGGAGGGGGTGTTATTGGGGCATCATTTCTCCTACAGGCTTTAGCTGCAGATCTCCCGAGATCAGATTCCTGGAAGACCTTGCAAGGTTCTGAGCTAAGAGTGATGTGTGGATCTGGTAATAACACTGTGAGTCATGGGCCAGGGAGGGTAGAGAGAGGGAGGGATGTGGGGGGAGGGATCCAGACATCCATGAACAGTAAGCCACTTCCTCATTACACAACTGCTAAGAAAACAGGGATAAACCCTGACCAGCCAGCCAGCCAGCCCTCAGAGTGAGAAGCAAGAATCCTTGTGGGCTTGGAGAACAGGTTCCTGTGGCTCCAGGTTTAGGGGATGGGATTCGTGTCGTTTTGTTCTTTCTGGATCTTGTGGCTTGGAAAGTCTGACAGGAATGCTCTCTGACCTCTGACACTCTTTCTCCCTCTCAGGGTGAGCTCCTTCTAAATGATCAAGGTTGTAGGATCGTGCAGCGGGGGCTCCAGTTTGACGTGGGCGTGGCCTATGGCATTGACTGTCTCCTGATGGACCCCACCTTGGGGGGCCGCTGTGACACCTTCACTGTCTTGGACATTTTGGTCAGTCCTAAAACCACCGCCTCAGGAAGAAAACCCGGGGCAAAGGCTCCCTTACGATCCAGTGTGGCCCTCATGGAAAAGTTCCAAGGCAGGTCCTCAGTGAGAACAGGGCTTAGGAGAACTAAAGCCTATGGAACAGAGCGCTTCCACCTCAGAATCCACAAGGGCCTGACACAGGCTTTGAGGTCCTTACTTATCCACCACTCGCCATCTCACTTCTTCATGAAGGAAGCAGTTCTTAGACACTGGGTACTCAAGTCCATACCACTCGTTTTCTAACCCATCCATCTACGTATTCATTCCGGAGGTTCTGAGCTCCTAACTCACCTTTTAAAAGGACATAAAAACAGTGTTTAAAAACAAATGTACTCATTACCTTATTTATGTACCTGTAACATGCCCCGCACATCGCCTTTTCATTGAAATAATAAAAAAAAAGAATATGAAACTTATCACCAACAATTTAGGGCCTAGAAGAATGGCAATTTCCTATGGCTGAATCTAATCTTACCTGTCATACCTTTATCCATTCACCCATTCCTTTGGGTCACAGCACTGATAGAGCTTTGTGCTAGCTCCTCCTATCGGATACTAATCAGTTTCCCATTCACCCACTCCTCCAGGAAGTGTTACTGAGCATCACCTTGAAGCAGTCCTGTTGGCTCCATGCACATCTGACCCCCACAGTAATCCACTCACGGGAGTGGTTATTATAGCTTCTACATACATTTGGAAATAGTCTATACTTTATGCATTCTAAAACTAAACATCACGGGCAATCTCAGCTATTGTGAGAGATCAGAGAATAGGAGGATTGAATGGTGATCCTAGTTAACCCTGGAGAAAAAAATTGAGGCCTTATCTGAAAAATACTCTTTTTTGTACTCTGTGCCAGTACTGCTGCTCAGTCTAAGGGCCTCACGCTCTTGCTTGGCTTTTTTCTCCTCAAAGTTGGTACCCTACCACTTGAGTCATCCCTCTCCTCCCAGCTTCTTGCTGGTCAATTAGAAATAAAGAGATTCTCAGATGTGTTTACTTGGGCTGGTTTTGAACTGTGGTCCTCAGATCTCAGCCTCCTAAGTAGCTAGAATTATATGTGAGTCACCAGCACGCACCCAAAAAAGTTTCAAAGCAAAAGGGCTGAGGGAATGGTTCAAGTAGCATATCACCACTCCTGGAAAACACTAAGGCCCTAAGTTCAGACCCCACTACTGACCAAAGGAAGAAGTAAATAAAATTAAAGCTATGGGTCAAAGGGTAGAAGGGCATGGGTATCCGAAAGTATCCCAGCAACTTGAAATGGAACTATACGTAAATTCCCATTTCTAATTGTGGCCACAGTGTGTCTATCTCACCCTATCATAAGACATCCCTTATAGAGCACAGAGCTTCAGAATGCTCCAAGTTGTTGTGTGTTCATTTTGATATTCATAATCGTCATCAGAATCTTTATCAAGATTAAGATCTCAATCAACCCATTCAGGCATTAGCCAAGGCCATTTTCTTGCATTTTTTTCAAATTGTATCTTAAAATGTCTCTCTGTGCTTGCATACTAGGGTGACTGTGGGAGCTGTAGTAATACACCAAGATGCCCCAACTGGAGCAAACCAAAGGTAATTTTAAATGCAGCCACAAATAATGGAAATGCAGAGCAGGTGTCCTTATCAGGCCTCAGCCTTCCGTGGGTGTGAGTGTGCATGCTGGGTAGGAGGAGGTAAAGATATATCTTATAAATGCAAACTGTTATTCTTCCAAAGCCATGTCAGTAGGATGAGCACTAGACATTCCTAGCCCAGGCAATCTGTCACCTATTACCCTCTACCCCTCTTCTAGAAACTGCTAGAAAAGTCATAGGAGTATAGAGCTAGAAGAGAGGCCAACGATGAGTATAATTATAATGATGGCTACATTATGCTGGCTCTTGTCTAGTTCTAGTTATTGTGCTATAGATCATTGGTATGGATAGACAATACAGATAGAGCTAGATGATAATGATATGATGATATGATAGAGAGCTAGATGATAATGATATGATGATATGATAGAGAAAATGTACTCTTGCTCGCTATATATGCCTGTAGGAAGCTATTGGGTCACCTCAATTTTCTCATGAATTTCAGAGAAGGTAAGAAATCAGGCCAAGGGCACACAGCTAGTAAGAAGCAGAAATAAGATCGAATCCATATAAATTTGTCATTAAGCCAATGAATTTTAGAGTCAGAGATAGGGAATTGAGTTCTGATCATCTCTGGCAAGTTGCATGATCTTTCAGTTTTGCTTCTGTTAAAACAGAGCTAATAATCCTTCTATTCATGGTTATTAAGGGAAAATAAAACTTTAAATGTTTACATTCAAATGTTTAACTTATAGTAAGAGTTCATGAAATACTACTGTTGTTGTTATTGTTGGGCTGAAGGTATAGCTCAGTGGTAGAGGATATGCTCAACACAGTTTACAAAGACTTTTGTTAGATCACAAGCTCTGGAGAAGGGGGGAAAAGGCAAACAAACCTAAATTCAAGCTCTTTGTACTTCACTAGTGACACCTGTAACAAGAACACTATCTTCCTTGCTGAGTATTTCTGTATATCAAACTGTCCACCCCATCTCCAGCAATCCATGCCATTTTCAAACAGCTCTGGGGGACAGAAAGTCCTTCTTAAGACTCTGGAGAAATTCTTCCCTGGATACTAGATCTGCCTCTTTTCCCTTCACCTTTGACCTTGATAGGTGACCTTGAAAAAGTCCCATTTTTCCACCTGTGTAATGCTGAGATCATCCACTAGGGGCAGACAGGAGCCTTAGAGTCCTGGCCTTGCCAGGACCTCCAGGCACAGCATCTCAGGACCATGCCCACTTTCCCTTTAGGGTAAGAAGCAGAAGTGTCTCTACAACCTGCCGCAGCCCTACAGGAAGAACCTGGAAGGCTGCAGGAATCTATGTGCCCTGGTGGTCCAGATCCCCACATGCTGCACAGGCTACTACCTGCCGGACTGTCGGGGTGAGAACACCTCTTCTGCCTTGCATGGGGACTGGGGGGAGAGTGAAGCTACCTGTGCAACTCGTTCTAAGGAGAACCCTGTCCTGAGAATCCCCAGGCACTAAAATGAAATACTCTGACAAGCTGGGTGCCTGTCTTTCCTTCTGTCTGCTTATTTGGTCCATTTTGTGCTTTCATGAGTTGAGATCCTACTGTGCTTTGGTTGTTTCAGCTGTTGTTTAAAATTAGAGCCCAGACATCTCCCATGGTGCTTACCACCACTGAAAGTCTTTAATATTTCCCAATATATAATATAGCATATTATAGCCTCCAACATGAAACTGCATGCTTCATACAACCCGAGCCAGCCCTTCCATTTCTTCGGTGCTTTTGAGTCCTGTGCATGCTCTTGGTTGCTATGCTGCCATTTCAGCCTTACAAAACCCATGTGGCACCTGGCACCAGTGACTCATGCACGTCATCTGCGTGACACAGCAGGCTGTGATCTGAGAATCAATTTCAAGCCAGCCTGGGCAGGAAAAGTCCATGAGACTCTTATCTCCAATTAACCATGAGCTCAAGTGGTAGAGCAAAAAAGCTCAGACAACGCCCAGGCCCTCACCAGCATCATTTAAAGCTAAGAAAACTAAAGCTCCGAGCAAGTTCACTAGTCAACCCCCAACCTACATCTCCTGACCGCAAACACAAAGCACAATTCAATCTGTTGCCTCGTCAACATACAGTAGTATGCATGGCCTGTAGGAGTGTTAAATATCCTCTGTCACTCAAGGCCACCAAACAGCTGCATGGCATACTCCTCTTGCAGTCTGCTCCGTTTCCTCTCTTCCAGTCTGCCCCATTTCCTCTCTTCTAGCCTGCCCTGGAGGACCAGACACCCCATGTAACAACCAGGGCATATGTATCAATCAGCTCTCCGCCTCAAGAGAGTGCAAATGCAACGAGGGCTTCAATGGGACAGCGTGTAACCTGTGCCTGCCGGGGAGATTCGGGCCTCAGTGTCAGTGTATGTGAGCGCTCCACGCACTGATGTGTTCACTGTGGTGTTGTGTCCTCATCTACATCATCCTTCCTCCCGCCTCCCTCCTCTCATCCACCTGCCTTGTCTGCCTTCGGCTTGGATTTTGTATCGTTAGTTGCCATCCTCTGAATGTGCCTCACCTGTCAAGTTCAAACTCTCAGCCACTGCTGAAACCAGTTCTACTCATGGCTAACTAGCTTCCACTCATTCCATCATGCAACCCACATGTGTTTGAGCACGAACTAATATTGATAGGTAAGTTATGTTTCTCGTTATAACAGGCATAGATGTTTTCCCATTTGATCCTTATCACGAGCCTTTGGGGAAGAAAGTTGTGTGTGTATGTGCATTTCCAAGAGTGTGTCAGTGCTGGAGCTTGAACTCAGGGCCCTGAACTCACTTGGCCTTTTTACTCAAGGCTGATACTCTCCCACTTGGGCCACACCTTCACTTTCAGCATTTTGCTGGCCAATTAGAGATAAGAGTCTCACAGACCATTCTGCCTGGATTGGCTATGAACCAGGATCCTCGGATCTCCACTTCCTAAATAGCATTAAAGGCACCAGCCACCAGCACCTGGAACCATTTTTAAAGCAAACATGAAAATAGACACCAATTCTGTCACTCATACTGCCTCTAATTAGCTGGTGAGGAAACCAAGCACCAAAATATTAATACTAATTTAAATATTAGTAAAAAATAACTTTCAAAAAAGAATAAAACTGGGTGTAGTGGCTCATGCCTATAATCCTAGCTACTCAGGAGGCTGAGAGCTGAGGATGGTGGTTCAAAGCCAGCCTGGGCACTAAAGTCCATGAGATTCTTATTTCCAATTAACCACTAGAAAACTGGAAGGTGGCACTGTGGCTCCAGGGGTAGAGTTCAGGGACAATGTCCAGGTTCAGAGTTCAAGCCCTATGACCCACAAAAAAAAAAATGATGATAGTGACTAAGAAACTGATGCTTTTCCTTTAAGTACTTTAAACACCAGGATCCCATGTAGATCATGCAGACCAAATGATTAGCTTCCATGGAGAAGAGATGCAAAGGCCCTGAGGCAAGGACAGGCTTGGTACGGAAGAAATGGTGAGAGTGGGGGAGATCCCGTAGGAACGGTTTGTCAGAACCTATTCAAAGTGTGACAGGCAGCCAGTGGAAGATGGTGAACTGATCTACAAAGGAGCCCTCTGGCCACCCCGTGGAGGACAGAGTTGGGGAGCAAAATCAAAAGCACAATCACTGCTGGGTAAACTGCAGCAGCAATCTAGGCTATAGCCGATGGTGCCTTAGCAGGCATGGCAGAATTGGTATCTGTGTTTTAAATGGAACTGGCAAATCAATTTCTCCATCACAGGAGGCCCTGGAGAGGTTCTTCCCTCCCCCCACCCTCCCCCCCCTCCACCTCCCTTTGTCTTTCCAAAACAGGCTCTATGCCACTCTGGGCTTCTGGGGCTTCTAATCACACGTTTAAGAGCTCGTTCATCCCTGTGCACACACCCCTCCACCACCCTGGTCCTGTCTGGCCCACAGTGAAGGATTTGGGGAAATGAACGAGTGAAGGCACAGCCAGCAAATGAGCTGTGCAGGGCAAGAACCGGTGACTCACATGCTCTGCTCTGCATTCCAGCCTGCGGCTGCTCAGTCCACGGGCAGTGTGACGAGGGCATCTTGGGCTCTGGGGAGTGCCTCTGCGAAGCCGGATGGACAGGCCACTTCTGCGACGCTCGCACAGGTGTGCTGGGGGAATGACCCTCCTCAGACTGCAACCAGGCTGCAGCTACAGAGGGAGGCTGGGTCTCAGGTTTTTAGATAGAGCCTTGCTAACATTGTCCCACCTGGCCTTGAACTTGTCATCATCCTTCTGCCTCCCCAGTAAATAGCTGGGATTACAGGTGTGTACCACCAGGCCCAGCTGTCTCATGATTCTGATCATCACTAGGCAGACAGTTCTCCAAGGCCTCCTTCAAACCTCAAGCCCCATGTGATGGAAGGCCTGGGATGTGACTGTTGAGCGATCCAAGGTCAACCAATGACATTTCCTCTGCGCTCTCGTCAGAAGGGCCTCCACAGGCTCTATGCAAGGACTGCCTAGTGTGACTTCCAACAATTCTAGCAATATGGTTCACTTCTGTTCTGTCCCCTACATGCCCCTCAGCCTCTAGCTATCTCTGCACACTGCAGCCCAGTGTGCAGGCCCATGCTGCAGACTACTCCCAAGCTGTGATGCCGTCAGAAGGCAGTGGCGTGTCTCCTCCAGTTTAACCATCTCCACCTGCAATCCAGGTGGGGCCAGAGCTCAATCTACCAAGGTGATCTGTGCTAGGCAGTTCAGTGGTTTACAGTTTGCATTACTGTCTCCGAGCGTCAAAGATGTGCATTGCAATCTAGACAACCTTGCAGAGCCCTCTTCCAGAAAACTCTAGAATCTCACAATCTCCACCCTGATGATGGTGATGTGGGGGTCCTTGGCAAAGCACCCCCCAGCTTCTGCCATATGAGGTGGGGCAACAGGTCCCAAGAGAGTTTGAAGAACTATGCATATGTGACCCCCCCCTTGGTGACATCAGGACACAGGGTGAATTGTGATCTCTTCCTCTGTAGTTTTACCACCAGTGTGCACACCTCCCTGTTCTGCTCAGGCCACCTGCATGGAGAACAACACGTGTGAGTGCAACCTGAATTATGAAGGTGACGGATTCACATGCACAGGTGGGTTCCTTTTGTGCTTCTGTGGTCCAGCTGCATGATACAGGAATGGAAGGAGGAGCAGGAAGTGGTCCCAGTGGCTGGGTTTCATCTTGTCTCTTCTGCTTCCTGATTGGGCTTTTTCAACAATGTATACCCTCCGTATGACTCAGTTTCCCTAGTTGGCTTGCTTATGGTTGGCCTGCCTCCCAGGCAAGCTTTGTTTTGTTAGGGTAGAACTTCAGGGCTGAGGCTTTCTAGGCAAGTACTTTACCATTTAAGGCATGCTCTTAGCCCAAAGGCTGTGTGTGTGTGTGTGTGTGTGTGTAAGTATTATAGCTTGAACTCAGAACCTGGGTGTTGTCTCTTAGCTTTCTGACTCAAGGCCAGTACTCTACCACTCAAATCAGAGCTCTACTTCCAACTTTTACATGATTAATTGGAGATAAGAGTTTCACAGACCTCCCTACCCTGGCTGGCTTTGAACTGTGAAACTCAAATCTCAGCCTCCTGAGTAGCTAGGACTATAGACATGCGCCACCAGCATCGGGCCTGAAGGCCATAATTTTAAAATCATTTGGCAGGGTGAGGATTAGCTCACCCTGCTTGCCTGGCATGCTTTGGGAAACAATGCCATTTAGAGTTTTTCAATCTCGACAGTAACTCAGTCTTTAAAATGCTCAGAAAATGCAGCAGAAAAACAGTTAATCCTACACACAGTGTGGCTCTCAGTGAGAACCACTGTGAATACTACAGCACCCATCTCTAGTAGTTAGGATGCAGGCTCAGCCATATACAGACCCCCACATCCACACGGCAGATGCTCATTCTGCCTCATGTTACCTGTAGTTGAGAAAAGTCTTCAGGACTAACACTCTGAAAGATCTAGGGCCCATATTTCTCCTATCTTTCTATCTTTCACTATTCACTGGAATGACCCAAGCAGCAGATGGAGGAAGGAGAAAAAGGAGACAAACTTCCATCCCTTTAGGAACACAACCTAGCTGGTGCTAAATATCAGGTCTGTTCCCATCCTATTGGCGGGTGCTCAGTCACACCAAGCTGCAAGGGAGGCAGGAAATGTAGCCTTTCATTGGGCAGCCCACAAGAGGCTGTCTCTCAACCACATGTTCTTTGCAGTGATTTTCATGAGATCTAGACTGTCCTTATGAGCCTTAGATCTCCATCCTAGATGTTCTACCTCAAGGCATCATCACACACACACACACACACACACAGTCATTCTGAAACACAGTACCAAAGTAAGCCTAGAGGTAGGTGACAAGGGGACAGAGGGCCTGGTCTATGAGGGTATCACAACAGCTTTGCACACAGGACATGGGAAACAAACAAACATGCCCCTCCCATCACAGCAGGGCAGGATAGAATGAGGTCCCTGTTGAGTGGACCGAGGCACACAGAGTCCTCTCTCACTCTTCTTGCAGTGGTGGACTTCTGCAAACAGAACAATGGGGGCTGTGCAAAGGTTGCCAAGTGCTCCCAGAAGAACACCACCGTCTCCTGCAGCTGCCCCACGGGCTTCAGGGGAGATGGCTACACCTGCCTAGAGATCGACTCCTGTGCAGACGGCTTCAATGGGGGCTGTCACGAGCATGCCACCTGCAATATGATCGGCCGGGTAAGTCACCATTCGCCAGGGGCATTTGTGCAGCAGCTTCCCCCCTCCCTTGTGCTGGGCTCAGCCTGGCTTCTCCACCCAAGTGGCCTCAGCTTACCCTGTTCAATGCTCTCTCCCATTCTGCCTCCCAGTGGTTTGTCAAAAATCCTGCTGCACATATGTAATTTAGTCTAGTGGGGAAATTGGTGGAACCCATATCAACTCTGTTCTTCAGTCAGGAACATGCCAGCCTACATTTCTTAGCATTGACAGACGATTCCCGAGATATTACCACTAAGGAGTTTATAGATGGTAATTCTATCTTTGCGCCTTTCCTCTAAATGTAAAATTCTGAGAAAAAATAAAAAGCCCATGAGATCCCATTTCCAAAATGAGCAGCGAATAAGCAAGGCTAGGGATGTGGCTCAAGTGGTTGAGCACCATCTGAGCAAGCAAGTTGAGCCAACATAAGGCCCCGAGTTCAAATCCTGATTTAGACAATAAAAGGAAACAAAACCACCTGGTAAGAACAGGCATTAAAAAGTGGCACTTCGCGAGATCAAGTCCCTATTTCTCTGGTAGGAAGAGCAAGTAGTAGAAGACAATATTTGTTATTGTATAAACAAGGACCTAGAGTAGGCTGCCTTTGAGACTGAGCTTGTGAACTTTATAAACTGTAAGGCCTGGGAATGGCTATTAATGACACAGCCTCAGTGTCTTTATTTGTAGTGAGCTTAGTAATAATGCAGGCATCATAGGGTCATGGAAGGGATTAAATTGTCGGGGTCCTTCGTCCCCAGTCCCTCTCGACTAGTAGGAGGGATGGAGAAAACACACCCCGACCAGGATGAGCCGCGAGAGGAGAGACCCACTGTCCTCCCGCACTCAGCCTTCCTTCCCCAGAGCACGAACAGAGACACCACGCAGCTTCATCAAGGCAGGAAGATCTCTCTCTCTCCAAAAACCCCACCTCCTGAGGAAGTCCCTCCAGCTAATATACCCTCACTCTAGGTCCCAGCAGAGAGGAATAAACAATAACACATTTGTAACCAATCGTAATCAAATCTTGCGCCCTGCCTCTTGCGCCTTGCCTTGTCTCAGCAGAAAGTGATTAAACATGGTGTTACTTGGCCCCCAACATCTCCGTTTTTATTTTAGAAAAAGGACAAAACCTAGGATATATGGGACTACCATCATATCAGATCAACTGTGCCTGTCTTAGGTGTCTCCAAGCTCGCTAGTCTTCTTACCCATCATGGGATCACCAAGTCCTTTTTACTTGGCTCCTGTCTTAGGTTGATAGGCTAACAGCTGGGACTTGCCCATCTTTGACTGCCAGCCATCCATTTAAGCAAATCAGACCTGAGGGGCTGCACCTATTTCCATGGGAGCAGATGCCTGTTGCATTAGCATTCACTTTCTGCGTTGACTTTGTAGGCAAGCAATATTACAATTATAGTGCATAAGAATAAATCCAAACCGATCAATCCTGAGCCCATCTTTGATCAAGTCCCAAAATAGTCTCTAGTAAGGATAGCCAATCACCTAAAGTTATTACCATGTGTCTGATTAACAATTATTTGTGTGGCTTATTTGAAGCATTCTCTGTAGGAACCGCAGTAGCAAGGGCAATACTCGCGGCAGTAATGGCAGCTACAGATGTGGCAATGGCCACTACCACGGCCAGGAAAATACCGAAGTCTCCTCTACTGATAAGCGGGAAAGCATTCTCCTCCGCCTGTACAGGCACTGGTATATACTGAGGGGCTCTGACTACAACAGCTAGAGAAAACAAGGAAACATTCCAACATTGACTAAGAAAACTTTGAAACCAATAGAAAAAACAGACTATCACACAAGTCATAGGGAATAGCAGGGCAATAGAAGAATTAGAAGAGTCTTCCAATCCCCCCCACCTTTGTTTTAAACTACTATCTCCTATGTCTCTAATTTATCCTATCTCACCTTCCAAAAATGACTCTGGTCCCTTCATTTTAAAGGGGTTATGGGCGAAGATCCATTTTCTGTAACTTCAAGCTGACTCAGGAGCGTTGTCTCTATATTTTGCCAGGGACCCTAAGAAGCTTTAACCTGTTTTCATCTATGGGCAGCAGCTCCCTATTTTGCAATTCTGCACCCTGGCACAGGCTTTCTAAATCACTACCACTTAATTCTTTCTCAAGTATTTTTCCAAGCGTCTCGGTGCTTCTTTTCACCTGTTCTTAAACTGTTTACTCCCGTATTAGACTTAGATTTACCCAATTTCTTTTGCTTTTCAAGTATAAATTTATCTATTGAACATGTTCACTCACAATTATTCACACACATTCATACTCGCACAAAATTAATATTGGTCATTCCGGTCTGAACCCATTCGGTTCTATTCTAAAATTGTCTCACCCTTATACCGCTCTGGCCAGAGACTCTCGCGAGGTTCCTCCCTACCGTGACCTGTGCTTCGGAGGTGATCTGGGAATGATTATTGAAATCTTTTTACTGTTAAAACAGGTAGCTGCTTCTGCTGTGTTTGCCTCTCTGCTTTGACACAGCTGCAGCTTCTTTGCCTTTTTTCTCCTTAGCTTTGGGAGGAGTTTTTGGGTTTTCTTTTCCTCAAATTCTATCATTTGTCTTTATGGTTTTTTTTTAATCTTTTGCCTTTTTCTGGGTTTTTCTTTTTATCTTTTGCCTTTTTTATGGTTTCTCTTTGTATTTTCCTTTCAGGTTTCTCTGGTTTTTCAACCTGAGTTTTTCTTCTTTGACTTTTGTAGGTAGTTGCTTCCCTTTCTCTTGTTTACCGCTTTTTTCTTTCTCTTTCTCTTTCTCTTTCTCCCTGTCTTTTTCTTTTTCCCCTGTAAGCAATTTCAGCCTGCATTTTCCCTTCAGGTTTCCCTGGCCTTTCAGTCCCTTTTTCTTTTTCTTTGCATTATCTTCCTTTCAGGTTTCTCTAGTTTTTCAGTCTTTGAGTTTTTCTTACTTTTGACTTTTGCAGGTAATTGTTTCCCTTTCTCCTGTTTACCACCTTTTTTTCCTCTTTGTCTTTTTGTTCCTCTCTTTCTCCTTGTCTTCCTCCCTGTCTTTTTCCCTGTGAGCAATTTCAGCTTACATTTTCCCTTCAGGTTTCCCTGGCCCTTCAGTCCCTCCTTTTTCTTTTTCTTTGTGCCTTTCAGGTTTCCCTGGCCCTTCAGTCCCTTCTCCATGTATCTCTCGCTTGGCTCAACTCGCCACCGTGCCCCCTTTCGTGCCCCACGTTGGGCGGCAGTATGTCGGGGTCCTTCTTCCCAGGTCTCTCTCGACTAGTAGGAGGGATAGGGAAAACATGTCCCGACCAGGACGAGCAGCGAGAGGAGAGGGCCCACTGTCCTCCCGCACTCAGCCTTCCTTCCCCGGAGCACGAACAGAGACACCACGAAGCTTCATCAAGGCAGGAAGATCTCTCTCCAAAAACCCCGCTCCTGAGGCAGTCCCTCCAGCTAATATACCCTCACTCTAGGTCCCAGCAGAGAGGGATAAACAATAACACATTTGTAACCAATCGTAATCAAGTCTTGCGCACTGCCTCTTGCGCCTTGCCTTGTCTCAGCAGAAAGTTATTAGACATGGCGTTACTCGGCCCCCAACATTAAATGACATCATTCATTAGCCCAAACAGTGGTCATGAAGCACCTGTCACAGGCTGTTGCAGGCACCAGGGGTTCTGCCATGAGAAGACAGACTCATGAGTAGAGAGAAGGGATGGTACTCAGTATAGGATCAAGAGGACACAAAGAACTGTGGAGAGCAGAGACCACGAGACCACTGGCGCTCACATGGGTGAGGGAAGCTCTGGGAGAGATACTTGGAGGAAACCATGTCTATTCTGAGAGGAAAGGAGCCCCTAGCCTGGTGCTGGTGGCACACGCCTATAATCCTAGCTAATCAAGAGGCTGGGGTCTAAGGATTGCTATTTGAAACCAGCCTGGGCAGAAACATCCTCCTGAGACTCCTATCTAATTAACCACCAGAAAACCAGAAGTAGAGCTGTAGCTCAAAGTGGTAGAACGCTAGCCTTGAGCCAAAAAAGCAAAAACCTCAGGGACCATGCCTATGTCTTGAGTTCAAGTCCCACGAATGACAAAAATAAAAACAAAAGATGTCCATAATTCATCATCACTTTGTACAAAGCAGATGGAGCTGTTATTTTATTCCCACTGGCCAGAGAGGATTATATTTGCTTGGTCCTTCTATGCTGAGTGGGCATCTTCTGGGCACTCGGGATCGTGGAGGTTTCTTCATCTCTCCCCACACCTTCCCCCAGGGCAGGCATAAGTGTCGATGTAAGGACCACTATGTGGGAGATGGGCTGAACTGTGAGCCAGAGCAGTTGCTCCTGGACCGCTGCTTACAGGACAACGGGCAGTGCCATGCAGATGCAGACTGTGCCGACCTCCACTTCCAAGGTCAGTATAAAAAATAAATAAATAAAACTGAGCCCAAGATTCTATGCATTTCCCAGACCAAGGAAGGGAGCTGAGAGGCAGTCAACTCCAAATCAGACCTTGAGCTGTTAGAAGGGAGTTCAAAGGTTATCTGTCATGATGTTGCCCACTGCTTGCTTTACTCATGTTGCTTAGTAACCAGCCTTACAGCTCTTGGCTGGAAATTAATTTGAGTCCAGGACGCACTGCTCTGGATATTTCAGAGTGGGGCAGAAGCAATTTCTTAACAGTTGTCAGGATGGTCACATATTGATTGGCATATGTCCACCTCTTTCCAAGGATGATATGGCTGGCATATAATAAATTCATAAGTACAACAAAATGAACACAAGAAAGATACAAGGCCTCACATGGAAGTGCAGATGCCCAGGAGACAAGTGAAAGAAAGCTTGAAGGGATCCACTGATCTAGTTCAGAGCCAGACTCAAGAGAGACTTCAGACTTTGAAAGCATCTTAGGCACTGCTCTGTGTGGCCAGCTACTATTTGTGGGAATCCCTACGTGGACTTAACCTTGTTCTTTAGATATGGTCATCTTAGGTGGTCATATCTCAGTAATAACTAATGATTTAACTCTATGACACATCTCAAACCCCTCCAGGATGAACTGGAGGAAGTATACACAGAAATCACAGAGAACATGGAAGACGTTCTTTTAAGAGTCCCTGTGGAGGGACCAGAAGCCTGGCGTAGTGGTAGAGTTCTTGCCTAGCATGCACGAAGACCCAGGTTCAATTCCTCAGTACCACATACATAGAAAAAGCTGGAAGTGGTGCTGTGGCTTAAGTGGTAGAGTTCTAGCCTTGAGAGAGCCCAAGGACAGTGCTCAGGCCACGAGTTCAAGTCCCAGGACTGGCAAAAAAAGAGTTCCTGTGTAGTTGAAGGAGTTTTTGTGTTTTTTTTAAGACAAAGGGGAATAAAGTGTAAATCAGAAGTCAAAAATGTATTGCATGTTGTTGGCAGTTGAAGAAGCAAGAATAGTCAAAGAATTAAAAAAAGGAACACATATTTGGGTAATTACATTTACAACAGACTTAATCACAATAGGGCTAAAAGGGTCTCCCTGGAGATAAATAAAATACAGTATATCCATACAATGGAATATTATTCAGCCTTGAAAAGATATGAAATTCTGATACTCACCACAGCATGGTTCAACTTTGCAAACATTATGCTAAGCAACATCAACCAGATGGAAAAGCAGCCTTGTATGGCTCAGCACCCTGAGGTACCTGGAATAGACAGGGACAGAAAGTGGAACAGAGGGACAGAGGACAAAAGGGAGAACAGGAGGTTACTAAGAGGCACAGAGTTTCTGTTTGGGACGATGGAAATAGTGTGATGGTATATACTTAAGAATTATACACTTGGCAAGCTCTGGTGGCCGCTCATACCTGTAATCCTAGCTACTCAAGAGGCTAAGGTCTGAGGATCATGATTTGAAGCTAACTGGGACAGAAAAGCCTGGAAGACTTCCATTTCCAATTAACCAGCAGGAAAATAAAAAAGCAGAAATTGGAGGCGTGGCTTAAGCAGGGTAAGCCTTGAACAGAATACTGTGAAGGATAGCGCCTAGCTCCTGAGTTCAAACTCCAGTAGTAGCATGCAAGTGCACGCACACACATGCACACACACACCCCACATACACACATACAGACTTGTATGCTTAAATGGTGACATACGTTGTTGTGATCATTTTTTAAAAACTCAACCAAGTCTCAAGGCAAGGAAAGGAAGTCCTCAAAGGCATTCAATAGAGGCAGGGGGCTACAGCAGAGACCTTACAGATGCATGAACTGGGCCAGATACAGAGTTGCTAGGAAGGTGTTGGTGCTGGGGATGACACAGAATGACCTAGGGACATTGGAGAAGGATGAGATGGTTGGAGCAGGCAGGAGGTGGTAGTATCAGGGGCTGTACTGAGCAGGGGATGGAGAAGAGGGAGAGAAAAAAATGGGCAGAAGCAGAAAAGGAAAGCCTTTCTCCTTCCCCATCAGTCAAATTTTCTGTCCTGAGAGCCCACACACTGGTGTGCTGGGTGGGAATGGATCTGCAGAGAGCTTGATTAGGGGCATGTTATGTTCATGTTAATGGCAGAACTTCCAAGTGGAGAGATTTTATAGGCAGTTGCTGTTAGGGCGGGGGTGGAAGTGAGGACCCTGGACCAGGTGATTACAAGTGTGAAGTCAGGAAACACTTGGCCTTTTCTTTACAGTAACCCAGTTCTTCCAGCCAGTCTGGCCGGTTCTCAGAGCTCACTCGCTGGTGGAAATCTGCATAGTTGGTGGATCATTCACTGGCCAGCTTCCTCTAGGAGTCTTGAAATCCCTTGTTTTGGAAGCACTGCCAAGTAGGTAGACAAATGGGTGATTCCTCTCCCTCCACTTCAGATACCACTGTTGGGGTGTTCCATCTCCGGTCCCCACTGGGACAGTACAAGCTGACCTTCGATGAGGCAAAAGAGGCCTGTGCCAATGAAGCAGCAACCCTGGCCACCTATACCCAGCTCTCCTATGCCCAGAAGGTGAGTCCGTGGTATGCAGACACTGAGGAGACAGCCTCTTCTTAAGATGGGAGAGGAAGCTTTCTGCTTTCTCACAGATGAGTCTAGGAAGCTTGTAGAGCAATAATACTTCACTATGCTCAATGCCAGGCAGCTGCCAGGCAGACACTGTGCTGTGTAAGATACTTCACTGACATGCCTATCCGTCCTCACCACAGCTCTTTAATTAAGACTCATTACCCTCATTTCCCAGACAGAGAGACCAAAAATTGCCAATGTTAAATAGCCAATGTCACTCAGCTAAGAAGAGGCAGATCCAGTTTTCACATAAAGGTCTGACTTCAAAAGTCTGTCCTCAACCTTAAGAATCCACCTGTCAAAGCAGAGACAGAGACAGGAGGTGCATAACTCATACCTGGAAAATGGCACCATCAATAACCAAATACCCAGGGATCTCCCAGACTCCACAAAGCAGTTGAGGGTCTCTGGGATCCACAGAACATTGGGGCTAGATTGGAAATGAAGGGAACACATGGCCCAGGCTCCCTCCCTAGCAGGGAGGAATGGAGGATTTCTGGTCAAGGCTGCACTCTTAGCCTCTGAAACCCAGATCTGATTTGGGGTGCTCTCTCCACCATTGCCAAACTTGCCCATTTCAACCTCACATTTCTTCACCAAAGAACAAAGCCTTCGATGCAAGGACTGAGAATCTTGGAGGTCTGAACCTTTGCTCTCCTCTCCTTGCTTTGAACCAGCCATTGGAACCTGTCCTTCCCGATATTTGTCTAAAGAGCAAAGGTCACATGGCCCAAAATGTGAGCTGGAACTCACTGTTCAAGTGTTATTAAGAGATCTGATCTGGAATAAGCTGGCTTGGTTTCAATCTGCTACTTACTGACCTGCAGGATTTCAAACAAGTTACTTAACCTTCTTTTTATCTTAATTATCTCACTTATCTCAATTATATGGTAAGAATTATTTGATAGTTATATGATGGTACAACATGCCGACACAGGAAAAGCCCTTGCAAGAGAACCTGGATCTAAGCAAACTAATAAAGGTCAGGATGAGAGTGGGGGTGGTAACAGTGGGGATGGCATAGGTGATGGTGATGATGACATTGATGAAAAATGGTGATAATGAAGATAAAAACCATAGCAACCAGGATACATTTGAGTTCTAGTACCAACTAAAGTTTTGTTAACTCATAAGCAGAAGAGTTTGTACTAGAGGTAAATAAATAAGTGACTAATAACCAATCTTTCTCAAGAGTCCAGATGAGCGCATATGAAAGACTTGGATACAAGAAAGGAAGGGCTCTGTCGTCATGCATTCCATGACACCATTAAAAAAAAAAAAAAGGTGTGACCACCCAATTGTGTTCTAGACATAGTAGCATAGTATTACAACAGGCAAAATGGGACTTGGCTCTATGGAGCTTCTGGTTGGATTGAAGAAGGAGGAGTTAACCCAGCAATTCTACAGCAAATCTGGTATCTCAGCTCATCTCTATATGGGTCTGTGTCCCTTGCAGGCCAACTATCATCTCTGTTCAGCTGGCTGGCTTGACAGTGGGTGGGTTGCCTACCCCACCGCCTATGCATCCAAGAAATGTGGCTCTGGTCTCATTGGGATAGTGGATTATGGACCCAGGGTCAACAAGAGTGAAATGTGGGATGTCTTCTGCTATCGGATGAAAGGTAACCACCCTGGGGCTACACTTCAGGCTCCCAGCCCTGCAGGGGCTGAGGCATCCTCAGCCTGGCCAGACAATGGGTGAGCAGAGTGGCCCAGGCCCCAGCCCCACTGCTGAGACCTTGTGTGCCTCTGCTCCTCAGATGTCAACTGCACCTGCAAGGAGGGCTACGTGGGAGATGGCTTCTCGTGCAGTGGGAACCTGCTGCAGGTCCTGATGACCTTCCCTTCACTTACAAACTTCCTGACGGTATGATCACGTCTCTTGCTTCCACACTGAGCCAAGAGGGTGGGTTCTGAGCAGCCATTGAAGGACTGAGTTCTAAAGCCAGAAATCTCACAGTTCACCTGGTCTGACTCTGAGGCTCGGCTTTGCCACTCATCTGTTGCCCAACTTTAAGCAGAGGGCTTCCTTCCTGAACCTCAGTTTTCTCAGCTGGAAAATGATAGCACTAGCCACATGGAAGGGGTGTGATGGCTGAGTGAGTTGACGTGTTATGAAGCATTTAGACCATGTGCTCAACACAGAGAAAATTCTGCACTGATGTTGGCTGGTCTTGTTCTTCATGCTTGCATCCGGACAGTATTGCGACTCTTCTGTTTTCATGGACAGGGTAGTCATGGTTAGCTAAGTCTACCAGGTGATCATCCAGACAGTCAAAGTAACAGACAGCCAGCCTCTTATACCACACTTAATTACATCAACAGCCTCCACATTATGTCCTGTGAAGAGAAAGCACCATTTGACTAATCACAGAAGCAAAGGAATAATAATTCATGACAGCTCACATTCCCTGACCTTTAAACCTTGCCTTGGGATCTGTGCTGAGCCCCTCCAATGCCATTTCCTTTGGGCAAGGCAATATAAGCTCCATAAGAGAAGGTCTTCATGCCACTGGGTCTCCAACATCTCAGACAGAACACCGCGCTAACAGGTATCCACAAATACTTCATCAGAAGGAATAAATGAGCATACAAATTTACACAGTAACTTCTATCAGTTGTGAGTTTTTAGATGAAGAAAGTAAAGCTTAGCAAAGATGTAACCCAACATCCTAGACAGGGCTCCTATCCAGCCTACCTGGTGCCAGCCTCCTTGTTGGCATTTAAAGGCAAGAACAGAGGCAGCCAGTGGCTAGGCCACTGTCCCTAGCAGAATGAACAGTGATCCCAGGAGAAGCAGATACTGACCATGAGTGCAGGGCTGGCAGGATCAGGGCAGAAGTGGTACCAAAGGACTCTCTGAAGTACAGACCCTTTTTCTACAGAGCAGAGGAAGCCATCTAACAGGATAAAAATCCAAGTCTCCATGAATATATCAAAACACTAAAGCCAACTTTTCTGCTGCTTGGCTTGTGACAGCATTTTAGAGAAAAGGCAATATTTGGACAAAATTTCAGCAGCTCACTTACCTTCTAGATCTAGAGTGGAACTTGGTAGAGCAATCTTCAAACCTGTCTAATGAATATTTATTGAACACTTAATAGATGATGAGGTATATCAATGAACAAAACAGATCATACACAGAACAAACAAATACATGGTATCAAATGCTAGAATGGAAAAAGAAAATATCAAGCTGACAGACCCATCAAACCCAAGGCTCATTTTTTTTGGCGGGGAGTCAGGCCTGGGCGCTGTCCCTGAGCTCTTCAGCTCAAGGCTACCACCCAACCCTTGAGCTACAGCACCACTTCCAGTTTTCAGGTGTATAACTGGAGATCAGAGTCTCACAGACTTCAGTGCCTGGGCTGGCTTTGAACCAAGATCCTCAGATCTCAGCCTCCTGAGTAACTAGAATTACAGGTGTGAGCCACTGTGCCTAGCAAGGCTCATTTTGCACTGAGAAGTGGGAAGGTTTTCATGAGAAGGTGGTGAGTGAGCACAGCTTGTGGACAGAGAAGTCAGCCATGCAGATGCCGAGGAAGCACATTCTAGGCAGAATGAACAGTCTGGATAAATGATAAAAGGGAGACATGAGCTGGGCCAGCTTGAAAAGCAGCAAGGATGCTGAGGCAGAGAGAATGAGAGAGAAGCCAGCTGGTGATGAGGCTCACTGAGCAAACAGCCACAGGTTTCCGGCATTGTGTGAACTTGTCCCTTTTCCCCTGAGTGAAACAGGGGCCATTTCAGGGTTTTGAAAAATGGACACTCGAAATTTGACTTACTGCTCAGGCTGCTAGGCTAAGAGGCTAGACTATAGGATTCTTTGAGGAAAAGGAAAGGCCTCCCAAAACTCTCCTAAGAAATAGTAAGGGGAAACAGTAAAGGAGAGGCAGCCAGACAAGCCTAAAATCACAAACATTCCCATGAGCCTTACCAGACACCTATCACAGGTAAGCTATGTCAGAAAATAAACAAGCATGCCTGGCACGTTCTCACAATGCCAGAATGTATTGAGGAACAAGAAATTCACATGTGAAGTCAATTATGCTGGCTTCATTTCACCAAGTACCACTGTACTCACTTGGTATTAGAGCCACTGGCAAACACAGTTCCTTCTATTTCAATTTAAGCACTAATAGTAACTCTCAGATCACACATTGTACTTTGTATACAATGATACACAAGTGAAAGAATGCCCAGGAAAGGGTTGGAGCAGCTGCAAGGCTCAAAAGAAAAGGCAAATGCTGAGAGCTGATACCAGTGCAAAGGGAGTCACTGCAGGTAGCTAGAACACAAGGCAGCCAATCACAGAGCTGATCTAACACTGGCTGCTACCACCCAGAGCTGGTTCCATACACAAAGCTGGTTCTAGGTGCAGAATTGGTTCCAATGGGTCTTGTTAAGGGGGGGAGGGGGACAGATCTTTCTGAACTGAAACCCCAAAGACAGAGCTGGACAGTTCTGGTGGCAGTTCCTGGGTGTCTCTGTACCCAGTGTTAGGTACTGTAGGAGTGTAACTTAGGAGTGTTAGAACTTTTAGATGATCTAAATGAGAGGGTTGGTCTGGTGTGTTTGATAAGCTCACCACCTGATTTTCCTGATAATGACTTTCATTCTCCCAGGTATTGAGGATCTCTGTTCATAAGTGGTCTTATTTTATTTGCATTAATAAGTCACTTATGGTTCATACTGGACAGATGGTGGCTGTTTACTTGTACAAACAAGATATAGAGTCATTCTGCCTCCACCATGGCACTCAAAATGAAGCAAACTGCTGTTTCATAAAGTGGAGTCACTGAGTACAAGGCACAGCCTGGAAGCTATGGATCTGTAACACGTAGGGTACTGTCCCATCTCCACTCTACCCCAGTTCTCACATAGGGCTGGTCTAGCTAACCACTTCCTTTCTCTCTCCAGAAAGTGCTGGCTTATTCCAACAGCTCAGCCCAAGGCCAGGCATTTCTAAAACATCTGACGGACCTATCCATTCATGGTACCCTCTTTGTGCCACAAAACAGTGGGCTGCAGGAAAATGAGGTGAGTCCACTGGTACCCACACTTCTAACTGGAATGAGTTCCCTGTCACCACAACAATGCTGTGTCACAAATGACCCCCCAAACACAGTGGCAATGCTGTTAACACCATTCACGTATCTGCCAACCAGCTGTTATTTCTGGTCTTAGCATGTTCCAATCTGAGACCAGCCGTCTGACTGGAGTTTTGGTGGGACAGTGCCACAGGGCTCTCATGCCCCAGCAAGCTAGCCCAGGCACATTCTCCACACGATGGCCAGGAGCAAGAGTGGCAAATACAAACTCAATCCTACCAGTGCTTTTCAAACTTCTGTTCATGTTTGCTAACATGCCACTGGCCAACAGGTCATGTGACTAAGTCAAAGCCAGAGTAGGATAGGTACCTGCAAAGGGGATGGGCAAGAGGAGATGGGTAGAAGAATGAATGGAGGAAATGATTATAGCGTTAGACAAGAAGACAATGTTATACCACCAAACTGAGAAAAATAAGGGCAAAGGTAGGCCACAGAAGGTGGGGGGGGGGGCGGTTAAGATGTTGAAGGGATGAGACTGATCAAGATACCTTTATACATAAAGTGCTTGGTTATGTGACAAAAACTGAATTAACCCTAACCCTAACCCTAACCCTAACCCTAAAAATTAAGAAAAGTGAGCGAGGGGGGTAGGGAAGGTAAGTGAGAATGTTTAAAGGAGGGGCATTGATCAAGAAGCACCACAGTCATATCCTACTCTGTTGGATGACAACTCCTTTGTACAATTACTCAAAGGAAATAAAAATATATACCTAAAAAATAAGTCAGGGCCGGGAGTTTGTCCTAGTGGTAGAATGCTTGCCTAGCATGCATGAAGACCCGGGTTCGATTCCTCTGTACCACATACATAGAAAAAAAGCTGGAAATGATGCTGAGGCTCAAGTGGTAGAGCTCTAGCCTTGAGAAAGTCCAAGGACAGTGCTCAGGCCCTGATTCAAGCCCAGGACTGGCAAAAAAAATAAATAAGTCAGAGTAGGAAGCAGAGTTATGTGGGCAGGGGAAAGAATGAAAGGTGAAAGAACCGGGGTCACTGATGCCATCAGCCCACTTACACCAACCTTGATGACATGGGAGACACAACAGAATTCATTCAGACTTTCCAGTTAGCTGACCTGAAGGCTTTGACAGACGCAGCCTCTAGCCAGCTATAGCCATCTGAGGGTCTCAGCCCAGATCTACTCTTCCTAGGGGACCACTGAAAATAAAGACAAATAAGGATGACATTCAGCCCCACAAGCTCATGATGGATGACAGCCTAACAATGAAACAGCCGGGAAAAACTTGGTATTTTCCTGATACTTGTTCAGGCTCAAGAAATCTTGCTATGTTTCTCCTCTCCTGTCAGACCCTGTCTGGGCGGGACATTGAGCATCACCTGGCTAATGTCAACACCATGTTTTACAATGACCTTGTCAATGGCACCATCCTGCAGACAAGGTTGGGAAGCCAGCTGCTCATCACTACCATCCAGGATCAGCTCCAACAGGTAGGAAATCTTCCTGGCTATCATGAGCAAGCTAGTTCTGAGACAGACCCATGTGTGTCCTTCCACAGTGTACTAGCTTACAATAAATTCATCAGCTTACGTCATTTCATTGACTTCAATGGACCAAAGTGCTATTGACTTCCTTTGGTTATTGTGGCCTCTGGTAAACATAGACTCTATTTCCATTTTAATTAGGAATGATCAGATCACACATCCTGTTTCACAGAATCATACATAAGGTTACAGAAAGACTCTCCTTCCCAGGGTAGCCTGCCAAGGCAGCCTTGGGGCGGTCCAACCTGGAATCTGGCTGGCCTTAGATCAGAACATGCCAACATCAGAGGCAACAGCGGGTTAGTACATAGGCCACCTCTGTGTTGCCAGTGCGTTAGAGTAATTTGTGGTACAGCAATGTCATAGAAACAGATTTTTTTTTCCAGTGCTGTTACTGGGACTTGAACTCTGGGCCTGGGTGCTTTTAGCTTTATCACTCAAGGCTGGCATTCGACCATTTGAGCCACAATCCTACTTCCTTTTCTTTTTTTGGAGGTTATATGAAAATGACTGTTGCGTGGACTTTCCTGGCTTTAAACTGTAATCCTCCGATCTCAGGGTCTGACTAGCTAGGATTACAAAGGGGAGTCACCAGCCCCTGGTTTTAGATCATTTATTTTGATCTGGAGTATAGTACCAGTGACTGCATAAAGAGTTAAAGCAGTTGCAGGGTTCTAAGAGGCCTTATTGAAGGCAAGAGTATAGAGTGCTGATATAGGTGGGTATACATCAACATAATAAACCGAGTCACAAAGCTGCCCTGGCACAAGGCTACTGAAGTACAGAGCCAGTTTCAGGCACAAACTAGTTCCAGATGGCCATTCAAGTAGGCTGCATCCATCAGGGGGATCAGACTGAGCTGAAGGCCCTGTTAGTTGCTGCTCTGGCTGAGCTTTCCATAGGCAGTAATATCTTAATTGCATAAATAAATCATTTATCAGTCCATGCCTCGTGGATTATATTGGACAGATGGTGGTTGTTTACTCGCATAAATAAGATGCAAAGCCATTCTACCTTAGCATTTGCATTCGAAATGAAGCAAATTGCTGTTTTGTAAAGTAGAGTCCCGGAGCCCAAGGCAGATCTCAAAAGCTCTTTTTCTATGCAATATGGAGTAATTTAGCAGGGTACAACCTGCCATATGGCTGTGGCTCCACATGACTTATTGGGAAAACAGCCTGAATATAATACAAAGGCCCTGGCATTGCAATTGGCGCCTAATAGAAGACAACTATTGTATGAGAATAAACACTAAATCCATACGTAGGAGATGGTATTAATGCATACTATATATAGCATACCATAATGGCAAACAGTCCCTTGGCAAGGAGCCCAGCCTCAGAAGCAGGTAATGAGAAATGAAATCACTGTAAAGCTGTTTGTTCTTTGGCTTTGTTTTTGTTAGCTTGTCACTCTATCCCAGGCATTGGCAGGAGAGCTTTGCACCCAAGGTGAATTCATGTGTCTGCCACTTGTTAGCTAGAAGAACTAAGACAGTTATCTAACTTCTCTGCATTCCTTATCTGTTACATAGAAATCACGTTAATGACAGTAGAGTAGTGTTAGACAGGGAAATCTTCTTTCTATCCTCTTCAAATCCATGACTGAGTGTTAAAATTACACTAGCATAAGAAAAAGTCACAGTAGAAAATTGTACAAAATCTACTTCATATTTTATATGTATAAGGGCAGCCTTATACACATAAGATCCTAAGACACAGTTAAAACTGACAGTATAGTTTTGTTGTTTTTTTCTGTCAGTCAGGGGTCTTACACTCGGCTTGGGCACTGTCTCTGAGCTCTTTTTGCTCAAGGCTATTAGCTCTACCACTTTGAGCCACAGCACACTTCAGTTTTCTGGTGGATAATTGGAGAAAAGTATCTCGTGGACTTTTCTGTCCAGGATGTCTTTGAACCCCAATCCTCAAATCTCAGGCTCCTAAATAGCTAGGATTACAGACATGAGCCACCAACACCCAGCAAATTTAAATAGTTTTTGTGGGCCTAGGCACTGTCTCTGAGCTCATCAACTCAAGGCTACCACCCTACCCCTGGAGCCACAGTGCTACTTCTGGTTTTCTAATGATTAATTGGAGATAAGAGTCTCATGGTCTTTAGTGCCTGGGCTGGCTTTGAATCCCAATCCTCAGATCTCAGCCTCCTAAGTAGCTAGGATTACTGGCATGCCCGGCTTTTAAATACTTTTTAAACAAATGAACAACCAAAACAATGTTGTCACAAAATAAAGTTGTTTGGGCTAAGAGAAAACTGTGGAACAGGAACTAGGTAAGTCACAGTAAAAACCAATGGTTTATACAGAGAGGTTTTCTTGTTGTTGTTTTGTTTTGTTTTTTGGGTTTGTTTGGGGGGGGGGTTGCCAGTCCTTGGGGCTTGAACTCAGGACCTAGGTACTGTCCTTGAGCATTCTTAAGGCTAGTGCTCTACCAACTGAGCCACAGCACCCCTTCAGGCTTTTTCTGTGTATGAGATACTGAGGAATCAAACTAAGGGCTTCATGCATGTTAGGCAAGCACTCTAACACTAGGCCACGCTTCTGGCCCTACGGATAGGAGACAGAACATCAGCTCTAGGTTACTAGTGATAAGAATGTTCTACTCTACCTGGTAGAGGGAGAGCCCCTCTTCCTTAGTAAATTCTATGACCTGTTTTAGAGTGGAGGAGGAGGAGGTCAGAGGCCATCACTAAAGCTTTTATTCCTCCAGTACCTTCAACTGGAAAGAAGTTCAAAATGCCTAACATATATTTTTAAGTAGCATCTCTGAACCCCTTCAGAGATGGTGGTGGTGGTGGTAGTGGTGATGGATGATGATGATGGTGGTGGTGGTGATGATGATGACTGTACTGATGATGTTGATGATGGTAATGGCTGATGATGGTGGTGGTGGTAAGTGACAGGGATGGTAATGATAATGGTGAAGACAGTGATGATGATGATAATGGTGTTGACAGTCATTAGGATGATAGTGATAATGATGAAGACAGCAATGAGGATGATGGTGGCGGTGACGATAGTGATAAGGAGGAATAGGAAGAGGAAAAGGAAGAGGAAGAGGGGGAGGAGGAGGAGTAGGAGGAGGAAGAGGAGGAGGAGGCGGAGGAAGAGGAGGAGGAAGAGGAGGAGGAGGAGGAGGAGGAGGAGGAGGAGGAGGAGGAGGAGGAGGAGGAGGGTGGTAGTACTGTTGATGATATTGGTGGCATAATAACCATGGCATCTAAATCCTGTGACTCAAACTCTGATGTCCAGAGCCTAGTTCCTGACATGAAGCAAGTACTAGGTCGTGTCTCTTACTCTTCTACCTGTTTCGTGTTCCTGAAGGACAGTAGTTTAGACTGAGGTGAAGAGTACCACTTCCTGTATCTTGGTGATCCTGAACACATCATTTTTCTTCTAGCAGCTCATCTGTCTTATAATATGGTTGCAGAAATGAAGTCTCTGCACCCCTTAGACCAGCTTATTGGAGGTACAGAACAAACAGTACAGTGAGGCTCTGGTGCTCATACCTGTAACCCCAGCTACTCAGGAGGCTGAGATCTGAGGATTAGACTTTGAAGCCAGCCTGGGCAGAAAAGTCCCCAGGAGATTTTTATCGCCAATTAAGCACTCAAAAACTGGAAGTGGTGCTGTGGCTCAAGTAGTAGAGAGCTGCTAGCCTTGAGCACAAAGTGGCTCAGAACAGTGCCTAGACACTGAGTTCAAGTCCCTCAACTGATCAAAAAAAAAAAAAAAAGAGCCACCAATATATTCTGGCTGGGAGGACATGAAGCCAAGACTGACACCTAGGTTCTAGGGCCTCAGGGAAGCCAACCAGGACTGACTCATGGGGAGAAGGCGAGAGAGTCACAGATCTGTAGCTACTCTCTTCTCATTTCCCTAGGAGACCCGGTTGGTAGATGGAAGAACCATTTTGCAGTGGGATATCTTTGCTTCCAATGGGATCATCCATGTCATTTCCGGGCCTTTAAAAGCACCTCCTGCCCCAGCGGTAAGTATCCAAGATTCATTGTTCAGAGCCAGAAAGAACCTAATATCTGAAGCTAGGCACAGTGGCTCACATCTGTAATCCTAGCTACTCAGGACTGAGATCTGAGGATTGCAGTTCAAAGCCAGCCCGGGCACTGAAGTCCACAAGACCCTTATCTCCAATTAACTAGTAGAAAATGGGAAGTGGCACTGTGGCTCAAGGGGTAGGGCAGTAGCCTTGAGCTGAAGAGCTCAGAGACAGCACCCAGGCCCAGAAGTCAAGTTCCATGATTAAAAAAAAAAAAAACAAAAAACAATATCCACCTTCTACACTGCTGCTGGAGGCCTTCCCCACCAGCTCTTCCCATGGGGCTAGGTCTGTGTGATGCTGGCTGACTGCTTAATCTCTCTTGTCCCAGCTCACCTACATAAAAATGTGAACAACAGTGATTGCCCCCATCTTTGAACTAACAATAACACTTAAATGGGGTTATCTCATTCACTGCCAGTAATGCACAGGTGCTGGATACATATTAATCGTTTCTTTGTTGTTGGCTTTTTGTGTGGAGGGGGGGAGGTGTGAGGGGTTGAACTCTGGGCCTGGGCACTGTTCCTGAGCTCTTAAGCTCAAGGCTAGCGCTCTACCACTTGAGCCACAGTACCTCTTTCAGTTTTCTGGCGGTCAGTACCTCTCTGGAAGAATCTGCTCCCAAACTGACCCCTCTCTTTTCTGTATTCAGACTTCAAGTCACTCTGGCTTGGGAACAGGGATTTCCTTCACCATCCTCTTGGTTATTGCAGCAATTGCTCTGGCTGCCTATTCTTACTTTCGGCTAAACCGGAGGACAATTGGCTTCCAGCATTTTGAGGTAAGAAAAGTGAGGATATGATCACAGGGGTTGCCTTAGTTTATTCTCTGTTACTGTCCCAGACAGTAATGGTAACACTGGGCATTATTATCACCCAGTGATGTATAAGCCAGGTGATATATTTAAAAACAAATGAAGATTTAGACCCACAGTTCTGGTAGGGGTCTGGCAAATCCAAGAGCTGGGAGCCTGCAACTTCTCAGCTACTGGTGAGGGCCTTGTGCTGCTTTAGCCCAGCAGGAAAGCTGTGAAAGAAACAAAAAAAGCAGGAGCACCAACCCTTATGGCACCCCACCCCCACT
This sequence comes from Megascapheus bottae, assembly GCF_031878675.1. NCBI lineage: Eukaryota > Metazoa > Chordata > Mammalia > Rodentia > Geomyidae > Megascapheus > Megascapheus bottae. Next base: position 83,753,200 of record NC_143510.1, read on the forward strand.
ATGGAAACTCATTTAGTCCTGCAAATATAAGAATTTATAACAAGGCATTACTTTCTATTAATAATGTAATCACTTTTTTAAAAAATCTATTTCCCCCAACAATGGTGATCATATTTCACAATGAGCTCAGGGTGGGGAGGGGGGTCAGACTACCTGGGGTCTGGGCTTCCTCTGCTAACAAAGTCTGCTTCAGGGCCTTGCTCAGGAGCTGGTACTTAGTACATCAGCAAAAGAGGTCATTCTGCCTCATGCTCCTGCCTCCCCAGGGAAATCTCTGCCCCTAGATGACCCACAATGGCAGCTCCAAGCCTAGTTGAGATAGTATTTGGTGAGGAGTAATGGCTGCTGGTGGCACAAACCCCTCCACAGCCTCTGTGCCAGGGATTTGGCTTGAGGCAGATTCACCATGGAGTCCCATGGAACCACCATTCACTTCAGGAGTCCCACCAAGTTATCCAGGCAAGTGTCTACCAAGATGGACTTGGGCTTCAGGACTTGTCCTGAGGGCCGGGCACAGACACAGGCCTTCACGCTGCAGCAGGCAGAAGTTGTTCTGCTCTGTTGACATGGTTAAGTGCCTCTTGGGTCAAGAGCAAGCTGCTGAGCGGACCATCAAGTGACCTGGGTGTCAAGTCTTTCCAGCACTGTAATGAAAAAAACAAAAACAAAAACCTGAGCCATCACTACAACTTACATGGGCGAAAAAAAAAACCACTCATTTTGTCTCCTGATTCCAGAGGTTTCAATCCATGGTCCCATTGCTTGGACCTGTGGTAAGGCAGGAGTGCATGGTAGGGAAGCTGCTCACCTCATGGTGACTGGAAGCAAAGAGAGGAAGAGGCCAGGCCAGGGTTCCAATATCTCCCCCATAGGCCCAATCCCTATGATCAAACTTCCTTCTCCAGCAGCATCATGGACTAAGGTCTAAGCCTATAATAAATACATGGGCAGAGATGGAAAGAGAAGGATCACAGTCCCTGGCCAGACTGGGCGAAAGCCTTAAGATCCTAAGATCCTATCTAGAAGAAAAGAAGAAGGAGAAGAAAGAGGAGGAGGAAGAGGAGGAGGAGGAGGAAGAGGAAGAAGAAAGCAAAAGGGTTATGGGAATGGCACAAATGGTAGAGCATTGCCTAGCAAGTGTGAGGCTCTGAGTTCAAATTCCAATATACAAGAAAAACAAAATTCCCAGAGGCAGAGGGTGGCCTGCTTTATTCCCCATCTTGTGAGACCCCACTGCCTTGGGGCCATTGCTGGCTCTCAGCCCTTGTGCTCATCTCCCTGAGCAGTCAGAAGAGGACATCAATGTTGAGACTTTTGGCAAGCAGCAGCCTGAGAATATCTCGAACCCCGTGTATGAGTGTGCGACTTCAGAGCCCCCAGAGCCTTCCTATGACCCCTTCATGGTGAGTTGACCCGTTCGTTGGGGATGGGGTTCAGTTGGGTCCAAAAGCACATCTTCCAACAAACTTCAGGGTTCTGAGTAGATGGCAGAAGTCTTAGCAAAGAAAGCAGAGGGCTACCCCAGTGTCATGACCAATAGGATGCCACAACAAAAAGAAATGACATTCTTGAGCAGAAATGCTGCCATACATGCTAACATGTATGATGTGGTAGGTGCAAAACAAGACACACGGTCTTTTAAGAAGAGTTTTGCTTTTAGCTATCCCATTTTTTAAACTTATATAGGTTTTTTTCACCTACTGACAGAAGGCTTCTTGCTTTGGGAAGTACTTTTCTTAATGTAGCCTTTTATATCTAGGTGGATAACCTGCTCTGAACAAGCACTTATTCCTAGAATTCATTCACACTTGAGCTTAGATGTGGCCTCCCCTGACTTCCATCTAAGGGACCCCATGGCAGGTCATCCTGAGTGTGGAAAATTCATGTGTTCGTGAGTTCTCTCCTCCCTCTCTCTCTTCCTTCTCTCTCTCTCTTCCCTTCTCTTTTGTGACAGTAGTGGGGCTTGAACTCAGGGCTGGGGTGCTGTCCCTTAGCTTTTTCAATAAAGGCTGTCCCTCTACCACTTGAGACACATCTCCATTTCTCCCTCCTTCCTTCCTTTTCTTCCATCCTTCCTTCTTTCTTTCCCTCCCTCCCTTCTTTCTTTCCCACTTGAGGCACACCTCCACTTCCTTAATTTTTCCTCTTCTGTAACAATGAAATGACTAACTGCCAGCATCCATTTTTATTAGCTTGACTGGCTGAGCAGCCAGCCTTCCTGAGGCCCAAAGAAACACACTTGAACTTGGGCTTGTGTGCATCTAACCCTCATGCAACACTAACCCCAAATCAGGTAGCTGCTGTGACTGTCTCATGCATGTAACTGTATCATTCCCCTCCAGTGCCATGTTTTAGAAACTCAAAAGATTTTTAAAAATATTCCTTTCACCATTTTTAAGCTTGTGTAACAATACAATTAGCATTGTCATTTTTCTGAAGTAAACTTGCATCAGTATCCTGTGGCTCTTTCTGCCTGTAGTAGCAGATTTCATATCTTTGCACTAACTTGGGAAAAAGCCAGATCATCCATCTTATTTTGTTTAAACCTGTGTAAAAGGGGTCCAGCTTTCAAGGGTAAGTTTAGCTAAATTGCATATATCAATCAATAGGCATTTATTTCTACATTCATCATTACATTAAAAGCCAGCATCTTTTTTAAAAAGCAGAGGGAAAATGAGCTCCATGCCTTCTCAATCACGTGTCCTTCTCCAAAGGGGCTCTGTTACTCTGCGCGTGAACCTGACGTAGAATATTCTAGAAGCAGGACTCCACAATACCTGTTCAGACCAGGTGGCACACATGTTCTGATAACAGGAATCCTGACAGGCAGGAGGGTAAGGCTGTAGGGTATGGCTTCCATTTGCAGTCTCCACAAAGCTCACCAGCCAGCCACTGGTGGGCCAGGCTCAGGATGGATGTCTAATCTGAAAAAAGCTTTTATGATTCTATTAATCACCACCTTTAACACGGTGCCTCTGTCTGGCTAAATGTAGTAGAGAATCCTCACGCCTCCCTAGGAAGCAAAGATTATGCTGCCGGTGTTGTGAGTCACACAGGCAATAGCAAATACAGCCAGCATGGCCCCACAAAGCGGTCTTCCCCACCACCTCACCTCCAACCACATAACAGCCACTGAACAAACATCCCCACCCTGTGTGCTCAAAAGAATCACGGTTTAGTCCTCAGATCAGAGGGCAAAAGGAAGGTTCAACCTAGGAGGGTAGCAGTACCTCTGGAGAGTGTTTCACTGCTCTGGGGCGCCCCCTGGCGAGTGTTTTATTACCCTCTTTCTTCCAGGATGCTGAACAACAGCAGGTGGAGAGCAGTGACCCCTTAGGGGCTCTGTGAGAGCAGGAGGGAAGCAGCCAACCACCACCGCCATCTGGACCACCACAGCATGGTCAAGCTCCGAGGTGAATCCTCAGCGTCAGATGCCTTTGACAAGTATAGGGTCTCTGGGCATCTTAAACAAGGAAGCTCTCACAGGCTGTACCTAATTTCTTTGGTTAGTTTGGGCATTGTTTTGTGAGTGAGGGAGGGATGCTGTTACAAAGTCTACCAGTGCCTTTTCCCTGGTCTGAGCCCCTGCTGTGTATCTTTGTACCTTCAGCTGATACTATATGATGACTGTGATCCTATCATATTTCCTACTAGAATGTAAGCTCCTGAAGACGAGGGCCTGGACTCCCTCAGCTTCACATCCTAGCTCGTGCCTGGCACATGCAGTGTGCTCAATAAATGTCTAAGGAACAGAAATAAAGTCAACAAAGTGAGCATTTCAGGAAGCAAAAACACTGTCCTAGGAAATGAGCAAATTTTGAAAGCAAAATTCATTAACACTTTCAATTATCCATGATCTCCTTTATGACTTCTTGCTTCGTTCAGTTTTGTTTCCTTATTTGTGTGTTTAAGAAGCCAATGCTAGGGGCTAGGAGTTTTGCCTAGTGGTAGAGTGCTTGCGTAGCATACACAACGATCTGGGTTCAATTCCTCAGTACCACACACATAGAAAAGCTAAAAGTGGTGCTGTGGCTCAAGTGGTAGAGCACTAGCTTTGAGAGAAAAGCCCAAGGACAGTGCTCACACCCTGAGTTCAAGCACCAGGACTGGCCAAAAAAAAAAAAAGCCAATATCAGCTAGGTGTTGGCAGCTGGAGTTTGTGACCCTAGCTACTCAGGAGGCTGAGATCTGAGGACCACAGTTCAAAGTGTGGGTAAGTCCATGAAATTCTTATCTCCAATTAGCTACAAGGAAGAAAGAAAAAAAAAGAAAGAAAGAAAGAAAGAAAGAAAGAAAGAAAGAAAGAAGGAAAAGCAGGAAGGAAGAAAGGCAGGCAGGCAGGAAGGAAGGAAATACACAGAAGTGGAGCAGTGGCCTAAGTGTTTGGTACTAGCCTTGAGCACAAAAGCTCAGAGGTAGGCCCCGAGTTCAGGCCCCAGAACTGGTACTAATCATAATCATAATAATAATATCACCAAGATAAGATGCCACTCCACACCCACTAAGAAGACTATAATTAATAATGAATGCATAGAGAAACTGGGACCCTCATACTTGGCCACTGTGGAAAACTGTGGCAGTACCCCACAAAGCTACATACAGGATTACTATATGACTCAGAATTCCCACCCCTATGTATATCTGCCCATGAGAAATGAAATTATATCTACACAAAAGCCTACATATGCATGTTCATAATATCATTATTCTTAACAGACAAAAGTAGAGTCAATACCAGGTGTGGTGGTATATACCTATAATACCAGCTACCAAGGAGGCTCAGGTAAAAGGATCCTTGTTTGAGGGCAGCTGGGCCAAAGCTAACACAAGACTATTTGAAAAACAAACTACGACGTGGTTCAAGTAATGGAATTCAATACTCAGTAACACACACGCGCGCACGCACGCGCACACACACAAAAAAATTATCATCTGATAAATGATCAAACTATGATACATTCACACACTTCATCTCTTTTTAAAGAACAGTCCCACTACGTACAACAACATACATGAACTTGACATTATATGTAAATGATAAAATAGGTTCTCCTTCAGTAGGTATGGCTGGCCTTAAACTCTGCCTTCTCCTTCTCAGTCTCCCAATTGCTGGGATTTTAGGCATGTGCCATCCTGCCCAGCTTTACCCCTAGGGGTAAAGTGCTTGCGTGGCATACATGAAGCCCTGCGTTTGATTCCTCAGTACCACATACACAGAAAACACCAGAAGTGGTGCTGTGGCTCAAATGGTAGAATGTTAGCCTTGAGCAAAAGAGGCTCAGGGATTGTGCACAGGCTCTGAGTTCAAGCCCCAGGACTGGCAAAAAAAAAGAAAGAAAGAAAGAAAGAAAGAAAGAAAGAAAGAAAGAAGGAAGGAAGGAAGGAAGGAAGGAAGGAAGGAAGGAAGGAAGGAAGGAAAGAAAGAAAGAAAGAAAGAAAGAAAGAAAGAAAGAAAGAAAGAAAGAAAAAAAGAAAAGTAATTATTGGGGCCAAGAGTTTGGCCTAATGGTGGAGTGCTTACCTAGCATGCATGAAGACCCAGGTTCGATTCCTCAGTACCACACATACATAGAAAAAAGCCAGAAATGGTGCTCTGGCTCAAGTGGCAGAGCGCTAGCCTTGAGAAAACCCAAGGACAGTGCTCAGGCCCTGAGTTCAAGCCCTAGGATTGGCAAATAAATAAATAATTATCACAGAAAATAAATCAAAAGTGTAGAGTGAGCATGCTTTGTCAAAGCCCCTAGGGCTTTTTTATTTTCCTCAAATTAAAATAACTAAGCTGGGGCCAGGAGTTTGGCCTAGTGGTAGAGTGCTTGCCTAGCATGCACGAAGACCTGGATTTGATTCCTCGGTATCACATACATAGCAAAAAGCCGGAAGTGGTGCTGAGGCTCAAGTGGTAGAGTACTAGCCTTGAGAAAGTCCAAGGGCAGTGCTCAAGCCCTGAGCCAAGCCCAGGACTGGCAAAAAAAAAAAAAAAAAAAAAAAAAAAGCAGGGCACAATCTCAGAATAAATGGAATTCAACAAACATCTAAAAAAAAAATAATAATTGGCCGGGAGTTTGGCCTAGTGGTAGAGTGCTTGCCTAGCATACATGAAGACCCGGGTTCTATTCCTTGGTACCACATACATAGAAAAAAAAGCTGGAAGTGGTGCTGTGGCTCAGGGTAGAGCTCTAGCCTTGAGGAAAGCCCAAGGACAGTGCTCAGGCCCTGAGCTCAAGCCCAGGACTGGCAAAAAATAAATAAATAAATAAAATAACTAAGCTGGCTGCTAGTAGCCCACATCTATGACCCCAGTTTTTCGGGAGGTTGAGATCCGACAATCAAGTTTTGAGGCCAGCCCAGGCAGAAAAGTCTGAGAGTTTCTTATCTCCAATTAACTAGCAAAAAGCTAGAACTGGAGATATGGTTCAAGTAATAGAGCACCAGCCATGAGCAAAAAAAAAAGCCAACGAAGTTCAAGCGCTAGTACCAGTTTACAAAAGAAACAGCAGGAACAACAACAAATCTGGATTTTTGTTGTTTGTGGTCTCAGCTTTCCTGGTGACTGACAACAAGCACGTGGCCTCCACCTCTCCCTGTCCCCAGGGCCACCTGCCCCCACCCATGGGAAGTGGTGCTCTCCCCGCATTTCTGTATCCCCTTCTCTCAGGAATATCCTTTGGGGAGCGCATTATAGCATTTTGCAGTTCTGCAAAGTGCACTTAGAGCCTTGCACATGCTAGTCTACACCCACCACCGAGCTGGACTCTGAATATTATTATTATTTTTAAATGTCCTGTGGTTTGGGTTTTTTTTTTTTCTGCTGATCCTGGGGCTTGAACTCAGGGCCTGAGCATTATCTCTGAGCTTCTTTTGCTCAAGGCTAGCACTCTACCTCTTGAGCCATAACACCATTTCTGGCTTTTTCTGCATACGTGGTACTGAGGAATCGAACCCATGGCTTCATGCATACTAGGAGGCAAGCACTCTACCACTAAGCCACATTCCCAGTCCTGTAATATTATTTTTTAAAGTCTAAATCTTTTCTTCTAGCAGAAATAACCTCAAGTCTTGGGGAAAGGCATGTTGAGAAAAGGACCCCATCGGTTCACTAAAATCCAATATGCCCTCGCCAATGACTTCAGTGTATGCGACAAATCACTTAACAAGTTGGGTGGTACAGTTCAAACTTTTATTTAGTGATAAGTTCAATATCAGCACATAAAAATCAACATTTAGAATAAATAGCAAATCCACGCTGAGAATAACGAGGAAGCCTACCTAACTTGCATTCACCATGCCCGACATCACATTCCACCACGCAGTTAGGAAGCAGCCTCCTCCACTGGCGTTCAAGCCTGCACTTCTAGAAGCACAGAGAAGTGTTGTCTAGGGCAGTCCTGAAGGAAGAAGGGGCATGCAGGAAGGTTCACAGGGGGTGCTGGTGGTATCAACTCCTGAGGAGGAGATGTGGAGAGGCAGCCAAGAAGGGGAGAGGTAGGGAAGGGGGCAGGCCAGTGCGGGGCTGCAGAGAGGACATGAGGTGGCCCTCTGACTGCTGTCCAGAGTTGGGGTGGAGCCCCATGTTTCCAAGGAGCAAAGGTTCTAGCTTCTCCCTCTCCCCAGGAAGACTGTGACCTGGACAGAGACAGAAATCCAGCAGGGGACATTGACAAGTAAGACTGTGGTCAGCTAGCAGAGTCCCTAGCAGTTGGGGCAGTTGCGTCCTTCTGTCCATACAGATTTTCTGGGCAGCCGGGCCCAGCACCCAACATGGGCAGGTACAATGAAGAGACAGCTCGGGTGCCCACCAGGAAGCAATCATAACACAAGCTGGTAACACGACACTGCCTCTGCCATACAAGGACAGCCAGACTCTTAAGGGAGTACGACACACTTACCTACAGATCTTCCCTGCTGTCTGCACCTTCTCAGCAAGGGACTGCCACTGACACCAACAGATATTACAGCAGAGACAGCAAACCACAGTAAAGGGCCAAATTCAGCCCATAGCTTATTTTGGTAAATCAAGTCATAATGGAACACAGCCCTGGCCATTCCCACAGGAAAAGCAACAGCAAATGGCATTCAAAGCTTAAAACACTACCTCACTGTTCAGGGCAACCTTTCTGGAGGAACTTTAGCTGCTGCCTTCCATTTGGGATCAAAAGTCAGCTGAACTTTTAAATCCAAATACTAAGGCAAAGGGAAAAAGCTACAGGGAGAAACTGATGTTAAGAGAAAGTAACCCTGGGCTCCCTGGCAATTGAATAGAGTCATCAAGGAACCCTGCATGCATCTGGCTAAATTTAGTCTTCAGCCTTCTGACTGGGTCTTTGGCAACAAATGAGTACTGGCAAAGAAGAATTCAAGTCCGACTGTTTAGCTCACTCTTTACCACTTAAAAGCTTAAAAGTCCTGCTGAGAGGAAAACGGAGGAAAAGCACTCATTCATCTGCCCCAAAGCTAAATTAGGTAGGAGGCAAGATCATTCTCTCCTTTTCCTTGGCAAAAATTAAGAAAGCTGGTTCATTTAAAACAAATGGTAATTTAGTCTGGGACGAGCCTGGAATCAAAAGCAGTGGTCTGGATTACATGGAATTAATGGTAAGAGCAGAGAATGGAGCTGAAGACAGAGAAAGGAAGAGATGGAGAGAGAAAAAGAGGGGAAGGAGGGTGGGGGGAGAAGAGAGAAGAAGGAAGAAAGGTAGGGAAGGATGAGGCAGAAAAGCAGGGAGTGAAGGGGACCATGCTATGAGGAAAGTGAGAATTTAAAACCAAACATGGAAAAGACTTTAAAAGCCAGGTTTCTTCTACAAACAGCTCTGGTAACCATCAGAAGCGTAAGTCCCTTCCACAGGCACCGCTATGGTGCCCTGAGCCTGGCTGCTCTGTCCAGCTGCCCCTGGACTGTGGGTCTTTTTATCCCCATTAATTAAAATCACTCTATGCACTGTTAAAACATTAAAACTTTTCATGTGCAAGCCAATTTTGTTTGCTTTACAACTGACCTTTTTGATGGCAGAAAAAGATTCCTGGACTCATACCCACACTCTGCACCCCAAGAGCTCACTGGAAAGAGCACAGTGCTTAGTGCAGTGTGCCACCTGCCAGCAGAGGGTCCTGATGGTGACCAGAGAACACCTGTCTTGACTGAGCCGGCCAAGGACACACCATGAAGTGGGAAGACGTCCCACCCCATCCTTCCTGGAGGGAGGCTGCACCACACTGCACCCCCCCCCACCCCAGGCACGGGGTCTGGGTTTGCTTCTTGACTGGCACAGACTTAGAGACCCCTGTTGCGCCTCATGCTGGGCCTCTGCTGGGCAGCAGATCTCAGCCCTGCCAAACTCAGTGTCCCCAAGACTGAGCCCCTCTTGCACAAGAATAAATTGTAAAATGTATTTATTATTTATACCTAGAAAATGTTTTTCTCCCCCAAGCTTAAGTCACCTATCACAAGACATTCACAGAAGCAGGTTTTAAAACTAGTTCTACTTCATTCTTGAGTAAACAAGACACCTTGTAACTGGTATCTAAAATTAGCTCTAGTTCAAACACCCTGTAACTGTACTCAGGGAACATCTGAGACACGCATCAAGCATTCTCTTTTGAACAATGCCTACTTCTTCACTCTGCTTCTCCAGAGCAGAGATCACAAACCTGTAAGAAGTACCAGTGTACCCTTAAACACCTAGCAACAAACAACACCAAAATGCCCACGCCATACCACACAAGCATCAGATACGGCCCCCTCCCTATTCATACTCAGTGCAGGAGAACAGGAGCCACACTGGTCACTTTCCCCATTAAGGTTAAACACAACAGATTAGTCCAAGATCTCATCACAACAAGATGCTGAAGAACTCTCTCAACATCTGCATCTTGGCAGGAAGCACCATCAATAGCTGTGTCTAGTGTATAGTCCAGCTATGAAAATGCTGAGGAAGCAAGTGCTGTCTACAAGCCCCCGTTCCCGGCCACTCTTCAGACAGAAGCACACATGCCACACCAGGCATGGTGGCGCACATCTGTAACCTCAGGACTCAGGAGGCTAAAGCAGAAGAATCAAGAATTCAAGGTCATGAGCTGGGAATGTGGCTTAGTGGGAGAGTACTTGCCTAGCATGCATGAAGCCTTGAGTTCAATTTCTCAGTGCCACATAAACACACACAAAAAAAGCCACAAGTGACACTGTGCTCAAGTGGCAGAGTGCTAGCCGTGAGCAAAAGCAGCTCAGAGACAGGGCCCAGGCCCTAAGTGCAAGCCCCAGGAATGACAAAAAAAAAAAGAATTCAAGGTCAGCCTGGGATACACAGCAAGCCTGTCTCAAAAAACAAGGGGGGGGGGGAGAAGAAAGAAAAAGAAAAAAATAAATGCTGTTAAATTATAGCAAAAGCTTAAAATGAGTTCCAGCAATATGGAAGAAGCTAATCTGAGCACAAACGTTTATACAGCGTACCATCAGTGACAGGATGATTATTAAGAGTAGACATTCATTCCTGCGGCACTTACAGGGGCCTATGCCTGTGCTCATGTCTTCAGGTACTTTATGTTGACAGACACTATAAAAATAGGATGAAGGATTAATCTTCCAGAGGGAAAAACGTAAGTTGCCTGCCTTGATTAGAATGAGAAAAACTCAAGCTAGCCAGGCCTTCCTACCTCCCCTCTGCAATGCCCAGCACAGACCACATGCAGAGGCTATGCCATCCTGCCAGGTGGAAGGCAGTTCCAACCAGAGCTCAGGTTGCAGGCACACTACCACTTGTTCACCTGCTCACCAGCAAGCCCTGTCCAGCATAAACGAGGTAATAAGATACAGGAAGTACACCCCAGGACAAAAGGTTCCTGTCCCTTCTCACGCATCCTTGCAGAGAGAGGGCAAGTCTCTTGGCATTGTACACTGGAACACAAGTCAGTCTTAGGCTGCAAGTCTCAGGAACTGGCTGCCACTTGCTGCAGTGCTGGGCCACTGAGGGGCTCATGGGATCAACTGTTGCTGCTTGCAGGTTATCTTTGTCCATCGTTGTGCCCCCACAGTCCCCAAGGCCTGCCTGGAAATGTTCCTTGGAAAAGTCAGGAACCATTTCCTGAACACAGACCTGCATCACATGGTCTCACCTATCCCAGATCTGGTGTCTGTTTGGGGTGTCTCAGTAAACAAGGCTGAACAGTTTCAAGTGAAGCCTTCCCATCAGCCCTGCCAAGGGCAGAAAGGCCAGACCCACAGCTGCCAGTGCCTCTCTGGACCGGGGTGTGTTCCCCAGCAGATACCAACAAGTATCTGAAAGGCGTATCTTTTCAGAAAGCAACCCTCAGACCCACACAAACCACACCACGTGCCGCCTCTGGCTGCTCCCACAGGTGGATGCATGGGACTATTTAGCCTGGGCCTCCTGCAGGGCTGGGGCTCTGAAGGCAGAGGAGCTGTCCGACCAGGCAGGGAGCTCGTGCTGCAGGGGAGTCCTCCTTGGGTAGAACGTATGGTTCACGTCGTAGTTCAGGAGGCAGCTCAGAGATGCCATATAGATGTCAGCGAACCGCGACAAGCGTCGCAAGAAGTAGGTGGGGTTCTGGTCTGTGCGGAACAAGCTCCCGAACTGGGCATTGAAGAAACTTTTGGTCATTTCTCTGAAAGAGTAAGGAAAAACAAAAAGCAACAGAGAACAGTTTTAGGAGGTTTGTCTTTCCAACTAGTAAAATCAAAATTTCTTTTGACTGACTCATTGGGGAGAAATATCAACCAAGAACAAGCAGCCTAAGATTCCAGTGAAGAAATCCAGTCAAGTCCATCCAGTTCAAAATGGCTTAGATCACGTTCCCTGCCTATGCCTCACTGGCAGTTGTGCAGTCATGTACCCCACACACCCGAGGCGCTGGGGTCTGCGATGCAGCCTCAATGCATGTATGTCTACATCAACATCCCCACCTGTACCATGCATGACATCCACACCCAGAATATTCCAGCAAAATGGATAAATATCTCCTCCTCATGGTTGATAAATGACTTAGAAACACGGCAAGACATACAACCATGCACACAACTGTGGTAAAAGCCATTAGTTGTTAGCAGATGTCTCTGTCACCATCATGGAAGGATGACAGATACAACAATGACCCAATGGCAGAAAATTCAAGACACTCAATCAAGTCTCTAGGTGAACAGCAGGAATGGCTTTTAAGATGTTACTGAGGTATCTATGGAGATGTGAAGGTGTCAAACTATAAGTGAACACACAACCTCTGGCAGTGAAGCAGTTTATTTAACAAATGATCAGGTTTCCAGGATTAGGTAGAAAGTAGGCTCCATGTCTGAACTCTGGAAACAAAGTGCTTGAAGTCAAATACATACAATTTGACTTCCCCAATCCTTCCTCTAACCCTATATTTTCAAACTAATGAACTCACTTCTGAATAAGCCAATGGCCAATGGCCTGAGAGGAGGAGGAAGGACAATTTAACACACCCTCACTTGTGCAGATCATAGGAATAGACTCTGTCCCATTTTCCCCACATACACTCCTGAGGTCACGCTGCCCACAGCTGGAAGGCCAGTCCACTGAGAGCAGCCACTGTTTGCAGGCCTGGAGATCTGTGCTCAGGGTAAGGAAAGGATCACAGACATAAGAAATCATTCATGCAGAGAGCCACATTTCAAGCTTCTTTCCTAGAAAAGCGTGATTGTCACCAAAGTCCCCTGTGAACAACTGTTCCTTAAGGACAGTTTGAAGTTTCTCTGACTACAGGCAGCTTTCTTTGCTGAGACACATCCTAGTGAGTGACTGTACACTCCTAAAGCAGCCACGGTTACACAGACACATGGAGGAGCCTTGGGAATTTACCATGGGGTCAGAACCCACCTTCAGCACAAGCCCCACAGTGACAAGTGCTGTCAGCTGTCCCAACAATGGCCACAGAAGCCCAAAGAGGACAGAGAAAGGGGGTGGGAAAGAGGAATGAGTCTGAGAACAGAAGGAGAACACAGCCATGGGAGGCAACCCCACAGCACTGACAGCAAACAGCAGGTCCTAGGATAAATCAGTCACCTCATACCTGAGAGCTAAGAAGGGACATCTCCCAGGGGTGTCCAGGCCTTATCCTGGGAGGACACGTATGGGGTGAGCACAGTCAGAGGGGACAGTGGCATCCTTACCTCACTTCCCTTCTCTCCTTCTTCCACTTCTGCAAAACCAGCTGGGACTCAGCATCTCTGTAAACCTGCAGGGCACAAGCCTGTAAGTAACAGCCTCCATTTCACTGGAAACTAGAATTCCTCAACGGACAGCTTCACTTCAATACTGCTAATCCTTTTGGTCTATAGGACAGGTGCTTGTGTGAAATAATGCATTTTCACACGATCCTATTGAAAACCATGCCTTCTACACACACACACACACAACACATTTTAAATGTATACCATTAGAAATATAAGTGTAGCAAATTAAGATGGAACACACTGAAAATGGTGCGCTGTTATTCAGTGCTACATAACATAAGGCACGCATTATCTATGTAAAATAGGTGTATAATGGACACAGCATTTATGGATTACGTATATGCAGATACTGTACACTACTGGTTACATAGATCCCGTGTCAACACAGTGGCAGGCAAGTGGGCACAGCATGCGTAGCAGAATAGCCACTAATCACAAGCATAAGGGAGTATGTGCTACACATGGGAATTTGTTTTAAGTTGGAGACCCTTTGCAGGGGGATGGATGGAACAGACCATGACAAAATAATATGAGAGCGCAGGCAACCAGTGTGTGGGAGAAAATCCCACCCACGGCCTCTACCACATCCCTTTCTTGACCCATAACTAGGCTCCTGGGTCATCTAAGAATAAGGAAGCAACTTCGGCTCTGCTTCTCCTGTTTCTCTCACCCTAAGCTTTGACAATTAATTCTGTAATTCACAGAAGTAGTCCAACACTTGACACACTACTATACCCTTTAAACAACCATCATCCCTCTACACATTGGAGAGGAAAAGGAAACATTGTTAAGGCCTGTTCTCCATGTGGTAACATCATCTATGTATGCTCACATTTTCCTGACCAGCTGTCACTATCACAGACAGAACACAACTTGTGAAGTACAGTCTCTGCCCCAACCACAGATATGTTCCAGGAACCCAGTAAACGCCTGAGCCCCCACTATACTATGTTTTACCTATGAACTTATACTTATGATAAAGTTTAATTTGTAAAACACATCCAATGAAAGATTAACAACCACTACTAATAAAGTAGAATGATCACAGTAAAGTACTGTAAAAGTGATGTATCTCTACTTGAGACCTCTACACAACTCAACACAAGCCTGGACTTGGGCCTCATGAGGCCTGCATTCAAGTCGTGCGCTCTTATTTTATGACTCAGGCATGTCACTGACATCGTGCACTCCCATTTCCTTATTCTACCATAGAAAAATTGGGCGATGTGGCCCAGGAAAGCTGTGTCTGGTGGGTGAAAAACATGCACAGTGGACTCACTCAACGCAGTGATACACAAAGGCGAGTATGACTAGACTGAGGGACCTGGGCACACAGGCTCATTACACTGACTGAGAATTGATGCCTGGTATTTTTAGAAACTCACCTCACAGGCATGCATAGTAAAAGAAACCAAACAAGTCCTCCTTAGAGAGGAGCCAAGAACCAGTATCGCCACAGCATCACGGAAGCCAGGCCAGGAGGACGTGCATGACTCCACACCCAGGAATGCATGCCCTGGGAGAGGCCTCAGCCTGGCTCTCCTCCACACTCCATAGGAGCAGCTGTGGACTGCAAGCCATGGGCAGCCGGCTATGGGTAGCTGGCCATGGGCAGAAGGCGGTGGGCAACAGCTGCAGGTGTATCTGCCAAGAGTGGACAGCTGTGTCCTTTCATCTACAGGCTCAGCACTCCAACTGCATGATGGGAGCCAGGCAAGCTGGACCAAGGAGAAAGCAGGTGCCTTGTGAGATGGGGGAGGGGGTGGGCCTTAAGCAAGGGTCACAGTTGCCACAGAGGGGCAGCTTCATGGCCAGGAAATCCTCTGGGAGAAGAACATTCCTTACTATCTGAGATCAGCTGCACAACCACAGGAAGAAATGGCTGGCCCTGAGATCCAGTGGAGCTCCTCCAATGGAGGCTGCGCCCAGGGTCTTAACTTTTGCCAGGGAGCACAATACCTAGACTGGAATGCTCACAGCTCAGGACCCTTCATTTTATAGATGAGGAAACAAAGACTCGGTTACACAGCAAAGTCAAGGAAGAACCAGGGAACACCCAACAGTGGCAGGGGAGGGAGCTCCCAGCTGACCTCATTTTTACCACTGGAGGAATGTCAAGTCACTCAGCTCTGCAAATACTCTCCCAGTGGCTTTGTGGGACATTTTTAATGTCCCTTTAGGGGAAATGTCAAGGTGGCTCTAGGAACAAAAATCTCCCCCACACACTTATTCTACAGTCTACTGAGGCCATCTTAAACCTTGTACTTTATAGCTATAATGAAACAGAAAGTGCATGGAATTATTTTGACCAGTGACTAATTTTAGGCTTAGGGAAAATGTGAGAAAGAAACTCCCGAACCTGCATCTGCTCCAGCAGCCCGGTCAGGGTCTGCAGCCACGTCATGGTTTGGATGTACTGCTCCGTGTTCATGATCTTGAGCTCCGACCGTAACTCAGGGATGATGGCGCCAGTCCGCCAGCCATGCTTCAAGGTCAAATCCTGATCAGAAATGGCGCAGAGTCAATCACAATCTCTCCAGAACTCAAACCATTTTGTTACCTACCCCAGACAGAGGAGATATTTGCTTACTTACTTTTTAGTTATAATGGTTAGTTATTAACCAAGCCAAATTCAAAGAATTACAATTAAATAAAACTAAATTGGCCCCAGGCTTTGAAGACTTTACCCCAAGAAAGCTCTGATTTGGAAATAATCCCCATAAATCACACCGCTCCTATAAAAGCCCAGGGTGTTCTATAAAGATAAGACATTGAGGTGGAACAGAGCTCAGTCCAAATGCCAACAAAGACCCTCTGAGTGGACAGTGGAGGTACATGCCTGAAATCACAGAACTACAGGAAGATCCTAAGATCAAGGCAGCCCACGCTATAGATAGTGACTTTCAGGCCAGCCTGGCCTACAAAAAAGACCTCATTTCAGAAAATCAAGGGCTGACACACAGCTCAGAAATAAAGAGCTCTCCCAGCATAGGCTTGATCCCAAGCACAACAATAAATTCTTCAGGACCTTCACTCATGACCACCAGCAGTCCTTGGGCCTCAGGGGAAGACCTCATATGTCCCAGGCCCTCTACATTATGGGAAAATACAGACCCTGCTTCTTGGAATGATCACATAACTTAAGCATATATGATCACATCCTTGGTTGCACCTATTATAACTGCATAATCTCTACTACAATCAGTTTTGTCCTGGAAAATCTTACATAGGCAGTCACGGTACTAAATGTGTATTCACTTTTTCATATGGCAAATATTTACCAAGCAGTATTTGCCAGGTTCTGTTGTAGACACTAAGGATAAAGAAATGAACAAAAGCTGACAACCTCAGAAAATAAATAAATAAGCCAAATGGTGAAAAAATACCAAGTACAAAGAGCAAAAAGAATAAGAAAACAGGACAGGAAGGTCATCACCTTACACAGGGAGACCAGGAAAATAAAGGAACATTTGAACCAAGATCTGAAGGGAAGAAGGGTAGGAGATTGTACTTTAATGAAACACTTGGATGCCCATTTCGCTTTATTTACTCTTCTCACAAATCAGAGCTGGAGAGACCTGCCCAAAAGTCACACAAGCGGAGACACAGAGTCTGACTCCTTGCAACAGACCTTAAGTGACTGGGTGGGTAGGTGTGGTCACACCATATATACTGGAGTGTCCTGGGAGGTCGATTCCTACATGCAGGTGCTAGAACCCACCCACTACCTCTACCGTCAGCAGGAAGTGTGATCCTGAGACGTGGGGTCTCACAGCGCAACCCGGGATCCTGTAACCAATACAGACTCATTCCACCCACCAGACACCAAGCCTGGTAATAGACACAAACTCAGTCCTGTCCAAGTAGAGCTGGCGCCCTCATGCCAATCTTCCATCATCCCAAGGGCAAAGAACAGCCTCATCTGTGCAAGTAATGCCAGCTTATTCTCCACTAGTCACTGGCTGGCCACAGCATCCCTGACTGAAGTCCATGAGTATTCATTCGGCGCTTTAATACTCGGATGAAAGAAAAGGGAAGAACACTGGCACTTATTGCATATTGCCATTTGTTTATTTTGCAAGATCTGAGGCTTGATCTCAGGCCCTGGAAGTTGTCCCTGAGCTTTGTTGCACTTAAGGCTAGAACTCTACCACTTGAGTTATTGCTCCACTTCCAGCTTCTGAGTCTCATATACATTTTTTTCCCAGGTTGGCTTTGAACTGCAACCCTCAGATCTCAGCCTCCTGATAGTTAGGACTGCAGGCGTGAGCCACTGGCACACAGCACATATCATGTTTTGTTTTGTTGTGTTTTATCTTTAAGTAATGTAAAAAGGCACTGCCATTCAACAAAGTTTATGAATATAGTGCATCTGATGTTACCCCTTTCAACATTCTCATCCATCCCTCCCAACCCCCCTTGCCTCACTTTGATTTTGTGGATATTGAAAATTTCACTACATTCTCCCCCATTTCTTCTCTTCATTTGTCTAACTCCCTTCCCTTGACCCTACTCCACTCCTCTCAAGTACCCAATTTCCTGGAGTTATTTTGTTGAACTAATTTTGACTTTCTAGGGAATTAAACTGAGTTCTCCTCTAAATCTACCTTATTTCAAGTAATACCCTTCTGCATACTTGCATACCACCCAACCTTTATTCATATGTTTATAAACCTATTCTAGTTCCCACGTAAGAGAGAAAACATGCAACCTCTGTCTCTCTGGGCCTGACTTGGCTTCACTTAATGTAATTTTTCCCAGGTCCTTTCATTTCTTTGCAAATGATACATATCATTCTTTCTAATGGATGAGTAAAATTCCACTGTGTATATATACACCACATTTTCTTCTCCCATTCCTCTACTCCAGAGGAACATCTGGGTTGATTCTATACCATGGCTCTGGTGAATAATGCTTCAGTGAAAATGTTTGTGCTGGTGGCTTTACTGTACCCTGGTTTATGATCATTTGGATAAATGTCCAGGCATGGAATTACTGGATCACAGACAGAGTAGTTGTATAGTTAGCCTTTTGAAGAACCTCCATACTGCTTTCCAGAGTGTTTTAGTAAGTTTTATATTATCATTATTTAAATGGAAAGGGGCATTGTGCGTGTGCGTGTGCGTGTGTGTGTGTATGTTTGTATGTGTATGCACATATGGATATGTATGTGTATGTACAGATATGTGTGTACTTGTGTATGTGTTGGTATCAGGGATTGAACTCAGTGTCTCACACTTGACAGTTTTTTTGTTTTTGTTTTTGGCTCACAGCTGGCACTCTACCACTTGAGCCTTGCATCCAGTCCATGCAAAGGTTTTTCAATCAATTCTTTGAATAAATCATCTTTTGAAATCTATATTGGTCTCTTAAAAAGAGACATTTATGCCAGGTACTGGTAGCTCATGCCTATAATCCTAGCTACTCAGGAGACTGAGATCTGAGCATCACCGTTCAAAGCCAACCAGAGCACGAAAATTCCATGATACTCTTATCTTCAATTTACCAGCAGAAAATCAGAAGTGACTTGAGCTGTAACTCAAGTCAGGGACAGTGCCCACGCCCAGAGTTCAAGCCCCACGACCAATCAAAGAACAAAATGTGACTTTCTCTTGATTTTTAAGAAAGCATAATAATAACCTTAAAAAGAAGAGAAATTGCTTACTAAGTAGAACAAACAATTCTATCCCCCAAAGAAGAAAGAAAACAGCTCCTCACCGCCAGGTCACTGTATATGTGGTCACCAAAATATAACACTTTCGATCCTCTCCATCCAGTGAGCTTCAGAAATTCATATAAATTTCCCTATCATCAGAGGAAAATACAGACATCATGTCAAGTGAGTGAAATGGACCGAGACATTTTCATAGGTTTTGCTTTTATAATTTATTTTAAATATCAAAACATAAAGATAGCCAGGTGTTGAAAACTCCTGCTTATAATCCTTGCTACTCAAGATAGCTAAGGATCCTGGTTTGAAGCCAGCCTAGGGAAGATCCTTGTTTCCAATTAAGCAATAAAAAGCTGTTAGTGGAGCTGCAGCTCAAGAAGCAGAGCAACAGTCTTGAGCAAAAAAGCCAATGGAGAGCGCACGGTCCTGTACCCTTCTTTCATGTCAAATGCATGTTTTCTGTTGTACATGCTGCTTTGTAACTGTCATGTCACACTTAACAGGCTAACCAGTATGAATCTCATTGTAATCACCACATCAGAAAAATGCCATGGTTCCTTTCAGCAAGTCCCAATAACCCCATTTATGGTGGTGTCTATTTTGCAAGTTACCTCACCATAAACGCTAGTGCTGAGATGTTTTACTAGAGTCATCTTCATTTTCCCAGGCTGACTTGTAAAAGCGTAATGGCTGAACTAAGGACCTGGAAAATCTAGTGACTGTCACATATTGCAGGATGTTGTTCACTCTCCAAGAACATATAAGAAGCAGTAAGAGAAAAGCCAAATTTTAGAAACAAAGAAGATAATGCTTCAATTGTACAAATAGTCATACAGGATGCCAATATATTACAACTGTACAAAACGCATAGCTTTCTTGGAAACAATTGTTAATTTGGGTGAATAATATGCCAAGATTAGCACTCCTTGAAATTTCTGAAACAGATTGCTGACATCTTCAATTATATAGAAACTTTAACTTCTAAAGCATTTATTTCTAAAAACTACTCAACTTGGGGTTAGGGATTTAAGAGCACTTGCCTAACAAGTGGAAAGCCCTAAGTGTATCCTCAGCACTGGAAAAAAAAAAAAGTAATAACTACTCAAATTGCCAAAAAAAAAAGTGGCTGTTGCCTATAATCCTAGCTACTCAGGAGGCTGAGACCTGAGGATGGCGGTTCTGTGAAGCTTTTATCTCCAATTAACCACCAAAAAGCCAAAAGTGAAGGTCAAGTGGTATAGTGCTAGCCTTGAGCATAAAAGTTCAGGAACAGTGCCTAGACCCCTGAGTTCAAGCCCCAGGACTGGAATAAAAAATAAACTGCTCAGAGCAACTTGCAATTAATTTAGATAATAGGATATTAAAAATACAATGACATTATACGAGGTCTTCGCATTGTGAATGTAGGCTCAAGGCATCGGGATGGTGGAAACCTGGGTGAGTGCACTGTCACCCCAGGCACAAACAACAAAGCAAAGCCACACAAAGCACAAATACCTGCTTGTATATCTGGCCTTTCTGCAACTTGTGGATTTTATCCCAGAGTAAGACACCTTTCTCATTCACCTTTCGGAAAGGTCTAACAAGAGAAATAGAAACATTACTACACAGGATAACAGTGTAGGCACTGGCTCCCTGAAACACCACCCGGTGACTCACAGATAGCCAGAAGTAGCTCCCTCAAATACGCTGGAACTCAGACTCCACCTCATTCCCTGGCCTGGGACCACACATCCCACACTATAAAGACCCACTGTCTACAGAGGGTATACACACACACACAGAGGCATGCATGCCCTTACACATGCACAAATACACATACACACGTATGCATGCACACACACAGAATTCCAGAGTCTAATACATTTGGAAAAACATTATATATCACCAAGTTCTTGAGGGCTCTGGAATGTGCTGCTGTAAATGGTCTTTAGGTCAGACTTCCCAAAGGTATTTCACCACACAGGACGTCTGCTTTACTACAAAAGCTTGTGTACATTTACCTAGCTGAAATTCAACCACTTTGGATAAGAAACAAGTCAGAGGACCAGGAGGCGATGGTATGATGGAAAGGCAAAAACATAACCTATAACAGACATAACACCTAATTCCCTGCCTCACAGAGTTTGCCTTTCTTTTTTTTGAAGTAATGTTTTGGGGGAATGTTTTTCCCATTAGAAAAACAATGTAATTAGCTACTCAGAATATAGAAAAAGGAGGACTGCAGTTCAACTTCGGCCTAGATAACAGTTAGCAAGACCCCCACCTTGGTAGATGAGCAAGTCGGGCACAGTGGTACGCACGTGTAATCCAGCTACACTGGAGGTTGGAACATAAGCACTGCCATCTGAGATTGCCCAAGACAAAAATGTGGGACCCTATTTGAAAAATAAGAAGCAAAGAGGGCTGGGGGACATGACTTAAGAAACAAAGCACCTGCCTAGAAGGAATGAAACCCTGAGTTCAAATCCTAGTACTCCAAAGGAAAGGAGGAAGGGAGGAAGGAAGGGAGAGAGAGAGGAAGAAAGGGAGGGACAGGACTGGGCTTTAGTGTCACAAGAGACTAAGTACCTTGAGCACTAACCACAGGTCACCACTTTGAGACGTTTTGAACTACCCACAAAGGTTACCAACTATAGACTAGGTGAAAGTGTTTCAAAACTAGGCCACTACATAAACATGAGCTATTTTTAGAGACCAGTGTAGGGCTCTAGCATGTGAGGAACTTTAGGGGTGGAAGCAGCTGATGTGGCCCCAGATCAAAAGATGCTTTAGTGCTTTCACCTCCACCCACTTAGCACTAACTGCCCAGTCCATCACTGTCGCAACTCAACACTCACATTTCCCTGTCCCAAGGCTACTGCAGCCCAGGGACATTGCATAAGACTTGTGGAGATTCATCCCACTTGCTGCAAGCCCTCTTACAAAAATGTTCCACAAGGGCTGGGGGTTTAGCCTAGTGGTAGAGTGCTTGCCTAGCATGCACGAATACCCGGGTTTGATTCCTTGGTACCACATACATAGAAAAAAGCCGGAAGTGGTGCTGAGGCTCAAATGGTAGAGTGCTAGCCTTGAGAAAGTCCAAGGACAGTGCTCAGGCCCTGAGCCCAAGCCCAGGACTGGCCAAAAAAAAAAAAATGTTCCACAAAATCCAACTGCAATTTTTTAAATGCACAGAGATACACACTAGACAATCTGTTATTACCACTTTCTTTGTAACTTTGTTGTTTTTGAAATGCACCCAGAAGCCTAGGCTGGCCTCAAACTGCCAATCCTCCTTTCTCAGCCTCCTGAGATTACAGATATGTGCCACCATGCCTGGCACTGGAATCATTTTCTTACACTTCACAATACTATACAGACACAGACCTATTTTGCTATTAAATATTTAATTTTTACTACTCTCCATCATTTTCCTAAAGCCTGATTCATAGATCTAAGGCCACCTGAGTGGAAATGAAAATCATTTCAACAAGCTCAAGCTGTCCGCTATGTGTCAGGCCCAGACTGTGCAATCCGTGACTGAAAAGGTTACAAATCAAAAGGAGCCATGTCGGAGGTTTAGGGTTTTGCAAGCAGACTTCACCAAAGCATGCTGCAAGCATTCAGGGAACCAAAGGAATGAAATCGAGGACCCAAACTTACTCACCTCCGCTTGTCATTAAAGAAGTTTGGCTTCTCCGCCTGAACTATGACCACATCAAACAGGTCCCTCCAGTCTTTCCCAACAATGTATCGCATCCCTTTGTCCCTAAGACAAGAAGTCAGCCAGGTTAGTGTGAACATGAAAGGATGGACTGACTTGTAACTGCTTCTTTCCAACTGCTACAAGACATGGCAGCTGGGAAACGGCAGGACTGAGCCAGGAGAGCAGGCAGACTCACACGAAGCTGCTGGGGCTATTGGTGATGAGGAACATCTTCTTCCCATGGTCAGCCAGTTTGGCCAGCACTGCACGTGTCTGCTCGGCGTAGCAGATGTACTTTTCTAAGAGCAGGAGAAAAACCCACACAGATTCAGCAGCAGGTCAGCCCACTCCGAGGGTACTTACTACACAGGGCCCCTGGGACAGGTAGGGAGGGAAGTCTTAAGTAAACTTGGTTCAGGGTGGAATGTAGGAGCCAGCACATCAGAAACTAAAGCCCAGCCCCTCTGTCTAGGTGGGAAGAGCCGGTACAGGATGGCCCCTTCCTCCTAGGTTACAGTGATATTGGGTTCTGGGACAAGGACACGTGTATGGCGCTGTGATCTGGGTATTTGCACAGGCCTCAGGAGGTATGTACACAGCCCCACACAGCCCCGCTCAGCCACAAGATGCAGAATATGCCTGCAGTATGATTCAAGTGCAGCATGCCGTAGAGACCCTACCAATGTCAGCTTCAATCGCTCTGTACATGATCCCTTTGATGTGGACGTCTCGAATTGAGTCCTGTCCAGAGACACATCATTGCATCAGTGAAGGAGAAACAGGTAGCCAGGCACCAGTGCAAGGGAAAGGACATTGGTGCTCTGTTTTAGAAGTCTGGTAATCCAATCCAACAGGACACAATCTAAATCCAGGCCCACTAACTATCCAAGGCCCCTTAGGAAAAGCTTAAGTTTCCATGGTAACAGTGATAGGTCCTAAGGTAGTTTTCCAAAGTCTCATAGCAAGAGGTAAATAAACTGTCATTTATATGCAGCAGCATCAGTGAAAGGCATCAGAAGATCCTGAAACAAAGGAGTTTCTGCTTTCACTCGCATCTCCCTTCCCCCATTCCCAGATCCATCAGAAATTCTATGACCCAAATGCAAGACAGAAATTAGGGACTATAGTCTCCCCCCTCTCCTTGTTGCTACCAAGAAACTTGTCAAGGACTCCATCACCGGGCAGGGCCATGTCTGATGGCAGATGAGTGGAAAAGGAGGTTAACTCTTTGTAGGCTCGTGAGTGTGGCAGCTTGATGCAGGGCAGGTGTCAATGCAGCCTCACTGCCACATTCCCAGGGAACACTGCTCAGGACCTCTGCATGGATGGTGCACTAGCGGCACGTGAAAACTTCCTGGTGGCTAAAGTAGGGGGCTAGACTGGGGACCCAGCTGTGACTAAGTCTATCCCTGCTGGTAAATAGGAAATTTCCATCCCTGTGGGCACTTCTGATCTGGGTGCTAGTGGCTACTAGCCACTCTAGAGACTGAGATCTGAGGATCTCAGACTAGGCAAGAAAGTCTGTTAGGCCATGATCTCCACTAAAGCCAAAAACAAAGCTATAGCTCCACTACCAAGAGTGCAAAATAAGCTCAGACACAGTGCCTAGACACACACACACACACACACACACACACACACACACACACAAAGAGAGGATACTTTTGGCCAAAACCTAACTTCAATTACCTTTCAACATAAGCCTGCTTGTTCTCACACCAGCAATAGAAGGCAATGGTTAAGGCACAACTGCCAGGCTTAAAACTTAGGTTTTGCCGTTACTAGCTATTTAATCTTGAGCAGGTTACTCAAGCTCTCTGTGCCTAAAAGCCCCTACCTGTAAAATGAGTTGATGATACTACCTTACCTTCAGGCATTACTGTGAGAACTTAGTTAATTCATATGTGTAAAGCACTCAGAAGAACTATGCCTGGGACAAAGCTTCACAGTGTTTGCTACTGGAGGTAGTGATTCTCTTAGGGACTTGAACTCTGGGCCTGGGTGTTGTCCTTGAGCTCTTCAGTTCAAGACTAACACCCTATCCCCTTAAGCCACAGCACCACTTCCGGTTTTCAAGTGGTTAATTGGAGATAAGAGTCTCACGGACTTCAGTGTCTGGGCTGGCTTTGAACTGTGGTCCTCAGATCTCAGCCTCTTGAGTAGCTAGTATTACAGATGTGAGCCACCGCACCCAGCTTGGAAGTAATGATTCTTATAGCTAAAAACTCAGTAAACACCTCTCCCTGTTGATGCAAAGCTTGGCCACATATGACTTGTAAAGACAAAGTGCCTATGTGCACACAAAAAGAAGAGAGCCTGGCACTGGTGGCTCATGCCTATAATCATGGCCACTCAGGAAGCTGAGATTTGATAATCACTGTTTAAAGCCAGCCCAGGCAGGAAAGTCTTTTTAAGACTCTTATCTCTAATAAACTGCTCAGAAAAAGCCAGGAGTGGAATTGTGGTTCAAATGATAAGAGTGCTAGCCTTTAGAGAAAAAGACAAAGCTCAGGATAGTGCCCAGGCCCTAAGTTCAAGCCCTAGGACTGACACCAAAAAAAAATAAAGAAGAAGGGGGGGGAGGAAGAGAACTAAGTATTTCAGTGTAGCTCAAATTTTAAAAATCAAAATTTAAGAAAAAAATACCAATGTAATCATACTGATACTGAGAAATTTATCTTTTATCTCCCTAAAACCCCCCATGTGGTATGGTAAAAATCTTATCATAAATAGAGAGTAAAGGTATTTTGATATATAAAACATATAAATGACTTAACTACATACATAGTATATATAAATACATAACTACTGTTATTTGCCTATATTTTATTATTTTTTTTTTTTGGCCAGTCCTGGGCTTGAGCTCAGTGCCTGAGCACTGTCCTTGGACTTTCTCAAGGCTAAAGTTCTACCACTTGAGCCTCAGCACCACTTCCAGCTTTTTTCTATGTATGTGGTACCGAGGAATAGAACCGGGGTCTTCATGCATGCTAGGCAAGCACTTTAACCACTAGGCCAAACTCCTGGCCCCTTGCCTATATTTTAATATATTACCTATAAATACATATTACATAAATAAACATGTTTAGGTACACAGGAAGTTGACATAGGCTAGCAGAAGCAGGTAACTGCATATACATGCAGCTTAGAATCTATAACCACTGCTTGTACCGGCTCCAGAAGGTCCGTGTCTGTCCCTCAAGGAACCCTGGCTTCTTTATTCCCTGGTTCTGCAGGGCCTTAGAGCACGGGGCTCAAGCTTTGTAAGAGAAAGAGAAGGCCCATACACTAATCTCT
Source organism: Megascapheus bottae (assembly GCF_031878675.1). Lineage (NCBI taxonomy): Eukaryota > Metazoa > Chordata > Mammalia > Rodentia > Geomyidae > Megascapheus > Megascapheus bottae. The sequence goes on from NC_143510.1 coordinate 83,779,060, forward strand.
CTCCATCCCACTCATAGCCGGGCCATCATTCTGGATACAGTGTGCACCCATACACAGGTATAATTATCTTGTAGCAACTAAAAAATGTCTACAAAGTCCTGCCCCTGGGCTGCACCAGCAGACAGGCCCACGGTGGGTGTGTGGTCATGTGGGGAGAGACACCCTTCCTGGAGCAGGCTTGGGCTGAGTGAGTATGGGCTGCCCTTGGTGCCAGGTAACCTGGGTTTTTAGTGGAGAAGGACTGGAAATCCAGCCAACAGAATGATCCCCATCTTAGGATGCAGACTTCTGTCCCCTTGGAGACCCGCAAGGAGGCATGTCATGCTCCGGGTTCCCGTGCCTGTCCACCCCCACGTCACCTTGACGTCCTTGTACAGGTGCACGGGCTCATAGTCGATGTTGTTCTTCAGGAAGTATTCGTTCACGCAGGACAGCAGTGTCATCTCGGGCAGGGAGAAGATGTCCATGAACTGTTTCATGGTGTTCCCGTGAGAGCTCTGCACACAGGGAGAGCTTTAGACACGGAGGCCGGGCTGGACAGAACCAGGGGCTATGGTCTCAGGAGGCTTCCCCATGGCCAGCGGGCCAGTGGCCGGTGATTCCCCCTCCCCAGCAACAGGGAGAGGGTGGCAGCAGAGCAGTGCTCGCCGGTTCTGAGCCTCAAAGCAGGGCTGGTGTCTGGCTTTAGGGGAAACTGGGACAAATCTGAGCCCTCCACAGGAGTCAGGAAAATGGGTTTCCCATGGGTCTCTGGGGCAGCCACAGCTGCTGCACTGAGAGTCCTCAGTGACATGGAGCCTGTCAGGGACACACTTGAAGAGAAGGATGGGGAAAATAGTAGAAGCACGAGAAGGTGGAGAGAGCCTCCACCAGGTAGGATGAATCATGCAGGAACCCGGGGTGGCTCTGTCACACACTAATGTCAACTGCTTGTGAGAAGTATGTGAGTCTGGTTGTTCAATTCCTACAGCTAAGAGGCCATGCTTCTGGTGTGAAGTGTCCCTCCCAAACGGCTCCTGGGCTGCAGGTACTACTCAGAGGTGACTGGATCCTGAGGGCACCAATTTAATGAACACAGAACACCTTGAGGAGTTCGTGGCTGAATGGGCTACTAATAGCTAGGGCCTGGCTGGAGAAAGGCGGCCACTCGGGGTGGGCCCTGAAGGCCTTATCTTGTCCTGCTCCAAAGCAACGAGGCCCAGTGACCACGGACTGAAACCTCAGAAAGCGAGGGACCCAAACTAACCCCTCCCTCCTTCATGTTGCTCTCCCAGTTAGGGAGAGAAGGCACAGCCTGGCCACTGAAGTAAGCAACTTCTCATCACCTTCCCGTAGAAGTCGCTCATCTGCTCCAAGGGCACGTGAGACCCCTCGTACATCTCGATGACTTCTTCATCAGGGACCACACTGAGGCCTCTGGAAAGGTCGCACAAGAGAGAAAGAACATCCAAACTCCATCCACTACTGGGCAGGAGACACTGCTGTGACCAGGCGGTGACCAGTGCCACGGCAATAGCTTCGAGCACCAGGGTGCAGTGTTCCTACTTTAACTATGACTACCCCATCAAGATTAACACCTAATACCATGTGACTCCTACGGCACGCCGGCAGAAGGTGAAGAGATGGGTTACTGGCATGCTTCTCAGCCACCCTAGGAGGGAGTCGGTGTTCTTTCCATTTCCCAGTGGGACAAATAAGGCAAGGCCAAGGGCAGGGTACAAACGAGGCTTCCCTGGGCTCTGGGCCTAGGTTCTCAAATCACCAAGGTACAAGCTTTCCTAGAGGCTTATAGCAGAGTTGGGGAGGGGAGATTGTTTTTTAATGTTTTTTAACACCTTAGAGAAGACAAAAATGGGTTTTTGTTTCTATGGCACTCATCCTTCTGACCTCTCAAACCTTATGCTGAGGCACAGTCAGACATGAGAGGAAGCCCAAGACCCAAGCCAGGTAGTGCAATGGCACCCCAGAGGGGACACCCTGAGAACAACCCCAGATGCTAAGTGACACAAAGGCTAGCGCCCTCACCTGTAAAGAGACAACACTCCTGCCTCTGGGATTTGCAAAAACGTCTGGGTCTTCTGCCCACAGAACAAAATGCTGAAGACAGTGTCTGCATTTCACTCTCCCCTGCCACCTGGACTCACTGGCCCTAGAGTGGAGAGAGGGAGGGGTTCCTCCACCCTCTGCAGGCGAGGCAGCATTTGAAAAACATCACACTGCTAGGAAACTGCAAGAGGAACCTGACCAGTAACACCACTGCATCACAGAGGGGCACAAGGAGATCAATGAGAAGTTCATGACAGACAAAAAAAAAAAAAAACAGACTGCCTTAGCCAGGCACTGGTAGCTTATGCCTGTAATCCTAGCTATTCAGGAGGCTGAGATCTGAGAATCATGGTTCAAAGCCAGCCTAGACACAAAAGTTCGTGAGACTCTTATCTCCACTTAACCACTGGAACACCAGAAGTGGCACTGTGGCTCAAGTGGCAGAGCACTAGCCTTGAGCTGGAGAGCTCAGGGACAGCATCCAGGTCCAGAGTTCAAGCCCCATGACCAATGAGAAAACAACAACAACAACAAAACTGACTGCCTCACACCCCACTCTATCCCATACCAAAATACATCAACCACAAAGTACATGCTCTCTTAACTAAAGGAAAGGCCATTTCCATCCCTCGCCTGTAATCTGCATCCCTGATGTGTTTGGTTAAAGGCTGATACTTTGCTTGGGATCCTGACTGACTTGTTTGAGCTGGTCTTAAAAAACAAACGAAGCACAGTGCTTCTTTTAGCTTTGCACCACTAGTCAGGTAAGACCTGAGTAGCAAACCAGATCATTCTAGACTGTGGATAACAGCTCTCACTAAGTAGCAAGAGGAAGACATCCACAGTGCTGGGCTCTCATGTCAGAACATAAGCAGGAAGGGATCAGCTGCTACCCCATCACAAGATCTGGCCCTCATTTTCATGGACAGCACTGCTGGAAAGGTGAACAGGTGCATGCTTAAGGTCCCAGTAAGTAAATGTTAGTGCAGAAGAATAGGTGAGCTCCATGCACTGCAGGGAGTGGCCATACCCACTCATCCCTGCTCCAAGGCTGTTCCCACAGATGGACAGCTAACTGGAATCATTGGGCAGGAATGAGGACAGCTCTACCACATCTGAAACACTGCAGCTCAAAACAAAACTTACTGGATGAGCAGCAATGGCTCATGTCTATAATCTGAATTACAAAGGAGGATGAGGTCTGGAGGACTGTGATTCAAGGCCAGCTTAAGCAAAAAAGTCTATGAGGCTGTATCTCCAACTAACCAGCCACCTACCCCCACCCCCACCCATAAAAAATATCAGAATTCAAGTACTAGAGTGCCAGCTGAGCAAGTACAAGGCACTGAGTTCAACCCTAGTACCTGTCAGAAAAACAAACATTGTACCCAGTCCATTGTTGGATGATAAGAATTGCAGAGGTTAAGAGGACAGATGTGAACACATCTGCCCAGAGTTCAACTCCCAGGCCTTAAGTCATCAAGGTACTGCCTGAACAAGACAATGGAGAGCAAGCAGTAAATGCAACAACAACAACAACAACAAAAAATACACAATTAAATTTCTAACCCTGAGTACAGAGAAATACAAGGAACACCAACAAGGAAAATTGATTAACTACCAGGCTCACTTAGTGGCACCAGGAAGCTACTGCACATGTGCTCCAGAAAAATGAGAGCAAAATCAGAAAGAGATAGAAGCCAGGAAATAAACAACCAATCAGATCAGAATAAGAGAGGGGAGAGGGGTGGAGCAAGAGGAGGGGAGGGGAGAGGAGGGGAGGGGAAAATGAATAAGATTATCAAAGAACACACAAGTTAATGGAAAACAAATCATGCCTGGCACATGATGAAACATTTTGGAAAATAACGGACCTATGAAAAAGCAAAATGTGAACATGAGGTGATTAAATCTAAGAAAAATCACACACTATACATTAAAGAAATAATAATTACAGTGCAACACTTGGCTTAGGAGTAAACATGATAAGATCTGCAGCGTCACAGTGTAAATAATAGCTAGTATGACAACCAAATACTGAGGTCTTAGGGAAGGTAGAAGACTGAGGTGGAGAAGGGGCCAAGGTTAAACCCTATCTACCACAAAAGGGACACTGGCCAGAACTAATCAGTTAAGAAATAGAAGCATGAGCACACTACCCAGAAGCAGCAGGAGAAAAGTGTTCAGGAAGTGTGTTTGGTGTCTGGACAGGAAGGGAGGACCCAGGGTGGTGTCTGACCCCACGGCACCTTTAATACTGCTTGACCACCGACGTACATGTGGTCACCAATTAAAAATTTTTTAAAACTCGGGCCAGGAGTTTAGCCTAGTGGTTAAAATGCTTGCCTAGCATGCACGAAGACCCAGGTTCAATTCCTTGGTACCACATACATAGAAAAAAGCCGGAAGTGGTGCTGAGGCTCAAGAGCTAGAGCTCTAGCCTTGAGAAAGTCCAAGGACAGTGCTCAGGCCCTGAGCTCAAGCCCAGGACTGGCAAAAAAAAAAAAAAAATTTTTTTTAAAACTCATGTGGTTACTGTGTCTGACTTTATTACCTGGTATATTTGTTTATTTGAAATAGGGAAGGGAAGGGGGAAAACAAGATGACTAGGAGGGAAGGGGAGAGGGAAAGGGGGACAAAAACATGGGAAGGGGTATCAAGGTTCCAGAAGTAATGTACCCACTACCTGACGAATGTAACTGTAACCCCTCTATACATTATCCCAACAATAAAATACAATAAAATAAAGAAAATATAAAAAACAGTTCTTACATAAGAGAAGAATCAAGGCTAAACTACACAGCCTTTTTACCACATAATTGTTTTAAGTTATAGGAAATAAACCTAAACACAAATTATACTCTCGACTCCATTTCCAAAGTAAAATTAGAAAAGGTAAAATAAGTTACAAAGACATCCTGCTAAGCAAAGGTACTTGTACACATTCTAATGAACAGGAGAGGAAAGAAAGGTCTTCACAACCTTAACCACCCAATCAGATTGGGACAGTGCTCAATTCCCCCTAAAGAACTTTCTCCCCAGGACCTACAGCTCACACTCCCACTCCAGAAAGCTGCCCCCCTCAAGTCTGCCCATGGCTCCCCCAGTGGCCTGAGCAGGTTCCACCAGCACCTGGGTCCCAGTGGTTTGCAGTCTTTCTCTTGGGTGGCTTCCTACGAGTTCCCTGAGCAAGTCTTGAGGCCAAGCCCTCAGTGGCAGCAGGAACAAGTGCTCCATAACTGTTCTTGAGGGAAAGAACTACTGAATAAGTGAATGTGCCTCAGGCCACATGCTGCAGCTCTGCTTGTCCCTGAAACTAAAGGACCTCAGTTACTTGAGCAAATTCAACTGATCTCTGCTTACCTGTAGACTGTGCCCAGCTGGATGTAATGAAAAGCATCAATCTTCATCAGTATTGCCTTTAAAAATATAAACAGATGCATGTGTAAATACTGCACAAGAATCTGCATGCAAAGTAAGCAACCTGGAGTCATTATAAAGCCTATCAACATTAGTTGCCCAAGAGGCACAGTTTCTGGAAGCTAAGGGCTTTTTAAAGATATTGTGTATCAGCAAAAGGAAAACAGATATAGCTACTGGCTCCTGCGCACAGTACCAAAAATGTCTATGGCGACAAGCATCACTCCCAAATGGCACTCAAGCGTTTCAAAATGTTTCATCCATGTATTTTTGAATTCTTTGGTTCTGCAGTCACAAAGAACACCACTTCCAATGCAATGTGCTTTCTCTTCATCAAGAAACACCACCACAAGGCCATTTCATTAGGCCCCATATGAACTGTCAAACACCTTGATGTGGCAGAAAAGCATGCGAGTGGACTTACCCTCTGGACATCATAATGCAGCCCACGGATTGCAAAATTTGGGTCATACTCGTACTTCCGGATTTCCATGGGGTACTGAGAAAGAAGAAAGGAGCTGGTTTCAGCTAAGATGCATTCAACCCAGGGTAGGTACAGATGCTCTCAGTTTGGACGGTGGCGTTGGCAGGAGCGGTTCACAGCTTGTCCCACTGCTTCTGGTCCAAATACCTCCTGGCCACAAAACTCTCCACCCAGCCCTGGGCCCTATTTATCTGGCTGAGCATATAAGAGGCACTGACACATTGCAAAAGTGCTGGCCCTCATTTTCTACTGCACCAGGGATCTAGGTGACTCCCTCTCTCCCAAGTCTCAGAGCTGAATCACAGCTTCCCTTCCAGAAGCCCAGACGTAAGGAGGACTCTCTGCTACCATGGGCAGGCCTGGCTATCCCCATTCTTCAGAGGGACACATCAGGGGTATCAAGGACCCCCAGCTGGGGGGCAGGCGGTCACAGAGGCTGGATCTCCCTGAGCTGAAGAGAAGACATCACCAACTTGTCCCATCCCGCTATAAACTGCAAAAGCAAAACCCAGAGGACCACCAAGAGCCCTTGGAAATGTCTCCAAGTCTCCCAGGCTGCACTGCTTCCTCCTCACAAGCAGGGGCATGTGGAGGAGGACATTCTCCAGCCACCAGGCTGAACCCACACAGCAAGTTTTCCCATCAAGCTGCACAAACCACTAGCTCAGAATGTCACATGTGAGCTCATTTATCTAACACCTGCCATGTGTGCCAAGAAATCACCAAACTAATATTTCCACTCGTGGGTGTTTCCAAGAACTCTGAACACCATGTACAGTTCTGCATCCTTATCCACAGGCTTACCCACAGCCCACATGGAACCCAGCAATAATGCCACAGCCCTGCTCACTGAAGCCAAGAGCTTCAGCACCTCTGAAAATGCCTTTTAAACAATGGAGTGAAAAAGGAATGAGATGCCACAGAGGAGCCATCTATTAAAAGATCATGGTGGCTCTGTTACCCAGCTACTTGGAAGGCAGACAAAGGGAGGATCACAGTTCAAGACCAGCTAGAGTGGAAACTTCCTGACACTCCCATCTCAACTAATAGCTGGGTATGATGATGTGCACTCCAATCCTAGCTATGAGAGGAAAAGGGACGATGTCACAATCTGACGGCAGCCCCTCACATAAAGGTAAAGCCGATTCACAAAAAAATAAATACCAGATGCAGGCGGCTCACACCTGTAATCTTAACTACTCAGGAGGTTAAGATCTGAGGATCTTCAGTCCCAAGCCAGTCAGGGCAGGAAAGTCCATGAGATTCTTATTTCCAATTAACCAACAATAAATAAAAGCAGCAAGTGGAGCTGTGGCTCAAATGGTAAAGCACTTACCTTGAGCAAAACCAAACTCAAGAAAGCACCCAGGCAAAGTTTAAGCTCCAGGACCAGTGCCAAAGGAAATAAAATAAAATAAAAATAACAATTAGGGCCAGGAGTTTGGCCTAGTGGTAGAGTGCTTGCCTAGCATGCACGAAGACCCGGTTCAATTCCTCGGTACGACATAGTAGAAAAAAGCTGGAAGTGGTGCTGAGGCTCAAGTGATAGAGCTCTAGCCTTGGAAAATCCAAGGACAGTGCTCAAGCCCAGGACTGGCAAAACAAACAAACAAAAATAATAACAAAGTCAAAAAGGACTGAGAACATGGCTGACGTAGTAGAAAGCCTGCCTAGCAAGCATAAGACCCTAGGTTCAAACTCGAGTACTACTAAAATGAGTAAAAGATCGTTATACCTTTATTGAGCTTCAGACCAGGCATTTTCTGCTCCATACCACACACTAGACCAGGCCTTTGCTATGACATTTGCTTTTTCCTTACTTCGCCAGCATGAAGGAGGCAAAGTATTCCATGACTACTTTACACTAGTGAATAATCTGAGGATCAGCTTCGAGGATGGTCACAAAGCCACATCACAGTTGTGCCAATATTTGAACCACAGTCTGTGTCACAACCAGTTCAAATCCTAACCCCATGATTCAATTCTTCTAATACTCTACTATGTGAGGCTCGCCTCCAATCATGCTTTTTTTGTGATTAAGTCTTAAGGACTGTTCTGCTCAGGCTGGCTTTGAACTGTGATCCTCAGAATAGCTAAGAATACAGGTATGAGTCACTGGTGCTGGGAATTAACCAATTCTTAACTAATTGGGACCTCATACTGAAGACTTTCAGCGACAGAAACAGCAGTCAGCAAGAGGGGTTCAACAAGGAGCCTTAGAAGGCCGTTCCTCTTTCCTGGCTAACTGCAGGTCTCCAAATGTATCACAATGTTGTCCAGGTTTCTGAGGCCTAGATGCCTGAGTACATTTGTTTTCTAGAGTTCTCAGTTTGGAATTTAAAGTAGGCTGGATTATGAGTCTAATTAGGGCAAGGCAGAAAACTAGAAAAAAAATAAAGCTGTCAGAAATCCACATAAAACAGAAAGTGAATAGAAGGATTTTGATGGAGAGCTAGTCCAAGGTGAAGCTCAACGCTCTCAAATGCCTGAGGAATTTAGAGACGTGTATTTATCAAGCATTTATACAATGTGTACTTTATGTCAAGCACAGCACCAGAGCCAGGGAACCAAAGCAGCAAAAATCTCTGCATCTGAAAGGATGCGTCCCTCAACACAGAGCCTCCAGACAATATAAAGAAAGCACAGTCAGGAGGTGGCACTGAACAGAGGAGAGCAGCAAGCCCAGGCTGGCCACAGACAGAAAGAGTGAGCCAAGAAGGAAATAGAGCAACGTACAAAGGTAGGAAGGAGCCCGTGAGAGCAGAGGGAGGAGAGCAGGTGTAAAGAAGCTGAAGAGGAAGCTGGGGACAGGTGACACTAGAAGGCTTTCATTCCAGTGGGAGCCAGATGCATGGTTCAGCATCAAGAGTGGCTGCCTAGCAAGCATGAGGCCGAGTTCAATCCTCGTATAGACTGCCCTGTCCCCATCCGAGAAAAACAGTAATAGTCCAAGTGCAATGGTAAGGTCTGAGGTGATTCTGAGCACAGGAGTATCTTAGTGTATTTTGTTTTATGGCATCACTGGGCGTTGAACTCAGAGCCTTACGCTTGAACATCTAGGCAGGTGCTCTACAATGAGCCGCCACACACTCAGCCCTTCTTGCTGAAATAAGATCTCTCTCATTTACATCTAGACTAATCTGGATGGCAAACCTATGTATGCTTCCTACACAGCTGGGATGACAGGCGAGCATCACCATGTCCAGTTGTGATGGGTTGAGCTAGGCTTTCCTTCATTCCTTGTCTAGGTTGACCTTGCACCACAAGTTTCTTACTCTCTGCATCCTGAGAAGCTAGGATTACAGAAGTGAGCCAACAGGGCCAGCTTACCCAATATTTTTATTTCTATTCTTGATAAGAATTTGCTCTTGCTTGGTTTTTAAAAAAAATGTAATCAATAAAGGAGCTGAATCTTTTAATTTGCTTTTCAGAGAGATGCTAGGTGTGAAATATATTGTTCTGTCTGTCAATGTGCATCTCATGCTCCCCTTAGTACCAGCACATGAAGCACACAGAGCCTTGGCAGGGGAGAATGCACGAAACTGCTTCTTGGAAGCACTGTGTTGTCTGACTGGAACAAGAGGAAAATCTGCATACGCATAACTGGCTCTATTAATATTCCTGATATAATTAGCTTTATAGCACTTCTTTTTACCATCATAAAGGGGATGTTTCAGTGATTATAACTCTACAGGCCTCTCCATCAGGACCCCATCTTTTCTTTCACCGATCCGTTTTATCTCCCAGCCCCCAACTGCATAAATATTTTATGTTCACTTATTTTTCATTTTCATTTTCATTCTAACAAAACTACCCATGATAACCCTCTGAGGGGCAGCCATAGAGTGTGGACATGTTAAGTCCCTTGGGAACAGAGACACTTGAATTCAAATCCTGGTGGTACTGGTCTTGAGTTCACAGCTTGAGTCGAGGCTCTTTCCTCAAACATACAACAGAGGCAACATGTCTATCCAGGGCTCTCATAAAGACCACACTAATGGCAAAAGTACTAGAGAACACTTCCTGAGTGTTTTCTACCTGCCAGGTGCTCTATGAACATTTAATCTACTGACCTTGCTGTCATGAGGCCCACTTTACAGAAGAAACTGAGGCTCACAGGACTTGTGAGTTCATCAGATTGTATAGGAAGCCAGTGATGGAAGTAGCATTTGAACAGGGCTGTCAGGATGGAGGACCTGTGCTTTGGGAACCCAGAAGCCCACCTGTGAACAGAGCTGCATTTCTTAAATAACACTGAACTCAAAGAGAATGCTACTCCGACAGGGACACGACAGGCCTCCACAGTGGGTGGTAGCTGGATGATGCAGGGCCGAGCTGGATGCAAGCAGGGAACAACCTGGTTATTCACAGTCCATGCCCCCTGTCCATACTTGTTGGGTTGGGTCTCTCCTACAGGGCTTCACACCGGGTGAGGTGGGGAAGGTGTTAGGGAACCAGAGCATACACAGAAGAGGGGGCCCAGGTGGTGAGGAGGAACAAGAATGATCAGCCTGGGGAAAGCAGTCCTGAAGGGCATAATGGCTGCTTTATAAAAGGTCCAGCCTGTTGTTTGTCCAGTTGATTCATTAGTCAAAGGTAAAACAGTAGGGACATCCATGATTTGGGTATCTAGATTACTCAACACCCACCTACTCTCTCCAACCCACCCAGCTCTCTTCTGCGGGCTGGAATCCCACTTCCTTTGCTGTTTCCCCAATTCCTTGGCAGACAAAGTTGCTGTGCTTCCTCAGCTCTGTCAGAGATTCACAGGGGTCTCTATCAGGGAGCTGCATAACTGGTCTGCATACCTGACCTTTACCCATCCTGTGCCAACAAGCAGGCTGGTCTCTAAGGAGGTGTGGAGTCAAGGTCAAAGAATGAACAAAGGAGGGAACAAATGTGAAAAAGATAGAATGGTGACAGCTGCACAGAGGCAGAAGTGTCTGGCATCACGACCAGAACGAACTCCTGTCCTGACTGGCTCCAGGCTACTGCAGAGATGAGAACAAACTCTGCCCTAATGGATTCTAGTCTGGGGCACAGGTCAGAGCTGTGTTGATTGGATGGCAGAGGCATTCTCAAAGGGCATGAGCCTGGTAGGCCTCCAGATGCTTCTCAATCTCCTGCTGCTGAACATGGTCTCAAACAAGGCTGGGGAAAGAAGTTTTCAGGATTTCCTTCTTCAATAACAGTTTCCAAAAGCACTGTGCATCGGAAGTCGTTCAAATATTCTATTTACATAAGAAAGTAAATCAAGCCAGGGCTGCAGGTGAAACAAGGCTTATCACTGGAGGAATTCAAGAAACCACACTACACACTGCAAAAAATGAAAATGTAAATATCTACAGATGAGCTGGTGTGTAGCCAGGACCATGTTTCCAGAAAGAGATGATTAGGGCTGGAGGCATGGATCAAGTAGTAGAGTACACGCCTTGCATACATAAGGCCCTGAGTTCAAATCCCAGTACTGGGAAAAAAAAAAAAACAAGCAAAGAGACATCTAAAGAGTCTCTTAAACACAGCTATCATCCAGAGAAGAGATACTTGGGATGGGAATTAACTACTCATTCTTCAGCAACAATTCTCTAAGTGACTTCACAGAGCTGTTCACCTATCTCAGGGGCAAAGGTAGGGAGAGTGAAGCCTGTGGCCATACCCGGTGTTCGTTGATGAGAAGGTCCCGAGCAGCACTGAAGATGAGCGTGTGGAGGTGCTTGGAGTAAAACACCAAGGTGTAATCATAGTCAAAGCCATAGATCTCGATGTCAGACAGGCTCAGCTCATTGTTGGAGAAAATGGCATCTGGGTTCAGCAAGTTGCTCATAATTGACGGAACCAACTCTAGGAGCACAGAAAACATACATTAGGCTGCAGAATAGGTGTAGTTAGCTTGGTTTCTACATTAAGTGAAAAAATAAAGAGTGTTACAGTGATCTTCTCCCTCCTGTAAATCTCGCTCAGTCAAAGGGGCCAGACCCAAAGGCCATCACTGCATGGTTCCACTTATATAACAAGTCCAGAGAAGACAGAGCTAGGGTTGGTGGATGCAACTTTGTGTGAGCACTTGCCCAGCATGCATGAGGCTCTTGGTTCCATCTTCCTGGTGTGGTGAGGTGAGGTGAAGTGAAGTAAGGGTGAGAGTGGGTTAGAGATGGGATGGAGGTGAGGTTGAGGGTAAGGTGAGGTGAAGTATGGTGAGTTAAGGTTGGGAGTAGTGGCTCAAGCCTGTAGTTCCAGCTACTCTAGAGGCAGAGATCAGGATGATTGTGGTTCAAGGCCAGCCCAAGAAAAAAGTTATCAAGATCCCCTCCCAACAAATAAGCTAGACATGGTGAAACATGCTTCACACCTATAATCCCAGCTACTGGGAGGCATAGTTTCGAGGACTGTGGTTCAAGGCCATCCCCTGGGCAAAAACGCAAGATCCTATCTGAAAAACAAAGTAAAAAAGGACTTGGGGGTTGGCTCAAGCAGTTAAGAGCAAAGCCACAAAGCAGCCAGGCATGGTGGCTCACGCCTGTAATCCTACCTACTCAGGAGGCTGAGATCTGAGGATCAAAGTTCAAAGCCATCCTGGGCACAAAAGGACCTGAGATTCTTATCTCCAATTAACCTCTAGAAAACAGAAGTGAAGCCACAAGGACCTAAATTCAAACCCCTCTATGACTCCTCAAAAGAAAGGGAAAAAAAAAGAAAAAGAAAAAGAAAAGCATATATAGGAACAGCAAGTGGATTAGTGGTTAACCTAGAACACAGAGAGTGAGTCTCTTTTGGGGGTGATGAATGTTCTAGAATTGGCTGTGGTATTGATAACGGCAGAACATCCCTTTAGTACTATTATATAAACCAGCAAAGGGAAGTCTTCAAAAAGTGAACAAATCACTTGACATCTCAATTCTATCTCAATTAAACTGTTTGAAAAACAACCAACCTCACAAAGAAAGATTTGCTTCATCTAAAAATATGTGCTAGGAAGTGGTGCTGTGGCTCAAGGGGTAGGGTGGTAGCCTTGAGCTGAAGAGCTCAGGGACAGCACCCAGTCCCAGAGTTCAAGTTCCATGACTGACCAAAAAAATAAAATAATATATATATGTGTGTGTATATATATACATAGAGAGAGAGAGAGATGTGCTAGCTATAGATTTTAGAAGATAAAAATGCCAATAAAATTTAAATGACATACCTCATTTTCCTCATCTAACAATTTTACCAATTGATCTCCCACTGTTACACAGGCTCACACTGTACTCTTAAGTTGAACCTTCAATCATAATCCTATTCTCACATCATTACAGTTTCTGAGACTATCACCTTAGACTACTACCTAGGACTTCAGTGTATTTCTGAGTCACAATCAACCTAAGAGTTCTGTTGCGAGTCTAGGATTTTTCCTATTTAATGAAACTAACTTGGCAGTAAGCACACTGCATATCCATCTCTGGATGTCATCTTCAGATGACACTGTCAGCTGCTCGGTTAGAAGGAGGATTCCCCACGCAGCAAGACAGTTCATTTCACTGCACCTGCTGTAGGTTCCCAGTCACTCCCTGCTCTAACTGCTTGCAGAGATTTCTAAGGGATAGTTTCCATTCCTTCTGAGAAAAAAAAAAAATGCCCACCTTACAAACCAAAGAAAAAGGGCTGGGTGTGGCCCATTGGTAACAGGCCGGGAGTTTGGCCTAGTGGTTAAAGTGCTTGCCTAGCATGCATGAAGACCCGGGTTCGATTCCTCGGTACCACATACATAGAAAAAAGCCGGAAGTGGTGCTGAGGCTCAAGTGGTAGAGTTCTAGCCTTGAGAAAGTCCAAGGCCAGTGCTCAGGCCCTGAGCTCAAGCCCAGGACTGGCAAAAAAAAAAAAAAAAAGCTCAGAGGCCCTAGGTTCCATCCCCAGCACGGGAAAGGAAAAACAAAATCTAAAGAGCTACAATGAGAGATGTCAGACACCTTATTTTTCCAATATGTTGAAATATTTTGCTATTTTTATTCTTCAAGGAAATAATTCATCACCCATGAAACTACAGCCATTTACCAAGATGATTTTTTTTAACTTTAAAGAGCAAATGAAGAAAGTAAACAGAAAAATCCCTAAGGCAGAAATAGCAAAGTAAGGCAACACCAAGACCCCTGCATCAGTCCTCACCACCATCACTTTCTAGAAGCTATAAAGAACGTGGACACACTGTCTCTGGAGTTGTGAGAAAATTTCATAGAGCACAGTGGAGATCTCAGTGTTACTATTTCCCATCCAAAATTACTAGAAGAAAGCAAGCTATTCCATTACTAGCTTTGTGGGAGATAAATGCAAGACAGAGAGCAGCCTTCCCCACTCTAATGGCGCTGGAGAAAACAATCTTCTCAAGGAAATCTAGACTGTGGAGTCTAGAAGCAAACACTCAGCAGTATACTGCAAAAGACATTATCATTTCACAACCAGAACTGCACATGCTGCTTTTGAGACAAAAAAAAAAAAAAGATCATCCTCGGGACAACCACCTTGCCCACTACAACAGCCAGTATCGCTTCTGGAAATGGTGTCTGTGTGTGAGCCAGAACTCCTGGGCCCAAGGGCTCCTCCTGCCTTGGCCACCTGAGTTTAGGACAGGTTCCCGCCACTGTGCCCACCCCCAGCAGTTACTATGTAATAGTAACCAACCATCTACTATATGTAATCAATAGGGCTCCACCTTATCTCAGTTAATTCAATAGACAACTCTATTCACCAAATGCCATCTCCCTTCTTTGTATGAGCACAGTTGAGGTACTAGAAGTTACTTAATTCACTGAAAGGTATACAGCCTGCCCAGTGAGAGGGCTGGGATTTGACACTGGGGAAAGTGGCTGCTGAATCTATGTCCTTAATCCCTTCCCTAGAATCATGGGAGTCCAGCATCATCCACGAAGGCTGAACTTTCTTCTAAACCAGAACAGAGCTGGTCTGTCCTTTCTGAGCTTTCCCTCTTCTTTCTGTTCATTTCTAAGAACTGAATAGTCTTTGTTTCTGCTCTAAGAAGCCATCTGGAATAATCAAAGTCACTCCTCCAATCAGGTGCCAGGGCACAGTCCTGCTACAGCTCCGCTGGGGACCTTAACCAAAGCTATAGACTCCTCCCCTTAGCAGAATGTACACAGATTCTGCAGGAAATATTGAGGTGCTGTCACCTGCAGCCTGTTTCCATATTATACCAAGCCTTTATAGACCCATGTGAATTTCTGGACCACTGAAGATACAAATGTCTGAATGAATATACAAATTTCTCACACACTAGATATGACTGGTGTCTGCAGCCAGTGTTCACTCACAATTATACCTAATTTGTCTCTCTTGTCAAAGCTAAGTGACCTTTGTTATTGTGTTTTTGCATTTCCTTTTTAGTTTTTTATTTGTTTTGTGCCCGTACTGAGGCTTAAATTAGGGCTTGGTGCAATCCCTTAGCATTTTTGTTCAAGACTAGCACTGTACTACTTAGGTCACAGCTCCACTTCCAGCTTTTTGATGCTTAATTAGAATAAGAGGCTCATGAATTTCTCCTATCTGGGTTGGCTTTGAATCTCGATCCTCAGGTCTCCCTGTCCTGAGTAGCCAAGATTATATAGGTGTGAGCCACCAGAGCCTGCTGAACTGTTTTTTGTTGTTGTTTTTACAAAGGTTGTGGTTGTTTGCTTGCTTGTTTCCTTCACAAATAACACAGCTACAAAGACAATAGGCAGACTGGCATTTAAAGAACCTTGAAGGCAGAGACTTCCCAAGAACCAGGGGAAGGGAGAACTTCCATGCACTTCAGTCTTTCCTTTCACAGCCAGTGGCGGCTGCAGCGATGCTATTTCCTGACAGTGACCAGACAGCATCGTTCCTGGGATGTCACGATGCAAGATCACTTACAGACTGACCCAAAGCTTCACTTTCACAAGAGACCTTTGCAAGGAAGCTCTACCAGCTGGTCTGAATTAAGGCACAGATTTAGAAACAGTGCTGACAAGAAAGCAGATATGCCTGTCTCCAACCTGAAACCACGTGAAGCAGTTAGAGAAAAAGCAATAGCGGAAAACCCACACTCAGCACACCCTAGAAGGGCACAGGATTCCCCCACTGGCCAGAGCCTGAGCGGCATCTCCCACATCAACGCCAAGCCATCACCTGAATGCCTGGCTGCTAAGTGTCATCCTCAAAACAGGCCCAAGGAATAGCCTGGGGAGGCTAGGAGGATCCCAGCACCCTGTCATCACTATGGTAAACCTTACGAGCACACGAAGAGCTCCATGTATGCCTAGCTGAAGTAGAAACAAGAGGAGGATGAAGATGAGAAAGTTAATCCCTTCTGTAGACAACAGATGACAGAGAGCAAGACTACACAACTGGGCTGGAAAAGGAAGGCACAGCTCTGCTACTGGCCCTTAGCCTTGACTACAACTGGGCCACTCTGAGCTGGAGGCTATGTGTCCCCACCACAGTGAGGTTGAGGGGGAGGTCCCCGGCACACTTGGCACCCTGGCTTCTAGAGCTCCATCTGCAAATCCTACCACACAGGAAATGGGCTAAATAACCTACAGAAAGAACTTGTCACTTTCTGATTTGACTGAGATTGGCTTTTTATTATTAATGATACTATTATTATGGCAAAATTCTCATACTTACTTTCTGATGGACGTTCAGTGTCAGCGTCAGTTCGCTTTGTTGTGTCCCTACCACCACAGAAAACTGCAGTGGCTCAGGCTCTAATGCTAGATACTCAAGAGACTGAAATATGAGGATCATGGTTCAAAGCCAGCATAGGAAGGAATGTCTGTGAGATTCTTCAATTAATCACAGAAAAATCTGGAAGCAGAGCTGTGGCTCAAGTGGCAGAGTGCTAGCCTTGAGCAAAAAGAAACTCTGGAAAGCAGTATGGTGATTCCTCAAAAGACTAAACATATAGCTCTCCTATGACCCAGGAATCCCATTCTTTGGCATTTAACCAAATGTCCAGAAACAAGAGCATACTAAACTAGCACAACAATGCTCATTGCAGCATTATTTACCATAGGTAAGATATGGAACCAACCCAGATACCCCTCAGTAGAAGAATGGATCAAGACGATGTGGTATTCACACAGAATGGAATTCTATGCTGCCATCAGAAAAAATGACATCACCCCATTCGTAAAGAAATGGAAAGACTTGGAAAAAAAATATATTAAGTAAGCCAGACCCAAAGGAACATGGGTTCCATGGTTTCCCTCATTTGTACACATCTAGGACTTCACTAGAAGGGGATTACAGTAGCTCAAGAGCTATGTACAGGGCCGGGAATTTGGCCTAGTGGTTAAAGTGCTTGCCTAGCATGCATGAAGACCCGGGTTCAATTCCTCGGTACCACATACATAGAAAAAAAGCCAGAAGTGGTGCTGAGGCTCAAGTGGTAGAGCTCTAGCCTTGAGAAAGTCCAAGGACAGTGCTCAGACCCTGAGCTCAAGCCTAGGACTGGCAAAAAAAAAAAAAAGAGCTATGTACATAAGGTCATATAGGATGAGACTAAACAAAATGAATTCTAGGATATGGGAACAAGAGGCTTATCTTTGCGATTATTGTTTTTAATGTACTGTGTTATTTCTTTTCTCTTTTTTTTCCCCTTATGGTTAATCTCATGTTGTTACTGTGTCTGACTTTGTTATCTGGTATATTGTATATTCATTTATTTATTTGAAATAGGGAAGGGAAGGGAGAAAAACAAGATGATTGGGGGGTAGGAGATGGGAAATAGGGATAAACAAGAGAAGGGGTATCAATGTGCGAGAAGTAATGTACCACTACCTGACAAATGTAACTGTAACCCCTCTATACATTACCCTGACAATATAATAAAACGGAAACTCAGAGACTGCCTATAATCTGTTCCTCCAGACATCTCACAGACGTCACACTGCATACTCTCAAGGTTCATCCATGGTAAAGCATGTGTCATTTCTTTTTGAAGTGTCTCTACCAATGATCCACTAGTGGAAATGAGCTGCTCTTGCCCTCTGACTCTGTGGCTGTTGTATGCAAATCTCTGCCCAAGCCTCTACAGTTCCACCCTTTTGAACAAACACCCAAGAGTACATCCAGCTCATAAGAGAATTCTATGCTTAATTTCCCGCTGTCCTCCTTGGCAGCTGCTCTATTCTTCCACTTGCTTTGGGACCACCTCAGACACTATTTCTTGCCTAAATTTAGCTTTAACTCTGACAGGGAGAGAAAATGAAGGATGCCAGAACTGAGGTTCAGAATCAGACATCCTTCCTGGTAAATACCTGAGCCTGGAAAGTTCAATGTTTGCTGACTGCCCTGTCTACTTCCATGTTCTTCTAAATGACTCCTTTAACAACAGCCCCAAACCCAACAGGGATGAGCTGTCACAGAGCAGCGTGTGGGTCAGACACTCATGGCCTGTATGGAGTCAAGAGACTACTGTCTTCTGTTCCCTCTACCTACCCACACACGGCTCAGATCAGCTGTGGCCAACAGATCAAAGGCAAGAGAGCCAAGGGACATGCATCACCTCCAAAGCAGTACACAGACACATGAGGCATCAATGACACAAGATAAAGAAGCCTGGAAAGCTAAGCCACAACACGGAGGTTGGCCTCGGGAGCTGCAAAATTCCTGGTGGACTTAGCATGAATAAGGAAAGCGCTTCCCTGTTCACAGGGAAGTCGCTGAGATTTTGGAGCTGCTCGTCACTGCATCATAATTTAGTCTGCCCTTACCATGTCTCTGGATCCTCTAATCCCCTGAATTCCTTTGGGAAACCTCCCCTCCCCAGCCCTCAGCCTGTGTGGTCTGGATATGTCCAGGTGACAGTATCTCTTTGTAATATATTTCTATGCTGAAGCGGCAGATGCTCCTCTACAAGTGAATTCATAGTCAAACTTTAAACCTTCAATTCTTTGTCTGTGCCTGGCAGTGCAAATGAAAAGGAAGAGCCAATCAACCCCAGGCTACCCAGAAAGTCACCTGACTGCTAGCAATGACACACGCCTCTGCTCCTTTGCCTAAATTCATGAAAACAGGATTCTCAAGGCCATCTCTTCTGTCTTCCAATCTC
The DNA here is from genome assembly GCF_031878675.1 of Megascapheus bottae. Taxonomy (NCBI): domain Eukaryota; kingdom Metazoa; phylum Chordata; class Mammalia; order Rodentia; family Geomyidae; genus Megascapheus; species Megascapheus bottae. The sequence continues at coordinate 83,798,073 of NC_143510.1, forward strand.
AACCTACTAAATTGGGGAGACGCATACATAACATAATATGCTTTTCTCACTCAACCATCGGCCCCCACCCAGCTCTGTCAGATGAGGTGGGGAGCTCAGCCTTCTGTCCTGCCTGTCCCAGTCTCTCCCAGGACACATGAGTAGCAAGTCTCTAAACACAACCATGTGTCACTTCCCAAGGAAGAAGAGTCACCTTCAACAGCTTGGGAAGGAAGCTCAGCGCTCACTGGAGTCTCCCACACGCCTTAAGGCTGCTGAGAATTGACTTCCTGTGAGATTTCTGCAAGGTCTTGTTCCTGTCCTCTCTGACACAGCCAGTTCTATCAATGGCTGCCTGAAAGTGTGGGTGTGTTCTTTTGTTCAGTTAGGGAACACTGCAAATTTTACATTAATTTCCCTATGTTGTGTTGTCATGCCAACTGCTATTACTGCACACAGTGGTGTCTACTTAATGTCCTCTCTGCTAGTAATGAGTTACTGTAGAAGCGGAGCTGAGCAGAAAGTGTGACACAATGACATACACATATTTCCTGAGTGCCTCTTTTTGCACTCAGAGGTTTTAATGCAACTAGTTTTAGTCAGAAACTGTTTCTAGCATATCTAGATTGTCAAAAAACCACCTCTAGGGAGGGAAAATGGGGCACAGCTGGTTAAGGGTCCAAAATGACAAGTAGAAAAGAATGGAATCCAGTGTTCTACAGCCTGGCAGGCTGACTAAGGTTAATGATAACTTATTGGATATTTCAAAGTAGCAAACCATGTATCAAGTCAAGCTAGATGGGATGAGTACACTTGTAATCCCAACAATTTGGGAGGCTGAGGCACAAGGGCTGAGAGTTTGAATCCAGGTTGGGCAAACTTAGTAAAACTCTGTCTCCTTTAAGTAACAGAGCACCACCACCAAGGCAGAGGATGTAGCTAAGATGCAGAGGGCTTGCCTACAAGAGCAAGGTCTGCCAAGAAGTCTCTAAAGTGCTAGTTCACTGACTATACACCATCATCACACTCTGCACACACAGCAGTATCACACCGTGTCTCACAATATGTCCAACTGTGTGTCAATTAAAATACAACAATGCTCTATGCAAAAAAAAAAAAAACAAAACAAAACAAAACAAAACACTGGGCCTTCCACAATAGTAATAGACTCCAAGACAAAACCAACTACCAGGTTCTCCGCACAAAGGAGGTGTAGTCGACTGGCCCCTTCTCAACCTCTAAGCACATGTTCCAGCTGAGATGCCATCCCAGGGGAAGACACCTCTTTCTCTCACCAGTCCCTCGTGGGATCCCGTCTCAGGTGGTAGCCTGGCTGCCTGAAGTCAGACTCAACCAAACAGAAAGCAGCCTTGCCTGTGTCTTTGTCTTTATAGCATGATTGAGGGGTGAGTGATGTGTCAGCGGCAGAAAGACTGGCCTAGGAAGATAATAAGCACATCCAACACCCCAAATATAATCCCAGTCCTCTGCCTGGCCCTCCCCCAGACCACTAATACTCTTCTTTGGGGGGGGCAGATTCCTATACATTTTCTGGGAATTTATCAAAGTGGAACCACATTACTTGTGGAATTTTGTTGTTGTTGTTGCCAGTCCTGGGCTTGAGCTCAGGGCCTGAGCACTGTCCTTGGGCTTTCTCAAGGCCAGAGCTCTACCACTTGAGCCTCAGCACCACTTCTGGCTTTTTTCTATGTATGTGGTACAGAGGAATCAAACCCTGGTCTTCGTGCATGCTAGGCAAGCATTCTACCACTAGGCCAAACTCCCGGCCCCATACTTGTGGAATTTTTATAAACTGGTTTTCTCCCTACTAACCTCAATGGACTTTTTTCAATAAGTGTTTACCAGACCTACTGGGTATCAGCCTCAGCAATGGGGTACCCACCTCACAGGAATGGTAAACATGTCATAAAGCATGTCACCGCTGGAGGAGACAGCATTACATGGACAGAGACGGGGGAGCCTCACCGGGTTCCAGCAAGGCCCAGGAGTAGAGGCATGTGGAAGGCTTATTGCTCCAGTCCATCTGACAAGAAGCCTTCCTTTTCCCTTAGTTGACATATTTTGCATCAACTCCAGGGAAAAGCAGCCCTCAACAAACAGAATTACTCACCTAAGAAATTAGTAATGCACATGACATTTATCCTACTCCCACCAAAAGTTAAAATTATACCTTCTGACTCTGTAAGTAATATCTGTAATTCTCACTACCCTTAGAAATCCATCATGCTTCCTAAAGTTCTAAAAATAAAATCATGTACAATCTCACTTGAAACAAGGTTCGATATAATAATGCTTTATGACTAGCTTGTCTTAAAAGTCATTTAATAAAAGGCAAAGTTAACACCTCAAAAGTACATTTAGCTTCAAGGGAAAACAGCATGGAGCTATCTCAAAAGACCATGTATTAGGCCAGCAATCACTTATTTCCATTACAATATGGAGGAAAAAGAAAAGAATAACTATCAGTGCAAAGCCCTCTCCCTCCTCACCTCGGCACCACAGAGCACAGGAAAGAAAAGGAATGAAGTCTAAGGTATGTCAGGGTGACCTGAAGCACACACATAAAAGGGGATTTAGAATGACTCTGACATAGTCTCAATAAAACTGGCAGCCTCCTGATCACATGACAAATCAAGGGGATACCAGTCGACAATTATGGCAGCTATAGATAGATGGATTCCTTCTTCCAGAAGCAGAAGCTGGACCCAGGACCTCCAAGATCCTCTCTACTTGCCGCAGACTAAGGTGATGTTCCAACCTGAAAATGTGAAAATTCTTGGGCTGAAGGTTTCTCCCTCAACACTTTGGTTACCAGGTTTTCCCATGACCACAAGACCATGGACAGCAGCAGCTGCCTGAACCAAGGGCCCCTTCCAACCAATACACCACATTGTTTGTAAGATGCCAAAAAGCTAAAAGACAACCCCAAAGAATAACACAGCCCCAACTCCCAGAGGGAGTTAAAACCCCTCAGCCTTCACCCCTAATGGCTGCTCTCAGTTTGCTGTTGATACTCTCCTGTGTTACTTCAGACTTCCACCCTACACAGGCGCAGCCCTGCACAGCCTGGGGGTGTGGGCTCAAGTCTAACTGCCTGCCTAGCAAGTGCATGGTCTTGAGAGCAACCCCAGTGTTTCAGGGGGGAAAAAATTACACACACATACACATAAATCATCCGTATCTAAAGCTTGCTCACATGCATGCGTGCGTCCATGCATATGTGTGTTCGGTTTAACCTGGCCTCATTTTGTGAGTGTCACCTGTTCCCAGGTTGGCTCCAAGTTGGTGCACTTCTCCCAGTCAACTTCCGTTTAGTCTTCCATTACAATTAGTCAACTCCGCTATCATGGTACAAAGGAAGTTTAGGGGGAAAAAAAAAAAAAGTTCCTTGGGCACCTATGACTCAAATCCAGACTCCTCTAGCACATGCTCATATTTTTCATGGCACCATTTAGCATCTTTCAGGATTAATAGCACTCATTTTTGCATTTTTGTTAAACAACTACATTCTTTATAACTTCCAAATAGAGTTCAACCTCAAAAAGCAAGGCTACATGAATATATCAAGGTAGCAATACATGTGTTGTTTTGGATGCATGCATTTGAAAGGTTTCGGTGCACTAGACCTAAGATGATGGCAAGAAACCCCGCTCTAAAGAAACATCTTTCATGTGTACCTTCAACATTTCTTTAACTATCTTTTTCAGAAGACTGGGACAGTCTTAGAAATATTGATCTAATTTTAAAATTCTCTCAAGAAATCGCTTTAACCCATTATAACTCCCTAAAGAATTTGTACTTGTTATATAGTACATATGAGTATCACCCTTGTGTCATATGATTATTCCATAAATGTCTGGCTTGCATCACGGTGGTACACAGTCCTAATTGAATACATAGTTCATGATTATTTTTTAATTTTTGCCAGTCCTTGGGCTTGAACTCTGGGTCTGGGTACTGTCCCTGAGCTTTTTATGTTCAAGGCTAGCACTCCCACTCTACAGCTTGAACCACAGCTCCACTTCTAGCTTTTGGTGGTTAACTGGAGATGAGTCTCGTGAGCTTTCCTGACCAGGCTGGCTTTGCATCATGCCCCTCAGATCTCAGCCTCCGAATAGATAGGACTACAGGTATGAGCCACTGGTACCTGGCTATAATTTGTGATTATTAAATGCTCTCAACCCATAACTCCAAATAAATCAATATCTTAGAATGAATGCTTCTATCACTCCTCACTAATCTCCAGCCACGCTTTTCATAAGCTTAGTAAGCAATACAACCCCTCACAGAAGCCAGATAGTCTAAATAGCCCAAGTTCTAAGAAAAAGGAAGGGAAGGAAGGAGGGAAAGAAGGAAGGAAGAACTCCTAGATTATCTGAATACAAAGCTGGAGCAGCCCCTCTGGGAGAAGCAGCTACCCTACTGTTATATGTATAATAGGAAAGGCTACTTCTCTGATGGATATTTATTGAAGGGCAGGGATTGTGTTCAGATGCACATGTAACCACACAGCACATTTAAAAAAAATAAAAAACATCAGACTGGAAAATATGAGGCATTTGGCTTTATTTTGGCTTATTTCATTCAACATGATGATCTCAGCTCCATTCACTTGCCTGCAAATGACTTGATTTCATTTTCTTTCAGGTTTAGTAATGTTTTTGTGGTATATATTTCTTCATCAGTGGTTGGGCATCTCAGCTAATTAAACAGTTTGCTTATTGTGACTACAGCTGCAATAAATATGGGCAGGCAGGTACCATTCTTGTATATTGGTTTACTCTCATTTGGATTATTCCCACAGTGGTATGGCAGGGTCTCAAGATACATCTTTTTCATTTTTGAGGAATCTCCATACTAATGGCAACCATCGAGGAAACAAACATGTACTGGCCAGGATGACGGAGGGGAAGGACTCTAATACACTGCTAAGAGGAATGTAAAATACTGCAAGACGCCATGGAAATCAGTGTAAGAAACAGGATTTCTTCTGACCTCTTGGTCTTCAGAGACAGCTCAAGGGCCAACCCTCAGGAGCATTTACTTCCTTAACAGAGATGGCGGGTGGGGGAGGGGGGAAGAATGAGAAGGGAATGGAGGGAAGGATTGCTATTACTAATCTGTTTACCACACTCCCCATCCAGGAAACACTGGCTCTTGACCCAAGACTTGGCCCAAGACTGCTCAGCCACTGGGCACTCCCTCTCAGGTAACAGTAGTACCTACTATGGAACCCTGCTCAGCAACAGAAGAAAGTACCATTGTTAAAATATACAATGAAATCAAAATACTGAAAGGTCACATGCTGATTGATGCTATAGGTATAATATTTTTTTGGTTCTGTCATGGGGCTTGAACTCTGGGCCTGCATGCTGTCCCTGAGCTCTACAGCTCAAAGCTACCACCCTACCCCTGGAGCCACAGGACCACTTCCAGTTTTCTAGTGGTTAATTGAGATAAGAGTCTCACGGTCTTTAGTGCCCTGGCTGGCTTTGAACAGCAATCCTCAGTTCTCAGCCTTCTGAGTAGCTAGGATTACAGGCATGAGCTACCATGCCTAGCTTATATAATAATTTTGAAATAATATTTTGGCAATGGCGAACAGATGATGTTCAAAACTAGAGACAAGAGAGTTATCAGGAGGATGTGGTTATAAAGTCAATATAAGACGCATGCATATAATCTCAGCCCTCTGGAGGCTGAGACAGGAAGATAACGAGTTCAAGACCAGCCTAGTCTTTACAGCAAAACCCAGTCTCAAAAGCAAATAAAACAAGTTGTTGGGGACTTCTGTGATGAATTCTCTACCTTGATGGAAGTAGTAAACATACAAATCTCCTTGGAGTAAACCTGTACAGAACAGCAAATACATGTGCACACACAAACACACACCCGGACAACCCAAACTAGGCATCTGATCTCTCCTTTCACTACATACTGATTGTAATACTGTATCGTTGCTTTGCAAAAATGTTAGAACTGAGAAATCAGGCAAATAGGCCAGATTTCCCTATATCACCTTTTATAATGAAATAAAAATGTATAATTTTCTAAATAAAATTTTCAGTTGAAAAACAAATTTGCCTTTCTAAAAGCTGGGCTTAGATAATAATCTTCATTCCTTTCAGCTAAGACCTGCAAAGCCCGAAATGAGCCTTCTTTCTATAACCCACAAAATAGCTTCAAAAACCAAAGTGGAGAGAGGGATTATTAAACTCTTAGTAGAAGGAAACTTAAAGAAAATAAAGCATTCTATTTCACAGACACTTGAAATTTACTCAGAAAAAATTATTCAAACGGGGTTTTATTTTACTAAACTGACTTCTGGCCAAAAGACAGAATATGTCATCTTACAGAAGGTTTTCTCCCTTTATGTGCACCAACAGATAGGCACAGGCACACAGGCAAGCACACACACACACACACACACACCTCAGTCAATATCAAATTTCGCTCCCCAGTCTCAACAGACGCACTCGTGTAATTATTGGTCCTTGACACCAGTTTCCATCAGCTAAGGGGAAGCAGAAAACAGGACAATAGGTTAGGAGCTGTGACCCGTGTGAGGTCAAAGAGTGACCCAGAACCGGGGTCTCGCTTTTCCCTCCGGTAGAATGGGGGTGCAGCACCTGCTTCTGTGAGCCTGCTGTCAGTTCTCCCCATCTCGCCTGAGATGGGAATCCAACGGATTCCACGTTCACCCGGCACGAAGAACTCATTCACAAGCTCTGCATCTCCTCCTCGCCCGGAATATTTCCCACTTCGGACACAGCGCACCCCGCCCACCCCCACCCCGCTTCAGCCTCGGGGTGCCCACACCTGCCCAGGCGCCCGCCTCGGGCTAACTGGGCGCCGGCCTGATGGGGCTGTATTACCATCACTGCTGATTAAGAGCCATGTCTAACGGTAGGGAGACGGGAGGGGTCTCCTGCTGGACCCCCGCGGACCCCCGGGGGCAGCGCGAAGCACTTTCCATGCAGATTCCTGACCACTCGGGAGGGAGTTGGGAAGTTTCTGGAGTGGCAGTCCCGGTTTCCGGAGCCGCTCTCGGCGGAGGCGAGGCAGCCCCGCCGGCAGGGTCACGATCCGCGGGCCCGGAGGTCGGCAGCGAGGGCCGAGGTCAGCAGCGGGGTCCGGCGGTCCGGTCCGAGGGTGCCCGCCGCCCGGCTGGCGCGCAGGGCGCGCCCCCCACCTCCCCGGGGGAGGCGCACCCCCGCCCCGCGCGGAGGGCCTGGGCAACGCCGCACTCACCGTCCGTGCCTCTCTTCGCCTCCCGGTAGCGCTCCCACAGGTAGCGCTTCATGTTCCCCGCGGTCCCCTGCGCGGTGCACAGGCGCCGAGCGCGGCCCGGGCGCGGCCGCCCCCAGGCCGCAGGGCCGAAGCCGCCCCGCAGCGCCGACGCTGCCCTGGCCCCGGCCCCACGGGCCGCCGCCACCGCAAGCGCTGCTGAGGCCATGCTGCCAGTGCCGCTGCCACGCCGCAAGTGGCGCCGCAGGGCCAGAGCCAGACCCACTGGTCCGCCCCGCCGGCGGGCGGCTCCCTGCGTGGGAGCACGTGGCGCGGAGCAGGCGGCGCGGCCCCGCCTCCCGTAGCCGCGAGGCGTGGCCAAGGAGAGCGGACGTTCGGGCGTGGGCGGGCCCGAGGATGGGCGGGGCGGGGACGGGGCCAGAGCGGGCTGGGGCTGGGGGCGGGGTCTAGGTGGAGGCTGTCTTCGAGGCAGGGCGTGGTCTGGGTGACAGAGGGCGGAGTCTTGCCGGGCACAGGGCTGGGCTGTGGCTGCTGGGCTGACAGGCCCACACCGGGCTGCAGTCACTTCCTGACCCTACAGCGCATAGGGGTGGCGCGCTGGTACGGAGGCCGATGACTCCTCACAGACCCTGAGCCATAAATGTGACCCCGCCAGGCTCCGCTGCACCTTCCTCTGGGCCTATGCCTTCGGTGGCAGTCCCACCATGGACAGCCGTCATCAACTCTGAAAGGTGACCCCTCTCTCTGTATTAACAACCTCTGCAACCTAGACCTCCCTGGATCTCGGGGTCCAACCCCAGGCAACCTTATGTTCCACCTTTTAAAGGGTGGCTGGGCAGAAACCCACACATAAGGGCTAATAAAGTCTCCTGGAAGATCTCAGCCCCTTGACTCCAGTAAATTTGAAGGGCACCCCTGTTGCCATGGATGTACAGAATGAAAGGCTACTGCGCCAGCCTAGATTTCCACCTTAAGCAAGGTCCTCTGGACAGCATTATCTTGGCCCCTATCACACTCACAGTTAGCTGAGCTAGGCACTGCCCATGGATTTAGCTGCACCTGCTCCGTGCTTTGTTATTCACTAAAGTCAAATCAACAGTAACCTCTGCACCAGAAGGCATTTCTGTTCCAGCAGGGCAGGATGTCACCCAGTCAGAACTGGCCTGTGCTTACTCAAAACTTTCCATGCTGCTCACTTTTGAGCAAGGTGCTAGGCAGGGTAGGAGGAAAACTCAAGCTGGGCATTCTGCCAGGGGGACAATACAGCCCTATTTGAGACAAATAATGCGTGGTATTTAGAGATGCTTCATCTGTGACCTGTTCAGGAGATGTCTGTGGGAAAAGATAGCATCTAGGTTAGATCATGTCCAGAAAATAACTAGCACTAATGGAAGCTTTCCTATAACCATTATTTCATGCAATCCCCTCAGCAATTTTGAAAAGTAGGCACTGTAATTTCCCTCTTGAAACTGAGGCCAAAGTAGTATTTGGTAACTTGCCAAAAACAGGCATCTGAGCTCTTTTTTCACTGATTTAGTTGGGTGATAGGAATGAAGGTAGCCAATAAGTAATCCTTATTAATAGATAATGGTTAATATTCTACAAACTGCTGATAAAAACTGAGGACAATAAACTGTTCAAAATAGGCCAGGTATGGTGCTACAGACATAATCCTAGCTACAGGAGAGGCCGAGCAAGCAGGACCCAAAGTTTTAGGTGATCTTGGGCAAAATTAGTGAGAGCCTATCTCCAAAGTAAAAACAAAGGCAGTGAGGGTGGTGGTAGAGAGCTTGCCTAATATGTGTAAAGCCCTGGGGGAAAGGGGGAGAATGTTCAAAATAAATAGAGCTGTAGTACTTTAATTTTTTTTTTTTTGCCAGTCCTGGGCATGAGCACAGAGCCTGAGCACTGTCCTTGGACTTTCTCAAGGCTAGAGCTCTACCACCTGAGCCTCAGCACCACTTCTGGCTTTTTTCTATGTATGTGGTACCGAGGAATCGAACCCAGGTATTCGTGCATGCTAGGCAAGCACTCTACCACTAGGCCAAACTCCCAGCCCAAAAACTTAACTGTTTTATTTTAATATATTCATCTTTTCTTATTTATGTTTAGAAAAAAGTTGGGTGAGCCAGGCACTGGTGGCCCATGCCTACAATCCTAGCTACACAGGAGGTTAAGATCCAAGGACTGCAGTTTGAATCCAGCCAAAACAGGAAAATCTGTGAGTCTCTTATCTCCAATAAAGTAGTCAGAAAAAGCCAGAAGTGGTGCTGTGGCTCAAGTAGTAGCGCACTTGCCTTGAGTACAAAGAAGCGCAGAGACAATGTTCAGGCCCTGAGTTCAAGTCCTAAAACCAGCAAAATAAATAATTAAAAAATTTAAAGTTGGGTGATGGCAATTGGCAATTTTACTTAGATGAAGAATTCAATGTAGAAAAAAAAAGTAACAATTAGAACTTGAGTAATATTTCTCTACTTTTAGAAATGGGACCTTGTGAGATCCAACATTGTTCTATCTACTATAGAAATGTGAACCACTAAAAACCTGTTTTGTTTTGGTTTTGTGCCAGTACTGGAACTTGAGCTCAGGACCAAAACTGTCCTTAAACTTTCACTCAAAGGGTGGCACTAAAGTGGCTAAAGTCACAGCTCTACTTCGGGCTTTTTGGTGGTTATTTGTAGCAAACAGTCTCACAGACATTCCTTTGGGAGGCTTGGCTTAGAACTGTGATCATTAGATCTCAGCCTTTTGCGTAGCTAGGATTATTGCCCTTGCCCAGCAAAATCTGTTTTTTTGTTTTTTAGGTTTTTTTTTTTTTTTTTTTTTGCCAGTCCTGGGCTGAAGCTCAGGGCCTGAGCACTGTCCTTGGACTTTCTCAAGGCTAGAGCTCTATCTCTTGAGCCTCTGCACCACTTCCCGCTTTTTTGCTATGTATGTGGTACCAAGGAATCGAACCCGGGTCTTCGTGCATCCTAGGCAAGCACTCTACCACTAGGCCAAACTCCCGGCCAGACCTGTTTTTTTTTCTTTTGTTTTGTTTTGTTTTTTGGTGGGTCATGGGGTTTGAACTCAGGGCCTGGGCACTGTCCCTGAGCTCGTCAGCTCTAGTCTGTAGCCCTACCCTTGAGCCAAGTCCCACTTCCCATTTTTTAGAGGTTAACTGGAGATAAGAGTCTCAGGTCCTTTTGTGCCCAGGCTAGCGTTGAACTTTGATCCTCAGATCTCAACCTCCTGAATAGCTAGGATTATAGATGTGAGCCACTGCACCCAGCAAAAACTGTTCTTTATAGGTAAAAAATAGTTATTGTATCTCAAGCTTTAAAAAAAAACTCCAAAAACCTTGATTCTAAAATTCCTGTTTTAGAAGAAAATATTCAACTTAAGAGATCTAAATAAACAAAAGAAAAAATACTTATAGACACAAAAGTGCCCACAACTTTTATTCCTTATTAGTATCATTTGAAATCTTTAATAATTTGGTTTCTATTTGAGATTTTCTATGAAAAATAGGTTTCTGAGGAAACAAACTGTAACATGGGCTATGAAAAAGCCACTTTTCTGAAATGAGCTCGGATATGGATTCCCAGGGGTTACTGCTACTAAGAGGTGTGCTATTTCGGTAAATTGTGATTTGCCCTTCTTCACTCTCACTTCTAGCAGACAAAATCTTTTGCCTTGAAAGCCTTACTACACTATTCCTTTTGTCTGCATTGAAAATGTTAAAGGAATAGTCTTTCTTTTTCTTCGATGCGTCTCTTTTTGGGGTGTCCTTTATTTCTTCGTTATTTTGTGACTTCTGTAGGGCCTTCGTATCAGTAGAAATGCATTGCATGCGTCGCAAGTTCTTTTTCCCTTTGCCAGAAGCACATTTCTGTGTACCTGGAGTTGGAGGTGTTAACTCCATTGTCTTAGGCTTCTGTAACTTACCTATATTTGTGCACATGGCTGAGCTCACTGTAGTAGAATTCTGGGCACTGTGGTAGTTTATCTGATATAAGTGTTCCCACATTGAGAAGCCATGCTTTGAACCTTCATGAAACTGCTGGTTCTTGCCTTGAGGCCAAAATTTCTTGCCTCGCATCCGCTCAATTTCCCTGAGAAGGCTGAAAAGGATGGAAACTAATCAGTGGGACATATATAGAACAGAAACAATCAAAAGTGTATATATAGAGGCAGAAGTGTGGCCCAGTGGTAGAGTGCTTGCCTAGCATGCAAAAAGTCCTGGGTTCAATTCCTTGGTACCACCGACACAGAAAAAGGCAGAAGTGGTTCTGTGGCTCAAGTGGTAGAATGCTAACCTTGAGCAAAAAAAGCTCAGAGACAGTGCCCAGGCCCTGAGTTCAAGCCCCACAACTGCGTGTGTGTGTGTGTGTGTGTGTGTGTGTGTGTGTGTGTGTGTGTGTATGTGTGTATAAAATAGAAACAGAGAGGGCCAGGAGTTTGGCCTAGTGGTAGAGTGCTTGCTTAGCATGCACGAAGACCCGGGTTCGATTCCTTGGTACCACATACTTAGAAAAAGCCAGAAGTGGTGCTGAGGCTCAAGTGGTAGAGTTCTAGCCTTAAAAAAAAAAATCCAAGGACAGTGCTCAGGCCCTGAGCTTCAGCCCAGGACTGGCAAAAAAAAAAACAAAAACAAAAACAGAGAGACATGAAAGCAACTCACTGCAGGATTCCTTGAATTGATGGATGAGAAGATCCCAGGTAGGTCGCCCTTAAGTCAAGTGACCTATACAGATAGCCTACCGCCTCCGTCATGGCATGATGGTTAAAGTCATTTGCCAAGAGTTGACCTGCTGGATACATTAAAATAAGAATATTAGAATTTGGGGCTGGGAATTTGGTCTAGTGGTTAAAGTGCTTGCCTAGCATGCACGAAGACCTTGGTACCACATACATAGAAAAAAAAAGCTGGAAGTGGTGCTGAGGCTCAAGTGGTAGAGCTCTAGCCTTGAGAAAGTCCAAGGACAGTGCTCAGGCCCTGAGCTCAAGCCCAGGACTGGCAAAAAAAAAAAAAAAGAATATTAGAATTTTTAGCCAGGTGCCTGTTTATCATGCCTGGAATCCTAGCCACTCAGGAGCTTAGATCTGAGGGAATCCAGCTGGAGCAGAAAAGTCTGTGACTCTTATCTCCAACTAAGCAACAAAAAAGCCAGAAGAGCTATGGCCAAAAGGGTGGAGCACTAGCCTTGATCAGAAAGTGCTCAAGGACAGTACCCAAGCCCTGAGTTCAAGCCCCAGGACCACCGCAAAAAGAAAACACAGACATTTCAAGTGCTGGTGGAGAGCCTCTGAGGTTTCCCTGAAGAAACCTGAGACTCAGTACCTACTGTCCAGTGATGAACTTTTCCCCTGGATGCTGGTAGTGCCTGTGATTAAGAAGCAAGGAAGAACACAACCAATATTCTCTGACCAGAACACAAGCTGCAAATTACTAGCAAGGAAGGATTCTGCAGGCCAAGGGTTCTTTAATGAAAGTTTCTTTCTGTTTGATGTTATGCCATGTAAAGGGTTTTTGTTTGTTTTTTGTCAGAAGTCTTTCGTTCATTATTTGTAAATACATTTGTATATCTATAAACAGATCAGGGTGAAAGCTGTATATCATTAACCAAATAACTAAAGATAGCTACTAGATATTTTCATGATCTTTCTGCTCACCCACTGCCACTGAGCTATCGCAGGTAGGCTGGCTTAGAAGACCTGAGTGCACATGGCAAACATTGCCCCCTGTGGTCTTCCTTCAGTACTGCATGAGTTCTCCCCACTCCACAGCTTCATACTGCCCTGATCCACCCTTCATCTTTACACTGACCTTGTCATTTCTCTTCCTCACAGCCTAAATTGGAAGATTTTCTCTAGAAATTCTTCCCTATCTCTTTTACACGTGTATCATAATATCTATCACAGTATATTACACTGTGATAGTGAGAATATAGTGTCCCCCCCCCTCCCCAAAGGTTCATGCGTTGAAGGTTTATTTTCTACCAGGTAATCTGATCATTGAGAGGTGAGTGCTTTGACCTAGTCAATGGATTCACCACTGATTAGGGATTTCTGGGGGGGGAGGGGAGGTGGGAACTAGGGGTAGGTCACTGGGGGCATGCTTTAGAATGATATATCTTGTCCCAAGCCTCTTCCTGTCTGCCTCTCTGCTTTTTAAACACCATGAAGTGAGTGGCTTTGCTCCACCACACTTTTCTCCTGCCATAACCCCTGTCTCTGCACAGGGTCCACACTGAATGCCTACAATTAACAGGCTGGTCTCTACTCTGCAGGCACACTTCTGTCCCTACAGCTAGCATGACCCAGAGTCAACTGGCCTCCTTAGTCTAATTAGGTAATTTAACTTAACAATAAGGTACAAAATAAGAATTATTTTCTATGAAGACCAGACTAAACATTCTAGAAAGACTCAATGCTATAAGCTGCTTAGTTAATTCAAATTATGCTTGGGTAAGACAGCATAAAGATTTGGGGAAAAGGGCCAGGAGTGTGGCCTAATGGTAGAGTGCTTGCCTAGCATACACAAAGCCCTGGGTTCGATTCCTTAATATCACATACACGGAAAAATGCAGAAGTGGTTTTGTGGCTCAAGTGGTAGAGTGCTAGCCTTGGGAAAAATGAAGCTCAGGAATAGTGCCCAGATCTTGAGTTCAAGCCCCACGAATAACACCTAATATGTATGTATATATACATATATATATATATATATATAGAGAGAGAGAGAGAGAGAGAGAGAGAGAGAGAGAGAGAGAGAGAGAGAGGAAGAAGAAGAAGAAGAAGAAGAAGAAGAAGAAGAAGAAGAAGAAGAAGAAGAAGAGGAAGAGGAAGAAGAAGAAGAAGAAGAAGAAGAAGAAGACAGACATAATTCCTCACTATCACACACAGAGGAAAAAAAGACAGAAGTGGTGCTGTGGCTCAAATAGTAGAGCACTAGCCTTAAGAAAGCCTGAGTTCTTTTGCTGTCCCTTGGTTATCTCATATTGTTACAGTATCTCACTTTGTTATCTGATATATTGGATATATTTGTATTTGGTTATTTGAAATTGGATAGGGAAGAGGGGAAAACCAAGATGGGGGGGTGGGGGGAGGGTAATGGGGACCAAGACATATGAAAGGGTATCAATGTATGTGAATTAATGCACCTTCTATCTGGCAAATATCATGTAACCCTTTTATTAATTACAATAAAAAATATTTTCAAAAAAAAGAAAGCCTGAGTTCAAGCCCTAGGACTGTCAAAAAAATTGGGGAAGGGGGGAATAAGACAGCAATATAGAAGAATTTTACACAAGGACTGTGGCACAGTAGTTCTGTCGTCATGAACTAAAGTGATCTGTGATTATGTGTTTTGAAAAGTACATCTAATTCCAATCTAAAGATCCATTTTTAAAAAGAGAAAAATGACACTGATTCTCCACTACAAAAAAAATGCTGGTAAGTTGTATCTGAAGTCTCTGAGTTACTTACCTCACTTTTGAATTAATGGATCAACTACCCTAGGAAAGAGACTTCTGACTGAGATGATAATTTTTAAATTAATGAAGAAGGCCTGACTTCCCTAGCTGAGCATCATCCGGGGATGTGATTGTTTAATATCACTGAACTTGACTGAGGTGGCTGGCATTTCTCTTTACAAAAGAATCTCAGAGAGGGGGAAGTAACATTATGTTCACTTGTCATACTTCTTCTAAAATAAACAGCTCAGCACAGAACACTCAGCTTGATATAATGGAATATGAAAAGGCCCATTTCTATTCTTTTCTCCAAGAGAATGGCCTCTCAGTAGGCAAATTTAGAGCATTTTATCAAAGGAAAGTAATAAGTTGTCTCTGGACCAGAACCAGCTTGGAACATAAATCACAAAGACTATTTTATAGTCTGGATTTCTTCCAAAATCTCTAAGATTTATTATGTTAAAGTTTATATTTGAGGCCGGGAGTTTGGCCTAGTGGTTGAGTGCTTGCCTAGCATGCATGAAGACCCAGGTTCGATTCCTCGGTACCACATACATATAAAAAAAAAGCCGAAGTGGTGCTGAGGCTTAGGTGGTAGAGTTCCAGCCTTGAGAAAGTCCAAGGACAGTGCTCAGGCCCTGAGCTCAAACCCAGGACTGGCAAAAAAAAAAAAAAAAAAAAAAAAAAGTTTTTATTTGACACTGACACAAAGTTGAGATAAAATGAGCTACAAAAGATGCGATAAAAAAAAAGGTTTCTTTTAGGGCTGGGAATTTGGCCTAGTGGTTAAAGTGCTTGCCTAGCATGCATGAAGACCCGGGTTCGATTCCTCGGTGCCACATACATAGAAAAAAGCCAGAAGTGGTGCTGAGGCTCAAGTGGTAGAGCTCTAGCCTTGAAAAAGTCCAAGGACAGTGCTCAGGCCCTGAGCTCAAGCCCAGGACTGGCAAAAAAAAAAAAAAAAAAAAAAAAAAAAGGTTTCTTTTAGAAGTAAGTTCATCACAAAAGTGATCAAAATTTGGATTTGTCACCTGATTACAAACCCATCATTTTAATTTCTATATATCATTTTAATTTATGTATATCTTTTGACTCTAAATGTAGATCTTAATTACCAAAACTTAATGGGAGCTCCTTTTTCTACCCCATGGAATATTACACTGCACTCGACTGCTGATCAACTGCAATAATAAAACACTAAGGACAGTGACAGGTGCCAAAGCTAGCAATTACCATTGTTAAGCTACAAGCCAAAATGAAATCTGGAAAATCAACTAAAGATTATTGCTTTCAATAGGCTAAAGTACAATCTGGGGTGTTTCTCACTATGTTGTTCCTGGAGCTGAGCCATCATTTCTGCAAGTTAACACATGGCACGCTGAGAACATCCAGAAGAAACCTGTTTTAGCCTCATCTTCTGCAACTGAGCACTTAAAGACAGCAAACTGCTTTGATACTCAATTCATCACTGATACTCTACACTTCCTTATGGGCCTCTGCCATGTGATTGTCCTTGAACACCTTCCCATAGTTGATCCCCAGCCTTCTTCATATTTAAGATCACAATCAACTCTGCTAAGGTCCTTAAGAAGTCATTGGTGTTACTTTATGCATGGGGCCCAGGGACAGATGGTCTTGAACCAGAGGGGCAGGATTTGCCAAAGTGGCTGATTAAAGGCAAGCTAAAACCAATACCTGATTCAATCCTCTCCAGTCAGATGATACTTTAAATCCCTAAGGTGGTGGCAAAGGCAGAAAGACCATAAGTTAGAGGCCAGCCTGGACTACAACTAATCTGAGCTACCTAGCAAGATGATGCAGCTCAGTGCTACAACAGTATGCACAAGGCTATGAGTTTGACTCCCAATGCAAAGGTGTGGGGGGGGGAGGCAGAAGGAAGGAGGAGGAGGAGGTAGAGGTGGTGACATGGAAAAGATTCTTACAAGAGTTCAACAGGGCGTGGTGGCTCATACCTATAATCCTAGCTATTCAGAAACTAAGAGCGGAGGATTGCAGTTCAAAACCAACCTGGGCAGGAAATTCTGATACTCTTATCCCAATTAATCACCAAAAAAATGGAAGTTGAGTTGTGGTGCAAAGTGGTAGAATACTAGCCTTGGGCAAAATAAAAGCTCATGGATAGTACCTAGGCCCTGAGTTCAAACCCTATATGACTCCCCCCTCCACCTAAAAATGTGGCTCACACATGTAATTCCAGCTACTTGGGTGCTAGATCTTATTTTTGTCAGTCCTGGGGGCCTGAGCACTGTCCTTGGGCTTTCTCAAGGCTAGAGCTTTCCCACTTGAGCCACAGCACCACTTCTGGCTTTTTCTATGTATGTGGTACCGAGGAATCAAACCCAAGTCTTTGTGCATGCTAGGTAAGCACTCTATGTTACCTAGTGCGCTCCCAGCTTACTAGACCATGCTCCTGGTCCTAATCCCAGCTACTTGGGAGGCAGAAAACAGGAGGATCTCAGTTGAAGGCTAGCCAGAGTGAAGACTTGGCAAGACTGTATCAGCAAAACAGCTGAGTGTGGTGGTTTATGCCTATGATTCCAGCTATGAGGAAGCCATCTATGAGGAGGGAGGGTGATCTAAACTATCCTGGGCAAAAACACCCAGCCCTGCCCCCGCCCCCACAAGTTATTTCCTAATAAGTGAAAGTAGGTATCAACAAAAGTGAAAAGCATAAAATAAGCAAAGTGTGCATGTGAAATGAGTCCCCTGCTTGAGCAGACTGGGGCCCTTACCCAGTTTACACAGAGTATCGCTGAGGCTGATGCTCAGCTGCTTCTTGACGAGGGAGGAGCTGGCCAGAGTGTCCGCATTTTCCTTGATTTTTATCACTTGTTTGTAATATTCGGTGGCTTGCTTCTTCTGGGATCTAGGAAATTGAAATTCAACTAAAGTTTGCAATGAAGAAACATGACATTCAATGGTATATTTATTCAGCATCCTCTGAGGCTGGTGCTGGGACTGGGGAGTAGGAATGAATGAGACATCCTTGCTCTCTTGAAGCTGGAAGAGAGACTGGAGAGTAAAGCAGGGATCCATTCAACAAAGTGCAAACCTGAGAGCTGCAATTTTTAGTTTGTTTGTTTTGTTTTGCTAGTGTTGAGGATCAAACCTGGCGTCTCACAGATTCCAGTCAAGGGTTCTTCCATGGGCAACATAGCTGGCTGGGAATTCTAGACGTCCATGTGTGGTAGGATCACACTAGCACACTAGTATTGTAATTGAGCTGAGTTGAAGACGGTGGCTGAGCTGTGCAGTGAGGCTCCTGGCAGGGGCAACCACTCAGCTCAGAACTCCAGCTCTGAAGCCAGACAGGCAAGGCAATCAGGTACCTGGTTGGGCACAGGACTGGCTCAGGCTTTCCAGATGCCACAAAACTCCACTGGAGATATCTACAAGACAGATGGCCAGCTACGCTTATCTGCCATGGATGATAGAAGCCTAAGAAGCATATGAGACAGCCTGCAGATGTGGAGCAATGGCTGAAGCCTAACACCATGAGTGAAACAGGCAGCCACCCTTAGACCAGTATGCTAACATGGCTGCAAGAGGCAGGAGAGGACTCTTCCTTCGCCACACACCACAAAAACAGAGAATGCATGTGGCCATGAGTTTGGCCTAATGGTAGAGTGCTTGCCTAGCATGCATAAAGACCAGGGTTCAATTCCTCAGTACCACATACATAGAAAAGTTGGAAGTGGTAGAGCTTTAGCCTTGAGAAAAAAGCCCAAGGACAGTGCTCCAGCCCTGAGTTCAAGCCCCAGGACTTGCAAAAAAAAAAAAAAAAAGAGCAGAGAAAGCATGATCAAAGGGATAAGTATCAGTGAGGGAGGGCAGTTTGGAGCTGAGGGAGGAGCAAGCCATTGGGCATGGATGGGGCATTGCTACCAGGTGCTCCTGATGACATTCTGAGAGCAGAAAAATGGACTCAGATACAGGGAAACATCAAGGGACACACAGAACATGCTGACAGAGGTGTGACAGAGGTGAATGCTGAGGAATGGCCAGACCATTGGGGAAAATGCTAATATGCTATTGAGAATGAATCCTCTTCCTCTTAAGACATCTTGCTCATTCTTTCTGTCCTGGTTGTATAGCACTCTGTGTGTGTGTGTGTGTGTGTGTGTGTGTGTGTGTGTGTGTGTGTGTGTGTGTGTGTAAACTAGTACTAGGGCTTTAAGCTAGGGCCTAAGCACTGTCCCTTAGCTTTTTTGGGTCAAGACTAGTGTTCTACAACTTGAGCCACACTCCACTTCTGCCTTTTAATGGTTCATGGACATAAGAGTCTCACAGACTTTCCCTCTAGGCCTGGCTTTGAACCACAGTCCTCAGATCTCAGACTTCTGAGTAGCTGGGATTACAGGTGTGAGCTAATGGCACCCAGCATATATATCAGTTACTCCTGTGAACTTGAACTCGATCATCCAGCCCTGCTCATCTCAATCAAGAAAGCCCTCAGGACGTAGATCATGTCCTAGGCTCACACGAGATGTCTCAAACCCCTGGCTGCAAAGAATCTATAGGAGAGATGAATCATGCTATACAGCAAGATGCCTCATGGTTGTAACCTAGATGGACAACTTCTAACAGGGAGAAAGACATCTCTCTCCACTGTTTCCAGAGGCCCTCTCTACAGAAGCCTCTCTGTGCACAGAAGCCTCCTTGTGCTGACTCACATCCCGCCAGCGCTGCATTCATGATGGGGAAGTTCAGGCAGGACGTGAGTCAGCCAGTACGAGGTGTGTTGAGAGGTTTCTTTCATGAGGCCATGGTTCCACAGTCTAGCTTTTTGCTCATGTAAAAAAATCCTCATTTCTCTTCCATGTGCTGGTATTGAGTACAAGGAGCTTTTTGTGATGTGCATGCCTCCACTGTCACCCGCTGGGACACCAGCTGTAATGTCTGTCACTTAATGGATTAGAGTCCTTCAGTAGGTGCCAGGCAGTGGTCTGAGCTCTCCTGTGCAAGATCTCCTAATCCTCAATAATCCTGGTAGGAATGTATTGCTACTCTACACTGTTATCAACAAGAAAGTGAGTGAGAGCCCACGGTGTTTTCCTGTCCCCACCCAACTTCTCACTGTTACTAAGCAGCAGAAGCAAGATCTGAGTGGAGACAACCAGACTCAGTCTCCCCATCTGCTCACCACTACCCAGAACCTATGAGCTGACTCTTAGGCCTTCCTTTATTTGCATTTTGAGTTCTTCTAACTTCCTTTTTTTTAAGGTTTAACACTGACTTATCCTCAAGTGTTAGAGATTTCCCCATGTTACATTCTTCTGGTGAGCAAAAGACTGAAATTACCTACCAATGAAAGGTGAAGGAAAAATGATTTTAGGGAAAGTAGAAAACAGAGATGGAAAAACAAGCCTGGGAAGGGAGAGAGGGGGGAGGCGCAACATTTCCTTAGCAACTTCACCAATTCACCAGGAGCATCTCTGAACATCCAATCAGTGGACTCTGACAAATAAGGGAAATGGCTGGGCTCTAGGATCTGTAGGATCAAAAAAATGTCTCCACTGGGCGTGGTGGCTCATGCCTGTAATCCTAGCCACTTAGGATGCTGAGATCTGAACATTACAGTTCAAAACCAACCCCGGGCACAAAAGTCCATGAGCCTCATCTCTATTAACCACTAGAAAACTGGAAGTGGCTCAGTGGCTCAAATGGTAGAGGGCTAGCCTTGAGTTGAAGAGCTCAGGGACAGCACCCAGGCCCAGAGTTCAAGCCCCATGACCAACAACAACAAAAAATGTTTCCCATATTAATCTTCCAGGAGAAGTGGTAAGACCTGGAGATGCTCATTCTCCTCAGCTCTGGAGGACAAGCCCCACCATCTTCCTTCCACGATGTGTGGCAACTGAGGACAGAGCTGTTACAAGAAACAAAAGACTCCCAGAGTGAGGAGGGGCAGCAGGTGAGCATGACCTGGGACATGCTGGGCTCTGGCCTTGGCCACACAGACCAGCAGAGTGGGGCCTCTAGAGAGCAGCCATGGCCTGGGCCTGCACAGAGACCTCCCAAGGGAACGACATTTTGAGGCCTGTGAGTGACACTAGGAACTGCTCACAGTAAGGACACTGGACTCCTTTGTCCATGCTGCTGAAATCTCTACACAGTATTGGGGCACAGGGTTCTTTTGCGTATACAACGGTCAGTGCCCTGTCACTAAGAGTCATGGCTTCCAAACAGAACTAAAGACAAGGAAGCAAAGACAGCCCCAGTAGATAAATAAGCTCTCCGCCTCACACTACTGAATTTGGGAGGCACAGAAATGGAGGAGACATAGTTCTTCCAATATAAAAACTTACTTTTCAGGATCCCTTTGGAGAAAAAATAGCATATCTGCTAAAAATTCCATAATTTCTCCAACTAGCATGTTTTTCTCTCCAAACAAACGTTTCCTGATATATAAGCACTCTTGAAATTTCATTTTTGCGAGATTAGTGTTTCCAACAGCCAACCTGAAGACAAAACATGTGTATTTATTAGATATGATAAAATATTAACTATTGTCACTAGATTATCAATAATAAAGATACTTTATTAGGTGCAAAAATCTGTTTATATAGTAGAAATGGAAAATGTCAAAGATACTTATAATAAGACTGTGTGTATATGAAGAAATGCTCAGCATCTCTGGACATAAAAGAAATGCAAATCAAAACAACTTTGAGATTTCACCTCACTCCAGTTAGAATGCCATTACCAAGAACTCTAATAACAACAGATGCTGATGGGGATGCGGCCAGGAGGGATCCCTACTACATTATTGGTGGGAGTGTAAACTTATTCAACCACTCTGAAAAGCAGTATGATGATTCCTCAAAAGACTAAACATAAAACTCCCCTATGACCCAGCAATCCTATTCCTTGGCATTTACCCAAATGTCCAGAAACAAGGCCATAATAATCCTACCAGCACAGCCATGTTCACTGCATTAGTCACCTTAGCTAAGATATGGAACCAACCCAGATGCTCCTCAGTAGATGAATGGATCAAGAAGATGGTATATATATATATATATATATATATATATATATATATATATATATATATACACACACACACACACACACACACACACACACACACACACTCACTCATACACACGCACAAACACAATGGAATTCTATGCTGCCATCAGAAAGAATGGCATTGTCCCATTTGTAAGGAAATGGAAAGACTTAGAAAAAGTATTAAGTAAAGTAAGCCAGGCCCAAAGAAACCTAAGCTCCATAGTTTCCCTATTGTTAACAATTAGTATACATCTAGGATTCTCCTAGCAAAGGCTCACAATAGTTAAAAATCTATGTACATATATGGCCATATAGGATGAAACTAAATGAATTGAACTCCAAGACATGGAAGCAAGAGGTTTATCTTTGTGATTATTGTTCTTAATGTACTATGTGACATTATTTATTTTCTCTTTTTCCTCATGATTTATCTCATGTTACTGTATCTAACTTTAGTACCCGATATATTGTATATACATTTATTTATTTATTTATTTGAAAAAGGGAAAGTAAGGGGAAAACAAGATGAGTGGAGGGGCTAGGAGGGAAGGAAAGTGGGAGAAAAACATGGGAAGGGGTAACAATGTTTAAGAAGTAATATACCCACTACCTGATGAATGTAACTGTAACCCCTCTATATATCACTCCAACAATAAAAATGTTTAAAAAGACTGTGTGTGTGCGTGCGTGTGTGTGTGTGTGTGTATGTGTGTGTGTAGGTCTGTAAAAGTTATTTTGCAGTGCTGTGGATTGAACCCAAGGCCTTGTGCATGCTAGGCAAGAATCTATCACAGCATAGAAAACATAGAGCAGCCAGGCATGGTGGTACACACCATAATCCCAGTACTGAGAGAGGCAGAGGCAGGAGGATCACGAGTTCAAAACCAACCAGGCTCCATAGCGAGACATGGTCTCAGAAAAGAAGGGAGGAGGAAGGGGGACGAGAAGGGGAAAGGAGTGGGGGGAACTAGAGCACTATTGGGCTGGATCATTCTTCATCATGCACTGTGGGACATTTAGTAGCATCTCTGGCATCTACCCACCAGCTAACAACCCTCACCCTTAGTCATAATAACCAAAAAGGTCTCTAGACATGGCCAATAGCCCTGGATGGGCCTGGATCATCCCTGGCTGAGAAGCACTAGGCTAGAGGATAGAAATACTAGAGGTGTGCCTTTCTTAACTAAATCAGTTAGGTAAGAAACAGGTGTGGGCTAATATTAATCATAAGAATAAAAGCTAATATACAAAACAGAAAAAAATCATGTTTACATGAGAACACCTTCTGTGTATTTCATGGTCGCTTGATCACACGGATTGCTGCTCATTATCTTGGACACTTCCATAGCATAATCCAAAATGTGATTTTCTTTTAAGAACTCCTCAGATGCTGACTTTGCCAGGTTATTCAGCACTTTGACTGCAGGGAATAAATGTTGACAAAGAATGTGATGCTTAGCCGGGCACAGTGGCTCACGCCTGTAATCCTAGCTACTTAGGAGGCTGAGATCTGGGATTGAGGCTCAAAGCTAGCCCGGGCACTACAAAGTCTGTGAGACTTTTATCTCCAACTAAACCAGAAAACCAGAAGTAGGGCTGTGGCTCAAGGGGTTGGCGTGGTATCCTTGAGCTGAAGAGCTCAGGGACAGCACCCAGGCCCAGAGTTCAAGTCCCACGACTCTCACACACACACTCACAAATAAGAATGTGTTTTTGTTTTTGGCTTTTCTTTCTCCATGAAGTTGTTAAACAGTAGATCTAGCATTTGGTATTTTACTTCATCACTGCCAAGTGCCAAGGTATTTTGTTTTGTTTTGTTTTGCTTTGCTTTGCCAGTCCTGAGGCTTGAACTCCAGCCCTGGGCACTGTCTTTGGGCAGTGCCTAGCTGTCCCACTATAATAAGTGGGAATTGGTTCTTATACAAGACATTTGTGTACACAGCAATTAGAGGAGCTCAAATAGTAGACTGAAACTGAGACTGAGTTTGCTTCGCAGATGAATGAGTCAGAACAGAATGAGGGTGTAGATAGCAGAGCCAGTAAGCCAAGTCCTACAGAAAGCAGCCAGTGCTGTCCTGTAGCAAGATACTGCTTTCAGGTAATAAGGACAAAGATCCCATAGATCCAATTAATTAACAGTCTCTGTATCTTACCACAAGCCACCGCCTCAGCCATGCACACCTATGCTCAACTATCTTGCTCCTCTACTGAATTCAACATATGTTGGAAAATAATACAGACTTTTAAAAATTATCTTTAAGTAGTTGTAGAAAAAGCTTTCAATTCAACAAGTCAGTGTATAAGTACAATTCATCTTGATCAGCATTCACCCTTTTCATAATTCCCCTACCCCCCATCTTTGCCAACTTTCAAGTCATGTGGTTCCATTTTCGCATATATACATTGGAATTTCAGAACTACACTAAAGCTGGGCACAGTGGCTCACACCCATAATCCTAGCTACTCAGAAGGCTGAGATCTGAGTGAGGATCAAGGTTCAAAGCTAGCCCAGGCACAAAAGGACCTGAGACTCTTATCTCCAATTAACCTCTAGAAAACGGGAAGTGGGGCTTGGCTCAAGGGTAGGGCAGTAGCTTTGAGTTAAAGAGCTCAGGACACCAGCCAGACCCAGGAGTAGGGCAATAGCCTTGAGCTGACAGTGCCCAGGCTGAGTTCAAGCCCCATGACCCGCCCCCCCCCAGAAAAAGGAACTACATTTACCCACACTTCCTCTCTCCATTTGTCTGCCTCCCTCATCTTGACTCTACACATACACACACACACACACACACACACACACACACA
This sequence comes from Megascapheus bottae, assembly GCF_031878675.1. Classification (NCBI taxonomy): domain Eukaryota; kingdom Metazoa; phylum Chordata; class Mammalia; order Rodentia; family Geomyidae; genus Megascapheus; species Megascapheus bottae. Next base: position 83,822,618 of record NC_143510.1, read on the forward strand.
CACACACACACACACATTTTAGATTCCTGGTATTTCATTTTGTTAAATTGTTCATTAGTTATTAGAAGGAGTTAGAATTTTGAAACCTTCTCCTGAATATAAACCAACCCTGATATAATACCTTGACCTTGGACTTCCAGAAATGTCAAGGAAAGAACTCAGGTGGCTCATACCTGTAATCCTAGCTACTCAAGATATCAGCCTGAGCAGGAAAGTCTGTAAGATATATATATCTCCAATAATTAACTACCAAAAAGCCAAAAGTAGAGCTGTGGCTCAAGCAGTGCCACCCTTGAACAAAAAATGTTAAGAAAAGAATACCCCAGTCCTGAGTTCAAGCACAGAGTATCAACATCAACACACATACACACACACACACACACATACACACTTTCTTTAAATCCCCAACCTGTGGTATGCAGCTATAGCAGCTCTGGCAAATCCAGTAGTGTTCTGAGAATGCATTAGAAGAGGATAGGCCTGGCCAGATGGAGGCAGAATATCTCCGTCTACAGGTGTTACCTTACCTTTCTGCTTCATCAAAAACTGGCTGGCTTTTAAGTCACAGAGTGAATAAAATAGCAGGTTTGACCATGCCTTCTGAAAATACTTGAATCCTTTCTGAATCATCCCAATTTCAAGGTATAGTTCTCCCACTGCATTCTGAGCTTGGAGGAGCATTCCCCGTGTGGATGGACTCTGTAGAAAATGAGAAGAGGAACTCCTCCTTAGGGGATCAAAACTCAACAGACACCACTGCCAGATACCCTGCAAGAAAGATTCAACTGTAGCAAGGTACTGCTGGCTCATACCTGTAATCATAAATACTCAGGAGGCTGAGATCTGAGGATTGTGGTTCAAAGCCAACCTGCACAAGAAAGTCTGTTAAGACTCTCTCTCATCTCCAATCAGCCAGCAAAATCCTGGAATTTGAACTGTGACTCATGTGGCAGAGTGCCAGCCTTGAGTAAAAAAAAAGCCGGTTGAGGGCCAGGAGTTTGGCCTAGTGGTACCGTGCTTGCCTAGCATGCACGAAGACCCGGGTTCAATTCCTCAGTATCACATACATAGAAAAAAAAGCCAAAAGTGGTGCTGACGCTGAAGTGATAGAGCCTTGAAAAAGTCCAAGGACAGTGATCAGGCCCTGTCTTAAGCTCAAGCCCAGGACTGGCAAAAAAAAAAAACAAAAAACAAAAAAAACCTAGTTGAGTTCAAGCCCCAGCATTGGCATTAAAAAAAAAAACTCATTTGTCATAAAATTATTTATACATATTACTTTGTCTTTCAGCTAATTTAAAATATTTAGTTAATAAATGGTTGTGATGAAACCTTTATCAGGAGACACTGAAAACTAATAGTATATCTTGGACAGTGTCTCCATGGGTTCTTAGCTAAAGATAATACAAGCTTAGAAGACTAACCTGACAATGTTCTGCACATTTTAAGTGGACCAGGGGAGGTGGGATCCAGAACTCACCATGAATGGCTGGAAATGCTTCTTGAATTCAAATGTAGCCAGAGAGCTGCTAACTTTATATTTAACACATTTTTGCTTAGGGGATTGAATTTACATTCTTACTGCTCTAGAACATTTATTTCAGGGTATTTGAATTTCATTAATTAAAATCACTTCTCAACAAAACTTTAGCAATGCATAAGAAACCACTGGATGGTTAGTTTTTAAAATGTACTGTTCAAGCAATGAGACTCAGGAAAGAGTTACCTTACTGGGTTTTATTTGTTTGTTTGGTTGGTTTTGTTCTAGTACTAGGTCTGGAATTTAGGGCCCTAAATATGTGTAGATAGGGGCAAGGACAAAGTTTTAGGAAAATTTGGAAGTCTTGGTTTTTAAATAAAAATAGCTTTCTTAATCTGTGATGATTTTAGACTTGTCCACAAACTCAACTAAAATCAGTAAAATCTTTATAAGCTTTTTAAAAAGGCGATAAATGTCATCCTAAACAGAAGAATAGTTATGTTATTAGAAAAACTTTGACTGTATTCAATAAAGGCAAAAGTCAGTATTTCAGGAAAAGCAAATCAAAGCTAGATGCTGGTGGCTCATGCTTACAATCCTAGCTACACAGAAGGCTTAGATCTGAGGACTGGGTTTGAAGACATCTTAGGCAGAAAAGCCCAGATACATATGTATGTATGTTTGTATTTATGTATTTATCTAATCTCCAGTAAACTACTCAGAAAAAGCCAGAAGTGGTTCTGTGGATCAAGTAGTAGCGAGCTAGCCTTGAGCAAAAGAGACTCAGGGACAGCACCTGAACCCAGAGTTTAAGCCCTAGCACCAGCAAAAATAAAAGAAAAGAAAGTAATCATAGCTTCCTGAGCCCAGCCTAGTAGTATGCATTTGGAATCCCAGCTAATCAGGAGCTGGAGATGGGAGGATCATAGTTCAAGACCAAATCACTCAATCAAACAGAAAAATAGGGTTTATAACCTATTATCCCAGCTATGCTAGAGGATCTGACCAGAAAGGTCTTGGGTTCCAGAACATCCCTGGCCAAAACATTTGAGAAACTTCATCTCAATGAAAAGAATTGGACAAGATGGAGCACTATTGTTATCCTTGATTCAGCAGAAAGCATAAATAAGAAAATGGAAGTCCAGGAGTGAATACTGTGAATACTTAGTGGAGAAAAAAAAAACCCTCTCAAAATTAAGTAGAGGGGCCTGGAGTTTGGCCTAGTGGTAGAGTGCCTGCCTCGCATGCACAAAGACCCAGGTTCAATTCCTCAGTACCACATACATAGAAAAAGCCAGAAGTGGTACGGTGGCTCAAGGTAGAACACTAGCCTTGAGGAAAGTCCAAGGACAATGCTCAGACCCTGAGCTCAAGCCCAGGACTGAAAAAAAAAAAAATAAGTAGAGCAACCGGGTGCCAGTAGCTCATTCCTATAATCCTAGCTATTCAGGAGGCTGAGATCTGAGGATCACAATTCAAAGCTAGACCAGACAATAAAGTCCGTGAGTCTCTTATCTCCAAGTAATAACAGAAAAAGACAGAAGTAACACTGGCTCAAATGGTAGAGCTCTACCGATGAGTACAAAAGCTCAGGGACAGCACCCATGTCCTGAGTTCAAACCCTACAATCAGCAATAGATAGATAGATAAATAAATAAATAAATAAATAAATAAATAAATAAATAAAATAGAGCAAAAAAGGGTACAGCTAAGTACCTGCTAAACAGGCCCTGAGTTCAAATTGCAGTATTACCAAAAACAAAAATCAATAGAGAACCTGGGGCATGGTTCAAGTGGCAGAGCACTTACTTGACAAGTATGAGGCCCTGAATTTAATCCCTCTATAACACACACACACACACACACACACACACACCACATGCAAAATCATAGCCTAGCCATGGTGGCTCACGCCTGTAATCCTGCCTATTCAGGAAGGAGGCTGAGATCTGAGGATCGTGGGTCAAAGCCAGTCCTGTACTAAAGAACGTGAGACCTTTATCTCCAATTAATCACTAGAAAGTAGGAAAGGGGGCTGTGGCTCCAAGGGTAGTGCAGTAGCCTTGAGCTGAATAGCTCAGGGACAACACCCAGACCTAGGGGTAGGGCAGTAGGGCAGTAGCCTTGAGCTGAAGAGCTCAGGAACAGTGCCCAGGCCCAGATTCAAGCCCCACTACTGACAAAAAAGACAGATAGGAAGGAAGGAAGGAAGAAAGGAAGGAAGGAAGGAAGGAAGGAAGGAAGGAAGGAAGGAAGGAAGGAAGAAGGAAGGGAAGGGAAGGAGGGAAGGAAAGAAAAGAAATAAAATAGAGGACGATTTGTAGACTAAGTCACAAATAAACAAAGATAAAAGAACTTTGAGAATACCCAGAATAAAACTTTGAGGCTCTGCAGGGTTTTCCTGTTACCTGCATGAGCATGTCCTCAGCACTCAGGAACAGCTCTTCTGCTTCATTGGTCTTGCCCATGTGCTTCAAGAAACTTCCGATAAACAGTATCAGCCGGCATTTGTCGGTGTCATTTATCTGTAAAAGTCTGCATTCCAGCACTGGGATGAAAAGAAAACTGAATGATCCTAAAACCTCCTGAGCACAGTGCTCAGCCTGAATCCTCAGGCAGAGTTGAACACAAGATCCTCAATTCTCATGCAAGGGACAAGCACCTTACTTACATTACGATCTACACGTATAGTACCAACTGTTTTCATCTGTGACACAAAAAACATACTATTATTAAATACCTTGATGTGCAAATTTTGAAAACAAACATCAAAAAAGTATTTAGATAGCGCAATCTATGCACTGCCATAATTTGCATTTTGGATAAATTTCAAAATAAAGATGGTAGTATCTCTTACACAATTCTGCCCTCTGTTGCAGCTATCTTGAATTGCTGGCTTTGTTTTTATTTTCTTCAATTTTGGTCTGAATATCTTCCTACATAAGACTAAAATGTACTAAAAGCCAGGCATTGGCGGCCTCTGCCTATAATCCTAGCTATTCAGGAGGCTGAGATCTGAGAATTATGGTTCAAATCCAACCCTGCATAGGAAAGTCGATGAGATTCTTCATTAACTATTAAAAAATAAAAGCTGAAAGAGGAACTGGTGAGAGAGAAAAAAAAAAACTTAGGCCCTGAGTTCAAGTCCCAGCGTGTACCCACACACACACACACAGAGTGTACTGCATAACCTCATTAAAATTTAACTACAAACTCCAGAACAGCTGTTCTGAATATACGTAGTAGAGATTTGCATCTGTTGATGGAACATGGTCCTTGTGTGCACCAGGCATTGTTGGAACTAGATCTTGGAATTGCTGGCTTTACCGGAAAGAAAACATCAAAACAAAACAAGGCATTCATAGGAATGTGTGTGCATTTATACCTTACATAGAGCTGAAATATGTAATAAAAATGTGTATTAAAACTTTTTTGCCGATGCTGGGGTTTGAACTCAGAGTCTGGGAACTGTCCCTGAGCTTCTTTTGCTCAAGGCTAGCACTATACCACTTAAGCCACATTCCCAGCTCCATAATAAAAGTTTTGAACCTAAAGACTCAGCTAAATACATGGTTGGACAAAGTGGTTCCATTCAGAATTTCTCCTCTCATATGGTCTAGTACAGAAACTTCACTTGCTCCTGAGTTACATTTGAAACCATCCTCGAGGTCCCTTTGTTCATGTGGAGGCCACCACGACACATGCACCTTCCCTTCTTCCCCTGCCTGCTCTCCTGTGTGTCACTGCCATGCGGGAAGGAGACACACATGAAGCACTATTGTGAGCCACACAACATTGTAGATTCTGAGCAAGCAAACAAGGCTGAAGTCTTCAGCACTGAAGCCAGCTAGAAGAGAGTGTGCTTCAGGTCAAAGGGCAAAACGAAAACAGAGCCAGGGGAGATAGAATATCGCAGGCCTCTGTCACAACATTGGTCCAAAGTGGCCATCCAAGCAAAGGGGCTTGAGGCTGGAATGAAAACCAAGAGGAAGAGCCAGGACACAGAGCAGCATCAGACCCTCAAGCAGCAGCTAGAGCAGGCAAGTAAGGGTAGCCAGTAACTTCAGAATCATTTTGAAAACTTTTTACATTTATTATCTTTTAAGAGTTGTACAAAAAAAGATGCCATTCAACAAAATTTTGAGAACTCAGAAACGTGTCAATCCATTGATATTTTCATTAAAGTTATTTTTTTATCTGTAACTCAGTTGGAGAAGAATTGATGATTTACTACACTGAGTTGTTCCAGCCAAGAATACGGTTCTGTCTCCCTGTATACTGAAATCATAGTTCCTGCATTTTGACAAATAAAGAAATAAAATGAAACTAGGTTCTGGTAGCTTACAGGTGTAATCCAAGCTACTCCGGAGGCTAAGAACTGAAGATCAAAGTTCAAAGCACCAAAAAGAGCCAGAAATGGAACTGTGACTAAAGTGGTAGAGCATTAACCTTGAACACAAAAGCTCAAGGTCAGCACCCAAACGCTGAGTTTAAGCCCTAGGACTGGTAAAATAAAATAGAAATCCTGTGTATTTCTTGTTAAATCTGATCTTAGTTCATATTTTCTGTGATCATTGCAAATTGGGTCCTTTGTGCCCTTTATTTATGCCTAGTTATTTAAAATTTTAATCAGCAAGTTCGTTCAATCTATCTAAGATGTTTAGAGGTTTCTGAAGGTTCCCAAGCAGTCATGAAAACCTGGTATTTTTAATTTACTTCAACCTTCTGTTAAGACCCTGTAGCATCACATATTTATCCTTTTCCCTCATTGGAAAGCTCTCTGCTTAGTAAGTTGATATCTGCCCAACCCACCTCGACAACCACCTGGAGGACAGCTAGCCATCTGCCAAGATGGACCTGTTTCCAGAACCCAGCCTTCTGCCCACATTGAGCACCCGGCCTCCAAGAGATCTCCATTACCCTCTCACACATGCACCGCTTTCTTCTTCAGTCTTTGTCCAAAAATGCAACTGCAGCCAGAAATGTATTTTCTTTACTTTTATATGACCTATAAAAAATATATCCCAAGGCCGGGAGTTTAGCCTAGTGGTAGAGTGCTTGCCTAGCATGCACAAAGACCCGGGTTCAATTCCTCGGTACCACATAGAAAAAAGCCGGAAGTGGTGCTGTGGTTCAAGTGATAGAGCTCTAGCCTTGAGAAAGCCCAAGGACAGTGCTCAGGCCCTGAGTTTAAGGCCCAGGACTGACAAAAAAAAAAAAATACCCCAAGCCTTGACATTGTTGTCTAGCTCAAAATCCTCTCTACTAATCATCCATTAAATTACTAATCATCTGCTACTAGATTTTATTCAGAATGCGTTGCTCAGAGGAAAATAACCTCAGGAGAGGTAAGTCCAGGACTCCAAACTGTTATCATTTCCAATAAAGCTAACTTGATATTCTCCTCCAGCCACCAGGGTGCAGCAAAGGACACAGTCAGGAAGGAGAACTAATCCTGTAGATGTAGGTACAACATTCAAATCAACAGCAAGAAACCCTGGGATACTCCCAGAGCCTCTGGCTACTGATGACACCTTTAGAAAAGTGATCTTTTAAAGGACCTTTCTTGAAACCATCAGCGGTCAAAAGTATAAATACACTACAAATCTCTCAGAACAGAAGGGAAAATAGAAAAATGAGGCCCCAAAGGGTAATGATTCTTCGTTTCCTGAATAGGGAGAGGGGGGATTGTGGCTAAGGAGATGATCCTATATACCCCATGAACCAGAGCTCTCCTACCTGGCAGCAGATCTACCACCTCCCCATAATCCCCTTCCTCCCACCGGTGCTTTAGGGAAAATTAACTGTGGGATGATGCCTGTCTACCCAAGGCTCTGGGCCGTGAACTGCTGATCCCACTTGGACTCAACTCTCAGAGGGCCCTGTGATTTAAAGAGATACAGAATGTCCACCAATCATCTCTACTAGAAAAGGAGGCCAAGAAAGAACAGACAATTCTCCAGATTGCAAGCTAGAATACAGGGTTTCTCTAAGAATTCTTTGAAAGGATAGTCTGGTTAGGGATTTTGACTCAGCATCACTTGAGGACATAGTAGCATATAACTAGGGTTATGTATGGCTTCAGAACTGTGGTTAAAAAGGGTGGGGGATCCAACAGTGAAGAGAGCCACTGTGACATGTAATCGTGTACAGTCCTGTGCCTATTCCATGGGATTCCTGGTTCTCACATATTGCAGTATTAGGTGACTTCCTTCCATGCATCCTCCAGTTCTTACACTCTTCATTTTGCTGTGGTAAACAGCACAGCAAGAAAAAAGAGAAACTGTTGCAAAATTAACCCTTGTTTCCAGAAGCTGTTGGCTTTAATTTGGGAAGGAGTGATTGGGTTGGTTAGAATTATGTGGGAAACAGGAGAATGTAACTTATGGCCACTCTATCTCCTAGCAAAATTGAGGTACTGTTGCTCACTGTACCTGACAGCGTACATCTCCTCTTCATCTTGTGGCACTCATCGGCTTTAATCTTCTCCACTGACAACATATAGGCCGCTGAAGCATCGTAGCCAGCCTCTGACAATATATTCCAGTAATGGATGAAGTGTAGCCTTGTCCACAAGCTGGGACTTTTGATCTTTGAGATAAAATCTGTAATGCTTATAACACAACATATGAATGAAAATACTTTCAGTACTTCTTATCTTGAAGGAAGGTGTTCTCATAACTGCTTTTCATTAGCTTTGTCACAAAATTCTTAACTAACAATACTTTTGGTTGGTCACCAGATAAATACCAGCCTTTCATTCTTCAGCAATTGGGGTCAGTACCTTTTATCCACCCGAGATGACTGCCCCTTCCTCCTGGAAGGGCCAAGGGGCCTGTCCAATCATGCTTCTCCAGTTCTCTAATGTGTTATTTTTCAAAGTCGCCTTACTGTTGATTACTATTCAGTAACTGGCTGACTCATATTAGATGGACAGGGGCTTAAGGGCTGTTATCTATATGTACTTCTACACCCCTGAGCTTACCACCATGTGGAAGGTAGGATGGGACATCAAAGGGTGCTTGATGAATTAGTGGCTAAGTAGTAAAGAAGAAAGAAGCAGGGGAAGGAAGGGAGCGGGAGAGGCAGAAAAAGAGAAGGACACTAAAGGAAAAGAATAGATGAACACAGAAGTTGCCAGCAGGACCACAAGTCTATCCTTCCCTGACCCTTGTCCTTGTCCTCTGCTCTCCAAATGCCAGTTTACTTTGAAAGGAAGAATGCATGCGGTGTAAAAAGAGGAATAGTTTGGGCCGGGGGTTTGGCCTAGTGGTTAAAGTGCTTGCCTAGGGGCCGGGAGTTTGGCCTAGTGGTTAAAGTGCTTGCCTAGCATGCATGAAGACCCGAGTTCGATTCCTCGGTACCACATACATAGATAAAAAGCCAGAAGTGGTGCTGAGGCTCAAGTGGTAGAGCTCTAGCCTTGAGAAAGTCCAAGGACAGTGCTCAGGCCCTGAGCTCAAGCCCAGGACTGGCAAAAAATAAATAAATAAATAAATAAAGTGCTTGCCTAGCATGCACGAAGACCCTGGTTCGATTCCTTGGTACCACATACATACAAAAAAGCTGGAAGTGGTGCTGAGGCTCAAGTGGTAGAGCTCTAGCCTTGAGAAAGTCCAAGGACAGTGCTCAGGCCCTCAGCTCAAGCCCAGGACTGGCAAAAAAAAAAAAAAAGAGGAATAGTTAAAGAAATATGACTGTGCTGGGTGACATGGCTCACACCTGTAATCTTAGCTACTCAGGAGGCTGAGATCTAAGGATTGAGCACTAAAGACCTTGAGACTCTTATCTCCAATTAACCACTAAAAAAACAAAAGTGGTGCTGTGGCTCAAGGGGTAGGGTTGTAGCCTCGAGCTGAAGAGCTCAGGGACAGAGCCGAGGCCCGAGCCCCATGACCAACCAAAAAAAAAAAAAAGAAAGAAAGAAAAAGAAAAGGAAAGAAGTAGGAATGTATCTTGCTCAAGGGTAACTCAATACAGCTCTGATAAGGGAAAAGCTATACCAGCCTCAACACAAAGGGAGAGACTCACCTAGGGCTTGTGAGAAAGCTGCACAGACCAGACCAGCAGCTGCTCATCTTCAGATGCCATGGCAACTCTTGATAAACTCTCCAAAAACCAGTTTGCCGCTGGAAGAATCTCATCAAGATTTGGTGAAAATATTTTTTTTTCTGATTTGTTGGGTTCAGAAATGTATATGGATTGCTTTCTCTCACAGGAGTGATTACACCTATTTAAACATGAATTGCAGTTTTAACATCTCTAACATCTTAGTATATAAAAATAGCATAGTAGAAATCTGACTCTTCTGTAAATATAACTAGAGAAATGAGCTAGCATGAAGAGAAAAGTGAATTTTTATCTATCAGTCTGAATTTTCCCACGCTCCCCCTCCCCCGAAGAATTAATTCTACTTATGGTCACTGGTGAACATGTTGGCTTTTTAAGTTGCTTTCCCTTCCCCTAAGAAAGTATCCATGACCTCGTATTCTAATTTAAATATAAAGCACAGTTTCTGCCTACATAATTTTCAAGCATTAGTAGGTATACATTTAAAGACATATGAATCCATTGCCGCCAGTGAATACAAGGGGGAAATGAGCAAAGAGATGGAAAAGTTGACATCAGAGCCATGATGGCTCTACCTAAGAATAATGGATGGCCAGGGGTTTGGCCTAGTGGTAGAGAGCTTGCCTAGCATGCACGAAGACCTGGGTTCAATTCCTCAGCACCACAAACATAGAAAAAAGCTGGAAGTGGAGTGGTGCTGTGGCTCAAGTGGTAGAGCTCTAGCCTTGAGAAAGCCCAAGGACAATGCTCAGGCCCTGAGCTCAAGCCCAGGACTGGTGAAGAAGAAGGAGGAGGAGGAAGAGGAGGAGGAGGAGGAGGAGGAGGAGGAGGAGGAGGAGGAGGAGGAGGAGAAGGAGAAGGAGAAGGAGAAGGAGAAGGAGAAGGAGAAGGAGAAGAAGAAGAAGAAGAAGAAGAAGAAGAAGAAGAAGAAGAAGAAGAAGAAGAGCAGGAGGAAGAGGAAGAGGAGGAAGAAGAAATGAATCCCAGAAGAAATGGACCTGATACATCATGCTACCCAGACACAGGCTTCTTAAGAAGTACTAGAAGGGTTTTGTTATGTTAAATTCTGGTGAGATCAAAACCAAAATAGAAGTATTTCTAAATTTGCTGCTTGACATATTTCCCTGTAAGACAAATGGCACACCCAGCCTAGCTCATCATAAGAACTATTAACCAAAAGGGAGCCATTATTTAAATAACTATTCTGCATTTCCATGGAATTGACTTCCAGCTCACTCACACACTTGGAGAGACTGGGATATCCAGTTGAGTGTTTTGGTGTACAGCTCTATTGAGATTACTGAAGGAAAAGGAAACACCGTTCCACTAGATGTGGTAAAGGCATTTTGTGAGTAATAAATTGGGAGATTAGGAGAGGGAATGAGAGGGGGGGAAGGGAGGAAGGAGTGAGGGAGGGAGGGAAGAAGGGAGGGAGGGAGGGTGGGAGGGAGGGAGAGATGGGTCCAATATTACTCTGAGACCATAATTTGGAGTGTTACACACACGTGAAATATACAGCACATACTGGCTCAGTGGTAGAGCATATACTCTGTTTCACAGTATGAAGATGCAAGGAAAAACAAGGTACAAAATATTTTCATGGACAATGATCTCATCAGGAGAACAAAAATATGAGGCCCCATTAAACAAAGGAAGCTAATTAAAATCAAGGAGATCAGATGACTTGCCCAGTCAGCACAGGGCTGGCAACTGAAGAAGCATGGTTAATTCACATATTCTGATTGAATCCCATGCTCTTCCAGCCACATGTGGGTGTAAGGCATGGTTTGATCCCAGCATCATCATTGAGGGCAAAGTACAGCCCTGTTCCCATTGACAGACTTAATGGCTGACATTTGTAGAGTACTGCTGTCAGTCACTATGGGACAGGAGAAGCTGGGCTGACAAACACTTTTACAGAAGTGTAAAAAAAAAAAAAAAAAAAAAAAAAAAAAACAAAGCTTTCCTGGGTGTGGTGACTCGTGCCTGTAATCCTAGCTACGCAGGAGGCTGAGATCTGAGGATTGTGGTTCAAAGAACCAGTTCTGGCACTAAAGACCTTGAGACTCTTATCTCCAATTAATCACTAGAAAGTGGGAAGTGGGACTGTAGCTCCAGGGGTAGGGTGGTAGCTTGAGCTGAAGAGTTCAAGGCCCAGAGTTCAAGTCCCATGACCCACGAAAAAAAAAAAAAAGCTTTATTACTGGGGACCTAGAATTCAAATCCACGTCTCCTCACTAGTAAGAACAGCTATCTTGAATATGGCCGGTGGCCACCTGAGAGTGGGAGTGCTAATCAGTATACCAAATGCTGTATAAACATGAATGAGTATTGTGAGACTCTCAAGGTAAATTCTATTATTATTCTTATTTTGCAGGTAGGAAATGCAAGTGCTAAGAGGGTGACTAACACCTTGTACAAAGTAATACCTATTCTATAAGAGGCTAAAGCTATTGCTCTTAACAACAAAAAAGTCACTTTTAGTAGAGGCCAGGGTGATTTTTTTGGAAGAATCAAAGGTAGACTCTGCCAAATAGCATGCAGGGCCAGAATGAGCTGAGGATAGGGTGAAATGAGGCCACTTGTGTCCCCTGATCACAATGTCACGTACAGATGATTCACACCGCTTCTCTTGGGCTCAGGCTGCTGGCTCCTATTTCCAATGAAGGCAGATACCAGAAACTGAAATCCCATGCTGCCTCTCAAAACAACAGAAATGGAAGCCATCAGAAACTGTAAGCCCTCCCCCTATACAAACAGCCAGAAATAGCTGTGCATTTGTTCAGGAAATACCTACTAAGTATAATTAGAATAGGTCTCAGGACATTCAGACCTGATGGAGTGATCAAAAACTCTCTGAATGAATTGGCTAGTAGTAATTTAGGTTACAAATGGGATATACTACCAGACAGAGAATTAATATTTAAAAAAACAACAAGGAACATACATGTAAGGAAGACCAACTTGCCTCAAAATGATTGCTATGACATTTTGACAAAAGTCAAAAGATAGCCCTTTACAAACACTATCAGGATAGATTCAGGTCCTAGAGCCCTGGCTTTGAGTCATGCATGTCCATGCATGTGTGCTGGGCTTGTTCTTCATGCCCAGGTTACACGGACGGGAATTATTGCCGTTCCAGTTCTTCATGCCTCATTCTGCAGCACAATAACTTGCATTTCTGACAATGCTATAGTGTTTATATTTGAGGGCTCATAGAACAGAAAAGGGGTTCAATGGGTACACAGAATTTTAGCATCTACACCATGACCCCATAGCCTCTGTACCCAACAGTGTTATCATTCTTAGGGAAATAGAGAAATTAATCCAGTGCAAACAACCACAGAGCAAATGAATGGAAGAACTGACACTGATCTAAAAGCAACAACATTCCTATGCTTGCTCTCTCCTCCACATCATATTAAGATGTAGGGGAATCTGCGTTGGGAGTGTGGCTCAAGTAGTAATCAATCCCTGTGTTCAAACCCCAGTACACCCCGGGAAAAAAAAGAAAAGAACAAAAAGATATTAGGAATAGAATGACTAAACTGAGATATTTTTTCCAAAAATGAAAGTAAAAAAAGAATATAGTACAGGGCCGAGAGCATGGCCTAGTGGTAGAGTACTTGCCTAGCATGCATGAAGCTTGGAGTTCAATTCCTCAGTACCACATACACAGGAGAAAAAAAAAAAGCCAGAAGTGCTACTGTGGCTCAAGTTGTAGAGCATTAGCCTTGAAAAATAAAAATAAAAAACCCCAAGGATAGTATCCAGGCCCTGAGTTCAAGTCCAGGACTGGCAAAAAAAAAAAAAAAGAATATGGTACAAGAAAATGAAGTTGGGCACCAGTGGCTCACACTTGTAATCTTAGCTACTTAGGAGGTTGAGATCTGAAGATCACAGTTCAAAGCCAGCGCAGGCAAAAAAAAAAATGTACCCATGAGACTCTCATCTCCAGTTAACCACTCAAAACCTGGAAGTGGTACTCTGGCTCAAAGTGTAGCTCAGGGAGAGTGCTCAGGCCCTGAGTTCAATCCTCATAATCAACCAAAAAAAGGAAGGAAGGAAGGAAGAAGGAAGGAAGGAAGGAGGGGAGGAAGGAAGGAAGGAAGGAGAAAAAAAGAAATAGGCAGAGTTTAGAATCTACCCAGAGATTGTGATTTAAAAAAAGATTTTTTTCAGAAGCTCTCTGTGCTTAATTGTTATAGAATGCTCGGCATCTAGATGAAATGTGTCTGTGTAGTTTCTTATGAGGTACACCTCACAAGGGATCAAGAATTTGATTTCAAAGTTGGGCAGAGATCACTCATTTCTATCCAGTAGCCACTCCCCTCTTCTTTAGTGACAGAACACAGCCTTGGCTTAAAACACAGTGCACTCAGTTGAAATATTCACCCCCAAATGTCCTTGTGTAAACTATGGGCCAAGTAATGAACTTCTGGGTTAAAAAAAAAAAGTAAATAGAAATGCTCACAGGAAACTTGTAAGAAAGCTCTTTCAAAGGAAGTGGAAAGCCCTTTGTCCTTCCTGTTGCCTAAAAGGTAATTGCTGGTGCTCCGGCAACCATGAACATGCATTAGCCTTGAGAACATAAGCCAGTGCAGTATGCCAAGGACACAGAAGAAGTTGAGTCCCAGTGATCCTGTGAAGCCAGTAGAGGTGCCTAGGGCTGTCTATGTGCAGAAGTTAACAAACCCTTGGGTTCGGCCAGAGCCAACTGATGTCAGATCTCAGTTAACCTGAGTAAACCTCATAAACATTTTTATGCATAGCTGTTGATCGAGTTTTCCCTGAGCAATCTTGCCATAAGTTTCTTCTCCTAGGTGACCCTACTTCCCCTTAGCCAGCAGACCTGGGCCTTACCAAGTAGTTGGTGTTCCACAGCATGTCGCAGGGATTGGTGCTGGAAATAGAGGAGGCCATTGGGCTTCTCTTGGATCCAGTATTTGGTGGCATTGCGGAAGGCAGCCCAGTGTACTGTAGTCACTCTGTAATGATGCCTATAACCCAGCAACTCCAAAAGATGGAGCAGCTCATCCTCGGCTAGCCCACAGTGTGCAACACACAGTAAACACAGTGCGTCCGACAACCAGCCATGCAGCCCTAAAGGATGTTGGGGGGGAGGGTGGACAGAAAAAGAGCAATCCTGAGTCAGGGTGCATCTTCAGTACTTGACATGACTAACCTTGTAATCACCCTCTAGTAACCATGGCCCCTGCCTTTTTCTTTCTTTCTTTCTTTCTTTCTTTCTTTCTTTCTTTCCTTCTTTTTCTTTTTTTTTTTTTTTTTTTTTTGCCAGTCCTGGCTTGAACTCAGGGGCCTGAGCACTGTCCTTGGGCTTTCTCAAGGCTAGAGCTCTACCACTTGAGCCTCAGCACCACTTCTGGCCTTTTTTCTATGTATGTGGTACCGAGGAACCGAACCCAGGTCTTCATGCATGCTAAGCAAGCACTCCACCACTAGGCCAAACTCCCAGCCCTGCTCCTGCCTTTTAAATGAGGGAAATGAAGCCAGACCAGTTAGAATATTTACTCAAAGTTACACAGAAGTTAAGTGCTAAACAGGGATTTGAACTCAGTCTGGTTACTTATTAAATTGTGGTCTCTATTCTCACCAATTATCTCTAGTGGTTTTTATATGTTCTATTGACATCTTTGTTGAGGAATCTTTAGTAAAGTCAACTTATACCTAGGGATGCAATGGTTTTGCTGTAAGATTGTTCTCCTGCTATGTTTTCTCACACATCACTTGAGAGGCAGCTTTTTATTACTTACCTGTCCCTTAGGTTTTGGTCCTATAGTTAAGCTTTATGACAACAAACTGTAAAGAGATCCGTCGCACCACTGAGAAACATGACAACATGGTCTACCATGTTAAATGTATTCCCTATGCCATGACTGGGAGATGAACCCAGGTTGCCTGCAATCTTAAGCAAATCATTAGCCTTAACTATACAAGATTCTCCTCCTCACGCTAGTCTGGTTCTTCCTAAACCTGTGGCCCAGCTTCCAGGGTTTGGATGGAAGTCTCTGGACAGGGCTTATGGTGGAGCTGTCCCTGTGGGTAAAGGCACAAAGGGAGGAGTCCTGGGCTCCTTATAGCCTACCCTGGCTCTAGGTATCAGGGCAATGGGCCATACAGCCTGAATGACTCTTCCAGATGGCAAAAGTCTCGTTTCTACCTGCTTGGCATGAGAAAGGGTAAGATAAATGTAAAGCCAACTGATTTACAGAAATGGAAACTCTAGAACAAAGAATGGGGCTGAAGATAAGTTGGAATCAATGTGGTTTTTTTTTTTCTTTTTCTTTTTCTTTTTTTGTCGGTCATGGGGTTTGAACTCTAGGCCTGGGTGCTGTCCCTGAATTCTTCAACTCAAGACCAGTACTCTACCATTTGAGCCACCATGCCACTTCTGTCTGTTTACCGTCCTGAAGAAAAGAGTGTTATGTTAGAATCAAAGAGGAAAACTCAAATATCTGAATAGACTTTTGCGGCTCATAGCTGGAACAGTGGCTTGTAAGAATAAATTCTCTCAAGAGCAAATTGTGGAAATATCATTAAATTCCTGACTAGAGGGTGGAATATTGTTGACAATAAACAATACAGTTGATTATAGGATGATCTGATGAGAATAACTTAATAACTTCTATCAGAAAGAAAAGAGCTATTTCAGAACTGAGATACAGAAGAGATTTAGGCACAAACCAGGATCAAGATGCCAGCAAAGGAGGGGGACCTCTTTTATGAAGGATTGTGACAGCAAAAACAGAACTGTCTGGGGATAGACAGGACCACAGATGTCCAGGAGGAAGCCAGGAATCAAGGGACCTCCACAACAGTACTTGGTCAACCACCTCAGAAGAAGACTGCTGGCCAAATGACAAGCAAGCAACCCAGCACCAAGGTCTTCATGCATGCTAGGCAAGCACTCTCTACCTCTAGGCAAAACTCTCAGCCCAGCACCAAGGTCTTGAAGTTTAATTTCAACAAATAGAGACACGGGAAACATTCAAATCCTCCTTTGATTAAAAACGTCTTGAATTGACTGAAAACAGATGGAATTGATACAATAACCCAAATTGTCAGAAAACCAATAGGACTGATATTGTTAACCTGAACTGTGCTGTGAGTGGGACTATGGGATCAAAAGGCAGATTTAAAGTGAGTTAGAGAGATGACCAGCCACTACTGGCAAGTGCCTCTCATCCACGCTACCTGGGAGATGGAGATCAGGAGGACTGAGGTTCCAAACCTGCCTAGGCAAAAAGTTTGTGAGAGTCCCATCTCAACAGAAAAATCTAAAGCTGGGCACTGGTTTCCCTAGCTACTCAGGAAGGTGAAGTCTGAGGAGTGTGGTTCAAAGCCAGATTGGGCAGGAAAGCCTGTCTGAGTCTTTTTTGTTTGTTTGTTTGTTTTTGCCAGTCCTGGGCTTGAGCTCAGGGCCTGAGCACCGTCCTTGGACTTTCTCAAGGCTAGAGCTCTACCATTTCAGCCTCAGCACCACTTCCGGCTTTTTTTTCTATGTATGTGGTGCCAAGGAATCGAACCCAGGTCTTCATGCATGCTAGGCAAGCACTTTAACCACTAGGCCAAACTCCTGGCCCAAGAGTTTATTAAGCTCATCAGTTAATTGATGAGCTGATTTTTTTTTTTTTTTTGCCAGTCCTGGGCTTGAGCTGAGGGCCTGAGCACTGTCCTTGGACTTTCTCAAGGCTAGAGCTCTACCACTTGAGCCTCAGCACCACTTCCGGCTTTTTTCTATGTATGTGGTACCAAGGAATCGAACCCGGGTCTTCGTGCATGCTAGGCAAGCACTTTAACCACTAGACCAAACTCCCGGCCCCCCGTCTGAGTCTTATCTCCAATTAACCACCAAAAAACCAGAAGTAGCACACTGGCTTATGGTGGAATGGCTAGGAGTTTTGCCTAGTGGTAGAGTGCTTAGCATGCAAAGACCTGGGTTCCATTCCTCAGTACCACATATATAGAAAAAAGCTGGAAGTGGTGCTGTGGCTCAAGTGGTAGAGCTCTAGCCTTGAGAAAGTCCAAGGACTGTGCTGGGTCCCTGAGTCCAAGACCCAGGACTGGCAAAAAAAAAAAAAAAAAAAAATAGTAGAGTGCTAACCTTAAGCAAAAAGTCCAGGGACTGGCAAAAAGCCAGGTACTGAGTTCTAGCTCCACAAACACCACCATCAACAACAACAAAAAATCTGGACAAGGTTGCTTATCACGCCAGCTACATGAGAAGTGTAAATAGAGGATTGTGGAGTAAGCTAGCCCAGGTAAAAGGCAAGATCCTATCTCAAGAATAAAGAGAATGGAGGGGGGAAAGGGTTGAAGGTGTAAGTTAAGTAGCAGAGCACTTGCCTAGCAAGCAAGAAGCCCAGAGTGCAAACCCTAGTACTGGGAAAAAAGAAAAAGAGAGAGAAAAGAAATAATGAAGGAGGTACATTTCTCAGACTCCTGGAAAATGTGACTGAAATTTGTTTGTAATATAATTTTTTATGCACACAGCTCTGTAGATAATTCTCTAATTTGACAGTATATAGCTGGGAGTTTGACAGTATAAATACTTAGCATACAGTTAAATTTGAATTTGAAATGAACAACAAATTTCTAATATAGGTATGTCCCCTAAAATATTTTGGGTATACTTATACTAAATCCAAATAATCTGGAATAATAATGAAATAATCCAAATTATTTGGTATCCAAATGATGTCTAGTATAAGCATGTCCTCTATGGTATGTGAGACATACTTCTGCTAAAAGAGTGTTTCTTGTTGACCTGAATGAAATCCAGATTGATCTAGAAGTCCTCTATTTTCTCTGACAACTCTATCCATGGACTCTGTCCCTTTGGTCGAATCTTCCACATGGCTTTCCCCTGTAGATTTACATCAAGCTGTCAACACTGCCTATGACCTACCTTCTGTAGCTACAGTGCTTGAATTTGTCTTTTTTTCGTTTGAAGTCCAACTGTAATCTTCAATCCAGCGTTTTAGAATCAACTCCCAGAGCTCCTGAATAGAGGCTACCTCCAAATACTCCCTTATACACTGGAACTCATTTCGATAGATTCTGCATTCGCTTAGCTCCCTGGCTAGGATTGTGAGTTTTAAAGGACTCAGGTTTGGTTTTTTCCTCCAAATCTGGTTGTCTTGCCAAAAGAAATCCTGGTTGGGCATGGAGAGATGCTGTTTGAAGATGCTGAGCTTTGTGTCTTCATCTCCCATGCTGGAGAGATCTATTGTCCTCACATCTGAACGGGTACAGAGAGACTTGAAGGACAAGCTGGAGGAGACTGTGCTCAGGATAAACTTGCAATGAGGAGGGAGCGAGTTAGGTAGCCAGGAAAAGTCTTTCACCTGGTGGAGTGATATATAAAGACATGTATAACATGCAAGACTTTAAAATCACTTTGAGCCAGGTGCAATGGCTCATGCCTGTAATCCTAACTACAGGATGCTGAAATCTGAAGATTCAAGGTTCAAGGTAGCCCCACACTAAAGACCATGAGACTCTTATCTCCAATTAACCTCTAAAAAACCAGGAGTGGCACTGTGGCTCAAGGGGTAGGGTGGTAGCCTTGAGCTGAAGAGCTCAGGGACAATGCTCAGGCTCAAAGTTCAAGCCCCACTACTGACTACCCCCCCAAAAAAATGGGATAAAGGGTTATAATCATAGGGTAAAGTTGGAGTTACAGATATTAAGAGTAGTGGATATCACTGGGTGTTGGTGGCTCATGCCTGTAATCTAGCTTCCTCAGGAGGCTGAGATCTGAGGATCAAGATTCAAAGCCAGCCCAGGTAGTTAACTACCAAACAGACAGAAGTAGAGTCATTTAGCTTAAATGATATAACACTAGCCTTGAACAAAAAAGCTCAAGGATAACACCCAAGCCCTGAGTTCAAGCTCCATCTGTATAATGGGAAATTGATCAGTCTCTTCCTCACAGACTTGGGTGCTTAGAATGTGTGAATATTTTTACTTTCTAAAATGGTGCCCAGCCTGTTATAAATACTGTCTATGTACTTGTTCAATATAAACTAAAGCAGTAACAAAAGTGTTAGATGGGGATTAGGATTTGGCCTGGGTTCGATTCCTCAGTACATACATACATAGAAAAGGCCAGAAGTGGTAGAGTGGCTCAAGTGGTAAAGAAACCTTTCTCTAATCCTGAACTCAGGCCCTGAGTTCAAGCCCCAAGATTGGCAAAAAAAAAAAAAAGTGCTACATGGGTATACTCGGAGATTTGCAATGCAATGGGAATATATTAAGTATACTCCAAATTGGGGGGGTCTTCCTTTTTATCCACAATTTACAAACAAATTATTATTATAGAGGATCTACAGAGGAATTAAAGTTATATTAGTCAGGTAAGGTATACATGAGTACACTTCTGTTTGGACTATATCCCCTCCTGCCCCCCCCTTCCTTTGTGATTGTTTTCTTTTTTTTTAAATTCTCTCATGGGGCTTCAACTCAGGGCCTGGGTGCTGTCCCTAAGCTTTTTTTGCTCTGTTACTTTGAGCCAGTATCACTTCCAGTTTTCTAGTGGTTGATAAGAGTCTCATGGACTTTCCTGCCAGGGTTGGCTTAAACCACAATCCTCAGATATTATCCTTCTGAGTAAGCTAGGATTACAAGTGTGAGCCACCAGACCCTACATCTTTTATAAAATAGTAATAACTGGACATTGGTGGCTGAAATCTGTAAGCCTAGCTACTCAGGAGGCTGAGATGTGAGGATTGCAGGTCAAAACTAGACTGAAAAGGAAAGTCCGTGAGACTCTCATCTCCAATTAACCACCAAAAAAGCTAGAAATGGGGCTGTGGCTCAAGTGGTAGAGGGTTATCCTTGAGTAAAATAGCTCAGGCACAGTGCCCAGGCCCTGAGTTCAAGCACCACAACTGACAATAGAAAGAAAAAGAGAAAGAAAGAAAGAAAGAAAGAGAGGGAGGGGGGGGAAGAAATTTTGTTTTAAAAAGATATTACCTTCTGACCTGAAATTCCATAAAGGCCAATTAATTCTTCAATGCCATCTAGTACAAGTATACATGGCTTTAAACTGATGGAGGCTATGAACACTTCTACTAGAAGTGAAAAGACCAAGACATTCAAGTCTTCACTAAGAAAATCCATTTCAAGATGAGCACCTACAATAGAAAAATGTAGAGCTGAGTACCTACAATATGACAATTCAAATTAGGCAAAAATGTTTCCATTTTTGTTAGAATATGTTCATTGGCTAGACAGGCAGAAGCAGGTAGGGAAGATGAGTGACAGTGACAGATGGACAGTTAACACACATCTGTAGGTTTGATTCATTTGCTCAAAGAAGTAGTGATGTTTACTACTAGGTCTCCAAAACATTTCCAGGACTCCATAGTAAAATGTGTATAAGATCCAAAGATTACTCTCATTCTCTAAAATCATGTTAGAGAGAACTTGATAAGAAGAAAAAGAAGTCACGTAGGGCAGGGAGTTTGGCCTAGTGGTAGAGTGTTTGCCTAGCATGCACGAAGACCCGGGTTCGATTCCTCGGTACCACATACATAGAAAAAAAAAGCCGGAAGTGGTGCTGAGGCTCAAGTGGTAGAGCTCTAGCCTTGAGAAAGTCCAAGGACAGGGCTCACGCCCTGAGCTCAAGCCCAGGACTGGCAAAAAAAAAAAAGAGAAGTCACGTAATCTGGGATTTTTCTGTGTCTTCTTAGCACTCCATCCATAAACATGAATTGTCTTACTACACTGGCCCTCTTCCCTTCTAGCTCATTCTGCTTTATTTCCAGCCTCAGGACTATAGTATTACTTTAACTTTCCCTGTCATCTGCAATGTTCTTTTTTCTGACTATCACATGGCTGGCCTCTTCTTGTCAATGGGATGTCTCTCCAGCAAATTCAACAGAGGGTATGTCTGGCTCCTTGTCCCACAAAAGCTGAAGCTACCTGCTGGGCATGGTGGCTCATGCCTGTAATTCTAGCTACTCAGGAGGCTGAGATCTGAACATCACCCTTCAAAGCCAGCCTGGGCACTACAAAGCTGCAAGACTCATCTCTAAATAATCACTAGAAAATGGGAAGTGGGGCTGTGGCTCAAGAGGTAGGACAGTAGCCTTTAGCTGAAGAGCTCAGGGACAATGCCCAGGGCCAGGGGTAGGGCAGTAGCCTTGAGGTGAAGAGCTCAGGGACAGCACCCAGGCCCAGAGTTCAAGCCCCATGACCCACCAAAAAAAAAAAAAAATGCTGAAGCTACCTCCTAGACCCGCCTGATTCCTCAGATGACAAAGGACTAGAGAAAGACATTTGAGTGGGGCTTATCTGTACCCCATGTACAGGCCCAGGCTCAGAAGGACAGGTGGGTCTTTTGTACCCCTCCCTTTCCTCCAACCAAAAGTGGAGGCCTGTGAAGCCATGGGAGTTGGAAGGGAGGTGGTACAGCCTCAAGATGGAAAGGAAAGATCTTCTATATCTATCTAGCAAGTCTCCCCAAAGTAAGAAATTAGCTTCCACTTGAGAGTCACTGAAATGGGATTTAGGTGACACAGCAGCAAGTTTTAACCTTACAATGGCAGGGACAATAGCCCTGTAACCTTCCTGCATCCTTCAGCATAGCATTCAGCACTGTGTGATAAGTTGCTAATTGATTTGCTGCCTGCCTTTCTCAATCAGAACAGTATTCTCTCTCTCCAAAGCTTACTTACCTGACTTTCTCCAATATTCACAGAACCCAAAAAAGTAATGAAGAGCTAAGCAATCAGTAAGGAACCAGCAAAGGAACCTGCCCTAAGAATAGTGAACTGAATAGGAAGAGCTGTAATTGAAAGGCAGGAGGGGAGAGGCACTTAACAATGCTACACCTGAGCTACTCATCTAGCTCCCTCCCCTCCTCATGCCCCTCTCTTGGTGAGACACCCAACCAGACTTCCATCCTTAAAATTCTAACACCCTAAACACACACTACCTACCACTTGAGCCACAGTGCCACTTCTGGCTTTCTGTGTATGTGGTACTGAGGAATCAAACTCAGGTCTTTATGCATGCTAGATAAGCACTTTGCCACTAAGCCATATTTCCAAACACTATTGTTATTATTAAGATGTTGTATAGAGTGGTTACTGTTTCAAGTAGCTTTTCATCTGAATCCTTCTAGTAATAGAAAAACTCCATAAAAACATGTGTTTTTGCCAAATTCTCACTACTAGGATAATGTGAAGACACATAAAGACATTCAATGTTTGGGAAAACTAGCCAGGCAGGGAATAAGTGCTTATCTCTAATTGGCCAAGCACTTTCTTTTTCTTTTTTCTTTTTCTTTTTTTTTTTATTTTTGTTGTTGTTGTTGGCTGGTCATGGGACTTCAACTCTGGGCCTGGGCATTGGCCTGAGCTCTTCAGCTGAAGGCTACCACCCTACCCATGGAGCCACAGCTCCACAGCCACAGCTCCACTTCTGTTTTTTCTGGTTGTGAATTGGAGATAAGAGTCTCACAGACTTTCCTGCCTGAGCTGGCTTTGAACCATGATCCTCAGATCTCAGCCTCCTGAGTAGCTAGGATTACAGGTGTGAGCCACTGCGCCCAGCCTGGCCACACTCTATTAAGTGGACATGAAGTGTAGCTCCATTACCGTGGTTTTTGTGCTGCAGCTCGGTGATGAAGTAATGGATCACAGACATGATGTCACTGCTTTCTGAGGTACTCCCAACGAAATACGGGATCATCAGGATGTTTGGATATTTGCTTCTGAAAGAATTCACCCAGTTGGCAATCAGAGTGGACTTCCCACAGCCACGTTCTCCAGTCAAGAGAAGAATAGACTTGTAAGTTGGAAAAGAATTTATTCTGGAAAATAAAGGGATAAAATATAGGCAAGAATATTTACTGGGGGAGGAGGAGGAAGAAAGGGTGGGAGGCAAAATTATTTTACATATATTTTTCCTCTCAGAGAGAAGGAAGTTCTAGCTTCAATTCTGGCTTTAGTTGGTTTCAAAGAAGTCATTCACCCATTTGCTTTAGTTTTGTCTTGTGTAAAATTAGAGAGTAGACACACAGGCAGCTGCTTCGGGAAATAAAGCAGCTATACAGATTCTATGGTTATCCAATGTAAACCTGGAGCATGTCAAACCTAAAATCTGGTAGAGAAAACAGTATCGTCCTAGCCCATTACTCTGCACACCATCACCAGGCTAGCTGTAGCAGGGTGAGAGGAGATCTAAACCTGAGGCATTCATGTACCAGGGACTCCCATCACTCTTGATGTCTAGAAGTGAGAAATTGAATTAAATGACTGTCACCATTGGTGACTCACTAGGAAGTCGCTTTAGCGGGGTGTGAGCTAGTAGTAATGATTACTATGGTATCTACAAACTGGAAAGGGCAAGATATAAATTGTCTTGTTGCATGTTTAGTGAAAAGTTTCTATGTAGGCTGAAGAGTCTTGGTCCCATGAATAAGTAGCCTAGACACTTGCGCCTGTGCCCTACACAATTGTGATCCCATAAATACATGTCTAGAGATTTTTCATTTTTGTGGGTACCATGTCGGGGGCAGTTTTGAGGCTTTTCCTATTTGCTACCAAGTAGTTAGTAGTATAGCTGCTGACCATTAGTGGTTGAATAAAAGCATGAAGGAATGGCACAAAATGTATGAATATGACTACAGATTCAGCACACCAAGATCATCAGTTTTAAAATTTCTTAAAGTAGAAACTCTACCTAGGCCCTGCTGGCTCACTAATTGCTAATCCTGGCAACTCAGGAGACTGAGCTCTGAGAGTCATGCCGCTGCCTGCCAGGTAGCGTGGTGGCTTAAGGAGTAGAACACTAGCTTTGAACAACAACCACAGAAAGTTCAGGGACACCAAGCACTGGTGGCTCATCCCTGTAATCCTAGCTACTCAGAAAGCTGAGATTTGAAATTGTAGTTCAGAGCCAGTCTGGGTAAGAAACCGTGAGATTCTTACCTCTAATGAAGTACTCCAAAAATGCCGGAAGTGGTGCTGTGGCTCAAGCAGCACAGCTCTACCTTTGAGCACAAAGAGATTCAGGGATAGTGTCCAGGCCCTGAGTTTAGGCCAGGGACTGGTACACAGAGGGGAGAGAGAGAGAGAGAGAGAGAGAGAGAGAGGGAGGGAGGGAGGGAGGGAGGGAGGGAGGGAGAGAGGGAGGGAGGGAGGGAGGGAGGGAGGGAGAGAGAGGGAGAGGGAGAGGGAGAGGGAGGGAGAGAGAGAGATTGAGAGAGGTTGCATCATTCTCAAGAATTATACTAATGCTGTTGTTGGGCCGGGAGTTTGGCCTAGTGTGCTTGCCTTGCATGCATGAACACCTGAGTTTGATTCCTTGGTACCACATAAATAGAAAAAAAAAAAGCCAGAAGTTGAGGCTCAAGTGGTAGAGTTCTAGCCTTGAAAAAGTCCAAGGACAGTGCTCAGGCCCTGAGCTCAAGCCCAGGACTGGCAAAAAAAAAAAAAAAAAAAAAAAAAAAAAAAAAAAAAGAATTACATTGATGTATGAGAGGGAAAAAAGGGAAGTCCTATGCCCCCAATATGGGGGTTTCAAATCTTGAAGAAAAGCTTTGCAAAAAAGGCTGAGTGAATGCTTATGAAGAAATTCTAAGAGGTGGGATTTATAGGCTCTTAGAGGAAGGGATGGGCAGAAAATGGAGAAATGGAGCAAGTAAAGGTAGCCATTCCAATTTTGGAACTCAGGTTGTTTTGCTCAATCCATAAAAAAGCTTGGCAAGTCAGGCAAGCTCATGCCTGTAAATCTTAGCTACTTAAGAGGCTGAGAGTTAAAGATTAAGATTTAAGGCCAGGCTGAGAAGACAAATTAGAGACACTCATGTCCAACTAACCAGGAAAAGTAAGAAGTGGAGGTGTGGTGGAGTGCCAGCCAACTGAGACCACAAAATTGTGAAGTCAAGGTTCAGTCTTAGGGCACACAGGTAAGCACACGCAGGTGCAGGTGTGCACGCAGGTACAGGTACACACACATACACACACACACCTGCAGAGGCTTGGAATTTCTTGACATCTTACCTGAGAACAGAGTCTAGGCTTGAAGTTAATGCTGAAGAGTTAGGATCAAGTTCCACATCCTTTAAGGCAAATTTTTCCAACACGTCAAAGGTCCTGTTGGCTTCCTTAGAAATAACAAACACTTGCTTGCACTTCTGAATAAACTCGTCATGATATAAACGTTCAAAGCTGTGCTTGTAGTCTTTATAGTAAAAAAGATAAGATCTTATAATTACATTTGTAGTTCCACCTTCTCCAACTGTATCTACTTATTATAAATGCGCACAAAGGAGTCTGCCTTCCTTTTCGGGTAGTGCTGCATCTAACCCTAGGCCAGCCATTTGACTTTGTACTTTTGGACAAGGAATCTACTTGGTATTCCAAGTAACTTAAAGCCCTCTGAAGGACAAAAGCAAAACATGTTACTTTTCCACATTGTTAACTATGTATCTAATTTGATTGGCTTGGTATATCTATTCATAACACAGGTTGGAGGAGTGGAGAGGAGCTCCAGGTTAAGATGACTTACTCTGGCTGACAACCAGGGGCAGCTCTATCATTGAGCAGCAAGTCCCTTACACTCTGGTAAAATAAGGGAAGAGGGTCAGACAATTGGATGATGTTTGAGGCTCCTTCAAGTTCCAATATATTGTAAATCCAAACTTGTTGCCTAATTAAAGTTGAACTCCCAAACTGCTCCCCTGTCTCTGGACACTCTTGTTCACCAGGTTTGTATTTTTGTGAGGAAGGTGAAGGCTATCATCATCATGTAGGGCGAGAAATGTAAGAGCAGTTAGTCTGGCAGATTTTCAGCAGACACACCCCCTAGCTCTGGCTACCCCATGGGTTAAGTTAGGGCCAGAATAGACTGGAGAATCACAGTCCGGCAAAGGTCCACTTCCAGCTTCAGTATCTTCAAGATAATATGGGAATGACCTTATAGTTCATCAGGTCTCTTGAGTTAACCTTAACCTTTACTCTTTAAACTTGGGCATCTCCAAGGACATCAGAAATGTTTCTTTTTTGGTGGTGCTGGGTTTTTAATTCTGGGCCTTTTGCTATCTAGGCTGAGATTGGAGGATGAGGATTTGAAATCAGCACTAGATTATTACTCTACCATTGACCCACAGCCCGGATCCTTTGTGTTAGCTATTTTTGAGATAGTCTTGCAGTTTTGCCCCAGCCAGCTCTGGATTGCAATCCTTCCACCTATGCCTTCTGAACTGCTAGGATTATAGTTGTATGCCATCATGTTCAGCTTGTTTATTGAGATGGTGCCTCATTAACTTTCCCAGATTACACTCAAACATTGGTCCTTCCCATCTTGGTCTCCCAAGTAGCTAGGATTACAGCTGTGAGTCACAATGCCCAGCTTTGACACTATAAGTACTTCTAAGAGTTAAAAAGTATAAACTAATATGAAGCCTGATGGTCCACATCTACAATCTCAGCACTTGCGTCAGCCCATTCTATATGATAAGAATCTGTCTTAAAACACACAATACACACACACACACACACACACACACACACACACACACACACACACACAGTATAAAGTGGATAACTTTACATTGCCTACCATAACAACTGGCTTCCCAAGTGACTTATCACTACTCTAGCTGTAGACTGAATCACTAACGGGGAGGAAAGATCTATGAGACAAAAAAGTTACCCTTCCTTCCAAAGCATTTCTGATAATCCACCCATTCTGCATCATTAGGTTAAGACATTTATCCCATAGATATGTATTAAGAACAAAGTATAAAGGGCTAGGCATATTGTAGAGTGTCTATTTGCCTAGTGTGTTCAAGGCCCTGGGTTCTATCCCCAGCACCACAAAAACAAAATTAAATAAATAAATAAACATATAGAGAAATAGGTGAGAGAGACAAAGACACAAGTAGAGACCAAAGAGAATGACAGCAGGACAGAAGTTAAGAGTATAGTTCCAAGGTATAACACTGAAGCCTTGGTTCAATTCTTAGTGCCCCCCCCCCACAAAAGTCTAAAACTTATCTACTAATATTGAAAAAAGACTAAAGAACACTAGTGTGAATTAAGCTTAACCCAAATATACACTGTTGAGTATTAATCAATAAATATGATACAGATTGTGATTTGGCAAAAGGATGTTAGAGAATTTCAGACTCTAGTCAAATATATACACCCTTTTAGAACCCAGTAGTTATTGGCTAAGTGACCACTATGTGCCAAGCACTGATTTTAGGTGCTTTGCATGTGCTACTGCTCTCAAGGGAATTACTATTCATCCATTTTATAGAATACACTAAAGCTTATCAACATTACTTTGCTCAAATCCATACAGATCAAAAGTGAAAAATCTAGGATCTGGGATTATATGGAGTCAGATTCTAAAACTCTAAGGCTAGACTAGACTTGGCTACAACATGCATTGTCTCTACTCTAGATTCAGTTACCCCAGTACCAGCACTAGATTATCATGTGGGCTCTGCTCATCCACACTCACCATTCTCACTGTTGACCTGTGTCTGCATAGGTAGCTCATGAACTATTGCATCAGAGCATCCACTCACTTGGCCCCAGTGACTAAACCAAAGCAGCACTGTGCCTGCATCTTCTGGGCCTTCCCTAAGCTCCTTAACTTCCTAAATCATCTCCCATAACTCATAAGCTCTTATTTTCAGTTTCAACAAGATTCAAAATGCAGAAATACATGTTACAGGAATATGGTAATCATCTTGGTACCAGTCTTGAGGCTCGAACTCAGGGCCTGGGTGCTATCTCTTTTCCTGCTTTCTTCCTTTCTTCTTTTCTTTTTATCTCTCCTTCCTTCCTTCTTTCTTTTGCTCAGGAGTAGCACTTTATCGCTTGAGCCACAGCTCCACTTCTAGCTCTGTGTGTGTGTGTGTGTGTGTGTGTTGTGTGTGTGTGTGTGATTAACTGCAGGTAAGAGTCTCATGAGCTTTCCTGCCTTTGAACCACAATCCTCAGAACTCAACCTACTGAGTATAGCAGATGTCAGCCACTAGTGCCCAACTCATTTTAAATAGTCAAGGAGTTATTTTTAATCATTTGAAAATTCTTCTCCTAGGAAGACACATAAACCATTAACTTTATATTGATAACAGAGTTAACTCATACTCTCCCTCTCTCTCTCTCTCTCTCTCTCTCTCTTTCACACACACACTTACTCTCACTCTTGCTGTGTTTACTAACCTGTATTTTCAGTTATCACACAGCAAGGATAAAGTTTCTCTATTACAACCAACCAGTCCTTCAATACCAGCTCGCCCAACTCATGCAGCTCTTTATAGAATCTGACAGGGAGCCCTTTGCTAATGATCTTGGCCTTCAGCTTTCCAATCTTCAATTTTTCCTCTTCATCTACCAGAGGAACTGAAGCCAGTCTCTCTTCCTCCTCCTCTTCCTCCTCCTCCTCTTCTTCCTCCACCTCTTCAAAAGACCTCAGCAGTGTGGTCCCAGTCCGGAAGTAAAAATACTGAAACTGAGATTCCCTCCGGAAGGCTGCTTGGATAATTTCAAACTCTATAAGACTACAGTTGGGAGTCTCCAGAACCCATGGATAACCATTTTTTGCAGCTACATAAAGATTCTGTTCTTCTCCAGATAAACTTGCTAAGTCTGTTGCTTTGGAGAACAGGAAAGGTGTATACTCAGAGAGGAATTCTCCGTATGTCTGCCCCAGTAGGCAAATGAAAAAGGGAAAGCAGTTGTTTACATAGTCAAGACAGAGCTTCAGGTGCTGGGAGTGAAGACAAGAATACTGTCGGAACAGGTTATCTGGGAAAGGTTTCATGGACTTCACAGCTGACCACCTCAGGTCCACAGCTTTGAAGTATGTGCCCCGGGAATTGCAGAGTTCATTGAGCTGAGGGAAGACATGGTTTGCCAAAAAGTCTCTCTCTTCTTGAAAATCATTCATTGTTGAGCAGATATACGGACAAATGGGTTTATGATACTTTAAACCCAATCGGGAGTCATATCTCTCCATATTCTCATTTACCTTCTGGTTCACTTTCCTTGGCACAAAGAAGATAACACACTTCAGATAGAATGAGTTCCACAAACCTCCACTGCTTCCAAGTCTTCCTGACAATTATTTGCTCTGAATAGACAGAAATACTCCACCGAAATTATTTTTCTTACATTGTCATTTGAGCATTAGAGATGCCAGCCACTTCAGATCACAGTTGAAGAGCAATCTAGTTTTAAGTGAAAATTGAAAAAGGAAAAACATACTCATT
The DNA here is from genome assembly GCF_031878675.1 of Megascapheus bottae. Taxonomy (NCBI): domain Eukaryota; kingdom Metazoa; phylum Chordata; class Mammalia; order Rodentia; family Geomyidae; genus Megascapheus; species Megascapheus bottae. The sequence goes on from NC_143510.1 coordinate 83,852,431, forward strand.
TTGGGATTATGGGCATTCTATGTATCCGGTGTTTGGCTTTTGCTGAAGAACTAAGAACCACAAAATTAGTGGGTACTGGACACAAGTCTTTCCTTCTTCTCCCATCCTCCCAGTCCACAATCGCAGGTCTTGCGGCCCATGGCTCCTTCTACTCCCATAAAAATGTAGGAATCAGGCATGCTGATTTGAGATACAGGAAAAGGAAGGGGGTGGATCTAGAAAAGGATCTGTATATATAGGACAATAAGCCAAAGAAGACTCAAGAGTGTGACCAGAAGCAAGAATGACAGCAGTTCTAAAGTTGAGTGCACAAAAAACAAATTCAAGTAATTAGACTGTCCAAGACCAAGAAGACAGCTGGCAGCTGAAAGGAAGTCAAGGTTCTAAGCACCTGATGGATTACAGTAATTTTTTTAAGTCAAATTGTGCAGGTTCACACAACCTTCCATTCTCCTACATGGGCTAGAATTGAATTCTGATGAGCTCATGGGAAAGTATATACCCTCCAACACTGACACAGCTATGCTTGCAAGAGCTGTTAAAAAACTAAAAACCAACTATGAAAACTACCTAGTTGATGAGAGTTCTTTTTCCTTGACAAATTATTTCCACAGCCAATGTTTTTGTTTTTGTTTTTGTTTTTTGGCCAGTCCTGGGCTTGAGTTCAGGGCCTGAGCATTGTCCTTGGACTTTCTCAAGGCTAGAGCTCTGCCACTTGAGCCTCGGCACCACTTCCAGCTTTTTTTCTATGTATGTGGTACCGAGGAATTGAACCTGAGTCTTCGTGCATGCAAGGCAAGCACTCTACCACTAGGCCAAACTCCCGGCCCCCCCAATGTTATTTTTAAGTTCTGTTTATTGCTTTCATTGGTAGGCAAACATGTTACAAGCATAGAGTACTTTTCTTAATAAGATCTCCTGATAATATAACACAATATTTTTAAAAATAATACAGTACTTTAAGTGTTAATCATTTTGGCCAGATGCTTGTAGTTCAAGCCTGTAATCCTAGCTGTTCAAGAGGCTGAGATACGAAGGTCATGATTTGAAGCCTGCATGGGGAGAAAAGTGCATTCATGAAACTATTATTTCCAATTAACCAGCAAAAAGCCAATAGTGAAGATGTGGTGGAAGTGGTAGAACACCAGCCCTGAGCAGAAAAAACAAGTGAAAGCTTGAGGCTCTGAGATCAAACCCTAGTACTAGCATTTTAAAAAAGGCAGGGGGAGGGAGGGAGTTTGGCTTAGTGGCAGAATACTTGCCTAGCATGCATGAAGACCTGGGTTCAATTCCTCAGTCCCATATACATAGAAAAAGCTAGAAATGGCACTGTGGCTCAAGTAGTGGATCTCTAGCCTTGAGAAAGTCCAAGGATAGTGCTCAGGCCCTGAGTTCAAGGCCCAGGATTGGCAAAAAAAAAAAAAAAAAAAAAAGAGGGAAAGGGGTGGTGGTCCAGGAGTATGGCCTAGTGGTAGAGTGCTTGCCTCGCATGTATAAAGCCCTGGGTTTGATTCCTTGGTACCACATACACAGAAAAGGCCAGAAGTTATGCTGTGGCTCAAGTAGTACAGTGCTAGCCTTGAGAAAGCTCAAGGACAGTGACCAGGCCCTGAGTTTAAGTTCCAGGATTGCAAAAAAACAAAAACAAAAACAAAACAAAAGCCATTGACCCTTTTGGATTGAATACTGTCCTACTAAACAGGTAAAGGAACAAGAGACTGAGAAAAGAATTGCCGTTCAAGGCCAGTCAAGGCACCAAAGTCCTCAAGACAGATGGCCACACCCATGCAAATATCATCCCTAGTGGGCACGGTGAGGCTCACCTGTAACCCTTGCACCTGGTAAGCCGAGACAGGAGGATACTGATGAATTCAAGGTAGCTTAAGCTGCATAATAAGTTCTAGGTCAGCTTTCATAACAGTTTTCATTTAAATACTAGAAGCCTCAGCACTCAATGTTTGCCACTCTTATTAGTATATATATGAATGTTAACATTACCTCTACTGCAAATGTTTGACTTGGTACTTGGTGATAAAGCAGCCTCAGACTATCAAGTTATGTAATCAAAGACACAAGAACATCTATAAACTGGTCAGAAGTTCCACTGCCTTTTTCAGGAATCCCTTCAATCTTTTCCTTTTTGGAAATTCAGTTTCACTTGTGTTCTGCTAAGATCCAAAGTCATGTGGTATTTAATCGATCTGCTTTTCTATAGCAGACTCTAGGGAGATGTTCATTTTTAATTATTAGAACATAAAATATAACTTATAAGAGGTGGATTTACTTTATGTCCCCTTGGAACATGTAAGATCCACAGTACTTGTGGGGCTCTGGTGACTTACACCTGTAACCCTAACTACTCAAGAGACTGAGGAGCACTGAGTACCGAGGATCACTGTCCAAGCCAGCTCAGGCAGGGAAGTTGGTGAGACCCTCGTCTCCAATTAACCAACGAAAATCTGGAAGTGAAGCTCTTGCTCCAGTGGTTGAGCACTACCCTGGAGCAAAAAAGCTCTGAGAAAGCATCCAGGCCTGGAGTTTAAGCTCTAGGACTCACACACACCCAGACACCACCCAGACACGCAGACACATATACATACACCGAGATACACAGCACTCACAGATTTTAGAAGATATGATGCATTATTCTTTGTAACATGTTATATTCCTTAAGACAAGGCACAGTCATTTCTCAAGCAAATGTGATATGTGTTGGGACAAGAAAACTTTGACCAGAAAACTGGTCAAAAAGAGAATATAATGTAAACTACAGTTGTGACTATGTACAATATTTGGAAATATATCTATAGCACCATTGCTCCAAATCAGGTTGTAGCCTAGAAACACTGGGTATCATCCAAACTGATTAGAAAACAACCTAACAGTTAAGATGAGAAAATAAATTCTAGTTATTTAATGTCTTAGCTTAAATGTGACTTCTCTGTGTAACTCTATGTCTATCGTCATGTTTCACTATATAAGTCCACTTGAAGTAGCCCAGTCCTCCTGCCAGAATTGGAAAGGCTGGTTAAGATGCCTGGGCAACTATTTAAAGATACCAGATAATTACTCAGGCAACAGAATATGAAAAGACAAAGCCTTAGAGAGTTATAGAAAAGTGAATACTACATTCTATCTTTGTTGCTTTTCCCCTCAAAGTATTCCCTGCTTCTTTTTCTCCTTCTCCTTCTCCTTCTTTTTCCTTTGAACTCAGGGTATGGCTTGCTACACTTAAGCCTTACTTCCAGCCCAAGTACTTGCTTTATTCTTTGTATGCCAGTCCTGGGGCTCGAACTCAGGGAATTCAGGACCTATGCCTGATCCTTGAGCTTTTTTTATTTTTATTTTTATTTTTATTTTTTTCCCTCAAGGCTAGTGCTCTACCACTTGAGTTACAGCTCTACTTTAGCTTGTTCTGGTAGACAATTGGAGATAGTTTCATGGGCTTTCCTGCCTGGGTAGGCTTCACACCTCATTTCTCAGATCTCAGCCTCCGAAGTAGTTAGAATTACAATTGTGAGCCACAGGTGCTCAGCTATTTGCTGATTCTTAAGCTGCCTAGAGCCCAGTATTTTTAGAAAGGGCTGATAAGCTACTCAAAGCTCAAAACCTCCTAGTGCCAGTGCTAGACAGATAAAAATTGGAGTTTGTGGCCTACGAAGTCCAGTGCCTTTAACTACCACTAATCTCAAAACCAAGAGCATTCTCATCAGCCCCAAAAATGTTCACTGGTAATCCTCTGCAGAGTCTTTGAGATCCTCACTTCAGTTTAAATCTGCACTTGCACTTAAGATGCAATCCACTGTTGATATTTCTCAGGTTCTCTATGCACAGACCCATCTATATTGCTCATGTCTGTATTTCCAGCTGTTGCAGGAGACCTGACACATACCAGGTCCACAACATGGGTTAAATTAGTAAAGGAATGAATGGATGAACTAACCAAGTAACCTTGGTACTTGTCAGTACTTCCTGATCCCACCTGCATTCTTCCCTTGGACTCCCACTGCTGGATGATAGCTGCCTAAAACAAGTTACCATTGCCTCTAACTGCATTCCTTCACCTATCTTGGTGTTGCTTTGAAGTTTAACAGAAGGGAGGGTGCTATCTAGTGGCATTAGATATGCTCAAAGAGGAAATGAAACAGTAAAAATGGCCATTTTGAATAATGTCAGTGGAAATACAGTGTGAGAGAAAACTAAAATCAGGAAGAGAATCTGGGAAAAGTCAGAAGAGGTTAACAGCAACAACAAAAGAAACTAATAAAAGACTAGCCAAATTCCTACTTTTCTGCAGGGTGCCCAGGCAGAGATCTTGTCTATTATTATCATTATTGTTGTTATTTTATAAATTTTATTTTATTGCCAAGGTGATGTATAACAGAGATCTTATAAGGGCCAGCTGGTCTTGTGTTTGTCATACCTCAATAGTTCCCATCATCTACTGAAACTTCTAGCCACAAGCAGCCACTCTATTACTCTATTTTGGAAGGCTGATTCATTCTCAGTTCTCTCCAGGTGCAGCACAAACGAATCACCACCTGCCAGTTAAGATGGCTTTTGCAGCTTAGTGCTGATATCTCATTCCTGTAATGCTAGTTACTCAAGAGCATGAGATCTGAGGATTGAAGATGGAAACCAGATCTGGCAGGAATAGCCATGAGACTCTTAATCTCCAGTTAACAACCAAAAGCCAGAAAGGGGACTGTGACTCAGGTGGTAGAGCACCAGCTTTGAGTGAAAAATCTAAAGGTCAGTGCTCAAGCCCTGAGTCCAAGCCCCAGGACCAACACACACACACACACACACACACACACACACACACATTAGAGAACAAGGTGAAGGTCAAATGCACAAATGGGAAGAAATACCTTTTTCTAAAAGCAAGAAACAAGAGGTAACACATACAAAACTGTAACTGAAATCTCTGAACTTAACACCCCGAGATCAACTGTGAAGAATAGCAAAACTAAATGTACGCATAGAAGCACAAAACCTGCTTAAGTTACTCTTTGCTTACTAATAACACATGTAGATAAATCGGGCAGATGTAAATTAGGCACTACACCACAGTATGTAAACGCTAACCACAAAATCAAGATAGGCAAACCCTACCTACAGGAAGTTGTAAAGGACGGTGACACGGTCCCTGAAAAGCTTGTCTTCAGGAATTTGGATAACTATCTGAAATCATTTCCCTAGAAGAGACATTATCGTGTGTGTGTGTGTGTGTGTTAAAGACACAGGCAAGAGCGAAAGAGCGGGCGTTCATAAAACCTAGGGCCAGGGCTATGACTGGCCAGGACGCCAATATTTCCAAAGGCTCTTGCCCAAGAAAGCCACCAGCCTTGTTGTGGGCTTTCTGGAGGCGGGCGGGGCATGACTACGAAGTGACAAAGCCGCAAGGCTGACCCGGCCCGCAGTCCGCAGGGTGTGCTTTGAGGGTTGGCGGGGGTGCCTCTCCTTTCCCCACGACCCCCTTCGGGCCCCCCCCGGAGGGCCTGGGGGCGCCGGGCCGCCCTCGTGGTGGTCCGTCGGGGAGCTGTTCGCCAGTTTCCTCGCGGTGGGCACCGCCACCGCCCCCTCGGCGCCGCAAACCTGGGAGGCGCAGGGATTCCCGCCGCGGAACGCGCTCGGCGCCCCAAGCCCAGGCTCCAGGCGCCCTAAGTGACGCACAAGAAGCCGGATTCGGAAAGCTCCGGGAGACCATGGCCCAGGAGTGCGGCTTGGCGTACGCTTCCCAATGCCCGTGCACAGTGGAGAGCCTTGTAGTTAGCCTCCACGAGCAATCAGAACCCCGTGCAAACCCTACATCACGCAGCGTGGAGTTCCCGCGGAGACTCGTAGAGGAACAAGAAAAAGCCAAACTACGCAACTGGTCCAGAGGCCAAAGACTACAATTCCCAGTATTCAATAGGGCGCGTACCGAGTGGCATGCCGGGAACTGTAGTTGTTCGCCACACAAAAGCACTCTGGGTTCCGGAGGACTTTTGACTTCTCATGTTTCTCTTTTCCCAAAAGTACCGCCAACATAACGCGAATGTAGCTCTCGGGGTTGTCCTAGACGTAGGCAGAAAAAAATGACATATAAAATAAATTTTTTTAACCGCGTTGCCATGGCTACCGTTTCCCCTGGTCACGGAATCAACCGCGCTCTAGGACCCGGAAGTAGTTCCGCCATGACCTCTGCTAAAGGGTGGATGTGTGGTGCGTTTACGTTCATTGGACGGTCTCCCTTAGAGGCCAAGGCTTTCCAGGAGAATGGGTGGCCCCGAGTGCGAGGGGCCCGCGGAGACATCTGATTGGCGAAGAGCCGCTACATTTGACCAATCGGAAGGAGCCACGCTTCGGGCATCGGGTACCGCACCTGGACAGTTCCGATTGGCGGGCTCCGGTCCCCCCCACGCGTCTCCATTGGGTGCACAGGGTGCGTGGTGCGGCCCCATTGGTGGGTTCGTGTTTCCCGTCCCCCGCCCTCGAGAAGTGGGGGTGAAAAGCGGACCGACCTGATCGGGAGGTGTAGTGGGCGGACCGCGCGGCTTGAGGTGTGAGGATCCGATCCTGGGTGGGGGGGCGGAGGAGGCTCCTGCGATCCTAAAGGACTTGAGACTCTCCGGCCGCGCGCCATGAGGGCCCTGTGGGTGCTGGGCCTCTGCTGCGTCCTGCTGACCTTCGGTGAGTGAGCCTGGAGGAGAGAACATCCCCCCACCACCCCTGCCTCCAACGCGGCCGCTTCTCGAAGGTTCTGGGGGCGTTGCTGAGCGTGAGCCGTGGGCCGTGGAGGGGGGGGAGGGTCGTACCAGGGCCTGCGGTGGGTCCCGAAGACCATCGCCTTTCCTCGAAAGAAGCTTAGGAGGTTCCACTGACTCCCTCCTTCCTCTGGAAAGAAAAAGAGGAGCGAGTCCCGTGCGGCTCTGAACGGCAGATCGCCCCGAGGTCCCAGCCGACGGGGTGGGGCCTCCCTGGAGCCCTCGCTCCCAGGGGAGCCTGGAGAGCCCCCACACACGCACCCGGGGGACTTCCCGTCGTCGCTGCCACCTCTGGCCGCCCGAGCCGGAGGACCCCCGCCCCGCCGCCTTCGCCTCCCCGCGAGCGCGTTTCCGTTCTTGCATGCGGGTGGGGGGGGGGCGGGTTGTACCCGGGGTGACGGCAGATTTGGCCGCGTCTGGGTTTGGGGAACGGATTATGAACCTTTTCTCAGGCCCGTGTGGGCCTCGTTTCAGTTCCTTTCGCTAGAAGTTGCCCAAATTGTGTTTGTATTCTGATAACGAAGGCCCACGTATTGGCTGGGTCAGTTCGGACGCCCTGCCTTCCTGACATGGCTGTGCGCAACACGTGTGGGTGTCGATGGGGCTCCAGTGACAGTTTGCTAAGTGTTATTTATAAAGGATGAGGGTGGGGGAGGGCAGTGTTGAGGCGTGATGGCTGCACTCCCCCTCCCCCCACCTTTCAGAATCTCCTTGGGACCCCCCCCAGCATCCAAACTAATTGCTGATTTGGGCTCAGTGTGTGTCTTTACCGATTGAATTTTGCAACCGCCACCTTTGCCCCGTTTGGTCATTTTCTGGCTGTTTTAAAGAGTTTTCCGGTGTTAAATGCTCCTCCAGGGTCTGTCCGAGCTGACGATGAAGTCGATGTGGATGGAACAGTGGAGGAGGACCTGGGTAAAAGCAGAGAAGGCTCAAGGACAGACGATGAAGTGGTACAGAGGTCTGTGTCCATTTGAAAAATACAGAGGAATGGGGCTGCATACAATAGCTGCTTCTTTTATAGTTGGGTCTCCCAGGGTTCAGATTAAGTATATCTGCCATGTAAATACAACTTTAAGATTGAACACAGAGAATGTAAGGGGTAACAAGGTGATAGGTTCTCTACTCAAAAAGTATCTTTTGATTCTTAGCCTTAAGAATGACCAAAAAAATTGAGTGAGGACTATGTATTAGCTCAGTGGTAAAGCACATGAGGCCTAGAGGGGGAATAAAAGGGATGAAACCTATGGAAAACGATTTTGATAATTGTATTGCCTAATATTAGTGCTGCAATCTTTCAAAAACTAGTTTTGTGTGAAAGAATTTTTGCTACTGGAGCAGTATTTTAAATTTTGACCTCATAAGACATAGGGACAGTTTGGGGGTCCTTATCATGAAGCATGCTTGAGAACAACTTTGCTCCCTACTAGAAGAAAGTTGTTTTTTTTTTTTGTTTTTGGGTTTTGTTTTGATAATTGTAAGAGCCTACCATTTCCAACTCAGTTTCAAAGGTAGCAACTGTGATAAATGACAATAAGCCGATATATCAGTGATACCTTACATTTTAACCTTTATCACTGCAGATAATATCCAGAGGCCACTGGAGTACTCATTACATACAGATCCTGTAGTTTTTAAGGGAACTAAGAATTTGCTTTTCTAACTGATTTCTTTAGAGAGGAAGAAGCCATTCAGTTGGATGGATTAAATGCATCACAAATTAGAGAACTTAGAGAAAAATCTGAAAAGTTTGCCTTCCAAGCTGAAGTTAACAGGATGATGAAACTTATCATCAATTCACTGTATAAAAATAAAGAGGTAAGCAATAAGTGGTAGGTAGGATATTTTGTTTCAGTATTGTGGAATTTTTTTTTTTTCTTTCCATAGTAACTCAAGTCAGTAAAAGCTCATGGTAATTCTAATAGTTAACATACATGAGAATTCATTAGTATCTATGTATGGGGGGAGACTTCTATTCCTTTCACTTTCAAATATGCTAAATAAATAGTTGAGAATCTTGCTCTCTTATGTTGCACACATAAAGATGACTGGTAACAGCCACCAGTGTTAGCATCCAATGCAAGCATCCCTGAGAGTTGTTACAGCCCTTGGTGCAAGGAACTACACTTCTAATAGAGCTGTTCTTGCAACATGAAAAGGTTCATTCAAAGACAGCTTTTTTGTATGGTGGGTCACACCTGTAATCCAGCTATTTCGAAGGGATGGAGAGGAGGTTCAAAGTCCAAGGCTGGGAGATAAAGAGTGGCTTTTAAAGTGAGTTTGGCCTGATATTCAACATGATACAGTTTCTTGACTAGTCTTAAATATATTCTGTCTGGATTTCATTTAGATTTTCCTGAGAGAATTGATTTCTAATGCTTCTGATGCTTTGGATAAGATAAGGCTAATATCACTAACTGATGAAAATGCACTTTCTGGAAACGAAGAACTAACTGTGAAAATTAAGGTAAACTTCTCTTAAAAGAAATGGGAGCCAGGCATAGTGGCTCATGCCTGTAATCCTAGCTACTCAGGAGGCTGAGATCTGAGGATCAAGGTTCGAAGCCAGCCAAGTTTATGAGACTGTTTATCTCAGTTAACCACTAGAAAACCAAAAGAAGTGCTGTGACTTAAGGGATAGGGTGGTAGCCTTGAGCTGAAGAGCTCAGGGATAGTGCCCAAGCCTAGAGTTCAAGCCCCAAGACCAGGAAAAAAAAGAGAGAGAGAGAGAGATGGGGAATCCGTATTAGGCAAGATAGGATAAGCTGTGCTTCAGTGACAAGTAGCCCAGTAGTCACAGTGGCTTAATGCCTCAGAAGTCAGCAGACTGGCCTTTAGGTCAAGTCTTTGCCTGATTTTATAAAGTTTTTGGGTTTGGTTTGATTTGTTTTATTTTTTTGCCAGTCTTGGGCCTTGATCTCAGGGCCTGAGCATTGTCCTTGGGCTTTCTCAAGGCTAGAGCTCTGCCACTTGAGCCTCAGCACCACTTCCAGCTTTTTTTCTATGTATGTGGTACCGAGGAATGGAACCCGGGTCTTTGTGCATGCTAGGTAAGCACTCTACCACTAGGCCAAACTCCCAGCCCTGATTTTGTAAGATTTAAAACAGCTATACCCATTTGTGTGTTTATGTCTCCAAAGGAAATAATAATTGTGATTGTGACTTCATGGCTTATAAAGCCTAAAATGTTTTATTATTGGGCTCCTCAGGAAAAGTTGTCCAGGGCCTGGCATAAGTCATCATGCCACTGGCTTCCTATGGCCATCTGAAGTATCTCTCTGTTGCTGTGGTACAGAGGGTCACACTAATTAAAGGCTCAGCCTGTTTATACATCACTTCCACTTTCCATTCATTGGCTGGAACCAATCACAAAGCTTCAGTCCTACCATATTCCTAGATAGCTAGGGCTATTTGCTGAAGAAAGAACACACAACAGATTTCAAAGTTTCCTGTAAAACCCCCCCCCCAAAAAAAAAAGCAAAACAAAGTTTTATTTTTCTCAACTATGTTCTGAAGCGTTTATTCAGGGATGTAACTTGGTAGAGTGCTTTCCTAGCAATTACAATGCCCACCATTACTTGTTTTAAAGAAGTTCTTATGCCATAAGATGCCGTACATGGATGGGGATGTATCTTTTTGCAATTTTTATGCCGGAATGGATGTGGCCTGAGGTGGTGGTTTTTCTGCATAGGATAACATTAAGTGATTATGACTCTTTGGTTTTTGTCTTGCTTTTAGTGTGACAAGGAGAAAAATCTGCTGCATGTCACAGACACTGGAGTAGGAATGACCAGAGAGGAGTTGGTTAAAAACCTTGGTACCATAGCCAAATCTGGGACAAGCGAGTTTCTGAACAAAATGACTGAGGCCCAAGACAGTGGCCAGTCAACTTCTGAACTGATTGGCCAGTTTGGTGTTGGCTTCTATTCTGCCTTCCTTGTAGCAGATAAAGTTATTGTCACATCAAAACACAACAATGACACCCAGCACATCTGGGAATCAGACTCCAATGAATTTTCTGTAATTGCTGACCCAAGAGGAAACACCCTTGGACGGGGAACAACAATAACGTGAGTATTACTGATTGCCAACAAGCATTAGTGGTTACAAGTCAGTCACTGGTGGCTCATGCCTATAATCCTAGCTACTCAGGAGGCTGGGATCTGAGGATTGTGGTTCATGGCCAGCCCAGGCAGGAAAGACTGTGAGAGTCCCATCTCCAGTTAACAACCAGGAAAAAAAAAAAAACTGAGAGTAGCCCTGTGGCTCAAGTGGTAGAGAGGGCTAGCCTTGAGCTGAACAGTCCCAAGTCCAGAGTTCAAGCCCCACAACTGACAGAGAGAGGGGAGAGAGAGAGAGAGGGAGAATATTAATGGTCACAGGAGAATCTTGATTCTCAAGTTGTGGCCTTGTGATCAAATGGCTAGACTCTGATTTCCTTACCCACAAAATGAAGATACTGAGCTGGGCCCAGGTTCCACATGCCTGTAATCCTAACATCTCAGGAGACGGATCTGAAGATCTGATCCTTGGATCTCAGCCGCCTCCACAATGCTGGGATTATAGACATGCACCATGGCATTCAGCCAGCAATGGATGAAACTATGATTCTACCAATTCTTTTACTTGTATAGCTACATACTATATACTTGGGAGTGTATTATAACTTGGAGATTTTCAGAAGGGGCAGGTGGAAAGTAAGCATTTTGTAACCATGGAAGTGTTCTGTATATGTGCTGTTTAGTGGCAGCCACATGTGGTTGTAGGAATGTGGACTGTGACTGCAGTTATAGCTTTATCTTCAATCACATGTGCCTGGTGAGTTACATAGTGGTTGAATGATTCCAGACTAGCAGGATGTGAGCTAAGACACTATTGATTCCATTTTTTGCCAGTCGATCTCACTTTGAGAAATGAAAACCCAGTGTATTCAGGAGATTTGAAATATTTCCATTTTTGCTTAAAACTAATGATATTTTCCACTTGAGGAGTGGCAAAGAAGATCTTTTGTCCATTGTGGGGCTTGAACTCAGGGCCTGGGCACTGTCCCTGGGCTTTTTTGCTCAGTACCTAGCTAGTAGAGAAGATTTCTTTGCTGTCCACACATGTGGACAACTTGGCTTCTTTGCTCCTGGTTGATACTCTGCCACCTGAGCCACATCTCCATTTCTGGCTTTTTGCTGGTTAACTGGAGATAAGAGTCTCTTGGATTTGTCTGCCTGGGTTGACTTTGAACTGTAGTCCTCAAATCTCAGCCTTCTGAATGACTAAGGAAAATTCTGTGAGTATGGGCACATCTTGGATTTCATAGACCAGCTGACTATTATCATTATTAAGGTATTTAGACAAATGTATAACCATATCTTAATAGCTTGTTTTTCTTGCAGCCTTGTCTTAAAAGAAGAAGCTTCAGATTACCTTGAACTGGATACAATTAAAAATCTTGTGAAAAAATACTCACAGTTCATAAACTTCCCAATTTATGTATGGAGCAGCAAGGTAAATCTACATTTGTAAAATTTAAGTGTGTCACCTTGTCACACAGTCACATGTTTAGCACTAAGGATACAGGTTAGATATGGCATTCAGTTGAGACTCTGGGGTTTGAGCTGTTTTTATTCTCTGTAGACAGAATCAGAATTGCTAAGCAAATTAACCATAATTATACTGTGCTTCAACAGACAGAAACTGTTGAAGAGCCCATGGAAGAGGAAGAAGCAGCAAAGGAAGACAAAGAGGAAGCTGATGATGAAGCTGCAGTGGAGGAAGAAGAAGAGGAGAAGAAGCCAAAAACTAAAAAAGTAAGGGGTCTCCAGGAGCCACATTTCAAGAGAGCAGCAGTGAATGTTCTAGTTCTGTCAACCTGGCTTTTGGGTTGTCTGTGTACAGTGTGTTCTCTGGAGTGCTAAAGTAGCCGATAGCAATCTTTGTGAGTACCATCTACCTCCACAGGAATTGTAGGATGTGTGGCCATTCCACACTCAGCTTGAAATCCTCAAAGCTTTTGGCACTCACCCTTGTCTTTTTTGTTGCTTTTCTGCTGGATCTGGAGCTTGGGTATTCATTGTCCCTGAGCTTTTGTGCTCATGGCTAGTGCACTACCACTTGAATGACCCACAGCTCCCATTCCAGCTTGTTGGTGATTGAGATAAGAGTTTCACAGACTTTCCTGGCCAGGCTGCCTTCAAACCTTAATTTTCACACAGGTCTCAGCTCTCTGAGTAGCAAGGATTACCAAGAGTAAGCTACCAGCACCCAGCCACTTTTGTCTTTTAAAAGGAGAGAAAATGGCTTTAAAAAAAAAAAATATATATATATATATATATCTAACAATCAAAGTTTGAAACTAGCCCAGAAGACAAATCCAAGACTCTCTTATCTCTCCTTAACCACCAAAAAGCTAGAAGTGTGGCTCAAATGGAAGAGTATTAGCCTTCAAGCCCTAGCACCGGCACCAAAAACAAAAAAAATTGAATTTTATATGCAATAGGAATGTATAATTTCAAAATACATTTTCTTTGTGGGGCATGGTGTAATTCTGGCTCTTAGGAGGCCTAAACAGAAGGATCTCAAGTTAAGGCTACCTTATACTACCATTTTCCTTTTAACTCTGCTTAGGAATTGATTGAATCCAGCACCTCCCGAATGCTAAACAGTCCTCTACTATACATGGACCTAAGTCCTCAGCCCTCCAAAGGATAATTTAAAAGGAGTTTTTATCTAGTTAATTAGCCTTTATCAGTTTTAATGCTGACTAATTGCCCTTCTATACTAAATATTGGCCATGAATATTGAGAGGAAGACTTTGCTTTTAAACCCAATAACTAGGAACCGTACTAGACAATGTAAATAAATCCCTGGGAATTTTATATGCTCTCTTGAAATAAACAAATTAGAATTACTTCTAGGTTGACAAATGGTAACAGACTTAACAAAATGTTGTTTAACTCCAGGTTGAAAAAACTGTGTGGGATTGGGAACTTATGAATGACATCAAACCAATATGGCAGAGACCATCTAAAGAAGTTGAAGAAGATGAGTACAAAGCTTTCTACAAATCATTTTCAAAGGTAAATACTATGTTAGAATTCTCTAGCTTCAGTTATTGATGAGTAGACAAAATTCTTTTAGTTCAACTATGGTGACTTTTTCACAAAAACAAGATTTAAGAAACACCTAAGAAACACTTCTATAAGCATATCAAGTCAGAATATTCTATTGATTAATCATAATTGAAATCACATTTATATTTCACTTGCATTTTTGAGATTACTATCTCACTAGGGACAATTTTCGAGAGAAATTAGCTTCTAGAAAAATGTTGTTGGCTGGGTGAATAACCTAGTGGTAGAGTGCTTGCCTCGCATACATGAAGCCCTGGGTTCAGTTCCTTAGTACCACATACACAGAAGTAGCCATAAGTTTCACTGTGGCTCCAGTGGCAAAGCACTAGCCTTGAGCAAAAAGTGTCCAAGGACAGTGCCAGAGCCCTGAGTTCAAGCCCCAGGACTGGCAAAAAAAAAAAAAGTTGATGGTTTCACTGAGGCTGAATTGCTAGCTTTTAATTTGATAATGAAATATTAGAAAATCTGAAAATGTTTTAATACATTTTTATCACTCAAATTGCCTTTATAATCCTGAATGTTATACTTTTTTTTTTGCCAGTCCTGGGGATTTGAACTAGGGCCTGAGCACTGTCCTTGGGCTTTCTCAAGGCTAGAGCCCTACCACTTGAGCCACAGCACCACTTCCAGCTTTTTCTATGTATGTGGTACCAAGGAATTGAATCTGGATCTTTGTGCATGCTAGGCAAGCACCCTGCAAGTAGGCCAATCTCCTGCCCGAGTTATATATATATAGTTTTTTTTTTTAAAGAGACAATTGAAATCAATTTTGAGTATGCTTTATTTAACCCAATCTGAAATAATGTTACTCAACCCAATCTGAAATGTTACATCAGTAGCTAAATAACTTTTGCAAGTTGAGTCATTTTGTATCCTTTTTTCTCTTAGTTTATACTATTTCTTCAAAATATATTTTGCACATAGCAACATTGGTGAGGCCAGACTACTTATTCCCTTCAGTTCACCATAGCTGCAGTAGGATTCTGATGCTGCATTCCTCTGTTACCTAGGCTGCAAAACAGAGGTCAGCAGTACGCTAATGAGCTGCTGTGCTCAGTCAATTGTTGTTGCTTTTCCTTTCCTGCACTTTGTGAGGGACTTTTTTTTTTCCTGCCAGTCCCAGGGCTTGAACTCAGGATCTGAGCTCTGTCTTTGGGCTTTCCTTAAGGCTAGTGCTCTACCACTTGAGCCACAGCACCACTGCTCACTTTTTTCTATGTATGTGGTACTGAGGAATTGAACCCGGGTCTTCGTGCATGCTAGGCAAGCATTCTACCACTAGGCCAAACTCCCGGCCCGGGACTTTCTTTTTAAGGAAATGCAGCACCTAGTAAATTGGTTAGTCTTCACATTGCTTTTTCATGTGCCTTTTCAATGCAGGAAAGCGATGACCCCATGGCTTATATCCACTTCACTGCTGAAGGGGAAGTGACCTTCAAGTCAATTTTATTTGTGCCTACGTCTGCTCCACGTGGTCTATTTGATGAATATGGATCTAAGAAGAGCGATTACATCAAAGTGAGTTTTAAAGTGGTGTAATTTGAATTTAAAGAAGAACATGTGAGCATGCATGAAGTAACTAACTGTTATTGTGCTCTTGTTAGCTGTACGTGCGCCGTGTGTTCATCACTGATGACTTCCATGACATGATGCCCAAGTACCTAAACTTTGTCAAGGGTGTTGTGAGTATCCTAAGATTGGAGCAGGGGCCTGTGATCGATGGGGTCCTTTTTTCTTTGCCTTGGCTTTCTTTGTTTTTATTGCTCACTGAACGTTTGCCACGTGCAGGTGGACTCAGATGATCTCCCCCTGAACGTTTCCCGAGAAACTCTGCAGCAGCATAAACTACTCAAGGTGAGGGTCACAAGGGAGGAGACAGGCTCTGTGGAGAGGCTTGCAAAAGAGCCTTGACTGTGGGAAGTTGAAAGACCCCTTCCCCTGGTCGACAGTTACCATTTATTTTGTCCTAAGAATCTTTCAAACTTTTCCTTAAGTCTTTCTCCCCCAGTACCTTCGTAATTAGAAGACTCTCTTTAGAAGTGTGTGAAAATTATGTATTTTGTACTCACACTGTAATTTTAGCTCTGTGGGCCATGGGGTGCCCCGTGATTCCCTGCCCCTTGAAAGGCAGTAATGGTGATGCCCTCCCTGCCTGCCAGGTAGCTAGTTCTATCCACTGCTACCCTGGTCCCTTGTATTCCCAGAGGTTTCGGGTGGATTCTTAGTGTTATTCTTTGCTTTTCTTTAGGTAATTAGGAAGAAGCTTGTCCGTAAGACTCTGGACATGATCAAGAAGATTGCTGATGAGAAATATAATGATACTTTTTGGAAAGAGTTTGGTACCAACATCAAGCTTGGTGTGATTGAAGACCACTCAAATAGAACCCGTCTTGCTAAACTTCTTAGATTCCAGTCTTCTCATCATGCAACTGATATTACTAGTCTAGACCAGTATGTGGAAAGAATGAAGGAAAAACAAGACAAAATCTATTTCATGGCTGGGTCCAGCAGAAAAGAGGTAAGTTGAGATCCATCTGTCTAGTGGGTAGCTGGGGCTTTTGAAAGGGAAAAGAGAAAAAGCAGACTATTGTTAACGTCAGCTGCTGACCAGCAAGTCGTCTCCTAATTCTTTCAAGTGGGGTTGTTCATGCTCTACACAGAAAGCTGGGGCATGGGGAGTAGGAAAGGCCAGGCTTGGAAGACTTAGGTTATTTCTCTTGGTTCTCTAGGCTGAGTCTTCTCCATTTGTTGAGCGACTCCTGAAAAAGGGCTATGAAGTTATTTACCTCACAGAACCTGTGGATGAGTACTGCATTCAGGCCCTTCCTGAGTTTGATGGGAAGAGGTTTCAGAACGTTGCCAAGGAAGGAGTGAAGTTTGATGAAAGTGAGAAAACAAAGGAGAGTCGTGAAGCAACTGAGAAGGAATTTGAACCTTTGCTCAACTGGATGAAAGATAAAGCTCTTAAGGACAAGGTATTTTTCTGGGAATCATAAATTATGGAATTTTTAAGCCCTGCCTTTAGAATGTGTGGTTTTCAAACAAATTAATCTGCAACTGGTGATGACCATTGAAAATGTTGTAAAGAGGCGTGGCACACGCCCATCGTAGTAGTCAGGAGCCTGAGGCGGGTGGTCTCAAGTTTAAGGCCTACCTAGGCACTTGTCAAGACCCAGCCTCGTAAAGGAAAAGGTGGCTAGGTGTGGAGCTCCACGGAAAGCACTTGCATAGCATCTTGAGGCCCTGGATTGAATTCTCAGTGGTAATGACATTTGGGGAGGAAATTTTTAAAAGTTGCTCTTGCCAGGCACTGGTGGTTCATACCTGAAATCCTAAGTACTCAGGAGACTGAGACCTGAGGATTGTAGTTCAGAGCCATATTAGGCAAGAAAGTCCCTGAAACTTTTATCTCCAATTAATCACAGAAAAAGCCAGAAGTAGCTCTGTGGCTCACAGAGCGCTATCATTGGGCAAAAGAGCTTCAAATATTTACTTTCTAATGGAATGCAAGCTGTTTCTATGACCTATCTTTATTTTTGAGACAGTGTCTTTAGTTAGCTCATGACGCCTCCACCTTGCTATCTTCCTGCCTCTGACTCCTTTCAGGGATTGCAGGGCCTGTTACAGGTTTAAATGAATGGTAAAGTCTTAGGAAGTTCAAATATGATTACTAAATGAACCTTACTTGTCGACACTTAACATTTGCTTTTCCATCCTAAGATTGAGAAGGCTGTGATTTCACAGCGCCTGACAGAGTCTCCCTGTGCTCTTGTGGCGAGCCAGTACGGATGGTCTGGCAACATGGAGAGGATCATGAAGGCACAGGCATACCAAACCGGCAAGGACATCTCAACAAAGTAAGCAGCTGGGAAAAGTCGTGCCCAGATGTCGCCCTTGTCCAACCTGCCTTTAGCCTGCCTTGTCAGAGAATGCTTGCTTCTGTACAAAAACAGATGTGCTGGGCACAGGAGGCTGAAATCACAGTTCAAACCCAGCCCAGGCAGGAAAATCCTGAGTCTTATCTCTAGTTAACCACCAGAACACTGGAAGTGGTGCTGTGGCTTAAATTAGTAGAGCACTAGTCTTTAGCAAGGGAAGCTCAAGTATAGCACCCAAGCCCTAAGTTCAAGCCCCATGACTGACAAAACAAAAACAAAGACAGATATTTTATGTGTCTACTGAATACTTGATAGAAAGCAGTTTATAGACATTCCTCCTACATTAGATTGGAAATGGTGTTACACATACTATCTATACTTTTGCACTATAAAAATAGTGTCACATAGCCAAGTTCATGTGACTCGTATCTATAATCAGTTTAAGAGGCTAAGATCTGAGTATCACGGTTCAAAGCCAGCTTGGGCAGAAAAATTCAGCCAAGTCCTAAAGTTGGGAGGTCTGGCTCAGCTGGTAGCATGGTAATGAGCCAAGTAAAAAAAGATGAGCTATAGCACAAAGCCTGGGCTTCAAGTCCTAGGACTGGCACCAAAAAAGAATGGTACCATATATATATATATATATATATATATATATATATATATATATATATATATATATACACACAAGTACACTGTTCTATGCTAATCTTCCATCCACTTAAAACAATATAATAGCTATTCAGAACATGTCTCAGTTTCAGCAGCCATTTAATTAGCAGGGTTCAAGCAAAGGTTCAGGCACTCACTGTCTATTCACTGCTGGTTACCAGTGGGCATGGCATCTATTGTGACTTTCAGTCAGGATGACTAGAATCAGTTGGGATGAATTAAGCCTGACATAGTTAATGGATATACCAGCCTCTGAGCTTTAGAGGCTACAGGAGAGAATGTGGTCATAGCTAATAATAAAATGCTAATGATTAGCATTTTCATGGGCAACATCTCTCACCCAGAGCAGTAAAAGTAAAGTAAGGGAATGGGCAAAGGAATGCGTAGGGGAATGGGACAGTCATCAGTAAAATCCCTTCAGTTCCCCTTTTTACCTAACCATGCCCAGCCCCCTTTAAAGGACAGTAATTACTAAGCCTGATTTTTTTTCTTGTAATTAATAGAGGGGTTACATTATATTCACCAGATAGAGGATGCATTACTTCATAAACATTGATTCCCTTTCTCCTGTCTTGGTCCCCATTTCCCTCCCCTTAACCCCGCCCTTCATCTTGTTTTCCCCCCTTCCCTATCCTGTTTCAAATAACCAAATAAACATATATACAATATATCAGATAACAAGGTAAGATACTATAATAATATGAGATGACCAAGGGACATCAAAAGAGATGAGAGATAACATAGTACATTAAGGACAATAATCACTTATTATATGGTTTTTGTTTCTATAGACAGCCTGATTTTTGCAGAAGTTAACTGTTATCTATAGTTAAGAGTAGAGGAAATGTAGGGCCCTAAAGTGTGTGTTTTATTGCCCATTTTTGTCCGTTAACAGTTACTATGCCAGTCAGAAGAAAACATTTGAAATAAATCCCAGGCATCCATTGATCAGAGATATGCTTCGACGAATTAAGGTAACACAGAGACCACACACTGGCCTTGTCTTTTGAACGGGAGTATTTCCTATTACCGGATAATGAGTGAAACTTTGCTTCTACCACAGGAAGATGAAGATGACAAAACAGTCTTGGATCTTGCTGTGGTTTTGTTTGAAACGGCAACTCTCCGGTCAGGGTATCTTCTACCAGACACTAAAGCCTATGGAGATAGGATAGAAAGGATGCTTCGCCTCAGTTTGAACATTGACCCTGAAGCCAAGGTTTGTCCTCCACTCTCCCATATAGGTCTTCTTTAAGATTTCAGTATATTTGTCACTTGAGTTTACCTAATTTCTAGTCTTGGAAAAAGCATTGAATGTCTTATTCCCCATTTTGTCAAGCACGTTAGAACGTGCCCTTGTAGATCCTCTTCCCTTTTGCCTGCCTCCTTTGTCCTCTTGACTGTATCTCAACTAGAAATGGGGGTAAACTGAAGGCATTAATGGGCTTGTGGATGTGGCCTCTAGGTGGAAGAAGAGCCAGAAGAAGAACCAGAAGACACAGCAGAAGATGTGGAGCAGGACTCGGAGCAGGATGAAGAAGAAGAGATGGATGCAGGAACGGACGAAGAAGAACAAGAAACAGCAGAGGTAGGAGGGAGCAAGAGTGGGGCCCACACCTATATTTTTAAAAAGTTAGGCTTGTGTGACTTAGTAGAAGGCAGACTAGACTAGTACTTCTTACAGAAATAGTCAGGAATAGGAATTTCAAATCAGTTTTCAAAAGCTTAAACAGACCATGTTTTCTCTGATCTTTGCTTGAAATATTTTACACATATTGGTACATTTCTTTTTGTCTACTATAGCAGCACTAGCTGCTGTAAATTCTGATTACACACGTTTGAGGAGCCATTGCACGGCGTTTTGGGTTCTGTCTTACTCTGCAGATAGGCAATGTCTGTAATACTGGAAATGGCTGATCCCACTGAAATGGGGTTTTGTTTTTTAATGTGTTACTCTTCTGTAAGTTTGGGGTTTCTAATTGTGTTTAATATATTTCTGTTTTTGTTTTCACAGAAATCAACAGCTGAAAAAGATGAACTGTAAATGATACCACGGACCCTGTGTGGAGAGGGAATGTGAAATGTTTAAGTCATTTCTTTTGAGAGAGACTTGTTCTGGATCCCCACCCCCCACCCCAAGCCTTCCTCACCCCCTGCACTGTAAAATGTTGGAAGAAGTGGGTTTTTTAGTTGAATTTTTTTTAACATTCCTCATGAATGTAAATTTGTACTATTTAACTGACTATTCTTGGTGTAAAATCTTGTCATGTGTATAAAAATAAAAAAGATCCCAAATACCTGTGTTTTACCTGTGTCTTTATAGTATGTAGCGTCTGTGTATGTGTACTGATACTGTGGCTTGAACTTGGTTTTATGCACTTGCTTAAGTTCTTCAATATACCACTAGAGCCACACCTCCACTTCTAGCTTTTAGCTGGTTAACTGGAGAAAAATCTTGTGAACTCCTACCTAAGCTGGTTTTAGAACCAAGATACTTAAATTTCAATCAGCTAGGATACTAGATTTCAAGCTCTGGTGGCTCAAGTGATAGATCCCTAGGGTAGAACACTTGTCTAGCCTATATAGTCTTAGGTTTGATCCCCAGTGCCAGAAAGCCTAAAGTCTTTCCTGCTTCTATGAACAGTAGCTCAGTCTTGGACAAACCTGCTTCCTTCCACTATAAATTTCCATTGTCAACTAACATTGCTAGAAACTCAAGCTAAAGCTATCAGGTTGTATGAAATTAATGACTTCAACTTGCTCTTCGGTCTTAAAATTACAAAATCAAAATTGCCACCATTACCAGCTAAAAAGTATCACTCCCTCAGCTTGGTAAAAATCCTACAAAATCTGCTTAACTTGACCTAATGTAATTACCAAACAGACTGCCACTGGCCTATTTTTGACTTTTAAAAATTAGAAACAGCTTTACTAAGGAACAATCCTTAATAAACCAATAGGAAAAGTTTAATTACCAGCTAAAATACTCAAGGATATTTAAAAGGTAAAGGACTTGGTTATAGGGGAAAGGACAAGGGCAAGCACATGCTACCAGTGTAAGCACAGACATGGGACTGGTGTGGAGGGGGAGCTGAGCTGCAATGCAAGTCTAAAGAGTGATCCTAACCCTCAGGTGGAGGGTCTACAACTAAGTAGGTCCATCAGAGAACGCCTTCCTGCTATGCTGTGGGGGGAATAACCACACCTCGCCCATTTCTGGCCCACTTCTGTCGGGCACTGACATATATATATATGGCTTTGACAAAGTGCTTAGTAGCTGAGGCAATCATTGCACAAGCTGACAAAGCTACTGCTGGCTGTGCTCCTCCCACTGGGGTGAATCTTTCCTTGGGAAATCTAGCACATTTCCACACCCACCAGTGTATTCTCACAAGAGAGGGTAACTTAAAAGAGGGAAGAAAGCTCGTGATAAAACTCTAAGAACCAGCATTTCCTGAAATAAATATGGCAGAAGGACCAAGCAAGTAGCAGAGTATCAGTCTAGTAAATGCAAAACCCTGAGTCTGAGCCACTGCACTGGGGGAAAAAAAGGCATCTGGGCCAGGAGCTTGGCCTAGTGGTAGAGTGCTTGCCTAGCATGCCCAAAGACCCAGGTTCAATTCCTTGGTACCACATACAGAAAAAAAAAAAGGAAATGGTGGAGTGCTAGCTTTGAGGAAAGCCCGAGGACAGTGCTCAGGCCCTGAGATCAAGCCCAAGACTAGCAAAAAAAAAAAAAAAAAAAAAAAGTGGCATCTATATTACAAGCTTCATTTCCTAAAAAAATTTTTTTCACAACTGGCTATTTGGTGGTTTATGCCTGCAAATCTAGCTACTCAAGAAGCTGAGCTCTGAGGATTATTGTTCAATTCCAGCACGGCCAGAAAAGTCTCTGTAACTCTTATTAACCAACAAAAAAGCCAAAGATGTGGTTCAAGTGGCTGAACACCATCCTTAAGCAAAAAAGCCAAGTGAGGGCTTAAGGCCCTGAGCTCAAGCCCCAGTACACACACACACACACACACAAACTGAAACACTTTTTCAAGAAAAAGAAGAAATTCAATTGTCATTATTACCTTAATATAAAACTTAATATAAAACTTATCCAGGGCCGGGAGTTTGGCCTAGTGGTAGAGTGTTTGCTTAGCATGCACAAAGACCAGGGTTTGATTCCTCGGTACCACATACATAGTAAAAGCTGGAAGTGGTGCTGTGGCTCAAGTGGCAGGATTCTAACCTTGAGAAAACCCTGAACTCAAGCCCACGACTGGCCAAAAAAAAAAAGTTTGAGTCTTATCTCCAATTAACCACCAGAAAACTGGAAGTGGCACTGGGTCAAGGGGTAGGGTAGTAGCTTTGAGCTGAAAAGCTCAGGGACAGCGCCCAGGCCCAGAGTTCAAGTCCCACAACAGACAAAAAAATTAAAAATAGCAGTCTCAACTGAAAAATCTTCACCCTCAGGCTGTTGGTAGAATGTGCTAAGGTACAAAATGACAGAATAAAAAAAAAAAAAATGGGGGGGCAGTCTTTGGGCTTGAATTTAGGGCCTAGGCTGTGTCCCAGAGCCTCTCTACTCAAGACTGGCACTCTACCACTTAAGCCACAGCCCCACTTCCAGCTTTTTCTGTGTATGAACCCAAGGGTTCAAGCATGCCAGGCAAGCGCTCTACCATTAAGCCACATTCTCAGCCCCATAATCAAATCTTTTAAGACTTCAATACTAATAGCCAAGACCCATATCTGACAGTAACTTGCCACTGGCAAAGAATTCTTGGTCTAGACAATTTTAGTTTTGGCAGTCGTGGGGCTTGAACTCTGGGCCAGGATGCTGTCTCTGAGCTCTTCAGCTCAGTGCTACTGCCCTACCCCTGGGCCTGGCCTTTGAGCTCTTCAGATCAGGGCTATAACCCTACCCATTGAGGCACAGCCCTACTTTCAATTTTCTAGTGGTTAATTGGAGATAAGAGTCTCATGGTCTTTAGTGCCTAGGCTGGCTTTGAGCCGAGATCTTTAGATCTCAGCCTCCTGAGTAGCTAGGATTATAGGCATGAGCCACCACACCTGGCCTTCGACATTATCTTTAAAGATGCAGAATTATTTTGTTCTCTTTTCTTCCTTTTACTCTTTTCCTGCTGCCTTTTGTTTGGGGATTTTCTTGGTTTGCTTTTTTCTACAACTTGAGCCACAATACCACTACCAGCTTTTTTGGTGGTTGACAAGATGAGTCCCTCAGACTTTCCTGCCCAGGCTGTCTTCAAACCATGATCCTCAGATCTCAGCCTCCTAAGTAGCTAGGATTATAGGTGTGACTCACCAATGCCCAGTGCTTCAGTTTTCAGATACAGGGTCTGGGCTTCATAGCACAGGTTGGCCTAGATGTCTTGATCTTCCTGCCTCTACCTCCTGAGTGCTAAAATTATAGGTGGGTGTCAGGATGCCCAACTGGTTAAAATGTTTGTTAGGTTCCTAATGTGGTTATAACAAAGTAACACAACTAGATGACTTTAAACAACAGAAATTTATTCTCACAGTTCTGGATGCCAGGTATTTGACTCTTGGTAGAATCCTTTCCTGTGCTTTCCTCCTCCGGCTTCTGGTGGGATCTTCTGCTCCTGAGGTCCCTCAGCTTGCAGCTTCATTCCTTGTCTCTCACTCCACTGTCACAGTGTTCCTGCTGGGTCTGTCTTCTCATGTCATCTCCTCTTCTTCTAGGCCTACCCTAATGACTTCGTTAATCTGGTTATTGTAAAGATGATTTCCAAATAAGGTCACATTCACAAACATTGAACCTATAACAATACTCATTCAAATTTTTAGGTTGTTTTTACATGTATTTTGTTTTCTATTTTACTGTTTTGTGCAGGGACTTGAACTCAAGGCCTTTAGCTTTATTGCTCAAACCTTATGTTCTACCACTTCAGCCACACTTCCATTTCCAGTTTTAGTGGTTAATTTGGAGGTAAGAGTCTCACTAACTTTCCTGCCTGGGCTGGCTTTGAACAGTAATCTTCAGATCTGTTTCCTGATTAGCCTCCTCAGCCACCAGTGGCTGAAAAATTAAAGCCGGGTGCAGTGGCCTGTAATCCTCTCAGGAGGCTGAGTTGTAAGGATCACAGTTCAAAGCCAACCCAGGCACTAAAGAACTAAAGAACATGAGATTTATCTCCAATTAACCATTAGAAAATGGGAAATGGGGCTGAGGCTCAAGGTGTAGGGCGGTAGCCTTGAGTTGAAAAGCTCAGGGACAGTGCCCAGGCCCAGGGTTCAGGGTTCAAGCCCCATGACCCACAAAAAAAAACAAAAACAAAAACTGGCTTTTCAAATCTGCAGTTTCTCCAATTTTGCAGCCATTTTGATAGCTCACATCATAGTATTATATTATGGACACAACTCCAAGACAACATTTGACTTAATGAAGTTAAATACAAGTACTTCCAATATTTAGAGAAATATTAACTTGGGTTCCATATACATTCATTGTCAATATTGATTTTACCTTGTTTAAGTTAATAATTCCCATCTGCCATTATACTCGATCTAATTTAGAGAAAAGCCCAAACTAAAATGGCAGGAAACATGGCAAATCCTCTTTCTTACATGATATACAATACCAACTATCTTTCCACACGCAAGAGGCTGAAAATAGGCAGTTTGGCATTTTAGTCAAACCATAATGAAAAGTTCACCTTATCAGTGAATATCAACAAAGCACCAATTCTGCTATTAGCATAGTATTAGGTGCTTAACCACAAGTAGTTTAACAAAATAATGTTTAATACATATTTAAAACTTTTCATTCACAGCTTTTTTTTTTTCTTTTGCCAGTCCCGGGGCTTGAACACAGGGCCTGAGCACTGTCCTTTGACTTTCTCAAGGCTAGCACTCTAGCCCTTGAGCCACATCACCATTTCCAGCTTTTCCTATGTATGTGGTACTGAGGAATTGAACCCAGAGCTTCATGCCGCTAGGCAAGCACTTTACCACTATTGTCAAACTCCCAGCCCCTCATTGACAGAATTCTTGGTATCACTATGTTCCGAAGTTTTTACTGCTCTGCAACCAGAGGTTTGTGTTGTCTCTCTTTCAGTCCCAAAAGCTCTGTTTTGAGATCTCCAGGCTTGGGTGGAATTTCAGGTACTGTCTACAAAAACAAAACAAAACACAGATAAACAGTGCTTTCTTAACCCATACTTCAGTGCGTTCCGAAGGATTTTTAAAGTTAAAAAAAATAAACTCCCCTACTTGTTACTCAAAAACGACAACAACAAACTATGAGAACTTCTGGTTGATCTAAATCCCTTTCTAGCCTTGTGTGTGTGACTCTGCCGCCCTGGCAATGCCCTGGATCCCCAGAACACAAAGAGGGAAGTCTGCACTGACTGTCAGGTGGTCTTACCAACTTTCCACATCTGAAAACTCATTCCTGAGCTAGCTGCTGACTCCCTACCAGGCACCTAGCACAGAATACAGCTATTTAAAATCTATTCACTTATTTAAAAAAAAGACTGGCACAGTGCCTATAATCCTAGCTACTCAGGAGGCTGAGATCTAAGGATCAAAGTTTCAAAGCCAGGCTGAGACAAAGGAACCTGAGATTCTTATCTCCAATTAACCTCTAGAAAATATAAGTGGGGCTTGGCTCAAGGGTAGGGCAGTAGCCTTGAGCTGAAGAGCTCAGGGACAGCACCCCATGACTCACTAAAAAGAAAAAAAAAAGTGCCTCCTATGTGCCATGCACAAAACAATGAGAAAAAAGATACAAAATGTGGGGTCTGGACAAAATTAGCCAAGAAAAACAAAAGGTGTTTTGTTTTGTTGATAATCACTTGAGACATTCTTCATTTAACATGTCCAATTTAGAGCTGGGTGTGACTCTGGTAGTCTTGGCCCAGTATGTGTTTTGTTGGTTCTGTAATTCTAAACACCACAAATGGTTTTTAGTATAGTATATTCAGAGTTGTGAGTCTGCCATAATAAATTTCAGAACATTTTCACCTCCCTCAAAAGAAATTCCATACGTATTAATAGTGACTCCTCCTCTGGTTCCATAGGAATCCTGTTTTGTCAATACAGATCTGCCCATTCTGTCCATTTCATAAAAAGGTATTATACAACATGGTCCTTTGTGACCAGGTCCTTTCATATAGCACACTACTTTCAAGGTTCATCTCATGTTGTAACAAGTTCTTCCTTTGATTGCTAATATTCCATAGTATAGATTTACCACCTTTTACATATGCATTCAACAAGCCAGTGGACATCTGGGCTGTTTCCACCTCTTGACTCTTCTAAGTAATGCAGCTATGAACATGTACAAGGTCCAAAAGTTGGTGTGTAGATGTGTATCTTCATGATTGCTGGGTATAAACCTACAGCTACTGACACTATGCAAGGCCTTGCCAGCTATTTCCCAAAGCACTGCACCATCTTGCTTTCCCATCAGCAGAGACAAAGTTTCAGTTTCTCCATGTCCCTGGCAATACACATCCAAGACTCTTACAGCCACCATAGCAGGTACACTGTGAACTTTTTGGGTGGCATTTCACTGATGGTTAATGAAGCTGATCATCTTTTCACACATTTATTGGTCAAGCTGAGTTTTGAATAGACACAACAGAAAAGGAAGTCATGCAAGTAGGAAGGAGTGTTTCAGGCCAATAGAATCCCAAATGCAGAGAACATGGGGCATGAGTGTAACTGAATGTTTCACAGTTGTCAGTTACACTAATACAAATTGTTCAAGGGGGTTAGGAAACAAGGGCAGAGGGCATAAAGTCACCAGTGGCTTTTACACTGAAATGGGAAGACACTGGACATGAGTATGATATGAACTGATAACTCAAGTGTGAAAAGATGACAGTGGTAGCTTTGCTGAGAAGAGACTGCAGGAAAGCAGAGGAAGGCAACATGTCAGAAGGTGACTGGAATCAGAGAGGAAAGACTGTGCACTGAATTGAGTACTACAAAGAAGGTGAGAAGTAGTGAGCTATTTACATGCTTTCTTTCCTTCCTTCCCTCCTTTCTAATCTTGAAGCTTGAACTCTGTTTAGGTGATCTCCCTGAGCCTCTCTATGCTCAAGACTAGCACTCTACCACTTGAGCCATAGTGTTACTTCCAGCTTTTTCTGAGTAATTATTGGATATAAGAGCCTCATGGAGCTTGGCACTGGTGACTGACACCTGTATTCCTAGCTCCTCAGGAGGCTGAGACCTGAGGATTGAAGCTCAAAGCCAGCCCAGGCAGAAAATCCCTGTCAGACTCATACCTTCAATTTAACCATTGAAAAAAACAGAAGTGGGGCTGTGACTAAAGTGGTAGATCGTTAGCCTTGAGTACAAAGACATTTCAGGGACAAGGACCCAAGCCCTGAGTTCAAGTCCCATAACCAACAAAAAAATAAAAAAAAGTTTCATGGACTTTCCTGCCTGGGCCGACTTTGAACTGGGATCCTCAGATTTCAGCCTCCTGAAATCTGGGACTATAGAGGTAAGTCACTGGCACCTGGGTACATGTGTTTTTTTCTCCAGAATAATGCAAGGGAATCTGTTGATATCAGCAGGCAGCAGTAAGAAAGGAATTATGACTCCTGAGTTTCCACATAAGTAAAATTCCCTCCTGTGCTATTCTGATGAGCCATGCTAGACAATGAGAACAAAGTCTTCTTTTTTTAATTTGCTTTTCTCTTTCTTTCCTTCCTTCCTTCCTTCCGTGTGTGTGCTGGTACTAGGGTTTGAATTCAAGGCCTTGCACTCTTGTTCATTCAAAGCTAGCACTCTACTGCTTGAACCACATTTAGCTTTTTGCAGATAAAAGTATCAGAGAGGAGCCTAGAGTTTGGGTTAGTGGTAGAGTGCTTCCCTAGCATGCACAAAGACCCAGGTTCAATTCCTCAGTACCACATACACAGAAAAAAGCTCTACCAATGGTAGAGCTGGAGCCTTGAGAAAGTCCAAGGACAGTGCTCAGGCCCTGAGCTCAAGCCCAGACTGACAAATAAATAAATAAATGAATAAATAAATAAATAAATAAAATAAGAATGTCTCTCCCTCTGAATGCCCACATTCACACACTCTAAGTGATGAGATTCAAGTGAAGCCAGACTAATACTTTCCTATCCCGAGTTTGCATTTGATGGAGGCAAACGTAAGACAAAAATACCTTCAAATTGTGACACATGCTCTATGAAAATAAAGGACTTATGAGGAGTTAAGAATCATTTGTGCTACTTACCAGTAGCCTATGCCTGTAATCCTAGCCACTTAAGAGGCTGATATCTAAGGATTACAGTTCAAAACCAATCTGGGCTCTTATCTCCAATTAAGTACCAAAAAGCTTTCAAGTGGAAAGTGACACTCTGATTTAAAGTAGTAGAGTGCCAGCCTTGAAGAGAAGAAGCTAAGAGACAACACTCAAGCCCTGAGTTCAAACTCTGGATCAAGAACAACACATATAAAAAATTATGGGGTGCTAGCTGACCGAAAGACTCTCGTAGCTGGAGGCGATATCTGGGCAAAGATTTTAAGTTTAAAAGTCCGAAAGGAAGCCAAGATGTGGGAAAACACCCATACCAGAGAACACGAATGGCTGAGGTAGGATCAAGTTTGATGCGTTGGGAGATGCTGCAGGGAAGCAGCGTGGGGCAAGAGGGAGGCCGGTGGAGAAACGAGGGAGGGAGACAAGCCAGAGGTGGGCAGTGGCCACGCTGTGGAGGACTGAAGAGAGCAGGGGAGGCCGACACCGGGGGTCTGAGGGCAGGCAGGCTCGAGCCTGCGGTCCGCGGGGCACCCCGTGCCCACCCGGGCGAGCCGAGGGCCGTCGCGCACTCACCAGGTCGGGCCGGTAGTACCTGTGCACCACTTGGGCACCCGTGCACATGGCCAGGAGGCTGGCCGCCACCATTTTCAGGTAACTGGGCCAGGACACGCCTGCGGGCATGGTCGGAGGGCTGGCGGGGAGGGAAGAGGGGCCGGGTTAGAAGGTTCTAGGCTCACAACCCGCCGCACAGCTAGAGGAGCTCGGAGTGCTCTCCTGCCCCCCGCGCAAGGGTCGGCCTTCTCGGTTACCACGGGAGGTCACTGAGACGACGGGCGCTCGGCAGGGGCCGGGGTGCAACCTTCCGGCCTTGGTAAGTCAGGAAGGGGCGCTCCGCCAGCGGAATCGCGGCAGGCCGCACCCCGCTACCCCACTCAGGACGCGAGGGCGCCCGGCACTCGACCTCCACAAGCACACACGCTGGGGAGCCGCTCTCTCCCAGTTCCGGCGGAAGTGCGCTCCGCAGCGGGGGCGGAACCAGAGTAGGCCGGACGGAAAAGGCTGGGCGGGGGGAGACAGGCACCCCGCCGGCGGGGGATAAGCGATGCACTAAGCGCGGCGGCGGCGCGTTCACGCGAGCCGGGCGGCAGTGGGTGTCGTGGTGCGGCGTTTATGGTCACTCGGTGCCCCCCTCCCACCTTCTCGGTTCCTTGTCTGTTCCCGTGCTGCTGTCGTTGGGCTTCCCTGGAGGATGTGGTTTCCGGGTCTTATTACTGCGACATTTGTCTGTCTGCACGACTTTCACGCGTTCAGCACTTTCAGGAAGGGGTGGGACTCGAACTCTGCCGGTGTGCGTCCGGCGTTTGGGGTAGTTAAGGGCAAAGAGTCCGACTGCCCAGGCGAGCTTTGAACCGCGACCGTCAGATCTCGGCCTCCGGAGTAGCGCGAGCCCCCGGCACCGGCTCGAGACAGTTTTGTGAAGCTGGAGCGGCTCCTCTCAGGCCGGGCTCACCCGCGGGCGGAGCGACGCCGACGGGATGGAGGCCAGTGGGGCTGGGCGAGCCTGTGCGGCTTCACCCTTTCGGGGTCAGTGTCGGGAATCCCAACAACTCTTCCGACGTGCGAGACTGAGCTGTGGCCTGGGTCTAAAATATAGAACCCTACCTAGCAGGGAACCTCCTTGCTGGTCCAGGGCAAACCCCTCAGTGAAAATGTATTAGGAAGCTGCTCCTCACAAACACTTTCAGAGACCCAGCACGCTACGTGCACGTAGAAGGGAAGGGTGGCCATTTGTTTATTCACTCAGTATTCACTTATATGACGAGTTGTGGGTAGCACATACAAATGTACATTCACACGAGTTTTGCAACATTTTTAAATATTAAAAAAATGTAACGGGTACTTGCAAACTTTTGCTACATACCACGGTCCCCATACTTTTGGGGGACAAGTTGACTGAAAAGGGCAAAAATGTGTCACTTCTGCCCCCATTCTGCGCCAGTCTACCCTTGACTTCCCGGAAGTACAGAACTGGTCAATAACATCTGCGTGATCAGGAACCAAAACTACCCCTACAGGACAAAGCATCTACCGAGGGAGCACAATTCACAATTAATACAATGACGATGAGGCTTACACCCTGCAGAAGGGATCCTCTTGGAAACCAGACTGCAGAAAGTCCACAATTCCAGAATCAAAGCCGGCCAAGTTTTACATCTCACAAAGCAGTTTCACAGTCATCCACCCTCCTTTTACAGATTGGGGCAGTGACCTCGACTTCCCGGTCCTCTCACTCCAAAGTCGCCCCCCTCCCCCAATCACAGTAACAACGAATTCGGGGATCAGATCTGGAGTGTCAACGACGTGATCCAGCCGCCCACCTACTCAGACGCCATTCTTCCCCCGGAGTCAGCGCCCGGCCGGGAAACCCGCGCAGAGAAAAGCTGACGTCCGCAGAGCGCGCCGCCCCCGCCCCTCGAGGTTCCGCGGCTCCCGACAGGCTTAGCGGCGGGACTGGGAGAGCGGCGAGACGGGATTGGACGGGCCGGCGTCACGTGGCGATAACCAAGCGAAGGACCGGGCTCGGAGGGGCCGACGGCGCCGCGCGGAAGGGGTTCCTGCGGGGGGGGTGGGGGTGAGGTGAAAGCGCGGGGTGGAGCCGAGGCCAGCTGCCGTGGGTTCCGGCGACCATCGGGTCCCAGAGTCTGCTGTGGAGAGTCGCCGCGCGCCCACCGCCGTACCGCAGGGATCAGCCACCACCAGTCTGCCGGGTCGGAGGAGGAGCCCGCGCCAGCGTCCGCTGGGCATGGAAGCGCCGGACGCGGGCAGGTAACGCGGGGACGGCGCCGCCCCACGCCCCCCCCCCTCCTCCTCCTGGCCGAGGCCGGCGGTGGGTGGGGGACGGGAGGGCGGGCGCGCGCACGCGGGGTCGGTCAGCGCCGCGGCCCAGTACAAAGGCCGGCCGCGCGTGCGCACTGCAGGCCGGAACCGCCTCTCCCTGCGGCCGCACCTAGGCCTTCAGCATACCTCGCCATCCACCCCCAGCTAGCTGTAAAATACATGAGTGAGCTGCAGTCTCCGGGAAATGCTGTCTTCCGGATGCCATTCTTGTCTTCGATCGTGCTAAGAAATATTAAAAAAAAAAAAAAAAGGTCGACCTCCTGCTCGTGATCAGCTCCAGCTTTCCTGTTCAACTTTTATCTCTTACGATGGCTTCCTCCCCAGTTTCATGAAAGCAGCGTTAAGGGCCGGAGAGTAGATACTGTTGCTCTACCTAGGATACTTCTTGAACTCGGCAGAAAAATTGTCTTTGCGTTAGGACTAGGAGAGACTCTTACCTACTTTTAATTACATACATCCTGTCCTGGATACATTATAACTGAAAAGAAAGGCCAGCAGGTCTTGTAAGTGATACTTGATGAGCCTGTTGACACATGGACCTCTTAATTCTTCCAAAAATAGTGTGTGACCTGCCTGGACATTAATCATAAGCAAATTTTATATCCGTCACTTGGCTACTGAATAATTTAAGGAAGCAAGACCTATGCTCTGTTGGGGGGGGCGGGGGGGGAGGATACTGATAGATTCCTAAAGTAGTCTATTATTATAGCAAGTTTACCATATACCAGTGAATTTGGGGCTGTGCTTCCTATTGTACAGAAGAGTTACAGAGGTTGTCCATCCAGCTATTAAGTGGTAGAGTGGCAGTCTGAATACAGTCTGGCTTCACTGTGTGGCTCCCGAGCTACTTCTCTTGGTGAGCAGGATGAAGATGGGAGAAGTTTGCAATGGTGATAAACTCACTATGGGTCAATAAGCTTACAGCAGAATGTTAAGATGTTGCCAGGGTGTTAAAGTGTTGAGTTCTGAAGTTTGTCCCCAAAATGAGAAAGCTGATAGCCCTGCACAGTTTCAGGCAGATGAGGCCATATCTGGGGTATTTGGTTTTGAACAGCAAACAGTGGGCAAATTCTGAAGAAACTTGAAATCAGTGCTACATGAGGAAAGTTACATGAACTCAGAATTTTGAACTGCTTTAAATCTTTGTGCTGACAGTTTTTGTTTGTTTGTTTGTTTGTTTGTTTTGCCAGTCCTGGGCTTGATCTCAGGGCCTGAGCACTGTCCTTGGACTTTTCTCAAGGCTAGTGCTCTACCACTTGAGCCACATCACCACTTCCAGCTTTTCTCTGTATGTGGTACCTAGGAAACGAACCAGGGTTTTCGTGCATGCTAAGCAAGCACTCTACCACTAGGCTAAACTCCCAGCCCGTGACAGTTTTTTATAGCTTGTACACAGGTGAATATACACTGCCACATAGCAGTGTCAGGTTCACAGTTATAATAGTTCTGATCCTAGGCCAATTGAGCTGCTAGAGCTAAGCATTCAGATTATTTTGTATTTAACTAAAGATGATCAAGTGTCTTTAGCCATAGCGCCACTTCTAGCTTTTCTGGCAAGTTTATTGGAGATGAGAATCTCATAGACTTTCCTGCCTGGGCTGGCCTTGAACATGATCCTCCAATTTCAGCCTCCTGAGTAGCTAGGATTACAGGCATGAGCCACTGGCACCAGCCAATGTTGCAGTATTCTGAAGTGGCTGTTACTGTATGTAATTTGGGCTGGGCAGTGGTGGCTCACGCCTGTAATCCTACCTAATCAAGAGGTGAGGAGAGGATCGAGGTTCAAAGCCAGCCAAGGCTGTGAAAGTCCCTAAGACTCTTATCTCTACTTAACCATTAGAAAACTGGAAGTGGTGCTATGGCTCTAAATACTACAATCTGCCTGCAAAATATTTGGATCTTGAAGGTTTTTACTTTTTACTTTATAGCTGATCATTTCCATTGACATTGGGGTAATCACATCATTATAATTTGTATTATATTGTTTTTTCAGCTATTCCTTTGAGCAAGCTCAAGCTTTTTATTCATTTCCATTTCAACAAATGATGGCTGAAGCTCCTAGCATGGCAGTCATGACTGAGCAGCAATTGCCAGTAGAAGTTCCTGCATCAGCTCCTGCCCAGGAACCTGCACCAGGTACAGTTTACAGAATTAGATCTTGGATCACCCAGTTTAGTGAAGAGAAGGTATAGTGATAGATTTTAGTGGTAAAAATGTAATTCATGATTACTGTAGAAGGGATGACATTAATCAAGATGCATTGTACTCATACCTGACTTAAGGAATCATAATCTCTTTGTATAACTCCTTAATAATAAAAGTTTTACAAAAAACTAAAACCAGGGGGGCCGGGAGTTTGGCCTAGTGGTGGAGTGCTTGCCTAGCATGCAGGAAGACCCGGATTCGATTCCTCGGTACCACATACATAGAAAAAGCCGGAAGTGGTGCTGAGGCTCAAGTGGTAGAGTACTAGCCTTGAGAAAGTCCAAGGACAGTGCTCAAGCCTTGAGCCCAAGACCAGGACTGGCAAAAAAATAAATAAAATAAAACCAGATGCTGGTGCTTCATACCTGTAGTCCTACCTATTCAACAGTGTGAGATCTGAGGATGATGGTTCAATACCAGCCTGGGCAGGAAAGTCCATAAGACTCCAGTTAACCACCAAAAAGCCAGAAGTGGAGTTGAAACTCAGTGGTACAAAACTAGCTTTGAGCAAAAAAAATTAAGGGACAATGCCCTGATTCCAAACCCTAGGACTATCCAAAGTAAATAAATTAATTATATATACAGGTACATACGTGTGTGTGCGTGCGTGCGCGCACCCGTGTGTGTGTGTGTGTGTGTGTGTATAAAACAAAAACTCAAACCATGCTGGGTGCAGTGGCTCATGCCTGCAATCCTACTCAAGAAACTGATATCTGAGGATTGCAGTTCAAAGCCATCTGGGGCACTAAAGTCCATGAGACTCTTACCTCCAATTAACCACCAGAAAACCGGAAGTGGGGTTGTGGCTCCAGTGGTAGGGTGGTAGCCTTGAGCTGAAGAGCTTAGGGGCGGCACCCAGGCCCAGAGTTCAAGTCCTACAACCGACCAAAAACAAACAAAAACAAAAAAAAAACCTCAAACCTGTCGAGTAGACAATGGTTCATTGTATTGTTCTCTGGAAGTATTTATCTCATAAAAATTACAATCCACTTATAAGTAGTTAATATGTCTTTGGGCTTTCTTGAAGCTAGAGCTCTACCACTTGAGTCACAGTTCCAGTTTTTTCTGTGTACGTGGTACCGAGGAATCAACCCCAGGGCTTTATGCATGCTAGGCAAGCACTCTGCCACCAGGCCAAACTCCCGTCCTATATTTTGCTTTTGAATGTAGTAATGTAGTTAGTGAATAAACCTGTTAGACCTCAGCCCAATAGATGGTACAGGGAGCTCAGAATAAATGCACTGAGACATGACTGAGTTGGCACCTAACTGCTCAGGCTGCTTCCTAAAAAGAAAAATAACACCAGAGCTCTGGAACTCCAGTGGTGAGGAGACTTTACCTTATGAACAACAGAGTATAGAAGGCAGTTGACTGAAGGAGCAGCATGTGCCAAGGCATAGACTTAAAGGAACACTAAGTGGGTCAGCCCCCTTGGTTCATGCCTGTAGTCCTAGCTATTAGAGAGGTTCAGACAGTTAGGAATGCTGTTCAAGCCTTTTATTTCCAGCCTAGTCAAAAAAGTCATCAAGACTCCATTTCTAGTAACCAGCAAAAAGCTGGGCTGGAGAAGTAGCTCAATTTTTAGAGTGCTGGGGTTTTTTTTCTTTTTTTCTTTTCATCTTGTTGTGGTGGTGGTGGTGGGTTGTGGATTGTGAGTTGTGCAGCTTGAACTCTTCCCTGAGTCCCTGAGCTCTTCAACTCAAGGCTAGCACTCTGCCACTTGAGCCATAGTACCACTTCTGGTTTTTTGATGGTTAATTGGAGATAAGTCTCATGGACTTTCATGTCTGAGCTGGCCTTGAACTACAAACCACAGATCTCAGCCTCCTGAGTAGCTAGGATTACAGGCGTGAGCCACCAGCACCTAGCTAGAGTGCTGCTCTTGAGCAAGCAAAGCAAGTGAGCACAGAGCCTCTGAGTTCAAATCTTGATATAGCAAAGAAAAAAACAGTGATTCTGTATTATCACTGTCTCAAGTGAACAAAGAAATTAAAGAAGTGGTAATTGAGGCTATTTTTGCTTTTGTTTTGTTTTTTTTTTTAATTTTTGAAGTGCACATTCTATCACCAAGGAAACAAACTGTTCAGACAGTAAGCAAAGGAATAGATAAGCATTTTAAAAAAATGAGTCTGGAAATTCTGCAGAGCATGGATGGGGTGGGAAATAGGCAGGATTTGAGTGAAGGGGCAGGTTAGAGATGAAATAATTTAGAGATAAATGAGAAAGACAAGGTTAGAAAGACTACACAATTGCCTGGCCATGGGTTTTCAAAGTGGTTGGGAATGAGGAGTTTGGAAGTCATTTCATTCTTTGTCAATTTTGTTTATTATGAAGAAGTTTGTTTATATCATAGTATTGGAGGCTTAAGGTCATGACACAGCATCATCTAAACTCAGGTAAAAGCATCATGATAGATGGCATTCCCAGGCAGAAGTGCATTTGTGAAGGAGAATATGTTCCCAGACAGGAAGCCAGAGAGAGACTAAGTCCCACAGTCCCTTCAAAGGGCATATTTCAAACTATCCCCACCACTAGAAACCAGGGAACAATTAACTCTCAGAGGACAAACCCATATCATATCTATAGCATGGCAATCTCCCAGATTTCTGGAATAGGCACTTATTTGAAAGAGATTGTGGCTCCCCAAGAATAAAGAATTAGAAGTCATATAAATTTGATGAGGGTAGGGAAAAGCGGGGGTGCTAGCAATAATTTCCTCTCGTGTAGCAGAATTTGTATGAGAATATGCTCGATTTTGATCTAGGTTGCCAGGCATCTGCCTAGCTCCATTATACTGAGCTGTCTGGTCCTGTTTCAACTGTGTTTCTGAGCAGGGTGCTGTGGAACATCCCCAGCTGCAAACTAATGATGATGGATCCCCTGGCATAGGAAATAAAGAGGCAGTATGAAACAGAAGAAAAGCCTATCTCGATTCTGCCAGGCTGAAAATGCCAGATAGGAGTAGGATGAGGCAGGGAACCTAAGAAATTTGGGAAGAAGTTAAAGACGGGTAAAAAGACCAAGGCTTCTTTATGGGTAACTAGGTCAGTGGTTCTCAACCTTGGAGACATTTTCAAGAAAGACTGTTTTGTAGGTTTTGGGGTTTTTTGGTTGCTGTTTTGCTGTACTTCACTTTCCTAGTACTTTCCTTGAACTTAGGGCCTCATGTTCTCAGCTGGCTTGTTCACATCTGATACTCTGGTTAATTGGAGATAGAGTTTTGAACTTTTCTTGCTGGGCTAACTTCAGACCTTAGCCCTGCAGATCTCAGCCTCCTGAGTAGATAGGATTATAGGTCTGAACAAACAGTGCCCAGCTTATGTGTAGCTTTCTACTACTGGAAAATTGAGAAAATGGGCCTTTCCATCTTATATTTCTTTCTTCATTGTTTCATTTATTTTTTTATTTAGAATTTCTATAAAATGAAAAGATGAGTAGAGATAGATAGATGAGTACACACAGATGCTTTGTGTTGCTAGGGAGACAAAGATGCCAAGATAATTTGAAAAGTCACTGATGCATGGGTGGGTAGGGTCTACATGAACCAACTCTTAGGGATTACATTGTAGTGAACACTGACATAGGAAATGTGAGGACCTAATTTTAGGATGATAGATTAAATGAGTGTTCTTAGATTTTTAAGGAAAAGCTGATCTTTTCTTAAATGTTAAAATGTTCTGCATCTACATTCCGGAAATCATTGTGTTTCAGAGGCTCCAAAAGGAAGGAAGAGAAAAGCTCGAACAACAGAACCAAAAAAATCAGTAGAACCTAAAAAACCTGTGGAACCCAAAAAATCCGCTGAGTCAAAAAAATCGGGCAAGTCAAAAAAATCAAAAGAAAAGCAAGAAAAAATCACAGACACATTTAAAGTGAAAAGAAAAGTAGACCGGTTCAATGGTGTTTCTGAAGCTGAACTTTTGACCAAGACCCTTCCTGATATTTTAACTTTCAATCTGGACATTGTGATTGTAAGAATTTTTGTCCTTATTTGATTTAATA
The DNA here is from genome assembly GCF_031878675.1 of Megascapheus bottae. Classification (NCBI taxonomy): domain Eukaryota; kingdom Metazoa; phylum Chordata; class Mammalia; order Rodentia; family Geomyidae; genus Megascapheus; species Megascapheus bottae. Next base: position 83,890,211 of record NC_143510.1, read on the forward strand.
AAAAGCATTGGTAGATTAGCTACACTTAATAGTTGTTCTTACAAATAGAATTTTACTGGACAGACCATTCCAAAGAATCCTTCATTGGTAAACAATGTCACTCATAAAGAGGGTGTTATGTGGGATTATTTAAGAAGGTGGGTCCAAGATTGTCCTGTCCATGTCACCAGATATAGCCTTGGTCAAGCCTTTACCTTCCTTCCTCACTGGTGAAACAAGTGATAATATCTCCTACAAGGCTGCAAATAAATGAAATAAGTTCTCATGAATCATTAGATTATGCAGATACTTATGGGAACTCCAAAAATGATAGTACTGGATTTTGTCGGTAACTAATAAAAATTAGCAGGCAGACAACTGCTTGGTACCATGGAGTAAGTCACTTGTGGGCCCAGGTTAAGGTTGCACATTGAAGGCAGCCCACATCACAGAAGGTGGGGGACCTGGCGTGATGAGTCAAGCAGGATTTTGGAAACAACAGCAATATAAAATCTCCATGTAAAATACTTTGTTAGGATGAAGTAGTGATTGATAAGCAGTATTGCTTATGACTCTAGATTAAATTTGAACTTTAATAAATGTAGTCTTACCCACACAGAAAGGCTATGTTTTTCTCAGTTAGCATAATAGTTATCTTAAAAAATGGTTTTTATTCTGGTATTTTCATACCAGTCCTATTCACCACCTAAATCCTTTCTTCCCTCCACTCTGTGTCCCTTTCCCCTTCCTGAATCACCCACCTCCTGCTTTGTTGTCATTGTTTTAATCTAGATTCTGAATATGAGAGAAAGCATGTGATAATGTTTTTGTGAATCTGTAAGGTCTCCTTTTTAAGACTAAAAGATATAATTACTTTGTTTCACAGATTGGCATAAACCCAGGACTAATGGCTGCTTACAAAGGACATCATTATCCTGGGCCAGGAAACCATTTCTGTGAGTAGATAAATCTACTTTTAAGATTAGTTTACTTTTAGAGTAAATACACATTCATGTTTTATGTTTATTCTGTGTGTACGTGAACAGCAAGGGTCTGAAACCACATGTTACAGTTAACAATTACAGTGCTAATGGAGGGTTTGAGGTCATGAAAAGAGGTTGTAACTGTACTTTGTGCAACTGGGTATCAAATCCAGGGCTTTAAGCATGCCCTCTGCCAGTGAGCTATGCCCCTAACCCATACTTGTTCAGTTTGAACTGTTTCAATGATTTTTCCTACTTTCTCAAAATAATGTTTAAAAATTCTTACCTACCGGATATAGTAGCCACAAACAAGAAGTTATTTCCACAGAGAGATGAAATATATTGATCATTGAAGATCACACTGCAAAGGCATACTATTCAGCCCTCTACAGACATTTCATATCTAGCAGAAAATAATCATGAATCTCTCATACTTTTAGAGTGAGCTTTCAAACCAAAACTAACGTCTATTATATTGCTCTCTTTATATGTCATTTTACCTGTAAGTCTTCTTTAACACTATGTATTAGAACAAGGCATGCAGTATAGGGCCTCTCTAAATTATAATTGATGCTCTAAGTGTAATAATTAGAACATTTAGGGAAAATGATTGGAACTAAGAATATATTGTCTCCTTTTTTTTCCCTTCTTTTGGTGCTGGTTTTGTGGCTTGAATTCAAGCCTGGGCACTGTCCCTGAGTCTTTTTTTCCCTCACAGCTAATACTCTACCGCTTGAACCACAGCTCTACTTCCAGCTTTTTAGTGATTAATTGGAAAAAAGAGTCTCATGGATTTTTCCACAGAGCCTAACTATGTCCCCGTTATTTTAAAGAAATTTCTCAGGAAGTTCAGACTTTTTATTTTCTTTAGTGCCTTGAGTGTAACCTATTGTTCTATGTCTATTCCAAGAGCAAATGGTGACATCTCCAATAACTGAAATAAATTGTAGCCAGTAATCTTAGCTGCTCAAGAACTGAGATGAAGGTCAAGGTTCAAAGCTAGTCTGGGCAGAAAAGTCCATAAAACTCGTAGTTAACCAACAAAAAGCAAGATGTGGAGCTGTGGCTCAAGTGGTAGAGTTCTAGCCTTGCAGGAAAAAGCTAAAGGACATTGCCCAGGCCCTGAGTTCAAACCCTAGTATTGGCACAAGAAAAAGAAATGCAATATTTTAAAGATTTCCTATACTGAGTAGTTATGTATTCTCAACAGTCATTTACCTAAGGCCCATGTAAAAAGGAGGTACTAGTATCTATGAAAATTACATGTAAAGGAGCTCAGTGGTAGTGGTTTATGCCTTTAATACCTTTAGTTATTCAGGAGGCTGAGATTGAAGGATCACTGTTCAAACCCAGCACAGGCAAAAACATTTGTGAGACTCATGTCCAATTACCTACCAAAAACCTAGAAGTGAAGCTGTGGCTCAAGTTGTAAAATACTAACCTCAAGCAAAAAAAAAGCTTAGGGACAGCACCCATGCTCTGAGTCCAAGCCCTAGGACTGACCCACACCACCCCGCCCCCCGAAAAAATCCTGTAAAAGGATTTACAGTAATTGCTCAACATGGTATATGTTAAACTTTTCAAATACACTAAATGGTTTTTCTTCCCCATGAACTCTCAGGAATAGAATGTAGACCCCCTTAGCCATTATTTGCAGAAATAAACTGAACACTTCTTTCCCAGGGAAGTGCCTATTTATGTCCGGGCTAAGTGAGGTTCAGCTGAATCACATGGATGACCACACGCTGCCCGGGAAGTATGGTATTGGGTTTACCAACATGGTGGAAAGGACAACACCAGGCAGCAAAGATCTCTCCAGGTAATTGTACAACGTTTAGTTCTGTGGTTGGAACTTGGGCCATACGAGCACCCCATGTTATCTGGGAACATCAGATGGCTTGAGCTAAACCAATGGCTTAACGCTTGTATTAAACTCAAAACACATGTGGGCATCATGGGAAATTGTCTGAATTTAGCATATTATAACTACTGCTGTACTTGTTTGTTTTTTTTTTCTTTTTAATTCAATTTAGTAAAGAATTTCGTGAAGGAGGACGTATTCTAGTACAGAAATTACAGAAATATCAACCACGAATAGCAGTGTTTAATGGAAAATGTAAGAATTTCTTTATATTTTTATCTTTATCCTGTGCTAACATTAAGGGCATTATAAACATGTTTGTATTTCATTTTAGGTATTTATGAAATTTTTAGTAAAGAAGTTTTTGGAGTGAAAGTTAAGAACTTGGAATTTGGGCTTCAACCCCATAAGATCCCAGACACGGAGACTGTAAGTCCTTAAAGTTGCATTTGTAAGTCAGCTAGCAGGAATTATTTTCTAGTTCAGAATCCTTTTTCATTTACCCCATTGTAATTTATGCTATATAAAGAGGCCATATTGTATTTGGTTAAATAATGCCTTGATATCAATGTTATAATCAATGTTATAAATGGTAATGGATAACCAGTGAATTAAGATACTGCTAACTAGCATTGTATTTGAAGGGGATTTGTGTACCTATATACACACATGCTGATAGTGACCATGTGAGTCATGCGTCTAAACTCCTGGCTTTTTGCTAGTTAGACATAAGAATCTCATACTTTGCTGCCTAGGCTGACTTTGAAACATAATCAGATCTCAGCCTCCTGAGTAGCTGGGATTACAGGTAGGAGCCACTAGCACTCAGCTAACTTTATTTTTGCTGGTCCTTCTCAGGGCCTGGGTACTGTCCTTGGATGCTTTTTTTGCTCAAGGCTAGTGCTCTTCCACTTGGGTCACATCTCCACTTCTGGCTTTTTCTGTATATGTGGTACAGAAGAATCAAACCTAGGGCTTCATGCATGCTAGGCAAGCAGTCTACCACTAGGCCACGCTCCTGGCCCCTGTACCTGCATTCTTTTGTTCAAGGCCACCACTCTTCCACTTTGAACCATATTCCACTTCTTGTTTTCTTGTAGTTAGTTGGAGATAAGAGTCTCATGGACTTTCCTGCCTGGACTGGCTTTAAACCAAAATTCTCACTGGTATGAGCCACCAGTGCCCAGCTTTACTCTTGAGATGTTTCCTAGCCTTAACTTTGGTATTTCTTTAAATTGAGGCCCATAGTCGTCAACTTGTAGAACTGTACAAGTGAGTTCCTAGCTCTGCATAGATTACTATATGTTACAGAAAATCAAGTCTATGTGAATTTCCAGAGGAGGCTCAGGTATAGCTCTTAGGTATATGTGGAATATATGTGGAATAATAAATGGTCCTGAACCTTTTTTTTTTCTTTTCAGTAGTGGGTTTGAATTCAGGACTTCACATTTGCTAGGTTGTTGGTGTGTCAACAATGCCTTTGTGCTAGTTTTTTTTTTTTTTTTTTTTTTTTACCAGTCCTGGGCTTGAACTCAGGGCCTGAGCATTGTCCTTGGACTTTCTCAAGGCTAGAGCTCTACCACTTGAGCCTCAGCACCCGTGCTGGCTTTTTTCTACGTATGTGGTACTGAGGAATTGAACCCAGGTCTTTGTGCATGCTAAGCAAGCACTCTACCACTAGGCAAAACTCCCAGCCCCTGTGCTAGTTATTTTGAAGATTAAATCTAGCCAACTTTTCTGCCTAGGCTGGCCTAACCTCAATCCCCTTGATCTTAGCCTACTGAGTAACTAGGATACAGGCATGGGCCAGCAATGCTCAACTAGGAATCATACCTTGGTTGGTAGTTTTAACTCTTATAATGATCTGTGAATACAGTTATGATTCAACTTCAAATAAATACAATATTTTTGATGTTTGGATTGGTTATGTAGGTATTTATATGTGATTATGTATCATATTCCAATTTAAGATGATTGTTTCTAAACTCTTACATACATTGTAAGATTTCTGAGGCTACGCTGCTTTATGATTCCAGCTGTGCTACGTGATGCCATCATCCAGTGCACGATGTGCTCAGTTTCCCCGAGCCCAGGACAAAGTCCATTACTACATTAAGCTGAAAGACTTGAGAGATCAGTTGAAAGGCATTGAACGAAACACAGACGTTCAGGAGGTGCAGTACACATTTGACCTACAGCTTGCCCAAGGTATGTTACGGTGCCCTCCTTTAATCCGTGCTTACTCTATGCTCTAGGCAGATTGCTTTGTTCAACTCACCTTTTACCAGGGCTTTTCTGTTTATCCCAGCACTCTCAGAACACGAGGGACTGAGAAGCATTATGCCACCTAGAGTTGAGTGTAACATGTTTTTACAGTTCTTAGGGGAGTTAATTTACTGTATGCTAGTTTTTAAAATTGCTTTTTAAAATGTCTAAGTTTATAATTACTTTGAAGAATTGTTTATGAAGTTTTTTTTTCAAAATTGTTGGATGAAACCAGTTATAAATCTTTCTTCCCCTCCTCACAGAGGATGCAAAGAAGATGGCAGTGAAAGAAGAAAAGTATGACCCAGGCTATGAAGCTGCATATGGTGGCGCCTACAGTGAGAACCCGGGCATCAGTGAGCCCTGCAGCTTCTCAGATGGGCTAAGTATGTGTTTCCATATATACTTTTCAAAGAGTTTCTGTCAGGATTAGAGGAGAGGACTGTGGGAGAAAGAGATTGAAAATGGTGATATGAAATTATATAGTCGTTTATTAGGAATTTTGATTATTTGATTTTTACACAAACTTTCACTGCTCATTTTCTTAAAAAACGGACTGAAAGTAGCCCTGGTTGCATTTTCCTCCTGAAATACCAAATGAGGATTTATCAGTCCTTCATCTGAAAATAGATTCAATAGTTCTAATTGTATTCAGAAGCTTGCTCAGGATTAAAATAATTTGCCTTTATTGCACTTCAATTTTTAAAAAAAAACTCCCAATTTGATGATTGAACATTTGAAGATGACATAACTAACATTTTTTTCTTTGGTAGCAGCCAATGGGACGCAGCTACCAGGAGAATCTGTTTTTCCGGACATTCCCAATGGGCAGTGGATGACCCAGCCATTTACAGAACAGATCCCTTCCTTCAGCAGCCACTGTGGGACTCAGGAGCAGGAAGAAGGAAGTTGCACTTAAGGATGGAGCCTCTCAGCTCAGCCTCAATGCCGCAGTTTTATTGCGGCTCTCAAGACACAGAACCTCAGTTTGCTGAACTGAAGTCTTTTGTTAGTACTTTACTCTAGTGGTGTAGTTACAGTATAGTACAGTACAGTACAGACAGTTGTGTGGTAGATTCAACTGTGTGAACCTCAGTAGTTTGGGAAGAAAAGGTAGGATTTTCTATATGAGTTTTTGTATTTGACTTAACCACCATTCCAGGTTTTTTTAATATGTATGTATAATCCATTTTATGAAGAAACTTGATTTTCTTTTGGGAGTCACTTTGATCTGTAAATGCAACAGTCAATATTTATAGTTGATTATTAACTGTGCAAAGGCCTAGATGTGTCCTTTTTTCCTTTGACTGCCTAAGCAGGCCAGGCTAACATTAAGCAGCACTGCTGGGAAGGAGGCAAACCTGGGTCTCCATGCAGGAAGCTTACTATGGCATCTCCTGTAGCAGGTCTGGGGACTGAGGGTAAACTCAGGGCATCCTGGTTGTAGTCACACAGACCTCTTTGCTTTCCCAGTAGAGGGAGGAGTGAGATTGCTAAGTAGCAGAAACACAGCATGTGACCTTGCTGAGTGTCCCTACCTCACAGGACACGGAGCCCTGTCCCTGGCCACCTCACAGCTATTCCTCCCAAAGTCACAGACAGCTGCTGGCCGGGAAACTCCAGACAGTGTCACTAGTACATGTTTTATGTGAAAGGCATAAATGTGATAGGGAAGGTACTGAATCTCTTTGTCAGTATTTTTCTCATTTTACCCTCCTTGGCTTTAAGGAGACCATGGACAGTGGTGATATGGACAGTGGTAAAAGAGGAACTTAAAGGCTGAGCAACAAGATGCTGGAGTGCTCCATAATCTTATTTAAACTGGTGCTCTGTGTACATGCAATGTACTAAAACAAGGCAGATTTTCTTGTTAGGTGAAACAAGCCAACAACTCAAAATCCTTTCTGTGTATCCTTGCTAAATGAACCTTAAGGAAAGGTTGGTTAAAATTCTGTACCTTTATTTTCTAAAGCATTTTCTGTGGTGCTATAAATAGTCCAGATCTTTGGCCTGGCAGATATTAAAGCTGGGTTTACAGAAATACCATGCACAGCCACTCCTAGTCACTCTTAAATGTCAGATCCTAATTAGACCAGTGTATATCCAGAGAGCATGTTGGTTTGGCAGAATGAAATGTATGTGAGGTTTTTATGTCCTCTGCAGAAGATTCTAGAGCCTGTTCTTATATTTATAATGAGAGACTAATTGTTGTGAACCTTAACGGGTCTTTTAGCTGTTGTGATAATGGATTTTATTTGCCCTTAAGCCTAAGTCAAGCTATGTACAGGACATTCATGTTATTTAAATGGTGCACTGTATTGCTGTTTACATGGACATTTTGTGCAAGTGCTTTGAAGTGCCTTGCATCAGGGATTAGGAGCAATTATTTTTTCATCAGACTATGGAAAGCATGTAATTTAGGTATTGTTTTAGTATATAACTATTGTAGCTTTACAATGGGTTTTCTTTTTAGACTGGGGAAAATACCCTTTAAATTATGATAAACGCTTCTGGAAAATGGGTGTGAGGATTTTTCAAGCATATAATTATGATGCTTTTCATCAAACATGACAAAAGAAGAATAAATGTTGATATATCCTATACATTGCAGTATGAGGTTTTTCATTAATATGGAAAGATTATTCATTTGCAAGACTGATAATTGTTGGGTTTCCCTTTTTTTTGTTTTGTTTTGTTTTTCACTTTTACAATAGTTAAGCTTGAGATGATTGAAATGAAAGCTTTTTTATTTTTCCTTTCCTCTTTCCCCCCACCCCCAAGGGAGCACCTATTTGAATTGAAGGGCTCAAACTTGCTAGGCAGGTGTTCTGCCCCTTGAACCACACCTCTAGCTCAGGTACAGACGCTTTTTATTTAGATCTGAGACTGGGACTCGAACTTGGTACCCGACACTTTTGCTCATTGGCTGGTACTCTATCAACTGAACCATGCCTCCAACCCTTGGGCTTTTTAATACTAAGATTTAATGAACTGTTTCTCTTTTATTTTTACATTTTGCCAGTCCTAGGGCTTGAACTCAGGGACTGAGCACTGTCATTGGGCTTTCTCAAGGCTAGAGAGAGCTCTACCACTTGAGCCACAACACCACTTCCGGCTTTTTCTATGTATATGATACTGAGGAATCGAACCTGGGCCAGAGTCCCAACCCCTGTTTCTCTTTTAAACCTGAGGTACTTGACTTTTTACTATATACCATGCAGAAAAATGTTCATGAGGAAAAATCATTAAAAATCTATATTTTATTTTTACAGGAGTCCATGTTTTCATTTTAATTAAAACAAAACAGTTGGTGCTGGCTCACACCTGTAATCCTAGCTACTCAGGAGGCTGAGATGTGAGAATCGAGGTTCAAAGCCAGCGCAGGCATTAAAGTCCAGGAGACTGTTATCTTTAATTAACCACTAGAGAACCCAGAAGTGGCACTGTGGCTCAAGGGGTAGGGCAGTAGCCTTCAGCTGAAGAGCTCAGGCACAATGCCCAGGCCCTGGGGTAGGGTGGTAGCTTTGAGCTGAAGAGCTCAGGGATAGTGCCCAGGCTCAGAGTACAAGCCCCACAACCAAACCCCCTGCCACCCCCCCAAAAAAAGTTGGTAATTTACTAAAAATTACCTGCATATATAAAAAATACTTAGAAGCTTTAAAAAAAGAACTTGTGGGTATAATGGTCATTAGTGTTAATAAGCAAATTAGTTGCTGGTATCTAGATGGATTTATTTCCACCATAATTTTGATTTTCATAGCTTCCACTTATGTTGAGTATGGGATTACTCATCTGCCACCCTGTATCCCAGCCCTCAGAGACTAAGGCAGGAAAACTAAGTTAAAAGCCAGCCTAACTGGGACACCTACCTTGGCTCTGTCTCTGTGTGTCTGTTGTCTGTGCACCTCTCTCTCCCTCACACACACACAAACAGCCATGACTAGCACTTGTACTTTAAGTAATAAATGAATGCCAACCTGGTTTAAGGTACAACTTTACACCATTTTTGTTCTCTTACATTATGGGTTATAGGTATCAAAGGAATTGTTCCTAAGGAACAATGTTATAGTAGGCTACAAAAGAATTATATTTTTATGCCAGGAATATTTTAAATGTTGGGCTATATCAGCTATTGTGATGGAGTTTAAATACCCCTGAAGGATCCGGAACAAACCAGCTTTCCCATAAGTCGTTGTGGACACTAGGAAAGTCCCAAGGCTTGTGTCTTCCATTCCAGTGGAGTAACTTTGCTTCCTGCAGAAAGTGCTCTGAGTATCTGGTATCTGGATTCCAGCCTTCATGTGTGCAGAGGAAAATAATAAGATTGTCAGAGAATACAGATTTTATGTTAAAATGATTTACAAAGTTCACGGTGAAAGTAAACCTAAGAATACTCAGTGACAGTATTGTCATTGCTCAGAATAATTTTAAGTACTTACTAAAGCACATTAAGATCATGTAAGTACTGCAGTGGTTCGTGCCTGTAATCCTTACTACTTAGGAGGCTAAGATCTATGGATCACAGTTCAAAGCCAGACCAGACAGGAAAGTGCAAGAGATGAAGACTAATTAACCACCAGTGGTTGCTAGCCTTCAAAAAAAGCTGCGGGAGGCTGGGAGTTTGGCCTAGTGATAGAGCGCTTGCCTAGCATGCACGAAGACCCCGGTTCAATTCCTCAGTACCACATACATAGAAAAAAGCCGGAAGTGGTGCTGTGGCTCAAGTGGTAGAGCTCTAGCCTTGAGAAAGTCCAAGGACAGTGCTCAGGCCCTGAGCTCAAGCCCAGGACTGGCAAAAAAAAAAGCTGAGGGATAGTACTCAGCTCCTGAGTTCAACCTCTGGACTGACCTCTGTGATGTTAACATTTCTATGATATTTGCCAGATAGAGGGTGCATTAATTCACATACATTGATACCCTTTCACATGTCTTGGTCCCCATTATCCTCCCCCCCCACTCCACCCCCCACTTCTGGCTTTTTGCTAGGCATGTGGTACCAAGAAATCGAACCCAGGTCTTCGTGCATGCTAAGCAAGCACTCTACCACTAGGCCAAACTCCCGGCCCTCAGAGAATTCAATATACTTTTTTTTTTCTTCTTTGTCGGTCTGGGACTGACGACTGTCCTTGGGCTTTCTCAAGGCTATTGGTCTGCCACTTGAGTCATACAGCACCATTGAGAAAAGATTTTTAAAATTCTTTTTTTTTTTTTTTTGCCAGTCCTGGGCTTGAGCTCAGGGCCTGAGCACTGTCCTTGGACTTTCTCAAGGCTAGAGCTCTACCACTTGAGCTACAGCACCACTTCTGGCTTTTCTATGTATGTGGTACTGAGGAACTGAACCTGGGTCTTCATGCATGCTAGGCAAGCACTTTAACCACTAGGCCAAACTCCTGGCCTTTTTCTTTTCGTTTTTTAAATTTTTGTCTGTAGTGGGGATTGAACTCTGGGCCTAGGCGCTGTCCCTGAACTCTTCAGTTCAAGGCTACCACACTACCCCTCTACCCCTTGAGCCACAGCACCACTTTTTTGGTAGTTAATTGGAAATAATAGGAGATAAAGAGTCTGATGGACTTTTTAGTGCCCAGGCTGGCTTTGAACCATGATCCCCAGATCTCAGCCTCCTGAGTAGCTAGGATTACAAGCGTGAGCCACCTCACCCAGCTAATATATATCTTTTTTAATTTATAGTTTTCTTCAAATAGTTGTACAAAGAGGTTTCAATTTATCATGTCTGTTTATGTGTAAACAAATTACTCCTTCCATCATTCTCCATCTTTTCCAGCCTGACCCTTCCCCTTAAGTGTCCATATATATATACATATATATACATATAACATATACACACACACACGCATATACATATACACATTGAAGCTCCCACTTCCTTCAGATAAGACATGTTTCAGCTTCCTGGTACTGAATTTGTTAAACTGTTCGTTGTTCAAAGAAGTTATACCATAGAAAGCCGCTCCATATACCATACTTTAGTCAATCTGGTCGTGTATGTATGTATATGACACTGTTTTCTCCAAGCCTTAATTCACTAAGGACGATTTCAGGTCAATCCATTTTTCTGCAAATGAGATAATATTTCTGGTACATGAATAAAATTCCAGTGTATTTATATACCACATCTTGATTCATTTGTCAGCTGTAGAGCATCTGGGCTGTTTTCTAGAACTGGGCTATTGGGAACAATGCTGCAGTGATTATGAACCAGGGGGTGCCTTTATTGTATCCTGACTTTCAGGCTTTCAGATAAATGCCCACAAGTGGTATCGCTTGATCCTTGGGTAGTTCTCTTTTTAATTTTGGGAGGAATCTCCATAATGCTTCCCATAGTGGTTGCACAAATACATTCCCACCAACAATGTAATAGAGTGTCTTCTTCCATCTTCACCAGCATTGGTTTTTGGTTGTTGGGTATTGTTTTTGTTCATTGGTTTTTGTTTTTGTATTCCTGATGATGGCCATTTGGAACAGAAGTGACATAGAATCTCAATACTACTGTGATTTGCAGTGCCTGAATGGCCAGGAATGTTGAGCATTTCTTCATGCATTCATTGGCCATTTGTACTTCTGAGAAGTTTTTGTTTAGCTCCTTTGTGCATTTGTTACTAGAGTATTGATTCATTTGGGATTTTAGTGTTTTTGTGCTCCTTGGGTATTTTCAGTGATTTGACCCTTGTTAGATGTGTAGCCAGCAAAAGATTTTTTCTGTAGGCTGTCTTTTAGCTTTGTGATCATATCCTTCACTGTGTGGAGCTTTCTAGATTGATGGAATCTCATTTGCCAGTTCTAATTGTTGAACTCCTATAGTTCTACTCATGAAGTTCTGTACCCCTGCTCCTTCTTGTGGTAGTTTCAAGGCTTCAGGTCTTCCATTTGAGGTATTTGATCCATTTGGAGTTGATATTAGTGACAGGGATCCAGTTTCACTCTTGTATGTGAATATCTCATTTTCCTAGACCATTTATTAAAGAGTTATCTTTTTTCCAACATAGTCTTTTGGCACCTTTGTCAAAAACCATATGTAGCTTTGTCAAAAACCATATGTAGTGGGGCTGGGAGTTTGCCCTAGTGCTAGAGTGCTTGCCTAGCATGCATGAAGACTAGGTTCAATTCCTCAGTACCACATACATAGAAAAGCTGATGTGGTGGCTCAAATGGGGGGGCTTTCCTGGGGCAGTGCCCAGGCCTTGAGTTCAGTCCCCAGGACTGGCAAAAAAAAAATCATATGTAGGTATATGAACTCATTTCTGAGAATTCTAGTGTGTCTCCTTAGTCTTCAGGTCTGTTTTTATGCTGGTACCAACCTTTTTGTAACTATGGCACTGCAATATACTTCAAAATCTGGAATTGTGATATTTCAATCTTTGCTTTTTGTGGTCAGGAATGCATTGGCTATTTGGGGCGTTTCGTGTTTCCAAATAAAATTTTGGATTTCTCTCTGAAGATGCTAAGATTTTGGTAGATGTTACATCGAATTTGTTGATCATCTTTGGCAGTATGACAATTTGTTTTTTCAGTTGTGGGACTTGAACTCTGGGCGTTGTTCCTGAGCACTTCAGCTCAAGGCTACTGCCCTACCCCTTGAGCCACTGCACCACTTTCCAGCCTGACAATTTTCATGATATTCTGCCAATCCATGAACATGGGAGATCTTTCTACTTCCTGGTGTCATCATCAATTTCTTTCTTCACGGATTTATAGTTTTTATTATCGAGTTCTTTACCTTCGTAGTTAGGTTTATTCCTCTATTTTTTGCTTGTTTCTTTGAGACCACTATAAATGACATTGTTCTAGATTCCCTCTCCATCTGTTCATTGTTAGTTTATAGAAAAGCTACTCCTTTTCTGTGTGGTCTGCTACTTTGCCAACGGTGTTTATCAGTCTTGTTTATCAGGGCCTTTCACTCAGTCTTTTTGTTCACTGCTAGGGCTCTAACTTTTTTTTTAATTTTTTATTGTAATTAGTAAAAGGATTACATGATATTTGCCAGATAGAAGGTGCATTAATTCACATACATTGATACCCTTTCACATGTCTTGGTACCTATTACCCTCCCCCCCACCCCCCTACCCGTCTTGGTTTTCCCCCCTTCCCTATCAAATTTCAAATAACCAAATACAAATAAATTCAATATATCAGATAACAAAGTGAGATACTGTAACAATATGAGATAACCAAGAGATAGCAAAGGAGAAGAGAGATAACATAGTACATTAAGGACAACAATCATTCGTTATATGGCTTTTGTTTCAATATCCTGGAGGTCCTTTCAATTAGCTTCATACTATATGGCCTTATGTATCAAGATTTTGCTCTATTGCAGATCTCTGCTAGTTAGGGCTCTACCTCTTGAGTCACATCCCTAAGTTTGGCTTAATTCTGGTTATTTGGAGATGAGAGTAAGTAGTGGATTTGTCTGCTCAGGCTGGCTTCAAACTATGATCTTCAGATCTGAGTCTCCTGAGTAGCTAGGATTATAGGCATGAGCCACTAGGCCTGGCCCACTCCAGGGAATTGGAGAGAGGAGTCAGGTAAGATACACTACATGGCTTTTCTAACACTTACCCAGGTGCCGGATGTGCCACAGAGGGTTGATGGTGGAGTGTTTCCCGTGGAACACAATAAGCATGGGTGAGGTGGCCACCCCTCCTCCCAGGGAGCTGCTGTACAGATTTTCCCTAAAAAGGGGAGGGAAAACAACATTAGACCTAGAGCTGACTGCCACCAATGCAGATTAATCAAGCTCTAATACAGCCCCTCTGGAAAAGAGGCAATACTTTCTTTTTTTTGCCAGTTTCAGGGCTTGAATTCAGGGACTGGGGACTGTTCTTAGACACATTTTGCTCAAGAATAGTGCTCTGCCACTTGAGCCACAGTACTTCTGGTTTTTTCTGTGTATGTGGTACTGAGGAATCGAACCCAGGGCTTCATGCACGTTAGGCAAGCATTCTACCACTAGGCTACGCTCCTGGCAGAGGCAATCCATTTTTCACCGTACAACAGTCAAATTCAACAGTCTCGCATCTTTCCTTCAGCTATTTATTTATTTATTTATTTATTTATTTTTGTCGGTCATGGGGCTTGAACTCAAGGGCTAAGCACTGTATCTGGGCTTTTTCACTCACAGCTAGATCTCTACAACTTTGAGCCACAGTGCAACTTCCAGTTTTCTGGTGGCTAACTGGAGATAAGAGTCTCACAGACTTTGCTGCCCAGGCTGGTGTGGAAACATGATCCTCAGATCTCAGCCTCCTGTGTAGCTAGAATTACAGTGCCCAGCCCCAGCTTTTAATTTTGAAGATTGCCTAATCTCCATAAAATTGTAAGAACACCATCAACTCTGATGTATCTCACCTAGATTCACAAAGCTAAGATTTTTGTCACTTTTGACCCTCAGGCATTTTTATAGTAGACACAAGATCAATGATCCCATATTTTTCAGAATAACTTCCCTCACAAGTTTAGGATGTGGGCAGTATTAAAGTAGCCATTTGGATACATATTGAGAAATGTGCACAGAAAATGCAGTGACATAATGGTGTCTTTGTATGTGCGTTTTTCTGTTGTCTGTTTTGAGATCATGAGATTGTGCACAGTGATCAGGAAGGCAGTCAGGAGGGATCTGGCTTGAGGCCAGCTTTAGTGAAACGTTAGCAAGACCTCCATCTCAACAAGCGAGCTGAAAATGACTGCATGCCTGTGATCCCAGCTACTTTTTCAGAAGACCAAGGCAGAGAATTGTGACCATGAGGGGGGAAAACAAAACCCAACAAAATCCTGTTGGTGCCAAACAAAACTCAAACTATAAAGAAGAAATAATTAAGATATCTGAAGATTTTCAGTGGAAAATCTTCACATTGTTGAATAACTTATTAGAAAAATGTGTAAGGAAATTCTTGTTTCATAGGTTCTCCATTGTATGGGCTATCATTCGAGGAAAGATTTTCATCATGCCCCCTTGTCTTTATTAGCAGACCCCTTGTGAGAAAACCTGCTCAAAGAGCTATCTGTGAAAACTGTAGAACCTGAGCTACAAACAGAATGGATGAAATCACACTGTTCCTGAGCCTAGAAACAGTAGTGGAGGCCGACACACACTCCATGTTTTTTTGCATCCATTTCTCCAACTGTCTGGTGATGTGCTGGTGTTTCCACTCAGTCATGTTGGCAACAATGACACCAGGATTGAAAGAGCAGGTGCTGGGGCTGATGCCAAGGTCCTTGATGGTCTTCTTCCGGTAGTCCAGATAGCCCATGTATGTGTTCTACAAAAGAATAACACGGGGGTTTTGTTTCTAGAAAATGCTCACTTTCTTGCAGCCACTGTGCAGTATATCTCTGGGAGCCACCTCCTAGCTCCCCGCCTGGTTCCCATTCATTTTCCGGCCTTGTAATGCTAAATTCTCCCATTTCAGTCCCAGGATTTGTTCCTGTATCTTCTGACTCCATGGACAGTCCTGGGCAGTCTCAGCATTCAGACTACCATTCACCCACTGCCTTGACTCTCCTCGGGCTCCAAACTCCTGCAGCAGCTGCCAACTCAATTAATGGCACATCTATCCTTCTAGCTACTTAGGCCAAAACCCAAGCTTGTTAATTCAGTCTTTATTATTCCCTGCTCATCCAAGTCTGCCAGCAAATCATGTAGATATCAGCTCCAGAAGATATCCAGAGGCCAGTTGCCGGGCTGGGCTTTGTGGTACAGCAATTACTAAGTGTACACAAGGCCCTAGGTTCCACTCCCTGCACCCCAAAAAGGAAAACAAGCAAAAAAGTAACTTCTCAGAAGCCACCTGGTCTCAGCTTCCACCACAACCTTCCCATTCCAGCGATGGTCATCTCTCAATCACACACTCCTCACCATGTTCCCAGTCCTAACCTTCCATTCAACACCACACGGCCTCCATGTCACATCCCAAAGTCTTGCCAGTGGCTTCCCTTCTCATTCAGGGTAAGAGACAGGACTAGAGTGGAGTGCAGTGCTGGCTTCATGCATAAAGCCCTGGATTTGCTCCCTCCAGAGATCCTCCCATGGCCTCCATGCCCCATACTATTTGGCATCCATTATCTCTCCACCTTCTATTCCTCTCCATGATGACCTCTCAGCTGCATTGACCAGCTTTAATATACTAGACTGCCAGCCACACCTTCCTGAAGATTTAGCACTTGCTATTGCCTCTCACTATCATGTCTTCTTTCCTCCCAAATACTTGCAAAGGTGCTTTCCTGACTCCTTTCAAACAGCACTTGGTGGAGCCTTCTCTGGTCACACTACTTAAGACACGGCCCAAGCTCCACCCCAATCCTCTGCTAGATATTTTACTTGCTTACTTTCTGTCTCCTCCCACTTGAACAAAAGCCACACAAAGGGAGGAACTGAGTTTTGTTTACTGTTTCACTAGTGCCTAAAACAGTATTGAGCACATAGTAATCACTCACCCAGGTAGACTGTCTACTTAGTGGGAGCTCTCCACCATGACACTGAAGCAATAGCAATACTGGAGTACTTTGTGTACCAGGTGTGGTTCTAAGAACTCTACATGCTTCACCTCACTAGTGGCACACAATAATGTATTTATAAATTCAGTTCTCATTGTAACTGCACAGGAAGTGCTGTCACCTCTGTGTGACCAAAGGAGCAGGTGATTCTGACCAAGTGGCTGCCTATAGAGTCTATGCCTTAAGATGCTTTAACTGCCACAGATAAAATTGTTTTCTAGATCTCTTTTTGAACAACAATCAACTCTAATAGCCCCTTGAATCTCAAAACTATGATTTGATTCTGGTATTACATATAGATTCAACTTTCCTCATTTCTATTCCTCACCCTTGAATAAAATCAAACTGTCCTCTACTGAGAGATTAAGAAAGTAATAGTGCAGTGACCAGGAGTGTGGCTTAGTGGCCTAGCATGCACAAAGCTCTGAGTTTGATTCCCCAGTAGGACACGGTCAGAAAAAGCCAGGAATGGTATTGTGGTTCAATGGTAGAGTACTAGTCTTGAGAAAGCCCAAGGACAGTGCCCACACCCTGAGTTCAAGCCCCAGAACTGGGGAAAAAAAAGCAATAGTGCAAACTCTGCAAATAGAATCCCAAGTTCTCTGAGTCTCTTTCATAGAAAAGTCAATCTCTAAGAGAATAAGATTATGAGCTACTTCACAACTGTCATTTCTGGAACATTTACAATGAGCTAGACAGTTTGTAAAAACATAACGGACCAGCTGGGCGTGGTAGCTCACATCTGTAATCCTAGCTACTCAAGAGGCTGAGATCTGAGGATGGCAGTTCAAAGCCAGCCCGGGCACTAAAGACCATGAGACTCTTATCTCCAATTAATCACTAGAAAAGGGGAAGAGGGGATGTGGCTCCAGGGGTAGGATGGTAGCCTTGAGCTGAAGAACTCAGGGACAGTGCATAGGCCCAGAGTTCAAGCCCCATGACCCACAAAAAATAAAAATAATTATAAAAAATAATGGACCTACTGCACTGTTGGTAAACCAGTATAACCATTCTGGACAGAAGTCTGGAGGTTCCTCAAACAGCTTAACAGAGACCTTTCCTAAAACACAGCCATATCACTCCTGGACATCTACCCTGTACATCATGATTCAGGATGTGATAAGAACACCTGCATATCCATGTTCATTGTTGCACTGTTCACAATAGCCAAGAAATGGAAAGAGGTCAGATGTCACACAGTAGATGAGTAAAATCCAAAAAAATGTGGAACCTATACACAATGGAATTTTACATAGCCATTACAAAGAATAAAATAATGACATTTGCATGGAAATGGATGGAACTAAAAGAAATCATATTAAGTGAGGTAAGCCAAGCTCAGAAAGACTTTACTGCGCATGTTCTCTCTGAGATGTAGAAATTTGATCTAAAATATACTATGATACGATAAATTGCACAGGACTCTAGATAGTCACACACAGTGAGATCAAAAGGGGAAACACTCAGGAGAGAAACACAAAGTCACAATGCCTAAGTCCCTCTTCATATTTATCTAAAATAATATACATACTGAAACAGCCAGAAACAAGAGACCTCCTATGTTTTTCTTCCTTTCAAAAATCATTCTAGTTTTCAGTTTTCTATCTTCTTTACCTTATTATGATATATTCAAATGTACATTATTATAAAGGTTAGGGGGAGAGGACAGAACTTGAGGGAAAAGGGTGAAAAAGTGCAGCAGTGGAGCTCACTGGACACTGATAAAAGTAACTATACGGGGCCAGGACTTTGGCCTAGTGGTAGAGTGCTTGCCTAGCATGCATGAAGGCTCAAGTTCGATTCCTTGGTACCACATACATAGAAAAAAGCCAGAAGTGATGCTGAGGCTCAAGTGGTAGAGCTCTAGCCTTGAGAAAGCCCAAGGACAGTGCTCAGGCCCTGAGCTCAAGCCCCAGGAATGGCAAAAAAAAAAAACAAACAAGGAGTAAACTATACAACTCATAGAGATGGAAGGGAGAGACTGGGAGAGAGTAAAGGAACAGAAGACACTATACGAAAGGAAATGTAGTCATTACCTGGCTCACTTAATTGTAACCTCTCTATATATCACCTCTATAATAACAATGAAGTAAATTAAATAGTAAAAATAACTACAACATTGTAAAAAACATAACAGAATAGCCAATATCAGTGCCATGACTTAGAATAGGAAAGTGGAATGTTTTTTTCAGGGTAAAGTACCTGGCCTGAACAGGTGAGAATGGATAGAAGTCGAAGAGTAAGTGGAAAGGCCAGTCATCCTTTCCCCAACTGGCAGCTCCTGCTGGCTTTCAGGTATTGTGAGAAACAAAATTAATTCCATTCATGTTGAGTTGCATGGAAGGGGAAAAAACAGGGCTAAGGGATAATTTCAGAGACACGGTGCCCACCTGAAGCCCCACAAGTTTGTTGATGTCCTGAGCAGGAGGAAAGTCACAGTCATCTGAGAAAGCTGCTGCATGGCCTACAGCCAAGGTGGTGTCATATAGTTCCTGGATATCACCTGGATTTGGAAATACCAGTAGTTAAAATACAGCATGTGTTTTAGGATAGCATAGAGCTGGAACAGATCCTGACTGTGCTTGAGGGAAGAGTACAGGTCCCCGATTTCAAATGCCTGGGTAGCTTGCTCAGAAAGAATAGCTGGCATCAGGGCCGGGAGTTTGGCCTAGTGGTAGAGTGCTTGCTTAGCATGCACCAAGACCAGGGTTTGATTCCTTGGTACCACATATAGAAAAAGTTGGAAGTGGTGCTGTGGCTCAAGTGGCAAAATGCTAGCCTTGAGCAAAAAGTGTCCAAGGACATTGCCCAGGCCTTGAGTTCAAGCCCCACAACTGGCAAAACAAACAAACAAAAAGAAATCACCCACAACTCTACTACCATCAAAATGAAAAGCCACTAGACAAATTCAGTTCAATACTGATCCAATTTGTTTTTGTAGCTCTGTAGTAACCATAGCAATCTTTGTCCTGTTTGACTATGGAAAAGATAGAGCACAATATTCAAACAACCAAACATAGGCTTCCCCTAAGTATTTCCTCAGTAAGATTCATTTTTCTACATTATAGGGACATACAAGGAGGGCTACTAAACCATTTTCTGCAGACAACCATCACAGTGTTGTCCTCAGAGAGCCAACTGGGTTAGCTTAGAAAAGTATCAACTCCTGCTTTCAAAATATTCCCAAACTTACAATGATGCTGCACTCACAGCTTGAAGAACATTCAAAGCCACTTAGCGACTAGCTACATGGGAAATGAAGAGATGGCCATTATATATCAGCAGCTCCTTTCCAAGTATTCCAGCAGTCAGTAAGTATACCTTGTACAATGACATCGTCGTCCAAATAGATGACTTTCTCATGTTGGTGAATAAGCAAAGGGAGATAAAATCGAACAAAGTTCAGCTGTGAAAACAAGGGAGATCGTGGTAGGGAAGAAGTTCAAGTCAGCTTTGACCAGGTCCTCATCTGGTGTACAGCACGTTACCTCACATGAGTTTAGAGGGCCTGGTCTATCTGGGTTCTTGGGCTGAAAGCAGAAGTGACTCTTTCAGCTCCAATCCCTACCACTCAGGCTGGGTAAACCACTAGTGAACCACAATGAGCCATCAATGTGAACCACTGTGGTAGGAGACACCAAAGCTCCCTAGTCAATCTAGGGTGTGGGCTGCCTGTTTTCCTCTACCTCCATCATTTAGATTCCTCTCAGCTAAGTCAGGTTAAAGTTGTACAGACACACAAACACATAGTTACATGTGTCACACAGTTCAACCTTTTAGCGTCTTGACACAAAAAAGCATGAACATAGTTGGTGAAGCATGGGCTAGTGGGGGGATGTTTTTTTCTTTTGTTGGTTGTGGGGTTTGACCTCTGTGCCTAGGTGCTGTCCTTGAGCTCAAGGCACACTTGAGCCCCAGCACCACTTCCGGTTTTTTGGTGGTTATTTGAAGAGGTTCACTGACGTTTATACCCGGGGTGGGGAGGGGCTGGCTTTAAATCTCGATTCTCAGATCCCAGCCTCCTGAGTGGCTAGGATTATAGGTGTGAGTCACCAGCACCTGGATTTTAGTGAAAGTTTTAAAGTTTGGGTAATGACAATGTGTTTAATCATCATCCTAACTCAACTCATATTTCAACAATAAGCATATGGAATTGGGGAATGATCATATCATACAGAGCTTAGAGTTTAGTGGATGCGAAAGGATGGATTTCAGTAATAGTCACATGTAAGAGGTGGCTGCAATTTCTGTAACTCTGTCATCAGAAACATTACTCTAGTTGTCATTGATGGCACACCTGTAATCCCAGTACAAGGGAGGCTGAGATGGAAGGACTGAGAGTCCAAGGACAGCCTAGGTCACAAAATTAGATCCTCACCCAACCAAACTTCCTATAGGACAAGGTCCCTTTTGTAAGCAGGAAAATACTTTGATTTCCAATGCTAGCAAGATCAGTGGCATCTCCTAAAAATGCTGACAGTGAGGCCTAGAATCAATCACACTGCTGTCTCTCCTTAGCTTCTGGCAGGGTCAGCTAACTGGAATGTCTATGCCAGTACATAAAACAGCCCAGGGACTGGGAGAGTTTGTTCCTCCTGGCTTCACTGCCCCCATCCAATACACAAATTCATTATATTTCTGATGCCCCATTTCTGTTTAACAGACTCATTATGCTTATGTAAGCATCTTGGATCCTTCCTTAGGCAGGTGGTCCATAAATTATGAATAAAACAGAGTTCTGCGGAGGCCTGTGTACATCTGGGAGCTACTGTTCCACAGGGAACAGTGTTACTTGCACATCACCCATACTTACAGGCTGTAAGAGCTCAGGCCTCGAAGCATCAGGTCGAATCTTTCCTTTGAGGACCACAGGGTTGAATTCCACTATTTTAAAGTTTATTTCTCTTAGTTTAGAATGCTCAATCCATTTTCTAAATAGATCACAAAAAAACTCATTAAATCTTTTTTCAGGTATAGCTATGATTAGTGGGAGGGGGGAACTACCAGCTCCCAGTAAGAGTAACAATTTTATTTTTAAAATTTTTGCCAGTCCTGGGTCTTGAACTTGGGGCCTGATCACTGTTCTTGCACTTTCTCAAGGCTAGGACTCTACCGCTTGAACCACAGCACCACTTCTGGCTTTTTCTATGTATGTGATACCAACAAATTGAACCCAGGTGTTCGTGCATGCTAGGCAAGCATTCTACCACTAGGTCAAACTCCCAGCCTGAGAGTAGTAATTTTTTTTTTTTTTTTTGCCAGTCCTGGGCTTGAGCTCAGGGCCTGAGCACTGTCCTTGGACTTTCTCAAGGCTAGAGCTCTACCACTTGAGCCTCAGCACCACTTCTGGCTTTTTTCTATGTATGTGGTACCGAGGAATCGAACCCAGGTCTTCATGCATGCTAGGCAAGCACTTTAACCACTAGGCCAAACTCCCGGCCCAAGAGTAGTAATTTTTAAAAAGAAAGACTGACAAAAGCTGCTGAAGGGCTAGGGCTCTTCCTTTCATTAGACATTGTGCAGGCAGAAGCTTTGTCTACCAAGTCAGGGAAGTTTTGCTTCATTTCTTTATCTGGACAACTCAGTTGTTAGGTGAGAGGTGAGCAGGTAAACCTCAGGGTGTCTCCTCATTCCTTTTAATACTGGTTATCAATCCCAAAAGGAAGTGAAATCTGTTTAAGGTAAGACAAGGAAGACTAAAAGGATGTGGAACAACCCCAAAGACTCAGTGCACAAATCACCGAATTCGAGGCAGGGTGCTGTGCAGCCCAACCACGTAGAAGATAATGTTGGCTTCAGTGTTGCTGTAGATGCTGTTGATGGCAGCCATGGCTGCGCCCATGCGCCCTGCGGCCGCGCAAATCACCACGGGGATCTCCTCTTCCCAGTCCTCTGGGGTCGTGGCAGCAGCATCTGGGAACGGCAAAACCGGTGACTTGGAGCAAGAAGGACTTGCGGGGCCACTTGCCTATCTTGCACATTTCTGGAGAGGGCTCGTTGTTCTTGGGCCCAGTTTCTCCCTCTCCTCTTAGAAAAAAGTGTTCCAATGACCACGGGCCCACACCAACCACTAAAACTATTTCCCCAGACTCCCTGCCACTCTGTGTGATGGGGTTCAAGTAATAAATGCAACTGCTGGGTTCACGCTTTTCAATGCACCCTTGGTATTAGAGTAGCCTTTCCATCCACATGATGGAAAAAAGGTGAGTTGGGGACATCAAAGCCATGGAATTTCTAGCTGGATGATAGTGCAATTGACATATCAGCTTTTCACTTGAAAGAAAAATTAAACTTTTAAGTCCTTATTATTTCAGAGGTCTCATCTAGAAGCCGACCCTAGAACCATACATGGGGAGGGGGGGGGGATTAAAAAAAATATAAGAACAGAAAAGCTTTGTTGGCTCAACAGTTCTCTCAATTCTTCCCTAAATTGGAATACTATCTTACCTATGACTGCTATAAACTATACTGTTTGTCATTTTTCTGCCTCATTCACTCTTAAGTTTCTCAAATGCTGACAGCAAGGGAAAGGAAATAAATGAAAGAGCATGACTAATGCACAAGATGAATAACTGAACATTCTTTCCAGCAATGAAAATAAGACATCCATGCTACCATATCATATTTTGGTGCCACAAGACAATTGGTAGGTATGAAGAATAATTATAAGAATCTATCTATAGGGCACATCTAATGTTTGCTTAAAGCTTAGTCTGTGTTTACAGACACCTTCTTGCAAAATCTCTTGTCACTCTGGCATAAGGTAGTTCTAGCTGCTACTCAATGCAAGAAACATTGATTGAAACTAATCTCTGGGTACAGTACAGACATGGGGTCCTTGGGGGAGCCTGTGATAGTTACTATTTGGAGTTACACACCCTGTCCTGCTCTGTGATTCCCTTACCCGTGGTTGGATGTATGTGCACACTGAACTGTGCACATCTTCCTTCATCCCTGTGCATCTGCTCCCAACTCAGCACTTGGTAGTTGGTGCATTGTCAATATGCTTTGGACAGATGAATGGATAGACGCATGAGTTTGTAGCCATCTCCCTCTTAGCGCTTGCCATACTACCCTTGAACAGTCTGTTTATGAGGCTGTTTCTCCACAATGCTATGAGCTCCTTATACTGCCTGACTGAATCTGGCAGTGGAAGTGCATGAGGAAAGTTTGTAGAAATGAACTGAACTGGAGCCGGGAGTTTGGCCTAGTGGTAGAGTGCTTGCCTTGCATGCACGAAGACCCAGGTTCAATTCCTCGGTACCACATACATAGAAAAGCTAGAAGTGGTGCTAAGTCTCAAGTGGTAGAGCTCTAGCCTTGAGAAAGCCCAAGGACAGTGCTCAGGCCCTGAGCTCAAGCCCAGGACTGGCAAAAAAAAAAAAAAAATGAACTGAACTGAATTGGTGAAAAGGACCAGAGAACAAGATTCTCAACAATAGCTCATGGATATTCTGAGTGGCAAAGTGAGAGAAAAGCTGAAAAGTTGGGGCAGAATCTGGCTGCTAGGTACAGGTAGAGACCTTCAGCAGGCAGCAGGCAATATGAGGATGAAAGTAGGAGGGAGGCATTTCCAGAAAAGAAGGGGCAGCTAAGAGGAAGTTACGTGCCCTGTCATACCAGCTGAAGATAAACTAAGCTGTAAATATAGCTCTCTGCCAGGAGATGTCCCTGAACAGGATGAAGGATAAACTCCTTCCTCAGGAGTTGTCTGCTGCATGGTGGATCCACTGTAACAGTGGGTGCTGCAGCCAGCCTATTTAACAGTTTGCCTGTCGGAAACTGTCTTGTGCTGAACCAAATCAGAAGCCATCATAACATGCTACCAGTTACCTGCTTCTTCCAACCAAGCCCCACTTTCCACAAGGCCACCACCTCCAATAGCTTAATCAAATTTTGAGTGATAGTGGGCTGATACATCAATAAGGCAGAGCCCTTGTCAAAGATCCAATTATTTCCCAAAGTCCCACCTCTGAAAAGTGCTTGTATTAGGTCCAAGCCTGCAATACATAAACCTTTCATGGGGGGAACTTCCTGTCTAACCCCCCAGAGAGGCTGTTTGGGCAATAATGAGAATGAACCAGTAAGGAAAGAAGAGGAAATTTTCATAAGCAAAAGGTTGAGAGGCTCCAAGAAATGGGATGCAGAGGAGTGTGGTATAAGATCGAGCCTGGGCCAGGAGTTTGGCCTAGTGGTTAAAGTGCTTGCCCAGCATGCACGAAGACCCGGGTTCGATTCCTTGATACCACATACATAGAAAAAAGCCGGAAGTGGTGCTGAGGCTCAAGTGGTAGAGCTCTAGCCTTGAGAAAGTCCAAGGACAGTGCTCAGGCCCTGAGCTCAAGCCCAGGACTGGCAAAAAAAAAAAAAAAAAAAAAAAAAAAAAAAGATCTAAGAGCCTGAGTATCACCTGGAGCCCATCAGAAATGCAAATGTTCAGGGTGCTTAAGCAGGCCCCTCTAGTGAATCCTACAAGCTAACAAACTTGTCACTTGCCCCTGAGCCCCAGGACTCAAAGGTTCTCATAAGTGTCCTTTCTTGCTGGGTTCCACGCTTGCTTACCCACTTCCCTCCTGAGCACAGCTCCTTTATGAACTTTCTTGTACACAATCCCACAGAGGGTCCCAATCAGCAGGAGAAGCAGCACTTGATTAACTGAAAGGCAAAGGGAAGCCCATCAAAGATTAATCTATGAACCTAAAGCCTAAAATTTCGATGGCAGTGGGAACATTGTGATTCCTGTCAGGACATCAGGAGGGGTTAATCTGGCATCTCTGTTTAAGCACATATACAGAGCAAAATTTTGACCTGCTACGCAGTTTTCAAGATCCACAAAGGAAGTGCATGGAAGACCCAGCCTAAAAGCCAGGCTGAAAACCTGATCATTGCATTGCAGGAGCTATCTTTGCAGCTACTGTTGTGCATAGTCAACAGTGATACAATGTTTGTTGTGAGCCAGTCCTAATTATGAATAAATGGGTTTTGGTTCCAATTCAGATTCAGCCACTTGCTCAGGATGATGTATTGAACATTCTTGCCCTAGATAAAAGGTTATAAAAGTTCAGGAGATGCAGGTAGAAGATTCACTGTCCAATCCAGCTCTGGGAAAACGTGTGAGATCCTATCTGAAAAACAAACTGAAGCAAAAGAAGGCCTGAGGGTGTGGTTCATGAGGTAGAAGGCCCTTAGTTCAAATCCTCCCCCAAAAGATAATTTATTGGTTTTATACTGGTTTATTTTTTTTACCCCAAAGCAAGTCTCTGTGTGCCTTCTCAAACTATGTTCTGAGGCTCAGTGATTCTACCCTGTGACTTCCAGTTTCTCTTTGCTTGCTGGGTTATTGGATTCAACGAAAGACAATCCCGTATCAGACTCAATGTAAACCAACACTATGGAGAAGTAGAAGAGACAAAGTTCTATACTTAGTAACAAGTTTGATCAACGTTCACATACCACAGCATTTGGGGGAGATGGCTCAACATCTTCCATTATCTGACCCCTCCAACTGTGGCTGATACCACTATCATAGATTCCCATATAAAATTAATTTTTTAAGTTAAGTATGTTCTATGAAATATTTAGAACATACACTACATTATTCTTGTGAGACTCAAATTTAACAGAAGTGCTCTGCTTTCATTTACAAAATCAGATAGCTCTACTTCGAGAGTAACAACACCAAGATCAGGTTTCTGTGTTTTCCCCAAACACTTAAGTGACTAGTCTAAAGTCAGCATACACCTAGCTTTTGATGGATCTGAATATCTGAAATGACCCTTTAAGAATAAGAATACAAAATTATAGCCTCACACCTATAATCTTAGCTACTCATGAGGCGAGGAACTGAGAATCTCCATTCAAAGCCATCTCAGGCAGGAAATTTCATGAGACTCTTATCTCCAACTAACTACTAGAAACCCAGAGTGGAACTGTGGCTCAAAGTAATAGAGCATAAGCCTTCAGCAGAAAAGCTCAAAAATAGTGCCCAGGACCTGAGTTGAAGCCCATAACTGACAAAAATGAATTAATTACAATTACTAAATTAAGTATGAATATGATATAAGTTATATTTTCAAGTTTTACAGAAATATATAATCCCAAAACACTTAACAACTTTCCATGGGAATCTTTCTGAAATGATACCAAGAACTGAAGGAGCCAGAGGAGGGGAAGAAGTAGAGGAAAAGGAAGGGAGAAGAACATGAGGGAGAAGATGAAGGATGAAGAGAGAAAAGGAGGAAGAAGAGGAGGAGGAAGGAAGAGGAGGAGAGGAGAATGTTCTTAGCCCCAAAGCTTTCTTCTGAGATATCCTTTTCACCATCTTCAAAAGCTGGAATCCTACCTTTTCGTAACAGAGCCATGTGCACCCACGTGGTAAGAACTGGGACCTGTGGGTTAAAGAATAAAGTGTCATTTAAAAGGGAGTCAACTGGGGCCAGGACTTTGGCCTAGTGGTAGAGTGCTTGCCTAGCATGCATGAAGACCCAGGTTCAATTCCTTGGTACCACATACATAGAAAAAAGCTGGAATTGGTGCTGTGGCTCTAGTGGTAGAGCACTAGCCTTGAGAAAGCCCAAGGACAGTGCTTAGGCTCTGAGTTCAAGCCCCATGACTGGCAAAAAAAAAAAGGTGGGGAATAAATTGAGAATGGCTCAAGAATTCAGGACTGTCAAATATGTTGTGAAATATACGACTACCCTTAACTGCTCTGAATCTAGAACTTTAGACAAAAAACAAACTCTTGATACCCTGACAGTAAAATTAACAAAAATACTCTTGAATGGACAGTCCAATGTTTTCCAAAGTGCTTCTTCCAGCTGGTCAAACTTTACACAGAATCCCCAAGGATCTGGGAAAACTCTTTCACTGAGATTTGACATCATATTTTCCTGAGATACAGCACGCATACCCAGGAGCTTGAGTGTGGCTCATTGGGAGCCCAGGGAAAAGTAGGATCCCACATTACTTAGGACTCTTCTGGGATCAAGTTTCGGGTGCCTTTTGATCCATGTACAGTTTTAGGTGCTAGGCATTCATCTAGCTTTTCAGGACTATTAAGTTCATTCTTGGACCGGTCTTTGTCCATGTGGCTCCTCCCCTTACTCCATGAAGGAAGGAAGCCATCTGGTCCTGAGGGAGCAAATGAGGCCAAGACTAGGGGAAGCCTAGCTCCTAAGGTTGTGCCTTCCTGGATGTCCCCATTTACTTAGGCCAATTAATTCTCCCTATCTTTAAACTGCTTTGGCATATATTTTCTTATTGATGTGCATTCGCTGTGGCCAGGATGGTATATATTTATATATATAGTTTTCAGATAATAAAGGTACTGATAGACACTGTTCAATTTGTACTCCACTTAGATTGACTATTGAAGTACAAATTCCCCTTTAATTTTACATCACCATCTTTCAGGTGGATACAGTACTATTTTTTTCCAATGTCTTCAGTCATGGGGCATGAAGGCAGGGCCTGGATGCTGTCCCTGAGCTTTTTTGCTCAAGGCTATTGCTCTAACACTTTGAGTCACAGTGACACTTCTCAGTTTCTGGTAGTTATTTGGAGATAAGAGTCTCCTGGACTTTCCTACCCAGGTTGGCTTTGAGCCATGATCCTTAGCTCTCTACTTCCTGAGTAGCTGGGATTACAAGGGTGATTCCCAGTGCCTGCTCAAATGAGGTTTAGCAATTTGTTGAAAACTACAGAGCTACTCTGTGGCAGAGCAGGGACTAGTTATGAGGGCTCTCTGACTTCAAAATCCATCAACCAGGGGTGAGTTTGGCTGCAGGTAAGAGGTTTCACTGTATGTTGAAATTTCATAGCACATAGATGAGGTTGTCACTGTTCTGATGGTGAACTAGCCGCCCGCCCCCCTCCCCCCCCCCACCCCCGGGCAGGAAAAAAAATGCTGTGATATCTTTCCCTGATAGCAAGCTGCCAACACTGAAATCTCTACCACTTGAACCATGCTTTTAGACTTTTGCTTTTTTTTTTTCTCAGTCCTGGTGCCTGAACATTCTCCTTTGGCTTTCTCAAGGCTAGAGCTCTACACTTGAACCACTTGAACCACAGCACCACTTCCAGCTTCTCTATGTATGTGGTACCAAGGAATGGAACCCAGGTCTTTGTGCATGCTAGGCAAGCACTCTACCAGTAGGCCAAACTCCCAGCCCTAGCCTTTTGCTTTTATTGTTAGTTGTTGTTTTGTTCTGTATTGTTTCTTTCAGATCATAAGCTAAGATTGCTTGGACTGGCATCAGGCTGTGATCCTCCTACCTTTATCTACTGAGTAGCTGTCCTTAACTACTGACTGCTTCTTTTTCCTCTCCTCCCCCCCCCTCTCTCTCAGCTTCCTCATGCGCAACTCTATTCTGCCTCAGTTTTAGTATCATGATATGCCTATACTTTTATCCCCAGCACAGACTCCCATCTGAACTTCAGACTCCCAGATCCAGCTGGCACTTAGTATCATTGAAGGCATCCACAGATCACAAACTGAAGTTCTGACACCTCCCACAGAGCTTCTACCTCCCACCATCTTCCCTAAACCCAGTAATGGTTGCTCCATCTTTCTAATTTCTCTGGCAAAGTAACTCAGAACATGTCTTTCCTGCTTAAAGCTCTTCATTGGGACCCATTTTCAAAGGGTAAAGTTCAAAGTTCTTTCAAGATGTTTAGAAGCAGATTACTTATGCCCTGGCAGTCAGAGCTAAACATTTTTTTTTCTCTTAGGAAGCAAATAGGAAGGACAAAGAAGACAAAAACAGATCCAGAGTAGAAAAAAAGAAGGATTTGGGGGAGGGAGGTAGGGAAGGAGGAAGGGAGCGAGCAGGGAAGGAGCGAGCAGGGTCTTGGGGAGATGATGTGTAAGGATCTGGGGAACACTTGGATGATCAGACTGTCCGAGTAAAGAATATATCAGCAGCAAGAGTGCTGCCAAGGGCGAGTGTGTGGTCACTTTTGTCACTAGAGAAATTCATCATCCCTGAGGCCTCACTATTTTGCACACCCTGTGTTATGTCCTTGACTGAAATTACATGCTTTTATTCCCACTGAAGATGAGAGCAAGTGCAAGTGCAAGTGAAGGTGCTGAGTCCAGCTCACAAGATGTCACCCTCCCTGTGAGTTCAACAGCAGCACCCATGTTTTCATTTCTGCAGTGCGCAGAGCTCTGCTCTTAGCTGTACTGGAGGAGGACTGGAAGTCTATTTACATAACCCAAAGGGTTTCTACAGAAGCGAAAAGCCAAAATATTTAGAGGAAAGGGAAAAGATATTAGATACCAAGCTACCTGGGGCCAAACAGCTGCGGCAGGATTGATACTTTCCCGCTACACATATAGATGTTTAGATTTTTTTGGGGGGGAGGCGTTGGTCGTGGGGCTTGAACTCTGGGCCTGGGCACTGTCCCTGAGCTCTTCAGATTAAGGCTAGCATTCTATCACTGTACCACTTCTAGCTTTCTAGTGGTTTATGCCTGGGCTGGCTTTGAATTAAAATCCTCAGATATCCGTCTCCTGAATAGATAGGCATACAGGCTTGAGCTACCAGTGCTCAGTTAGATGTTTAGATTCTATCTCTCTCTCTCAATTAGGTTAAATTAAGCTTTTCCAATAGATTTCTCTTGCTGATAAAGACATTTTTTTTGAATGTTGAAAAGCATTTTTTTCAAACCTAAACATCACAACTTCTATGCTTACAATAAACCTCATAGATTTCCACAACAGCTAGTTCTCTTGTTGGGGGAGGCCCTCACAACAGTTTCCTAGGACAAATTCCAAAATTATGAATCAGAATCCAATTAAGTGATTTGGGCTGAATGACAGACTTAAACATTAGCACGTATCTGGGTTCTCTGCTTATCTCTATGCTTGCAACTTCACACAAATAGCAAGTCACATATTGTGGGGAGAGAGGGAGAGTAAATTTTGGTCTGCCATTATAGTCAAGGATGGGCACACAGACCATCTTAGATTTGCTACGATGGCAATAAAAAATTTTCTTATTAGAATGATGCTCCAAATCAACAACTAAAGTGCTCTGAAGAGTTTGTATAGGTTAGAGACCTGTGACTTACTTCCTTTAGTCTGTAGCAAACAAAATGAAGGAGTGCTGCAGATTGGCAGGGTGAAGTGGAAAAACAACACGTAAAATTTTCTCTATTTACCTGATAGACGGGGAGAATAGAACTTTAGGCTCCTTGGTCCAGAAGCGATGCACACCCAGTGTAGTGCTGCCCTTCACACTGCTGCTTTTGAGGCTTTTAAGATCCTATAGGAAATCCCAAAGGCTGGAGAGCCCCAAGGCCAATATTCCGCCTGAAAGAGAACATGCCTCTCTGTCTGGCATGCACCCCTCTGCTTACGTTGACTGTGAGTGGCTCGGGTTTCTTCCACTCATAAGCAGAGCAGCTGGGAATCCAGACACTGAAGGCAGGGAGGCGGCCCCTGAGAAACCACTTCCAGATGTGTAGGGCTGGCTTCCCTCAGCCAGATTTTCTCTCCCAGCCTCTGCAATCTGAGTGCAAATATTGAAAACAAGGCTGTTTCAGAGGAAAATACTGAAAACCAGAGGATTGCAGAGTGAATTCCTACTGTACCTTGGGTCTAAGGTAAACTTTAAAAGAGACATGAAAACAGAATTCATGCCAATTTTGAGACTCTCCTGCTCACTGAAATGTCACGGTCACAAATCAAAGAACTATGGTCTCATTTTACCAAGGAAATGGCAATGTCAATAACCAAATTCTAAAGTTTTGGATACTTTGCCTGGTCATGAAGAGGAATCCCAGACAGAGCTGGAATGTAAGAAGCTGCTATATTTCTGTCATTGGTCCTCAGAAATCAGGCTTGGTACCAACACTTTGCCTGGGATTGTGGAATTTATTCTGCAGTGCCCAGTTCCCACAGGATCTAGGGATCTCCTTTTGTGCTTGGTCCTTGCTAAAGTGGCTTCTCCTTCAGAAATGCAATATTGCAAGCCACCCTGTAATTTTAAATTTCCTAGAAGCCACTTAGTATAAAATATTAACAAGTCATCATAAACTCTTTTGCAGTTTTTAAAATCTGGTATATATTTTATATTTGTGGCAAATCTCAATTTAAACACCAAACTTCATTGGAAATACTGGATACTTAGACTTCATTAAATTTACAGTTCATGAAGTAGATTCATGTATTCAGGTTGGCTCAAATGCACTTAAAATATTTCCAATAACTGAATCAAATATGTTTTTTGAAAAAAATTTCTTTATTGTTATTATAAAGTTGATGTACAGAGGGATTACAGTTACATAAGTAAGGTAATGAGTACATTTCCTTTTATACAGTGTCATCCCTTCCTCCACCCTCTCCTGGTCCCTCCCTCCCATCGCCACCTGCAAGTTGTATATGTGGTTCATTTTCAATACATATTAAGGGTTTTTTAATTTTTTATAATCAAGCAGTTGTACAAAGGAGTTATAATTCTGTAAGTCAGGTTATGAGTATAATGCTTCTTGGATAATGAGTTTTTCAATTCCAGTTAAAGTTAATAAGATGTAAAATCAGTTCTCCAGGCCATGGGTCCCCTGATAAGCATTCATAACAAAGTGGCTAGTGGCCACTGGGTTGCATAATACAGCTCCTGAGGATTTGGTGGGGATTCTCAGGCTGAAGCTTCAAAATGGGAGTATCCTGAATACCTCCCATTTGCACAGAACTTTGAATACTTCCAAAACATTTCTTTACCGTCTATTTCACTTCTTTCTCATAATTCTCTTAGGTAGATTGAGTTTTAGCTCAATGTTCAGATGAGTAAACTGAGACTCTAAGCCAGGTAAAATTCAACTTCTCAAAGCAAGTTAGTGAAGAAGCTAGGATGGGGATGAAGCTGCACTTCTCAACTATATCCATCTTGCTTATATTGCCCCACCTTTACTTCAACTATCTCCTTGAAGCATGTTGTAGACACTAGAGATTTGACTGTGACAGGAATGTTACATTACACCCACAGTCTTCACCTGGCTATCTACAGCATCCAAGGTACATGTATAGAATCATCCACAACTCTAAAGCTCTCACACAACCTAGTAGGCTTTACATTGTGCCATTCTAGTCCTTCTAGTAAGCTGTACACCATCTTAAACCACAGTGTCTCCCAGTGTTTT
Source organism: Megascapheus bottae (assembly GCF_031878675.1). Lineage (NCBI taxonomy): Eukaryota > Metazoa > Chordata > Mammalia > Rodentia > Geomyidae > Megascapheus > Megascapheus bottae. The sequence goes on from NC_143510.1 coordinate 83,922,953, forward strand.
AACAAAGCACAGCCATGAGCAGGTACTTCTGTTTATGATAAGCCACATATATGATGGCAACACCATGGTATTGTAAAGAAGCTGAAAATTCCTATTGTATGGTATTTTACTGTACTTTTTCTAAGTTTAGATATGTAAGTACTCACCACTGTGTGACAGCTGCCTAATGTGCAGCACAGTAATATAGTGGGCAGGTTTATAGATCAGGAGCAATTGGCTAGACTATGTAGTTCAAATCTAGATGGTTATATCATCTACATTTATGTCCATATACTCTGATATATACACAATAGTGAAATTGCTTAACAATGCATCTCTCAGAACATATCCCTGGCTTGTTCATGACTGTCTTTGTATTTGTGTATTCCAAAGATCACATTTATACTTTGGTCACCTCTGAAAAGTCAAAAGGTTCAATGGTACTATAGGATATTATGTTCTAGGTACTTCTGCTCCAGTCCTGTTTACACGTACCTATGCAAAAATAAGGTCATATCTCCTGGCTCTAAGTTAGCCACTGCCCTTCCAGGACCATGTGCTATAAGGTAGAGTAGGGCCATCCCCAAGGTAGTTCTCAAAGCATTATGAAGGAAATGTCTTGGCTGACATCTGTCCAATCTAGATTCCAAAGATCGTGTCATATTTTTTTTCATATGGTCCCATATAAAAGCTATTGTGTTAGTAGATTCCAACAAGAAAGGAAGAATCAAGATTGAAATAGTTGTTTCTCTAGAATCTGTTTGTGATTCGTATTAACTTTGACATAGATACAAGTCTCTCCAGTCATTGTTCCTTGTACACTTTTTCCACAACCTTTACTGTCTGTAACTCTAGTTTCTTTTGCCTTTATTCCTGCTGTGCTACCCTCTGAGGATACAAGAAGCATGTTGATCTATGACCTATGTTACCATGTTTTGCTTTTTTTTTGGTCAGTCGTAGGGCTTGAACTTTGGGCCCTAGGCACTGTTCCTGAGCTCTTTAGCTCAAGGCTAATGGTCTACCACTTGAGCCACTGTGCCACTTCCAGTTTTCTGATTGAACATAAGAGTCTCATGAACTTTCCTGCCAGGCTGGCTTTGAACTGCAGTCCTCAGATCTCAGCCTCCTGAATAGTTAGAATTACAGGTGTGAGCCACTGGTGCTCAGCCTATTAATAGAGATTCTCCTTTATAGAAGAATTAAGAAGACGCAGGAAGTGTCTGGTAATGCTATGCAATGCTGTGACTCCAAGCCTGGGCTGTGGAAGTGCAGTTGGTATAATTACATGTTACTATAGGTCTTGCCTTCAGTTTCCTCTTCAGTTAACTAGGAAAGCCTAATAGTACTTGTGAGAGTGAAGACACTATACACAAAGTCCTCAGAGTCCCACAAGTGGAAATTGTTGTTGTTCCAAACTGTGTTTGAGATTTACTGATATTTCATTGATATAGTTGAATATTTAAGGGAATAGCTTCATGTTTAATAAGGTAATTGACAAAGATTGAATATACTCAAAGTGATTAGTATGACTTGATATGTTTCATATAATTAATTGTATACTGATTATTTTCTTTATTATTTTTTTTGCCAGTCCTGGGCTTGAGCTCAGGGCTGAGCGCTGTCCTTGGACTTTCTCAGCCTCAGCACCACTTCTGGCTTTTTTCTATGTATGTGGTACCAAGGAATCGAACCCGGGTCTTCCTGCATGTTATGCAAAGCACTCTACCACTAGGCCAAACTCCTGGCCCTATTTTCTTTACTTTTGTTCCCTTTTCTCTTTCTCTTTTCTTTTGTGTAGGCTTGAACTCAGAGCTTTAAACTTGCTCAGCTTCCTTGCTCACAGCTGATACTCTTCCCCCTGAGCCATGCCTCCACTTCAGCATTTTGCTGGTTGGTGATGAAGTCTCAGTTTTCCACACTGGCTAGCTTCGAACTTCAATCCTCCAGGTTTCCACCTCCTAAATAGCTAGGATTACACGTGTGAGCTACCAACACCCAGCATCATCTTATAACTTTAGTTGGTGCCCCTTCACCAACATCTAGCCTTTTTCCCACTGTCTAGTCCATTAACTATTATTTCACTCTCAGGTTCTATGAGGTAGACATTTTTAGATTCTATACATATGGTTGTACAGTATTTGTATTTCTGTGCCTGGTTTATGTAACTTAGCAAATTGTCTTTCATGTTCATTGACATTGTTGCTGATAGCAGGATCTCATTGTTCTTTATGTCAGGCTAACAGTAACTTTATAACTATGTGCCACCATTTCTTTATCCATTCACCCACCATCAGTCACTTAGGTGCTTTCTATATCTGAGCTATTGTGAATATGCTGCAATGAATGTGGGGGTTATGATCTCTCTTCCAGGGCTGGGGATGTGACTCAGTGAAAGAGTGCTTGCCTAACATAGTCTCTGTGTTTCATCTCCTTTACTGCAAACAAAATTCCTTTCGAGATGCTGATTTCATTTCCTTTAGGAAATACACCAGAAATAAGATTGTTGTATTATATAATAGCTTTGTTTTTATCTTTTTTAAAGCACCTTCTGCATTATTTTCCATAGTGACTGTGCTAAAAGTACTATTGTTATTGAATACAGAAGCCCCAATGCATGAACTAGGAAAAGGGATTATAACTAATTTATCTATACCTTTTAAAAAGTTTAAATGGGCTAAATGCTTCTAGAAGCTCTGCTGATGACCTAGCAGCCTTTAATTTTCTTCTATTTTTTTCTAATTGAAACACTATTTTGTTTGAGACAGGAATATCTATAGTTAAACATACCTCCCTGGATGTCTCAGAACCAGGGTGGCATGTAAGTAGAAGTCTGCTGTCAGGGATTTCCTAGAAAGCTATTGGTTTTGTTTTTTTTTTCTTCCTATAAGGAGCTGTTCAAGTGTTTTTGTTTTGTTTTGTTTTTTATTGGTGGGGTAATGTATAGAGGGGTTACAGTTACATTCACCAAGTAGTACATGCATTACTTCTCACACATTGATACCCCTTGTCATGTTTTTGTCCCCATTTCCCTCTCCCTCCCCCTCCCAATCATCTTATTCCCCCCCTTCCCTTTCCTATTTCAAATAAAATAAATTTATATACAATATACCAGGTAACAAAGTCAGATACAGTAACAATATTCAAGTGTGTTTTGTTTTTGTTTGTCCTTTCTGAAATCTAACCTTGATGGTGGAAGTGAAGCAGTAAGCCTTGAGTCTTACACTGTACTGAATATGGCCACATCAGCTTTGCAAAGAGCATGCAAGGTTGGATCAGTAATAATCCTGATGGGAGAGGACTCACTACAATTAGGTAACAGTGGAGACTTCTTTTAAAAAGGCACTGTTGGAAAAGGTGTAGTTGGTGTTAGGAAAATGTGTTTGTCATCCCTTGCTTTTTATTGGTAGTACACTGCTTCTACATATTGAAAAGAAGAGTTATCTGGAAAACAGGTTCAGGCATGCCCTTCAAGAGGAATTCCATAAGAATGAATTTTGTTATCATAGGAGGCAACAGTTCTGTGCATGTTATTGATACCGAAGTATTTCCAGGGGGACAAGATATGGAGGTGAAGATTGTGATATTGGTGATCTTGGCCCTGTGTAAGCCTACACTAATGTGCTTGTTTGTGTCTTAGTAACAGAAAAAGTTTAAAAAGCAATGCAAATAAATAGGTTATATCAGAAAGCCTAAGTGTATAGTGAACTATTCTACCTTGGTTTGCATAAGTATACTTTATGATTTTTGTACAACACCTAATAATGTGTTGCTTAGCACATATCCTCTTATTAGTGAAGACTATACATTTCATATGCATTTTAAATTTGTGGTGTCATTTGCCAACAAAATACTCATCTGAGTCATTATTACATCATGTTTATTTTATATTATTTGAAGATTTAACAATCATCATTTCTTCTTGCCAAATGGGCCTGTTTCCATTAAGTGTATTACTTTTGGGTAATGTCTCAGATAAAATTTATTAAGACTGATAAAGGTGGCTGAAAGGAAAGGATGCATTCTGTAGCGGCAAATGAATCACTACATGATGTCACTGATAAACATTTTCATTGCTTTGTTTCCTGTGGCTGGGCTCCAAGATCAAATATAAGATGGAGAAATTACAATAGTAGCCTCAATCTTTTCCTGTTCAGTGATAGGTCATCTCCTTGATGGCCTGAGATTTAGTGCAATACTCTTCCTCACAACCCGCTGAGATGTAGCAATTGCCCTTGCACAAAGTCTTGGCACTTAGGTGTCCTCTCTCCTATATGTTATAACTGCTTTTCTGACTTTGTTGTGCCAGGACCCCCTTTTGGTCACTAGGCTAGTTTATTTCTGACCTACAGCCCCATCTTGCTCTTACTACTGGCTTCTTCATACCTTGGCTGCTGCTCTAGCCAAGAGTCAGGGCTGGAGCCTTGTGATTTGCAAATGGCTCTTTCAGACACCAGCTGCTTCTTCTATCTACCTGCCAGCTCTCCTCAGAGGCTCTTATCAGACATCTGCCATAAGTCCTTGGCCTGAGTCCTTAGTTGAAATTAAGGTATTCCTTGGTGCTTTCAATTCATATTTGCCTGAAAATGCAGCACTGTCTGCAACCTCTGGCACTAGTCCTTGTGTTTACTATAGGATTTGCTCTAGGACTGACTTGAAATTCAATGCCCTAAATAGGACAAGAGGAGTAGAAACAGCAGTAACAGAACGAAGATGATGGAGCCGTGCGTGGTGGCTCACACCTGTAATCATAGCTACTCTGGAGGTTGAGATCTGAGGATTAAGGTTCAAAGCCAGCCTGGGCACAAAAGGATTTGAGACTCTTATCTCCAATTAACCTCTAGAAAATGGGAAGTGGGGTTTGGCTCAAGGGTAGGGTTGTAGCCTTGAGCTAAAGAGCTCAGGGACAACTCCCAGCCCAGGGGTAGGGAGGTAGCCTTGAGCTGAAGAGATCTGGGACAGTGCCCAAGTCAAGTTCAAGGCCCATGACCCACAAAATAAATAAAATAAAAATGAAGAAGATGATGGTGGTGACAATGGAAGCATATAATGACATAGTGAAAACAGAAAGGAAATAATCTTCCTACTAAATGCACAGCATAAGTACAGAATGGTCCTTTCTCTGCATGGCAACACCATGAGAGAATAAAGAGAAGACTTCCATGTCATCTGCCACTTCCTTAATTGTGTTAGTCATTGTTTGATTTTCTCTGGCATACACAAAATAAAAAACTGATCCATAATGTTTATAACCCTTGACCTAGGGGTACAATGAAGGCAAAATATTCTCAAGACAAAAAAGCTTGCTTTAATCTAGTCCAATAATAACCAAATTTGTAAATCCAATAGATACTTCTTCCTCTCCTTACTGAACTCTTATCTGGCTTTTGAGGGAAACAGAATGACTAGTCAGGAGGTCAAATTGACATTTCAAAGCCCCAAATGAAGCACTTTCATAAAAGTGGAAGTGGATTTAACTCAGAGTACTCAGTTCCCCTTACCTCTTAAATGTTGGCTTCTTACGATATACTGTTCTTTGCTTGTCTCTTCCCATTCTCTCTCTCTATTTTTTTCTAAGAAGTTGCTTCTGTTCCTATCTTGCTGAAACCATGACTTTGGACTTCTATCCTCCAAAACACTGAGACAATAAATTTCTACTACTGTTGCAATGTGTTCATGTGTTTTAGTACAGTGGCTTGAATTCAGGGCCTTGTACTTTTGGCTGTTTTTCCCAAGACCCTACCACTTCAGCCACATCTTTACTTTCTGCTTTTTCCTGGAACTAGAGATAACTGGAGTGAGATTTCTCTGCCTGAGCTGACTTTGACTATAAATCCTCGGATCTCAGCCTCTTGAGTAGCTAAGATTATAGGCACAAACCACCTATTCCTAGCTTCCACTGTGTTAGGACACAAGGTCTGTGGTCCTTTGATGCAGCAGTTCTAGGAAACTAACATATTCCTTAGCTAAGCAACTACCTACCATTTGCAAGCTTTTTGTTTTGAGAATATTTTGCCTTCGTTGTTTTCCTAGTCCAGGGGTTCTCAAACATCATGGATAAGTTTTTTTATTTTATTTGGTAGTACTGGGTCTTAACTTGCTAGTCAAGTATGCTACTACATGAGCTACGCACCCGGGCCTTTTGGCTTTAGTTTGCTTCAGATAAGGGTCTCACTCTTTTGCCCAAGGCCCCTTTGGACCTTGATTCTCTTACGTCCATTTGCCAAGCAGCTGAGACCACAGTTGAGGGCCACCATGCCTGGCTGTGTTTTTTTCTCTTCTATTCTTTCTAAAAGGTTTGCTACTTTTCCTATTTTTCCCTTAGTCTTTTGCTACAAGGCCATTACAGAAAAATGCATCATGTAAGCACTAAAGTCTAGAGATAAAAGAACAGTTATTTAAATGCTTTGGGTTTTATGAAAAACTCACTGATTTATCCCAACTTGTCCAGCTTTGTTTCAGATCTACAATTTTTTTAATAACAAAAACACTTATGAGCCCATGAAGACAAATATCTTATTCTTCGTTTTCCACATTCTTTTTAGACATATTATGAAACGGGGCTAATACTCCCATATGGAAAAATACAGTGAACGTTGGGGAGTAGGGGACATGTGGAGGCTTAGTATTTGCAAAGTCCTGGTTCAACTCCAGCACTGCAAAGGGAAAACAGACAGGCAGGGCAAGAGAAACTTTAAGAAGCAGAAGTTGGGAAAAAAAGAGTATAAATATGCTTTTTGGAAAAAGGTGGAGAAACTATTACTCAAAGGAAGCTTTGGTGGAGGAAGACTTAGGTAGACTTAGATTTAAGCGAGGTGGTGGAATGCGCCCACAGCACAGGAGAAAAACTGGGATGAGGGAGATGAGGGAAAAGAATTTTAGGCAAGTTACTGGACACTGTGTGGCTATTTTCTTCAGTACCTTCTTGAGAACTAAAGAAGGGATTTAAAATGCTTAATTTTTTTTTTCAAGCTGGAAATCTTGTTAATATAAATTTTATTCTGTATTTAAAATATATGGCTTGATGTTAGGGGACACAATTAGTAAAAGGTTATCGCAATGAAATTAACACCTCATTATCTCATATTTATGTGTGTGTGCGCGCGTGTGTGTGCATGTGTGGCAGGCACAGTTTAAATCCTCATTCATCACGCGTTCCACGCATACAATTTATTTGCTTAATGGAATTGTACCTCTGTGATAGGAGAATGTGAGATCTTTTTTTTTTTTTAAAGGGGGGGGGGGGAAGACTGCTTTCAGAGGGCTGTCCTCTGACATCAGAAGTCCCGGTTTGAATCCTGGCCCCAGCCCTTTCTCTCTCTTTCTCTGTCTGTGTGTGTGTGTACCTGAGCGACCTCTTTATGGCCCACGCCTCATCTCCCTCACCCCCCACGGGTGTCAGTTAACAGCGTCCACCTCACTGAACGGTTTTGGAAGACTGTGAGCTAAAGACGTGGACAGTCACTTAGGGATGGAGCCTGGATCAGCTAGCCGGCCGGTCGTGTGCTCCGACCACACAAACCCTGAAACACCTTTTTGTGGGTCACTATTCCTAAACTCCTCATTCGGACACCCCCGAATCCGCCCCGGAACCCCAGCTCCCTCCGGCTGTCCGGGCGGGCCTAGTCTGGGAACCCGGGTGGGAAGCTCGGAGTGTGCGCGACTGGCCTGACGTACGGGACGGTGCGGTACCTTCTCCCCGCAACATCCACCGGGAGGCTCTGGGCGAGGAGGGTGGACTCGGCCGGTGGGGACCGTCTCGTTACCCTAAGACCCGCGGTCGCCCGCCGTCGCACGTCCGGACTCGTCGCCCGGAGCGGGGAGCACCTCCAGGTTTTCCCAGGCCCGCAGCCAGGCCCCAGGGCGGGCGTCGTCACGTGACCTCCGCCGTGCCCGCGCGCGCACCGCTGGAGGCGGTGCCCGCCCTCCCCGGCGGTGGGGGGGCAGAGCCCGGGCACTGCAGTGCGCGCGGGGCATTGTGGGCAGAGGGGCGGGGGTTGGGAAGATGGCGGCTCCCAGCCTCCTCAACTGGAGGCGGGTTTCCTCCTTTACGGGGCCGGTCCCCCGGGCCCGGCACGGACACCGAGCCGTGGCTATCCGAGAGTTGATGATCATCTTTGGCGGGGGCAATGAGGGCATCGCGGACGAGCTGCACGTTTACAACACCGGTAGGCGCGGCGGCGGCGGCGGCAGCAGCGACGGCGACGGGTCGGGCCCCGCCTGTGGGACCGCGGAGGGGGAGGGGAGGCGAGGCGGTGGCCGCGGCCCTGACAGCTGTCACCTCCCCAGTCGCCGCTTCTTCCACCCGGCAGGCAGCGGAGAGCGTGGGTCCGGCCGCACGGCCGCGGCTCGCAGCATCTCGGAGAGCCGAGCCGTTTCCCCGGGCCCGCGGGGTGGAACGGACCGCGGAGCGGCAGCGCCCCGGGCGGGCGGCCCCCAGCACCGCCCCCTGCTCCAGCCCTGCTGGCACACCCGGGGCCGGAGACCGTTTCCAGCGCCCGGGCCTCTCCGCAGAGGGCTCGCCGCTTTCGGGGGTCGGGGGGTGGGGAAGGTCACGGGGAGGGAAGTCGGGCGCGAGACCGCTCCGCTGTCAAAAAGCAAAACCGCCCCCCCTCCCCCGAACGATCGCTCCCGGCCTCGGCCGCCTTTGCCTTCCTCCCTCCCGTCTTCAGCCGGTGAGGACGGAGCACGAGAGGCCTCCGGTACTCAGCTCCCCAACGGCCCGGCATCCGGCAGCGGCGGGCAGGATTTCCCCCAGTGGTGGCCTACTGCCAGGGAAGTGCTTCGTGGGTGACACCAGCCCCCTCTCGCTGCATGGCCGCTTCGCGTGTGCCGAGCCCTTGTGGACTGGCCCCCCACCCCCGTCCCGAGTTCCACCGCTCCGGGAGGCCCCTCTTTACCTTCATGGACTTGGAACTTCGTGTCCCCCCCCCCCCCCCAATTCGTACATCCTCCAGCCACCACGAGAAATCAGTTTCCTTAGGGGTCAGGCCAATCGCCGAATTTGGGACCTGTTTTCCTGACAAATGACGTTTCTTGGGCCAAACAACTGACTCACGATGATCATGTAAAAAGTTAACCCCCCGAGAACAGTGGAGTAGGGGAAAAACTTTTTGTCATCGCTTCCCCAGCTCCCCAGCATGTAAGGTTAAACGATTACTTGCTCTGATGTGGTGTGAATACCCTGGCTTTAGAACAAACTAGACCTAATTTGTCATTGCTTTGCTCGGCACCCTGGATCCAGCATTTAAGTTACCAAACATTTCAAGACCTCAGTTTTTCTACTTGTAGAATAGAGATGATATTTGGTAGGATTTTTTTTGGGGGGGGGGGAAGCAACGCCATTGACACTTTGGTCCCGATGATTCTGTGGTAGGCAGAGGTGGTGGTGCAGCGTACCCTGTACGTTGTAAGATGTTAGTCTACGTAATCAACGTAGTCTCCAGGTGGAGGCCCGAGGATAGCTTTCAAAAGGTCACCAGACCCTGTCTCAAAATGCAATGTAAACAGAAAGGATTGGCAGTATGGCTCCAATGGTGGAGCCCAAACCTAACATGCTGGAGTCTCTTGAGTTGAACTCCCAATGACAAGAAAGAAAAAAAAATGTTTGGTAACATCTCTGGACCTGGCCTCTACTCTCTACATGACAGTCGTCGATAGCTAAAAATCAGTGTCCCTGGGAAGCAAAATCATCTTCATGAGAACCTCTGGAATAGAGGATGCATGACAAATGATGTTTCATGGGCCAAACAACCTAATCACAATGACCATATAAAAGTTAACACCAAAAACAGTGGAGTAAGGGAAAACTTGTCACAGCTTCCCTAATACCCCAGCATGTACTTTAGAACATACTGATAGACTGTGACAACTATTATTTGTTATCATTGATTTTAATTTTATTTTGACAACTAGTTACAAATCAGTGGTTCCTACCAGCAGTTAGAGGAGACATCCCTCCAGGCTGTGCAGCACACGGATTTGTCTGTGATGGTACCAGAATATTAGTATTTGGGGGCATGGTTGAATATGGAAGATACAGCAATGAGTTATATGAGTTACAAGTAAGTATATTTAAAATTTATGGTTTTAATCTGAAATGGTCATAATAAAACTGATGGTAATTCCTCAGAAGATCACAAAAGTAGCATAGGTAAAACTTCAAGAGCTTCACATATTATAGCTTCAAAGTAAAGGTGTCCACTTAAAAATGCCAAAATTCGGGGCTAAAGGTAAAGTGCTTGCCTAGGGTTCACAAAGCCTTGGGCATCATCTAAGCAGAAAAAGCCAGAAGTGGTACTGTGGCTATCCTTGAGAAAGCCCAAAGACAGTGCCCAGGCCCTGAGTTCAAGCTAGGAAGGCAAAAAAAAAAAAAAAAAAAAGCCAAAGTTCCTAATGTAAATCACTTGTAATCAACATTACTTGTATGTCTTATGTATTTGGGTTTTTGGGTTTTGGTGCAGGGCTCCAATTTTAGCCTGTATCAAAGCACCTGGAGGATTTGTAGAAACAAATGGTTGGGTCATGCTGTCAGCACTTGTTTTTCTACCCAAGTTCCTAGCTTCTATTGCTCCTGCTACCCAGACCACACTTTGAAACTGACTTAGTGTTATTTGAATTGTTACTTTTTGCAGCAATAATGACTTTCCTCCCTCTGGAAATACCCCAAAAGAAAAGTTACAGTTTCATGTGACTTTTCTAAATTTGGTTTCCTTATTAAGCCAGATATAGCCCTTGTTGACTATTTTTAATCTGTGCATATGTTCCCAAGCCACAATTTTGTGGGTCATTGACAGATGTAGGTGTCCTAAATGTATTTATAAGTAACCCACTTCAGATGAAGAAAGACACATGAGCAGAGAATGAATTTTGGAGATGAGTTTGTTACATGAGCTTTTATTTAATTTCCTAGATTACCTAATATAAAGTAGCCAGCATAGATTACATTTTAAAGCCAGATAAAATAAATACTTAATTTTTATTGGAAAATTATTACAACTTGTAATGTTGATTATTTATTATAAACTTAATGTATCTTTCTGAAAATCTGTATATAAATTACCTGGAATTTCATTTCTCCTTTTTTTGAGTTAACATACACTTGTAATAATAAATTTGCCAAAATTAGCTAGCTGTTTACTTACCATTTGCTCTCCCAAGTAGTTTATTGAAGCCATCTGATGGGATGCATTAAAATGTTTTGTTATAATTTTGTACTTTGACAGTGTAGGACTAGGAATGCTATCCTGATTTTGTATAAGAGTATTTGTATTTCTTTTTAGGCAAGTCGTTGGTTATGGAAAAAGGTGAAGCCCCAACCTCCACCTTCTGGTTTACCACCTTGTCCTCGACTTGGACATAGTTTCTCTTTATATGGTAACAAATGCTATTTATTTGGTGGCTTGGCAAATGAAAGTGAAGACTCAAACAATAATGTACCCAGGTATGTTGACCCCTTTTATTTTATGATTTAGTTTAAGAACAACTGAATTCACTCATCTTTAACTTTTTTTCTCTATTCTTTTTTTTTTTTTTTTTTTTGCCAGTCCTGGAGCTTGAACTTCAGGGCAGGGTCACTGTCCTTGGACACTTTTTGTTCAAGGCTAGCACTCTGCCACTTGAGTCACAACACCACTTCTGGCTTTTTCTGTGTAGGTGGTTCTGGGGAATTGAACCCAGGGCTTCGTGTATGCTAGGTGAGCATGCTACCACTAGGCCATGCTCCTGGCCCTCATCTTTAATTATAAGAGAAGAAACTTAGATTTTTTTTTTTTCCCTTAAGCATAACTGTGAGGAAACTTTGGAGTATTTGTTTTCCTTAATCCTTGGAGAATGTGTTTTCAAACTGTCTTTTTAAATCAGAAATCACCTTATTTCTTAAACCAATATATTTGTTTGTCTTGGGCTATACTATGTGTTAGCTAGTGTCATAAATGATCATTACAAGTGAAACACGATTATTTGAAAATCATGTATAAAACTATGACGATGGGACTGGTAGTATGGCCTAGTGGTAAGAGGGCTTGCCTAGCCAAAGCCCTGGGTTCGATTCCTCAGTATCACATACGCAGAAAAAGCCAGGAGTGGTACTGTGGCTTAAGTGGTAGAGTGCTAGCCTTGAGAAAACCCAAAGACAGTGCCCAAGCACTGCGTTCAAGCCCCTGACTGGCAAAAAGAAAAAAGGGCCAGGAGTTTGGCCTAGTGATAGAGTGCTTGCCTATCATACATGAGATGGGGGTTCGATTCTTCGGTACCACATACATAGAAAAGCCAGAAGTGGTGCTGTGGCTCAAGTGGTAGAGCGCTAGACTTGAGGAAAAAAAATCCAATGACAGTGCCCAGGCCCTGAGTTCAGGATCCAGGACTGGAAAAAACAAACAAAAAAGACACACACAAAACCCAACAAAAAACTGTATCCATAAGATGGATGTATCAGTCTCGAGCTGTTAAAGTGGTTTATTATTCTGTATTAATTACCGACTCTCCTTTTCTTTCTTTTCTTTTTTCTTTTTATCTTTTTTGGTTGTTGGTCGTGGGGCTTGAACTGAGAGCCTGGACGTTGTCCCAAGGTTTTTTGCTCAAGGCTGGCATTCTACCACTTTGTGCTACAGCTTCACTTCCAGTATTCTGGTGGTTAATTGGAGATAAGATTTTCACAGGCTTCCCTGACTGGACTGGCACTGAACCACAATCCTCAGATCTGACCCTCCTAAGTAGCTAGGATTATAGGCATGAGTCACCAGCTCCCAGCTCTGACTTTCTTTTTTTAAAAAATATGTAGTTTCCAGTGTATGAGACTTGTTCTTTCTTATTTCTGATGATATTACAAATAGATTTGATATCCTAATTTCATTTTTTGATTATTCAATCCTTGTATATGGACTTTGTACATTGACGTTGGATCCTGTGACCTAGCTGAATTAATTTCTTTCTAATGATTTTCATTGATGTGTTTTCCTTTTATTATTGTTCCTAAGAGTTTTTTTATGTAAGCAATTGTGTTTTCTTTCAAGTGCTCCAAATATTTTTCTGGTCTTTTTAAACTTTTTAAAGCAATTTCATTTTTTTTTTTTTGCCAGTCCTGGAGCTTGAACTCAGGGCCTGAGCAACTGTCCTTGGGCTTTCTCAAGGCTAGAGCTCTACCACTTGAGCCACATCACCACTTCTGGCTTTTTCTATGTATGTGGTACCAAGGAATCGAATGAGGGTCTTTGTGCATGCTAGGTAAGCACTCTACCACTATGCCAAACTCCCAGCCCCTCATTTTTGTTTTACGAAGAATACACACACACACACGCCTATATTTATATATCCTGGCTGGTCCTGGGGCTTGAACTCAGGACCTGTGCATTGTCCCTGACCTCTTTTTTTTTTGGTGCCAGTCCTGGGCTTGAGCTCAAGGCCTGAGCCACTGTCCCTGGGCTTTCTCAAGGCTAGAGCTCTACCACTTGAGCCTCAGCACCATTTCTGCTTTTTTCTGTGGGTGTGGTACCAAGGAATCGAACTTGGGTCTTCATGCATGCTAGGCAAGCACTCTATCACCAGGCCAAACTCCTGGCCCCCCTGAGCCTCTTTGTGTTCATGGCTAGTGCTGTATCACTTGAGCCACAGTGCCATATCCGGTTGGCTAAATAATGGCAAGGTTTTTGTTTTAGATCTCTTCTTTTCACTATTAAGCCCTCAAGAATACCTAGTACAGAGTAAGCATTGAGTGGTTTGGGGGTTTGCTCTATTAATGCCTTTCTGGATTATGAATTTTTTACACTAAGCATATGTTATCTTTATGAATAGAAACAAAAAGCAAATAAAAGCTCTTTGTCACCTGAATCTTTTTCATGATGTCCTAGATATTTGAATGATTTTTATGAGTTGGAGCTACAACATGGTTCTGGTGTTGTGGGCTGGAGTATTCCAGTCACTAAAGGGATTGTGCCTTCTCCACGAGAATCCCACACTGCTATTATATATTGCAAAAAAGATTCCGGAAGTCCTAAAATGTATGTTTTTGGCGGAATGTGTGGTGCTCGCCTGGATGACCTATGGCAGCTTGACATAGGTAAGCTTGACTTGGTTCACTTTCAGCAATTGGCTATAATTAATAAGGGGAATTTAAAAATGCTTTGAACTGGGTACCAGTGGCTTACTTCTATAATTTTAGCTACTCAGGAGGCAGATAGATGAGAATTGAGGCTCAGAGCCCAGGCAAGCAGAACTACAAAACTGTTACTACAAATAACTAGCAAAATGCTGGAGGTAGAGGTATGACTCAAGTATAGAGTATTGGGCATGAGAAGGTATGAGGCCCTGAGATCAATTCTGGCACTGGCATAAAAAATTTAACTGCTTTGTGAAAATGTATTTTTGATACAGAGGTTTGAACTACTGGTGTCAGGCTTGCAAGGCAGATGTTATAATATTCAGCAACAATCTCAGCTGTGAAAAAAAAATGTTTTTTCTTGTGTTAGTGGTCCTGAGACTTGAACTCTGGGCCTGGGCTGTCCCTGAGCTTTTTTTGCTCAAGGCTAGTGCTCTACCACTGGAGCCACAGCTCTACTTCTGCTTTTTATTGTGGTCAATTGGAGATAAAAGTCTTGTGAACTTTTCTGCCTGTAATGCCTTTGAACTATGATCCTCAGATCTTAGCTTCCCAAGTAGCTAGGATTGCAAGTATGAGCCTTCAGCCAAGCTCTGAATATTTATGGTGTTACTCTAAGATAGTAGTCGGCACTTATAGTCCCAGAGACAACTAATAACATATCAGTCAAGTTGAACAAATGAATGTACAGATTACAGTAGTAACTCCTATGTTCCCCAAAAGGAATCTGTGGAAACTATAGGTGTTGCTCTGCTTGGGAAGATCCTACATGTTGCTTATTGTCTTATATAGTTGTTGGTAGTACCTTTTTTTGTTAAAAAGTGTCTGGTTGGGATAATTTTATATGGTTACCCTATCTGTGGGAAGTATAACATTAGAAATATCATTGCTAATCAATGAAAAACCCTAACAGTCCTTTCTAAAAGAATTTTAGGGATAATTGATTGGCAGGAAGTGTGCTGCCAACCTTTGACTATTGCTACACAATATGTTCTTAAAAATTTTACACCATTCACAATTGGTGGTACTCTAAGCTAACCTTTCCATTATGAATGTTAAATTCAAGTGGAGATAGATTTCAGACTGGCAGTTTATTAAGCTGGAAATGTTTGAGATAAAGTCCAAATAACCATTTGGAAACAATTTTGTTTCATTTTGATAAGTACTTTTTTTCTAATTTCTTTCTTTCTTTTTAATCACATATACAAATAGAGGACTAAGATGGAGCTCAGAGGTAGAGTGCTTGCTTCTACCTCTGCAAGACCATGGATTTCATTCCTATTACTTAAAAAGTAATTGAGATAATTTTCTATTACTGTATCAAGTTGCTAATGTACTTACTTTTACTTCCAGAAACTATGTCCTGGTCAAAACCAGAAACTAAAGGGACAGTGCCACTTCCACGAAGCCTTCATACAGCCAGTGTTATAGGAAACAAGTATGGCATTTTATCAACTTTTTTTTAAAACCCACCATAAAAAGATAGAAAGAAAAGTGCCGATGCTGATTTCTGATTGCTGAACTTAACAGTGTTTATGCTTACCAAAGCAGGAATAATTTGTGTGTTGTAGCTAACCTGTGTACCCATTTCTCATCATATTGTCTTTACCTCTTACCATGCCATGCCCAACACAGACATTATTTAAATGGAAGTAGAGCTTTGTCAGATTGACTTGTCTTTGGTAAACAGGCTTTGTACACCCATCTCACTGTTCTTTGACAAGTTCCTGGTGCTGCTTATGGCACTCAGGCACATACTGTCAGTGCTTATGCTTTGGGTGATGGTATAGGATTATGGCTAGAATGTGAACTAACTAGATTGCCTCAATATATATTCTGTTCAACCTGGGGCAAGGAAATGTAATGCTTTGTCCCGAGTTCCTAAAACATATACTAGGAATAAAAGGTAAACAGTTGCAATGAGAGTTAGTAGATTTACATGTATATTTCCTTCCTAGTAGTCTATACAGGTGAGCTAGTACCAGATTTCCTTATTTGTGCAACATTAGGCAATAATGAAGAATGCTGCTTAAGTAGAATTTAATGAAGTACTTACCAGTACAAGGACCTTACCTGGAATGTAATGCATTAGGAAATAATTTGTAATTCAGAACCTCAATAGTTTTTTTTTTTAATTTTTGCCAGTCCTGGGGCTTGAACTCAAGGCCTGGGCATTGTCCATGGATTCTTTAGGCTCAAGGCTAGCGCTCTGCCACAGCGATACTTGCAGCTTTTTTTGTGTATGTAATACCAAGGAATCGAACCAGGGCTTCCTACATGCTAGGTGAGCACTGCACCATTAGACTACGCGTCCGGCCCACTTCACTAGTTTCAAAAAAATAACCTCAAAACCAAACAAATGTCTTTACATTTAAACAAAATGTTTTAAAATATTTTAAAAGTAGAGCCCTTTTATAAAATACAGTCTTCCATTGGATGCCAAATAGGTGAAATAGATATAAAATAAAGGTGTTCTGGCTAGCACAAAGTCACATGGGCCCCAACTTGGCTCTAGTCCTTTTTTCATTAGCTGCTGAGACTGCCCTGAAGATATAGTTGAAAGATTTTGGTTTTTGAGACAGAATTTCTCTGTGCCCCTAGGCTGGCTTTAGTTGCTTGAGCTAAAGGAATTCTTTTGCTTTTAATCTTTTTTGTTATCAATGCATATAGTGACTTTGGATGTCATAGAACATTTGAATATCTTTCTGACTGAGGAACCCTTACTATATTACATATAATTACTGATTTTCAGATGTTTTATAGTTGAGATACTTGCTACTTTAACTAACTTGCTAGGGAAAAATCATTTTGAGTCATTATTGTTTTGTGGGGTCTTAAACTTTTTTTTTTCTCCCTCCCTTTTTATTTTTATTTTTTTGTCAGTCATGAGGCTTGATCTCCGGGCCCTGAGCTTTTTTACTCAAGGCTAGTACTCTACCACTTTGAGCCACAGCTCCATTTCCAGTTTTCTGGTGGTTAATTGGAGATGAGTCTCATAGGCTTTTTTGCCTGGGTTGGCTTCTAGTCCAGATCCTCAGACCTGAGTCTCCTAAGTAGCTAAGAGTAGAGGCGTGAGCCATGACTGTCTTCAGTACCTGGCTTTTTCCCTCCTTTTTAAGATGGAATCTTGCTATATTTCTCAGACTGACCCCTAGCTCAAATGATCTTGTCTCAGCCTCCCAAGTAGCTTGGACTCACAGGTGCATACTACCCCCCACCTTTAAAAATTCTAATCTTTCTAAAGAAGGCCACTTTGTTTTCTTACTCTCATTTCCTTGATAGTAATAAATGACTATGTCATAAAGATTTGAATTAACCAATAAATTTAACTTCACTCAGAACATCTTAAAGAAAAACTAAATCAATTCTGTTGTTTAGGATGTACATTTTTGGTGGATGGGTTCCACACAAGGGAGAAAATACTGAAACTTCTTCACCTCATGATTGTGAATGGAGATGTACCAGTTCATTTTCTTACCTAAATCTAGGTGAGTCTTTTAAGAGTTAATCATTGAAATAGCAATATTAATAAAGGGGTTTTGTTATCTAGTTTAAGAACAGTAAGTCAATCACAGTTGTTTCTGTCTGCTTAGATACAGCAGAGTGGACTACCCTAGTATCTGATTCCCAGGAAGATAAAAAAAATTTAAGACCAAGACCAAGAGCTGGGCACTGTGCTGTTGCAATTGGAACACGATTGTATTTCTGGAGTGGAAGAGATGGCTACAAAAAGGCACTAAATAGTCAAGTTTGCTGCAAGGATCTTTGGTATCTTGATACTGGTAGGTAAGAGGACTTAACAAATGAAATTCTGTCTTTAGGTAAATACTCAAATACTGTCTATATTTTTAAGACATTATACTTGAAAATGAATGGAAGAAATAATATATGTAGGAAAGGAAGTATAACTCCCTTTTCTTTAAATGTAGTTGGATTTAGAGATGCCTTTTCAAAGAGTAAGAAAAGGAAATTCATTGACATTACAGTGGAGAAACCTGGCAAGCATTCTGTAATCAAGTGATCTAGTGATCTCATACTTCCGGTGATGAGTCACACTGATACCATTGAAGCATATGATAAGATAATAATAAGCACATATTTTACTTCGATGGTACCTTACCTATAATCTGAAAGTGCATTCTAACTATGTGAAAATACCAGGTAGACTCAAATTGGCATTCTACACATTCTACAGAACATGTCAGCAGTGCACTCTTCCAAAGTTTCAATTGATTAAAAATAAAGAAGATGAAGAATCATCCTAAATTGAAGGAGACTTAAGGGGGACAGTGTGGCTAGGTGCTGGGTATTCTCCTCAATGGGATCCTGGAATAAAAGAGACATTAATTAAACAACTGGAGGAATCTAAAAAGTCTGAAGTTCAGTTAATACTGTTACTCGAGTGGTAATATCTTAGTGTAACATAGAGGAAGCCAGGAGACATATATACTGCACAAGAATTTTTAACATGTGGAACTTAATATCAACTTTTTTCCTTAATTGTTTTTTTTTTTCCTGGTGGTACTGGGGATTGGGCCAGGGTTTTCTGCATGCTAGGCAAATGGTCTACTACTGAGATACCCTTGCTTATACTTATTTATTTTCTATATTTTTATGTGGTGCTGGTATTTGAACTCAGGGTATCCACTTAACTAAGTGGATCCTCTACTGCTAAGTTACACTTCTACCCATCTTTTTGTATTTGTTAGTTTTGAGACAAGGTCTCCATTTCCTGCTCAGGTGGGGTCTGGACCGGGATCTGCCTGCTTACCCTTTCTACAAAGTGAGGTGACAACTGTACGTCACCGATTACAGCTACTGATCAAGAAAGAGGTCTCAGGGAGGTTTCCTAGTCTGGCCTCAAGCCACAAACCTCCCTATCTCAGCCTCCCAAGAAGCTAGGATTACAGGGGTGAAAAACTGTTATTATTAAGGTGTTTTACAGGGGGATTACCATTTCATGAGTCAGGTAATAAGTACAGTTCTTTTTGGATACTGTTGTCCCTTCCTTCACTTTCCCCAGTTTCCTTTGTTGTTTTGAAACAGGAATTTGCTAAGTTACGCAGGCTGGCTTCAATGTCACTATCGTCTGCTTTAGCCTGCCAAGTATCTGGGATTACAGGCATTCAACACTGTCCCAGGCTTTGCTTCTCCTTTTAATAAGTTAGCACAAATTATTTAACCTAAGTTTGTGCATTGGTAACATTTAGTTTGATGAGTAGAATTCTATACTTTTCTAGGTAAAATACCAGTCCTTTGTTGCATCTTCCCCTCATTTGTACTGCTTTATAAGGATTTGTTTTCAACTTTGTTAAATGGTTCTTCTGCTGTTTATTTCCATATCTCTATTATCCCATTTTCTTCTTAGACATAATAAATCCTCATTTTAGAAGTTAAGTGTTCATCTCTGTACTTCTCACCTTGTCAGTACTCCTTCCCTAACTCCATCCTCTCAACATGATAAATCTGTAATTTGGGTAAATGAGCATTTCGTGTTTATGTTACTTTATAACTGCATAAATACTATTTGCCATTGAGCATATTAGTACAGTTTTTTTCTTTTTTCTTGTGCCAGGGAATTTTTTTAAATTCAATTTAATTGTCAAGGTGATACAAAAAGGGGTTACAGTTGCATATGACAGGTAATGAATACATTTCTTGTCAAACATTCAAACATTGTTACTTTCTCCCTCATTTCTCTCCTACTTTCCCTCTTCCTCTCCCCCCCCCACCTTTTTTTTTTTTTTTTTTTGCCAGTCCTGGGCTTGGACCCAGAGCCTGACTACTGACTGTCCTTGGGCTTTCTCAAGACTACATTTCTACCACTTGAGCTACAGTACCACTTCCGTTTTTTTCTATGTATATAGTATGGAGGAATCGATCCCAGGTCTTTGTGCATGCTAGGCTAACACTATACCACTAGGTCAAATTTCCGACCCCCCTTTCTCCCTCCTACTCTCCCTCCCTCTCTGCCCCCCTCTTTCTTTTACTTTCTTTCTTTTTTTTTTTACCAGCACAAATTATACCTGTGAATGTTTTATCATGATTATCCCCTCAATCACTTTCACCTATCTCACTATCTTTTCTTAAAACAATTTCAGCAGGTTTCATTGCTCTATTTTCATACATGTAAATGGCCTACACTGACCATATTCATTTATCCTGGTCATTAGCCCTCCTCCTCCCAACTCCCCTAGTAGAGCCTCGTTTGCTTTCCTGCCATTTATTTGTTGTTGTTGTTTTAATTTTTTTAAGAGGATATTAATTGTACCAAGGTGTTTCACTGTGTTATTTCAAATACCTTGCACAAGTTTTTTATTTGCCGTGGCTGTTAGGTTTTATTTGTTTTAGATTAAATTCATTTACCCCCTAAGTCAGTTCCTACTGTTAATTGTCTAATTCTTATCTCATTTTGGTCAGATCTTTTGAGGAAGCTCTCTCTTGCCCTCTGGAATTGTCTCACAGCTATCATCCTGGAGTGGCTGTCCTTTACTTGGGCATATCTTTGGCCTCACACCTATGATGGATTCTTTGTTTCCTGGATCCCATATTTTTCCTTTTCTTAATTAATTAATTAATTAATTAATTAATTTTGTGGGTCATGGGGCTTGAACTCTGCCTGGGTGCTGTCTCTGAACTCTTCAGCTCAAGGCTATCTTTTCTAGAGGTTAATTGGAGATAAGAGTCTCAGGTGCTTTTGTGCCCCGGCTGGCTTTGAACCTTGATCCTCAGATCTCAGCCTTCTGAGTAGCTATGATTACAGGCGTGAGTCACTGTGCCGGCTTATTTATTTATTTTGTGTGGCACATCTCTATTGAAATGTACCAGGTGACTTTTTTCTTTAAGTTTTCTACCACTCAAGCCCCAGGACTGGCCAAAATAAATAAATAATAATTAAAAATCTTAGAACTTCTAAGAAAGTAAAACAGCAATAAGCAGATGGTACTTGGTTACCTATCTCCTAGGATGAAACCTTTTCTAAATCAGATGACTCAAGTATTTTGTACTATTTTATTTGTTAAGGAAATAAAATCAGGACCTCATAATCAAATGCAATCATGCTATTCATGATAAAATCTGTGGAATATGAATAGTGTAATTTGTGGCTAGAAACTGGAGGAGGAAACTGAGGAAAGCAAAGGAAGGGGTGACATTGTCCAGACAAAAGAAACATACTCTTCACCTGAGTTGTGTAACACCTTAAAAATAGCAAAAAAAAATTATTTAAAAAAATCAGTACTTCAAACTAGTTTTGTTTAATCTACTAAAATACTCATTTCTGATGATTTCAAAGCAACAGTTCACAAACGTTGTAGACAAATTATTGATACACTTGAACTATATAATGTCAATATTGTTGTTTAGAGAAACCACCAGCACCATCACAGGTACAACTGATCAAAGCAACTACCAACTCTTTCCATGTCAAGTGGGATGAAGTGCCTACAGTTGAGGGTTATCTTTTGCAATTGAATACAGACTTGCCATACCAAGCTGCTTTGTCCGATTCTTCAGCAGCACCAAATATGCCAGGTAAGAAATCATCGTGTTCAAAGACATTATTCTGTTCTTACACTTTTTGGAAACAGTGTCAGGTGCCTATAATCCCAGCTACTCAGGAGGTAGAAGATTACAGGGTAAGAAAAAAGACCCAATTTTAGCAAGTAAGTTGGTTGTGATAGTGCATGTCTGTAATCCCAGATATGTAGAAGACATAGGTAGGAGGGTTACAGTTCAAGACATACTTGGGGCAAAAACATGAGGGCCTGTTTGAAAAATGATTTTAAAAAGCTAAAAGGGCCTGGCGTGGTGGCTCATGCCAGTAATCCTCACTACTCAGGAGGCTGAGATCTGAGGATCAAGGTTCAAAGCCAGCCTGGGCACAAAAGGACCTGAGACTCTTATGGGAAGGGGGACTTGGCTCAAGGGTAGCGCAGTAGCCTAGAGCTGAAGAGCTCAGGAACAGTGCCCAGGCTAAGTTCAAACCCTATAACCCCCCACCCCACCCCCAAAAAAGGTAAAAGGACTTTAGTCACAGTAGGGGACATATTAGGGCACTTTTGCCAAAGGTAGTAGAAAGCCCTGAGTTCAAACTCCAGTACCACAAAAAATAAATAAATCTCCCACCTTCCCCCTTCCAGCATGAAATGTGGCACAAATTTGTAATCCTCAGCTACTTGGGAGATAGAAGTAGAAGGATCTTAGACTGGAGCTAGTTCAGGTTAATTTTAGGCTCTACATAAAAAGGGCTCGGAGCATGACTCAGGTGGTGGAGTACAGGCTCTGAGTTCAAAAACCAGTATTGCCAAAAATAAAAATGCCACTGGGTGCCAATGGCTCACATCTGTAGTGCTAGGTAGGTCAAGGAATCGAGACCTGGGATATTGAGGTTCAAAGCCAGTCTGGGTAGAATTATCCATCCATCTTCTGTTGACCACCAGAAAAACAGACCAGAGATGTAGCTCAGGTGGTAGAGCACCAGCTGTGAGCAAGCAAGCTGAATGAGTACAAGGCTGAATTCAGGCCTAGGAAATGGCTATATGAACGAATGAGTGAGTGAGTGTATGATTAGGCTAGGGAAGGATAGTACAAGTGCTTGTCTAGCACATTCAGGGTCCTGGGTTCAATCCTCAGTACCATGAAAATATTTTTTTAAATGGTTCTCAGAAAAGTTGGTGAGGGAGAGGTTTAACAGAGAGGGTTCATGAAGATGAATATGGTCCACATAGTTCATTTGCATGTATGGAAATAGAACTGCAACCTGTTGATTTTTTTTTTTTTGTCTGTCCTGGGACTAAAACTCAGAGCCTGAGCACTGTCTTTGAACTTTCTCAAAGCTAGAGCTCTACCACTTGAGCCACAGCGCTACTTCTATCTCTTTCTTTATATATGATACCAAGGAATCAAACCCAGCACTTTGTGCATGATAGGCAAGCACTCTACCACTAGGCTATACTCCCGGCCCATGAAATTGTTTTAAGAGGGCATAGCATGGGGAGACTTAGAGAGGGGGTGAGTTTGATCAGGATATGTGTACAGAGATATAAAAAATATATGCCTAGTACAACTAATATATGCTAAAAAAAAAAAGGAAATTACAGTATGGCAATCCACACTTGGAAAGTCAAATATGTAACTTGAACTCTGAAACTTGGTTCTCATAGCAGATCACACAAACATGTGATAGAATGTTTGGGTCTTTTTGGTGGGGAAGGGATAGAATTTTTTTCTACAGTTCCTTTTGATGCACTTTCAAAATTTGTTTTCCTTAGGTTCAGGATATTGAATTAATTAACTTTCAAAAATATTTTGCCTTTTTTTATGTTTACATCATATTTTAAATGACAAGTTTAACAAACAGTTGTCCAAGGGGGAATCTCTAATTACAATCTCTGGGACTTAGTATTTAGAACTTAATCAAAATTAGGCTAAGGGTTTGTATGTCATAGAAACATATCAATATATTTTGCCATTTTTAAATAGCACTCTAAAGTAGAAACAAATGTAATTGTACACAGTCTTCTATTAAGCAAAGTATTGAAGAAAATAAACTTGTAAAGATGTTATTTTTATTTTTTAAGATGTTATTTTTAAATGTTTACTATGTAGCTTTAAGGATATTTGGTTCAATATATTTTACTGTGTTGATGAAGAGCATATCAGTGTGAACTTTCTTATTCCTACAGGAGGCAGGATGGAACCTCACAGACAAGGCAGTAATAGCATTCTTCCTAACAGTGTAAGTTCAAATAAATGCTTATGTTTATAGTTCTTAAGGTTTTTTAGTATGACCGTATAGAACCCTGTAGAACAGGGTCCTCAGCCTTGACTATACATTACCATCATCTGTGATGCCCAGACATCATTATAGTTCTGCTTTCAAAGAAATAGGCCTATTACTTAGCTCCTATGAGCTTATAAATATGTAGCAAAGTACCAGGCTCAGTTGTTATGGCTGATGCCATCATCTTCATCCCTTATCATCAAGAACAAGTCCAGGCTATGTTGTAGACAAGTATCTTAGAGTCATAAGAAGGTATAGTCAGAAAATAGCAAAGATAAGTAAAATGAGCAGCCACCTTGGGCTATATGAGTGAAGCCAGGTCATTTGTATGATTCAATTGATATTGCTGTATTATTACTGATGCTCGAAATGATGACTTGAACTATTCAGAAGTTTGCATGTGTTCATTATTTGTGAAGACAAAGAAAAATAATACCAGGGAGATTCCTATTTAAAATGTTTAATGGTAAAGAATACTAATAGTAGGTATATGTACTAAATCTGTTTAGAAAACTCAATCATAAAGAATAAATAATACATTTGCTTAAAAGTTCCTTATAAGTGAGATTTTACTTGTAAGAGTAATCAAATCATTACCTTACATGTCTGAGCTTTATTGAAAAATTTTGATTGGAATATCAAACTCAGTAGCTTTTGAGTTCTTTCCTTACATAAGTTTTTGCTTGTAATACTAGCGAGCACTTACGAAATACTGATTATACATCAGTTATGGTTGTATATTCCCATAGTCCTTGTAATTTTGAGACTGAAGCAGGAGAACTGCTTGACCACAGAATTTAAGGTGAGCCTGGACAACATAGTAATACCCTGTTTCAAAAAAATTAGGTTAATTTGAGGCAGGTGCTGGTAGCTTAACCTATAATTCCAGCTGCTCAGGAATCTGAGAGACAAGGATTGAGGTTCATTGCTAGCTTGGGCAGGAAAGTCTGTGAGACTCTTTATTCCTAGTCAACCACCAAAAATGTGGAAATGGAGCTGTGATAGGGTGTTAGCTTTGAGTGAAAAAGCTCAGGGACAATGCCCAGGCCTTTAGTTCAAGCTCCAGGAATGGCACACAAAAAACATTGACTCATTTTTTTTCCTCATAATGTATCCTTCCTCCCTTAATCCCTACAAATTGCTTTCCTGGGTGTAATTATGCACTCCTGTAACCCCAATACTTGGAAGGCAAAGGCAGGAAGATAATGAGCTTGAGACTAACTTGAGCTATGGAGCAAGGCGCTATCTGAAAGCAAAGCAAAAAGACATCATTTGAGCATAAGAGAAAATTTTCTTAAAAACTCATAAAAATTAAAGAGTAATTCTACAGAAATTAAGAATATCCAGGCAAGAAAGTATGTGAGACTGTTCATCTCCAATTAATCACCAGCAAACTGGAAGAGCAGCTGTGACTCAAAGTGTTAGAGCGCTAGCCTTGAACAAAAAGAGCTTAGGGACAGTGCCTAGGCCTTGAGTTTAAACACCATGACCAACCAACCAACAACTAATTAACTAAATAAATAGAATGGCAGTGCACCTGTGTCTCACATCTGTAATCCTAGCTACTCAGGAGGCTGAGATCTGAGGATCTCGGTTCAAAGTCAGCTGGGGCACAAAAGACCATGAGACTCTGTTCTCCAATTAATCACAAGAAAAGGGAAAGTGGGGCTGTGGCTCCTGGGGTAGGGCGGTAGCCTTGAGCTGAAGAGCTCAGGAACAGCATCCAGCCCCAGAGTTCAAGCCCCATGACCCACAAAAAAATATAAATAAATAAATAAATAGAATTTTCTAGTGATAGTTCAGGACTGTAATCCTAGCTACTTAAGAGGCTAAGATCTGGACTAAGGACTGTGGCTCAAAGCCAGCCTGAGTAAAAATGTCTGTGAGACTCCATCTCAAAAATGATTAGCAAAAAGGAGTGATGGAGGCACTTCCTAAATGGTAGCACCCAGCTGAGCAAATGTGAGGCTCTTGAGTTCACACCCTGGTACCAGAAAAACAAAATAACCCCCCCCCAAAAAAATTACTTTTTTTATTGTTCTTGTTTTTTTTTTTACATGTACTTCTATTTCATTGAACATTGATTATGATTGCTACAATAAACGATTTTATTTCTTGTAGATCAACGATACAGTAAACAGTGCAAAACCTGAGCATACGGCCATGAAAGGAACTTCAGTGAAAAACAAACCAGATTTCAAACCGACAGATTCTAATGCCATTTTACATCCTTCGTTGGCATCTAATGCTTCTAATCACAGTAGTTTTATGGAAATGCTCAAGAAAAATGAAGGTATAAGGATGACATTTTTTTTTCCAATCCTGGAGATTGAATTCGGAGCCTCAGCACTGTCCTTGGGCTTTCTCAAGGCTAGAGCTCTACCACTTGAGCCACAGCACCATTTCTGACTTTTTCTATGTATGTGGTACCAAGGGATCAAACCTGGGTCTTTGTGCATGCTAGGCAAGCACTCTACCACCAGGCCAAACTCCTGGCCCAAGGATGACATTTTAAATAAAACTAAACTTTTCTAATATTGGAGAAATCTAGAACCACTGAAAAGTAAATGTTACATGGTTTTGATCCATTTCCTCCATATTGAAGCTAGTTAAGGTGATATAGGTACTTAACCTGAAGAGTATGATAAGTTGTGAGTGTGGACTATAAGACATTTGAGATTGTCCCATATGTTCAGTGTCCAGTGTCACTAATTCCTCTTCTTTTTTGTTTTTTGTTGATTGTGGGGCTTAAACTCTGGGCCTGGGCATTGTCCCTGACGTCTTCAGGTCAAGGCTACCACCTTACCTCTTGAGCTACAGGGCCACTTCTTGTTTTCTAGTGGTTAATTGAAGATAAGAGTCTCACACTTTATTGCCCTGGCTGGCTTTGAACTGAGATCTTCAGCTCTCAGCCTCCTGAGTAACTAGGATTACAGTCATAAGCCACTTTGCCCAGCTTATTTTTTTTAATTAAATTTAATTTTATTGTTGGGATAATATATAGAAGGGTTACAGTTACATTTGTCAGATAGTGGTTGCATTACTCCTCGCACATTGATACCCCTTTTCATGTTTTTTGTCCCTGTTTCTCTGTCTCCAGTCCTTTCTTGCTTTGTTTTCTAGCACTTATTTTTTAAAATTATGTATTAACTGTATAAAAATGTCGCTTTTGGCTTTTCCTATGTGTGTGGTTCCAAGGAATCAAACCACCCAGGGCTTCGTGCATGCTACAAGCACACTACCACTGGGCCATGCTCCTGGCCCCATCTTTATGGTCTTTTAACCTACCTTGTTTTTTCTTTTGATAACTTTCATTTTCTCTTTTCATATTTTTCTTAGTACTTGTAACTGTTTGAAGTTATTTCCTGAGCGTTCAGGTTTGTGTCTAATACTAGTCACTTGGTAACTATTTGTTTAGCAGTGAAAACTGGGTTATCTTCAGATAGTTCAGTTGTTACAACTGTTGATGAGCCAATTGCAAACGTGAGAATCCTACAATTTGGTGATCTTTATACTTGAATTTTCTGCTGCCATTTGAGATACTTTAAACGGTGCCTCTGATTTCAGTATCTGACTCTCATTCTGACTGTTCTCATCTTGTGACTATTTTCAATTTGAAAAAATGATAGATTATATAAATAATTTTCAGGGATTCAACTTTGATAGGATGAATATTTTTTTTCTATACATTTTTATGAGTATCATATGTAAAATAGTCAAGGAAGAACTTTATATAATTTCTCTCATTTTTTTGCATTATTTGCAAAAAAGGGAAGTGTTTTTATTGACTTGATAAATGACTTGGTTGAATTTTTAAAAGCTTGCTATTGGTCTTTAATTTCTCAGAATCATTTTGTATATATTTGTCTTACAAAGAAGTTCATGTTACGAAAACATACGAGCTTTGGAATTTCAGAATCTGGGGGCTGGGAGTATAGCTTAGTGGTAGAGTGCTTGCCTAACATGCACGAAGCATTCCTTGGTACCACATACCCAGAAAATGCTGGAAGTGACACTATAGCTATTGTGGCAGAGCATTATCCTTGAGCAAAAAGTGTCCTAAGACAGTGCCCAGGCCCTAAGTTCAAGCCCCAGGACTGGCAAGAAAAAAGAAAGAAAAAAATTCAGATTTTTTTTTCTGATTGTGTGGCTTGAACTTAGGATTCTAGTATTAGAGGCATGAGCCCCAGTACCCAGCTGAGATTTTAGCATTTTCTTTTTGTGGGTTGTGGGGGGCTTGAACTTTGCCTAGGCACTGTCCCTGAGCTCTTCAGCTCAAGGCTAGCACTTGAACCACTTCCTGCTTTCTGGTAGTTTATTGGAGATAAGAGTTTCACGTACGGGCCAGGAGTTTGGCCTAGTGGTACAGTGCTTGCCTAACATGCACGAAGACCCGGGTTCGATTCCTTGGTACCACATACTTAGAAAAAAGCCGGAAGTGGTGCTGAGGCTCAAGTGGTAGAGCTCTACCCTTGAGAAAGTCCAAGGACAGTGCTCAGGCCCTGAGCTTAAGCCCAGGACTGGCAAAAAAAAAAAAAAAAAAAAAGAGTTTCATATACTTTCCTTCTTGGGCTGGCTTTGAACCACGATCTTCAGATCTAAGCCTCCTGTGTAGCTAGGATTATAGGGCATGAGCCACTGATGCCCAGTGAGATTTCAGAATCTTAACTGCACTATATCCTGACTTATGAAGCAGTGTGAATAAGATTAATAAATATTAGACAAGTGGTAGAAGCAGAGTAGTATAATAGCATGTGACACATCATAGATACTCAGGTCTGTCACGAAGTGCCTACCCTGTCTCAGGTAATAGGAGTTTGACTTTTTCTCTGCAGATTAGAGTAGCTGCCAGAGTGTTTCCAAAAGTAAAGAAGCAATAAAAGATAAGAAATATTTGGAAGATTACTTAAAGAATTTTTGAGACTCCATTGAATGCATAAAGACTAAAGCAATAGGTGCCATGGAGTAGAGAAAAGACACTACTGAAGAGACTTAGAAAGTTTTATTAATTATACTGCTAACCAGTGACAAAATCAAGTTCAAGGCCTCAGCTTCTGTAGTATTTAGAGCATAAGTGCTCTCTAGTTCTACATTTCTGTTTCCAGCCACTTAGACTCAAGAACTAAGTATCCTGCTGCCCACTGGAAATCTCCACCAGTATGTTCCTTACCTGCCCTGAGGTGAACATTTTTCCAAATCTGTTCTTGTCCCTGTTCAAGCAGGTATAGGAGGCTGGGCGTGGTGCCTCACGCCTATACACCTATAATCCTAGCTACTCAGGAGGCTGAGATCTGAGGATCAAGGTTCAAAGCCAGCCTAGGTACAAAAGGGCCTGAGACACTTATCACCAATTAACCTCTAGAAAACAGTAAGTGGGGCTTGACTCAAGGGTAGGGTGGTAGCCTTGAGCTAAAGAGCTAAGGGACAATGCCCAAGCCCCAGTTTGAGCTCCATGACCCACAAAAAAAAGAAGAAGAAGAAGATGGTATAGGATATTTTTGAAAAAAGGGTTACCATTGGCCATTCTCATGTTTGACTAAAAAAACTAGGGGTTGAATATTAAACTTGATTTTATCACTCATATCATTCCTGTCTTCAGGGTTTTCAGGCTCTCAGCCCATAAATAACATCATCTTCCAAATAAACATGTATCTTCCTAGACCCACAAATACCTTCCAGTTACCATTCCCTATCACTAATTCCCCTCAGAGCAATTTCTATTTCCCTGACATCCCTCAAATTTGGTTTCCATCACATTACTCTAATGTAGTAGCTCTGGTGACCACCAATGAGTTCTGCAGGAGACTTCAATTTTCACTTCATCTTTCTTCATTGTAAATACCACCAGACATATGTGACTTTTGTGGTTGTTGGTTTAGATTAATTTTGGTACTGGTATTGAATTCAGGGCCTCTGCTAGGCAAATTCTCTACCATTTGTGTCATGATCCTAGCCCTACAGGTATTCCCTTCTGTAGCTATTTCTTTCTGTAACTCACATTCATTTATTATAAATATTAAAAAAATCTGTCAGATACTTGTTTATACTGTAGTGAAGTAAAGCAAGCAAGGACAATGCCGTGGTCAACTCTGGGTCTAGATGCTGACCCTGAGCTCCTCAGCTCAAAGTTAATACATGATCCTCAGATCTCAGCCTTGTGAGTAGCTTGGATTACAGGCATTAGCCATTGGTCCCTGGCTCTTCTTCTTTTTAAAGGTGATAGGAAAGTTTATTAGAAAGGAAATATGGCAAATAAAGAGAGCACATGGCATAGATGTGTCACAGGAAAATAGAACTTCAGCCTATCTCAGGCTTTTATGTTAGGATTTCTTAAAACTAGAAGTACCAAGGAATATATGGCAAAAACAAGACACAGTAACGATCTCCATGAGTTATACTAATACTATGTTTCCCTTTAACTCAGGTCCTCCTACTTCAACAAATGTAGGTGCACTAAGTAGTTGCCTGGACTTGAGAACAGTAATCCCTGAGACTTCCATATCCAGTACTGCTTCCAGCGCACAAACTATGGTAACCCAGCAGACCATTAAAACTGAGTCATCCAGTACAAATGGGGCACTTGTTAAAGATGAAACTTCACTAACAACATTCAGTACGAAATCTGAAGGTTTGAAATGTGTTTCACATACTGTATTTTGAACCATTTATGTATATAAATTAATCCAACTTAACAGTCTTCGGTGAGAATTACATTTCGTCTTGTATTGAAACATATGCAAGCAGATAAAACATTCATTTAAAATCATTTTATCAAGTATTCCCTTACATACGATATTTAGATTAGCACATACTTCCCCCCCCCACAGTAAAGGTCTAGACTGGGAATTAATGATTCACTCAACTTTATTGATTTCTAACTTTTAAAATTCTTGCTCTGGGCCGGAAGTTTGGCCTAGTGGTAGCGTGCTTGCCTAGCTTGCACAAAGACCTGGGTTCGATTCCTTGGTACTACATAAAAAAGCCAGTTGTGCTGTGGCTCAAGTGGCAGAGCACTAGCCTTGAGGAAAAAGCCCAAGGACAGTGCTCAGGCCCTGACTTCAAAGCCCCTGGACTGGAGAAAAAACAAAAAACCCTTGTCCTATTGCTAGAAGAATTGTATTTCAACTTTGGTAAATTTTCTCTGGAGGTCTAGCTCTTTTGAAAATGAATTTTATGAGTTAATTTAAGTGAAAAAGTCTATATTTTTTCCATCTTGCTATTTTTCTCTGAAATTTACTATTTTCACTTTTTAGCCAGTACTGAAGTTTGAACTGAAGGCCTAAGTTTGTGTGCTTAACTGGTGCTCTACCACTTAAGCCATGTTCCAGGCTGGCTTTTTGCCCGTTATTTTAGAGACAAAGTGTTGTAGACTTTGCTGTCTGTGCTAGCTTCAAACCATGATCCTCTGCATCTTAACTTTCTGAGTAGCTAGGATTACAGGTGTGAGCCACTGGTACCTGGTCGATCTTAACTATTTCCAAGTGTGTGGTTCAGTGGTATTTAGTATTTGGTAATTATACATATATGCATGTATATCTATTTGTATTTTAACATATCTAAGTGATTCTATAAAACTTAACTGATTAATTGTTCACTTTTAGTTGATGAAACATGTGCTCTGCCAGCTACCAAGATCAGCCGTGTAGAGGTGCATGCCACAGCAATGGCATTTTCTGTAAGTACATGGCCTGGTGACACTGCATGTTACAGATGAGGATCTGTTTCTCTCTGCTGAGCAACTTCTAACTTCCATAGTTCCTCAGGTTTCATTTAGTAATGAGTTGAAAATAAATTTAGAAATAAGTGGCTGAATAGGAAGACATTCATAATAAAGTACTTTGTAAAAAATTATTGATAAAAAGTGCATGTTCCAGTTTTGATAAAAATATACACAATACAAATATTCTCACTCTCACATGAAATATATTACTTTTATAATCAGCAAATATGTAAATTACTGGTCAAAAGATAGGATATATTATAAATAGAACAGGAAAACTTCACTGGCTCTTAATTCTAGCTACTTTTAACAGAATATTGAAATAACCCCTAACAGGTTATTTTATGGAAGGCCAAAGTTGATTTGCAGTGCATTGAACTTAAATGCTAGGAAAGTGCTTTACAGATACATCAAAATCATCTTAATTGAACAAATATAAGGATAATACACCTAAATCATCTTAACTAGATAATATAAAGATAATTCCTACATAAATATTTTTTGTTTTTCTTTAATGAGTCATTTCAACTTTATCACTATCAGTAAAGTAAGTTTTTATTTGGTCTCATGTTTACCTTTTTGAATCTCTAAGAATTGTCCATAGTTTTCATTTCCTTTCACTGTTTTGGATTTTGGCCAAATATTTATTTTCAGCAGTTTTTACCTTTCCAGAATGTTAAGTCCTAGTGTTCTTAGACCTTTCTCATGAAAGAATTATTAAAAGCAACTTTTCTTTTGAATCTGTTTTGTGATACATCACCCAAAATAGTATTTGTTATTTTATTTGGAGCCAGTTTTATAAAAATTTGTGAAGGAAGTTTTTTAACAACTTAAAAACAATGAAACAGTTTAAAATTATCCCTTCTTAACCTTAAAGATTCTTCTGGTTAGTTCACTTTGTCATGTGTGATAGCCTGATAAAAAAATGTGAATGATAAGCATGTACCTCTGCTGTTATATATTTAAGACAGAAATAAATAACTGAAGTGCACATTTGTTTTGAGCTTCTGGAAACAGTGTCTCATTTATAAGAAGATGGCTTAAAAAGGTTAGTTCCAGGAATAAGTATAATTCACTTATCACTAAAACTAGCTTAAGGTAGAGGAAGTGCATTTGTTTGTAAAGCAGGGTGAAACTGTTTAATCTGTTTTTAGTATATAATGAATTATATTCAAATTACATTTTAGTTTTGAAATATTTTTTCTCCTTTTAGGTTTGGAGAATCACAGGTATTTCAAGTACAAAAGATCACTGAATTTCTGGTGTTTATTTTTTGAATCTAGAAAAAGCCAGCTTGGAATGAATTTTTCTTTATTAGCTCCTTTTGGAGCGAGTTGTAATGTTTCATTCAGGATTACATTTTGTGAGAATCTCTTAAATGACTGTGCTCTATAGACAGCTGGCATTTTAACATGTCACTGGTTGGAAAGCATGCTTACGCTAGCCAGGTTGATAGTATAGAGTGTGGAGAATGCCTGTCACTCTCTGTTTGAATTGGCATCCTTCACTGTAAATTGACCTAATCTGTGAGGACTATTTACTTATGAGCTATTAATGTTGTGTTGTTTACCCATGTGTCTACTTATAGATCACTGCATGGATTTATAGACTCTTGAAATTTCTCATGGGCTCAATAAGAATATTCATTAATTTTTCTTTCTCTAAAACTAGAAAGAGACTCCCTCAAATCCAGTGGCCATGGTGAAAGCAGGAGAAAGACAGTGGTGTGATGTGGGAATTTTTAAAAATAATACAGCATTGGTGAACCAATTTTATTTACTGCCAAAAGGGAAACAAAACATTTTGAAGGTAACTATTGATATATTTGCTACACTGAGTCTTATGAACCTTCATGGCTAGGGTACATGTTAACACAGTGGTAGAGCACTGGTATAGCACATATTCAGTCCCTAGAACTATAAATAAACAGTAAGGTAACTGGGCTGAAAGCATGACTTAAATGGTAAAGTGCTTTCTTAGCAAGGCACTATGTTTTTGTGTTTTTTATTAAAGTAATCTATGAACTTTAAGATTAATTTTGTAATTGTGATTCAAATTAGATCAGTTGAATGAGTGAAAGTAGGATCTGTACATAATCTATTCTTTAGAGTTCTATACATTTAGTTATCTTGTATTCATTGTTTTCTTTTCTAGAATGTATCAGAAGCATAACATTTTAACAGTATTTTCGTGCTATTTCTGGGGCTTGAACTCAGAGCCTAGGCACTCTTACCACTTAAGTTGCAGGTCTACTTTCAGCTTTTTAGTGGTTAATAAGCATATGGACTTTCTTTTTTTTTTTTTTTTTTTTGCCAGTCCTGGGCTTGAGCTCAGGGCCTGAGCACTGTCCTTGGACTTTTTTTCAAGGCTAGAGCTCTACCACTTGAGCCTCAGCACCACTTCTGGCTTTTTTCTATGTATGTGGTACCGAGGAATCGAACCCGGGTCTTCATGCATGCTAGGCAAGCACTTTAACCACTAGGCCAAACTCCCGGCCCAGCATATGGACTTTCTTGTCCTGGCTTGGTTTTGAACCTTGATTCCTAGATCTCATTCTCCTGAGTAGATAGGATTGTAGGCATGAGTCATCATACCGGGTTGAAAATCTTACATAGGCACTGATCTGTCATAAAAATCTAATCTTGGGGCTGGGAACATGGCCTAATGGTAGAGTGCTTGCCAAAAATGCACAAAGCCCTGGTTCAATTCCTCGGTGCCACATATACAGAAAAAAACAGAAGTAGTGCTATGGCTCAAGTGGTAGAGTGATAGCTTAGAGAAAGTTCAGATCAGATGCACTGAAAGTATTGTGTGGAAGGCATCCTGAAATAGAAATAATTTCCTGCTTAGAGATGGGTCCTACACCCCATATGTGTTAAATAAGAGCTCAGATTCACAATCTGTAAAATGTTGTGACTTAATAATTAATACTGTAACTAGAATTCAGGAAGCTTCTAATAAGATATCTTATTTAAAGTATAACAGGAAAAGGATGTAACTAAAATGTAATTAACAAGGGCCAAACCACAGACCAAAGCAGGAACTTCTTAGAAAAACAATTTTCACAAGATTAACAGGAAGGAAGCCTACTACACTGATAGAAAAGATGCTTTTCTCAGCCCAGGCATTCCAAATCCCCCCAAATCCAAAACACCTCTGGTCTCAAGCATTCAAACAAGAGTTCTCTAACCTATATATCACTTATTATTAAATCCTAGTTTCTCCAATATTTCTGGTATAACTTTTTTCACCTGAGTTTTTTAGTTCTTGACAAAAACAAATTCTAAATTATCTGTTAATATTATCTCTGATAAAGACATATCTATATGTAAAAAGGCCTTAAAATAAAAAAAAGATGGGGCTGGGAGTTTGGCCTAGTGATAGAGTGCTTGCCTAGCATGTACAGAGTCCTAGGTTTGATTCCTCGGTACCACATACATAGAAAAAGAAAAGCCGAAAGTGGTGCTTAGGCTCAAGTGGTATAGCTGTAGACTTGAGAAAGTCCAAGAGCAGTGCTCAAGCCCTGAGTTCAAGCCCAGAATTAGCAAAAAGAAAAAAGAATAGTTTCAGTTATCAATAGTATGAACTAGAGAAGTCACTCATTGAACCCCTTTGAGACTCAGTTTTCTCCACGTAGAATAGAGATTAAATTCCTTGGAATATGTTACACTCTGTTGTGTTCTCTGTCTCACAGTAGTATTGTGAGATAAGTTATAGAGTTAGGTAAAAATGGTTCAAAAGATGTAATTTTATGGTTTTCCTACCTAGAGTTTATAATCTTAATTATTTAATATTTATCCAGTGTCCTGAATACAGACATGCTACTGATTTACAGGCTTACTTGGATCACTCTTGACCTCATATCTTACATTAGAAAGAGAAATACATAAAAGTGAACTGCAAGTTTAAAACATTTATTATTTAAAGGTGTTGTTTGATAAACATTAAATATTTTAAAGTTTTGAATATTAATAAATGAGTTGTACCTTTCCTTTGACTTTGGTATATGTTATATTTTAGGTAGGAAATGCAGATGTACCTGACTACAGTTTGCTTAAGAAGCAAGATCTTGTTCCAGGCACAGGATATAGATTCAGGGTTGCTGCAATTAATGGTTGTGGAATAGGTCCTTTCAGCAAAATTAGTGAATTTAAAACTTGTATTCCTGGTTTTCCGGGAGCCCCTTCTGCAGTGAGAATTTCAAAGGTGAGTTGTTAACACATGACTTAAATTATTTGAAGTTGTTTTCTTAAAAATTTTGTTAGGGTGATGTATAGAGGAATTACTTCTTGAATATTGATACTCCTTTACATCTTTTTCTCCCACTTACCCTACCCCCATTCCCTCTCAAGTTGTTATGTTCATTTCCAACATATTGTCTTGTGAATATCGTTGTTACATTGGTTGACCCTTTGTCTTATCTTGTTGTTTTTCCCCTTCCCTTCACTATTTCAAATAAACATATATACAATATACCAGGTAACAAAGTCAGATACAGTAACAGCAGGGGATAAACCATAAGGGGGAAAAAAAGAGAAAATAAATAACTTCACATAGTACATTAAAAACAGCCACAAAGGTAAATCTCTTGTTTACCTATCCTGGAGTTCATTTTGCTTAGCCTCATCCTATATAGCAATATGCACATACATAGCTTTTGAGCTACTGTGATCCTCTGCTAGAGAAATCCTAGATGTACACTAATTATTACAAATGAGGAAATCCATGGAGCCTATGTTTCTTTGGGTCTGGCTTCATGTAATATGATTTTTTCCAAGTCTTTCTATTTCCTAAAAATGGGGCAATGTCGTTCTTTTTGATGGCAGCATAGAATTCCATTGTGTACATATACCATATTTTGTCAATCCATTCATCTATTGAGGGGCATCTGGATGGGTTCCGTATCTTAGCTATGGTCAAATAATGCTGCAATGAACATGGTTGTTACTGATAGGTTTAGTGTGGCTTTGTTTATGGACATTTGGGTAAATGCCCAGCAGGATTGCTGGGTCATAATGGAACTCTATGTTAATCTTTTGATGAACCACCATACTACTTTCCAGTTACTTGAAGTTTTGTACATAAAACAAATGTTTAGAAAATCTCTTTAGCCTCTGGTAAAATGAATGATGTCCAAAGGAAATGATTAAAATATCTTAAAATAATTTGGCTTGTCACTCATATTTTTTGTTTTGTTTGTTTTAAGTCAGTTGTGGGGCTTGAACTTGGGGCTTGGACACTGTCCTTACTCAAGGACACCCCTCTACCACTTTGAGCCACAGCTCCCCTTCTAGTTTTCTAGTGGTTGATTAATTGGGAATGAGCGTCTCACAAACTTAACCTGCCCAAGCTGGCTTTGAACTGCAATTCTCATATCTAAGCCTCCTGAGTAGCTAGTATTACATGTGTGAACCACTAGTTGTTGGTCTTTTTGATCTCTTAAGTTTCAAGCTGAATTAGAGCATTTAAATCAGCAAGGCAGAGAAATCTGTTGGATTATTTTTTTTATTGTTATGGAACTGAAAGTGGATGCTGGAGAATTGTCAATTTTAGTAGAACATGCAACTGAGATTTTATTTTACCCTAAGCCCTGCCTTTCCTTAGGAAAGGAAAAGTCTGTACTTAGGAAAGACAGTGCTCTTCTGGGAAATCACAAGGAGATATTTAAGCCTTGTGTTTGTCAAGAATGGGTTTGAATTAAATACTATAACTCCAAATAATGTAAGTTCTTAACAATCATCGTAAGAGATCTATCATCTACTATAATTACATAAGTGAAAAAATACATTTAGCATAGTAAGTAATACTGGAGAAAACTTGAGAACATTTATATTTTCTCTCACTTGTAGAATGTAGAAGGAATACATCTTTCCTGGGAGCCTCCAACTTCACCTTCTGGAAATATTTTAGAATACTCAGCTTACTTGGCTATCCGCACAGCACAGATACAAGATAACCCCAGCCAGCTTGTGTTTATGAGGATTTATTGTGGTCTTAAAACATCATGTACAGTGACTGCTGGACAACTGGCAAATGCACATATTGATTATACATCCAGGCCTGCCATTGTGTTCAGGATATCAGCAAAGAATGAAAAGGGTTATGGACCAGCAACACAAGTTCGATGGCTTCAAGGTAATAATAAGAAAGCACCCTTAAGTTGAATTGTTCTTTTACTGAAGCTATTGTGTTGGCGCTTATTTATTAGTAAGTTCAGAAGATTTTTCATTTAAGAGTATTCTGTGACTGTATTTCTAGGAGTTATGTATTTGAGTTTGTAAGTTGTTCTTAAAATGTATTTGCTCAATTCTAGATCCAAATAAAAATAGAAAAGAAGCAAAGGCTCTCTGAAAATTAGTATATGGATTTTTCCTTTCCTCATGGTTGTTTTTACAAAGGAAAGCAGTAAAAGTAAGATAAAAACTAGAAGGCAGTATTACTCAGCATCTTTTTCTAAAGTCCATGTAACTCAGTCATACTAGAGTTATCAAGAGGATTCTAGTAACTGGCTGTTGTATTCTTTGCTGTCTTAAATGTTTTCTACGTTGTAAATGCCTTGTCCTTCTAGTAACTTCATTCTGTATGATAGGTGGTTCTTTACCCATTATCTTATATTGGATATATTCTGTACTAATTTTAGAAGCAACTTGATGCCTTTCTTTATTTTTAGTTAGTACAATGCTTAAGAAATTAAAAAAGAAAGGCAAGTTCAGAAAACTTGCTTTTGAATTATCATTATGTTCTAAGAATCATGGTACAAAATATAAAGTTACAGATAAATGGTACAAAATATAACTGGGCACCAGTGGCTCATGCATATAAGCCTTAGCTACTCTGGAGGCTGAGATTGTGGATTGAAGCTAGCCTGGGCAGAAATATCTACAAGACTCCATCTCCAAAATAGCCAGCAAAAAGCTGGGCTGGAGGCATGGTTCAAGTGTTAGAGTGCCAGTTGAGCAAGTGTGAGGCCCTGAGTTCAAACTCAGGTACTAGCAAAAACAAACAGAAAACCATATTATAAGATTACAAAAAGAATAAAGGATATTTTTTATTTGTCAGGCCAACATATTTGTGTATTTGCCTCTTAATTTCCTCATTAACAGGAAATAGTTAAAATAATAAACCTTTAAGGTCTCCTTTAGCACTAAAATTTTGTATCCTCATCCTGAACATTTTCATGAGTCATGCACTTCCATGAATATAATTTTGATTTTGGTGAGATTAAGACCATCATAATTTATAATTCAGAATTAAAGTTTATGTTGTCCTATTGCAGAGAGACAAAAAGCACCTTAACAGGATACAACTTTTGAAAAAGTGTTTTGAACATTTGTAAGACTTTTGTAAATGCTCTAGATATTCTATTTTTGCATTCTTTTTACCTTGAAATTGTATAAACTTTTTTTACAATGGAAATATAAGCATCAGACAGCTAATCTCAGGTTTCTTACAACCTAAAGATGCAGAAAACATTATGAGCACTCTACTACAGTAATTTCTTTTAAATCTTTAGGAATTTCATGGTTCCATGCCTATCAAATCTGGAATGAGTCCAAACAGAGCAATAATTGCAGAAAAGCTATTTTAAACTAAGAGCTACCATATCTAAAAGGGACAAGTCTGTCTTTTCTCACACCACCATAACCTCATGCAGTTTAGGTTGTCTGAGTAGCTGTGTCCTCAAACTATGTACGATATTCCCAACAAAGATGAGTTGAAGTGTGCAGAATTAAATATTATCTGTGTTCCAGTTACTAATTTAAAGTGTATAGAATATTTTAATATATAATTTTTTGTAAAGGACTGGGGATTTTATACTACAGGATTTGTAATTAATGTGTCTCACTAATTACATTTCTTTTGAAGAAAATATGCAAACTGTTAGACACATAATGAGTGGTCCTTGAACTCTAAAGATAAAAATAAATGCACTACTTTGGTGTTGTTAGAATACCTTTTTTGTGGCTATATGAATCCTTAATCTTAAAGTGTGTACTTTACAAGCGATGTTTACAAGGAGCTTCTCTGGTTTGTTATTCCAGCAACTCCCTTCGTGAGAGCTTCATTTTGCATTTGTTTAATACCTGTGCTTGGCTTTTGACGTATGCTTGCTTTTTGCACTAGTAGCATTTTAACTTACCTCATTATTATTACATTTGTAATCATGTGTATAACTTCCATCATGTGTCTGATATAGGCTAAACAAACACTTAACCAAAGTTAAAATAAATGATAAGCAATTTTGCACATATTAAATGCTAGGGTTTGTGGTGTATATACGTGTGCTTGGTAATAAAAACAATAAGAGTGGAAAGTTATGATAAGGTAATACTTCAAGTCAAATTATTTTATTCATCTATTTCCTTTGTTAGGAAAACTTTGCCTTTTAACTCTTATTCTCTGCATTAACTAACAATTTACATCTTGAAAATCTTCTCTTAATGGCAAAGAATAAGTTGATTTATAGTAGAGTAGAATATTCCTTTGAATGTGCACATTTATATCTATTAAGTCTTTTAGTTTACTATGCTTAGATGCTTCTACTGTTTCGGACAATGAGGTGAATATGACGTATTGTTCTAGCATGTAACTTCTTAGAGAAAAGAGTAGTTTTCTGTACCAGGGATTTGTTCCAGTAATAAATCATTTTGGCTTGAGAATCAGTCCAGATTCTATTTTTTAAATTTGGCCTTTTTATATTAAGCACCAGTCATATCTATATATTTTTTTGTTGTTAAAGGATTGGTAGCTGAAAGGTAGGCACCATTGGGAAAGCTCTTCAACATTAATACTAATACAACAAAAATATTAGAGCTGTGTGCTCATAAACAGAATAAATTAAGACAGTAACAGCAAGAGTACATGTACTTAGGATTTGCACATTTTGTCAGTGAAAGTCTGGTTTTTTTGTCTGGACTGCATGACAGAGGTTAATACCCTTCCCCTCCACCCCCCTGCTTTCTCTCCCTCCCTCTTTCCTCCTTTCCCCCTGACCCTCTTCCTTCCCTACTTCCTTCCTGATTCTTCCTGGTGCTGGGGATTGAATTCAGCCTCCTGCATGCTAGGCACACCAGTGGGCCACACCCACCTCCAGCCTAGGCAGATACTTTTGTCTTTTTCTCTCTCTTTCTTTTTTTTCTTTCTTTCTTTTTTTTTTTTGGCAGTCCTGGGGCTTGAACTCAGGACCTGGGTACTGTCCCTGAACCTATCTGTACTCAAGGCAAGCATTCTACCACTTGAGCCACAGCACCACTTCCAGCCTTTTCTGTGTATGTGGTACCTTGGAATTGAACCCAGGGCTGCGTGCATAAGGGCAAACACTCTACCACTAAGCCACGCTCCTGGCCCAGGGCAAATATTGTTTTATAAGAGGATTTACGTTGAGTTTCTTTCTTCCACTCTGTAAACAGCTTACATGTAACAAGTCTTTGTGACTGTCCCCTTCCTGTGCTTGGTTCACATAAATAGTAAAATTGTTTTGGATGTTTCATGATGTCATTGTACGTTTTCTAAAATACTGTATTGACTCTATTTTAACTTAGTAAACTTATTTAGCAATTAAACTATAAATAGGATACATATGAACTCAGTTTTATCTTCATTTAAGAGCTGCATTAATCTGATTGCAGGTATGAAGCATGTGTACCCCTTAGTCCAGTTCCATAAGTACAGTCATAGCAAGGGAAAACTGTTGCTCCATTATTTTAGACTCATTCTTGTAGACATATGCTCTATATTAACTAGAGATATTTTTATTGAAAAAAGGTTACAAGTGTTTGTAATATAAAGACCATTTGTGGGCCAGGAGTTTGGCCTCATGGTATAGTGCTTGCCTAGTATGCACGAAGACCTGTTTGACTCCTCGGTACCATATACATAGGAAAAAGTCAGAAGTGGTGCTGTGGCTCAAGTGGTAGAGCACCAGCCTTGAGGAAAATCCAAGGACAGTGCTCAGGCCCTGAGTTCAAGCT
This sequence comes from Megascapheus bottae, assembly GCF_031878675.1. NCBI lineage: Eukaryota > Metazoa > Chordata > Mammalia > Rodentia > Geomyidae > Megascapheus > Megascapheus bottae. Next base: position 83,964,499 of record NC_143510.1, read on the forward strand.
CCAGGACTGGCAATAAATAAATAAACCATTTGTAACATTGGTCATGAAATTATTAGCACTTGAAATTATTGTAGTCATCTGATCATTAATGAAATAGGTTGCAAAGTAGACTTGGTCTTTGGCTGTTTTAGGTGTAACTTTTGTTAAGACTGATTTTAGGCATTTTAATGTCTCATATACCAATGATATAAAAAACAAAGCACTTTTCTACTGTTAGCAATATAGACAGTATTTATTTTTAGCTGCATGAAAGAAAAATTAGTGGTAGCTGAGTAAATCAGCATGAAGGTTGATATTTCGTCAGTTTATTGAGTTAATATTGGTAGTCTCTAAATTCAGATGGACTACGTCTAAAATCCTGTTATGTTAGAGTATTGTGAATGGGAGTCATTTTCTTATTGAAACATACAGTTTATTGAACCCTTATTGTAGCTGAACTCTAATATGCTGGTATAAAAAATTTTTTTTAATTAAAAAAAAAAGGCAGCTGGACGCAGTGGCTCACACCTGTAATCCTAGCTGAGGAGGCTGAGATCTGAGGACCAAGGTTCAAAGCCAGCTTGGGTACTAAAGTCCGTGAGACTCTTATCTCCAATTAATCACAAGAAAACCAGAAGTGGCGCTGTGGCTCAAGGGGTAGAGTGGTAGCCTTGAACTGAATAGCTCAGGGACAGTGCCCAGGCCCAGAGTTTAAGCAACAGAAAAGAAAGAAAAGGCAGATGGCTTCCGAGAAATAATCTAGACTTATTGTCACGTCTTCTCTTTGCTTTTCTTATTTCCTTTTTTGCTGATCACTCTTTCTACTCCATAGAAACAACTGTAGAACAAGTCAGGGTGAGGCACTTCCTATTTTCCCAGTGCAGAGAATTCCTCCACACTCCACACAGCCTCCTCTGCACGCAGGTGTGTGATGCCAGGTGCTCATCTGTGTTTCTGCACTTTCTGCAGATCCCTTTCCACTGGATACCTTGTTTGCATGCTGGCCATCCTGAGGAGCTTCCCCAGCCTAGCCCAGCCAGAACTAACTGCTCCTTTCTGTACCCTCTGCCTTCTAAAACCTGGGCTGTTGTTTGTTTCTCTGCCCCTCCCCTTTGCTAGATGTTAGGCTTCTGAGAGCAGAAATGGGTCTTTCTACATCTTCTTGTTGGTCAGTTAGCTGCTACCTAATTATGCTGACAAGTGAGTAAATTGTCTCCTTTACTTTCCTCCATACTTCCTTTCCCTACTCTCAAGTCAGGCAGAGTAGGAGGGAGGCTTTGAAATGAAGCAGCTTTTAGAAAAATGATTAAGCCTCTGGAGGCAATACAAATACTTCTGCCTTTTCTTACCCTGCGGACTTCCTAGGTGGCTCCATTGCCTAGAAATTCTGAGGTAAATAAGGATTGAATATATAGAGGTATATTCATCTCCAGAGGCTCTGTGTGTGTGTGTGTGTGTGTGTGTGTGTGTGTGTGTGTGTGTGTGTGTGTACACACCAGTGCTGGAGCTTGAATTTAGGGCCTTACAGTTTTTTTCCTTAGTTTTTTTTCACTCAAGGCTAGAGCTCTACCACTTGCAGCACACCTCCATTTCCATCTTTTTGCTGGTTAATTGGAGGTAAGAGTCTTCTGAACTTTTCTGTCAGGGCCGACTTTGAATCTCAATCCCACGTCTCAGCCTCTTGAGTAGCTAGGATTTATAGGTGTGAGTCACGCCTGGTTGAGTAAAGTCTCTGACTCTTATCTAGAGATGACTGAACATAGGAACTACAGGAAGCTGAACATGCCTTCGTGGTTTCCTTAACTACCTGTGTGTCATCATTCCTGAGTATAAGAACTTAGGAAGGCACAAAACTGGCCTTTTGTGTCTGAGCACATACAGGTTAAAAGTAGAAGGTAGAAACTAACATTTTTTTTTTTGCCAGTCCTGGGCCTTGAACTCAGGGCCTGGGCACTGTCCTTGGGATTTCTTAAGACTAGAGCTTTATTACTTGAGCCACAGCACCATTTCTGGCTTTTTTCTATGTATGTGGTACCAAAGGAATCGAACCCAGGTCCTCATGCATGCTAGTCAAGCACTCTACCACTAGGCTAAAGTTCCAGCCGGAGGCTAGCATTTCTTTTGAAACCTGGCCCAACAAGTGTCCAGCTCTGCCCATGAAGGTTATCCATTCCTCCTCCTGTCTAATGGGGTAGAGCAGAAACTCTTGAATTAAGGCTTCCTTCCTGATTTCTCTCTTCATACTAAGAAGACAGGAAGACACAGGCATAATGCCATCCAATAAAATAAAACAACAGTAGCTAATCCCTGCCAAATTCAGGCGCTTCCCTTACCTCCACCCCCACTCCACATCCATCCACTGCTAGATTCAAAATTAGTCTGCTACCAATTGCAGTTTAGCGCCCCCTAGTGGCAGCATTCATTCCAGCTAAGTATGGGCAAATGTCTGGGTGTTTTGTTTTGTTTTGTTTTGTTTTGTTTTGGAGAGCTACTGTGTGGGTGCCCCTATGTTAGGGCCTGATGGAGAGAATGGACCAGAAGGATATACTTTCTACTTTCTGGTACATAAGGCTATCATTTGCTTCTGTGCTTGGTCTTCTCCAACACCAATTCCCAAAGGCAAGATAACTGTAGCCTGCCCCGTTTGAGTTGTAGGAAGGGAATTAAATGTTTTAAGGTCTATTTAAATCTTCAGAATTTATTTTATTTTGTCAGTTATGGGGCTTGAACTGTGGGCCTGGGTGTTGTCCATGAGCTCTTCAGCTCAAGACTACCACCCTACCCCTTGAGCCACAGTGCCACTTCCTAATTTTTCAGAATTTCTGAATCCGAAAATTTCTACCTAAAACTCTGAATCAAGGGACTATTTTAAGTAGTATGCACAAGGTCACAGACTGTGATGACATTGGCAAAGACATGATTTTAAAACTGTTGACCTTTTATCAACCACCCTGGAACTTGTTATTGACTAATATAGAAAGAATCAGTAGCAGCAGAGGCTAGTGGCTCATGCCTGCAATCCTAGCTACTCTGGAGGCTAATACCTGAGGATTGCGGTTTGAAACCAGCCCAGGCAGGAAAGTCTGTGAGACTCTTATCTCCAATAAACTAAAATCAGAAGTAGTTCAGGTGGTAGAGCTCTAGCCTTGAGAAAAAGAAGCCTAGGAACAACAGACACCCAGGCCCTGAGTTCAAGCCCTAGGACATGCACACATGAAAAGGAATCGATAGCTCTGTCTACTTTCCATACTTTTTAGAATCCCTCACCCATAAATGTATTATTAGAATGTACCAAAGGCAATTGGTACTTTTACAAGTCAACAGAACTCAAGAAGGAAAGATGGTATATTTATCAGTTTTAGGATTTGCTCCACCTATCATGTTTCATGCAAATATAGTATTTCCAGTGAGCAAAGTAATCACTTAGCCATTCATGCCAGTGACAGCCAGCTTGGACTGCAATGTGATAATACAGTGATCTCACTGTACCATGGCCCTATGGGAATTTAATTAGCTTCTGTGAGGAAAGAATCCAAACCTGATTCTTTGTTCCATATTTTCTTGTACTGTATTCTCCATTAGCATTATTGGTTGATTTGCATAGCATACCAATAGCTAAAATATGGATGTTTTGTCTTTTAGATTGAAAGTATATGTCACATGATCTTATACCTTTTAAAATATATTTATTGTGAAAAGATACATACCAAAGGATATAAATTATGTATATTCTAAAAATAAACTGCACACGTTTCAGCCTTCAGCCTAAGAACTTGAGCATTTTCAGCTACCTAGATTTCCCCATTTGGCCTCCATATATATATATATTACATGATGTGAATATTATGTGGTACTTTTTGTTAATAATCCCTGTGTTTTTACTTGTGGCTCTGTCATATTTGTCTATAACCCTAATAAAGTGTTTAGAATTACCTGTTTTTGATCATGTATGTAAATGGAATCATACTGTATATATATATTTATATATTTGTCTGTGACTCTTTTTTTGATATTTTTGAAGTTCCTTCCATGTTTATTTCATGTAACTACATTTCATGTTTTCATTGTTATGTTCAGTTGAACAATTTAACACACCTCTATTCTGTTTATGGAGATTTGGATTACTTTTAGGTTTTCTTCTTGCTATTACAATGTTGTTATAGATATTCTGCTCAATTGTAGTGGAACTCTATGTGTACAGGGGTCTTGTCACTTTTGTTTTTTTGTTATATTTGTAGTTTTTTAAGCATTACCTGACAGAGCAGGTGCTCAATAAAAACTTGAAAAATCCATATTATTTTTTAATTTAAAAATAAGCTTTATTGGACAACGAGCTACATAATTAAGAGCAAGGTTGGAACTATTCTGAAGTAGATCATATTTCTTTCTATATTCTAGATACCAGTCCACTGTCAGTTAAATGCGGTGTATGTATTTCCTTCCAGTTCATACATTTGTCTTTTATAGTTGTATTGAGTATGTAAATCAACTTGTAGAAAATTTATATCATTTCCATGTCTTCCCAGTCAAAAACATTGTACATCTACCAATTCATTACGTTTTTCTCTAATATCTCTCAGTAGATACTAATAGTTTTTTCATAAAAAAACCTTTATTAAATTTCTTTTTATGTTTTCTTTTGGGGACCAATGTTGAGGTTTGAACTGAGGGGTCTCATGCCTTTTTTATTCACAGGCGGCACTCCACCATTGAGCTATTCCTCCTGTCCAGTTTTGGTTTTTTTCCCAGTCTTGGGGCTTGCCTGGGCACTGTCCTTGGACACTTTTTGCTCAAAGCTAGCACTCTGCTACTTGAGCCACAGAGCCACTTCTAGATTTTTCTATGTGGTACCGAGGAATCAAACCCATGGCTTCATGCATTCTAGGTGAGCACTCTACCACTAAACTATGCTTCTGGCCCCAGTTTTGTTTTGTTTCTTTAATTAGTTAGAAATAAGAATCTTGTAGACTTTTCTTCTTGGGCAGGTTTTGAATTGTAATCTCAGATCTCAGCATTTTGAATAGCTAGGATTATAGGCATAAGCCACCAGTGCTTGGCTTCCAAGTTAGTTTTTTTTATATGTATTATTGCCAAAAATGGCATTTTTTCCCATTGTAATCCTTATACTTCCATTTTTTTTCTTTTTAGCTGGGTACCTATAATCCTAGCTGAGATCCGAGGATCATGGTTTAAAGCCAACCCAGGCAAGAAAGTCTATGAGATTCTTATCTCCACACAACCATCAAATAGCTAGAAATGGAGTTGTAAAGTTAAAAGCTTAGGGACAGTGTCTGTGCCGTGAGTTCAAGCCCCAGGACTAGCACCAAAAATAAAAATTTCTTCTGAACATTTTGGTACTAGCTAGGACCAGTTGAAAAGGGCTGGGATATAGTAGTGTCCTGGGTTCAATCCCTAAAAAAATAAATAAACAAAAACATAAGAAGGGATATCAATGTGTGAGAAGTAATGTATCCTCTATCTGGCAAATATAATTGTAACTCCTCTATACATTGAAATAAAAAAATTATAATAAAATAAAAAATAAATAAAAGTAAAAATGTTGAAAATAACAATGAATACCCTATTGTAACCTCATTTGAAAGGAAATTTTCACCAATTTTTTGCCTTTACTATTTCAACTTTGCTAAAAAAATGTAGTATGAGTGGATGCTTGCTTGTATGGCATGCTTTTTTGCATCTGTGTAAATGATTCGTTTTCCCTTTAATATTAGTGTTATAGTAGCTGACTTAAAATACTAAACTGACCTTTTATTCCTAGCATAAACACAACGTGCTTATAATATATTTCTGAGCTCTACTTGCCAATATATGTATTGACATACGTAAGATTTTTGTAACCAGGTATCAATATGTAGCCTTGGCTTGACTTAAATTTGTGATCCTCCTGCCTTAGTCTCCAGAGTGCTGGGATTTTATAGGAATGTGCCACCACCACACATGGCAATTTTGTGTCTTGTTTTGTGCTGGTTCTGGGGTTTGAATTTAGGGTCTGGATACTGTTCCTTAGCCCTTTTGCTCAAGGCTAAGCACTCTACCACTTGAGTCACATCTTAGTTCTAGTTCTGGTTGTTTCTAGATAGACTCCATGGACTTTCCTGCCCAACCTGGCTGTGAACCACAATCTTCAGATCTCAGCCTCTTGAGTAGATAGGATTACAGGTGTGAGTTACTGGCGTCCAGCTGGCAAGGAGTATTTTATTTAGGACTTTGGCTGTGTGTTCACCAGTGAGATCTGTTTTGTAGTATTCTGTACATATCCTCTCTGTATCTGGCTTGAGAACTAACATTATCCTAGTCCCATGAAAAACGTTTTTCAGATTTCTCAAGTATAAGACTAGAACTAGTTTTTCAAGGCCATTTTGTCATTAGGAAGATTTTAAATCACCTAGTTTTGTCAAAGGCTGTGGGAATATTAGGGCTTTTTAAAATTAGTTTTGTGTTGTTTTTTTTTGCCTGTCCTGGGGCTTGAACTCAGGGCTTGGGCACTCTCCCTGGGCTTTCTCAGCTAGAGCCCTACCACTTCTCCCACAGTATCACTTCTAGGCCTTTTTTTTTATTGTAATTAATAGAAGGGTTACATTATATTCGCCAGATAAAAGATAGAAGGTGCATTAATTCACATACATTGATACCCTTTCTCATGTCTTGGTCCCCATTTCCCTTCCCCCACCCCCACCCCTCATCTTGTTTTCCCCCCTTCCCTATCCAATTTCAACTAACCAGATACAAATATATCCAATATATCAGATAACAAAGTGAGATACTGTAAAAATATGAGATAACCAAGGGACAGCAAAAGAGATGAGAGATAGCATAGTACATTAAGGACAACAATCACTAATTATATGGCTTTTGTTTCTATATCTTAGAGGTCCTTTCATTTAGCATCATACTGTATGATTCTAGGCCTTTTCTATGTATGTGGTACAGAGGAATCAAACCAGTGTCTTTGTGCATGCTGGCCAAACACTCTACCACCAGGCCAAACTCCCAGCCTGAAATCTTTTTTTTAGAGTTCAATGCCATTTTAGTTTTAATGTCCCCTTTTCATTATTAACTTACTTGTACCCTTCTCCTAAATAGCTAGGATTACAGGTTATCTAGCTTACCTTTACTTTTGTTTGCCAGTCATGGGCTTGAGCTCAGGGCCAGAGCACTGTCCTTGGACTTTCTCAAGGTTAGAGCTCTACCACTTGAGCCTCAGCACCATTTCTGGCTTTTTTTCTATGTATGTGGTACCGAGGAATCGAACCCAGGTCTTCGTACATGCTAGGCAAGCACTCTACCACTAGGCCAAACTCCCAGCCCTACATTTTTTTTTTTTTTTTTTTTGCCAGTCCTGGGCTTGAGCTCAGGGCCTGAGCACTGTCCTTGGACTTTCTCAAGGCCAGAGCTCTACCACTTGAGCCTCAGCACCACTTCTGGCTTTTTTCTATGTATGTGGTACCAAGGAATCGAACCCAGGTCTTCATGCATGCTAGGCAAGCACTTTAACCACTAGGCCAAACTCCCGGCCCCAACCTTTACATTTTTTACTTAATAATCCTAGAGGCTTGATGTTTTGCCCACTCATTACTTTTTATTCATTTATTTATGTTTTGGCCATTCCTGGGACTTGAACTCAAGGCCTGGGTGCTGTGAGCTTTCTCAAGGCTAGTGCTCTGCCACTTTAGCCACAGAACCACTTCTGGCCTTTTCTGCACATGCAGTATGGAGGAATCAAACCCAGGGCTTTGTGCATGCTAGACAAGCATTCTTCTACTAGGCCATCCTCCCGGCCCCCCCACTAGTTATTTTTAAAATATATTCACTGTCAGAGGTACATAGTTCAGTCACTAATGTCACTGCCAGAAAAAAAAAAATATGATCTGCAAAGTTTCACTTATCTGACTAAATTTTTGTGTTGTCTTGTGCCCTGTGTACACTGGGTGGGATATACATGTCCCACTAGTTACATGGAAAGATTCTAGAAGCTACTTCTTTTGCTGAATGTGTAATTGGATTTATGAACCAAGTTCAGTATTTACTTTCCCTTATGGCTTTAAGATGCAGAGAATAACACACTAGTTTAAAATTGTCAGTTTAGAATAGTCTATCTTCTTTTGGTGATAGAACTTCTTATAACTATGTAGTGACAGTGAATGCTGTCCTCATCTTTTTTATTCTTCCTTAGATAGCAGTTTTAGATCTTTGGTATTTTTAGATCTTTTTTCTTTAGTGGTGTATTTTGAGCTTAAGGAGTTATAATCAAAAGATAATCTTTTAAATTTGAATAATTTATTTTCACGGTCTTTACCAAAGTAAGTTTATCTTTCCCCAAACTTCTCGCCTTGTCCTGTTAAATTCTCTTACTTTTCTTCCCATTTACTTGTTTTTATTTTATGTAGAATGTTTTTTTCAAAGTTTTAATTTTGGCTTATAGACTCTCATTGTTTTCTATATGATTTCTGGCTCCTTCTCTCATGTTTCTTCAAACAATTCTTAATAACACTATTGAGTTTTCTAGCGAAGGTCTTGTCGTTTTGTCATGTTCAGTGTTCCTTGAGTACACACACACACACACACACACACACACACACACACACACACAGAATTACCTTATTTTCCTTGGCAAATGAGAATAACTTGAACTGAAAATTGAAATCCTTGAAAACAATGTATTTGCTTCAGACACCTAGAGGCTGCTTTAAATGGAAACTGCCTCTTCAGTGGTGACTTTTTTTTTTGCCAGTTGTGGGGCTTGAACTCAGGGCCTGAGCACTTTTTTCAAGGCTAGAGTTCTACCCCTTGAGCCACAGCCACAGCGCCACTTCCAGCTTTTTTTCCCCTATGTATGTGGTACCAAGGAATCAAACCCCATCTTCGTGCATGCTAGGCAAGCATTCTACCACTGGCCAAACTCCAGGCCCAGTGGTGACATTTTAAAACCATTTATTTTACTTTTCTTGTGATTCAGCCCATTTGGGATTTTAACAGGAGTTATTGCAGTTAGGCTGTTTTAGAGGTGAAGTCTGCACTGGAATCTTAGCTTGCTGGGCCATGTTACAGGATGTGTAGCACTCTCTCCTTTGTTCTGTCCTGCAAGGCAGCACTTTGACATTGTGCAACTGAGCCCTCTGAGGTAGGAACATACAAAACATAACCCTTTTTTTGGGGGGGGGGGTGGGAGGGTAGACCTGGGGCTTGAATTCAGGGCCTGGGCACTGTTCTTGGACACTTTTGCTCAAGGCTAGTACTCTACCACTTCAGTCACAGTGCTACTTCCATCTTTTTCTGTGTATGTGGTACCAAGGAATCGAACCTAGGGTTTCATGCATGCTAGGTGAGCACTCTTCCATTAGGCCACACCTCCAGCCCAGAAACCATTTTCCAAAGATATGCTCTGCCTCAGAAGGATGGCTCCATCACTTCTTTTTAAACCAGTCCTGGGGCTTGAACTCACGGCCTGGGTACTGTCCTTGGACTTTCCTCTCTGGTTGACAGAAGGTACTTAAGTTATTTCTTCTCCTAAGACTTAAGGCTAGAACCTACTTCTGTCCCAGATAGTAAAGAAGGAATATCTACAAAATTACAAAAAGCATTTTGGGAGAGAAATCATAACAAATGCTTCACAGGCCAAGCACTAAGCCAGTACTATCTGTCATGTGTATGGATGGCAGTATACCCTGGACACAGGCAGATTGCCAGAGTTCTTTCCCATGTGAGGATTAAGGGCATGCAAAGCACAGCTGACCCCGTGTGACCTAGTCTAGAGTTTTAATTACCGTTACTAGCAATTTGTTAAGTTTAAAATTTTGTTTTGGTATATGCTGATTAAAATTTTTAATTTTAATTTTAATTCTTAGACATAACTCAATCTTAAAAGCAATTTTCATAAGAATGTAAATCTTAAACCAAAGACTAGGTGCTCTCATCATCTACACAGTGACGTAATACCTGAATCAACTGGAGAGTACTATATGTGTCAAATTCCTAACATTCTGCATGCCTGGTAACCCAGTAGTTTTACCTCTGAAAATTTATTTCAAGAAAAGTCGTGAATATACATAAGAAATCAGTGAATGGCTATTTATAACAACTGTGAAAAGATATAAATATGTCCAGTAAATGATTAAATAAATTATGATTCAGTCATACAACACAATAAAAATAAAACCAGTAAAAATAATGCAGAAGACTATGCATGACCTGGGAAAGATGTTCACAATATATTGTTAAGTGAAAAAAGCAGGTTACAAAACAGTGTTCACAATATGAGCTCATTTTTTATAAAAATATACATATTTAGCAAAGTAAAAGGACAAATGATATTTATCAAAATATTAACATTGGTTATTTCAACACAGAAGGATGACTGTCAAGATTTTGCTTTTAACTACCCTCTCCTTTTTATCCTATGTGTATTTTTCTGTAGTAACAATCACTTTTGAACAGCAGAAGGGAAGTGAAGGAAAACTGCCTTGGAAGAGCCCAGAGGCTCCCAAGCCGCCTCCTGGCCAAAATCGATGTTCCTGGTAAATTGCTCCTGCCTTATACATTTGAGTATGTCTCTGACATCCACTCAAACTTCCTTCCAAGAAAACTATACAATAGCCGTTTCTGACACTAAAATTAAAAACAAAAACAAACCCTCAGGTTAATTATCTCAAAAAGAATGAGAAAATACAAATCCTCACTTTAAAAAAGGAGCAGTTCAAGTATCCGTACTACTAAATTATACAAAGTTGCATTATCTAAGATTTTGTTTATTGCAAAGATGAAAACAGCACACTCAGAGGTGGAGGCTTCTTTTTCCACCATTCATTGCACTCACTTGGTTCTCTGGTTTGCTCACTCATTCATGCAAAAGTCTACCCATAATGATGTCCAATGTTCTTAAGTTCCCAGGGTTTAACAGGAAACCTGACATTTTAATTAAAAAAATAAAACGAGCAAGGACATTTTCCATCTAACTATAAAATTCCTTCTCAGGAAGGACACTGCAGTACTTGAAGATAAATGCTTTGGAAAAAAAAAAGCCAAATGAAAGGGAGAAACTGAAAATAAGGAGCTGTAATAATCATAGTAACAAAACTCAAAAATGATTCTAGTGTTAACACAAGTTCCAGGCACAATGAACAGTGTAAACACTGCTAGTGGGTACCAGGTTTTACGATCTGCTTCTCTATTCACACTTCTTCAATTATATATTTTTTTAAATGGTGCTGCTTAAGCTATGAATATTTTAACAAAAAAAAGTAATCTCAATAAATACAGCATATGCTAAAAATCTAGCTAGGCTACCATGCAAGGTATTATATGGCCAAGACAAAATCAAATTTATAATAAAGGCAACTTGCATTCAAAATGAGCTCCACCCTTCTATTTTTATTAAAAGGGCAAACATCATGAATTAACCCAGCTGCTTACTTGAATTACAAAAGTAACATGATTCAATATGAAAATAAGAAACTGTCTACAAATCTCTGACAGTAATAAATTGCAATATACAATGCATACAGGCGTCATACAGAGCAACAAACTCTCGTACAAAACAAAAATATTTTAATACCTTTAAAATCCAAATTTTCCTTTAAAATTATTCATGAAAAAGATTCTCAAGTCAGAATTAACACCTCAATTAGTCAAGCATCAGGAAGCTACATTACAGCTACTTAATGTACAAAGAGACATCTTTTCACAGTCATCTCCCCCTACTATCTCTGTTCCAGAACTGTACACTCGCTCCACTATGTACCCACTCCACCATGTCTTCAGATCAGGAAAACTGAATTTGTTGAACTCCAGAGATCTAAGATGAGAAAATTTAAAAGTACATATAGAATTAAAAAGTATAAAACAACATACACATTATAAACATTTGTAGAATAAAAATATTAAGTCTACTTGTCATCCCAGATCTGCACTCTCCACTCCCTCTGTCCACTTTAAAATACAAGGATGGCACTGTACCTGTTGATATGACGTTGTGTAAACCATGACATTCTGTTGCTGACCATCTGCAGTTATTAAACCAGCTGGTAACTGGTTAGCTAAGACAAAAGAGGAAAGTGAGTACATGTACTTTCATGATCTGGTTTAAGGTCACTAATGTTTCATTACTGATACAATTTAGGTTAAATTATAAACCCTCAAAATTTCTACTCAAAAAATAATTTCCAAGTTCAGGGACAGTGCCCCACACTTTGAGTTCAAGCCCTAGGACCCTTTCTCTCCCCCACCCCAATAAATACACACACACACACACACACACACACACACACACACACACACGCTCTAGAAAGTACTTCCTCTACCGTGCTCTTCAATAGTCTGTATCTTCACATTTCTTAAGTGATTTTTAGCAGCTCCTCATGTTTAGAAATCTGCTCATTTATGATTAGACAAGGCGTGGCTAGCAGAGGCACTCCACAAAACTAAACAGCATTTTACAGATGACAAGTTTGTCTAAACACATACAATTACAAATATCACAGATATATTTTCCCAGTGAAATAATACTGCTAGCATTGAAAAAGGAATTCTGGACTGCAAATTCATTAAGGTTTTGTGTTATAGATATAATTTTCAATATTCTGGTATCATGAATCTTCATGAAAAACTAGTGTGGAAGTTAGAACACCATAGCATGCACTGACTTCCAACATAAGAGAGTGACTACTAAGAATCATTCAGAATGGTGTCTAGTGCCGGCACTCATACAGGACACTGCAGAAATGCAGCCCGGCACCATCTGCTGACAGCACTGCTGACTACTTACTAAATGCCTCCTCTGTGAGCTCCTCACTTAGTCCGTCTGTGGCTGTGACTGCTCCACCAATGCCCTTCTCGCCTTTCATAGCCTGACAAAGGAAAGAGAACACGTAAACATCCAAGTTCAACTTTGCCAAATGAGAATATTAACTGCCTAAAACTAGAAGCTTCGTTATCATAAAAGTAAATTATATATGAAGAGGCCCAAAGTACTATTTATCATTACAAGACAATGTTATTAGTAATGATCAAGAAAACCTACCTGTGACTCTATAGACATGTTTTATTTCATAAATTAATGTTTCTATGACATACAAACCGTTAGCCTAATTTTGATTAAGTTCTAAATACTAAGTCCCAGTGATTGTAAATAGAGATTTCCTCCTCGAACATTTGTTTGTTAAACTTGTCATTTAAAATATGTTAAAATCAACGTTAATAAATTCTTTAATGAAAAAAAAAGAAAATCTGAAGCATTTATGGATAAAAAATAAGATTTTAATTCCTCAAAGGTATGACAGAACTCTTTTTACTGAAATGAAGTCTGTAAAATGTCAGTCAACTTACAGATCTATAAAGGATCCAAATTATATCTCACTGACAGACATTCTCACTCCTCAATCAACTGGAAAACAGTAATTTTGACTTCAAAATTCCTAAATTAAGAGTTTAGGACAAAAATTCAAATTGAAGTATAGAAATAAATAAGCTATGATCTCAATTCATTTCACAAAAGTAAACCCATAGGCAAAGATAACCCAGTAGGAAATGTACAAGAATTCAATCAACAATAATGGCATTAGTTATAATTTTCTCCTATTATTATTTAAAAAGCTTTTGGCTCAGTAATGTTGCTTCCTTTAAATTAATAACAAGAACAGCAAAAGGTAATTCTGAACATTCACTTGGTCCACACAGTAAGTCTTGGGTAAAGGTGAGATTAGCCTCACTTTATAGAAGAAAACAAGGCCCCAAGTACTTAAATATTCTGCCCAACATCATGGCCTGAATGCACAATCCCTTTAATTACTATTTAACTATGCGACAGACAGTAATAAAGAAAAAAGCCAGGTGCCCGTGGCTCACATCTGTAATTCTAGCTACTTGGAAAGATTGGTGGTTTGAATCTGGCCTGGATAGAAAATTCACAATGCGCTTGCTTCTTAGAGCTAGGCACAGCAGTTTGTGCCTATTATTCTCACTAGGATGAGATGCCTCAAGTAGGCAGATGGCTAACGAATGCCTAGGCAAGGAAAGGAGACACTCTCAACATAACCAGTGCAAATTGGGCTAGATGCCTGGCTTGATGGTAGATCACCCACAAAGCTAGCTTGAGGCGCTGAGTTCAAATCCCAGGAGAGCCCCCCCCCCCCCCAAAAAGAAAGGTTTTTGGAATGCCAGGTTAAATGTAGGGTCTTAAACGTGGCAGGCAAGCAACAGAGTATATCCTAGCCCTGTGTTTTACCATTTAAGTATTATAATTTAGGAAATTAAATACTACTACTAGAGAAATTTTACCTAATTTGTTACAAAATAAAAAGGGTTAGCCAAGAGCTAATAGCCCACATATATAATCCTAGCTACTTAAGAGGTTAAGATTCAGAAGATCACAGTTCAAAGCCAACCCCAGGCATGAAAAGTATAAAAAAGTTCACAACACTGTACTGCAACCAATAAACTAGGCATGGGGTACACGCTTGTTATCCCAGCTTCAAGGGAAGCTCACTAGCTGAGCTCAGTGTGTGCCTGTCATGCCCTGAAAAACAGGGAAACACATTTAGGAGGATCAGCACTCTGGGTAGTCAGAAGCTCCAGTAGTAGACTTTAATTCTGAGTAGTGCCAAAGTGTCGCTCAAGGGGCAGAGTGCTAGCCTTGAGCTGAAGAGCTCGGGGACAGTGCCCAGGTCCATAGTTCAAGCCCCATGACCGGAGGGGGAATGGGAGGAGAAGCCACACTCAAAAGACTCAATAGGACTAAGGATTTTGAGTACTGCCATTCTACCTCCCCTCTCCCATCCTCCCCCGCCAAAAAAAGCCTAAGCTGGGTGCGGTGGCTCAGAGTTGCAATCCTAGGTACTTAGGAGGCTGAGTCTGTGGATTGCAGTTCAAAGCTAGACTGGGCAAGGAGTCCAGGAGACTCTTATTTCTAATCACAAAAAGTCAGAAGTAGTAGAGGGCTAGCTAGCCTTGAGTAAAAAGAGTTCAGGGACAGCACTCAGGCCCAGAGTTCAAAATCCAGGAAAGACCAAAAAAAAAAAAAAAAGGCTGAATACTCTGAAGACCTGTTTCTTACCTCCCTGAATTTCTGAAGGTACAATTTCAGAGGCTCCACGTAACTGTCGAAGCCTAAAGTGGACATGGCGAAGAGAATATCTTCCCCGTTGATTGTCTTCCGCTTCTCTTGATGGCATCTTTCACTTGCTTCTGATGTTATAAAGCTGATGAACTCGCTTACACATTCTTGAACACATTCTTTGGCATCTTTTGCAATCTGGAGAAAATAAAAACCACAGATAAAACATAACCATCACCTTCTTGACATCTGCCAGAATAAAAGGCTACTCAGAAGAGCACTTCTAGCTGGTAACAGTTCACGTTTTGAATCCCTTACATTAACACAATGGCTGCTCACACAATCCCAACCTCCAGATTCAGAGTAACTAGTCAGTGACAACAGAGGAATTTCAACCATTCATAGGAAATAGATATAACTGCACTTAAGACTTGCGCAGAACTGAGGGTTTTTTGTTTATATATGTATGCATTTATTTTTTACCTCAAAGGATATAAAATGCCAGGTTTGAATTTGTTGAAAAATTTTCCTCAAGAAGTGCACACATACCACCTCATTATAAAAAACAATTCTTCCCTGGCAGGTCTGAGAGCCACAGTGCTACTTCTGGTTTTCTGGTGGTTAATTAGAGGTAAGTCTCATAGACTTTCTTGCCTGGACTGGCTGTGAACAGCAATCCTCAGATCTCAGCCTTCTGAGTAGCTAGGATTACAGGTGTAAGCCACCGTGCCCAGAAAGGTTTCTTTTTTTAATTTTACAGTAACTATCAGTCCAATCTAACTTAATTTTGCCTATACAGTGAATTACAACTTCACATACCCAAACCTGAGAGGTCTGACAATATGCCTACTCTTAAAAATATTCTTTACCTACTTCCAGTGAATTAAGGAGTTTATAGGGACACGGCAGAAGATAAAATGGAACATTACTGCGTAACTAAGTAGGTTAGAAATATAAAAGGCAGAACAACTGGAATCAATAGCTAACTATGGGTCCATTTATGTATTTATGTCATTTACCAAATCTAGTTACATCCGCTCTACATTACCTTTCCCGTTTGAGGTATGGCATTTTTCATTATCCTAGCCACATTTGCAATGGGAAGATAGATATCTTGTTCTCGGAAACTTTCTTTTGAACCATTCGTATCTTCATGATCATTCATGCTGTCCTCAGTATCTAAAGAAATAAAGAAATTTGGTTTAAAGACTCAATTTTTACTTCAAGGTAGAAAGGACTATGTGAAATGATCTGAAGTAAGAACTACTGTAGTTCATTTTCTACTACTTTTTGGGGTTAGGATGTCAATCTCTGCACAGCTCTCTCAGGAATGAGGCTGTTCATTAATTCCCAATGCACTGCCTCCAATCCTTTCATCTTCAGCCGTGCCCAGTAAAACCCTGCCCATCTAGCCTGCAGAGAGCTCCACTAAGTAACATCCCTTAGCACCCTGCCTTCAATAAAATGCCACAGTGATTCTCTGTGCCCTGTCCTTTTCACTTCTCATTTTTCTTACTAGATTTTTGGTCTTCGATGCCAGTGGTTAAGTTTTGTGTGTCCTATGATTTGGTACAGCACCTTCCCTGGAGGCTTCACTACCTGACTTAGTTGCAGACTGTAACCTATGGCTCTTTGAATACTGCTTGTTTGAGAGGTTGTATGTACCTCTAAAGCCAAGTTTACATAAAGTTACTATAAAATACAGTATAAAATATAGGGGCCGGTAGTTTTGCCTAGTGGTAGAATGCTTGCCTAGCACGCACAAAGACCCAAGTTCAATTCCTCGGTACCACATACTTAGAAAAAAGCTACAAGTGCTGCTGAGGCTCAAGTGGTAGAGCTCTTACCTTGAGAAAGTCCAAAAACAGTACTCAGGCCCTGAGCTGAAGCTCAGGACAAGGAGGGGGGAAAAATTGAATATATATATATATATATATATATATATATTCCTATAAAAAGGGTTAGACTAGATTTGAATATTTTGGACCCAGTTAAGTCACTAATGTAGTAGTTTTCTAAACAAAGCTACAGCAGTAAATGATTCAAGCTTTCTCACAGAGCCCAAAATTTAAATTAGATTTAAATATAACTGAAGTGTTCACAGTGCCAATAGCAACTTCTTATGACTAAGTACAGGACTTACCAAGGTTCAAAGCCAGCCCGTGCACAAAAGAACCTGAGGCTCTTATCTCCAATTAACCTCTAGAAAAAGGGAAGTGGGTCTTGGCTCAAGGGTAGGGCAGTAGTCTTGAGCTGAAGAGCTCAAGGACAGTGCTCAGGCCCAGGGATAAGGTGGGAGCCTTGAGCTGAAGAGCTCAGGGACAGCACCCAGGCCGAGTTCAAGCCCCATGACCCCCCCATGTATATATACATATACATACATATATATATATATATATATATATCATCTAAACTAAGAATCTTTTTTAAGATGTATAGCAATCCAGTCACAATTCCTTCTAAAATGTATCTTAAAATTTTTAATCAAAATGTTTCAAAAGCAAACTTATTTCTGATTGGCCATGTAATACTGGCATTCCAGTATCTGGTAAAGTCTAACTAAAAAATGAAAACAACGAAAAACAAAAATAAGTTTGTCATAAGAACCAGAAATACAAGCCAGGTGCTGGTGGCTCATGTCTGTAATCCTACCTACTCAGGAAGTTGAAATCTGAGGATTGTAGTTCGAATCTAGCCTGGGCATGAAAGTCCCTGTGAAACTCATCTTCAATAAACCAATAAACTACTCAAAGAAGCTGGAAGTGGCACTGTGGTTCAAGTAGTAGAGCACTAGCCTTGAGCACCAAGAGGCTCAGGGCCAGTACCAAGGTCCTGAGTTCAAGGCCCAAGACTGGCAAAAAAGAAAAAAACAAAAAAGAACAAGAAATATAATAGCAATTTAACCCATCCTTTGAGATAACATTTACTCAATCAACTAAGATTTTCTCAAGTGTAATACTTAAAATAGGAACTCAATAATAAGTTAGTACTTTTTTTTTTTTTAAGTATGTTTTGATACTAGAAACTTCTCCTAGGACTCATACTATTTCTAATAAAAATTAGAGTTTGTAGATTTTCAGTGGACTGTGACATGAAATTGCTAACTTTCCTGTGGAAAGTAACAGACTACCTTATGAATAAACGTCCACTTTCCAATTTGTTCCTATGCACACATTTGGTTCCAGTCGCAGCTTTCTTACCATCATGAGGCTGAATAACATAATGACTTCCTCCAATATAGTCGGCAGAAATCCCAAGTTGAGAAGCATCTGTTGTAGAACTGTCACCATCCATCTAGAAGGGAAGAAAGCCTTTCAGTGCTCCTCAGGAAAAGCTATACTAAAGCCAAAACTCAGTGCTCATAAAACTTAAAGAGGATGGGGGGCTGAGAGTTTGGCCTAGTGATAGAGTGCTTGCCTAGCATGCATGAAGACTCGGGTTCAATTCCTCACTATCACATATACATAGAAAAAGCCAGAAATGGTGCTGTGGCTCAAGTGGTACAGCTCTACTCTTGAGAAAGCCCAAGGACAGTGCTCAGGCCCTGAGTTCAAGCCCCAAGACTGGCAAAAACAACAACCAAAAAAAAAACCCTTACAGGATGGGTCCTTTACATTTTTAATAGCTTTAAGTTTTAAAGGAATCATCTCTATTTCTCCGCTTCAAACTTTTCAGTAATTTGCCAATTAGTCAATCTTAATAAGCATACAGCTAAAAGGGAAACAAGGAAATTAATGTAAACAACATGCCACTTTCTCTTCAACTGTCTAATCCTCAAATGTGTATCCAGGCTACCTTGACTTTACCTCATTCATTCCTGCAATGCCAAGCACAGCCAAAATAGGACTAGCAGTTAGTTTTTAGGACAAGGTCTAGCCAGGTAGCCCAGGCTAGCCGAAGTTCATAATCTTCCTGAAGTCTGGCTTTCCATTTTTAATAAGCCTCTGACAGCTCAGTGATCAAAAGTTTATTTCTGCCAGGTGCTGGAAGCTCATGCCTATAATCTAAGGATGGTTTGAAGCCAACCCAGGCAGGAAACTCCATGAGACCCTTATCTCCAATTAATTACAGAAAAAGCTGGAAGTGGTACTGTGGTTTAAGTGGTAGAAGGCTAGCCTTGAACAAATAGAGCTCAGGGACAGTGACCAGGGCAAGTTCAAGCCCTGGGACTGGTAAAAAAAATACTTTTTTTTTTCTTTTCCTAGCTCTTTAAATGTTCAATTCTGAAAGAAAAGAAAAAAGAAGAAAGAAAGAAAGAAAGAGGGGGCAGGGAGGAAAGGAGGGAGAAAGAGAGAGAAAGGGAGGGAGCGAAGAAGGGAGGGAAAGAGAGAGAAGTATTTGGGAACCTGTATATAAAGAAAAAAATATATATAACCACAGACAAGAATGAGAATGGCTATGATTTTTCTTTGTCTGTGGTGTGCTGGGGTTTGAATTCAGGGTCTTACACTTGCTAGGAGGTGCCTACCTCTGAACCATGCCCTAACCCTTTTTTATAATGATTGCTTTAAAAGAAGTCTGCTTGATTAAGAGTTAAAGGAATTCTAAGAGGGAAAATCTGGAAAAAGTGAACCATAAGCTCTGAACTGGCTCTATTCCATTCTACCAGCAGCAGATAGATTCTGGAAGGCATCTGCTTTGCAAATACTACTGCTCAAAACAGCACTCAACTAGCTCCAAGTGAATAGATATTAAAACTTGACATACATTTCCTGAATAAGAATATAGCAGAGATGAAATATAAATCCCATCTCCTTTCAGGCCAAACAAGAGATATTTATTAAGGCCTAGGACATACTATTGAGTTTTTATTATTATTAATTTTTCTTTTTATCTTTTTTGTCAGTCATGGGACTTGAACTCTGGGTCTGGACGCTGCACTGGAGCTCTTCAGCTCAATGCTAGCATTCTACTACTCAGAGCCATAGCACCACTTCCAGTTTTCTGGTGGTTAACTGGAGATAAGAGTCTCATGGACTTCTGTGCCTAGGCTGGTTTTATAACTCGATCTTCAAATCTCAGCCTCCTGAGTAGCTAGGGTTACAGGTGTGAGCCACCGGTGCCTGGCCTCAGTTGGAATTTTTGTTTTTTAATCTAATTCTTAAAGTACTGAGCTAATTTCAAAGTGTTCAATAACTTTTCAATAACTTCTTTTATGCATTTATTGATTTTGATATCTAATTTAATTGTAGATGTAGATATATTCCTGTCATTTGGATAGTTGTTTCAAGGAGGCAGAAAAATAGAAATCATGTGCCTTTAACAATTTATAAAAACATAGGGAACTTATTTGCTCAGTGACTTTTTAGTGGCTTAGCAGAGGTTAAGGAATCAATAAGCTGACTCTGACCCTCTATTAACTCTCTGCAACATTCCTATAATCATCTCAAAAGAAAACTGGAATCTTAAACGAATATGGCTGAATGGGAATCATTGTCCAGACATAAACTGTACTTTGATCCTGCAATGCTGAGAAGGCCTAGGGCGTACGGCCTGACACGCACACAGTGGTGGACTCACTAGCCATGGAGGGATGGTCCATGAGGTGGGCTAAACCACCTAAGGATAGTCAAGGTTTAGGACAAGAGTTTCAGAACCTACAACTAAAAACAAATCTTCATGGGGGGAGAAAAGTCAATGCAGAAATTCTTTGATAAATGAATGTCTGCAGGATATCACTCTTTTAAAAATTAGCTGATGAACAAGGTGGATTCAGATTAGCTCATAAATATAACACAAAGATGCTAAAGACCAAAAAAAAAAGTTTCAATCATGCAAGATTACCATTTAATTAATATCAATAGTCCCCTTGAAAATTTGAAGGTATTTCAGAGTTGTCAAAATTAAATGACAACTAAAAAGCTGCTACGAGAGTGCTTGGCATTCAACATACCCCAGCGGCCCCCATCATTCTCTTTGGAAGTTGCACATCTCCTGCTTATGCCTTACACGTCTTGGTTCTCCAAGTCTTAGCTTTTCTGTCACTTCACACCTTCTGTTCCTTTCCTCTATCTTTCCACCATCAAATTCGACAGACTTTAATACCAATGTTCCCCAGGATGCTGGAACCTTTCCCCCATTCTACAATCCAAAAATGAATGTTGACTTAACTGTTTTGTCAACCAATCAGCCTAACCCTTGACCCATTTTCTACGCTAGCCATTCTCCTTAAATAAGGAATGGTGGGGAAAAACTTGTTAGATCCATTTCAAAGGTTTTTCTTTCTAGGTCGGTTTAAAATTGTCTACAAAAATTCACTTAGGAAAAAGTGACTATGTAGTATTTAATGTCTATGCTATGTGTGGTCATGAGGAAGTCAATAAAATAGATAAGATCTCTGATGTCAACAGGCAGAAAGAACAAATGTTAGATAACCTTGGTAACCTTGGGGGACAGGGCATGGGGGCAGAGAGCACTGTCCACTGGTACTCATAACATACAGGCTACTTTCAATTCCTTACTACTTTTAGGTCATGAGACATCAAAAAGGATTTAACCACACAGAGCTTCTGTGTAGGGTAAGAAATAATACAAGTAAATATTCAGTAAACATGATACATAGCTATTAAATAATTACAAATAGACCAACTAATTGGTAGAATCAAGTATTGAGAAAAATAAAGAGGCTTTGCTACCACATATGGGACTTCCTTCTCAAAGGGCTAGAGAACCCATGCAATGTTATAGTAGGAAAAAGCATTTTTAACTAAGCTGAAAAATGAATACAAATCAGGCAGAGGGGGGAAAAATAGAAGCAAACAGGAATACAGTACCAGGGACTAGCATTCGCTAAATGGTGACCACATCAGTAGTGCCTTGTGGATAAGAGCAAACCAAGGGAAGCTTTAGGCCAGGAGTACAAACTAGACTTGTGTGTGCTGGTCCTGAGGCTTCAAGTCAGAGTCTAGACACTGGCTCTGAGCTTTTGTGCTCAACCCTAGTGGCCTACAATTTGAACCGCAGCTCTACTTCCAGCCTTTTTGGGGTGGTTAATTGGACATAAGAGTCTCATGGACTTTTGTTGCCCACAATCCTCAGTTCTCAGCCTCCTGAGTAGCTTAGGATTACAGGTATGAGCCACTGATGCCCAGCCAGACTTTGAAATTAGTTCAACCAATACAGAATTCTGTCCAGGGCAGAAAATGACCTGGAGGGGAGCAGGAACAAAGGCAGAAGGTTAGCAGGATTGAGGGATTTGGAACACTACTGTTAAGGACATGAACGCAGGCAAGTTGGTGATTGCTCCAGCATCTGCTCTGTCACCAGAGCTCTGGAGATCCTGAGAACTAATGGGACTAGAAAGCTTCTTACGAGGTTAGATCAATTAGACTTGATCCCTGGCTAACTAAAAGCCCCAGGTAGGATCAAGGATAATGCTGGAATTCTCCCTTGCTGTGGAGACAGATTACCTGTCACTGCAGACAGAAGTGTTGGGCAACAGAGGAACAACAGACATGGGTGGCCATGAACTTACAAAGGCACTGATTGATCTAGTTGTGACACCTACAGGCCTGGCATCGAACAGCGGAGCTGAAGTGTTGGATTTCATCCAGGCAACAAAGGGAGAAGGTAGGAGAAAAGGTTCTGATAAAGGGGAATTGGTAAACATGAACAAATGTAGGTGAAACTCATTAAATTAATTCAAATGACAGGACTATGAACCAGAAATAAGTGGTCAGCTGGCTAATGCATTACCCTAGTTTTGGTATACAAGTATTTAAACCATCCTGGTAATTCATTGTGCATTCATTGTACAATGCTGTTCTCTGTCTACATTTACTGGACCCTGCTGAAATCCCCCACCTTGCATGGAGTACTTGACAGAACACACTCCTGTTACTTTTCTCTGTAGTTCTATAGCGAATCTTTCATTTGTCCTTCTAAGATCTTCTAAAAGCACTTCAAGTGTCTTCTGAAACAGTCCCTACACACTCTGCACTGCAGCTAGGAGCACTTGCTCTCAAGTGTGGCTCCATGTACTCACCGTGTCTATGAACAAGCAGCAGCTTTGTTGGGTTTCACTCGGCTTCCTCATTTTTGAAATGAGGAAGAATGAATGTAAGAAGCTATTGTATAGAAACCACTCAGCGATGTACATAACACACAGTGACAACTCAGCACATCAGCTTAGTCCTTCCGATATAGTTGTGGTTCTCAGGCAGAGTTTTTTCTCTCTTGCACAACTTACGCTTTTATGTCTCTCTAGATCACATTTCTTTGATCTCTTTGAGGATAAGAAATCATAGATTCCTCTCTCTAGTGTATCATTACTCTCCCTTAAGCAAGCTCAGTTTTTTTCATTCTACTATACACCCCGTGTGGCTCGGTCTTCACATACCTCTCCATTTCCATTTAAAATCTGGTAAGTGCTAGTCAACGCTATCATGACGCTGAAACCACATGACAAGATGCCAGTGCTCTTCATCCCTGAGCTGCACAGTGCTGGCATTGCTGGCCCCACACGTATGCTTCCAGTCCTCTTCTCCTTGACCTCCAAAGCAATCAGCTTGCCTGGGCTATTCTCTCCCCTATCCCATAACTGAATGTTTCAACCTGCAGTTGTTTTTGCTTTCTTCCATTACATTCTTAATGAGCTCATTAAATATCGCCTCTATATTCATAAATCCCACATCTATCACCACTATTTTGCTGTCACATAAGCTACCATCCCTGCACACTTCGGCTACTGGAAAGTAAAATTCACCCGGCATTCCTGAAGCAGGCAAGGGAAACCTTGTTTGCACAGACAAAGCCCCACCCCCTACTCTTCAAGGAGGAAGGGATTATGTCATCCCCGGAGCTTCATCACAGGCTCTACCTCTGAAAACCCTGTCTTTTCTTTTCTGCTACATTACCACCCAGACCAGCTTAACCATGTGTTAAGACTAATCTAGCCACCACAACACTGTCTCACCAGCTCTGGAAGCTGTTTTAAAGGTTTCTGAAGGACTTCTGTATTGAATGCAATCCTTATTCTCACAGTTTTAACAAGCAACTTGCTTTTAACTCTTCTCTGTTGACTAGAATGCACCTTACTATTAGAATGTACCTTAATAGGGATTGCCCATGGAGTTCTTTCATTTGAAGAGTTAGGCAATCACAGAAATTGTGACATGCCTAAGGTCACAGACTGGGAGAATCACAACTCAATATCCAGCTGGGCCAAGCGGTAGCTCTTTTCCTAATTGAGAAATCTCAGCATGGACAAAACTCCTTTAACTCTTAAGCCCTAAACCAGAGTCATCCAGCCTCCAGGCTAATGCTTTGGGATGTGTCACCCTTCACTGGTCCAAATCACATCAGCCTTTAGACACAGCCAAGGCTCACCAGCTCCCTCCTCTCCTCTCCTGTTGTGCACAGGTTTGACTTAAGGCCCTACTAGCTCTACAGCCAGCATGGGACAGGCATTTTATGATGTAGCCTCAGCAGCCCTCAGGTTCCCACAGGAAGCAGTTAAGTGTGCAAGTAACTGAAAGTGAGGAAGCAGAGGGAGTGAGTCTCAAGTGAAGGGCATTTCTTGTATCAGCATCTCCCATGCAACACTTAAACTTCTGTTTCCAGCCAATTACTCCTTGTAACAAAACTTTAAAAAACAAATGGTAAAACATACTTACGGTCATGAAATCCTGTCAGAACAATGTTGTCAGTGGCACTTCGGAACAAACTGTCTAAAAAGGTGCCTCAACCTAAAAAATAAAAATAATAAACATCTATTAATAAAACGTTGGGCCAATAAGCTTTCTTTTTAGTAAATTTATTATCACCAGTCCTGGGCTCTGAACTCAGGCTCTGGGTTTTGTCCCTGAGCCTTTTTTGGTCAAGGCTAGCACTCTACCCACTTGAGCCATAATTCCACTTATGACTGGCTAGTTTGGTGGTTAATTGGAGATAAAGAGTCTTCACAGACTTTCCTGCTCTGGTTGGCTTCAAACCACAATCCTCTGATCCCAGCCTCCTCAGTAGCTAGGATTACAGGAGTGAGCCACCAGCAGTAGCTCTAGTGAATTTATTAAAGGGCATACAATGTACCTTCTAGCCTTAGTCAATGGAATGTATTTTTTTACATCCCAAAGTTTGAATTGGAAGATTTTAGAGAAATTACCAAAAAAAGTTAATTTCATGGAGAATGCTTATGTTGCTTTCCCAACATAACCCTGAACTTATTTCCTCATAAAGATCCATCACAACACACCATATGGTGAGAAACAACATATGAGAGAAACAACTTGCTAGACTGAAATCACATGAAATATTAATAACCAAGGCACAAATAACCTATCAGCCTAATTTTTTGAGATTATGTCTCTTAATGGTTTCAAAGTGAAATTCAGACAAAAGAGGAAAATTGTCTCTCAGACTTTAATACTTTTAAACCGAATGACTTAGATTGTGCTGGAAAGACACATGATGCATATCAGAACAAACAACCCACAGTCAAGACTTTCCCTTTTTTATAATTCTGGCTAAAATTATACTTGTCTTACTGCAATACTACATCCCTTATTTCTTTTTTTGTTTTCATTGAGGCAGGGTCTCATTTTGGAGCTCAAACCTCCTTCCAACTTCAGCCTCTTCAGTGCTGGGATTACAGTTTAGGCCACAGGCCCTAAGCCTTTATTTCTCATATGTACTTTTCCTTTTCTCCAGTTAAAAGAAAAAATATGGAGGGGAGGGGAGTGATTTCAAAACCCATCCTTTCAGTGCTGAGTTTACAAGAAGTAATGGTTTGCATTCAAGCATGAAATTTATAAATATAAAGGGGGAAAAATATATATATATATATACCCTCTGAATTGAAACTTTAAAATGCCATTAAGGGCCCAGGCAGCAAAGATTGCCTGACATCTGCTATAATCTTAAAAGTAATTTCTAATGTTTCTTAAGCATTGCTAAATCACAACTACCCAGAAAAAAAATGTTGTGTTGTACCTGAGGGAAAACAAAAAAGTCAGGCCATGCTTTGGGGGAGTGGGGGGGGGGAGGAAATCCTCAAAACACCCAAGAAAATAGGGGCTACACCTATTTATCTACCCTGCCTAGAATGGGTGGGGGTTGGATATCCACACTGCACAATTCACCCAGTTGACTGACTACTTGAAAGACCAACACAATCGCCTCATATGGTGTACATTTTCTTACAAGCAGATTAGACATAAAAGCTCAAGGTTTCAGAGAAATGCAAATCTGTATCCAAAAAAAGCAGTAGTCGCCTCGTTCCAACCTCCATTCCTTGGCATCAACAACCAGAGTCCCGCAGGGTATAATCCTTCCACGGAGCTGAGAGCGGCAGCAGCCGGGAGGAGTGAGGTCCCACGTACGGGATTCGGGGGAAACTCTGAACCCCTCTTTACTGATGCCGCTCGCGAACTCATCCGTCGACCTCACCAGCATCACTTCTGGCGGCCTGACCAGTTTTCCCCGCTCGGAGAAGCCGAGGCGGCCCCGGGTGCTGGGTGACACGAGCCGAGGACCATGCGGGAGGAGCGGGATGCCATTTTTAAAAAGGCCGCCCCGCGACCCAGCCCGGATTACGGGGTCCGGTTACGGCGCTCCGGGCGAGCCTCCCATCGGAGGGTGCTCGGCCTCTAAATTCTTTGTTCTCGGAGACGCCAGCTCCCGGAGGACCCGGCACGGCCCCCCCCACCCCCCGCCTCCTCCCGCCCGCGACGGCGAGGACCCCCGAGGCTTCCTCCCGTCCCACCTTCGGGGCCGGTCCCGGGGCCGCCAGATGGCTGCATGTCTTTACGCGCGGGCCGGACGGCGGGGCCAGCGGGAGCCGCTTCTTCCTCTCCCCCCCAGCCCCCCCGTCCTCCCCCGGGGAGGCCCCGCAGCCTCCCCGGCCCCCCGCCGGCCTGTCAACCCCGCGTGTGCCCAGCGGCCGCCCCCCGGCGCGCTTCACCCCCGCCGCCCGCCCCCCGCGCCCAACGCCCGCCCGGGCGCGGGAGACAAAGCGTCGGGGCCACCGAGGCCGGCCAGGGTCGTCCTCCGCTCGCGGATCGGCTTCCACGCTCAAAATGGAGCCGGCCCGGGGCGCCGCCGCGAGGGGCGGTCGCCGGGAGCCTCCGCAGCCTCCCGGCCCTCCGGGGCTCGCGGGAAGGCCGCCTGGCCCGCATCCCGCCGGCCCTGCGCACAAAGACCCGCGCCGCGGCCTCGCGCCGCTTCCCCGGCCGCCGCGGCCCGCAGCGGAGCGGAGCGGCCTCGCCTGCCGGCCGGGCCCGACGACGGCCCCGCTCGGCCGGGAGGGAGGGAGGACGTGCGGACGGGCGGGCGGCAGTGGTGAGGCAAGTGCCCCCGGCCGCGGCGGCGTTGGCGGCGGGGACGGCGCCGGGAGGAGACGGACATTTCATTCGAGCTAAAGAGGAGTCGGTTTAGGAGCGATCATTGGCCGAAGCGAGACACAAACCTCCAATGCAGCCCTGGTTGGCTCCCGTCTCCAATCGGCTGTTTGGTTGGACAGAAAATGGCTGCGAAGGAACCAGTCCCAGCGCGGAGCTCCGCTTCCCGGACTCGGCCTTCCCTCCCTCCGCCGCGAGCCGCTTCCCCCCAGCGTGACACCCTCCCTCCGCGCCGCCCGCGCGCGCGGGCCCCGCCCCGGCCGGGCCCCGGCCCCGCCTCGGCCCCGCCCCGGCGCCGGCTCCGCTCCGCCCCGCGGCCTCGGGCTCCGCGGGCCTGGAGCGGCTTCGCGGCCAGCCTGGGGGCAGCTTCCCCACGCCGGGGGCTGCCTGGATCCCGGTCCCGGCGCGAGCTGGAGCTCGGCGCCCACCGTCTTCCCACCGCGCTTCCTCCGGCCGGTGCAGAGCGTGGTTTCCCGGGCTCCCTCCCACGTGGATGCGGCTCACCGCCGGAGTGCCTGGAACCCTGGGCCCGAAGCGCGGCCTGCCGGGCGGGAGGGCGGGCGGCCGGCCGGGCGGGCTGGAGGGACGGCGCCCGGTCCTTTCTTGGCGCCTTCATTAGTAGCAGGAACTCAGCGCGGTCTCTCCGTCGCTCAGGTCGGCTGCTGTTTCAGGTGCAGACACAAACCCCCTCCTCTGCAGGTATAACAGGTTTGTCAGTCCACCCCCCCCTCCCCGCACTGTCCTGCTGAATTCTCTGGTGGCGTTTCCCACCCCGTCCCTTCTCCGCAGGTGGCATGGTAGTTACCACCCGAAGCGTGGCTCTTCCCAATCAGATGACTCTGAGCTGGGAGAGTGGGTGGCTGGTCTGGCATCTGGGTTCCAGGTCCCGCCTGGGTCACCCTTTCCTGGGTGAGACCCTCCCCACGTGGGCGGTGATCCAGATGTTCCTCCTTGCAAAGGGTGAACTTGCGTTGAACTTGGAAAGCTCACGCCTGTCATCCACTGAATCTGAAGATCGCGGTTCAAAGCCAGCCCAGGCCCCACAGTCCCGAGACTCTTATCGCCATTAACCACCAGAAAACCGGAGAGGTGCTGTGGCTCAAGGGGGTAGGGTGGTAGCCTTGAGCTGAAGAGCTCAGGGACAGCGCCCAGGCCCAGAGTTCAAGACCCCTCATTAAAAAAATAAATTTAAAAATAAAACTACTGGCGTGTATCCGAATCTATAAACATTTCTGGGCCAAATAAAGGCAAATGAAAGCCCTAAGTTACCAGAATATCTTAGAATAAATTATTCTAAGGACTAAGAACCACTGTAGAATCCCCCTGATTTTTACTTTCAGCTTCCCCTTTTACTGGCGGCGACTTTGGGCTGATTTTCTTTATTTTTCTGTAAGGGGGATAAACTAGCAACTAGAGTCGTTTGGAATTAATACACTCATAGACCTTAAACCCCGGAAGTCTGAGATATGAGGATCATAGTTCTGAGCCAGCAAAGGGCAGGCAAATCCTGGAAAGTTATTTCCAATTTCTGCTCTCTGGCAGAGAGCCAGAACCACAGATATGGCTCTAGTCATAGAGCTCCATCCAGTGAGGAAAAACAAAACAAGAAAACAGCCAAGTGATAATAACAAGCCTGTAGTTCAAGCCTCAGTACTGGCACAGAGAGAGAGAGAGAGAGAGAGAGAGAGAGGGAGGGAGGGAGGGAGGGAGGGAGGGAGGGAGGGAGAGGGAGGGAGAGAGAGAGAATAAAAAGAAGAGTGGAATTTTGTTGTTGTTGTATTTTGTTGTGTTGAGGAACTGAGGGTCTCACCAGCTCAGACTGGCCTTGAACCCCTGAGCTCAGCCAATCCTCCTGCCTCAGCCTCGACTATTCAGCCTGGGACTATACAGAGACTTATTACATCCAACATTCAAGAATTCATTGACTTTATTGAACTGTTATTTGTTTAAATAAGAGTAAAATGGGCCAGAGTTTAACTTCTTCCTTTCTTTATGATAGTAGTTTTTAAAAGTGAAATAACAAAGGGATGGCCCAGAATAGGAAAGAATAAAGGCTAAAGAAATATGACCATATGACTACTTCCCACACTACATGAAGACTAACGGCACAGAAGTTACTTTATTGAGTTACTACCATTTTGGTATTATAATCTGCATACTTGGAATTTCAACAAACCTTTATCAGCTCCTATGGAATACTAGGTACTGTGCCCAAAGCCAGGCCAGTAAGGTGAATAATTCCTTTTCCTTACATTGGCCAGCCAAGCTCTTACAAGGGGAAACAGACCCTTCCACAGCCTTCTCGAGTTGAATCCCAGGTGCTCCTGCCTTGACAACCTGTATTCAGGAAGCCTTTCGTAACCCTCATAGATGTTAGCCAGTTTTCATAATCACACTGTCAAAGAAAGGATCACCCTTCAAACTTGGAAAAGACATGGAGACATTGTAGCTACTGTAGACTTTGCAATAAAGATTAGATGATTGTCTTGATAATCCAATCATTATGGCTGCCCCTCAGTTTATATCACCATATATGTGAGAGATAATCTGGCAAAAGAGAATCCTTGACACAATGGAAATGTCACAGTTGAATTTTACTCCATTACTTCCATGAAGCTTCAGAAAATTCCTATAAAGAGTGTTTTCACCACCTGCTATACACCATGGCCTTGCTCTACCCTCCCTTCCTGTCTCCGTTCCTGCCCCCCCACCCCCCCCCCCCACATACACAACTCAGGCTCTTGCCTCAGGATCCTAAATAGCTTATTTCATTTCCTGGAGTTCTCCACTCTTCATAGAGGGGCTTCTCTGATTCTCCTTCTCTCCCCCCACCTCCCTCCTCCTGCAATACTGGGGTTTAAACTTCAGGCCTCCAGCAGGGAGTCTGCTAATTGAGCCACTCCCCCTCCTGTAAGGCTGTCCCACCTCTTTAAGGTTCTACTACTTCCCAACAAAGGATCCAGCCTTCCACAAAGAGATCTTTGGAAGACACACCAACAAAATTACAGGTAATCTATCTCTATCTCTACTTCTTTAATATCAGTTTCTCTTGGTCTCTCTCAAAAATAGAAAATAATTTTCTTTTACAAGGAAATGAAAAATGTTTGTCTTATATAATTACTCAAATGACAATTGAAAAGGGTTTTTTTGTTTGTTTGTTTGTTTGTGTTTTCCCAGTCCTGGGGCTTGCCTGGGCGCTGTCCCTGAGCTGTTTTTGCTCAAGGCTAGTGCTCTTTTTCTGTGTATGTGGTACTGAGGACTTGAACTCTAGGTAAATGCTCTACCACTAAGCCACATTTCCAGCCTGAAAAGATATTAAAAGTAACAATGAGTGCTTAGAAAGTGCAACAGTTATTAATATTGCTGTACTAGATGGTACAATTGTGCCATCTAGTAAAGATTACCTAGTTTAACCAGTTGTAGAAGTGATTTATATTGCTATGTGATAATTAACCCTGTGGATTAGAGGTGCCCAATGGGAAGGAATAAAAGAGCAGTGAATTTTAATAAGAACCCTAGGGAATGGCCTGAGAAGGAAGGGTAATAAAACAGGCTAAACCTGGAGAGAAAGAGTCTGAGGGGAAGAAATGGAGACCAGGAAAGCTCCTGGGATATTTATTGGTGCTACACTGAACAGGTTATAATCCTGTGCCTCCCAAGTGTCATTCAGAATGAAGAGATGCTTATTGTAAAGGACATGCACGGATGGACACAAAGAGTAATATCATCTCATTTGCAGGAAAGTGGATGGAATTGGATAAAATCATTCTCAATGAAGTAAACCAGGCTTAGGGAGATGAGGGCCTATATTTTCTGTCATATGGGGTATTTAGCGCTATACCTGCAAACACAACCAGGGGCAGTAAACACACACACATAGACACAATCTAACTGACTAAAGCATAATATCCATGGTGAGAAACACCCCCCCCCCCCCCCCCCCCCCGGCATAACCTCTTTGAACAATTAACAGATTCAACAACAGGTTGAAACATGTTTTGGCCAAGAGTTGAGGAGATTAAAAGGAGGAGGTGTACAAATAAAAAGAGGAATAGTGAGGGAATGCAACTGAGATACTCAGAATACAAATAGGAAACCTAAACTAGGAAACTTGAGATGAATGGATAGATGGGTGGCAAGAGAATGAAATGCTAAACTGGCCAATATACACTGTGCACATAAATTAGAGCTGTTTTTACAACCATTTGAAGAGAATGATTAATAATAATAGTGATGAACAGGGATGATTTCCCACAGTTTTAGCTTTCCTCATGATAGCCACTTTGATACTTTTTTAAATATCAAAAAATCCCATTGAAGGCATTTGGGCCAGACACTGGCTTACCCATGTGCCATTTGTTGGCCTGACTCCTATGCATCCTTCCACATTTAGCTTAGATATCACCTGGTCATAGTTAGTTCTAGTTATCAACTTGATTGAATTGAGAGGGTCCTAGGAGACTAACCTTTGGTTGTGTCTGTGAGGGAGTTTACAAAGATTAGATCTCTGGGGTAGGGGAGAAATGGGAGGCTCTAACCTAATCAGTGGTTTAATCTGTGAATGAATTTAAAATACTAAAAAAAAAAACTATTAGGGGTGGAGATAGAACTGTGGAAGGTAGAGCCTAGTTAGAGGAATGAGTCACTGGGAGAACTGTCATCGAAGGTGTATCTTGGCCCTGGCCCCTTCCTATTCATTTTCTCTGCTTCCTGACTGCTATGAAGTAAGCTGCTTTCCTCTAAATGTTCTTCCTCCATGATGACTCTGCCTTGCCACAGGGCCTGCAAGTAATGAAACCAGCTACCATAAAGTGAGTAAATAAAATTTTTCCTTCGTTAAGTTGTTCAGCTCAGATGCGTTGTCACAGCAACAAAACAGCTAACAAATGCACACCTCCAGGAAATCTTCCTTGACCTGGTAATCATCTTTAAATAATCTCCCTCTGAATATAACGTTTAAATCATTGACTTTATTTCATTTGTAGGAAAATTAAGTTAATTCATGCAAAAAGAAATGCTTCTTCACGCATAATATAGTCAAAGATTTTCAAGTAGAATTGATATTTCCACAGTCATTTCTTAACTTTAATCAATAAAAAGTTATTCTTGCTAGGCATGTGGTTCATGCTTGTAATCCTGGTACTCTGAAGTGAGAGAGATTTCAAAATTAAGACCAGCTTGAGCTGCATAGTAAGAGCCTGTCGCAGCTGGGTATTGGTAGCTCACGCCTATAATCCTGCTCAGGAGGCTGAGTTCTGAGGATCCTAGTTCAAAGGCAGCCTACGCAGAAAAGTCTATAAGATTCCAATTAACCACCAGAAAACTGAAAGTGGGGAGGTGGCTCAAAGTAGGTAGAACTCTACCCTTGGGCACAAAAAGCTCAGGGACTGTGCTGGAGCTAAGTTTAAGTCCCAGAGCCAGACCCTAAATCTCCATATGTAAGGCTTTACTTTCACTTAAGTAGAGCCTTCCCTGCTTACCTTGAGGCTAGGCATTTAATGAATAGCCTTTTCTCACCTTTAGGCTTTATAGTACTAGATGGAGAATTCCCTCCCCCCAGCCAGAGGCACTGGGATGGCTGAGGAGCCACTGGCCCCCCAGTACCTGGGCAGCCGCTGGCATGGCGATGCCTCAGTTTCCTTATTTAGGCTCAGCCACCTTACTTCACCATGACTGACCAAAAAAGACAAAAATGTTTTAAAAATCCTGTCTCATAAAATCCAAATTCCTCTTCAATGCATGTGAAAAATTGTCCATATTAAACGTACTAGAAATAAGCCTCATTAATGTCACACAATTATCTCTTTAACCTCTTTTTATTTATTAACTACCATTTTAAGGTGTGACATTGGAACTGGTTTGCATATGCATTCATTTTTTTCTTTCAAATATTCACTGAAATAGATTTCTAATTTGGGAAACACAACAACTACCATTGTTTTTAAATTAAAATGGTATAAATCACCAGATGAACGACATAGCAAGAAAACAATGACATTATTACTGAAGGTTGTCTCATTGTACATATACCATCTAACCAGACAGTTTCAATTAACATTTTTAATTTAACTTTAAAAGTTTTAATTTAAATTTCAGCTGAAAGTCTAGGAAAGTCATGGATCTGCTGTCAAAACTCAGAATGCAAGGACAGTTATTACCCAGTGCCAATTATATAAGGACAATTAGAACAATGCCTGGAGGACATCTTAAACTTTTGAGCTAAAGTCACAATAGAGAAGAGAGGCCATGTGACAGTTTTGTCTGTTAATAAGATAATTAATATTTTATAAATTTTGTTAGGGTGTACTGTATAAGCTAAAGAATAAAATAATCAAGGGATCACCATAACACACTCGAGTTAAAAAACACTGCATTATGACTTTTATAGGCACAAAGTTCCTTAAGTGTCAATCAAGCTTAGGCAATCTTTTTTATTCATTGGCAGCCCTGGAAGTAGGCCAACTTATGAGCAAGCAGCACCCATACAGATGGCTTTAACTCATCGTAAATGTGCTTATACTTTGAATTGTCACATGGACATTATAAAGATGGTTATTGGAGCTGAAATGTAGCTCAGTGGCAGAACACTTGCCTAGAATTAGGAAGGCCATGGGTTTGATTCTCAGTACAAAAAAATTGTGTTGTTGTTGGTGGTGGTATTTTACTTCTTTATTTTGTTGGTCGTGGGGCTTGAACTCTGGGCCTGGGCACTGTCCCTGAGCTCTTCATCTCAATACTAGTGCCCTACCACTTGAACCACAGCACCATTTCTAAAAGATGTTTTTCTATATTAGTATTTGGTGAAATGACAGGCATTCCTTCTTAATTTCTTCAGTCTTTGTTTTTGTTGTTTTTCTAATAGATATAAGGCTTTCTAAGCAGTGTGGAACTTCTACATACTGTTCATGTCCTGAAATATGCTACAGCATCAAATCAGAAGTTGAAAATATGATCAGAGTCCATCTTTTAGGCCCTTCTATTGCACAATCCAAACAAAATTTGTGCAAGGTACTAGAGGTGGGAGGATATTTTAATTCCTTTGTAGAACTATGGGAATGTCAATTAAATATAAAACTTATAGTTGCCTCTGATAGAGATTCTTACTAGCAGTTCAACACCTCAGCCAAGCTGGGATTGAAGGCGACAGATGGAGAAGGCAGGACAGGAAGAAGGATGTGTGAAGAGAGAGGTAGCCATACCAGGGGGTCAAGACTAAGGTGTCAGGTATATAGTTCAGGTACAAACACAGGTTCAGGAAGTAATCCCATAAATGTATGCACACCAAGTAGCCAGCTGGAATGTAAAATTTGTTGGGTGAAAAAGTGTCTCATTGCAATCCACAAATTGTGTCAGCAACAATTTTTTTTCCAAACTGAATACCCATATAGGATCCCAACTCACACCAAGAAACAGACCCCTGCTCCACTCAGAGTCCCTCCTTTTGCCCCTTTGTTTCACTTTTGAGCCCCTCTTCTGAACTTTGACACTCAGGTTAGCTTTGTGTCTGTGAAATCACATATTACAGGAGTCTTTCTTGTCTGATTTTCCCCATTCAGCTTTCATTTTGGAGTATTTTGATTTTGTTTCTGCTTTTCACAAGCTCAGGCTTGGCATCAAGCCCAGATTGGGATCCCCTTTCTTCTGCTAGCATGACCTCAAACTTCTGCACACCAAAGCATAAGAGGTGGTCTCACCTGTTTAATTGTTCATTGCACCACAGAAACTGGTAGCAGAGAGCAGGACTAGTTTCCATGATGCTTCAGCTCAGGGTTCTGGCTCCAAGGAGATGGGTGAGGGTGGGAATAGTGAAGAATCAGATGTCCTCGCCACTGCTGGAGCTTCTATGGTTTTGACTGTTATTCCAGTCCTTCTACTTGGAAGACACAGGAGGCACAGGGCAAAGTTAAATGACACCAGAACAACTGTTTCTGGACTTTTCCAAGAGAAGTTTTCCTTTGTAGATGATTTCCCTGAAGTTTCTGAAATTTCAATCCATGATCCGGAACCCCACTGATTCTTAGCCCTTGGTGAGAATGAGGGAGAATGTCATAATGGCCAAGTCTGAGAAAGAAGAAGCTACTCACCTCATGGTGGACAGGAAGTACAGCCCATGGTTGCTATACCTAGCTCATAGCTGAATGGAAATTTACTAAATAAGTCAGTTACTGAATGAGCAATTAGCCTCTCCCCAACTTCCTCACTTCCAGTGAACACCTAGACAATATTAGCCAACCCTGTGTCATTCCTTCTCATCTACCTCCACAATCCTTCCATTTTCGCTGCTTCAAAAGTGACTCCACAGTGACTGAGTTCAATTAAAACCTAATCAAAAGTAAGAAATTATAAGCATGTACTGACTTCACATGAACCCAGAGTGGTAATAAAAAGAAAAGAAAAGAAAAGCCATATATGACCTCACTCTGAACTCCCTGAGTACTCTGCAGTGTGAAGGACAGTCTGCCAATTTCCCCTCCCATATTGGCACATCCCTGCCTTAATCACCTTTCTGAGACAGGGCTTTCCTGGGTAAAAAGGTTACTCCTCATTTTGTTCACCTATTGTCAATGTTTGTTCACAGAATGATCATTCACAGAGTGGCTAAGATACTCTTGAAACCGTTTGGCTATGCTCTCTGTCACCATGATGTCCTGTTTCGCCACAGGCAATGGTACAAGGTACCCATGGACTTACACCCCTGAAAATAGGCGCTCCCCTTCCTTTTTCCTCTCTTATTTATCTCAGTGTCACAGTAATGAAAGGCTATCACAACTCCCCAGCTCTGCCTTGGTCTTGCTAGGACCTTAAGCTTCTCGCTTCATTTATGCTCTCTGTAGACAGTAAACTCTGAAAGGGCCTTTTAATATTGTTTAGATCAGCCTTTTTCCTTTGCTGTGGTTTGTCCTCACAGACTCATATGTGAAAAGCTTGGTCTCCAGTGAGGTAGTGTTGAATCTGTGGACCTTTTGAAGGAATGGAGCCATGGTTTTTCCATTTTGTCTAAGTGAGCACCAGATGTTTCTGTTTCATATTACTTGAAGTCTTGAGTAGCACAATCCTTTTACGTCTCTGAATCTGCAGGTCCAGACATTGGAACCACAAAGAGGGAGTTAATGTGGCTCATCAGGATGCAGCTTGGCAGTCTCGCCTTTCACCTACGCTAATGTAGAACCATTTCATGGACATGCAATGCAAAGGAAGTAATCAGAAAGCTGTAATTCTGAGTGTCCAAGAGAGAAATAAGACTGAGGAGAAACACATGCAGCATATGATAGGCAATTAGAGTTTAAAAAAGGGAAACATTGTCAACTGAACTTTGTGTTTAAAAGTTTTTTCAACTGAACAAATACTTTTTCCATTTATGGCACTAGAATACAGTGATGTCAGCATGTCTGACCTGGTCATTTGGAAAACTATGATGAAGAATCTTAACTTCTACCTTATACTAAGTTAATCTCATGTCCCCTTTTTTTGACTACTGTCCCCAGCAAGCCAGAGTAGTATTGGTGGCCATGCTTGTTCTACAGTTCCTTGAGGGATTCTAGTACTGTAATCACAGCAGCCACTTAAAATAATTTTATTGGGGCCGGGAGTTTGGCCTAGTGGTTAAAGTGCTTGCCTAGCATGCATGAAGACCCGGGTTCGATTCCTCGGTACCACATACATAGAAAAAAGCCGGAAGTGGTGCTGAGGCTCAAGTGGTAGAGCGCTAGCCTTGAGAAAGTCCAAGGACAGTGCTCAGGCCCTGAGCTCAAGCCCAGGACTGGCAAAAAAAAAAATAATAATAATTTTATTGGAAGCTGGACACGGTGGCTTACACCTGTAATCCTGAGATCTGAGGATGTTGGTTCAAAGCCAGCCCAGGCACTAAAGTCCAGAGACTCTTATCTCCAATTAGCCACTAGAAAAGCAGAGGCATTGTGGCTCCAGGGGTAGGGCAGTAACCTTGAGCTGAAGAGCTCAGGGACAGTGCCCAGGCGCAGAGTTCAAGCCCCACGACTGACAAAAAATAATAATAATTTTATTGGAATCAAGTAACTTGAGGAATGGATGGTTGGAGACATGGGGGAGAATGATGAAAGGAATAACATTGATCAAGTCGCATTGTACTCATACATTGATAGGTTGAATAAAATACCTCTGAACAACTCCTTAAAGATGGTACAAATAGCTTTCATTTTTAATTTTCAGTATAATTTTAATTGTTATTTTTCAGGTATTTTCAGAGGGGTTACCAATTTATAAGTCAGGTAGTGAGGACAGTACAATAAAATAGTTTTTTTGGAAAAGAGAGAAGAAAGAAAGAATGCTGTCAACGTAGTCGAAGTCAGCATCTCCTGTGAATACAATGTACACCTGTCTTTCCCGCAAAGCTTGCCTCTCTTCTCCAGGGGATACCATTGTCTTATTTATCAGTGTGAGTGGACTCACTTGTATCAAACTTCACTCAAAAAAAATGAATAAAGCAAGCCAGGAGACTGGGAAGTACTCACCCAATAATGGTAACTACTACAAGAGTCTGCCACAACCATAACCACAGCCTTGCAAAATGCTACCTCTACCTTCCACAGAAAATGTCTCTGCATGCAGTCAGCCTCAGACTGAAATTATCTTGTTATTAGTCCTAAAGGCCTTTACTTTATCCTTAAAAATACTTTTTTTTTCACTTAACCTCTTTGACTCTGTCCACAATTGATTATGGCACATGTATTCCCATTACAATAGTATTCTTGAATAAGTCTTTTTGAGAATCGCTATTTCTTATTTAGTTTGCCACTTCAACCACATAGCTCTAGTGGGTGTGGCCATCATATTATGTGGTACTTGGCACAGCTCCATCCATCCAGTACCTCACCTCCTTCACCTATGAGGATTAGCTTAAGGAGTGGGAATGGGCGCCACATCAGACCAATCAAGGTATTTTCAGGTTTGTTTGTTTGTTTGTTTTTTGGTAGGTCATGGGGCTTTAACTTGGCCTGGGTGCTGTCCCTGAGCTCTTCAGCCCAAGGCTACCATCCTACCCCTGGGCCTGGGCGTTGTTGCTGAGCTCTTCAGCTCAAGGCCATCACCCTACCCTTGAGTGCCATTTCCTGTTTTCTGGGGGTTAATTGGAGATAATAGTCTCAGGTTCTTTTTTGCTCGGGCTGGCTTTGAACCTTGATCCTCAGATCTCAGCCTCCTGAGTAGCTAGGATTACAGGCATGAGCTTTCATGGGCTTTTAAAATCTACATTTAAGGGCTAAACCTGGCTGCCTGTGCCTGTAATCCAGCTAATTGGGAGGTAGAGGTAGAAGGATCCCAAATGTGAGGCCATCCCAGATAAAGTTATCAAGACTATCTCAACAAACAAACAAATAAAAATATAACCTAAAGTCTGGCTATGTGTCTCAAGTAGCGAAGTGGAAGAATGCCTTTCTAGCATGTATGAGACCCTGGGTTCAATATCTAGTGCCATCAGAAGAAAAAAAAAAAATAGAACTAGCAGTGGTGTTGGTGAACCTTTATTCTCCCAAAGGCCACTTAAATATAACATCATTCACAGGACATACAAAATTCGTAGATGCCCAGGATAGCTAATGAGAAGCATGTATGTCTATCCACATTGTACCAAGTGATTTCAAGGCAGTTATCCAGCAAGCAGGATGGATGTTTTTCTGCCCCTCTTGAAGGCAAAAAAGAAGACATGATATAGGCCAGGTTTCTCAACCAGAACATCCTTTGATGGTTAGAAGATACCTGTTTATATAGAAATGCACAGAAAAACCAGAGAAAGGGATGGGGGGAGGGAGAGAATAATCTGACAGTCCCTGAGCACAGCAGAGATAGCAAAAGTCTACCTGAAAGTACAAGAACAAAACACTTCCTGAGGGTCCTGGGACAGGAGCTGGTGAACTCTGGTCTTTAGGATTGTTTCATGTTTCTTCCTTGTTCTTTTGTGGGGGACAGGGGCTGATTGTTTTGTTTTTTTGCTTGCTATTGTTATTTTAGCAGTACTGCCACTTGAAATCACAGCTTTGTGCTAGCTAGGCAGGTGCTTAATTACATTCCCTCCCCTTCCCTACCCTCAGAATTCTCCGCTTCCCTCCCCCTCACATCCTCTTGCCTTTTCTTCCCTTCCTTTTCCTTTCCTTGTCTTATTATTCCTTTTCTTTGTTTTTCTTTTCTTTTTGAGACAGTCTTATTACATAGCCTAAGCTGGCCAGGGGTTTGGCCTAGTGGTTAAAGTGCTTGCCTAGCATGCATGAAGACCTGGGTTCGATTCCTTGCTACCACATACATAGAAAAAAGCCGGAAATGGTGCTGAGTCTCAAGTGGTAGAAGAGCTCTAGCCTTGAGAAAGTCCAAGGCAGTGTTCAGGCCCTGAGCTCAAGCCGAGGATTGGCAAAAAAAAAAAAGAAAGAAAAAGAAAACCAGTGTACCACTTGTTCCTATCTCTTCCTCCCCTGCTCTAGCTACTCACCTTTATTTTCCTTCCAATTTGATTTTCCACACGCACAATTCTGAACGCTAGTCTTGCCTCTGGCCCTCTAGTCCCTGCAATACAATATACTGTATTTCTGGCTGCTGGCCCTGTTTCCAACAGCTCTTCCAACTGTGCAACTCAAGCTCTGTGGATAGATTGGGCCTGTGGATACAGGTATCAGCAGGAGGTAGAAGATGAGAAGAAAGTGGCATGGGTGTCTGTTTCCTGGCTCTTAGCCACCTGGCCCCTTCATTCAGTTGTTTCTCATAGATTGGGAAATTCTTCCAGTCTTGCTGTTGCTACATTCTCTCCAAATCCTCCCTCATTACTTTGTAAATAGTCCCTGTATCAGCTGTCAACTGTTGTGTGGAGAATGACTCCTCGGATGTAGCATCTTAAACAGCTAATGTTTGAGATATCACGCTTTTAAGGACAGGATCTGCTAATGGCTTGTGGGGAGTTCTCCTTCCAACTCTCTCATGAGGTTATGGTCAAGTTGCTAGGATGTGGTTATTTGAAGGCATAGAGGAGCCTGGAGAGACTCACTTCCAAGGTCCTGTAGTTTAGATCTGAGTGTCCTCAAATGCACCCACTGAGTGAAAGGCGAGTTCCTCGGGAATGGCACTGTTGTTTGGTAGTGGAACCTTAAGGTAGCCTCTCCTCTTCTTTTTCTCTTTTTGGTCATGAGGTAAGCAGTTTTGGGGGCTGGGAATGTGGCTTAGTGGTAGAGTACTTGCCTAGCAATGATGAATCCCTGGGTAAGCATTTTCCTTCCCACTATGACGCGCTGCTCCTGCACTCGCACATCTAAAAGTAGCTTTGCTGGGCAAAGTAGTCTAGGTTGGTAACTGTTTTCATTTGTGGCTCCTTGCATTTAGTGTCTGGGTCAAGAAATCTGCTGTTATGCTGTTGTAAGGTACTTGTTCCATCCCTTTTTTTTGCAGCTTTCGACATTCTTTGCTCTGTTTATGTAGTGTTTTGTAACTGTACTATGTCTAGGGTTTTAAGTATAATGTTTCCTTTTTTGGTCTTGCCTGTTTGGAATTCTGTAAGCCCCTGTCACATGGATAAAACTCTCTTGAGGTTGGGGAAGTTTTCTGCTATTGTTTTGTTGAATTAGTTCTTTTTTTAATTAAAAGAGTTTCCTAAGTCAGACGAATATATTTCTTTTTGACAATGTTACCCCTTTCTGTGCTCTTTCCCAGTTTTTCTCTCCTGTCCCTACCAAAAGTTGTGTAGTTCCTTTTCAACATAGTGTCTTCCATTACAGTTTTCACCCTTGAATTGGGTCTTAATGCCTTTAGTTTATGTTTCTTCTTCCTCATCTATCCCCATGGCTCACAGGGTTTTGTCTTGTTTGTTTTGTTTTGGTTGTTTGTTTAGACAATCCTGGGCTTTAACTCAGGGTGTGGGCACAGTAGTTGGGCTTTCTCAAGGCTAGCTTTCTACCACTAGAGCCACAGCATTTTCTGTATATGTAGTACTGAGGAACTGAAACCAGGATATCATATATGTTAGGCAAGCACTCTACCACTAGGCCATGCTCCTGGCTCCTTATTTGATCTTGTGTGTGTGTGTGTGTGTGTGTGTGTGTGTGTGTGTGTGTTTCGATGCCTTTGGCTGTTTGATATAATTCCTCTGCTTTATCTTCAACTTCTGATACCCTCTTTATACCTCCTTCCCCTCCCCTCCCCCTTCCCTCCTCCTCTCCTTCCTCCCCCCTCCTCCTCCTCCTCTTCCTTCTTCTTCTTCTTCTTCTTCTTCTTCTTCTTCTTCTTCTTCTTCTTCTTCTTCTTCTTCTATTATCTAGGCTTTCTGTTGAGTTTTTAAATATTTCTTTCATATGAGTTTTTAAATTTTTATGGTTATTAAGTAGACATACAAAGAAGTTGCAATTCTGTAAGTCAGCTTATGAGTACAGGGCTTCTTGGTCTACTAACTTTAAAAAAAAACTAGGCAATTTAGCTATTTATTTCTAAAAGTTTGATTTGATAGTTAAAGTGTTCCAGCTCTTTATCAAACTCCCTCTTCTACATGGCATTGCCTTCTTTTATTCATTCAGCT
Organism: Megascapheus bottae; assembly: GCF_031878675.1. Taxonomy (NCBI): domain Eukaryota; kingdom Metazoa; phylum Chordata; class Mammalia; order Rodentia; family Geomyidae; genus Megascapheus; species Megascapheus bottae. The sequence goes on from NC_143510.1 coordinate 84,006,404, forward strand.
GTTTGTATTCTCTTATTCTCTTGTTTGAACTTTCTTAAATTTTGTTCAAAGCATCTGTTTTTTTTTTTATTTATTTATTTGCCAGTCCTGGGCCTGGAACTCAGGACCAGAGCACTATCCTTGGGCTTTCCTCAAAGCTAGCACACTACCACTTGAGCCCCAGCACCACTTCCGGCTTTTTAATGTATGTGGTACCAAGGAATTGAACCCTGGTCTTTGTGCATGCTAGGCAAGCATTCTAATACTAGCCCAAACTCCTGGCCCCCTTAGCACTTTTTTGCTCAAGGCTGGCACTCTGCCACTTGAGCCACAGTACCGTTCTGGCTTTTCTGAATATGTGGTACCGAGGAATTGAACCCAGGGCTTCATGTGTGCTAGGAGAACACTCTACCACTAGGCTCCACTCCCAGCCCAAAACATCTGTTGTTTTTTTTTTAATTTTTATTAACACTGATTTTTACAGCATATTTCAAATGTCATGTTTAACGAACAAGTATTCAAGAATGGAATCTCTATATGCAATCAATGGCACATAAATTTAAGAACAAAATTAAAATTAACTGAGATCTGAGGATCAAGGTTCAACGCCAGCCCACGCACTTTTGTAGAACTCAGATTCTTATCTCTTGAAAATCTCTTGAAAATGGGAAATGGGGCTTGGCTCAAAGGTAGGGTGGTAGCCTTGGACTGAAGAGCTCAGGGACAACACCCAGGCCGAGTTCAAGCCCCATGACCCACAAAAAAAAATTAAAATTAAGCTGAGTCTTTGTGTATCGATCTATATAATATATCAATATGTCTATAGAGTATATATCCCATTATAGATTTAGATGTCTATATACTTATATTTATATCTCCAAGTTCATGTCAATGACCTTGAGTATCTGAGTATTGAGTCATCACGCTTATACTGTTTGGATTTAATATCCACATATTAAGGAGACCATGCACCTTTTCTTCCTTTGGTCTTGGCTTATCTCATTCAACATCATTTGCTCTAGTTTCATCTACTTCCCAGCGAATGCCATTATGTTATCTTGTCTGGTGGCTATGTAGAATTCCGTTGTATATATGTATCACATTTTTTTTGTATCCATTCATCTGTAGTGGGGCATCTGGGTCATTTCCATTGCTTGTCTATTGTGAATAGTGCAGCAATGAACATGGCTGAGCAGGTGTCCTTATCATATCCCGGGTTAGGATACTCAGGGTAGATGCCCAGGAGTGGTATGGCTGGGTCATAGGAAAGGTCTATTTTTAATTCTTTGAGAAACCTCCTAACTGCCTTCCAGAGTGGCTGTACTAGTTGACATTCCCACCAGCAGTGCAGTAGGGTTCCTCTTTCTCCACATCCCTGCCAGCATTTGTCATTGTCTGAGTTCAGAATATTGGCCATTCTGATTGGGGTAGATGGTATCTTAGGGTTGTTTTTATTTGCATTTCCTTTATGACCATGGATGATGGGCATTTTCTCATATGTTTCTTTGCCATTTTTACCTCTTCCTCTGATAAGTCTCTCTTTAGTTCCCTTGCCCATTTAGCAACTGGTTTGTTGGGTTTGGGAAGTGGGGATTGGTTTCTTAGTTCTCTGTTGATGTTGGATATTAAGCATTTGTCTGATGTATTATTGGTAAATATCTTTTCCCAGTTGGTTGGGTGTCTTTCTACTTAATAGCTATGTCTTTGTCTGTGCATTAACTTTTATTTTTAGGTAGTCCCATTTGTCCGGTCTCTCTCCACTCTGTTGTGACCCTGGGACTCTGTTCAGAATGTTTTTGCCTGTGCCTATGAGTTCCAATGTCTCTCCTACTCTATGGTGTAGCAGTTTTCAGGGTTTCAGGTCTGACATTGAGGTTTTTGATCCATTTTGAGTTAATGTTTATGCATGGCAACAGGCTGGAACATGTTTCTTAATGTCATTACAATCTTGTCACTCTTTTATTGAGATTATTGTTGGGACTTTCTTCCTCTTCACTCTCACTTAAGTCTTTATAGTGGCAATCTTATTTTTTTGAGGGAGACATGTTGTTTTGTCTATTCATAAATTTTGTGATGTCTTACTGGGATTTATGTGTCTGGGTCTAGAATTTATTGAGATTTCAATCTCCTATATACTTTTTCATTTTTAATTTAATTTTTTTGTCAGTTCTGGGGCTTGAATTCTGGGCCTAGGAATTGTCCTTGAGCTCTTCAGCTCGGGGCTATCGCCCTACCCCTTGAGCCACAGCAGGCAATCCTTCCTTAATTTTAAGTTGTTTTAAAGAGGTGTTACAGTTTCATAAGTCAAGTAATGAGTACATTTCTTTTTTTTTTTTTTTGCCAGTCTTGTGCTTGGGCTCAGGGCCTGAGCACTGTCCTTGGACTTTTCTCAAGGCTAGAGCTCTATCACTTGAGCCTCAGCACCACTTCCGGCTTTTTTCTATGTATGTGGTACCAAGGAATCGAACCCGGGTCTTCATGCATGCTAGGCAAGCACTTTAACCACTAGGCCAAACACCCGGCCCAAGTACATTTCTTTTTGGATGATGTTACCCCTCCTTCCTGTTTCCCAGCTTTTCCCCCCAGTTCCCACTCACAGGTTGTGTAGTTCATTTTCAACATAGTATCTAGTGAATAGCACTTTTGTACTTGTCCACCCTCCTATATACTTTCAGCTGATGTGTTATCATAGCTTTGTTAAGATGACGTGATGGTATATAGATTGGCAGGGTGGGGTTTGGTTGACAAATATGTGGATTTCAGTATTCAAGACACTGTGTGAGACTGTTCTCTGCTCAGGGTGAGAATACTTGATTTCATAACTGTTACAGGTGGTAAATCATGAACTTGAATTTCTGGCAATTCTAATGAAAACTGTCAATGCAACTGGTCTGATCTTTTTACATGGATATAGGATCCACAGGGTCCTGTATCTTCATGTGCTAGGAAGACCTTCCGTAACTAGAACAGCACTAGAAAGATGAGAGATGGGATACTCTTATTGGCCTTTAACTGCAATCCCTGTATTCTCAGCCTCCCAAATAGCTAGAATTGCAAGCATGAGCCACTGTGCCTGGATTATTTTCTCTTTCTTTCTTCTTTCTTTCTTTCTTTCTTTCTTTCTTTCTTTCTTTCTTTCTTTCTTTCTTTCTTCCTTTTGTGCCAGTCCTGGGGCTTGAACTCAGGGCCTGAGCACTGTCGTTGGGTTTTCTCAAGGCCAGGGCTCTACCACTTGAGCCACAGGACCACTTCCAGCTTTTTCTATGTTTGTGGTACCAGGGAATCAAACCTGGGTCTTTGTGCATGCTAGGCAAGCACTCTACCACTAGGCCATATTTCCGGTCTCTTTTTTTTTTCTTTTTTTTTTTTTTTTTGCCAGTCCTGGGCTTGAGCTCAGGGCATGAACCCTGTCCTTGGACTTTCTCAAGGCTAGAGCTCTACCACTTGAGCCTCAGCACCACTTCCAGCTTTTTTCTATGTATGTGGTACCGAGGAATTGAACCCGGGTCTTCGTGCATGCTAGGCAAGCACTCTACCACTAGGCCAAACTCCAGGCCCCAACATTTTTAATTTTCTTCCCATTAAAAATAATTTCTCACCAGGTGCAGTGGCTCAGGAGGCTGAGATCTGAGGATCATGGTTCAAAGCCAGCCCAGGTACTAAAAAGTTTGTGGGACTCTTATCTCCAATTAACCACCAGAAAATGAGAAGTGGTCCTGTGGCTCAAGAGGTAGGGCAGTAGCCTTGAGCTGAAGAGCTCAGTGACAGTGCGCAGACCCAGAGTTCAAGTCCCACAACTGACAAAAAAAAATAATTTCTCATTTCCTAGTTATTTCCTTGATGTAAGGGTTACTTAAAGGTGTTTCATATTGATACTGATCTGATCACTATTGTGATTCCTGTGCCCAGTGTACTCACATCTGTAGAAAACTTCATTTGTGTACCAGCCCTCTTAATTAGAATGCAAATAGACATATCAATATTCATAAGCTAAAATACAGTATGACTTTATTTTTTCTTTTCCATTAATGTCAGACCATATTTATGTTCTGAGTCTTATTTACCTTGAGCCATCTATAATTTTCCTGTACTGGATAGGATTAAATAAATTGGTTCTTGAATTCCAGAGACCTCTAGGGACATAGAAGTAAAGTAGAAACTAATAAAAGCAATTCAGTAAGTAGTTCTGTGATTAAACTGAGGAAGGATGTAGCTGACAATATGCTTGTATCTAAGACTGAAAACCTAGAATCCATCAGGCTTTCTACCAGTCAAGATTTTTCAAACATGTGTTCGAGAGGAAAACATTGATTTAGAAGTTCAAAGTCTGCCCTTTTGATAATTGAGTCACTCTAGGCTTATCACTTAATTTCTTAGTACACTATAAAATATACTAGTAAATTAGTCTTTGAATACCTGCTTATCCTGTGTTTCTAATTATCTTTAGGGAGAGTTCATGGCTAACAGACTTTTCAACTAGGTAAAAGACCAGGGCAAATTATACTCTGTCCCTTCTTTCCTTCCTTCCTGAAAATGTTGAGGGGGTAAATGATATTAAATATAATGCAAAAGCCAGGTACTAGTGGCTCATGTTTGCAATTCTATCTAGTCAGGAAGCTGAGATTTGAAGATTGTGGTTTGAAGTCAGCTTGGACAGGAAAGTCTATGAAACTTTTTTTTTTAATCTCCAACTAGTCATCAAAAAGCCAGAATTGTATCTGTGGCTCAACTGGTAGGATTAGCCTTGAGCAAGAAAGCTTAGGGATAGTGCTCAGGCCCTGAGTTCATCCCCAAGACTCCACCAGAAAAAAAAAAAAAGTGAAGAGTCACTTCACATGGAAAATAAGACTTTCAATAAGATTACCAAGGAGCTGAGAGATTGCAGAATCACCATATAACCTCTCCGCATTATATCACTGAAGGAATTTATAGACTGATTGTATAAGGGTCTGTTTTCGCTTTTTTTTTCTATCACCTATTAGCTAAGCCATTGACATACCCAGCTGGTTACCACACAGAAGCTAGATCCGGGAATGCCATTCGATAGAACCTTTCAAAGTCCCGAGGGCATAGATCAAATCAATAAAGTACACGTTAGGAAGAATGTTTGAGGTAAATTCGATTTGAGAGGAATTGCCCTCATCCAGGTCTTATCAATTCTGGCCAAAGTATGGCCTGTTGTTACCTCGGAAGTGGGGGACACTGAGAAACCCAAGCGATATTTCCTAAGGGCAATCTGGTCTCAGTCTTCAAAGGAGAATCAAGAGTCCACATGGACCAGGGTGTACTTTGAATAGACTGCAGAAGGCAGGTGAGAGACTACAATCAGTTACTCTGTATCTTCAAGGCATCAGAAACAATAGGATATACTGAGAGACATTTAAGGAGATTTGTTGTGGAAACTGTTTCACAATTACCGGAGGCCAACAAACCCATAATATGCCATCAGCAAGCTGGGGAACTAGGCAATTCAATAGTATAATTCATTTCGAGTCAAAAGGTCCAGGAACTACAAAATCAGGAAAGGAAAGGATGGAAATTCTAGCTCAAGACCGAAGAGCAAGAATTTGGTCTTTCCTTAACTTTTTTGTCCTGTCTAGGCCTCCATGGATGGGCTGATGCTCCTGCACAGTGTGAAGGCAGCTGGTCTTAATTCAGTCTGCTGATTCAATTCCAGAAACACCCTCATTCCTATCCATTCACCAGCTATCCTGGCATCCCTTAGGCCTATTGAATTGACACATTAAAATTAAGCAATACAGCTGGGCACTGGTGGCTCATGCCCATTATCCTAAGCAACACAGGAGGCTGAGATTTGAGGATCAAGATCCAGAGCCAGCCTGAGCAAGAAAATCTGTGAGATATATCTCCAATTAACCACACAAAGCCAGAGGTGGAGTTGTAGTTCAGTGGTAGAGTACTAACCTTGAGCCAACAAAAAAGCACAGGGACAGTGCCCTGGTACTAAGTTCAAGTCCTAGGACTGTTGTAAGCACACAAGTATCACAGATCTTTCAAGTTTACATACTCAGGAGACCTGCAGGGCATGGGAAGGACCAAGCACTTTCAGAAAAAGAGAGTACAGACAAAGAGAATGGAGCTAAAGCATTCGCTAAGAATGCTCAGTTTTCTGCTATGGTTCTCACTGCTGGAGAAGCCGGTAGAATAGGACTTGTGAAATATTTAGAGCCTATAAAAGTATTTGGGACCTTGACACAAAGTATTGTGTCCCTATGTCTTAAGTAAATGTACAGAAAAGTAAATGTATGGAAAGTATCACATCATGTTAGCTTATATTAACAGTGTAATCAAGGAGGTATACAGATAGTCTCCCATTGAGCATAGTAGAGAAGATTATGAATTGGGATGTCAGTCTCCTGTGTTCAGAGCCTAGCTTCACTATTTACTGAGGACTTCCAGAAGGTTTTTCAAAATTCCTGATCTTGAATGTCTTCAACCTATGCAACAATACCATATGTTAAATGTAACTAATGTTAGTAGTAATGTTAGCCGTGCTTTTCTTTTTTTTTTCTTTTTTTTTTTTTTTTTTTTGCCAGTCATGGGCTTGAGCTCAGGGCCTGAGCACTGTCCTTGGACTTTCTCAAGGCTAGAGCTCTACCACTTGAGCCTCAGCACCACTTCCAGCTTTTTTCTATGTATGTGGTACTGAGGAATCGAACCCGGGTCTTCATGCATGCTAGGCAAGCACTTTAACCACTAGGCCAAACTCCCGGCCCCATAGCCGTGCTTTTCTTTTCTTGACTTTTTTTTTTTTTTGCCAGTCCTGGGCTTGGGCTCAGGGTTTGAACACTGTCCTTGGACTTTCTCAAGGCTAGCACTCTACCACTTGAGCCTCAGCACCACTTCCGGCTTTTTGCTATGTATGTGGGGTACGGAGGAATTGAACCCGGGTCTTCGTGCATGCGAGGTAAGCACTCTACCACTAGGCCAAACTCCCAGCCCTGTCTTTTCTTTTAGTTTGAGTCAGGTTCCAGGTAGCTTCTATTTATGTTAGGAATGGATGCTGTGTTAAATATCATTTGATCTCTAGTATTTTCTTTTCCTGTCTCTTTCTTCCTTTTGGCAGTATAGGGATTTGAATTCTGGGACCTGTACTTATGAGGCAAGTGCTTTACCACTTGAACCATACCTCCAACCTTATGTCATTTTCTTCTTATTTACATTTTTTCTCATTAAATAAACCATATAGTTTATGGTTTATGGCTGTGGTGTTTACCATAGCCTAGATTTTTGCTAATTTGTATTCATAGGGTTCTTTATCATGCCATTCATTCCTGTATATTTCCTGAGGGCTGGAAGAATAATCTAGACACTTAATCAGAGCAGATAGTTTAGGAGTTTCTTCAGAGACACTTCCATCTGCAGTCAGTTTTAGGATCCATGTAGTCCAACACTTTAGTTAGACTACAAAGGAGGGAGGAGTAAACAATATTTGACAAGAAACGTACCCATTACCTTACGTATGCCACTGTAACTCCACTGTATATCACTCTGATAATAAAATTAGTCTGAAGAGAAATTTGGACTACAATGAACATTTTCTAATTATATGAAAAGAAATTTCATCTTGCAACTCAGTGAAAACCTAAATAAGCCCTTTCGCATCGCTTGTTCACTTTAAAACTGCTAGTTTGGGATATCATGAAGTTGGGCAATATATTATGAGTCTCCCACTAGCTCTGCTCTAGATAACACCTCTGACATGTGGGTTGTGATGATAACATAGCAGTCGCCTAGGTAACCCGTCAGGCTCTTCCAGATTGCTTCAGGCAAGAGCACTCTTCATTTGAGGCTGCACGATGTGTGATGAATGAGAGGAACACGCTTGGCATGTGTACTCTTTCACCTTTAGGCACAACTTCTGCTTAACTCTGCATGCAGACACATTAATTATCTAAAAAATGCTTAGTTCAGGGCCATAATATAAGGTTTATTGACCTGAATTTAACCTACTCTCTCTCCTATCCTCTTCAAGGCTGGAAATAGCAAGAGTATCTCAGACAATATCCCTTTTCTGGCCACTAGGAGGCACATAGAAGTCTCCAGCCATTATTCATTCTTTCCTGTGAATGGCTTCCCTTCCTCTTGTTTTCCTTCTTTACAAAGCTGCTTTGCATACCTGAATGTCCAAAGGTGGTTTTTGTTGATCCTAGCCTCTCCTCTTCTTTGGTTAGGTTGCAGCTTTCCAAATGAATCTTTATCCTTGATCCAAGACTTGGCATCATCACTTGCCTTTTCTAGTTTTGAGTATAGAAATGTGGTTTTCTTTCATCTTCATCAATCAATTGGTTACCCTAAAGTATAATTTCCATGGAAAAGGTAGGGTAAGTGCTTGAGTCTTTCCTTTTGTTTACTAGTTTTCAAAATATTTTTAAAGTAGGCCAGGCATGAGTGGCCCACGCTTGGAATCCTAGTTATTCAAGAGGCTGAGATCTGAGGATTGCGAGTCAAAGCCAGCCCAAGCAGAAAAGTCCATAAGGCTCTAATCTCCAATTAACCAGAAAAAAGCTGGAAATGGAGATGTGGCTAAAATGGTAGAATGCCAGCCTTGAGTGAAAAAGCCAATGTGTGAAGCCCTAAGTTCAAACCCCCAGTACTGGCACACATGCCATGTGCAAGTGCACAAACACACACACACACACACACACACACACACACATACACATGCACATGCACACACAAAATGAGTGGGTCCCCAAAGTGAGTTATCTGCTCTTATTTTGGTTTAATTATTTCTTCTGAATGTAGTTATACTAACAAGTCAAATATAGCCTTTTCATTTTGCTTGCAGTATCAGGAAACAGTTCATTTATTTCTTTTGTCTTTGTGGTGCCAGAAGCTATATTGATATTCAGGGCCTCCTTCTTGGCAAGTAGACATTCCAATTACACCACTTGAACCTTTTTGCTTTAGTTATTAAAAAAATCATTTTCTCTTTTTATATGAGCATGCATTAGTTCCATAAGGTGGGGTTACATTTACTCTAGTTATTTTGAGGACTAGATTTAAGTTTATGCATGGGTCAGCTTGGAAGGGTTCAGAACAAAGATCACAGATGCATAGAAGAGGCATGATGTCCAGATTTCTGGCCAAAGCAGCTTTTACGTTTCCTTTTATACATATAATCTCAGGTGATACTCCACCATCAGGTCTCTCTGAGAAAGTTTGTCTTCCATGAAATAGCTACTCTCTCTTTTCTAAGTCTGACTCATTATAGTTGAAAGTTAATGGAACAAGAATAATTAGATCTCTACTAAGTGGACACATGTAACTGCCAAAAGCAAGGTGGGTACAGATCTCTTAAAGACAGTAGACAGGGGGCCGAGAGTTTGGCTTATTGGTAGAGTGCTTGCCTAGCATGCACAAAGACTGAGGTTCAATTCCTCAGTACCGCATACATAGAAAAAAGCTGGAAGTGGTGCTGTGGCTCAAGTGGTAGAGTGCTAGCCTTGAGAAAGTCCAAGGACAGTGCTCAGGCCCTGAGTTCAAGGCCCAGGACTGGCAAAAATAAAAAAGATAGTAGACAGGAGTTTGGCCTAGAGCTTTCCTATTATGCACGAAGACCCAGGTTCGATTCCTTGGCACCACATACATAGAAAAAGCTGAAAGTGGTGCTATGGCTCAAGTGGTAGAGCACTAGGCCTTGAGAATGTCCAAGGACAGTGCTCAGGCCATGAATTCAAGCCCCAGGACTAGCAAAAGAAAAAGAAAAAAGAAAAAGAAAAAGACAGTAGACAAGGGTGGTAATGTGGTTTAGTGGTAGAGTGCTTGCTTAGCATGCATGAAGCCTTGGGTTTGAGTTTTCAATGCCATATAAACAGAAAAGGCCGGAAATGGCACTGAGGCTCAAATGGTAGAGTGCTAGCCCTGATCAAAAGAAGCTCAGGGACAGTGTCCAGACCCCTGAGTTCAAGCCCTAGGAGATAGCAGACAAAGGAATCAGAATAGTCAGGTTGGCATCAACCACTTTAGCATTGGCTAAGTGTACATTCCTAGAAGGTAAGGATGCCTACTTAAATTATCACTTGATTGGCATAAGCGGGAACTTCTAGGTGAGCAAAAGTCTAAGTGGAATCATAAAAATCATGGAGTCTTGGCCCTTGATTAGTTTTTCCCTAGGTCATGAACTCCTTAAATGAAAGGAAGGCTAAAACCTGTTTAAAAATACATTGCTGAGAATTGATAGTCTTTTTTTTAATCCAGTTTTCCCCAAAGGATCTATAGCCTTTTACAAGGCCATGAATATATTATGGTATGGTGCTAGTAGGAGGTGGTAGAAATTTGAAGAGGGATCTAGCATATGGCAGAGGAAACTCACTCACTCACCTCTTGGTGACCAGGAAGTGAAGAGAAAGAAAGAAATTAGCAGGGGTTCCACTATCCCTTTCAAAGACATACCCCAATGACCTAACTTCCAGGTATCAGTCACTCATGCCTGCAGTCCTGCGACACAGGAAACTGAGATCCGGGGATCACAGTTCAAAGCCAGCCCAGGCAAGAAAAGTCCAAGAGACTCTTATCTCCAATTAGCAACAAAAAGCCAGAGGTGGAGCAGAGGCTCAAGTAGTAGAGCACTAGCTTAGAGCAAAAGACCTCATAGACAGCTCTCAGGCTCCAAGTTCAAGCCCCAGTGCCATCACACACACACACACCAAGTAAAAAGGGTTAGGGGTGTGGTTTAAGTGATAGAGCACTGACCTAACAAGTGGAAGGTCCTGAGTTCAAATCTTAGTACTACCAAGAAAAGTCCCACTACAAAAAGTAGCCCTACTTGGGGGATATGAAGTGAAAGAACAAGTACTTTAGCATCTAAGGATGAAGAGGCTTCCCATTGCTTTCCCTACATCTTTTGAGGCAGAGAAAGGGAACAGCATAAATACCACGGATGGAGGCTCAGGGATGGGAGCACATCTCTACACAGAGTGCTACACAGTCATGAAAAAGACTGCAGAAGATCCACATGAACTAATTAGGAAGGAGGTGCATTGTTTGTTGGGGACAGCAAGATAAATGAACGCTAGGTTAAACTTACAGGAGGCCATTGTTGTGAAGGAATCCCATGATTCTCAGAAATGAGTGGCAACTTGTAGCAAGAAGCAGCTTCTAGGGGACCTTAGACTCTGCAGAGCTGTCTGTCAATGATGGTTCTTGCAGCCAGCACTCTGATGGGACACTCATGGCACTCACGGCCCCCCTTTTGCTGCCCTTTTTTTAATTCATTGATGGGATTTTGTGTTTATACCCCACCTACCTTTGCCTTCCTTCTAGCTGGTGACCTTCCCATCTTTACCTGCTGAGTAACAGGGCATAAGTGCCCCAGTTGATTTCCTGCATGATTCCATGTCTTTGTTTAAGCCATCTCTAGCAAGGAGAACCAAGATCACTATGACTGACTTAAAGGCAGTTAGATCATGCCTTCAGACCAGTGTCTACTTCCTCCTCTCCGCCCAGTGGTGGCTTGCATAGGGGAGGATAGGAAAGTGAAATCACAACAGCCAGATAAACAACTACCACCACAACAAAACCCTTGGGTTCTGTTAGAGAAAAGGAAGTAGAGAATGAATGTTTGTTGAGATCCAGAATGGCTTGGTACATTGAGAATAGGGACCTTTTTAATATGAATATTTATCTATGGTTTGGAGGCTTTTTTCATTAAACATTTCTTCATATTATAAAGGTCACATACAAAGGGGTTACAGTTATATAAGTTAACAATACTTTTATTTTTGGACAGTGTCTCATTCCCACCCATAAGGTTGTATGGTTCATTTTCATTTTCATTTTGTTTTATTTTGTGACACTACTGGGGTTTGAATTCAGGGCCTCGTACTCTTGCTTAGCTTTTTCACTCAAGTCTGGTTCTCTATCATTCAGTGGTTAATTGGAGATAACCATCTCATAGAATTTTTTTCCTGCTCAGGATAGCTTTGAACCCTGATCCCCAGATCTTAACCTCCTAAGTAGCTAGAATTACAAGCATAGGCAACTGGAATTCTGCTATAGTTTAGAGGTATGTATATACATTGGATTTGTTGTTGTTGTTGTAGGTTGTAAGGCTTGAACTCTGGGCATGGTCATTGTCCCTGAGTTCCTCAGCTCAAGGCTGTGCTCTAACACTTGAGCAACACTACCACTTCTGGCTTTTTCTGTGTATGTGGAACTGAAGGATCAAACCCAGGACTTTGTGCATGCATGCTACGTAAGCACTCTACCACTAGGCAACACTCCCAGTCCCATTGGATTTTTAAGAGCATATGTTACTAGTGTAATAAAAGCTATTATTTCAGCTATGGAAGTTAAAAGTGCAGGGCATGGTGTAAAAACAGTATTTTATTTCATCTTTATTATATATAGTTGGTAGTCCTGGAGAAGCAAATTATCTTTAAGTCTTTATTATTAAAAAGTTGGGGGAAAGTTGTAAAAGAAACTATAGAAAATATTAAAGAAATATAGGGTTTTTCTTTTCTTCTAGAAAATAAATTCTTAGCTGTAGATACGTTTCAGTTAGCACATTAAGTCATGATTCTTTTTTGCAAAATGAATAAATTGCTTATTCATTTCCTCTTGAATATTTTTATTGGTTAAAATCATGAGAGAACAAGGTATTTCCTGGTAGAATACAAAGTCTGATTGTGAGATTATGTGGTTAGCTTAAAAATGATCAGTTTGGCTCTATTTATCTCTATAATTACATGTAATCTTGGCTCTTAACCACTTTAATTTCAATCTAACTCTACTACCTTAATACCACTTTGAAAATGGAAAAAGTTAGACATGGTGGTACATGCCTATAACACCAGAAGTTTGGAGGAGGCAGAAGGAAGAAGCTTCTGAGCCAGCCTGAGGTGCACATTTGAGATCCTGTTAGAAGACATCAGGTTGGAGGGAGGGAAGGAGGGAGGGAGAGAAGAAGGGAGGGAGGGAGAGAAGAAGGGAGGGAGGGAGGAAAAGAGAGTGGGAGGAAGAATAACTGGAAAAAGAAGTCTCCTAAGGATACTGTGTACATGTAGAATTACAATTAATTATTGGATTTCATTTGGGGAGTTTTAAAGCTATAAGGCTAGTTGCAGAGATGTATTGGATAGAATTTAATGATATAAAGTTGGCTAGAAAAAAAATGCTTTCTCAAATTGGACACCGGTGGCTAATGATTGCAATCTTAGCTGCTCAGCAGGCTGAGGATCATGGTTTGAAGCCAGTCTGGGAAAGAAAGTCTGTGGCCTCATCTCCAATGAACTACTCAGAAAAACCTGCAAGTGCTACAGCTGCTTATTAGTAGAGCACTAGTCATTAGTCGTGCACATGAAGAGGCTCAGGGACAGTGCTCTGGCCCTGAGTGTCAGCCCCAGGACCAGAGAGGAAGAAGACGATGACGAGGAGGAGGAGGAAGAAGAAGATGAAGAAGAAGAAGAAGAAGAAGAAGAAGAAGAAGAAGAAGAAGAAGAAGAAGAAGAAGAAGAAGAGGAAGAGGAAGAAGAAGAAAAATGCTTTTCTGGATGAAAAATGATATGACAGTCCTCCCACAGCCCAACCTCATAGTGCCTGCCCCATCTCTCTACCCTATTACTCCTGGTCACTGTATTAATTGCCCTTAAATTAATCAATTTCAGGGAGACAGCCATGGCTTTGCTGTCTGTTCCCCTCAATGCTCAGTACAGACAGCAGCAGTATGGAAGAACTAATGGATGCTAAATGCTCATTTCTCTTCCCTCTCATTCCACTGACCATCCAGGACAGGACTTGGCAGATTTGTTGAGATGAAAATGAAAAAGTGCTGTGCTTAGCCAGGCATGGTTAGCTCATGCTTGTAAAACCCTAACAACTCTGGAGGCTAAGATCTGAGGATCACTGTTCAAAGGGCAGAAAATTTGCCCTTCTTCCTTTTCTTGTTCTTCTTCTTGTTCTTCTTCTTCTTGTTCTTCTTCTTCTTGTTCTTCTTCCTCCTCCTCCTCCTCCTCCTCTTCCTCCTCCTCCTCCTCCTCCTCTTCTTCTTCTTCTTCTTCTTCTTCTTCTTCTTCTTCTTCTTCTTCTTCTTCTTCTTCTTCTCCTTCGGTGGGTCATGGGGCTTGAACTAGACCTGGGCTCTTCAGCTCAAGACTGCTGCCCTACCCTGGGCCTGGGCACTGTCCCTGAACTCTTTAGTTCAAGGCTACCACCCTACCCTTAAGCCAAGCCCCACTTCCCGTTTTCTAGAGGTTAATTGGAAACAAGAGTCTCAGGTCCTTTTGTGGCCAGACTGGCTTTGAACCTTGATTCTCAGATCTCAGCCTCCTGAGTAGTTATGATTACAGGCGTGAGCCACCATGCCTGGCCATTGTCATTCTTATCTCCAATTAATTACAAAAAGCCAGAAATGGAGCTGTGGCTTTGAGCACGGATGTTCAGAGTTCAAGCCATAGAAATAGAAGAAAAAGAGAGGGGAAAGGGAGAGAGAAGGGGGGGGGGAGAGAGAGAGAGAGAGAGAGAGAGAGAGAGAGAGAGAGAGAGAGAGAGAGAGAGAGAGAGAGAGAGAGAGAGGAAGGAAGGAAGGAAGGAAGGAAGGAAGGAAGGAAGGAAGGAAGGAAGGAAGGAAAGAAAGAAGGAAGAGAAAGGCTGTGCTTCTTCAAGGAGTACCTCCTGCCTAGCCTCTTGGGTCCGGGGAATCAAACTGCCTAGTGGGTGGGTTGTTGCCTCTGCGCTTTGCCAAGGGAGGTCAGTAGCTGCTTATTTCAAGCTCCTGTCACTCTATAAATCTTCTGATCATCAGTTCTTCGTAGAACTGTTTTAGGAGGCCAAATCCCAACTATTTTTTTTTTGAGCTGCGTCTCCAGGATCCCACCCACTCTCCTGCCACTGCCTTAGTGCCTTGATGTTTGTCAAAATTCTCACTCGTAACTGGGCTCTTCTTAGCCTCTTGCTCTGTCCCACTCTACTTTTTGGTCAGCAGCCAGAGATAGTATCATCAAAGGTTTGTAAAATCATTTGAAATCTTTTAGAAGATTCCCATACTCCCTAAAAACTAAGATAAGATCAATTTAAATATTTGGCATGAGGTTCAAGGTGTTTTACAACCCGCTCCAAGGTCCCTCTTCCTGGCCCCTCTGTCATCATCTGCCCAGGCAAAGTTCCTGTGTTGTGTTAAAGAGCTTCCTCTGGAAGGATGGTATAATTTGCTGCCAGAAGTCTCATCTGCTGCCTGCCTTTACCTCTCCTCTTTCACCTGAAGACTCATCTTCAGACTTGACCTGAAATGACAGGTCCACACCACTTGTTCAAGACTGTATTAAGCCATTTGTTGGTGACTCACACTGAGATTATAATCTTAGCTACTCAGGAGGCTGAGACCTAAGGATTGCAATTTGAAGCCAGCTGGGACAGAAAAGTTCCCATGAGACTATCATTACCAGAAAACAGGAATGGTGCTGTGTCTCAAAATGGTAGAGCACTAGCTTTGAGCAAAAGAGCTGAGGGATAGCATCCAAGCCCTGAGTTCAAGCCCCACAACTCAACGCCCTAAAAAACACTTACCAGGATGGGAACGATCACAACTGACATTCAAAAAATCCAGACCACCATGAATAAGTACTTCCAGGGCTTATATTCCATGAAGCAGGAAAATTTAGTAGAAATGGATGATTTTTAAATAAACACAGGCTGCCCACATTGAACCAAGAAAAGATAAGCCAACTGAACAAACCAATTACATACAATGAAATAGCGGAAGCAATCAGAAACACACAACTAACAACAGCCCAGGCCCAGATGGTTTCACTACAGAATTTTATGAGACCTTTAAAGATGAGTTAATACCTATACTCTTGAAACTCTTCCAAGAAATACAAGCAGAGGGAGCCATCCCAAACTCATTCTATGAAGCCAATATCACACTCAACACCAAAGCAGGGAAGGACCCAACAGAAAAAGAGAACTACAGACCAACTTCTCTGATGAACACAAATGCAAAGCTTCTCAACAAAATACTAGTCAAAAGAATCCAGAGACAAAGTAAAAAAAAAATTATACACTATGATCAAGTAGGCTTCATCCCACAAATGCAAGACTAGTTTAACATTTGCAAATCAATTAATGTAATACATCATATTAATAGAGCTAAGGTTAAGAATCATATGATAATTTCACAGGATACTGAGAAGGCATTTGACATAATATAGCATCGATTCATGTTGAAAACACTAGAGAAAATAGGGATAAGCGGTATAGTCTTTAAAATAATTAAAGCCATATATGACAGAACTACAGCTAGTATCATACTAAATGGAGAAAAACAAGAACCATTTACCTTAAAATCAGGAACAAGACAGGGATGCCCACTCTCTCCACTTTTCTTCAATATAGTACTGGAACCCTTAGCCAGAGCAATAAGGCAAGAGGAGGACATCAAAGGGATCCACACAGAGAAAAAAGAAATCAAATTATCCCTACTTGCAGATGATATGATCTTCTACCTGAGTGATCCAATAAGCTCCACTACCAAACTCTGAGACCTAATAAGCCACTTTGGTAAAGTGACAGGATACAAAAATCAACCTTCAAAAATCAATAACCTTTCTGTATGCCAACAATACACAAACAGAAGGCCAAATCAAGAAAATGATCCCATTTGTAATAGTTTCCCCCAAAATAAAATATTTAGGAATTAACCTACCCAAGGATGTAAAGGAATTATTTAATGAAAACTATAAAAGCCTAATGAATAAAATCAAATGGAAAACATCTCATGCTCATGGATAGGAAGAATCAACATTGTGAAAATGGCAATACTGCCAAAATTGATATACAATTTCAAAGCAATTCCCCATCAAAATCCCAAGGATATTCTTTATGGAAATAGTGTAATTGAAAGGTTCATATGGAACAACAAAAGACCTAGAAGAGCCAAAACAATTCTAGGCAAAAGAGCAATGCAGATGGTATTACAATACCAGACTTCAAGCTCTATTATAAAGCCATAATAACAAAACAGCATGGTATTGGCACAAAAATAGACCAGAAGATCAAGGGAACAGAATAGAAGATCCAGAAATAAAATCACATACCTATAGTCAACTTATATTCGACAAAGGAGCCAGAGATAAACTGTGGAATAAACACAGCCTCTTCAATTATTGGTGGTGGGAAAACTGGACAGTCACATGCAGAAAACTAAAAATTGATCCCAGCCTGTTGCCATGCACAAACATTAACTCAAAATGGATCAAAAACTTCAATGTCGGACCTGAAACTGCTACACCATAGAGTAGAAGAGACATTGGAACTCATAGGCACAGGCAAAAACATTCTGAACAGAGTCCCAGGGTCACAACAGAGTGGAGAGAGACTGGACAAATGGGACTACCTAAAAATAAAAAGTTAATGCACAGACAAAGACATAGCTACTAAAGTAGAAAGACACCCAACCAACTGGGAAAAGATATTTACCAATAATACATCAGACAAATGCTTAATATCCAACATCAACAGAGAACTAAGAAACTAATCCCCACTTCTCAAACCCAACAAACCAGTTGCTAAATGGGCAAGGGAACTAAAGAGAGACTTATCAGAGGAAGAGGTAAAAATGGCAAAGAAATATATGAGAAAATGCCCATCATCCATGGTCATAAAGGAAATGCAAATAAAACAACCCTGAGATACCACCTTACCCCAGTCAAAATGACCAATATTCTGAACTCAGACAATGACAAATGCTGGCAGGGATGTGGAGAAAGAGGAACCCTACTGCACTGCTGGTGGGAATGTCAACTAGTACAGCCACTCTGGAAGGCAGTTAGGAGGTTCCTCAAAGAATTAAAAATAGACCTTTCCTATGACACAGCCATACCACTCCTGGGCATCTACCCTGAGTATCCTAACCCGGGATATGATAAGGACACCTGCTCAGCCATGTTCATCGCTGCACTATTCACAATAGACAAGCAATGGAAATGACCCAGATGCCCCACTACAGATGAATGGATACAAAAAAAATGTGATACATATATACAACGGAATTCTACATAGCCAACAGACAAGATTACATAATGGCATTCGCTGGGAAGTAGATGAAACTAGAGCAAATGATGTTGAATGAGATAAGCCAAGACCAAAGGAAGAAAAGGCGCATGGTCTCCTTAATATGTGGATATTACATCCAAACAGTACAAGCGTGATGACTCAATACTCAGACACTCAAGGTCATTGACATGAACTTGGAGATATAAATATAAGTATATAGACATCTAAATCTATAATGGGATATATACTCTATAGACATATTGATATATTATATAGATCGATACACAAAGACTCAGCTTAATTTTAATTTTTTTTTGTGGGACATGGGGCTTGAACTCGGCCTGGGTGTTGTCCCTGAGCTCTTCAGTCCAAGGCTACCACCCTATCCTTGAGCCAAGCCCCATTTCCCGTTTCCAAGAGGTTAACTGGAGATAAGAGTCTCAGGTCCTTTTGTGCCTGGGCTGGCGTTGAACCTTGATCCTCAGATCTCAGTTAATTTTAATTTTGTTCTTAAATTTATGTGCCAGTGATTACATATAAAGATTCCATTCTTGAATATTTATTTGTTAAACTTGACAGTTGAAATGTGATATAAAATATCAGTGTTAACAATGGAATTCTATGCTGCTGTCAGAAAGAATGACATCACCCCATTTGTAAGGAAATGGAAAGACTTAGGAAAAAATCATATTAAGTGAAGTAAGCCAGACTCAAAGGAACTTAGGCTCAATGGTTTCCCTCATTTGTCATAATCAGTAGAAACATTGGGCTCTCATAGCAGAGATTTGCAATAGAGCAAAACCTAGATACATAAGGCCATATAGTATGACGCTAAATGAAAGGACCACCAGGATATTGAAACAAAAGCCATATAATGAGTGATTGTTGTCCTTAATGTACTATGTTATCTCTCATCTCTTTTGCTGTCCCTTGGTTATCTCATATTGTTACAGTATCTCACTTTGTTATCTGATATATTGGATATATTTGTATTTGGTTATTTGAAATTGGATAGGGAAGGGGGAAAACAAGATGAGGGGTGGAGGTGGGGGGAGGGAAATGGGGACCAAGACATGAGAAAGGGTATCAATGTATGTGAATTAATGCACCTTCTATCTGGCGAATATAATGTAACCCTTCTATTAATTACAATAAAAATATATTAAAAAATAAGTGTTAATAAAATCTTTTAATAAAAACAATGTACCCACCACCTGATAAATGTAACTGTATCCTTTCTGTACATTACTCTAACAGTAACATTAAATTTAAAAAGTAAAACAACATTTACCAGGGAACAGAAGCATGGCCTAGTGGTAGAGTGATTGCCAAGCATTCATGAAGCCCCAGGTTCGATTCCTCAGTACCACATACATAGAAAAAGCCAGAAGTTGTGCTGTGGCTCCAGTGGTAGGGCTCTGGCCTTGGGAAAGCCCACGGACAGTGCTCAGGCCCTGAGTTCAAGTCCCAGGACTGGCAGATAATAATAATAATAATAATAATAAATAATAATAATAACAAAAACACCATTGTCAGGTGCTGGCAGAGCATACCTGTAATCCTAGCTAATCAGGAGGTTGAGATTTGAGGTTTATGATTGGAAGCCAGCCCAAGTCTTGGGGCTTGAACTCATGGCCTGGGATCTATCCCTGAGTCTCTTTGTGTTCAAGGCTAGTATTCCAGCACTTGAGCCACAGCACCAATTCCAGCCTTTTTCTGATTAGTTTCCTGGAGTCTCATGGACTTTCCTGCTTGGATTGGCTTCAAACTGCTATCCTCAGATCTCAGTCTCCTGAGTATCTAGGATTTCAGGCATGAGCCACTGGTGCCTTGACCTAGTACATTTCAGTGTGAAATGCCAGGAGACTGGGCAGCCACCAGAAGGCTGGAAGTAATGTGCAGCATAATAGGAGGAAATCTGGGAATGCTAGTTCCAAAGAGAAGACAAGGAAATCAAGTGCTGTGACAGATCCAGTAAAATGAATAATTATTGGGTGGCATAGAAATGTCCTCTCTTTTGATGCTCTTTAAACAATTCAGGTATAATTAAATTAAAGCTCAAAAAATAATTTAGAGAAGCATTCTTTTCATGCTCAGGGATTAGCAGACTTCAGTGTTAGGATGATGAGAGGTTAGAGGTTAAGAACAGAAGCTTGCGCTGAATGAAGTAGCCAGGCCTTGCAATCCCAGCTACTCCAGATAGCAAAATCTGGAGGACTAGTGATTTGAGGTTAGTCCAGGAAAAAATGAGCAGGGGGTTGTGGCGTGACTGCCTGGCAATCATAAGGCTATGAGTTGGAATTCAAGTATCTCAAATACAAACAAACAAAAAAAGAAGTTTGGAAGAAAGGAAAACCAGGTTGGTTTTTTTTTTTTTTTTTTTTTTTTTTTGCCAGTCCTGGGCTTGAGCTCAGGGCCTGAGCACTGTCCTTGGACTTTCTCAAGGCTAGAGCTCTACCACTTGAGCCTCAGCACCACTTCCGGCTTTTTTGTATGTATGTGGTACTGAGGAACCGAACCCGGGTCTTCATGCATGCTAGGCAAGCACTTTAACCACTAGGCCAAACTCCCGGCCCCAACCAGGGTTTTTTTTTGGGGGGGGGTTATTGTCTTTTTTTTTAATGTTATCTTGGATAATTAGGCTATGGACTGTCATAATTTTCTTCTGTAAAATATGTACAATAATGATGGTCCTTGGTACTTAGGCTCTTGTGGATATTATTCAGACATGACTGTGGTAAAGGACTTACTGGGGTGTCTGGCTTAAATGCTCATGAAATTTTTGTCCTATTCCATAGATAATAGGATGACACACATAGGTACATGATTCTCTACTGTTTCTGCCTGATAGTTTACATAACAGAAAAAGACCCCACTGCAGTTGAATGTGTGCTTTAACTAGAGAAAAAGAGATGATATCATTGGTGTTTTGAAGGTAAAATGGTGATCTTAGCATAAATTGAACAACTGGTTAAAAAAAAATCTCTGAAACAAACATTCCAGCTGAACAAAGGAATGCACACCTAGCTGACACAGAGAGGAGAGGAGTATTTTTCTTTATAATGTCATGACTTAGTTATGTTCATTACTATTTTATAGACACCAAACCCCTGAATTAGGTTATCATGAACATCTACTTTGGCTTTGTGCCCCATTGACAAGAACAATTTTGGTTGAGCTTTTCACTTGCTTTCCATATGCAAGCAAATAAACACCTAGTATTTATTAGAGCCTCCTGACCCTGAGATGCAGCCACAAACTCAAATCAAAACAAAAGGCCCACACCACTGCCACACATCTGGCAACCAGACACTCCCATTACATCTCAGCTGACTGGAAAGTTCCTTAAAAGCTGGAAACTTGTTTTATAGACCTCCTCAAACCCTAGAACAAAGGAAAGGCATGGGCTGGGTACTCTGTAGATTGAAAGAAAGGGAAAAATACAGTTGGATGCTAGCTGGGCTCAAGTCTGTAATCCTAGCTACTCAAGAGGCTGAGATATGAGGTCCTAGTTTGAAGCCATTCTAGCAGAAAAGTTCAGTGAACTACTCAGTAGCCGGAAGTAGAGCTGTGGCTCAAGTGATAGAGTGCTTGAGCAAAGAAAGCTGAGCACTGGCACAATGATAATAGTAATGATGATGATGAAGATGAGGGTAGTAACCCACTTCACGAATTGGCAAATAGACAGAGGCTGAGCCCCAGGGAAAGCCCACCGCCCGCCCCGCCCACCGCCCGCCCCGCCCACCGCTCGCCCCGCCCACCGCTCGCCCCGCCCCTCGGCGGCCGGCAGGGGGCGCGCAGGCTCCACTCCAGGGCCTCCGTTTAGCGTCTCCCTCTCTGGTCGTCGGGCGCCAAGGGTTGCGCGGAAACGCAAGGAGACAGCGCCGGTCACTCCCGACAGCCGCTGTTGGTTCCGGATCTCCAGGGCGAGCACCCAGCCTCGTCAGGTACGACCGAGGCCCGGCGCGGCGGGCCTCCCGGTAGGAGGCTCAGCCCTAGGCCTTGAAGCCCTCCGTGTCTGGCGACCCACCCAGCTCGGCGCCCTCCTCTCCCCACCTCAAAACGCAGAGAGGACAGGGCCTGGCCGAGGGGCGCCCACCGAACCCCGACGGCTTTCCGAGAGGGGGCAACGGCCGACCCCCCAGGACGTGCCCACCAACACCCAGGAACTGTGGCTGCACGCGCCCCCAGGGGGAGTACAGCCACGTCACCCATGTCACCACAGGAGGCGTTAGGGGCGGGGCCGGGCACCCCCTTGGACGCCCTTCCCCCCCAGCCCCGCTCTGGCTTCCCCTGGGGCCGCCCTGCTCTATATTCCATGCACTTCCCAGGTGGTGGTACCGTCCAGTGGTCACTAAGCGTGGAGAGGGTGGTGGGGCTGCCCCAACCCAAAGGATGGTTTTTTCCTCAACCTGGTTTTACAGAGGAGCAAGTTGAGAGAGTTGAGGAGCAAGTTGAGTTTCTAGAGAACTCAAAAAAGGGCCTTGCTTCTGCTGGAATTAAGAATTGCTGTGGAAAGTGTTTCTGTCCAGCTCACTGTGTGCTCACCAAGCAGCAGGTGGTGGAAAGCGGAGGAAGGGTAGGCTCAAGGAGGGTTGGCAGGTGTTTAAAGGGACAGACTCATCTAGGGATAGAGGATTTCTGTCCTGCTAGAGCTGAGGACTTGGGATAGAGATGGTGGATGGAGTGGTGGAGGAGCAATTAATTTGTGGCCGTCGTTTGAGTTGTCAGTATAATGAAGGGTTTTAAAGAGGTGCCTGCCTCCCTAGGCCTTTTGTGAAGCATGCCCAGGATTCTCCTGATACCCACAGAATACCTTTTATTTACTGATTTTTTTCTTTAACTATATTTACCTTTTTTGGGGGGGGAGGAGAAGGGGAAGGTATTTTCAGCATTTGAACTCAGGGCCTAACATAATGAAATTTGCAATCAACCATGTTGAAGTGTGTTTAACAGTTAAGTGTATTCACATTGTGGTGGAGTAGACGGATGGCCACCACTTTTTCCCCTTGATATTCTGAAACCATGCCAGGAAAAGAAGTCTCCATTCTTCCTACACCTAGCTGCTCACTTACTATTTCTGTAAATTGACCACATTTAATTTCTCCTTTGCATGGAATCATTCTGTACTTGACCATGCGTGTGTGTGATTAGTGTATTTTAGTTTGTATAATGTGTTCAAGTTCCATTTATATTATATTCCCTTTTAAATCTAAATATTGTTCCTTGTATGTAGGTGCCACATTTTAGTTATCCGTTCAACTCCTTCACTTGAAGTATACTATAATAGAGAGGAAAATCCATTTATCATAATTCAGCTTGCTAAGTGTTTACGAAGTGCACTTTGCCACTATCCCAGGAGCCCCTTAATGTCTTACTCCCATACCAAAGATAACCACACTTTCGATTTCTTTTTGTTCTTTTTTCAGTGCTGGGGATTAAACCCAGGGCCTTGTACTTGCTAGGCAAACACTCTATCTTTCAGCTGTACCTTAGCCTACACAGAACAGTTGCACCTGCTTAATCTATGGGTTTGTGGGGGCCATGTGGGGTATGTTCAGGGAATTAAACTTTCTTTTTAAAATATATTTTTATTGTAATTAATAGAAGGGCTACATTGTAGTCACTAGATAGAAGGTGCATTACTTAACAAGCATTGCTACCCCTTCTCATGTTTTTGTCCCGGGGCCTTAAACTTTCTTTCAGCTTCTTTGCTTATAGCTGGCATTTTATCACTTGAACCATGCCTCCAGTTTGACTTTTTTTTTTTTTTCTAATTGAGGCTCATGGAGTTCTCTGTCTGATCTGGCTATCAACTTCAGATGTCAGCCTTCTGAGTAGCAGCTAGGATTATAGATGTGAGCTACTAGTGCTTGGCTACCTGCTTTACTTTTTGTGTTGTTTGTTTTGGTTATGGGGGCTTGAACTCAGAGACTGGGTCCTGTCCATGAAATTCCTTGTTCTGAGGTAGAGCTAGAGCTCTACCACTTTGAGCCACAGCTCCACTTCTAGTTTTCTGGTGGAGATAAGAGTCTCATGGACTATCCTGCCTAGGCTGGCTTGGAACTAGGATCCTCTGATCTCAGCCTCCTGAGTAGCTAGGATTATAGGCTTGAGCCATTAGAGCCTGTCTCTGCTTTGTTCTTTGAAACTTAAATCTAAGTTCAAGTATTAATCTTGCGAAAGCTCTGCTTTGCTGTGGTGGTATTAGGGTTTGAGCACAGGGCCTCCTGCTGCTATGTAAGTAAGCACTGTACCACTGGGCCCTACAGCCCCAGGACCTTTGCTTTTCATTTGTTTCTCAGGTAGAATCTGGTGTTTTTCCTCTCTGGGTCAGCTTCAGACAACGGTTATCCTACTTCACAGACAAGTATGGACTCTTTTTAAGACAGGCCATGCTTACTTTTTGCTATCAAGTTGCTATCAAACTTTGATCCTCTCAATCTCTGCCTCCCAAGTAGCTGGGATTACAGACATAAACCCCTACATCTGCCTCTGTTCTAGAAATGTGTCCTACACACACACACACACACACACACACACACACACACACACACACATACATACACATACACA
The DNA here is from genome assembly GCF_031878675.1 of Megascapheus bottae. NCBI lineage: Eukaryota > Metazoa > Chordata > Mammalia > Rodentia > Geomyidae > Megascapheus > Megascapheus bottae. The sequence continues at coordinate 84,030,974 of NC_143510.1, forward strand.
CGTGCAAGCATGCATGCACACACGCACACACACTATGGACATCTGCTCTTTATGAGGGATTTTGTTAAGATTATATACCAAGGTGCATATACTTTGATCAAATCCACTCAACGACTGTTAGACCCTTAGACATGGTCTTTTTTTTTTTTTCTAAATTCCTTGCCTTTCTTTCACTGCTCTCACGTACATTTAATGTATATAATGAAACAAAATCACATGATTATTAATTAGATATAAGGCACAATCTTTTTTTTAATATTTTTTATTGTAATTAATAAAAGGGTTACATGATATTTGCCAGATAGACGGTGCATTAATTCATGTACATTGATACCCTTTCACAAGACATGGTCTTTTGAGTATCACTTATGAGCACCCTAGAAGCCACCTTCTCCGAGTACTATTAAGAATCTATTTACCATAGTTAGTTAAATGCTGGACTATATGATATTTTCTCATGTAGGATGAGGTGGCACAGTTTCAAGAAACGGATATCTTAAATAAGCAACCAGAATGTAATGTGAGGCATCTTACAATCTGGCCCAAGTTGCTAATGAGGAAGACTGTCTCGCTTGAATGCGTCTGCTACAAAACATTTGTTTGTTATTTCTCAGGCATTGGAGACTCACAGGTAAACAAAACATGATCCCAGCCCTTGTAGATGGTACAGTGAAATGGAGAAAATGCAGCGTCATGGTGTGTAATCATAAAAGTGGATGGGTCTGAGCTATTTCAGGAGAATGGCAGGAAGGGTTTAGCATTTCATCTGTATTTCTGCCTCAGCATGTTCCATTTGATTTTAATTAGCTTGTAAACATTTTTTCCTGCTGGAGTGTTGAGAATCAGGAATGTGCCTTGTTTATGACTGTGTCTCCTGTAGTCTTTGGTATACTACCTTACAGTAAGTGGGTCTACCTGGCAAAGGGCAATTTTGCTTCTTTTTGCTGTACTGAGTTCTGAACTCATGGCCTTATGCTTGCTATGCAGGTGCTTTGCAGATAAGCCACAGCTCTAGACCTCTTTTGCACTGGATGTTTTGGAGATAGGATCTGGTTTTCTTCCCATGCCTGCACCTGGACTGTAGTCTCACCTGTTTTTTACTTCCTTTTGTAGCTGTTAGAGCAGTTGTGTGTGTCACCACATCCAGCTTCTTTCATTGAAATGGAGTCTCATGGACTTTTCTGGCCTGGACTAGAACAGTGCTTCACCCAGTATCAGCCTTCCATGAAGCTTGAATGGCAGGTATCTGCCAGCTATTAGGAAAGACTCACTTTTTTTGGGCTTTCTCAAGGCTAGAGCTCTACCACTTGAGCCACAGGACAGCACCATTTTCAGCTTTTTCTATGTATATGTGATTCTGAGGAATCAAACCTGGGTCTTCATGCATGCTGGGCAAGCACTCTACCACTAGGCCGAACTCCTGGCCCCAAGACTCACAGACTTTGAACTGTGATTCTTCCAGTCTCAGGCTCCCGAATAGCTAGGTATGAGCTACTGGAACCTGGAAAAGGAAAATTTTTCTTTTTAAAATGAGTAATACCCCAAATACTGATGCTATGTTAAACCAGTAAGGAACAGAGAGTGTTTCCCAAAGGGAAGTCCAAAGGTCACAATGACTTACATTCAGGCTGGGGATATTTAAGTTAAAAATTAATTTTCCTGATCTCAGTCTCCAGGATTGGGCCAAGACACAGCATTTGGAAGCCTCGGGTAATCCAGTCAGAACCAAAGTGTGGGAACACTGCAGTGAGGTGCTTCAGTCAGTCAGCCCATCTTTTTCAGGGCAGAGTACCAATCCTCAGCAGTAGGGCTGAGGCTGGGTTACAGAGAACAGTTGGGGATCATGGAAGCTGATCACTGAGTTCTGAGTCTGAGACAGGAAGAGGAAATAGGGAACTGGGGGTAGAGCCAAAAAGCCTTCTGTATTGCTAGGGATTTCCATTCACTTGTTAGTATTGCATGCTTTACTGGGTGGTTGTGGAAAGAGATATTTGTTTCTTAATGGGAGTCCTGGGGCTTGAACTCAGGCCTAGGTTTTGTTTCTGAGCATTTTCGCTCAAGGCTAGTGCTCTACCACTTGAGCCACAGCTCCACTTCCAACTTTTGATGACTAATTGGAGTTAAGCATCTCACAGACTTTTCTGCCTAGGCTAGCTTCAAACCTCGATCCTCAGATCTTGGCATGAGCCACAGGCACCCAGCTAACAATTATGTTTTTAATGATGAAATTTTAACAGAAGTCTGTCCATTATTTGGCTCTTCATGCTGAAGTGTTTACTTCTTTGTATTGGTATCTGTATTTGCATAAGTATTATTCTTTACTTTTTTTTTTTTGAGACAAGACTTCAAATCTATAGCCCAGGCTGGCCTTAAATGTCATCTGGGGTGGCCTTGAACTTTTTTTTTTTTTGGCCAGTCCTGGGCTTGAGTTCAGGGCTTGAGCACTGTCCTTGGACTTTCTCAAGGCTAGAAGAGCTCTACCACTTGAGCCATAGCACCACTTCATTTTTTTTCTATGTATGTGATACTGAGGAATTGAGCCTGGGTCTTCAGGCATGCTAGACAAGTACTCTACCACTAGGCCAAACTCTTGGCAGCCTTGACCTTTTTATTCTACTGCCTTAGTGTATGCCATCAATTCTGGCTTCAAACTTGTAAACTACTTTGTTGTGAAAGTATTTTTCATTGACTGATTGATTGATTTAAGTTCTGGAAGAAGGAATCACTAATCTGGATGTGTTGTCTTTTCTCTTACAAAGCATCAGAGAGCATGTGCTGAGCTCTCTGTCCACCCTGGTAGCAACTAGTCTACCCATCTGTAACTGTAAGTGTCTAACAGAGAGCACTAGTGAATGCTAAAAACAACTTATCTATTTAAATGATAGTGTAGTGGTTTTCACCTTTCAACTTTCAGATGTGTTCACAATCTTATAAATGTGCTACCAACTTGGATTCATGCATGAAAGACATTTTTTTTTTTTGCCATGAGTGAGTGTGTTTGTAGGAGGTGTGCATACACACACTTAGAAGTGTTCCCTTTCATATCTGGTAGAGGAAACACTGAGCTGAGCATCAGGTGGAGAAATAACGTGGGAGGAGAACCAGAGGCCATAGGTGAGGACAGTTGATAAGCCATAGGGAGTGGCAGGGTCTGGGGTGAGCTGAGGGGCCAGCAGTCAGCTTCCCTGAGCCGTGTGGGAGCCCTACCCATACTGGTTTTTTTTTGTGCCCTTTTCCAGTGTGCAAATGTTAGTAACAGTTGAATTAAACCACAAGATGTATAGAACAAGGATAAGCTGGCACATGTCAACATGTCATGGCAGTGTGGCAGTGGCGGGGCAAGAGAAAGTCCCTGTGAACCTATAGGAGGAGTAGTAGAACAGAGAGTAGTTTTTTTGTCAACACTGTGCAGAGAACTGGTTGTGGACAATGTGTCAAATGTGTCATTACACATGTTAAATGAGGTTTTCAAAGCATTAAAATAAATATGTGTAAAACTTTACTCCTTTATTAAATTCATCAGTAAAAGGAAGGAACCAGTAGGATGGCAAAAAAGAATTCAAGATATGGAGATTTACATAGTTAAGGAAATGCTGAATTGACTTTGCTAGTAGGTACAAAGCAGGTTAATAACCTACAGGATAATAAAACTATAGTCTTTGGGCTTATTAGGCAGAAATGTACCAGTTACTGATAAAGTAGCAAACAGTCCAATCAGATGAACCGTGCATTCCACTAAAGAGTCAAAGGACCTTTACGTGGACTTGTTAAACTATGGCATGGAGAAGACATTCAGACTGTGTCCTCCTTCATTTTCCAAGTTTTGCAATTTTTTTTCCTGAGATGGTGCATATGCACTGTAGTAATGAAATACTGGCTCACTTAATAGTATTTCTGTGGTGGTGTGTTTGCCAGTACTAAGGCTTGAACTTGTCCTTTAGCTTTTTTTTTTTTTTTTTTTGCTCAAGGTTGGTGATCTACCACTTGAGCCACACCATAATAAGAGTCTTATGGAAGCTTTGAGAGGGGAACCAGGGGCCGTAATCCTCAAATCTCAGCCTCCTGAGTATATGTGAGCTAGTTGGTGCTCTTAATAGTATTTTATTATTTCTTTTTGCCAGTCCCAGGGCTTGAACTCAGGGCCTGAGCACTGTCCCTGAGCTTTTTTTATTCAAAGCTAGTACTCTACCCCTTGAACCATGGCTTTTTCTGTTTAAGTGGTACTGAGGAATCAAACCCAAGGTTTCATGCACTCTGCCTCTAAGCCACATTCTCAGCCCTCTTAAAAGTATTTTCAGATGCTTAATTCCCTTGACTATGTTTCCCAGATTCATTTTCCAGTATGTTGAACAGCTTGCAAAAGGCTTAGAATCACTGTGAGCACTGGAGGGCTTGCTGCCTGAAGATCTAGTCACATGTTGCTCCTTGTTGCACTGAGCACTTTACCGCATGGTTGCTTTGAAGTGGGTACAGTGCTCTCCACCATCAAGTTTGTTCTAGGACTAGTGAAGTGGTCTCACCTAGGAGAGCAGGAGTTCGATTTCCACTCTTTGTGTATAGAGAGATGAAGGAGTAAGGGGAGTCAGCAGCTCCCATGCCCTGGTCTAGCTTGTCAGGGATATCATTCCGGTAGAGAGGACAGGAAGTGAGGCTTCATTGTATGGTTCAGTAGGGTTCCCAGAGGTCTTCCAGAATGTCCTCAGGAATTGGCCAGGCTGCTCTGGGGAGGAGGGAGATCCATCCAGGAACTAGAACTAAAGGAAAGCTGAGCTGGAATTTGGCCCTCAGTCAAGCAGAGGGGAACATTCAGGAATCAGTAAGAGGCAGCTGGAGGTAGGGAGGGGTGATAAGTAGGGGAATGCAAGCCTGCCTGGGTCTAGCAGATGGATTGAGGGCAGGGCAGTGGCAGCAGGCTTAAGAAGGAGTGTGGAGGGCAGGGAGTGCTTGCCTAGCATGCAGGAAGACCGGGGTTCGATTCCTTGGTCCCACATACATAGAAACTGTTGAAAGTGGTGATTTGTTCCAGTGGTAGAGCTCTAGCTTTGAGAACAGTGCTTAGCCCCTGAGTTCAAGCCCAGGACTGGCAAAAAAAAAAAGAGTGTGCATAATGTTTATTAACAACAGTGGCAAAATGGACTCTCTGGCCCTTGGTGTGAGCTAAGTAGTGGGAGGTAAGGGGTAGATTTCAAGGTGGATTGTGTAGTTTATGGTTTCTTTCACCTTGGCTAAGAAATTTCCACATTGCTGAATTCCATTTCCATTTGTTGAATTCCCATTGGTTGAGTTCCTCAGCAAACAAGTCACCCACACTGGATGAAATAAAAGGTACTCTTGCCCTGGGGAACGAAGGAACTTCTGCAGGTTTCCCTTGCCCCCTGAGCTGTCCTTTCTCAGGTGCCCCCACCCCCTATCCCACTTGACTTTGCCAGCATCCCTCACTCACGTTTCTAAACATTTTTTTTCTGCTCAGAGCAAATGCCCCTTCCTCTCCTTTTTGCTGGGCAAATACTTCTTGCACAAATGACAGTTTTGTAGCCAGAGTTTGACCTCTGTGAACACTTTTGGGCTCTCCTACCTCTGTTTGAGGACCCTCAGTGTAGTATATTGTGTAGCATAATCTACTATGTTGGCCTTCAAGGGAAGGATGAGAGTCAGATGTTCTTCATGGGATACTACATGGCATGTAGTAGTGGCTCAGTAAATTTCTGATCATGCTGCATCAGCTCATTCTCTCTGCTCTGATTTCTTCCTGGCTATGCTCAACCCAGGAATCTCTTTCTCCTCGGAACTTCTTTCAACCATTTCTTTTGCCTCTGACTTTGAAATGTTACAGTGGGACAACTCACAGAGACAAAACTGCCCTCACTATGAAGGTAAGAGAAGAATGGCATTCAGTAAGGAATTTCCAACACCCCAAATATGATCTTGTGGCTTTTCAAAGACATAGGCCTAAGGTAGTCTCACTAGATTGCATTTACTCTATTTGTTACTAACAATGTGTGTGGTAAATGTTGTTAAAGGTGCTGGGAGACACAAGTAATTATTCCTGGATGAAATAAGCTTTTCATGTCCTTTGTCACTTCTGAGACTTCTTGTGAAACATAGTAAGTAGTTTTTTTTTTTTTTCCTGTCCACAACGATACAAGGACTGGGCCCAGTACTTTAACATGTATTAACTTATTTCATCATGGCAACAAGCAAATGAGGAATCTCAGGCCCAGTGTGGTAAAGGGAAGACAACTAGGGAATGGAGGATGGGGAGCTGGGATTTTGATTCAGGCAGAAAATTTTTTGACAGCTGAGCTACATACTGCCTGTGTAATCTGATGGGAGCCAGGATTCTGCCATCCCCTCAAAGGACTTTGTTTTCCCCTAGAAACAAGCACTTAAAATGCCTTGGAAGACTGCCAGCACCTGGGGGACCTTATCCAGGACTGTTTTAGTCTTATATCTAGTGCCAGGTTAACTCTTGTCCTAGAAACTCTGAGATGCCAGAGCGGAGGTGAGCGGGTTAGGCTATGGCCCGCAGAGTGCTGTAGGCCCACTGACCTTTGCCTGTGATGCTAAGTTGACAGACTCCCCTAATCTTTTCAGGTCTATAAGTTCAGTAACCTATAGACCATAATGTTTTTTTTTGGCCAGTCCTGGGGTTTGGACTCAGGGCCTGAATACTGTCTTCAGGCATTCCTCAAGGCTAGCAAGCTACCATTTGAGCCACAAACCTGGGTCTTCATGCATGCTAGGCAAGCACTCTACCATTAGGCTATGCTCCTTCTACTTTTTTCTGATTTTTTTTATCTGTTGTGGGGCTTGAACTCTGGCCTGGGCACTTTCCCTGAGCATTTCAGCTCAAGGCTATCACTCTACCACATTGAGCCACAACTCCACTAGAGCATAATCTTGAAACCAGAGGACTTCTGTTGAATCCAAGTGCTACCTCAGATTTCTGGAACAGAGTTTTGTTCCAGAGCCCTTCTGAGCCTTAGTTTCCTCCCTTGCCCATGTAAAATGAATAGATGAACAGTAAATGCTTTCAAGCTGTAAAAGTCTCTAGGTCTGACTCACAGAAAGTTCTACATTAAGCCTCTAAATGTAAGCATAAGAAATGTAATTCCTAATAAAAATACCTAGCATTGGGGGTGGGGGAGAGGGAATGGGGACCAAGACATGAGAAAGGGTATCAGTGTTTGTGAAGTAATGCACCTTCTATCTGGTGAATGTAATGTAACCCTTCTATTAATTACAATAAAAATATATGACAAAAATACGTAGCATTTTATAAGATTACACAATATGCAGGGTAATTCACATGTATTATCTAAGATACTTTTCTCCTGTTTTGGCTGCTGAAATGCACAACTGAGTAACTGCTAAGGTTTAACTCAGTCTCTTCTTTTGGTGTGGGCAAGTCAGTAACTTGGCATGGAAGAACTTATTTTGAAGAATTATATTAACATTCAAAATACTGTTATTTGTATTTGAAAATGATTTTTCACTCTTTGTAAGAGTGAAAAAACCCTTTTAAAGCTCAAAAACTGTCCCAGTGTTTCCCCCATAGCACTTAAAAGTCCTATGTCCTTCTTAGTTTTGGCATCAGAAGTCTATCTTCATGTGCTGTGAACTCTTTGCCTTGTGTTGCCACAAGTACTTCTGTTTTACTTTTCCAGCATGTCACATACCTTGTATACTTTAAAAAAGCACAGTCATGCTGGGCACAGTAGTTCACACTGGAAACCCTGGCTACTTGGTGTAAGCTTTGCCAGAAAGGAGAGGAAACCCACCTCATGGTTCAGGCAGAAAAGAGTTTATTGGGGAAGAGCATACTGGGAGGCAGCCCAAGATGGAGGCATGCAGAGACATAGGGAGAAGAAAAGAGAAGAAAGAGAGGGGACTTGTGTTGACCCTGATTATATAGAGAAAGGTGGGAGGCAAGACTAAGAAGATGTGCAAATGATCTCAGAGCCTGGGGAACCTCTTACTGTCCAAGGGAGGCATGAGCAGGGCAGTCCTGGGTGTGACCTCAGCAGATGAGGAAGTGACCTCAGTCTGGAGTCCTTTGCAGACTCATACTCAGATGACTGACAGTCAGGTGATTATTGGTTTCAGACAGGTGAAAAGGAAGTGGAGAGGGGCTGTTCTCCTGGGCAGACCTAATACTTGGGAGGAAACCAGAAGAATAGAGGTTTGAGAGCAGGCTGAGGAGAAAAAAGTTCACAACACCCTGTATCATCAATAAAAAGCTGAGCATGGTGGCACCAGCTTGTCATCATAGCTATGTGGGAGGCAGAGACAGGAAGGATGAGGCCAGACCAGGCCAAAACAAACCCAAAGGAACAGGATCCTCTCTCTCTCTCTCTCTCTCTCTCTCTCTCTCTCTCTCTCTCTCTCTCTCTCTCTCTCTCTCTCTCTCTCTCCTCTCTCTCCCCTCTCTCTCTCCCCTCTCTCTCTCCCCCCTCTCTTTCTTTCCCTTTCTCTCTCTCTCTCTCTTTCCCTTTCTCTCTCTCTCTCTCTCTCTCTCTCTCTCTCTCTCTCTCTCTCTCTCTCTCTCTCTAACAGAAGCAAAAAAACAAGAAATAAACAAGGCTTGGGATTGAGATTTGGCTCAATTGGTAGAGCTCTCGACAATGAGAAAAGTGTCAGGTACTGCGCTCAAGTCTTGTTCTGTTAGCATTCTCCCCACCTCGGATCCTCAGCCCCTCCCAGCAAATCTCCGGAACAGCTTGTAGCCTCCAGCTGCAACTGTGGAAGGCACCCCTCTGCTCCCAGACCTGAACCCCATCCTGCCCAGTTATTCCTTTCGGGATAGGTGGGCACTCCTACTCTCCACCCAGACCTAGCAGAGTACTTCCTACTGCCAGCCCCGTGGTGACTAGGGGCGCAGCTGCCATGTTTCTCCTTCCTTGGTGGGGGAAGATGGCTGTACCAATAAACCTCCTTATAATTCTTCTGTGCGTGACTGTTTCTGGGTGGTCCTCTGGAATAGTTGCCTATGGTCTCAGGCAAAGAAAGAAAGAGAAAGGAAGGAAGGAAGGAAGGAAGGAAGGAAGGAAGGAAGGAAGGAAGGAAGGAAGAAAGAAAGAAAGAAAGAAAAAAGAAAGAAAGAAAGAAAAGCAAAAAGAACTGGTAGAGCACCCGGCTAACCAGCTCAAGACCCTGAGTTCAAACCCCACTGCTGTCAAAACAAACAAAAATCCCTCCACGTATATAATCATCTTTGCCTTCAGTTTATATATTACATCATGCTTGTTTAAGCTTCCCACTTCTTAGGTTTTTATGGAAAAACTTCTTACTTGAGGAAGTCTTATTAAATCCAAATATAATATTTGATGTGTCTTGTGGGTTAAATAAAATACTGTTAAACATCATTGCTTTATTGAAAGGGATCTTCTGAGAGGCTGATGTGTTTATGAAGCTCTTTACCTTTGAGCTGAATAGTTTCCTTAAGGGGTAATGGGACCCACAGAAATCCTGGATTTCTTCTAGTTTCATGAGTCGGTGTGCTTTTATCTGTAGGCAACAGTCAAAGCATGCATGTGACAAACCTGCACACCCAGAAGCTATGTCAGTAGGTAGAGGGGAGTCCTATAAAACTTTTTATCATCACACTTGAGATGATTTTGTTACTTGTTGATGTCAAAAATTCAAGTTCTAACAAGTAGTAGTTTCAGTATGTGTAGCCTTGCCTCATTTGGGCTCTCTTGGCTTCCTTGTTTCTTAGCTTTGAAGTTCATGAGTCTCTTGTTAGCCCTGAGAGGCACTTGACCTTGACATCATGCACAGAAAACTATAATCAGTGAACTCTAATAATGATTGTCTAATTATTGTCTCCTCAGGGCCACATCACAGAAAACAGGTATTTGTAGCCTCATGCAGTGAAAGGAGGGGAAATGGATGGGTTTGTTCAGTAGTAGGTATCAGAATACATCTTCTTTTCTTCATCTCCATTTGGTTTGAAGAAGTGTGGAATTGGAAATCTCATAGTAAAAACAGTCTTTGTTCTCTTTCAGAGGAGCCTAGACAAGGGGCTGGGAATTTGGCCTAGTGATAGAGTGCTTGCCTAGCATGCACGAAGACCTGGGTTTGATTCCGTGGTACCACATACATAGAAAAAAGCTGGAAGTGGTGCTGAGGCTCAAGTGATAGAGCTCTAGCATTGAGAAAGACCAAGGACAGTACTTAGGCCCTGAGCTCAAGCCCAGGACTGGCAAAAAAAAAAAAAGAGAGAGAGAGAGAATCCTAGACAAGAGCCCAGCTCTACTGTAATATTTGAGAAGTTGGGAACTTGAGTTCAATTCACTTGTTCCAAGGGAAGGTATTTTGTTTTTCTTTTTTAATCCTAGGTGACTAGAGTTTAGCTCCCATTGAGAATGCAAGTCCCAGGGCCAGGAGTTTGGCCGAGCATACACGAAGACCCAGGTTCCATTCCTCCGTACCATATACATAGAAAAAAGCTGGAAGTGGTGCTGTGATTCAAGTGGTAGAGCATTAGCCTTGAGAAAAAGTCCAGTGACAGTGCTTAGGCCCTGAGTTCAAGCCCCACAACTGGCAAAAGAAAAGAAAAGAAAATGCATGTCACATCTTATTTATTTATTTATTTATTTATTTATTTATTTATTCATTCATTCATTCATTGCCAGTCCCGGGGCTTGAACTCAGGGCTTGGGCACTGTCCTTGGGCTTTCTCAAGGTTAGTGCTCTACCACTTGAGCCATAGCACCACTTCCAGCTTTTTTTGCCTATGCGGTACCAAGGAATTGAACGTAGGACTTCATACATGCTAGGCAAGCACTCTACTACAAGGCTACACTCTTGGCCCAAGTAACATATTATTACAATACTTTTGACCTCAAGGACCACCAGAGATTTGCCTATAATATGTTGAGGGCAAGTAGTCCAGGTGCTAACTTTAGAGATAGATTGTGTTGCTGAAGTCATTGGAATTCCATATACATGAAGGAGATAATAAGATCGATCCCAGGGATTCTTATTTGCCAGAGACTGATATATGCAAGATTGGTTGACTTCCAGGTATAAGCTGGGCTACCAGAGACATGACCAAAGGAAACAGAATAAAAGTAAATGAGCCAGACTTTTCTAAACAGGAATACACTCTATGGCTTCTGAGAAAAGTTTAGAAAGATACTCCTGTAGCTAGCAGTTCTAACAGGTAATCTGGCCAACAGAAATGCTGAAAAAAAAATCAATTATAAATGCCATGCTCCCTTTTTCCTTTTTTGCTGCATTTGCTTTCTTTTTTTCTTTTTCTTTTTTTTTTTTGCCAGTCCTGGGGATTGAACTCAGGGCCTACCCTCTGTCCTTGGGCTTTCCTCAAGGCTAGAGCTCTACCACTTGAGCCACAGCACCACTGCTGGCTTTTTTTAATTTTTTTTTAATTTTTAATATATTTTTTATTGTAATTAATAAAAGGGTTACATGATATTTGCCAGATAGAAGGTGCATTAATTCACATACATTGATACCCTTTCACATGTCTTGGTACCCATTACCCTCCCCCCACCCCCGTCTTGGTTTTCGCCCCTTCCCTATCAAATTTCAAATAACCAAATACAAATAAATTCAATATATCAGATAACAAAGTGAGATACTGTAACAATATGAGATACCCAAGGGACAGCAAAGGAGACGAGAGATAACATAGTACATTAAGGACAACAATCATTCGTTATATGGCTTTTGTTTCAATATCCTGGAGGTCCTTGCAATTAGCTTCATACTATATGGCCTTATGTATCAAGATTTTACTCTATTGCAAATCTCTGCTAGTAGAGCCCAAGGTTTCTACTGATTATGACAAATGAGGGAAACCATTGAGCCTAAGTTCCTTTGAGTCTGGCTTACTTCACTTAATATGATTTTTTTCTAAGTCTTTCCATTTCCTAACAAATGGGTCCATGTCGTTTTTTTCTGACAGCAGCATAGAATTCCATTGTGTACAAATACCACAACTTGTTGATCCACTCATCAACTGAGGGACATCTAGGTTGGTTCCATATCTTTGCTATGGTGCAATGAACATTGTTGTGCTAGTGGATTTAGTATGCCCTTGTTTCTGGATGGTTGGGTAAATGCCAAGTAGTGGGATTGCTGGGTCATAGGGGAGTTCTATGTTTAGCCTTTTGAGGCACTGCCATACTGCTTTCCATAGTGGTTGAATGAGTTTGCACTCCCACCAACAATGTAGTAGTGATCCCTCCTGGCCACATCCCCTCCAGCATCTGTTATTATTCGTTTTCCTGATCCTGGCCATTCTAACTGGAGTAAGGTGGAATCTTAGAGTTGTTTTGATTTGCATTTCTTTTATGACCAGAGATGTTGAGCATTTCTTCAGGTGCCTATAGGCCATTTTTGTTTCTTCTTCAGAGAAGACTTTCTTTAAATCTTTGGCCCATCTTTTAATGGGATGGTTGTTACTTTGGAGATTAGTTTTGGAGTGATTCAAATTTTTTGAGTTGTTGATATATTTTAGATATGAGGCCTTTGTCCGTTGTTTGGTCACTGCTGGCTTTTCTCTGTATATGGTACTGAGGAATTGAACCTGGGTCTTCATTTATGCTAGGCAAGCCTCTACTACTAGGCCAAACTCCTGGCTCTTGTCCTGATATTTTTGATTCAAGATGTCATTATTGCAACTTGCAGAAAGTTACTGTATTTGTTTTTTCAGGATAATGTAGGAAGACTTTTCAAAGATTTCTATTTCAAAGGAATGCTTTCCTCATTTGTGTTATTCTGGCCTAGAACAACTGTGCCTTTGGTCCTGATGAAGTCAGATGTGTTGACACAGAGATTTTTCTCATCAATTCTTGTTTTGAAATGACCTACTTGCCCTGAAGCATTTTTGGAGGCTTATCTTAAATAAGAAAGTGACTTTATTGACCTTCACTGTATGTTATTTTATACTGCCTTTCTGAATACCAGTTGCCCCAGTTACTTTAGATTCTTCATGTGTGGGATGTTTTTGTGTTGTCACAGGAATAGAAGATAATGAGGTCTCTCTGAAGAAACAAGTATCACTTACATAAATACCACTTAGATAGCTCTACATAAATGTACAGTCTCTGGCTGAGAGCCATTCAGGTTGGTACTGCCTCTTTTATATCACCTGGCTCTCTGTAGGCTTTTCATGGTGGGGGTCACTGGTGGTGAACAGTCATTTTTAGCAGGTAAAAGTGAATAGTATTAAGTTGGGAACATTTTCCTTGAGTGGGACTTCAAGGATTTAGAGTTAGTCTGTCAAGAAACCCACAGTTCAGAGATCTTGCTTTATCTCTCCAAACAAAAAGAGTTGAATGAATTTCATTGTTTAGTGTAGTCAAAAAGAATTTTGTGAATACTTAACAAATGTAACAGGAGTATATGCAATGTGGCTATGTATAAACTATACAGGAAATACAGGAAAGCCATGCAAAGTTCTATCATATTATATAACTATCATGATCATTTTGGATTTCCTGCTTTATGTTTCTTATATTAAGAATTACAAAATGGTAAATATGCAGTACATAGGAGTTGGTGCCTTGTTTGTTTTTGAATAACAATACACTAAACCATTTCCATGTTTCCCTGACTTTTGAATTATATATAGCCAATAAAATTATTGTAGAATGACCAGGAGTTTGGCCTAGTGGTAGAGTGCTTGCCTAGCATCCACCAAGACCCAAGTTTGATTCCTTGGTAGCACATACATAGAGAAAGCCGGACATGGTGCTGTGGCTCAGGTGGTAGAGCTCTAGCCTTGAGAAGGCCCAAGGACAGTGGTTCAGGCCCTGAGTACAAGCCCTGGGATTGGGAAAAAAAAGAATAGGGGAGCTGCTATTCCCCTGGTTATGGACATTTGCTTCTAACCGCTTCTGGTAGTCAGTGGGGCTATGATGGAATCTTTGGTAATAACTAGTTGAAGAAGAAGCTGAGGCCTAGAAATAGAAAGGGGGAAGCGGGTTGGGAAATACCTAGAAGCTCTTTGCTCTTTGCCTCAGGAGGGAGAAAGACAGCTGAGTCAGGTATAACTTTTGTCCTTATATCCAGAAAGTAATAGATAAGAAAATTAAGAGGAAAGGTCATTTCAATGGCTTACGAACCACAGGGTCAAATTATTCTCCCAAACCAGTATCTTTAACTTAATTTGAAAAATTAGCATACATTAACTGTAGTGTGTGTGTGTGTGTGTGTGTGTGTGTGTGTGTGTTTGCCAGTTCTGGGGCTGGAACTCAAGGCTTGAGCTTTTTCTTCAAGGCTAGCGCTCTGCCACTTGAGCAACACTACCACTTTCAACTTTTCTATTTATGTGGTACTGAGGAATTGAACCAGGCTCTTCATTTGCATGCTAGGCAAGCACTTTTACCACTAGGCCAAACTCCAGGCCCTACGATGTGTTTTTGTATGTATTTCCACACATGTATACAATATATTCCAATCAATCTCATCCTCTCTGTTGCTGTCCCTTACTTTCTTCCCTCTTCCTAAGTGCCGGGGCCAGCCGGCAGCAAACCAGGGTTCGCGGATTGGGATTCCTGAAATAGGGGCAAGGACTAGGAAAAAATAGAAGAGAGACAAACAGATGGAGTTCGGGAGGACTACAGCCCAAGTCAGCGGTCCAAGAAGTCTGTGAGCTCCAGACTGCTGCCTAAGACTGTGTCGTTTATTTTAAGTTCCGACCTTAAATACTCTTCTTAAAACTAGGGAACTGCCAGAGGCTACATTCATACAAAATAGTAAACAAATCACATATAGGATAATTGAGAAAGGATTAACATTGCTTAAAGTCATCATGATAAGAGTTACTTCCTTGTGTATACAGTTGTGTAGGTCCAAGGTCAGGTCCAAGGTCATTGACCCCACAGTCGGTCCCCAACATCTCCCCCGTCTTTCTTTTAAAAGATGCGACTTGCTTGTCTTAGGTTGGGTGGATCGCTGACTCTGCCTTACCCGTCATGGGGAACTTCTTCAGATCAAGCTGAAGGCCCTGTCTTAGGTTGGTCAGAGAGCGTCCCCTCTTATCCCATCCTTGACTGCGATTCCTCTCGGGGGGGGGATTCATCCATCTGGGGCTTAGATCTGCGGAGTTGTTCGATTGGTGACTGTTGCAGATGTGACCATTGGACGGGTACTGGCCATAGGTGTTGATTGGTTCCCAACCATAGCTTCAGTTGTCACTTTACTTGGAGTAGAAACAACAGCAGTTGGCTTGATATTGGCTGTTGGTGGATCTGAAGTGCTGGCAATTCCTCATTCTTCAGAAGCTGCAGTAGTTTTCAACGTGATCTGTCTCTGCTGTTCTGGGACCTTACTAGTAGGTTCTTGAGGCTCTTTTTTCGGCTCTAAGTGCCTCCCTTGATGCTCTCGGAGTTCTCTCTCCAATCTACTGATTCGACCTTCTAAATGGGACTTAAGAGCTGTCATACAATCATCAAGTACATTTTTTTTTTTTGCTAATGTTCCATTCTCCCCCTTCTTTAAAACAATGCAATAATTCAAACCTAAATGATTTTCTTGATTAAACCTTGAACATGTTCACTCACTCATTCACACACATTCATACTCAAAGATTTTAAAGTGCACAAAATTAATATTGGCCATTCATTTTCCGGAAGTTTGTGTCAAGAGAGCTTTGCCAATTTTACTCTTGCAGGTGAGAACCAGGTTCAAAACAAAACTTTAGAAAAAACATAAGGATCCATATTTAAAACTGGTACCAATTTCAAAGACAAAACTGGACAAGAAAAAATATGTAACATGAACAAGACAAAGAAACAGAGACTTTTACACTTAACACAAAAACATGAATTCAGGTCTTTTCCGCATTACTGGATGCATTACTGGAGGGTTGGGGGTGAAGGTCCAGTGGGTCGCTGCTTGGATGACCACTGTCACTCTCCACAATCCGAACATAGCGTTCTGGCAGCCAGCGGGCATCATTTTCTTCCTGTGAGAAAACACATACATGCCCTCTACCCCAGGTTAGAACAGGATCTGGTCCGTGCCAAGCACCAGTTAGGGGATCCTTCCATTTTACTAAGGCAAAAGCACGCTGCTCTCTTTTTTCCCAGAATCGCTGAGCAGCAGATAAATTATTTGAATCCAGATTCAAAAAATTTAAAACAAATAAAGCATGATTAAGTATATTCACAGGGGTAGCGGGATACGACTCTCCTTTCTGTATTTTAGCAATTTGATGTTTTAATAATCCATTAGCTCTCTCCACGATGCCTTGACCTTGAGGATTGTAAGGAATGCCTGTAATATGAGTGATATTATAAGAATGGCAGAAGGACTGAAATGCTTGGCCTGCATAGCCAGGGCCATTATCTGTTTTTATTTGCGAGGGAATCCCCATCACAGCAAAACATCGAATGCAGTGAGAAATACAATGTTTAGTGGCTTCCCCAGCAAGGGGGGTGGCTAGGATAAAATTAGAATAAGTATCTACAGTAACATGAACATATTTTAATCGGCCAAATGATGGAACATGTGTGACATCCATCTGCCAAATGTGATTAGAAAGCAGTCCTCGTGGATTTATACCTAAATGAGGAGCTGGTGAGAAGGGCACACAGTTGGAGCAAGTTTTAACTATTTGACGTGCCGCTTCTCTAGATAATTTAAACTGTCAGCGCAAGGCTCGGCTGTTTTGATGATGGATGGCATGTGACTGCTTAGCAAGTTCAACTTGAGTTAAATAAACTCTGGTGGAAGAATCAGTAACTGCGTTACCCTCACTTAAAGGGCCAGGAAGATTAGTGTGAGCTCGAACGAAGCCAAAAAAACAGGGGTGGTTGCGAGAACAAAGCAAAGTTTGTACTTGGCGAAATTGGGTCTGGATATTGGAGTTAGTAGTTCCAATAAAGGGAACAGTTTCTATGACTTGAAGAGCACGAATTACATATTGACTGTCTGAGTATAAGTTAAAGGGCTCGTCTTGTAACAGGACGAGTGCTTGTAAAACAGCCTCTAACTCTACCTCTTGGGCGGAGGAAAAACCCGTAACCCAAGATTGAGTTTTCCCATTAATGGTCAAAGCAGCCGTTCCATTAGAGGATCCATCTGTAAATACTAAAGCGGCAGAAGATAAAGGCGAGGCCCGTACTATGGAAGGAAATAGGAACGTATGACACGCAGCAAATTGGAGGAGTTTGTTAGATGGGTAGTGATGCAAAATTTTTCCCGTATAATTGGCCCAAGCAATGGCCCAAGAATCGCAATGGGCGAATAGCCAATCTTGTTGTTGTGAATTATATGGGACACAGATAAAATGAGGTTCCTGACCTAAATATTTACGGGAATCCACTCGGCACATATGTATCAGATTAGCTACCAATTCGTAGTAGGGGGTCAGCACTTTGCCGGGTGTTGATGGTAGATAAAGCCATAAAAGTGGGCCATCCTGCCACAATACAGCAGTTGGGGAGTGAGAAGTAGCTAAAATGTAAACTCCCCATGGTTTAGAGTAGTCACAATAGTTCACTTGTTGCTGGGAAATTGCCTTTTCTACGATTTGGATGGCCCTCTCGGCGTCGGGATTTAAATTGCGCAAGGATGTAGGGTTGGTATCTCCTTTTAAGAGATCAAAGAGGGGTTTTAACTCTCCAGTGGACAGCTTTAAATAAGGCCGAAGCCAATTTATATCTCCTAAAAATTGCTGAAAATCATGAAGAGTTCTTAAGTGTGAAGTTTTTAATTGTATTTTTTGGCTTTTAAAATAGTGTGGGCCTAATATATGGCCTAAATACGTAAAAGGGGGATGTTCCTGAACCTTTTCAGCTGCTATTATAAGGCCAAAGCGGCTCAGATCTTGCTTTAGTTGTCCAAAGGCTTGTCGTACGACGGTAGGGTCAGAACAAGCCAACAAGATGTCGTCCATATAATGAACAATATAAACAGAAGAGAATTTTTCACGGGTGGAAGAAATGGCTCTAGCTACAAAACTTTGACATAAAGTTGGGCTATTTGCCATGCCCTGTGGGAGCACAAGCCAATGATATCGCTTCATGGGTTCTTTAAAATTAACAGAGGGGACGCTGAAGGCAAAGCGCTTACAGTCTTGAGGCGCCAGGGGTATAGTATAGAAACAATCCTTCAAATCTATAATAATCTTATAAGTATCTTTTGGGATTGCCATGGGGGAAGGCAAGCCGGGCTGTAAGGCTCCCATCAGTTCCATAGTTGCATTTATCTTTCTCAGATCCTGTAACAGCCTCCATTTACCTGACTTTTTCTTTATAACAAAAATTGGAGAATTCCATGGAGAGTTAGAAGGGGCCACATGTCCCAAGTCTATCTGTTCCTGTACCAGCTGCTGAACTGCAATGATCTTTTCTAGAGAAAGAGGCCACTGTTCGACCCATACCGGTTCTTCTGAGAGCCAATTTATGGGATCAGCATGAGGGGCAGGACAAACAACAGCCCCCGTTAAAGAATACCCTAATCCTTGCCTCGGGGGGTGAGACTGGGGTTGGAGTGGCTCTAGCTCCCCCTGTGCTGCTCGGCCTAGTCCCCTAAAGGGGAGGAGGCCTTGATCAAGTAACTGCTTAGTGACCGCAGCACTAGGACTAAACATATACACTCCCATTTTTTCCATGATATCACGACCCCATAAATTAATTGGCAGATGATCCAGGACAAATGGCTGAAAATGACCGGAGTGCCCTTCCTCATCTCTCCAAATAAGGATCGCACTGCTCTGCTGTGGGTCAGTTGCTTGCCCAATCCCCTGTAGGGAAGTCATAGAGGTTGTCAGGGGCCATTGGGCTGGCCAATGCTTTTTAGATATTACAGACACATCCGCTCCTGTGTCTAATATTCCTTTAAAGGGTTTTTCTTGTATAAATATAGTCATCTCAGGCCTCTCTTGTTTTATGCTTTGTACCCAATAGATATCAGATGATCCAAATCCTCTCTGTCCGCATGGGGCAGAAGAATTAGCAATCTCCCCATGAGATAAAGGGACAAGTATTAGTTGTGCTAATTTTTGACCGGCTGGGATTGATACTACGTGTTTCGGGGCAGAGGCCATAACTTTGATTTCTCCAGTGAAATCCTGGTCAATTTTGCCAGGTGTAATCTGTATCCCTTTAAGGGCTGAGCTACTTCGCCCTAACAGCAATCCAGCCACTCCCGGGGGAAGGGGACCGAAGACCCCCGTGGGGAGAGCTTGTGTCCCCATTTCTGGGGTCAATACTGAGCAGGTGGAGGAACAGAGGTCCAATCCTGCGCTGCCTGGGGTGGCACGGAAGAGGCTGGAGACTGATTTTGGGGGGTTGTTAGAAGATTTACTTGTGGCCGAGAAGAGGGAGGGACTGCCCCATGGTTTTGCGGGGCCAGAGGCTGGCCCCTTCTCCAGTTTCCCGAAAGCGGGCGGCCATTGCGATCTGTTCTTGACCTGCAATCTTTAGCCCAGTGCTTCCCTTTACCACAGCGTGGACATGTGCCAGGTAATTTTTCTCTCTTTAACTTGGCCTGGCGTGGGCATTGCGTCATCCAATGTCCTATTTGTCCACAAGAGAAGCAACGCCCTGGGGGTCTAGCAGCCCGGGCCTCTGGCCTCTGGCCTCTATATTTTAGAAATTCAGTAGCAGTCTTTCCTTGAGGAGCAGCGGCTAAAGTAAGGCCTTGTACATGGGAGGGTCCAATATCAGCACATAGTGAAATAAAGTCCGTGATTCCTCCCTTATTCCTATGGGGTCTGATAGCCGCCTGACAGGCGGCGTTGGCATTTTCATAGGCTATGTGTCTAACTATAATATTCCTTACGTTCTCATCTTGTACTAGGTGGTCTGCAGTCTCCATTAATCGAGACAAAAATTCTAGATAAGGTTCATTCGGTCCCTGTTTAACTTCTACTAAATTTTTTGTACGATTGGAATTACATAACCTTTTCCAAGCCTCTTTCGCCGCAGCATTTATTTGTAAATAGGCTTCCTTTGCATAACCCAATTGATCTTCGGTGTTTTTATAGATTCCCTCTCCTAACAACTGATCAAAAGTGTAAGGCAGGTTCTTAGACCTATTTGTTTCAATTTTAGCCCGACACTGTGCAGTGAACTCTGTCTCCCATAATAAGTACTCTCCCGCACTAAGGCATGCTCTGGCAAGCCGCTTCCAGTCATTTGGGCATACAATACCAGCACACGCGGCCTCTAATATTACTTGAGTAAAAGGGGCAGTTGGCCCATATTGGGAGCAGGCACTCTTTAAATCCTGCAATAGTTTAACAGTAACAGGTTGATGGTATACTTGTTCATCCTGATCAACTAAACTAGGGAAGCATCGAGGCTCTGAAATATCTTCCCTCTCTCTAGCAGCCTGAGCCAGGTTTAATTGCGATGCACTGTGCCTGGTTGTAGTGCCTGTTAAAAGGGACTTATTGCTAGGGCCTTTAGGCTTGAAAGGTTGGAAAAGGGATTGAGGCCGTAAGGCTGCAGCCGGAGGCGGTGGGTGTGAGAGATAAGGTTTAGAATCAGACACCATAGTGGCCTGAGGGTCATATTTCTTTCCTACTTCTGCGGGGGCTCTCTGCTCTATCCCCATTTTAGATAGTAGATGTAGCATTTCTTCTAACCTCTTTTCTATTGTAGCTATCCGGTCCTCCATCGGCTCATCATAACTTTCCTCCCTCATATTAAAATTTGAATTCTGATACTCAATATCTGCTGGTTGTTGTTCCCTTTTCAAGATCTCACTTACACTCTCTTGGGCTGCGGCATATGGCTCAGCCTCAGATTTTTCAGAAGGGTCCTTTAATTCATAAAGTTCCCTTAATTCAAGTTCAGCATTCTCATCTTGAGGATCTATGCCTTCACTTACTAAATTCCATACATCAATAGCCTCTACTGGGGTCTTTTCGGGGCCATATACATTATAATAATCTTTAATTCTTTTTCCTATCCGCTGCCAGGCTTTTTGGAATTCCTCCTCTATAGACCTCGGGCATGCCTCCTCGAGAAACTGTAGGAAGCTCTGAAGTACCCCTTTTTCCACCCACATTCCGTGGGCTTCAAGTAGGCCTGTTAAGATTGGTAAATATGACATATAGCTATTAACTTGACCCATAATTTTTTCTCCTGACTATACACTCTCCTAATAGTCCTACGACGTGTTACTCACCACAGGGGGGGTCCTTCACCTTGTCCCAGATTTTCAGGTCCCTGTTCGGGCGCCAGTTGCCGGGGCCAGCCGGCAGCAAACCAGGGTTCGTGGATTGGGATTCCTGAAATAGGGGCAAGGACTAGGAAAAAATAGAAGAGAGACAAACAGATGGAGTTCGGGAGGACTACAGCCCAAGTCAGCGGTCCAAGAAGTCTGTGAGCTCCAGACTGCTGCCTAAGACTGTGTCGTTTATTTTAAGTTCCGACCTTAAATACTCTTCTTAAAACTAGGGAACTGCCAGAGGCTACATTCATACAAAATAGTAAACAAATCACATATAGGATAATTGAGAAAGGATTAACATTGCTTAAAGTCATCATGATAAGAACTGATTGACATAGCTTAAAGTCATCATGATAAGAACTGATTGACATTGCTTAAAGTCATCATGATAAGAACTGATTGACATTGCTTAAAGTCATCATGATAAGAGTTACTTCCTTGTGTATACAGTTGTGTAGGTCCAAGGTCAGGTCCAAGGTCATTGACCCCACAATCGGTCCCCAACACCTAAGACAATTTCAACAGAGTTCATTGCTCTGTTTTCATATGTGCAAACAAACTACTTCAATCATATCCATTCTCATTCACTGCCACCCGCTTTGCTAATACTCACCCCTTAAATAGAGTGTCCAGAAACTGTATTAACTGTCATACTCTCTCTCCCTCATGACTAGAAGCTTCCACTTTTAATGTTCAGTTTTAATTTTGCCTTTGTATTTCGAATTATTAAAACTTGGATATTTTCTTCTAGGTTTGCTATTTTCTTACAGACGAATCAGTTCTTCTGTGCTCATTTTGTGGCTCTGTACTGTTTTCTTTTCAGTTTGCTTGAACTCTCTTTTTTGTTGTTGTTGTTTTGTTTTGCCAGTCCTGGGGCTTGAACTCAGGGACTTGGCACTGTCCTTGAGCTTTCTCAAGGCTAGTGCTCTACCACTGGAGCCACAGCACCACTTCTGGTTTTTTCTGTGTGGATGGTACCAAGGAATCAAACCCAGGGCTTTGTGCATGCTACACAAGCACTCTACCACTAGGCCATGCTCCCAGCCCTTTGTTTTGTTTTAATAACTATTTTCCCTATGACAGTCTTTTGCCTTAAAGTTGTTATTATTTTTCTGGGCCAGGAGTTTGGCCTAGTGGTAGAGAGCGTACCTAGCATGCATGAAAACCCGGGTTCAATTCCTCAGTACCACATCCATAGAAAAAAAGCCAAAAGTGGTGCTGAGGCTTAAGTGGTAGAGCTCTAGCCCTGAGAAAGTCCAAGGACAGTGCTCAGGCTCTGAGCTCAAGCCCAGGACTGGCAATAAAAGAGATGTTATTATTATTTTTCTGTATAATCTCTTGATACTTTATTTTATACTTGATTCTGATTTGGGGAAGTTATTGCTCCTGGAAGTTTACAAAAAGTTTTATATGCTGCTTTGTTGTTAGAGATCTAGAATAGGCTTTATAAGCTTAGTTGTTATAAAGGAGAATAGAAACAAAACAAAATAAAGAACCCTTTTTCCTTTTCAAAATGCCACGTCATCATTACCATACCATTTTCTTACTGAGATGATTGTGTACAACTATAATTACAACACTTTAAGAGGCTTAGGCAGGAGAATCATGAGTTCAAGAGCAGCTTGGGATACATACCAAATTAGAGGCCCAGTGGCTACATAGTGAGACTGTGCCTCAAAAATAAAACAAAACAAAATAACATGTTTTCCTATGTCTACTTCTGGGCCATCCCAATCCCCTCTAATTTATCTATTTTTATAAATATAAAAGTGGAGCAAAGTCTATTATGACCCTTTACTGGACAATTATAGATACTTCATGGATAAAATATTAGAAATACAGGGACCAGGAGTTTGGTCTAGTGGTAGAGTGCTTGCCTAGCATGCATGAAGACCTGGGTTCGATTCCTTAGTACCACATACATAGAAAAAGCTGGAAGTGGTGCTGTGGCTTAAGTGGTAGAGCGTTAACCTTGAGAAAGCCCAAGGACATTGTTCAGGCCCTGAATTCAAGCCCCACAACTGATCAAAAAAAAAAAAAGCTGATGCAGAATAGAAGAAATTTTTGTTACAGTTTTATCTGTATTTTTCTGATCACCTGGTTTTTTGCTTTTATTATAACATTTACTTAATGTATTTCTTTGAATACTGCTGCAAATTTTATTTCAAAAATTAGAATCAACAAAAATTTAGAAACATGATAAACTTACAGACAACCTTTTATATGCTTTTACAAGAGGCACAGGTTAAGGAAACATTCCAATGACTTTGATTAGTTAGGTGATCATTTATTTACTTACTTATCAATTTTAAAATTTCTAGTAGATACTCTCTCCCTAGTAATGCTGCAGTTTTTTCTTGCCTTGGTCCTTGATATCAGGTTCTGTGCATTAGCAAACTTCTGAGCTTAATAGCTGGGTGGTGCCTTTCGCATGGATGTTATGTAAGGACTTGTCGCCTTCTTTTGGAGTCAGTCATCCCGTCAAGTTGAAGGAGTCAGTAAGGTATAATGGAATTAAGAACTTGTATGACTGCCCGGACTCTGCTACCAATGAATGATCTGTCTTGACCTTGGGTTCTACATCAGTAGAAGGACTAGCTTGACCTACTGACTCTAAGATTCTCTCCTAACTTTTTATCCTGTCACCTCTAAGTGTCCTTATTTTTTGTTTTCTAAAATAAAATTTAAATATAGGAAAGAGAAATTGAATATCCAACTTTAAAACATTTTGATGTGTCATTGATGAGGTTCTAGTTGTGTGTCATGTTGCTTTGCTTGGTCTAATCGTTTTCAATTAAGAGGGCACACTAGAATTACCAGTGAATATTTGAAAATACAAATACATTCACATAAACACTTAGATTTGAGCTCCCTCTCTTGCAATTCTGATGCAGTAGGTTGTAAATGAAACCTAAGCAACCAAGCTGATTCTGATGCAATAGTTGAGAGGTATACCTTACACTATAAAGTTTTTTGGAGACAGCTACAACAGGTATAGTCTGGTCTGGCATGTTCTTGTTTCTTTTTCTTTCTTTCTTTCTTTCTTTCTTTCTTTCTTTCTTTCTTTCTTTGCCCCCCCTCTCTCTTTCTTTTTTTTTTGCCAGTCCTGGGGCTTGAACTTAGGGCCTGAACACTGTCCTTGGGCTTTTCTCAAGGCTAGCACTCTACCACTTGAGCCACAGCACCACTTCTGGCTTTTTCTGTGTATGTGGTACAAAGGAATTGAACCTGGGTCTTCATGATGCTAGGCAAGCACTCTACCATTAGGCCATGCTACTGGCCCTGGTCTGGAATATTCTTTTTTCTTTTTTTGTTGGTGTGGGGCTTGAACTCTGGGCCTGGGCACTGTCCCTGAGTGCTTCATCTCAAGAACACTGCCCTGTCCCTTGAGCTATAGTGCCACTTCTGTTTTTTCTGGTAGTTAAGATAAGAGTTTCATGGACTTTTGTGCCTAGGCTGGTTTTGAACCATGATCCTCAGATGTGAGCCCCCTGAATTTTTTTCCCAGTCTTGGGTCCTGAACTTAGAGCCTGAGCACTGTCCTTGGATTTTCCTCATGGCTAGCCCTCTATCAATTGAGCCACAGCATCACTCTACTACTAAGCCAAACTCCCAGCTCTGGCATATTTTTAAACAAATGTAAACCCTATTGTTCTTTTGAGATTCTGTAAATAGTTCAGATTTCATTATTTCTTTAAGAAGAACTTATTTCTCATTAAACTAGGTGGCTTATAAACAAGTCAAATTTTATTTCCCGAAATTCTGGAGGTTAGGAAGTCTAAAATACAAGTCCCAGCAGATTTTGTGTCTGGTGAAGAAACATTTTCTGTTCATAGATGAAGCCTTCTTTCAGTGCCTCAACTGGTAGAAGAAATGAAGTTCCAAGAGATCTTTTATAACTGCATTAATCCCTCCCAAAGCCTTGACCTCCTAAATATAATCACCTTGGCAGTTACAATTTCAACATACGAATGAAGGGGGCAGAAAGAGTTAACCATGGCACCCATAGTTCACAGCTCAAAGTTAAGGATCTTTCTTTTCTTTTCTTTGTTTCTTTCTTTCTCTCTTTCCTGTTTTTTGTACTAGGAATTGAACCCAGGCACTTGTGAATGCTAGACAAGTAAAATCTCAGTGAGCTTTCCTCTAGTTCCTCTATATTTTAAATATAAGTACCATGTGATTTCTGATACACATACACAAGATTAGTAGGTGATTCTGTCTTGCTATAATAGAGATTTAAAAAGTGTGGTCTCAATACCTGACTTATGAAATGGTAATACTTCTGCACAACACTTTAATAGGAATAACAATAAAATTATATTAAAAAATTAAAAGTTACAAATTAGAAACTTAGTAAATCTATTTTTTTGATATGCTTAAAAATGTGTGCTTCTTGCTACTGGTCTTGTTTGTTGACATGGGGTCTTGGTAACATTTGCTCAGGCTGGACTCAAATCACAATCCTCCTGACCTCTACCTTCAGAGTAGCTGGTGTGAACCATTCAGAAAACATTCTGGCAGTTCCTCAAAAAGATTAGCAGAGTTTTCTTATAACCCAACAATTCTGCTCCCAAGCATTTACCCCCGAGCATTGAAAACAGGTTTCAATCATTCCTATATGAATGTTTGGAGAGGCTTTATTCATGAGAGCCCAAAGACAGAAACAGTCCAATTTCCAAGAGCTCATGTATAGACAAATAAAGGTGGTATGTTCATGTCACTGAACATTGACAATGAAGGAATGTGGCACTGATGAATGCTACACCATGGATGAACCTTAAGGAGTGTGTTAAATGAAAGGAACCAGCCAGAGAAAACTACTTATTGTTTAATTTCATGAAGTAGATCAGTGCTTGCCTAGAGGTTAGGAGAGAAAAAGAGAGTGACTGTTAATGGGAAGAGGGGCCTTTTTGGGGGTGAAGAAAATTTTCTAAAATTGGTTTTGATGATGATCATACAACTCTGAAAATACTAAAAACTATAGAATTGTGACCTTAAAATTGGTAACTTTTTCACTGAATTCTAGAGAAAAATAACCTGGATTTGTTCACTACCTCCATCCTCGACTTTAAGTTGTGCAGCCTTGGGGAAGTTGTATAACTCCTCTGTTTCCTTTGTGAAATGGGGATTATGATAAGCATGCCCATGAGACAGCACTGTTTAGTTCTGGGAAACTACAAATGTCAGCTGTGAAAATCTTGAGAAGACTGGATGAGTCTTAGATAAACAGGTGAGAGGAAGCCAATTTAGTAGCCAGGGATAAGGGTAGGGTCAAGGTTAGTTTGTTTGGAGGCTCTGAAGAAGGTAGTTAAGTTTTTTTTACAAGCCCAAGGTAGCAATCTCTTGGTGGTTTTGGCTGACCAGAATGCTCCAGTCACAATGCTGTCATATGGGGGTTAGCATACCACTAGGCTGGATCATGTTCACGTTGACATCTGATTAACACAAGTGAAATCCCAAGGAGGAAATAGAAATTCCAAAGTTTTCTTTAAAATGAAACCTTGCTTGGTGGGTATGACAAAGGCAGCTGGATTCCTGTGTCTACTTGTCTTGGAGGCAAAAAAGTGGTCAAGTATTATGCTTCTGCCTTCTGATCAGGGTTGTATGAGAAGGGGCTTGAAGTCTGCCCTTTGATCTCTCTCATTTAAATCACAAATGGGAGAATTGATGGGGTACACTGTTGCCCTCAATGTGGAGAACCTTTCCCTATTCACCTGCTTCCAGGAGGGGCTCAGATTATGGCCTGTCATGTCAGGATTCCTCAGGAGCTGATCTGATGCATGATGATCTGCATGTGGGTCATCTGAGCTGGGAATCCCAAGTGACATAGCACACATGTACACTCAATGAGTCCTTCCTTAGATTCCTTCCTTTGACCTTGGACTAAAATTGAATAGCTTATAGGGTGAACCTAATATTAGCAAATGCAATAGCATGTTTTCCTTTCTAATGAATAATTACCATCTTTGCTCCCATTACTTCTAGCTAAGGATCATTACCCTATTCGAACTTTGCCAGAAAACCCAGTGGGATCCACCAAGCACAGTCCTTGCACATGCCAGAGCCTAGCTGGGGGCTTCAGGAGACCGTGGCCTTGTAGCCCTGTGAACCAGTCTACATGCCAATGCTGTACTCAGGTAAGTCTGTACCTTCCAGGGGTGGTGTAAATTGTGGGAATTGTACAGAGTTAAAGTCAAATGCAAACAACTGGGTTTCACTTTAGAAAGGGTGTAGCTTGCTTCAAAGTAATTGAAGAGTAATTTAAGAATATCTCATTGCTTAAGTAAAATCTTTCTCTAAACTTTTGCAAAGTCCAGAGGTCATCAAGTTCAAGGAAGTTTAAAGTGGGATAAATGGGTTGCTGTTTTAGGCATGTTCGTACAGAATCTTTATAAGGAACTGTTATTTCTAAATTTTGGTAAGTAAGTATGTTCTGGTTGTTAGAGATGATTTTGCTCTGTTTCCTACTTACTTCTTTATCTTAGATTATCCTGGATAAAAGATCAGTAATACAACTCTAGGGTGGATTGGTTTAATGCACTGGGAACTAGCCTCAGAAAGAAGATGAGACTTGACAGGCCAATGGACCTGAAGCTTCAAAAGAAGGCTCAGGGCATTTACATGCCACTGAAATTTAGCAAGTTATTCTGTCTTTCACTGTCACTCTCCTCCAATGCAATGGATCCTTAGACATAACTGGCCATCTGTCCCAGCTCACCAGTAGGGCAGTTATTAAATTAATTTTCTCTCAACTTGTGCCTTGATTTTCCAAATCTCAAGGAGGATGATTTCAGACTTTTTTTTTTTTTTTTTTTTTTTGTCAGTCATGGGGCTTGAGCTCAGGACCTAGGTGCTGTCCTTGAGTACTCAAGGCTAGTACTCTACCACTCTGAGCTATTGCTCCATTTTCAGTTTTCTGGTGGCTAACTGGAGATAAGAGTCTCATGGATTTTCTCGCATGGGCTGGCTTTGAACCTTAAGCCTCAGATCTCAGTCTCCTGAATATCTAGGATTACCAATTAGACACCTTTTGTAATAAGTTTTACATAAGAATAGGTTTCTCTCTCTCTCTCTCTCTCTCTCTCTCTCTCTCTCTCTCTCTCTCTCTCTCTTTCTCTCTCTCTGTGGTGTGTTTGTGTGTGTGTGTGTGTGTGTGTGTGTGTGTGAAATGTTCTCATTTTCCAAGTAAGATAAAAAGGTAGATACATAATGACAAAGGCAGCTGAAAGAGGAAGAACCTTGTGTCTTTTCTTTGCACTGAACGCAGTCACATGCCAGCCTAGGCTTTGTCCCCATCCACATGCTGTGGTGCTGTGGGGAGGGAGGGTCATCACTTTGGGAATAGGGTTGCAGAAAGCCACATCCATCCATCCATCCCTAGAGGCTTTAGTCAAACTGAGAAGGAAGAATAAAGATTTAAAAAGGAAATTGGGAGTGACGACCCATGTAGGTATAGGCAGTAATTGTTAGAAAATTTAGAAGAGAACTTGGTATTAGAAATGTGCTCTATAATTCTTGGCCTCTGGGAACTTAATTAGCTCCAGTTATCTTGTTTGATTGAGAGCTTCCAACCTTTTTAATTTATCTTTAAAGTGAAGGGCTTAGACTGCTTATTGAGATTTTTTCAGGTCTGTAATTATATTGCTTTACAATCTTAGTTGTTGTTATTGTTAATAAAAGGATAAGAAGGAGCCTAGACATCCAGTTCAGAGTTTGGTTCTCAACTTTGTGAGTTATTATTAGACATGTGACCATGGTTATTGCCTTTTTGCCTGTTGTGCCACAGTTTCCTCATCTGTAAATGTGTATAATAATAGTAGTTATGTCATGAGTTTGTTGTATTTAATATTTCAAAAATTCATACAATATGCCTGCCACATAGTAAATGCTACATGTTTGTTAAAAGAACTACTTGCTCTTCCTGTTTTTTAATTAGGACTTAAAATCTTGGATGGTGAGCAACAAATTTCTGACTTAATTCCAACTATAAATTAATTATAACAAGATTAACACCTACCATTTCAGCACTTACTATGTGCTGTGTGCTGAGTGTTATTTGATCACTCTATTTATAGTTTTAAGTATCACTAAAGAACTAGAAAATTCCAGTTGTGATTTTGCTGTAGTAGTGCAATGAAGAATTGGGTTAGTGGCAGGATTATTTTAGTTGTAAACAGGTAGATCTCAGTACATTGTTCCAATTCCCAGGTTGTCAGGCTATAATTACACTTATCATTCTTATCTCTCTCTTATCCCTGATGTCTACCAATGCCCTAATTTCCTAGCTCTCCAGTCTTTCAAACCTTGCCCTTTTATTTGCCCCAGTTTTATTTAATTAAATCTATTATTGGATTGTTAGTTATTTACATACTTGCTTAAATATGTAGTATTCTGACAATTTTATTAATGACATTACCTTAATAATTCCTGTGTATGCCCAGCAGACAGCCTCTTGTTTTATTTTAGTGAATACCAATTCTTTAGTTGTTTGGATATTCACGCTATTTTCAGATTGAACCAATTATTATGGAAGTTAACAGTCAGTCTTTTGGGCCAGGAAAGGTGGTTAAGTGGTAAAAACAGGGTACAATACACACACACACACACACACACACACACACACATATATAATTTTTGTTGTTATTGTTGGTTGTGGGGCTTGAACTCTGGGCCTGGGTGCTTTCCCTGAGCATTTCAGTTCAAGGCTACCACCCTACCCCTTGAGCCACAGAGCCACTTCTTGTTTTCTGGTGGTTAATTGGAGATAAGAGTCCCATGGTCTTTAGTTCCCAGGCTGACATTGAATCTCAGTCCTCAGATCTCAGCCTCCTGAGTGGCTAGGATTACAGGCTTGAGCCACCTCACCCAGCTAAAATTATATTCATAGCGTTCACATTAATTTTAGTTGCAATAACCTCCAAGTAGAATTTCTCCCAGGTTATTTCCTCCTTTGGTTTTTATTATCTTATTTAACAATTGTGATATGAATAAATTAGAAAGGAGAAACTTTGTTTTTATATTTATGCTTAATCTGCATAATATACTTTCTCTCTGGGATGAGTAATCTGCTTTAATTCAAGTTGGGAAATGAACTTCTTCATAAAGTTAGTTTCTCACTAATTGCCTGACACATGATCAATCATATTTGCTTTACGTATGCACAACTGTGAAGAAGGGTTTTGAATTATCTTCTCAGAGAATGGGCATTTGTTTCCTCTGTGTATTTCAGTGAGAAGCCAAAAGTGCACAGGTGGAATTGGTAAGTGATGACTCAGTGTTGCCTATCCTTGGCTTGAGTCTAGGTCCCCTGCCATTGCCCAACAGGCTGTTTGTTCAACAGGCAAAGTTTGCTGTCTTCTATGTTTATCAATGAGGATGTTCTAGAAAATGGCACTTCTGTTATTCTACGCAGAGTCTTAACCTTGTACTAGAGGACTCTACTAAAGATCATTCAGAAATAATCTACAAAACCATTTTTTGAATTGGGATGTTGTGTACTCTGGAATCCACAGAGTGTATTTTCTACATTTTGAATATAATCAACTTTTGATGACTTTTGGATTTACTTTACAAAAAAAAAAAAGACAAAGCATGTTTCCTTTTCCTGGAATTAAAAAAAAAATAGTGTAGGGCTGGGAGTTTGGCCTAGTAGTAGAGTGCTTGCCTAGCATGCACGAAGACCTGGGTTCAATTACTTTGTACCACATTGTTAATATCTAGAAAAGCTATTCATTTTTGTGGCCTGATTTTATTTATCCTGCTACTTTGCCAAAGTTATTGATCAAAAGTCTTATTTTTAAGAGTCTTATTTGTATGTATAGACATTATTTTAATCTTAGAAACTGAGTGTTATGATGAATTGATTTTTTTTTTGTTGGCAAGGGATTCCAGTTATATATTTCTGTTGTTGTTGTTTTGGTTTCTTACTCGGGTTTAAGTGCAGGGCCTGCTCTTGCTTGGCAGACACTCCAATGCTTCAGCCATGTCTCTAGTCCCCCATCCTAACGTCCCTACTTCTTAATTTTTTTTAGAAGTTTTTTCTTTTTATATGTCTGTTGCCCTGGGGAGTTGAACTCAGGCTGGGGTTCAGGTGCTACCTGTGTATAAGAGGAAAACCTCTGAGTTAGTATGTGGGAACCTGATCTCTCTTTTATATAAAAATCTTATACTTCCTCTGAGAGAGCTCTTTCAGTGTTCTGTGCACTGAGAAAGCATACTGCTTTAGTAATTTAAGTTACATTGGGGCCAGAATACATTTTCTCTTCCTCCTTCCCCCCCCCCTCCATCCCCTCTCTATGTATGTATATAATACACACACATACACACATATATATATACATATATATCCTGTATACACATATATATATACATGTATATACTTGTGTGTGTGTGTGTGTGTGTGTGTGTGCATGCAGATATGTATGCTGGTACTAGGGCTTGAATTCATATTCTCAGTTGGCTTTTTGCTCAAAACAGTCACACTACTTCCTGATTTTTTCTGGTTAATTAGAGATAAGTTTTTCATAGATTTTTCTGTCCAAACTAGCTTTAAACTGTGACCTTCAGATCTTAGCCTCCTGAGTAGCTAAGAATATAGGTGTGAGACACAGCACCCAGCCAGAATCATGTGTATGGTCTTGACTGAACAATCTCTGTGAACTCTAGGTTTCGGCCTATTTTATTTTGTTGTGGTATCTGGAGGAATGTAGTTCTAAAGTTTCTAGGAATATTAAAGGCAGGCTGTTTGTGTATTGTAGGTAAAAGTCTCTTTTTAAAAAATCTGCCTCATAAGTTCCTTATCAGTAATTCAAATGTGATTTGGTGTTATAAATTTGGAAAAAGTGACTTACATTTGAAAAATACTAAGTAGTTCAGTGGTGTGTGTGTGTGTGCGTGCGTGAGCGCCTGAGGGGCTTGTCTCTGAGATCTTCAGCTCAAGGCTATGGCTCTACCACTTGAACCATAGTACCACTTCCAATTGGCTGGTAGTTAATTGAAGATAAGAGTCTCATGGACGTTCCTGACTAGGCTGACTTTGAACCTTGATCCTCAGATCTTAGCCTCCTAAGTAGCTAAGATTACAGGTGTGAGCCACTGGTGCCCCTCCCTCCCTGGACTTTTTTTTTTTTTTTTTTTTTTTTGCTTAAGGTTAGTGCTCTGTCACTTATGCCATGGTTCCACTTCTGGCTTTTTGTGGTTAACTGGAGGTAAGAGTCTCATGAACTTTTCTATCCAGGCTGGCTTCAGACCACGATCCTTAGATCTCAACCTCCTGAGTACTAGTATTACAGGCATGAGCCACCAGCACCTGGCTAGTCTAGTGCTTTTATGAAGCATGGTTATCATGAAACCTATTATATGGTAAAGGAGCAGACTGAGTCACCAAACATGTAAAATGCAATTTATAAAGCCTTCCAGGTGAATCATTGACAATAGAGGAGAATCAGATGCTCTTTTAAAGAACAGACTGTCAACAGAGAGTATCTTGTGGGTTCACATATAAAGATGAACTAGAAAATTTACAGAGAAGACTGGTTGAGGAGGAAAATAACAAAGCTGGACAAGACACTTACCTGTTGATGGTAACCTTTTATTTTCCATCCCCTTTGTCTCCCAACTTCTTACAGGTAAAGGAGTCATTTAAATCTATGTGTATTCCTTAGTTTTTTACTCAAACTTGACCAAACAGGTAAAATTCTATTTAATATGATACATGCTAGCTGTACATTCAGTCAGTTCTGTCTGGCTTGTATTTTTCTTTGTTATGCCCGTCAGTCCTGGGGCTTGAACTCAGGGCCTGAGCACTGTCCTTATGCTTTCTCAAGGCTAGAGCTGTACCACTTGAGCCACAGCACAATTTCTGGCTTTTTCTATGTATATGTGGTACCAAGGAATCGAACCCAGGTCTTCGTGCATGCTAGGTAAGCACTGTACCACTAGGCCAAACTCCAGCCCCTTGTATTTTTCTTAATAAGATTTTTTTTAACTGTTCTGTGGACTTTTACTAGGTAGTTTCTCTTTGTGACTATTACAACCAGTCATTTTTAGTCTTTGCCTAGTCTTTCATTAACAAACATTCTTCCTGGGAATCTTGAGCCTTGTAGCATATGTTATTTGCTGGTTTAGGGTAAGTTTATTACCTTGTGCAAATCTCCTTTCTGTGGAGTAATCTCAAATAGTATTTTAATTAAATTTAAGTGGAAATGTGTTCAGAGGTTATTTCACAGATATAAAAGATCTGTAAAGATAATGGTCCATGAAAAAAATTTCAGGAAACATTCTGTGGGGAACGGTTGCATGAAGCTGGAAATCCAATGGGTAAAGTAGAAAACTTGTGGTGCTGTGGTTCAAGTGGGAGAGCGCTAGCCTTGAGAAAGCCCAAGGACAGTGCTCAGGTCCTGGATTCAGACCCAGGACTGGCAAAAAAAAAAAAAAGAAAAAGAAAAAAAAGAAGACATATGAGGAGCTATCCCAACATGTGCTTATGTGCCCCAGCCACACGGAAGTATATGGAGGTATATCTGATTAGTCTGTGTCCTTAAAGACCTTACAGTAAAGGAACTGGAATTGCAGCTGCAGCTCAGAGTACTGGCTTCCTGAATCTTCTCCACCTTCACCTGTTTCTGCATGGCTCCAGGAGAGGGCCTTTACTGGCACCATCTTCCCATCAGCCTTAGCTGCTGTTTCCCCCAGAGTGCATGTGACACATTAGGTAAAGAGCCAGAAGCTCAATGGATAGACAAGAGTATTTTGTATAGAATCAGATGAATGTCTTCATTCAGACATACAGCATACAGACATTCAGATATACAGCAGTTCCTGCTGTATGTAAGGCTCAGTCCTAAGCCCTGGAAATATTGCAGCCTATTAGGCCGATGTGCTTCCTGCTCTAATGGAATTAGAGTTGCTTGTTAGTGTTGTTGTTTTTTGTTTTTTAAGCAAATCTCCTTCATCTTCCTTTGAGGTCATGTGATGCCTGGTGCAGTGCACTGTCTAACCAGATGGATAATTACCTGTGAGCTCCTATATTTGCAGTGGCTTCAACTGCAAATTGAGAAGAGAAGCTTGGTGCCTCTCCTCTCTGACATTTTCTTCTTCTTTTGTGCTGCACTTTAGACCAGTCTTTTAAAGTTGAGGTTGTTCACCATTCAAGTGAACTCAGGTCTACTGAGACTGGTATTGCTGTGAGGCGCTCACCCCGCAGAAGGTTATGGCATCAGTGCTGGTGTGGGGCTACTAGTCATGCATACTGTACTTCCTGCACCAGATGATGCAGGTTCCTCTAGTTAATCTTCAAAATGTTATCAGTAAGGCAGGTGGTGATATCACCTTATGACAAACAAATACCATGTAGAAATGTATTAGCATGAGGGTGGCTGGCTTTCTGATCAAACCATTGGGAATTCCTGGCCCCTCCCTACTTCCTTAAGTCCTTTCATGATGTGCCCTGCCTGCCTTGTGCATGATGTCCTGGCATTAGTATCATGATAGGTGTTCCTGAACTCATGGGGTCTGTTGCAACTGGAGGTTATGCCATATCCTTACTATGCTATGTATGAGCTTTTCATGCATATGGCTTGCTGATACAGGATCTTTCTGTCTTTGCTTTGGATGTCTTCTCAGTGACTTTGATCTAAGGATCTAAGGAGCAACACCAATGTGATTATCCAAATTTTGCCTGGAAGTGGCTGTCATAAATTTTGAGAAGACATATTCAAGTTTTCCCAAAGTGCCACATGTCACAAGCTTGAGGGTTCCAATATTTATCATCCTGGTTCCTGGCTGCTTATAGAAAACAAATTTCACACCTTCCATTGGAGGGAGAGTTCCTTTTCTATGTCAGTATCTCACATTCCCTTTTAATCCTCACAACAGTGGAGTTGCTAGATTTAATTCTAATTTACAAGGGAGAAAGCAAGATACTCAGTGTTGGAATAACTTGCTGGTATTGCTTGTCAAGCCAGGCCTGTCTTCTTTCCAGACAGTGTAGTTCAAAGACTGCATTTCTGTTTTGCATGCCAGGATCAATTCCAGGCTCTTGTAAATGCTAGGCAAGTACTCTACTGCTTGGGAGTTGCCTCTAGCCTTAAAAATTATTATTAGTCATGTGAAGAGGTCTTACTTCCAGAAGTTAGGTTATGAATTTAGTGCATCTTGATCAATATCACCCCTTCCACTATCCTCCCCCATTATTCCATTCCCATTCCTACCTTCAAGTTACATAGTTCAGTTTTCACACAATACACATTGCATATAATGACTGCATTTGTTCACCCTTCCTGCATTTGTGAGCTCCCCCTCCCCACTATTGCCCTCCTCCTTCCAAACATGTTTTAGCTTCCTGGTAATCATTTTATTAAATGGTTTGTTAGTTGTTTTTATTTTGTTTATGAGACAGAGTCTAGACATTACCTTTTCCCCAGTCTGATCTTGAGGTTTTAACCTCTAGCTTCTGAGTAGCTGGGATTATGGGTGTATACTATTATACTTGGCCTAGATTACTTTTTTTTTGTCAGTCCCGGGCTTGAACTCAGGACCTGAGCACTGTCCTTGGGTTTTCTCAAGGCTATAGCTCTGTCACTTGAGCCACAGCACCACTTCTGCATTTTTTCTATGTATGCGGTATCGAGGAATCGAACCCTGGTCTTTATGAATGCTAGGCAAGCACTCTGCCACTAGGCCAAACTCCCTGCCCCATGGATTGCTTTCATGTACAAATAAAAACCCCTCCTAAGCAGAAGTACCATATTCTAGTTCTGGTCTCACCACTGGTATTGCTTATTCCTTCAAGGGATGTGCTTTTGGCATCTGTTTCAGTGCCATGCTCTGGCAGGGGAGAAAAGATACATGAGGTACAACCTCATCCTTCAAGATCATTGTGTGTCTTTGTATCTACCACCTTTGTAGTTTCAGTTTAATCTGGTTATCTGTAAAGACTCTAGGGCTATGGAATAGCTATGATATGATGTTGGATAGAGTTCCCAGAAGGACAAAGGTAATAGGGAAGAAATTCATGGCTGTAAGTAAAAACAGTGTAGGAAGCATCATGCCTTATTTATTTAGAGTGAATAAATATGTTCAGAAATGCCTGGATGAAAGAATGTAGACAAGACTAGGCAAGTAGAGAAGCTTGATCCCGACAGAGATATGGATCCATGGAGACTGTTCTGTTTCTTTATGACTGAAGCTTAAGATAGTCTTTAAATATTGTATTTTTTAATCTAGAAAAACTGATAATTTAAACAAATTTGAAGGCTATGGCCAGGCACTGATTGTTCATATCTGTAATCTTAATTATTCAAGAGGCATGATCTGCAGATCAAAATTTGAATCCAAATGGGAAACTCTCATTTCAACCAGGAAAAAAAGGGTGCACTGAAGCGTTAGACCAATTGGTAGAGCATCAGCTGTGATCAAAAAGCTGAGTAAGAGTAGAGGCCCTAATTCAAAGCCCAGTACCAGAATACAAAAACAAAAACAAAACAAAACCCCACATATTCTGGAAATCATAGTGTAGAAAGAAAAGCAAATCACATCTATAATCTCAGCACTCAGGAAGTTGAGGCAGGAGGATGGTAAGTTCCCAAAACAAATTGGTAAACTACTTATTTAAATAAGCACATGGAATATTTTAAATCACTTCTTGGGATAACAAGAAAAACATTAATTAAATAGCAAAACAGAACATAATACAGGATACATAAAAGATGCCCAGAAGTATTAGCAGCACTGTCTCTACATATGAGTTTGGCTGCCAACTTTTTCTGATGCTGTAACAAGTTAGAAATTTTCTGTGTGGGAGATGTTGATTAGAAACATGGTTCCAGTCCATGTAGAAAAAGTTAGCAAGATCATATCACAACCAACAAGCTAGAATGCTAGACATAGTGGTATATATCTGTGATCTTAACTACTTGAAGAGGAACTATAGGAGGAAAACAGACCAAGATTGGCCCTAGGTATAAATGTAAGACCATATCTGAGAATTACCAAAGCTATGGAGAGCATGACTCAAATGTAGAGTGTCTATCAAGAACAAGGCCTTGAGTTGAAACCCCAGTACCACCAAAAAAAAGAAAAAAAATTTTCTCTGAACATAAAATTTTGCTATATTCAGAATTATTTTGTTGGGACAGATTACTGAATGGATTTCTAAGCTAGTGTAGGAACATTTCTAAGACTCTAGATTCCTTTAAATGGTGTGTGCATAACAAGCTCAATGGGCTCCTGGTACTTTGTGAATAGAAAGAAATAATAGTAGGGTTTTATAAGTTTTTGCCAACTTGAGAGGTAGGAAGTTTTACTTCATGTTTCTATGGCTATAAATGAGGTACAGCATTTTGCCCACATGCTATATCACACAATCTGAGTATAATTCACTCAAATTTGGTATATTTCATTAACTGAATTGGTATTTCTCATGGGACGATGGTAACAGGAGAAGGAAATATTTCTGTAGCAACATCTATGAGCCACTGCTCTAAGCACTTTCAGTATTAGTTAACTGAATCATGAAAGGCATGGGAAGATGCAACCATTATCTTTATTCCACAGAAGAGGAAATGAAGGTGCAAAGAATTTAGATAACTTGGTCAAGGTTACACAACCTGTAAATAGATAAGAGTCAGAACTTGAAAGGGGGGAATCTAGCTCCTGAAGGCAGCCTCTAATGAATGCTGAACATGTTCTCTCATGTAATCTGGGCTTATTTTTGTTGGCCTTGGTTCCACTCACTAACTCCTGCACATATACACAAACACACATGGGGTGCTCTACTCTCCTATAAATGGATCAGAGGGAGTGGATGATAGTGATTAAACAATGTTCAGCTAAGAATCTGCACAGATTTACCTTTGTTCAAGCACACTTCTTTATAAAAAAAAATGTGAAGAGGGTGGGGGAAAACACCTCACATACTACACATAAGGATTTCTCTTAAATAATAGAAAATGTGCTTTTGTATCATGCACACCTGGGTTCAAGTTCATACCAAGATGGGGGGCAGAGAGGGATAGTGCTACCTAGTCTGGTGGAATTTTTAGAATCAAACAGGATGAAACTTGTAATACATCTAATGCAGTGTTTAATTCATGCTTTTTCCTTCCAATGTATCTAAATTTTTTTTTTTTGCCAGTCCTGGGCTTGAACTCAGGGCCTGAGCCCTGTCCTTGGATTTTCTCAAGGCTAGAGCTCTACCACTTGAGCCTCGGCACCACTTTTGGCTTTTTTCTATGTATGTGGTATCGAGGAATCAAACCCGGGTCTTCATGCATGCTAGGCAAGCACTTTAACCACTAGGCCAAACTCCCGGCCCCTCAATGTATCTAAATATTAAAGGGATTTAAATTTTTACAAGATAAATCTCTGTTTAAAGTTGATATTCTGGCCAACTGTAGGTCTTTTATCCTTTCAGCGAATAGTTGAGGACCCAGACTTCTTACATCATGGCAAGTCCTGTGTTTCTAGGGCTCGTGATCATTAGTCATAGTCACCACAAGTGGAGGACTCTTGTCTCCTCTGAGCCTTTGTTTCCTCACATGCAACATGGTAATCTAGTGGGGATGTGTATAAAATCCTAGCATAGTTTGTGACACATGGTAGAAGCTGCTAACTCATGTAATATGATGCACCCATTTCAATGATTCATGAAGAGGTTTAACAGCATGGGAAATTTCCTGTATCATAATATTTAATGAAAAAGTAGAGTTTAATATATATTTTTGGAAAATAGAAATATCTTGCTTTAAACAGAATAACAAACGGTCTGGGAAAATACATAAAACATTAATAATGTTTTGCATCTGTCATGCAGTGAAATAGGTACTGAAGAAACATGAGTGGTGAATCAGATCTGGTTCTTTCCTAGGAGAAAGTTTTTATAGAAGATAGATGCTTACAATGTAGAGCGGGATGAGAGGGAAGGAGAAGCTGCTCAATTTCTCGTGAAGGATTCCTTACAGAAAGTGCTGTCATTTGTCAAGAGAGTAGACAGGATGAGACTAGGAAAGATGATGGCTTTGGTTTTGGACATTGACGGTTGAAAGTGGTTATGTAAGCTGGTAGATATAGAGGTCTGGGTGAGCTGGAGGCACAGGCAAGGAAAAGTATAAGCTATAAAGTATCAAGCCTTGGAAATATTATGAAGCACCTAGAAAATCTGTGAAGTTGAACAGGAGCTTTATCCAGATGGTAAGTTTCTGAAGTAAAGCAACTCCCCCCCCATTTCCTTTCCTCCCTCCCTCCCTTTCTGTCTTTGTTTTTGTGTATTCTGTAATATAAAATACATTTCCTGAAATGTAGTGTTTTAGTTACAATTCATTTTAGTCACATATGATAGCAAAACCCAACAAAAATGGCTTAAGCTTAAGTTTATTTCTCTCTTACCTAAAAGTCCACATTGTAGTAGCCTGCCTAGAGCTTATGTTGCACTTTACTCTGAGGTCTAGTTTTCCTCCTATTTTCTTATTTCAATTTACATTCCACCCCTAACCATCACTTGGAAGTGTGTTTAAGGGACATGCCCTTGCCTTAACAGTACACTTATTTCCTAGTCCAGACTTTAGTCACCTCACCATATATGTGTCAAAAGGAGACTGGGAAATTGAACCTTATTTCAAGTAGTCATTGGCTCTGAAGTCTTCTCCAGACAGAAGAACTGATATTATTCTACTTTTGACTAAGATGGAACAGCTGAAACGATAAGTAAATAATTTCCATATAACCATATATAGAAATATAGGTGCTTGTAGTCCCAGCTACTTGGAAGGATAAGGCAGAAAGATCTAGGCATTTGAGACAAGCCCGGGAAAAGAGATCTATTTCAAAGAAGAAAAAGGAAAAAAAAATCAAATAAACAAAAGCTCTATAGTATGGTCTTTACAAGATAGTTGTGAGGTTTTAAGTACTTCACATTCTTAGAAAGGCTAATGACGAGGGGCCGGGAGTTTGGCCTAGTGGTAGAGTGCATAAAAACCTGGTTCAATTCCTTGGTACCACATACATAGCTGGAAGTGGTGCTGTGGCTCAAGTGCTAGAGTGCTAGCCTTGAGAAAACCCAAGCACAGTGCTCAGGCCCTGAGTTCAAGACCCAGGACTGGCAAAAAAAAAAGGCTAATGACTAGAGGCCTAGAGTATGTTTTACCTTTAAAAAGGACAAAATTCACTTAATGATTAACCGATAAAGCCTTATCAAGGTAACAAAATTTCAGAGAGTTCCTGACATTAAATGATTTTAAAG
The DNA here is from genome assembly GCF_031878675.1 of Megascapheus bottae. NCBI lineage: Eukaryota > Metazoa > Chordata > Mammalia > Rodentia > Geomyidae > Megascapheus > Megascapheus bottae. The sequence continues at coordinate 84,071,373 of NC_143510.1, forward strand.
AAAACATTTTAAATCTGTAAGTAAATTTTAGTCTTTGATGGGAAACAAGATTCCTATCCACATTTAGTGGAAAAATTAGTGTTTTAGTTTGGTTTTGGAGCTAGGGTTAAACTCAGCATATTATACATGTTAAGCAAGAACCTGCCACTGAGCTATGCCCACAACCTGAAAAACTGATCTTAATACATCCAGACAAAACAGATCACTCTTGGTTCAGCCCAGAGCCTAGAGGTGCTAGCTATGATCCAGGTACATCCAGAGCTCAGCTTCAGTCTCAGCTTCATAGAGGTGAGCATATTCCTCCACTAGTGACTCGTAGTCATAAACTTTCTAGAATTTGGGCTCCTAGAGTAATTAGAAGAGGATGTTCCTCACCATACTAGCTGTTATTAATTTAAAAGCTAATAATAATAAGTTATAGGACATTTCTTTCATCTGTAGGATCTAAAGGCTGCTTACCATCATTAATGCACAACCTGTTGTCTGGGACAGAGGGTGGCAGATCTCCAGTTTTTATTAGACATCTGAGAATTGACTAGAATGGAGCCTGCATTCTTGAGGCACTTCAGGCCAATGGTTTTCTACACTGAAAACTTTTCCCTTCCTTTGGAACTATCAGGTTAGTAGAAAGCTAGGTGAGGCTGTGGCACTAGTTCAGAGATCCATGAGAGAGACCTGAGTTCAATCGGTTGGTCTAGGTGGTCCTACATACCAAGTAAGGAGAGCTCTATATTATTTAATTGGATGACAAACAGTAGTTTGTAGGTCAGCACTCCTGATTTTTATCCTTTCAACACTCAACTTTGGCAAGATTCTTAACGTTCTAGAATCTTAATTTCTAATATAACCTGGGTGTGCTACTTGGATGATTTTGAGGATTCATTGAGAATATACACTTCCCTGCCTGTGAACCTCAAACTAAGTCTAACCTGTCTTTACTTCATTTCCCTTTTGGATTCTGAGTTCTACATTGTTCCTGTGACTATACATATAGCTGCTTCTGCCTTGAAGGTTCTGCTCAAGAGGTAAACAGTACTGTGGCAAAACTCAAGGGCTGGGGTCAGTCTCAGCTCTGTTGTTTATACTGGGTGATCATGGGCAAGAGATTTGCCGTCTTCATGCCTCCATTCTTTTTAAATGTAAAAATGAAATGATGGTGTCTCTTATCAGATCATAAGGATTTTAAGCCCATCCTGGAAAGAGCTAGATTCATGCAGAGCACATGCTAGTCACTGAAAATTTCTTAGGCATCATTCCTACTGCCATTCTTCTGCCCTCATTATCCCTCAAGGTATGAACTGAAGATCACTGCCTTTGTAAAGCCTTGCCATACCATCTTTGCTTCTCTGGGTTCAGTGATGTTTACAGACTATCCTGTTTGATCGTTTACTAGGTCAGGTACTTTCCTAACCATATTACAGATGTTATATAATTCAGACCACCACTATGTTCTTATCTCCACCTTCCCACTGACATTTAAATTGTATTTGTTTTGTTTTGGTATTATGGGTTAGAGCCCCATTATATATCCAGGCTGATCTCCAGCTGTTTCAGTCTCACAAATGTTGGGATTGCAGCTGTGTACTACCATACCCAACATGAAATAGGTCAAATATTTGAAAGTCAAATTCACCTTTCTAGGAGAATTTAGGATTCCTGACAAGTGTCTGTCCTCTGCAGAAAAAGGTAGAATTCACAAATTAACTAGTAATGTCCTCATTTTCTAGATTTTACAAATATTTTTCAGGTGAACACTATGTGTGCACACTATACTTACATGTCAGGAATATAGTGGTGAGTATGAATAATGATCCTTGTCTCTGTGCATATTGAAATGAATCAAACAAAAATGGCTTCGGACCCATATTTGTGCTAAGCATCTTTTCAATGCTTACTGATCAGGTATATGGACCCTATCTGCATAGCAATGTAATGCAGTTTTAGTGTACATTGCTTACCTATGGGGGGGGGCTGATACTGACCAGATAACTATAAATAAAAATACTGTGATAAGTAGTAAGTAGAAGGACAGTGACCTGAGGATTTTTTTTTAAGTTTTCAGACTAATATTTCCACTTAAGACTTTTGATATATTGCTGTCAGTAATGACAAGAAATAAAAAGTCCTCAAGTTGGGGCTGGGAGTTTGGCCTAGTGGTAGAGTGCTTGCCTAGCATGCATGAATATCCGGGTTCGATTCCTCAGTACCACACACATAGAAAAAAGCAGGAAGTGGTGCTGAAGCTCAAGTGGTAGAGCTCTAGACTTGAGAAAGTCCAAGGAGAGTGCTCAGGCCCTGAGCTCAAATCCACGACTGGCAAAAAAAAAAAAAAAAAAGTTCTCAAGTTAAGCCCTCTGAGATGGTTGAAGCAAAGAGAGACAAGAGAAAGTGAAGCATGGAGCTACTTCCATATAAATGATCATTTTTCTCTCTCTCTCTTTTTCCATCTGAGACCAGGACTCAAACTTGCTATCTGATGGTTTATGCATATTAGCAGGCACCCTCCTACCTGAGCCATGCTTCACTGAGGATGTTTTATAGGAGGATTTGACTGCTTTGATGGCTTCCTCAAGGAAGACGCGTTTGAACTAGATGAGCTGAGCACTTACTTGGGAGTTAGCCATATGGTGAGAAAGGGCAGAGTAATTAAAGGGACTGAGAGAAGGCTAATGACTAGGGGGAGGAGTCAAGGGAAAGGTTTGGGTGAGATGAAGAGGTAGAAGGACCACAGAGGGTCTTGTAGAAATAAGATAAACTGGAAGGCTGAGTCACTGGACTCTCTGGTTAGTGATAGAATCTGGATTTTACTTCAAAGTCTTTGCTGGGTAATAAATGTATATTCAAAAGCCTTTGGTCTGTAACAAACTTCCCATATTTCCTCTATTGCATTATGATCATTTCTGTCTTAGACAAACAAAACCAAAACACCTCTCTTTATGTTCTAGTCTGTATTTTTTTTTAAGTAAAAGTCTTTTAAAGAGCTAGCTAAAGTTACTACTGCTATTTCCCGTCTTTCTGTTCCTGGTTGAACTCTTATCTGAATTTCTTCTCCTCATCATTCTCATGAAACTCAACAATAGCCTCTAACCTCCACCACCAGCCCCTCTCCTACACGATTTCTCAGCAGCTCTTCCTGTGGTTGATGCTATTTTCCTCCTGTCTGGGGGACTTTTCAGTGGCTTCTGAGACACCAGAAGCCCACCTCCCACCAGTTCTTATGAGGTTCCTTTGCTGAGTCCTTCCCCTTTGCAGTTTGATGTACCATGGATCTGACCTGGACCATCTTCTTTAAATACATTCACCCCCAACAGTTCCATCTAATGCCTTCTAATGTGAAAATGTATGCACTTTTTTTTTTTTTTTTTTTTTTTTGCCAGTCCTGTTGACTGAACTCAGGGTCAAGTGTCCTGGGGCTTTCTCAAGGCTAGAGCCCTACCACTTGAGCCACATCATCACTCCCAGACCTTTTTTTAACTTAAAAAGAAAATCAGGCTGGGATGTAGCTCAGTGGCAAAACACTTGCCTAGCAAGTGCAATGTCCTAGGTTTAATGTGCCAAAAAAGAAAAGACAAAAAAAAAAAAAAACCCACTATGAAATTACCCTGGGAATTTGTGTAATATTACCTAAGAGCAATGGGATATTAAAAATGCTTCATCTAACCTTTACTATGTTGTTAGAAAATATGGATTACAATCGCTTTGACCTATCTGTCCATACAAGATTCTTGTCAATGCAAAAGCCCTTACCAGGGGTATTTAGTATATTATTTCAATTTAAAAGATTTAAGGGGTGTGGAGTTTGGCCTTAGTGGTAGAGTGCTTGCCTAGCCTGCGCGAACACTGGGCCAGGTTTGATTCCTTGGTACCATATACATAGAAAAAAACCCCAGAAGTCGTGCTGTGGCTTAAGTGTTAGAGCTCTAGCCTTGAGAAAGCCCAAAGACAGTGCTCAGGCCCTGAGTTCAAGGCCCAGGACTGGCCAAAAAAAAAAAAAAAAAAAAGATTTAAAAATCTCTCTCCCGTTGATATCATGCTATTTAAAAAGTAAGCTGTATTTTAAAAGTATATATTTAAGAATGAGACATTCATGACATTGTTCATGGCCTATTATTTTATAAGATTATATGAGATATGGTACAGAAATGGTTAATGCAGAACTTGGTTCAGGAGTCAGCCATGGGGTTTCTTGGGTTCTTAGCACCAGTTTTCTTTTCCTCACAGTTTTCATTCTTTAGTTACATTGTTCTGGAACACCTGAAGCTAAGGCCATTATCTGTCTTAGCCCAGAGTCAGGGGGTGGCTCTCATGGACTGTTCCCATGAACTGGACCATATGTTTAGTGTGTGCATTTGGTGATAAGCTAAACTAAGCCTCATACTTTCACCTTGGAAAGAAAGGCAGGAGACCTGCCAACTCAGAGGAGGTGTGGTGCCCTAGCCAGATTTAGAAGCCAACTACCCTTTCACCTCTGTGTCCTTTTCCTTTACTCTGGCCTTGTCTAGACTAGGAGGAGGGAAAGATGAATTTCCTTATTTATCAACCATTGACAGTTACCTACCTAGGAGGAAAGGTGGAGAAGAATAGAAGAGGTGGGTATTATGACAGGGCAAGGCCCTCCTTGGCAGCAGCAAGGAGCAAACAAGGCAACCCCAAACCCAAGTGGGACCAGGAGGAAGTGTTGGTGAGAATGCATCACTTCTCAGGATTAGTCAGGGTAAACTACACGTTCCTGTAAAAAGGCAGACAATAACTTCCTTTAGGGAATTACCGAAGTGAGTAATCCATTACCTTCGGGCAGTGGGTTCCCTAACTTTGCTGTCAACCAGAACCACCTTCGGATTTTTTAAAAGCCAGATACCCAGGTCACACAGTGTACAGGTCCCAAGGTGATCAGAATGTCTGGATGGGGGCCAGGCTCTGTTGTTTGTGTGTGTGTGTGTGTGTGAGAGAGAGAGAGAGCCTCATGTGATTACTTACTACTGCAAAGTTCTGCCTTAAGTTGAGACTAGGTCGTTTAGTTCACACACACACACACACATACACACACACACACACACACACGATCACTAGATTCTGGCTCCAGGTCGTTTAGTACACACACACACACACACACACATCACTAGATTCTGGATCCAGGTCGTTTAGTGTGCACACACACACACACACACACAATCACTAGATTCTGGATCCAGGTCGTTTAGTACACACATACACACACACACACATGATCACTAGATTCTGGATCCAGGTCGTTTAGTGTACACACACACACACACACACACACACACGATCACTAGATTCTGGATCCAGGTCGTTTAGTGTGCACACACACACACACACACACAATCACTAGATTCTGGCTCCAGGTCGTTTAGTACACACACACACACACACACACACACAATCACTAGATTCTGGCTCCAGGTCGTTTAGTGTGCACACACACACACACACACACGATCACTAGATTCTGGATCCAGGTCGTTTAGTACACACACACACACACACACACACACGATCACTAGATTCTGGATCCAGGTCGTTTAGTACACACACACACACACACACACACACACAATCACTAGATTCTGGCTCCAGGTCGTTTAGTACACACACACACACACACACACGATCACTAGATTCTGGATCCAGGTCGTTTAGTGTACACACACACACACATCACTAGATTCTGGCTCCAGGTCGTTTAGTGTACACACACACACACACACACACACACACACACACACACACACGATCACCAGGGCGTGAGCTCTCTCCTCCGGGCTGCACGTGGGCTGGATTTTGCTTTGTCATTCTGACACGGGCCATTCGCCGCCCTCCTCCCGGTCAGGGCGTGGCTTCGCGTGGCCGCCGGCCTCCGGGTGCCCATTCCCGGGGTCTGTGCCCGCCCGGGCACTGCGTTCGCAGTCTCCGCGGAGACAGGCTGCTCGGAGTCCGGAGTGGGCGGCAGCCCCGGGCCTCGGCGACCCCGTCACCCTGGGTCCCGGCCACGATGTGAGTGCATGGGGGAGAAGGGAGAGGCCGGGGCGGGGACCGGGGCGCTGGAGGCGGGGGGTTGGGGGGGGAGAGAAACCCTTCCCCCCCCGCCCCCCCGACAACTTCGGCCTTGGGTGGCGAGGCGGCCCGTGGCGGCCGGCGCCTTCCACCTCCCCGGCGGAGACGGTTTGCAGACCCGGCGGAAGTGGAGTCTGGGAACGCGGAGGGCGGACTCTTGACAGCATGGAGACAGGGTGACCCAAGGACGGCCTTGCCCGGACGCGCAGACGCCGGGAACCTGGCCGAGCAGGTGTCATCAGGGTGCTGTGCGCCTCGGCACGGGCAGCTCCCACCGCAGCAGGCCGGCGGGGCCACCGCGCAGACCACCACCGTGGGGGGGCCCGGCTCGAGTCCCGCCTTTTCTGTGCCTCGGTGTCCCCCCCTCGGCGGGGCTGGGGATGGCTTCAGGTCCAGTGCGGTCGTGTGTCCCGTCCAGCTCCCGAGGTGTCGGCCGCCCCCACCCGTTCCTCACGGGAACCGGGCAGATGTCGGCGTCCGGGGGAGTTCTTCATCCTGCCCTTCATTTGCCGTCCACCGCCTTTGTCTGTGAGCCCTGAGTTCCCGGCCCCATCTTCAAATCCTTTCCTTTGAACAAGTCCCCCGAAGGGTCCGCGGGTGCGGAGTGATCCGGCGAGCGGAGGTCAGTCAGCCGGCGCCGGCGCTAGGCACGTGGGTTTCGTTTCAGCGGCGCCTCCCCGGGATCTCTCGGCCCGGCCGCTGGAACCCCTCGCAAGCCCTCGCTTTCCCGGCAGCCTGGAGGCCATGTTTTCTGCGGAGAGTGCGGGGCGGGGTGGGCGGCGCTGGTGGAAGTCTCCGGGGGCCGGAAGCCCCGCCCCGCCCCGCGGAAAGCGCTCCCGCCACTGCCGGGCGGCCGCGGTCACCTCAGCCGCCGCCTCCGCCACCTCCGCCACCTCTGCCGCCGCCCCGCAGAAAGCAGGCCCGGCCCGCCCGCCCGCCGCCGGGACCCACGGCAGCCTGGGCTTGGGGACCGACGGAGGGACCGACGGAGGCCGCCGCGGCCCAGCCCTGGAGGTAGGGGAGCCACGTGGCCCCTTCCCCAGCCCCGAGTGCGCGCGCCGCGGGAGGCTTCTTGCGAGCCCCCGGTGGAGCCCGGTCCTCGGCTCCCCAGACCCGCCCGCACCTTCCGTGGGGCCTCCCCCCTCCCCGCCGCCGCCGCCGCCGCCGCTCCCTCTCCGGGATTCCCCGGGACCCCTCCTTCCGCCTCCCCCGCCCGCCCCTCCTCACCGCCTTCCTTCTCCTCCGCCGTGCACGGGAAGCAGCCTGGCATTTCGCCGGCGGCGGCGTGGAGGCCGTGGTTGAGGGCAACCCGAGAAAGGAGGCAGGAAAGGCTTTACCTTCCTCCTCTCGAGGCAGGCCCCGACCGTCGTCCTCCCTTTTAACCTTCTGAGGGCGAGGGGCCCCGAAACCCAGGCTCAGAGAGCCTCAGCACGCCCTGAGGTCACAAGAGAGGTAGCCGATGGGGAGGAGACAGAGAGTCCGTCCTCTGTGGCTGGCCGCGAGTCCTCGCAAGCCCTCCCGGGGTGACAGGGTCCTGGCCGCCGGGATCGGGCCACTGGGTGTCACCAGAATGGACAACCTGGTTGGTGCTGGTCTACAGCTGCTCTGGATAATTACCAAGTGAGAAAGTCTGCCAACCCCAGTAGCCGGATTGTTCCGCCGTGATTTATGCAGAAGAGAAATGGGACTCACGTTTGAACATTACCTCCTGTGTGCCTTTCAGAAGGATATTAACAACTAGTTGACATTATTTCATTATTTAGTAACTCATTTCTTCTAAAAGAGTCTTACTTCCTTTTTTTTTTTAAATAACTGAGTGGAGGAAATGGAGCTAGAAACCAAAGACATATAGCAAAATAATGGAAAATAATTGAAGAAAATTAAAGAAGGTTGTAGCTTTAAATGAATTGTATTACTCAGATCTTTAGTTTGCAACTAAAATGAAGGAGATCTATTAATGTTCATGACTGATCCTTCTTTCACTTGTGTCATAAATTTACAGTTACATAGACATTTGGTTTTTATATAATCCTATTGATGCTTTGGATTATGCTTCTGATTTTAACATCAGTGAGAATAAAGAGTTGTTTTTTTTTTTCCCCCTGGTTGTAGGACTTGAACTCTGGGCTTGGGCGCTGTCCCTGAGCGCTTCAGCTCAAGGCTAGCACTGTACCACTTGAGACACAGTGACACTTCCAGTTTTCTTGTGGTTAATTGGAGATAAGAGTCTCATGAACTTTGGTGCCCAAAGCTGGCTTTGAGCCTTGATCCTCAGATCTTAGCCTCCTGAGTAGTTAGGATTACAGGCATGAGCCATGGGCACCTGGCTTTTTAAAAATTTTTAAAATTTTTGGTCGAGGGGCTTGAACTCTGAGCCTGGATATTGTCCCTGGCTCTTTTGCTAAAGGCTAGTACTCTGCCACTTTGAACTACAGTGTCACTTCCAGTTTTCTTGTAGTTAATTGGAGATAAGATTGTCATGCACTTTCCTGCTGGGGCTGGCTTTGAACAATGATCTTTAAATCTCAGCCTTCTTGGTAGGTAAGATTACAAGCATGAGCCATCAGCACCTGGCCTCCACTTAACTTTTTCAAGGCAATTTCTTCACTCAAATCCAAAGTTCTGCAATCTCAAAACCTATCATCTAAACTGGACACTAATTAGGAGGCTGAGATCTAAAGATTGCAGCTCGAATCCATCCTGGGCAGAAAAGTCCCTGTGGTAGAGCACTAACTGAGCACAGAGAGTATCAGGGACAATGTCCAGGCCCTGAGTTGAAGCCCCACACCAATGTAAAAAAAAAAACTAGAAAATTGAGTACTTAACAGTTAGTGCTACAGTCCCAAGGTCAACTGTTATTTTATTTTTAAAAATGGCTTATAAAGTTTCATACATTAGGCTGGGAGTTTGGCCTAGTAGAGTGCTTGCTTAGCATTCACGAAGACCTAGGTTCGATTCCTTGGTACCACATACATAGGAAAAAGCCGGAAGTGGTGCTATGGCTCAAGTGGTAGAGCTCTAGCCTTGAGAAAGCCCAAGAACAGTGCTCAGGCCCTAAGCTCAGGCCTGGGACAGCCCCCCCCCCAAAAAAAAAAAGTTTCATACATTAGTTATAGGATAAATAATGTAGAGGTAACACTTTAAAATGTCTATTTTTCCTTCCTCTTTTTCACATTGTTTCTTCTCTTATTCTCTAAGCCACCACAATGGCAACAGCAAAATCCACCTCATTTTCCAGATGAGTTGTTATAGGTGAGTGAAGGAAAACCCTTCAGGGAAGAATTGGTAGGCATAAGTAACATGTCTAAAGTGTAGTATATAGTCATGGGATTCTGAAAGTGAAGCCTGCTACCACCTGCATAGAATATGAGTCCTTGGCTGGGCTTTACTGGAATTCTTTTAAATATGCTGTTGGTAGGGGCCTAAGAGCTGCTTTTCATTCATTGGTGCCAGGACAATGGCTTGAATTCAGGTCTTCTTGCTCTCATTAGACTTTCTTGCTCACAGCTGGCACTCTGCCACTACAGCAACACTTCCAGTGTGGCATTTTTATGGTTTGGAATCTCATGGGACTTTTCTGCTGGTCTGGTTTTGAACTATGATCCTTCAGGGCCCCCAGTAACTAGGTTTACAAGTATGAGCCACCAGTGCCTGGCTGTTTCTTTTTTGGAGAGGATCTAGATGCCACGCAAGAACATCTGGCACTGACTTGGAACTCCAGTACTGGCACAAAAAAGATATCAATAGATACAAACATTTTGGACAGTAAGACTAAAATTGGCAACATGGGACTTAGACATTCTTTTAACATAATGGAAGAGATGGCAGGCATAAAGTAATGCATTATTAACATGTAAATGGTAATTGTACAGACAGTTGGGTACATGACATCATGTTATTCTCAAGCTTGCTGTCCCCACTGTCCACGTTTGGGAGGTAGATACTGCTGTATAAAGTCTGCCTTCTAAAGTTACCAGATGTCAGACTCTTCACTAAACAGCTTTCAAGAAGTGAGTAGTGACTAATTCTTTCCATCCTCTTTCTTACCGCTCTACCAAACACTGCCAAACAGGCAGAAAACTGTATTTATCTGTATTTTTTTCTTTGAGATAATTACTTCTTTTTGGAGAATAAGTAGTACTGTGACTACTTTTAGTACTGTAATTACTTGAAGGATTGCCTTCAAGGTACGGAAAGTAGAAAGGTTCTCTGGCTCAGAGAACCTCTGAGAGGAAACCTCTTCAGAGGAAAATAGGGGGCAAGTACTACTGAGATTTCAGTGGGTCACAGGCTTGGGATATAGCTTAGTGGTAGATCACTTGATGGCATCACAGAGCTCTGAGTTGGATCCCCAGTATGGCAAATAAGAAGAATGGATGAGGCATGGATTGTTGGGGCTATAGATAAATGTTCCTGGTGCTGAGAATCCATTTGGAGATGAAACATGTCCTTTTACTTCTTTCTCTTCAGTGACAACACAAATTTTTTTGCTTTGTCCACAAATTGATTACAGTGGTATCACCATTCTTTTGGTGATCCAGGCTTTAAATTTCCTCTGGCCTTTCCCATCTACTTGCCCAAGTCTGTCTGACTACTTCCTCCATTTTAGTGTTGCCTGTATCGGGGTACTTACCTCCTCTTCTTTATATTATCTCCACATCTTTAACTGGCTTCCTACTTAGAACTCCTCCCCCTCCCCCTAGCTGATCTTCCTATTACTTCCCTGACACTAGCTCTGCATCAAGAATGAAGGACACACTATTTAGTGTGCCTTTTGGGGTCATGCCCAACCTGCTTTTCTGGTCATCTCTTCTGCTTTTGTACTGTTGTAGGCTCCTGAGTCCCTATAAAAGTTTCTTCCTTGTTCTGTTCTACATTTCAATTCTTTTTATTTTTAAATTTTTATTTTATTTTTATTGTAATTAATAGAAGGGATAGATTATATTCACCAGATAGAAGATACATTTCTTAGCAATCATTGCTACTCCTTCTCATGTACATTTCAATTCTTGACATCTCTTTTTGTCCAAACCCAGTTTTCCAGTTCCCTACCTGTTGGGAATACAAGACCTCATTTGGCCATTGCTTCCATCTTCTTGTGTCCCCATAGCATTCCTCCAAATTTTGTTTCTGGAAAATGAGGAATTCTGTCAGTAGTAAGTTTTTGGCTTACATATAAAAAGGGTGGACAGCTGGGCTTTTTCTGTGTAGTTGCAAGTGTATGTTAGTGCTCCCATCTAAGTGAATGTCTTTGGATAGTTGGTGCCATTTATTGAACGCTTCTCATGTGCTAGGTTCTAAATGCTCACTGGAGGAAGTGATGTTAGCTACTATTGCAGGGAGAAAAATAAAGGCCTTGAGGGTTAAAGGTATTAGAGATCATACAGAGTCAGTGAAGCCCATTCTAGTGTTCTCATGCCTCTGGCTCTCTTGTTACTTCTGTGGTGGATGTCTGCCTCCTTTAGGCAATGTTACTTCACCAGTTAGGATTGAACACATGCAAATCCTGGCATTCTTGTGATAATTCTGGCTCACCAGCGACACATTCATTTGAGGTTTTGGAGGCTAGCAGATTGGAACTTCATTCCACTGTGCCTACTAAATTAAAGGAACCATACATTTTCTTTACCTTCCATTTTTTAAAAACACATAACATGCATTCTGTAAATATTTGTTGAGTGAATGGTGGTAGAGATAGAAACTAAATTGTTACAGAGTTGTTCAGCAGCATATTGGGAAGTAGTTTAGAATTTTAAGAAGCTGTATGACAGTAACATTGTCAGCCTTCAGTATTTTACCCAAGTGTATCTATCTCAGTGCTATCTCAACACTGGTGAGGCACTGTTTTTGTGTGCAGCAAATCTGTAAGATAGTGTATATATTTAAAAATATATTTATCAGAATAGGGATATAACTCAGTATCAGAGTGGTTGACTAGCATGCACAAGGCCTGCATTCAGCCCCCCAAACTGTCAAAATAGATATGTATAAGTCAACTAACAGTTGTGTATGATGCTTTAAAAAGCAAATCACAAATCACAACTGTTTGTAGGCAAACTTAAAATGTGCAGTAGAATGATTTTACAAATGAAATCATACTGAATAGTAGAAATTAAGGAAGCACTTGATTTTTTTACTTGAATTGAGGCTTCAGAGCCCAGGGTCCCCACAAGCTCCATCCATTTACACCGTGCTCTGATCATTGCTGACTTCTTAAGGGGTAAAAGGAATCTTGAGCTTGACACTGTAACTCACACTGTTTTAAGTATCATTAGGTGCTTGCCTTGGCCACAGAGCAAGAATAGAGATGTTAATGTGCTTTCAGATGTTTCAGATTACTTATTTGGCTTGACTTTCATTTTATTTTTGACTTCACCCATAATAATGAGTTATGGGCTAGGACTGTATAAGTAACTCAGTGGTAGAATACTTGCTTAACAAGCATGAGCCATGGAATTGATTTCAGCACTGCAAAATAATAATAACACCAGTAGTATTTGAATAGGGCAGTTATTCAAAGCTTTTTTGGATACTGCCTGTGTGTGTGTGTGTGTGTGTGTGTGTGTGTGTGTGTGTGTTTGTTTGTGTACCTGTGCGGCCTGGTCTTGGGCACTGTTCCTGAGCTTTTTTACTTAGGACTGGTGCTTTACCACTTGAGCCATAGCTCCATTTTCAGATGGTTAATTGGAGGCAAGAGATTCATGGACTTCCCTGCCAGAACTTACTTATGACTAGGATCTCATGCGAAGTAGCTAGGATTACAGGTGAAAGCCATTGATTACTATACTTTAAAAATATTTGCTGAAATCTAAGAAGCCATTTAGACAAAAATAAAAAGTCAGGATTGTTTTTTGTGTCTCTCCAGAATATCTGGGAAAGAAGTTTAGTCTTCAAAGTTCTACACATACTTTTTACAAGTTCCAATATTTGTAGGTTTAAAATGTTTATATGATAAAATTCTTATTACTGGTTTTTGTTATTGTGACATAAATTTCTATATTGCCCTTTTACTGACAACCATCAATAATATTTTTCTGTTCCTGAAGCAGCAATGGGAATTAAAGGATTGGCTGGAATACAGGATTTTTATGTATTAAATACGTATTAAACTTTGTTACATCTTTGAAATGTTAGGTTTCAATAAGTATCTTCTCATTCTTTTTTTTTTAATGCACAATGTATGTGCATTAATTCACATACATTGATACCCTTTCACATTATCTTCTCATTCTTAAAAATGCTGTCTGACCCATTATGAAGTCATGATTCAATTTGCAGTAATATTGAAAATTGTAATTAGTATTCCCATTTAAAATTAGTTGGTGGCCACAGGTAAGCAGCCTGCTTACAGTAATACTAATGAATTGATTAAGTCCAGAACTTCTACAGTCCATGCTTTTTTGAAAGAAATTCATTGTATAAACAGAGATATATATCTTGAGCATGGTGTTTACTTTTGACATGTTTAAAAAAAGGGCAAAAACATGCAAATGTTCTTGAGAAAATTAAGGTGGAAAAAAGGTTCCTCATATCTTGCTACTCTGGCAAGTTGATTTTTCATAGAATGAATTTAACATTGGAAGAGATCCTTTTTGGAGACAGGATTTTGCTTGCCTGGCCTAGATTCAAGCTCTCAGTCTTTCTGCTTTGGCCTCCCAACTGCTGAAATTATGGGCATGTACCATGATACCTGACCTTCAGCAGTTTAGTAACTTGATTCCTCCTCTACCACCACCACCTCCTCCTCCTCCTCCTCCTCCTCCCCTGTCTTCTTTTTCTTCCTGACCTCTTTCATGCTAGGTAAGCACTTTTACCATTTGCTTCATGCCCATAATCCCTTTGTTTTATTTTTGAGACAGGGTCTCCCTACTGCTTAGGTTTGTCTTGAACTTAGGGCTTTTGGCCTCTGTCTCCTTTCCATTGCTGCAACCACCATTTTGGTCATAATTTTTGATACATTCTGTTATTCTAGCAATTTGTGTTGGGCTGTTGTCACCTCAGAAACCTGTAAATGGTATTAATGATTTGAAGAATCAATGATTATAATACATTCTGAAATTCTTAGATAAGTTTTATAGTAGACAATCAGTTTACTCTGAGCCAGGAAAGCAAGAGATTTTAGGGTAGGACGGTTGTCTTAACTTTTTGATCCTTCTTGTTAAGTTTTAAAATTGCATATATAATTGGATATATGTACATGCATATATATATATATATAATTACTGCATATGGTCCACTGTAACAGAAAACTTTTTTGGATATGGATCTTTGGGTATTTGATTTTTCACCAAAGGATCTAAAACAGGGTTAAATATTAGTTTATAATTGCCAGACTTGGGAAGAATATGGTTCTTTAATTATCCTGAGTGGGGGTGATTTTCTTTTTTTCTTCCCCTTGATTTCATTGGAGGTGTAAGGCAGACTTTTTAATGGGAGGTAGGAGAAGCAAGAGGAAGGCTTCTGGACTTTCTAAAACTTAAGAACATGTGAAACACAGTTTGTGATATACATTAATATGTATAGTCAGAGGGTACTCAGGTGCTGCATGTATGAACAACTGTTTGGATTTTTTTTTTTTTTTGCCAGTCCTGGGTCCTGAACTCAGGGCCTGAGCACTGTCCTTGGGCTTTCCTCAAAGCTAGTGTGCTCTACCACTTGAGCCGCAGCACCACTTGCAGCTTTTTCTGTGTATGTGGTACCAAGGAATCAAACCTAAGGCTTCATGATACTAGGCAAGCATTCTCAGCCCTGTTTGGAAGATTTTAAGTCCAGTGTTTATTTTTAAAAACCTAACAGTTTAATAGGGCAAGGTAATACTGTATGTATATACCCAAGTAACAAAGATTTTGGAATAACTACTAGGCTCTTCACTCATTTCTCAGAAATTTCCTGCTAATGTCAGGCTGATTTAGTTCTTAGACTTCTAAAACCCTTCTAATGACAGGGACAATGCACACTTCTTGTTATGTGTAGGCACTTATGGTTATGAAAAGCTATAAAATATTAACTTATTACAGGAGGATTTCATTGTGAAATTTCCACGTTTGTAGTTTTCATCCTCATTGTCACTTTCCCTAATGGAAAGCTTTTGTTGTCTCTTGAATTGGGAGTGTGCAAAATGTTTTCCTTCCATTGTCATGTATGATTTCCTACTTGCCTAGTAACTTGACCCCTTCTTCCAGCTTCCCATAGGTTTCCAGTTGTGTCTTAATATCTTCATGGCTTTGTACACCTTTCAGAATTCAGATCTGTCTAGAGTCAGTGGCTTGTGGCGGACTTGTAGATAAACAGTTTTTTTTGTGAGACCCCTATCTTGGCACATACATGCAGTCCTGTCCACATCTCCCAGGTCCTTGAGATTGGGAAAATGGGAGAGAATTTGGCTTTGGGGATTGGTGGAGACAGACTGTATAGCAAATACCAAGGATCTACCTTGCAAATTAACTGTTAAGACTCTTCATATTCAAGCTGGTAGCCTTATAGGAAATTTGCCTTCACTAAGTTTAATTCTCAAGATCAAGACCAAGTGTTAGAGTGCCAGCCTAACAAGTGCAAGGCCTTGAATTCAAGCTTGCTGCCGGCCAGCCAGTCAAAAAACACACCTGTCGACCATTGTAAGAAGATGTAGTAGGCATGACAGTCTTTAATCTTCCTTAAATTTTGTCACAAGGCCCTAAAGTTTGCTTTGAAGATCGATGGAATTGCCAGTAATGGTTAAAAATTGCAGTAGCGGGTCTTTGTAGGGGAATTTCTCTCGGGCACTAGGGCCCCTGAGTGTGCTCACAGAGCAGGTGTAGAGGGGGCGGGGCTGTCCTGCGGGCTGGGCTGGGGGCGGGACAGCTGTAGTGCGCATGTGCAGGAGCCCTCCAACGGCTCCAACTCTACCTGCCCCAGTGGCCTGCCCAACGGACTTGAGAGGTGTTGGTAGTTTACTGCCGGCTGCCAACATGTCGGAGGAGAAAGGGCCGCTGAAGAGAGGCCCTGAGAAACTGGAGGAGCCCCTCT
This sequence comes from Megascapheus bottae, assembly GCF_031878675.1. Taxonomy (NCBI): domain Eukaryota; kingdom Metazoa; phylum Chordata; class Mammalia; order Rodentia; family Geomyidae; genus Megascapheus; species Megascapheus bottae. The sequence goes on from NC_143510.1 coordinate 84,087,453, forward strand.
CCTGTGGGGAGCGCTGGGCTAAGCAGGTGGAGGGGAGAGAAACGGCGAAGCTGGATGTGGTGGTGGGGGCGGGTGACTGCTCCGACTACCTCAGTTCAGCCGACTCGGAGGACTTGGACCCAGAGCTGCTGGCGGCCCGGGAGGACGAAGGGAAATGCCGGATCCTGCGCAAGCAGTACCGGCAGCTCATCAACAGCGTCCAGCAGAACCGGGACGACATCGTGAACACGGCCAGCAACTCGTTAACCGAGGCCCTCGAGGAAGCCAATGTGCTTTTTGATGCAGTGAACCGAACGAGGGAGGCGGCCCTTGATGCTCAGTTTCTTGTTTTGGCTTCGGATTTGGGTAAAGAAAAAGCAAAGCACTTGAATTCTGGTATGAGCTATTTTAATCAGGCAGCGTTTTGTGGCTTTCTTTTTCGAGCTGCGGGCCTGAATTGGTTGGACGATGAGTGTGATGATTTCAGTGTTTGTGATGACAGTGTCGTTCTTTCCTTCTGGAAGGCAGTGCAGAAGGAAGCAACATCCTGGATAATGCAGGCCGAGTCGTTTCACTTTGTTTTTGGTTCATTCAAGCCAGAACCTTCTTCACGAAAGCCCCGACTTGACCATCATAAAAAAATGCGCAAACTGGAAGGAAATGGGGCTATGCCTACAAAATTGAGGAAACTGGACCCGAGTTCTAACCAAGAGGCAACAGAAAAAGAAGTTGAAAGAATCTTGGGATTGTTGCAAACCTGCTTTCAAAAGTATCCTGATAGTCCTGTCTCCTATTTTGAGTTTGTGGTTGATCCACACTCATTCTCTAGGACTGTGGAAAATATATTCTATGTTTCTTTTATTATAAGAGATGGTTTTGCAAGAATAAGGCTTGATCAAGATAGGTTGCCAATACTAGAGCCAATTAATATTAATCAGATGGATGAAGAAAATGATCCTGGTTTCTTTGGCAGAAAACAAGGGGTTATATCATTGAGCTTGCAGGACTGGAAAAACATTGTGGCAACTTTTGAAATTTCAGAGGCTATGATCAAAAACTCATACTAAGATTTTTGTTTATGTATAGAAACCTATTCTTCTGAAACATCTCAAAATAGAATCAAAATGGAAGCACATACTATATGTTACCTTTTACATTTCTAAGAGCATCTGAAATTGTCTTGTGCAGTGTATTTTTTTTGTAACTTATAAGATTATTGTTTTAATGAAAGGTTCTCAGCACACTTATGGGGATTTTTTTTTTGAATGCCCTATAAGATTGTTAGTAAGTTTTGAATTTCATAGAAGGTATTGGCCAGCTTGCAAAAAAAATCAAAATACTCTATAATAATACTTAAGCCTTATTACAGTGAACTAAGAAAATCCTGTAAGGAGCTCCTAAACAAATTGGGAAAGTGTAGGTGAAAAAATTGATCAAGAAAAGTTATCTTTAAGGTAGTAAAGATGGGGCGGGGAGTTTGGCCTATTGGTAGAGTGCTTGCCTAGCATGCATGAAGACCCAGGTTCGATTCCTCGGTACCACATACATAGCAAAAAGCCGGAAGTGGTGCTGAGGCTCAAGTGGTAGAGTGCTAGCCTTGAGAAAGTCCAACGACAGTGCTCAAGCCCTGAGCCCAAGCCCAGGACTGGCAAAAAAAAAAAAAAAAGTAGTAAAGATGCCATAGTAAGACTAAAATTCCCAGATAATATGCTTTATTAGTCAAGAGTAGTGTATTCCAAATAGTTTTTCCTGTAAATGGATCCAACAAAAACTGCTATACTGCTAAGTAGTTGAAACATTAAGGACTGACACATGAAGAATTAGAAGACAGGAAAAGCATTGTAGGTAGGGTAATAACAAGATTGGGTGCATGGAATTGTGACAAATGATGTGAGAGAACCACCATATTTATGGGAACAAGCTGACTATTAAGCTGGGCAATAATTTAAAATGACATCTATTTTTACAGGTAGCAGAAAATATTTTTATAACATGCTTTAAACATTGTTGTAAGCTTTATCTTCTTGGTTAATTTCTTTGACACACCTTTGCAGTTTTTGCTAGTACAGAATGGCCTTGAGAAGCACATACTATACCAAGTTTCATCATGCAACAACTTGGAATATTTGTTCCAATTAAGCTTGCATTTCTTAGAGGGCTAGGCATTTCTCTGCTGAAAATATTAATTTATCAAAATGTTTGTCACTAGTGTAAAACCATACAGGGGTTTATTTGGTGGGAGGGGGAATGTAAGCTCAGTGATAGAAAGCTCATCCATCATTTCTGAGGTCTCTGGTTGTGCTTTACTGTGAAGTTGATGTATTTAAAGACTTCTGTGTGACAGGTTCTACATCACACTGACATGGAGTGAATAAGTATATCTTTGATTTTATAAACAAAGCAGCCAGGACAGTTTAGGCATTCTAGCCCAAGATCACCTATAAATGGCAAAGTTAGGTCACGTTTGGAATAAATGAAAGCGCCTAACCCATTTTGTCCTACTCTGTAGTTTTATTTTGTCTATATTTTTAACTTTATGAAGAAACTGGAGCTTAGCCATTTAGTACATATAGAGATTGGTTGCTAGGCCTTCATTCACGCATGTTCACGTGGCACTGAGAATGCAGAAGTGGAAGATAACTGATCCATGGAGTTGGTGAGACGGTGTGATGACAGTAGGGATTCCAGACAAAGAACACCTAAATGGACTGTCAGCCTTCAATAAAAATCTATAAAAAAAAACAGGATTAGCTGAAATGGAGCAAAGAACATTCATGTTGGGAAACAGTTTGTGCTAAGTGCCTTGACAATATGTATAATTGGTATTTTAAGAAAGGAGATTGTTTAGGAATTGTGGGATGGATAAATAAAACAGTGTTGGTGAGATATCTGGGGGAATGCTTTAGAATGATACCACACTGTTAATAAGATAACCTGTCTCCTGGATCAGGTTTGGCAGAGAGGTTATTTTCATGGAGAGTGGGTTGCCTACCAGACACACACACCAGAGCTGCTTGACTTAGCCCAGGGCAGTATGAAAGGATGAACTAGTAGCTTAAAGGGATTCTTTCTTCTAGCCACTTAGGTAACATGAATTATGTCTCTGAAATCCAGCAATTTGGGAATATAGGGGTTGGGGACTGTAAAAAAAAAAAAAAGAAAATACAAGAGACCCTTCAGGATTAGATGATTAGTCCAAGTCACCTAGTCTAGAGCAGCAATACATTAACCCAACTCAGTTCCACACCAGAGATATCGTAGTAGAAGGAAAAAACAGCACACTAGTCTGAAAAGTTGGTTCTTTTTTTTCTTCTAATTTCTAATGTAGTTAATTTTAGTAGCTAAAACCCATTAACAAAAAAGTTGTTTTGAATCCTCAATAAGATAATAGAGGGATCCTGGAACTGAAAAGTTTGAGAATTCATTCAACTCCCGTTAGTAGTCACTGTTTCGAGCTATTGTAGCTGGAGGAGAGTTTGGACATTTTTCTCTTGCCTCTGTTTACCCTGTCTATGTGCTGCTTCATAGAGCTGTTTTCCATCCATCCTACTTTATTTGGTTCTGGGCTGTACTGAACTTTGAACTCTAGGCAAAGCACTCTACTGCATGAGCTATACCTGTAGTTTTTGTTGTTTTCTTTATATTTTAGATAGGGTCTTTTTTGCCCAAGGCCATTTTGGATCAGGATCTACCTGTACTTCTTGTGTAACTTTGATGACAAGCATTTTTTTTAAAACCAGTTTGGTTTAGATACAAGTATCTTGGTTTTTGATTGATCTGACCTTAAACTATGATCATTCTGATTCTGCCTCTCATGAATAGTTAGAATTACAGACAGGTATGTGTTATTGCTGGCCCTATCTTATATTAATATATACTATATTATAGTTGGGATACCATTTACTGAATGATAGCAATTTCAAGTTAGGTTAAAAGTTAAAAACATGCTTTGTTCTAGGATCAGTTGTTCCCTAGAACAGAAGCATTGGCCTTAACTATCCCTTTTGGGGGGTAAAATTTTATAGAATTTTACTTTAAGGTTGAACTGTAAGAACCCAGCTCAGATACAGAGTTTTAGTAAAGAATAGATTATAGCTGGGCGGCTCACGCCTTTAATCTTAGTTAGAGCTGAGATCTGAGGATCATAAAGCCAGTCTGAGTAGGAAAGTCTGTGAGATTATCTTCAATTAACTACCAGAAAATCAGAATTGTAGCTGTGGCTCAAAGTAATAGAATGCTAGCCTTGAGCACCAAAGCTCAAGGACAGCGCCTAGGACCTAGTTGAGGCCTACAATGCCAAATAGAATAGATTATAAACTTTGAGTAGCATGTGGCGTTTTTAGCATGCGTATATGCTTGCTTTCACTTGTTTTACTAGATATGTTGTTGGGGAGAAGGTTCCAAGAACAGGTAGTTCTCCTTTACAACAATAGGTTTTTGTGTTTATCATCATCTATGCATGCCAGTAAAGAGGGGCAGTTATTACCAATTTATTTTTCCCCCACAGTGCTCTGCATTGAAGGAGGAGTCTCAGCTATAATGCCCGTTGATGAGTACTGGCTGTGTTTACCAGTTTCTCACCTTAGACCTTTTGTGCAGACTGTCAGGGTGGTGCAGACTTGTCCCCACTGCTGCTGGTTTCCACGCATTCTCCCTTCAGCCCCTGAGATACCCTGTGCATCTGGTATGCTGCCCAGGGGCACCCACAGGGCTGTGCTTCCTCTTCCATATTCCTCCATGGCATCCCCTTCCGTACTTCAGGCACCATGTTCTGCTGACCCCAAGTTCGTCCTTTCATCCCCCACACCTGATTGTAGGCAGGAGAAAAATGTACAGAATGAGCCGGTAAGTTTGGGGGACTTTAGTTATTGAGGTTAAAAGTTTGTTTTTAAAAATAATATTCTAATATGTGCATGTTAATTTTTTCAGTAAGTTTTTCTTGTTAGTACTGGTATTTATTTCAATAAAAGGCAGTATTAAATACATTACCAAAACTGTAAAGTAATATGAAATACAGTTAATGTGTTTGAAAACTAGTAGAATGAAAGGAATTCTAAAATAATTTAACATTTAAATGATAAAACCTGTCACATGCCAAGTATATGGACACTGAGACTTAAAGCATATGTCAGTCGAAGGAATCATACTTAAAAATCCTTGCCAGAGCTGGAGGTATACTCGATAGTAGAACACTTACCTAGCTAGAATGCACATGGCCTGGTGTTTGATTTCAGTGTTGAAACAAACTCAACAAAAACTCTCAAACAAATGCTTTTTTTTTTTCTAATGTGGTTATAATCCCAGCTACTCAGGAGGCTGAAATTGAGGATTGAGGTATAAAGCCAGCTTGGGCAGACAAATTTGTTAGACTTATCTCCAATTAATTAACACAAAAAGCTGCAATTGGAGGCATGGCTCAAATGGAAGAATGAATGAAGAAGCTGAGAAGGCAGGGTCCTCAGTTCAAAGTAGTACACACACATGCGCGCATGCACGCATGCACTATTTCCTTAACGAGAGAAAAATAAAACTTGGGTCAAAAATTCTAGGAATAACTTTTCTTCAATATAGTGCTGGAACCCTTAGCCAGAGCAATAAGGCAAGAAAAGGACATCAAAGGGATCCACATAGGGAAAGAAGAAATTAAGCTATCCCTATTCGCAGATGACATGATCCTTTACTTGAGTGACCCAACAAGCTCCACTCCCAAACTCCTAGAATTAATAAACTACTTTAGCAAAGTGGCAGGATACAAACTTAACCTTCAGAAGTTAGTAGCCTTCTTGTACACCAACAATACACAAACAGAAGGCCAAATCAAGAAAATGATCCCATTCGCAATAGCCCCCAAAAGAATAAAATACTTAGGAATTAACTTAACCAAAGATGTAAAGGAATTATTTAATGAAAACTATAAAAGCCTAACAAAAGAAATTAAAGAGGACACTAGGAAATGGAAATATATCCCATGCTCATGGCTAGGGAGAACCAACATAGTGAAAATGGCTATACTGCCAAAATTGATATACAAATTCAATGCAATCCCCATCAAAATCCCAAGACATTCTTTACTGAAATAGAAGATACAATCCAAAGGTTCATATGGAATAAGAAAAGACCTAGAATAGCCAAAACAATTGTAAAAAGAGCAATGCTGATGGTATTACAATACCAGACTTCAAACTCTGCTATAGAGCCATAATAACAAAAACCGCCTGGTATTGGCACAAAAACAGACCAGAAGATCAGTGGAACAGAATAGAAGACCCAGAAATAGAACCACATACCTATAGTAAACTTGTATTTGACAAAGATATACAGTGGAACAAACACAGTCTTCAGTTATTGGTGCTGGGCAGCCAGATGCAGAAAACTAAAAACTGACCCTAGCCTTTTGCCATGCACAAGCATTAACTCAAAGTGGATCAAAGACCTCAATGTCAGACCGGAAACCATGAAACTGCTATGTGATAGCGTAGGAGAGACACTGGAACTCATAGGCACAGGCAAAAGATTCCCAGAGTCACAACAGATTGGAGAGAGACTCGATAAATGGGACTACCTAAAAATAAAAAGTTTCTGCACAGATAAAAGCATAGTCACAAAAGTAGAGAGACAGCCAACCAACTGGGAAAAGATATTTACCAATAATACATCTGACAAATGTTTAATATCCAGTATCTACAGGGAACTCAAGAAACTAATCCCCCGAAACCCAACAAACCATTCACTAAATGGGCAAAGGAACTAAAGAGAGACTTATCAGAAGAAGAGATTAAAATAGCAGAAAAGCATGTGAGAAAATGTTCATCATCTATGGTCATAAAGAAAATGCAAATAAAAACAACCCTAAGATACCACCTTACCCCAGCAAGAATGGCCAAGATTTTGAACTCAGACAATGACAGTTGCTGGCGGGGTTGTGGAGAAAAAGGAACCCTACTGGTGGGATTGTAAACTAGTTAAGCCACTCTGAAAAGCAGTGTGGAGGTTTCTTAAAGAACTGAAAATTGATCTTCCCTACGATCCCGCCATACCACTTCTGGGCATCTACCCTGAATATCATAACCCAAGATATGATAAGGACACCTGCTCAGCTATGTTTGTCTCTGCACTATTCACAATAGCCAGACTATGGAAACAATCCAGATACCCTACTGCAGATGAATGGATACAGAAAATGTGTATATATGTATATATAATGGAATTCTACATAGCCAACAGACAAGGTAAAATAATGGCATTTGCAGGAAAGTGGATGAACTTAGAACGAATCATGTTGAGTGAGACAAGTCAAGACTAAAGGGACAAAAGGCGCATGGTATCCTTAATATGTGGCTATTAGATCCAAAGAGTACAAGAGCGAGAACTCAATATTTGCGTAACCAATGTTATGGATATGGTATTGGAAATATAAACAAGTACATAGACATAAAAACCTATGACTCCATAGACATGTTTTATTTCATAAATTAATATGTATCTATGATATACAAGGCCTTAGCCTAATTTTGATTATGTTCTAAAAACTACATGCCAGTGATTGTATATAGAGATTCCCTTCTTGAACACTTGTTTGTTAAACATGTCATTTGAAATATGATGTAAAAATCAATATTAATAAATTCTTTAAAAAATATTCTAGGAATAAAAGGAAGGAAAAACTAGGAGAGAGTGAAGAAAGGTGTGATACTATCCAAAAAGAAATGTAACTCTTTTGTACATCATGAAAACTGTAACCCCTCTGTACAACTCACCTGTATAGTAACAATAAAAATATTTAAATAATTCTAGCAATCAAAGGCTGACAATCTAACTTCACTTAGGTCTAAGTTGATTTTGTTGGCCTGTCAGGATCCTTTCTACGTATATGTAGAAGTACTAAATGAACCAAAGTGAGTGGTAGTGATGTGGGAAGCTTTGAGAATGTCATAACCAAACAGAAAAGAAGAATATTAGCTAACACTTAAGGGAGCGTAGGATATTTGTTTGTAGACTGTAATGGAAGACAAATACCATATGTCTTTGAAAATTGTGTTTTTCTTTAGAGAAAGTTTTCCTCTAAAGGTTTTGTGGCATTGCTTCTTTTAAGCTAAATTATTTTCTCTTCCATTGTTTTTTTCTTTAGGCTTATCAGGAAAGTCAACTTCAAAAGCCATTAGAAATGAACAGCTCTAAAGACCAACCTGGGTCCTATGACTTTGATCTTATCATCATTGGAGGCGGATCTGGAGGACTGGCAGCTGCTAAGGCAAGCCTCCTTCTGTTCTGGGTTTATTTGGTCATGGATAAAATACTCAAATGCTGGCACAGATCTCCCAGTTCTTTGAAGAATTTATTTGATCCATTCTTGAGATTTTTTTTTTCTGATATATTAACTTTGGCAGGACATGTTAGAGGACCACTTTATAAATCACTTTTCCAAATTGAAATATTTGTTTGGTTTTTTAAAATACCAAGTACTTGGCCAATGGTTTAAGACACATTTTTATCCATTTTTGCTTAATTTTTTTTCAGAGATAAAGTTGTATAAGAATTGCTTAAATGTAGCAAATATATCTTATTCTTTACTGATATTTGATTCCCCCTGCCCTTCACTTTTGTTGTTTTCCCTATTTGCAACCTCTCTTCCCCTGTGGAAGGATAAAGAGCTGTCATATTTCCCAAACTTAGTAAAAGCAATTTGCCTCACTAGGCGCTGGTAGCTCAGAAATATAATCCTACCATCTCAAGAGGACTACATTTGAAGATTACAGTTTGAAGCCAACCTAGGCAGGAAAGTTCACACTACACTTGCCTCCAATAAACTTCCAAAATGTTCTAATTGGACCTGTGCTCTAGTGGTAGAGTGCTAGCCTTGAGCAAAAAAGATCAGAGATAGCACCAAGATGCCCTAAGTTTGACTGGCACCAAAAAAAAAAAAAAAAAAAAAAAAAAAGATTTGCCCCTCCTAGAGGCTCATGTCTGTAATTTACCAATTTGAGACTGAGATCTGAGGATCTTGGTTTTCAGCCAAGGCAGAAAAAAAGCCCATGAGACTCTTATCTCTAGTTAATCACCAGGAAACCAGAAGTGGCATTATGTTTCAAAGTGGTAGAACTAGTCTTGACCACAAAGCTCAGTAACAGCACCCAGACCCTGATGGACCAAAAAACAAAAAGTAGACTGGAGAGTGACTTAAGTGGTAGCCATGATCAGAATAAACCAGTTGATTATATGTAGAGTTTAGAGCCCACTACTGGCATTAAAAAAAACAAACACCGAAACAAAACAAATGATTTGCTGGCTGTATATGAGATCTAAGAGGATGAGTAGTAGGCCTAGACATGATTAGAATGAAGATGTATAAATGAGCAAGGTTAGGAGTAAGGCTCTTGATTCTATATATTGCCCCTTTGAAGAGCCTTTATGCCTGTCATCCTCACCAATAGGTTTTTTGTTGTTGATTTTGGTTTTGTTTTTTGTTTGTTTTTGGCCAGTCTTGAGGCTTGGACTCAGCCTGGGCACTATCCTTGAGTTTTCTCAAGGCTAGTTTCTCTACCGTTTGAGCCACAACACCACTTCTGGCCTTTTCTGTGCATGTAGTACCCAGGAATCAAACCCAGGGCTTCATGCATGCTAGGCAAGCACTCTACCACTAGGCCAAACTCCCGGCCCCCCGTAACAGGTTTTTTAAAATAAAATGATTATATACACTAAGTTATGGCTTACAGTCAGTAAAAGGTAGTCTGGCAGACTTAGTCCTCTCCAATAACCTTTGGAAAGTGAGTGGCCCCAGTATATACAGAATTTATTCTCCCACAAAGATAAAGATACTCTGAAAAATGAACCCAGCTCCTTTCACTCCTCCCAAATAGAAATAGAAACATTCCTAAAAATATTAGGCAAGTTTTAGAAGAAAAGCTTCCCTAATATTCTGACGTAGCAAATTAGGTAAAACTTGGAAATATGTTTGAAGACATATTATAGTATCAAGTTGAGATAATGCTGTAGGCTGGTAAACTGGCTTTCCTAGCTACTTATCCTGGCTTGGAAATGACTGCTTTTGTTTTGTTTTGTTTTTGTTGTTTTTTTAGATTTCTGCTTGATCTGTTATTGTTTGCATGGAATTATGGAATTATGTAGGATTCTAAGATTTCTAGCTTTTTAAAAAATATTTTTATTGTAATTAATAAAAGGGTTACATGATATTTGCCAGATAGAAGGTGCATTAATTCACATACATTGATACCCTTTCACATGTCTTGGTCCCCATTTCCCTCCCCCTGACCCCCCATCTTGGTTTTCCCCCTTTCCCTATCCAATTTCAAATAACCAAATACAAATATATCCAATATATCAGATAACAAAGTGAGATACTGTAACAATATGATATAACCAAGGGACAGCAAAAGAGATGAGAGATAACATAGTACATTAAGGACAACAATCATTCATTATATAGCTTTTGTTTCAATATCCTGGAGGTCCTTTCAATTAGCTTCATACTATATGGCCTTTTGTATCAACGTTTTGCTCTATTGCAAATCTCTGCTAGTAGAGCCCAAGGTTTCTACTGATTATGACAAATGAGGGAAACCATTGAGCCTAAGTTCCTTTGAGTCTGGCTTTACTTCACTTAATATGATTTTTTCCATGTCTTTCCATTTCCTAACAAATGGGTCCATGTCGTTTTTTCTGACAGCAGCATAGCATTCCATTGTGTACAAATACCACATCTTGTTGATCCACTCATCAACGGAGGGACATCTAGATTGGTTCCATATCTTTGCTATGGTGAATAATGCTGCAGTGAGATTTCTAGCTTTGTAACAGTTACACAGACATTATCTGCATAAACTTTAAAACTACCATCACATCTGTCTTAGTATCCTTAATTTTTATCTTGGAGTTGGAACTGATCATCTTAGTATATGAAATTCCCAAGTATTAGTAACCGGTAATTATAATGCTTTAGGCATTACAGCTTAATAAAAACTGTAAGTTTAAGAAACTCATTTCCAGACTATTGTTTATAATTTTATTTTCTAGGAGGCAGCCAAATATGGCAAGAAGGTGATGGTTTTGGATTTTGTCACTCCAACTCCTCTTGGAACTAGATGGGGTAAGCCTCTAGAACATTTTAGAGTGACTTTTAGAAGCATATTTTTCTGAAAGTGATCTGAATGGCACTAAAATCCAATTGGAAAAGTGAAATTCTCTCACTTGAGCTAAGTTAAATTGGACTCAGCTTAAATGCTGAAAATATACATTCTATGGGATAGTCAAGGTATCCACATAATATTCCATACTTAAGAGGCTAAAGTAATTTTAAAAATATTTTTAAGCCAGGCGTGGTGGCTCACACCTGTAATCCTAGCTAATCAGGAGGGTGAGATCTGAGGATCATGGTTCAAAGTCAGCCTGGGCACTAAAGATGTGAAACTCTTATTTCCAAATAACGACTCGAAAACCAGAAGTGGCTCTGTGGCTCAAGGGGTAGGGCATTTTGAGCTGAAGAGCTCAGGGACAATGTCCATGCCCAGAGTCCAAGCCCCACAGCTGATCCAAAAAAGTAAATAAATAAAACCCAACAAATACGTGTGTGTGTCTGTTAAATGTATATATATAAACATAAACATATATATACATATATATGTATAGATACATATGTACTTTAAAGCATTGTTATTACAAAGGTGATGTACAGAGGGGTTACAATTACATAGTTCAAGTAAAGAGTACATTTCTTTTTGGATGATGTCATTCCTCTTGCTCTCTTACAGTTTTCCCTTCAAACTTTGAACTTTTTGAACATTCTATTTTAAATATTATCCCCTCCAGTCAGTGAGAACTAACTAGGAACAGATAATTGAATGGTTAGCCTTGCTGTTTGATTCTTGGTGAACTATATGTTTATTATTTATCAGTTTAACAAGTATTTATTATTTATAAACCAGGGCCATAAGGATGGAACCGTGATCACAGTATGAGAAAAGTTTTTGTCCTTTTGGAGTTTATATTCTAGTGTGGAGGCAAAAGATGAGCAAGAACTTACCCAAAATGTGATAAGTGTTTCTGTAAAATTATACATAGTGGAGTAAAGAAGAACTGAAGGACAGTTTTAACCTGAGCAGTTTATTAAGCAAGGGTGCTGACATCAAGAAGAGACCTAAAGAGCAAGAACGAGCCAGTTATGCCAAACACAGAAGCAGAACCTCCACACAGCTTTTCTTTCTTTCTCAGTAGGCTCCGAGAGATATGGTTATGTTTTGTGGGGACTAGAGGGTTATTCTGAAGTAGGGCTAGAACCAGGACTTGGTACTAATCCAAGCACACAGTAGAAATCTTTGAGGAACTGAAGGCAGGAGAATAAAGGAATAGGTAAATTTTATCTAGAGTGACATACAGTTGCTTGCTTTAGAAGGAGGCCAATAGCTAGAAGTTGAAATCAGACATTACAGTTTCTTAATTTATCCATTCAGTAAGTACTTATTGTCACTCTGTGTCAGGCACCATTCTTGGTGCTAGATATATCCCCCTGCCTGTGGAGTAGGTACTTCATAGTAGTGGTCTCAAAGGACATGCCTTTGTCCTATGTTTCATTCTTTGTACTCTGACTCCTGTCATTTTAGGCACCTTGCTTCCCTTTTGTCCTGATAGTCATAAGCTAGCACAATGTTCTTTAAGTACAGAGATATAATACCTTCTAGGGAAGGGAAGAAAGCAGGAAATGAAGCGTGGATCCTTTGAAGGATTAAATTAATACTATAGGCTACCTCATTAAAAATATACATATAAGCCAGGTGTGGTGGTACATGCCTGTAATCTTAGCTACTGAGGAGGCTGAGATCTGAGGATTGCAATTCAAAGCCAGGCACTAAAATCCATGTGACTCTTATCTCCAGTTAACACCAGAAAACTGGAAGTGGCGCAGTGTCTCAAGGGGTAGGGCAGTAGCCTTGAGCTGAAGAGCTCAGGGACAATGCCCAGGCCCAGAGTTCAAGTCCCACAACCAACACTCCCCCCTCCCCCCTCCAAAAAAAAACCCCACATCAAAACAAATTGTCATGCTTAATTTCAGATACCCTGCAGTCTGCCGATGCTTAGCATTAACAACCCTTTTATCAGTTTTGTTCACACATTCAATAGCAATAGTTGTATACACAGTAAAGTTTCACTTTCTGGTATCATCAGTATACTTTTTTTTTTTTTTGAGGGTCATGGGTGCTCGGCCTGGACGCTGTACCTGAACTCTTCAGATCAAGGCTACCGCTGTGCCCTACCTGTGGGCCTGGGCACTGTCCCTGAGCTCTTCAGTTCAAGGCTATGGCCCTACCCTTGAGCCCAGCCCCACTTCCTTTTTCTAGGGGTTAATTGGAGATAAGAGTCTCTGGGCCTTTTGTTCCCAGGCTAGCTTTAAACCTTGATCCTCAGATCTCAGCCTCCTGAGTAGCTAGGATTATAGGCGTGAGCCAATGTAGAATAATATCAGTATACTTTTAATCTTTAAAGTATATGGAAATTTGCCTTTCTGTTTTGTTTTAGAATGATATTACTGTGTTCAAGCTTTCTGAGCTTAGAATTGTCATGAGATTTAGGACTAAAATTATTGGCAACATTAAGCACACAAAAATAAGATTCTTTTTCATTATTGGCTCTTTGCAAGCCTGTAAAGTAGGCTACAGGCTGACTTCTCAATGTTGTTACAGGTCTTGGAGGAACATGTGTCAACGTGGGTTGCATACCTAAAAAACTGATGCACCAAGCAGCTCTGTTAGGACAAGCTCTGAAAGACTCAAGCACTTATGGATGGAAAGTTGAAGATACCGGTATGGGAAGAAAAGCTTTACCTTTGTGTTCTGGGAACTTGAACTATGATCTTGCAATGTACTATCTTTTTTGGGGGGTGAGGGTCGGTCGTGGGACTTGAACTCTGGGCCTGGGCGCTGTACTGTTCCTGAGCTCTTCAGCTCAAAGCTACCACCCTACCCTGTAAGCCACAGAACCATTTCCAGTTTTCTGGTGGTTAATTGCAGATACGAGTCTCACAGACTTTAGTGCCCAGGCTGGCTTTGAACTGCAATGCTCAGATCTCAGCCTCCTGAGTAGCTAGGATTACAGGCATGAGCCACTGCGCACGGCTCTCTACTGAGGATAGCAAATAACTGGAAAAATTGCTTTTATTGTATATATTTTTCTTTCTTTTGTTCTTGCTCTCTCCTCCTTCTCATCTGTCTCCCACTCTCTTCTCCCTTTCTGTCTGTCTGTCTCTCTCTTTTGGCAGTACAGTAGTCTTAACTCAGAACATAACATTTGTTAGATGAGGCATGTCTTTAGTCCTTTTTTTGCACTGAATTTTTTTTTGTTTTTTTGTGGGTCATAGGGCTTGATCTCAGCCTGAGTGCTGTCCCTGAGCCCTTCAGCTCATCCTACCACCCTACCCTTGAGCCAAGACTCACTTCTCTTTTCTAGAGGTTAATTGGAGATAAGAGTCTCAGGTCCTCTTGTACCCAGGCTGGCTTTGAACTTTAATCCTCAGATCTCAGCCTCCCTGAGTAGCTAGCATTACAGGTGTGAGCCACCTGCCTGGCTTTGCACTGATCATTTTTGAGATAAGGTCTTAATTAACCATATATAGGTTTACCTATTTTGAGCTTTCCACAGCTGGGTTGATAGATATGTTCTACCCTAGCTGCTCAGCTTTCTTCCATTGAAGTGGAATCTCCCAAACTTTCCTATGGCTAGCTGGCCTGAACTGCTATCCTCCCTTAGCTTCTCAAGTAGCTTGAGATGACAGGTGGATGTTACTACACTTAGCTGTAAAGTAAGAAGTAGTCATGAATTTTTTTCTCAGGAGCTGTAAATAGATTATAAACGTGATAAGCCACTGGCTTTGCCTTCATTTTTTTTTTTTTCTTTTTTGGTCAGTCCTGGGCTTGAGCTCAGGGTCTGAGCACTTTCCTTGGTCTTTCTCAAGGCCAGAGCTCTACCACTTGAGCCTCAGCACCACTTCTGGCCTTTTTTCTATGTAAGTGGTACCGAGGAATCGAACCTTGGTCTTTGTGCATGCTAGGCAAGCATGTGTGGACTGTGATACTTGTGCAAGCATGTGTGGAATATGATACTTCTAAATGGGAAATGACAATTCTTTCAACTGAATCCTCAGATGGTATGTGTCACACATGAAGAGTTCATAGCATGAAAAGTGTACAGATTACATTTGTTTTCTTTGGAAGGTGTTGCTTTTTTATCTCTAAAGAAGTTGGTTTCATGATGAAATGGGGGACATTATTTGTTGAAGCAGAGTGTGTTTAGACTATGTTGGATTAAAACATATTTAGGACGTAGAATCCCTAGATCAGTTGAAGGTAGAATCAGTGACTTGAAAAGTTGTAGAAATCAGTTTTGTATGATTACTGGTATATTTGCTCTAATCCTTGAACAGTGAAACACTAATCTATAACTGTAATTTGAGATTTGTAGTATGAAGGGCATTTGAGAGAATATTCTTCTACCCAGAGATATATATCTATATATGTGTATCTATGAAGATATATATATATATGCATCTATATGTAGATATTTACCTATTCATAGATCTTTATATAAATAGTTGTGCAAAGGAATTTCAGCTTAACATGTTTATGAGTATAATGCATCTTGATAAGTGTAATCCCTTTCATTATTCCATCATCCTTT
Organism: Megascapheus bottae; assembly: GCF_031878675.1. Classification (NCBI taxonomy): domain Eukaryota; kingdom Metazoa; phylum Chordata; class Mammalia; order Rodentia; family Geomyidae; genus Megascapheus; species Megascapheus bottae. The sequence goes on from NC_143510.1 coordinate 84,103,113, forward strand.
TCATCTCTCTTAACCCTACTCATCCCTCAAGTTACCAGCTTTTTTTGTTTTACTTTTTTTTTGTACTGGTATCAGGGCTTGAACTTTAGGCCTTGCATTTAACTTCTTCTGTTCTGATAAGTATAATTTTAATAAGTTAGTCAGATAGGTAGTAACATACAGCTTTCTAAATTGCAGATCTTTTCTAGCAAAATAGTATTTCTGTAGTTGTCATATAACATGACATGTAGCTATGACATTTTAAATTTTATTTTCAACCTTGAATTCAGAACTAATAAAGATACAATGACTAAGGTAATAAAGAGCTAATACTTAGCATTATATGATGGGGGCATCCCTAATTCATTGACCAATGATATATATCTTGGATTTGCTTAAAATACTTGTAACACTGGTTAAAAAATAAGAGTGGTATGTGAACACAGTTTAGTAAAACATTGATGATTGGTGTAGTTGGATCACTGGGTGGGGTATACACTCTTCCATTTTCATCCATTCCTTTTTGTAGTCAGAGGCCAGAAAGGCAGGCTTGGTCCACACTCCCCATAGTACCCGTGATTCCATGCAGTTGGTTACTAAAAGACTTACCAGTTTAAGACCTAAGTGTTTTTTGTCTTACTTTCTTACGTAGTTCAACATGACTGGGACAAGATGACAGAAGCCGTACAGAATCATATTGGTTCTCTGAACTGGGGCTACCGAGTAGCTCTCCGGGAGAAAAAAGTCACCTATGAGAATGCTTATGGGAAGTTCATTGGTCCTCACAGGATTAAGGTAATCGTAATAGTGATAATCTTAACAATCCTGTGTAGACCTAAATAAGTAACTGTAGGTAGAAAATATTGTAAAGTACTATAATAAAATGAAAGGCCACTGTAACCCAGGCTATCCAGTTTTGTGGGTTTTTTTTGTTGTTTTGTTTTGTTTTGCTTTGTCAGTTGTGGGTTTGAACTTAGGGCCTGGGTGCTATCCCTGAGCTTTTGCACTCAAGGCTAGTTCTCTACCACTTTGAGCCACAGATCTTCTGCAGTTTTCTGGTAATTGATTGGAAATAAGAGTCTTACGGACTTTCATGCCTGGGCTGGCTTTGAACCGAGATCCTCAGATATCACCCTCCTTAGTAGCTAGGATTACAGGCGTGAACCACTGGCCCCTAGTTTCATAATCCCCCCCTCCCTCTCTTTTCCAGTCCTGGCTTGAGCTCAGGGTCTAAGCACTGTCTTTGGACTGTTTTAAGGCTAGTGCTCTACCACTTGAGCCTCAGCACCACTTCTGGCTTTTTTCTATGTATGTGGTACTGGGTACTTGAATCCAGGTATTCATGCATGCTAGGCAAGCCCTCTACCACTAGACCAGACTCCTGGCCCCCAGTTTGATGATTTTGCTGTCACATCTTTTGTGGCCTTTGGAATAAGGTAAGCACACTAGACCAGATGCCTGCATTTGAGATGTGACTTTGTTACTTGTTAGCATTTTGACTTTGAGTGAGTTCATTAACTACTCAGCTTTAGTTACCAACTTCTGTCTCTCCCTCTTCCTCTCCCACTTCTCCTCCCCCTCCCTTTTTCCCTCCCCCTCTCCCTTGCCCCCTTTCCCCCTCCCTCCATCTCTGTCTCTTTCTCTCCCTTTCTCTCCCCCCTCCTTCCCTTCCTCACTCCCTCCCTTTCTTGTCAGTAACTGAGGTTTGAACTTCAAAGAAATTTATCCTTGAGTTCTTACTTTTTTTGTTCAAGGTTAAGCCACATCTCTACTTTCAGGTTTTTTTTTTTTTTTTTTTTGGCAGTCCTGGGCCTGACCTCAGGGCCTGAGCACTTTCCTTGAGCTTTCTCAAGGTTAGAGGTCCACCACTTGAGCCACAGCACCACTTCCAGCTTTTTCTATGTATGTGGTACTTGCAGGAACACTTAAATGGTCAGCCCCAGTGGTTCATGCCTGTAGACCTAGCTGCTAGAGAGGTTGAGACATTTAGGAATGCTGTTCCAACCTTTTCTTTCCTGCCTAGTCAGAAAAGTCAAGACTCCATTTCTAGTAACCAGCAAAAAGCTGGGCTGGAGGATTGGTTCAAGTTTTAGAGTGCTGGTCTTTCTTTCTTTCTTTCTTTTTCTTTCTCTCTTTTTTAGAGGTGGAAGGTAATGAGCCAGACACTATACTGTTCAGAAATTTGAATTTCAGATTTCCAGGCCACACCTGGGTTGACTATGATCTAAGTTCTGGAGCAGGGTCTTCGTGCATGCTAGGCACGCACTGTTACCACTAGGCCAAACTCCTGGTCCCCTTCCAGCTTTTTACTGGAGATAAGAATATCAAGGATTTGTTTGCCCACGCTGGCTTTGAACCTCCATTTTCCTGTCTCAGCATCCAGAGTATTGTTGTCTTAAGCCACCAGCTCCCAGTTTGAGTTTCCAATTGTTGTTGTTATACCATTTGAAGGTTTGAACTCATCCTGGGTGCTGTCCCTGAGTTTTATTTCTCTATTACTTGAACCAGAGCTCAACTTCTGGCTTTTTACTGGTTAATTGGAGATAAGACTCTCAGACTTTCCTGCCTAGGCTGACTTTAAACTTCAGTCCATAGGCACCTTGTGAGATTTTTATGAGGATCAAATGAGACACTGCTGAACACCCTTTGTTAACTATGAAGTTTACATTTGTAAGGGATAAGTTACTTCTTTAGAAATGACTTATTTGTTCCCCTACAGGCAACAAATAATAAAGGCAAAGAAAAAATTTATACAGCAGAGCGATTTCTCATTGCAACTGGTGAAAGACCACGTTACCTGGGCATCCCTGGTGACAAAGAATACTGCATCAGCAGGTGAGGAGAAATAGGAAATCCCAGGGTATATTTGTGCTTCTGCTTTTTTCTTTAAACCTTCTTAGTTCATTTCTTGGATTTTTTTTTTTTTTTTTTTTAACGTGGCCTGGATACTGTCCCTGAGCTCTTCAGCTCAAGGCTACCACCCTACCCCTGGGCCTGGGCTCTGTCCATGAGCTCTTCAGTTCAAGGCTACTGCCCTACCCTTGAGCCAAGCCTCACTTCCTGTTTTCTCGAGGTTAATTGGAGATAGCAGTCTCCTTTTGTGCCCAGGCTGGCTTTGAACCTTGATCATCAAATCTCAGCCTCCTGAGTAGCTAGGATTATAGGTCCTTTTTATATGGCACTAATCTCATCCATAAGAACCCTACCTTTATGACTTAATCACCTTTCAAAACTGCACTTTGGGCTAGGATTTCAGCATTGAAATTTTGAGGGCCATAAACAGTCAGGTCATCAGGCTCCATTTTTGTATTTGGTACTTTAAATTTTTTAAGTTTTTTTTTTTTTTTTTGCCAGTCCTGGGCTTGAGCTGAGGGCCTGAGCACTGTCCTTGGACTTTCTCAAGGCTAGAGCTCTACCACTTGAGCCTCAGCACCACTTCCGGCTTTTTTCTATATATGTGGTACCGAGGAATCGAACCCGGGTCTTCATGCATGCTAGGCAAGCACTTTAACCACTAGGCCAAACTCCTGGCCCGAATTTTTTAAGTTTTACAAAAATAAGATTTTGAAAATTTTTTCCTACCATTCTTTCGACTAATAATGGTTATTTTAGATTAGAAGTAACATGAGTTTTCCACTTTGGGACAAAGTGGAGTCATAGGATGAGGGTGGGAATATGATTTAGGTGTGCAAATATATACTGTATTCTAGGTAGTTAATCATTATTTTGTGTGGCTAGATTCAACTAGTATCAGAAGTTATAAGGTTTGCTGCAATTGGTCTGTGGCAGCATGAACTAATTCTAAAGCTACTAAGTGACAAGAAAGAAAATGAATGCATCTAAGACCTTATGAAAACTTGCATATGTTGTATATGTAGCTAATTTAAATATTTCAAATTTCCTACTCATGAAAGTAAAGCAATTTACTTTAGTCATTATTCATTATATAAACATTTCCTCTCTTAAATTTTTTTCAGTGATGATCTTTTCTCTTTACCTTACTGCCCGGGTAAGACCCTGGTGATTGGAGCATCCTATGTCGCTTTGGAATGTGCTGGATTCCTTGCTGGTATTGGTTTAGATGTTACTGTTATGGTACGGTCCATTCTTCTGAGAGGATTTGACCAAGATATGGCCAACAAAATTGGTGAACACATGGAAGAACACGGTATCAAGTTTATAAGGCAGTTTGTACCAACTAAGGTAAGTAGGATTATCTAGGGGTAGTTGACTCTAATTTCCTGTAAAATGCAAAAAGAGAGTTGCGATCAGAGGTGAGGGCATCCTTTGAACATTACCAACACTCAGGAATGCTGTGATACCTTAGCTGTCAAATACACATGAACTTGTACTTATCTGATGCTTAGATAGCTTTGCTCTTATTCATAGATTAGTGGTTCATTTCCTTTGGGTCTTTACCATGTATTTCTCTTAGGTTTGCCATTTTTGTTTCCTAATAGGACTAGAGATGATTATTGGGCTTTAAGATGACTGATCCCTCCCCACCCCTTAGACATTTTCCCTGAGAATATGGCATAGTCTGTTAACTTACCATAATGAGTCTGTTAACATGCCTCATAAGGTTGACAAAATTTATTACTTAGTTATACCTCAGAAAATTTGCTCTAGTGCAGGTAAAGGTGGGACTGTTTATTAAAGTTTAGAGATTCAGTTATTTTTTTACTCTGAATGCTTTGCACAGCCTTGAATCTCTTACTGATAGATAGTGAGCTTTGGGTTCATAGCCTGGAATTAAATACTATCCTGCTGATGAATTGATTGATTGACTTGTCTTCCCCCCAACCCCTCTTTCTTTGTGTGGATCATGGGGCTGTTCCTGAGCTCTTTAGCTCAAGGCTACAACCCTACCCCTTGAGCCATAGCAACACTTAGGTTTTCTAATGGTTAACTGGAAATAAGAGTCTCATGGTCTTTAGTGCTCCGGCTGGCTTTGAACCTTGATCCTCAGATCTCAGCCTCCTGAGTAGCTAGGATTACAGGTGTGAGCCACCACACCAGTATGTTCTGCTGATTTCTTACCATATATATGACTTAAGACGTATTTAACCTTGAAGCCTCAGTGAAGTTGATGATAGCCCCTGTCTCAAGAGTTTTTGTGAGGATTACATTAACAACCACTTAACAAGTCTATAGTGAATTCATATCATATTGTTATGAGGATCAAATTTCAGCTATCTTGGGAGTTACCAGTACTTGTATAATTTTAGCCATTTTTAGGGATTGAAGGTGTAGGTCTACGCTTACATTATGGTTGTAACTAGGAGATAACTATTTGAATATTGACAGAAAAGTATCATCTTATATTTAATATATAATATTTTAGTATATATATATATAATGTGAGTTGTTGAAAAACTGATGGACTAGAGTGCTCATGGTGTCTGATTTAACTGGGTATAGAGTTTATGTTGTATTGTTAAGTGACATAGTAAAATGATAGAAGAGAGGGATGAAAGAGAAAGCATTTTGGTTGGAGAAAATAATTGTGTTTTACTAAAGGCTCTGTGTAAAAATTTCTGTAGATACAGAAAAGTCCTGACTAGAGCCAACTAAATAAAGGTAGAGACTGGATGAGGCCTTTTTATTTTAAAACAAATATCCTAAGCTGTAGACATTTACTGAAAGCTAGACTATTTGTTTATACAGCAATGACTTTCAGTGTATTCAAAATAGGTTTAGCTTATATAAGAAAAGGGAATTCAAGAAGAAATGTTTCCTATTTATTGATGTCAAAAATAAAATGACTTTTGTCAGTGTTCTCAGAATTGTATTTTTAAGGCAGCATAGAAAATGTCCACGATCATTGTGATTTTTTCCCCAGCTAGTACTTAATAAAAACCCTGTGATTTGGCTGCTGGAGATGAGCTACAAACTTGACAGTGTTTCCAGGTGGTAGAGTTTCTAAGTAGCTACTGGTCTGTAGGTTACTGTGGACAACTGAGTATAGTAGTCTGGTTTGTCCTGTCTCCTGCCATAGCACAAGTATCAGCAATGGCGCATTCCTTTTTATTTCCTTACCAATTGTTGAATCACTGTATGATAAAAAAAAACATATAGCTCCTTGCCCACTATGATTTTTAGGTCCTTCTAGATGTTATTAAATCATTGTGGGCCTCTTTCATATCTGTCCTTTGTTAATGAATTCTGGACATCTACTGTCAGAAAGGGAATCTGAATTTAGGTAACAGAGTCTCTCAATAGGACTAGTAATTCTAGGTAAATTGAGACTAGAAACTATGAAAAGCTGAAGGTTAACTGTTAGGAACTAGATTTCTTCTTTTCTATTTTCATATCTGTATTTTATTCTTTAGGAACCATTTGGAATCCAGAGTCCCTTTAGGGAACAACATTAAAAAGGGAGAATTAAACTAATTATTAAAACTAATTATTGAAACTAATTATTTAACATTCTAATGTTGTTTAAAAATGAAGGAGATGGGAACTAGAAGAGCTTTAATACCAGACTTTTTTTTTTCTTCTTTTCCCTCAAGGGAAACACTTGTGCCATAGCTCTACTTCCAGCCTTTTTTTTTTTGGTAGTTAATTAGAGATAAGAGTCGCATAGAGTTTGGTGCTAGTGGCTCCTAACTATGATTCTAAATACTGAGGAGGCCAAGATCTGAGGATCGTAGTTCATAACCAGTCTGGGCAGGAAAGTCTGTGAGATTCTTATTTCTAGATAATCACCAGAAAGCCAAAAGTAGCCATGTGGCTCAAAGTGGTAGATCAGAGCTCAGGGACAGTGCCCAGGCTCTGAGTTCAAGCCCCATGGTTGACCAAAAAAAAGTCTCACCAAGTTTCCAGCACAAGCTGGCTTCAAATTGTGGTCCTCAGATCTCCACCTCCTGAGTAGCTAGTATTGCAGGTGTGAGCCAGTGGCACCTGGCAAATGTTTTAGGCCACATTTTATGTTTCAGCTTTAGGTTAACTAGATAAAAGGGAACAGTGCAATTATCCTTCTTGATAATTGTCTTTATTTCAGAGCAAAACTTTATCTCTTTACAGATTGAACAAATTGAAGCAGGAACACCAGGACGACTCCGGGTAATATCTAAGTCCACCAACAGTGAAGAGACCATTGAAGGAGAGTACAATACGGTAAGGAATAGGCTAAAGTCAGTATTTCATCAAAACACAGATGATACGGATGACATGCTTACACCTAGCGATTGTATACTGGGAATGACTACTATTTCTGTATTGCATGAATACCATGCCCATTTGAAGATACTTGAATTACTCTGATATTGTAATTTGTTTGGGCATCAAATGGCTTCATATTGTCTCTACTGTATCTTACACTATAATTTGGTTACAAGAATGGCCATTAAGAGGCAGTAGAAGTTTTGAGTGAGCTGGAACATTCCTGTCCTGCATTCTTCCTTTCACATCTCCTGCTGTTTAGAAGACAAGTTAATTCATTCACAGATTCTGTGGTCTTTGTTGGCAAGTTCTTCTAGGTTTATTTAGACATTTATTTCCTTTCTTTTTGTAAGAAATGGGAAAGGCTTCCTGCTATATCATGTCATTTTTGCCCAGGATGGCCTTGGACCATGATCCTTCTTTCTCCTTAAAGATGGCTAGTATCATAGCTATGAACCACTGTACCTGGCTTAGTGAGTAAGTCAAGGTTTTGCTAACTTTTTGCTTGGACTACAATCCTTCTAACTTTGCTTCACAAGTAACTCCATACAGCTTTTTTAAATTAATACTTATTCTCAGATATGGAAGATGGGCTTAGATTAATAATAAAAAATATAAATACCTTGCAGCAATTTGTTAATAATAGTATATTACATTTTCAGGTGTTGTTGGCAATAGGAAGAGACTCTTGTACAAGAAGTATTGGCTTAGAAACTGTGGGCGTGAGGATAAATGAAAAGTAAGAAACAATATTGTTATATTTTGTACTGTTTCAGGCACAATATTGATAGTTTCGTTTTCTTTTTCTTTATTTTTGGCAGGGGGAGGAAGAAGAGGAGTGTGCCGATTTGGGGCTTAAACTCAGGGCCTGGGCACTTTTTCTGAATTGTTTAGGTTTTTTTTTGTTTGCTCTTATTTTTGTTTTTATTTATTAATTTATTTTTTTGACAGTCATGAGACTTGAACTCTAGGGTTAAATATTGTCTCTGAGCTCTAAAGCTCAAAGCTACCACTACCCCTTGAACCACAGTGCCACTTCTGGTTTTCTGGTGTTTAATTGGAGATACAGAGTCTCACAGACTTTTTTAGTGCCAGGGCTGGCTTTGAACCATGATCTTCAGGTAACAGCCTCCTGAGATTATAGACTATGGGCTAGTAGCTAGGATTATAGGTATGAGCCACTTGGCACCGATAAGTATTCTCTCTTTAGTCTTAGAAAACTTTAAATGGCACTCACTGGTTTTGTTCTGGTGACTGTTACAACTTAGAATTTTTATTCTTAACCAGCATGATATAAGATTTTTTTTAGTTTTTTTTTTTATTATTATTATTATTTCTTTGAGGCCAAGTTGTCACTGAACATTTTGGTTCCTCTGAGCTGTTTTGTTTTGTCTAGTACTTTTGAATATTGTGTTCAGATGATGTCAGTTTGGGGCTTTTAAGGGAGAAAGAGAATTTAGTTCTGTTTGATTCATAGTGATAACTGATGAGTTTTAATTAACTGAATTTGCAGGACTGGAAAAATTCCGGTCACAGATGAAGAGCAGACTAATGTGCCTTACATCTATGCCATTGGTGACATACTGGAGGGAAAGCTGGAGCTTACCCCAGTGGCTATCCAGGCAGGCAGATTGCTGGCTCAAAGGCTTTATGCTGGTTCCACTGTGAAGGTAAGTGCTGTGGTTGTCACTCAGCTGAGTTACTCTTTAATAATCTTTTAGTTCCCTCTAGGGGGTGCTGCTGAGAACTTTTCTGTGTCTTGGATAATTTGGTTATTTTGGTAATGACATCCTGATTTAGTTTCTTAGCTGTATCCCAATCAGTGTGTTGCGGTTACATAACATTTGTAATTTTGTGAGAAAATGGTCATTGGAATCCCACTCAGAATAAACCCAGATTGTTATTGTAGTAGGTTTCATTGCTCCCACTGTAAGTACAATTTCTAAAGCTTTCTTGGACCCTGTTTGGGTAAAGGTTTGGGTAAATTTAAAGGTTTGGGTAAATTAGGGAAAGATGGTTTAAGCTTGTTTGGGCATTATTTCCCTTTCTAAGAAGTGTCTTTTTTGGGGCCGGGAGTTTGGCCTAGTGGTTAAAATGCTTGCCTAGCATGCACGAAGACCCGGGTTTGATTCCTCGGTACCACATACATAGAAAAAAGCCAGAAGTGGTGCTGAGGCTCAAGTGGTAGAGCTCTAGCCTTGAGAAAGTCCAAGGACAGTGCTCAGGCCCTGAGCTCAAGCCCAGGACTGGCAAAAAAAAAAAAAAAAAAAAGTGTCTTTTGGGGGCCAGTAGGGGGGAGGGTAAAGGGTACCAAGACATGTGAAAGGGTATCAATGTATGTGAATTAATGTACCTTCTATATGGGAAATGTCATGTAACCCTTTTATTAATTACAATAAAAAATATTAACAAAAACCCTGAAAAAAAGTATCTTTTGCTCTTGTAGAATGTAGTATATGCTAATATTAATGTTTGAAAAAAAAATTAAGTCACTGTAAGAATTCGAAATTCATTATGTTGCATAGATAGGGTGGCTAAATATACCCTAATTGTTCTTAAAAGGGTCCTAGAAACAAAATACTTAGTTACTAAACATTTTCCTTGTGTGTACATGATTATTTCGGTTGGTTACAGTACCATAAACATCACAGAATGATGCTAGTAACTGGGAGTTATTTTGGATTATGTCATAATAAAATCTCATAATGTGAAATAAATAGCTTAGAAGTAGGAGGGCTTTGAGTTACCAGAGTAGAATAAAACTAATTAGTCTTATATTCTTTGTGGTAGTTACTGTTTGGTAAATCAAGAAGGTACATTTAGAAATAGAGTTTTAAATTCATTTAGTTTGTTATTCAATGTAGAGTTTGTGATTTCCTGAGATAGAAGATTTTTTTTTTTACTGTACCAGCAATAACTATTCGGTGACCATGCAAGAGATCACAGCTATGTCAGTTATTCACACTGTATAGCACAGAAGTCCTAAGGGAAAAGCCAGTGTTTCTTTTCATTTTCTTTTGAGCATTTCTCCCATTTGTTACCCATAATATTAGAAGACATCCCCAGATCTGAGAGCCCCATGAACTGCGATTTCTGTCTGCCTATGAGGAAGACTTGTGGGCTTTGTTGGAGTTCTACTTCTTGCGCCACTTTCATTTGTTCCCCTTCTTTTAAGGAGTCACAAACCTGTGCCATCTGTTGTCAGTGTTTAAAAATACTTCTTTCTTCTGGTTTTCTGATTTAAAGCAGGAGGGCAAATCTGCTTGGTGATACATTATTATGGCTAGAAACGGATGTCTGCCTTTACTTTGGGGTTAGAGAACTCTAAGCAGTATTCATTTTAGAGAAAAAGAATTATATCATTTCTAGTGTAGATCATCCTACCCTATTGTTTAATTAGTGACTGATGATTTAAGTTCTATCTTAAATGCAGAATTTTACTTAGGCTCGTAGCCAGGTACAGATATAGCTGCTAGGGTTTTACCGAATGGCATTAAGATAGCTCTTTGGCATTGTAGGGTTTTGTTTTGTTTTTACAATTAACATTGAATTTGAGAGTTTTGTGAAATTGGAGAGGAGAGAAACTTGTGTATATGCTTCACAATTAATTTTTGCCAGTCCTGGGACTTGAGCTCAGGACCTGGGCACTGTCCTTGAGCTTTCTCAAGGCTCTCTACCACTGAGCCATAGCATCACTTCCGGCTTTTTCATGTGTATAAGGTACTGAAGAATCAAACCTAGGGCTTCATGCATGCTAGACAAGTACTCTACTACCAGGCCACACTCCTGATCCCACAAATTTTTATCATGAGCATTCTTTTTGCTTCTTTGGTTTTCACTGCTCTTTGAATGTTTGCATAATAGTCCATTGAGAGTATGCATTGGCGAACCACTGCCCAATTATTGGGATTTCTTTTTTTTCAGAGTCTTTACCATGTTGTTAATATTGATAATACTTAATCAAAACTCGATCAATATGTGGAGCTTTGTCAACATATTAAGTTGTTCTTAGTGTAATATGATTTCAGTAACTGATTTTACCTTAAAGATTTCTTTTTAAATAATCTCTGGATTATTGAACCAATGATGTAAAATGCTTTTATGGGACTTTTAATAATATTACCTAGTTGAGCTTCCCAAGACTTCTGTTTTTGTCACTGGTAATTGAGATTATCAGTATACTTGAATTGTTTATGGCTACTTTTGTAAGACAAGAAAGCATGGTTATTGTTCATAGCAACAGTTGGTAGATCAATAGAGAAATCACACAAATCTTTTGTATGCTTTTGGTAGAAATTTCTAAGTCTCTTTCCCAATATTGAGCTGTTTGAAGTACAACTTTTTTTTGGTAAGTTACAATTGTGCCTATTAATTTTTTTCCTCCCTTTTTCAACAGTGTGACTATGAAAACGTTCCAACAACTGTTTTTACTCCTTTGGAATATGGCTCTTGTGGGCTTTCTGAAGAGAAAGCTATAGAGAAATTTGGGGAAGAAAACATTGAAGTAAGTTCTCTTTTCATCTCTTCTCCTATATTAGGTTACTACTTTATTTTTTCCTCCAGACTTTGTGTTAGAAAGTGTATGTGTGCACACGCATGTGTTCATGTGTGCCCACCAGTCTTGGGGCTTTAGCAGTTAGGGTCTGAGTACTGTCCTCATGTTTGTTTGCTCAAGACTTGAACTCTACCACTTGAGCCATGGCTCCATTCTGTCTTTTTGACTAAATAGAGATAAGAGTCACAGGGACTTTGAGCTGTGATCCTGAGATTGCATTTATTTCATGCATTTTATTGTTCTAGCTATTAAAGAATATGTACTGTTGTTTGCCATATCTAGTGTTGGATGATAAGCTAGTGAAGGTAAGGAGTGTAAATTGTACTTTTATCTTCTTAGGTTTACCATAGCTTCTTTTGGCCATTGGAATGGACACTTCCATCAAGAGATAACAACAGGTGTTATGCAAAAGTAATCTGCAATCTTAAAGATAATGTAAGTACCATGCTCTGTTATGAGGAGATGAGAATGGAGAGTTGTTCTAGAAATCTGTCACCTGCCTGGCACCTATGACACACATCTGTAAAGTTAATTACTTAGGACACTGTCATCTGAAAATTGTGGTTCAAAGCCATTCTGGGTACCAGAGACTCTTCCTCCAATTAACCACTAGAAGACTGGAAGTGGTGCTGTGACTTAAGTAGTAGTGCACCAGCCTTGCACTGACAAGCTCTGGACAGTGCCCAGGCCCGGAGTTCAAGCACCATGACTGGCCCCCTCCCCCCCCCCCAAAAAAAAAGAGAGAGGGAGAGAAAAGAAAGAAATCTGTCAACTGAGCTATAGACTGTAGTGCCTTTCTCTGCTTTTGTAGCAGTCACCTGAGGTATTTTAAAATTGCAGGTATCTTCCTTTTGCTTTTAAAAGTGTTTTTGTACTAGTAGGGTCTTGTTGCTGTTTTTAGGATCTTAGATAGAAGGTGCATTAATTCACATACATTGATACCCTTTCACATGTCTTGGTACCCATTACCCTTCCCCCACCCCCGTCTTGGTTTTCGCCCCTTCCCTATCAAATTTCAAATAACCAAATACAAATAAATTCAATATATCAGATAACAAAGTGAGATACTGTAACAATATGAGATACCCAAGGGACAGCAAAGGAGATGAGGGATAACATAGTACATTAAGGACAACAATCATTCGTTAAGTTACATTATGTTTTATTGAGTAACTGCATATAAGCCTCACAAAATTACCACTGATAAAAACATCTAGAGGACAGGAGGGCACTTCTGACCTTTCACCATGTTTCCTGTAGTAGTTGAGTAGCTTAGGAACTGCAGGCATTTTTACATTGGGCTTTTTTCCTTATTGTCACTTGACGCTCTTTGGCCCATGTAAGAGTCTTTACCCTAAATACAAGTCTAACTGTTTCTTTTTCTTCTTTTCTTTTCTTTTTTTTTTTTTTTCTTTTTCCTTTTTTTTGTCAATTGTGGACCTTGAACTCTGGGCCTGGGCACTGTCCCTGAGCTCTTCAGCTCAAGGATACAACCCTACCCCTTGAGCCAAAGTACTATTTCCTGTCCTAGTGGTTCATTGGAGATAAAGAGTCTCATGGACTTTAGTGCTGGTACTGGCTTTGAACCGTGATCCTCAGATCTTAGCCACTTGAGTAGCTAGGATGATAGGTGTGAGCCACCACGCCTGCAGTTCTAGCTGTTTCTGAAGTGCATGACTTTTGGAATAAGTTGAGGAAGTAATCCAGGCTGCAGAGATGGGATGAAAGGGGAAGAAAAACAAATTTACCTCTTATTATTTATGTTGTAGGAACGTGTTGTGGGCTTTCATGTCCTGGGTCCAAATGCTGGAGAAGTGACCCAGGGCTTCGCAGCGGCACTCAAGTGTGGAATGACCAAAGCACAGCTGGACAGCACAATTGGAATCCACCCTGTCTGTGCAGAGGTGGGTCCTTTACACTTTACCAGCTATGATGCTGCTGTTCTGCTCTGCCAGAGCTATCTCTAAAAATGAGCTTTCCTTTTACAAATATTTCCTGTTCTTGATACAAACTCATGCTATAAAAAGGTAAATATTTCAAGAATGGTTTATAGAGATATCTCTTTTATTTTGCTTATCTCCTAAACTGTTTTCATCATGATTAGTTAATAATGCCATTCACATCTAGAAATTCGTAGTTGCCCAGCGTAATTTAAAGGCTAAATGATATCTGCCTTTTAAACTCTGTTCCAAAAAAGATGAGAGTAGAAAGTGATACTTTAAAAAAAAAGAGGCCAGGAGTTTGGCCTAGTGGTTAAAGTGCTTGCCTAGCATGCATGAAGATCTGGGTTCAATTCCTTGGTACCACATACATAGAAAAAAGCTGGAAGTGGTGCTGAGGCTCAAGTGGTAGAGCTCTAGCCTTGAGAAAGTCCAAGGACATTGCTCAGGCCCTGAGCTCAAGCCCAGGACTGGCAAAAAAATAAATAAATAAATAAATAAATAAATAAATAAAAAAGGAAGGAAAAGAAAAAAAAAAAGCAAATGACTGTGGTGGAAGTTGACCAATGTAGGCCTCTGGGTGTCAGTGTTTCTCCAGTATCTGATCATACAGGGATTGAGCATTGTGATGCTGGCTGCCCAGATGAGGGCTTATGTGAGAGGTGGTGGCTCAAGTGTAGAGTTTTAATCACAGCTCTGTCTGTCTGCCATAGCCAGTGTTTTCCACTGTGTGCATACTTGTACTTGCTTATGTGAATTCATATATGTATCCATTCAAGCCAGATTTTATTTGGCAGCTAGCCGATCTCGTTTGTTGAGTTTTGTTCCTGGATGCATATGCACAATTGAGTACGTGAAAGTCCACCTTTAAAAGGATATGAAAAATATTTGAGCTTCCTCTTGCTTTGCCTTCCCTTGATTAGAAGTGGTGTCTAGCTCTTGAGTGTGCACCTGACTTGGTTGGAAGTATAAAATATTAGTGTTTCTCTAAGGAGGTATGCTAGATAATGATTGGCCATACTTCATAGAAATCTGCTATTTTGGAACTGGGAGTATGGCCTAGTGATAGAGTACTTGCCTAGCATGCACAAAGCCCTGAGTTCAATTCCTTGGTACCACACACACAGAAAAAGCCAGAGGTGGTGCTGTGGCTCAAGTGATAGAGCGCTAGCTTTGAGAAAGGCCAAGGACAGTGTCCAGATCCTGAGCTCAAGCCCCAGGACTGGCAAAAACAACAGCAGCAACAACAAAACCCTACAAACCAAGAGTCTAGATGAATGCTCTGAGGGAATGTGTGATATGTCTTTCCTTCAGTGTTATGTATCAAGGCTATCAGTGTAGAGAAGGAGCCAATTAACTGCTTTTTGAGTGAGTTAGTTTTGTAGGACTATGGTTAAAGCGCCATAGTCCAGAAGGCTAGAAATCTGGAACCAAAGTGTAAGTAGGAGCCAAAAATTTGAGCGAAGAACAAGGATCCTTCCTTGCCTCTTCTAGCTCCTAGCTACTGGATCTTGGTATTCCTGTGCTTATAAGTTGCCTCCTTCCAATCAGTTTGCCTCCCTATGTCTTTGTGTGGCTGTATTTCCTTATGTGTTCAATGGTCAGCTTTCCTTCTTACAAGGACATCAGACATTGGATTAAGGATCACTAATCCAACAATCTCATTTTAACTTCATTTTATCTGCAAAGATGTTTTCAAGTAGGATTACTTTCATAGATCTGAGTTAGCACTTGATTTTGCAGGTTACCATAATTAAACATACCACAGTGAGAAAATGTGGAAATTTATGTATTAGATGACAGACCTGAGTTATCTTTTCCCTCAACAAATGCATCTTGGTGAAACCTGGCCAATCTCTCACAGCATTTCCAAATTAATAAGATGGACATAATACCCAACATACAGAGTTGACTGGAAATGCTCCATATCAGCAGCTCGGAGAACTCTGGCCTTTGATATGTAGGCAGAAGCTGAATGTTTCACTTATATTTTTCTGGAGTACTTTATAGAAGATGCAAATGAAGGGGGAGGTGTGTGTGTGTGTAGTAGTAGTAGTAGTAGTAGTAGTAGTAGTTCTTCTTTGGAAGGTTTGGTTTTCATTCCTTATCCCTGGCTGTGAATTCTACATGTTTAGAAGCCAGAATTAAAACAAAACAAAAACACAAAGGAATTTGTGAAACTCCTAATCATATGAAACAACTTTGGTTGTTAGGGTAGTCTTGGGGAATCTCTTCTATGCTAAGGTGCTAGGTTCTAACTCCTTGGGTAGTTGGCAGCAATGCCAAACTTTACTCAGGCTGAGACAGCTGGTAAAATTGTCTTCTGGATTTGGAGGCTGCAGTCACTGAATAGGACACTGATTACATTGTGCTTTGAGGAGTAATTTCAACTAATCAGGTCTCCTTGTAGGAGAGAAAAACAGTTGCTCAAAAGAAGAGAACATTTGAAAAAATTCTTTGGAATATAAACTGACATGTTGAATTAAAACCTTTTATACAACAACTTAAAGATAAAAAAATAAGTAAAAATGTTTTAAATTAATATTAGAAGTGCATATCTAGTTTTGTTTTGTTTTTTTCTTTTTCTTTTTGATTAGTCATGGGCTTTAACTCTAGGCTTGGGTGCTGTCTCTGAGCTCTTCAGCTCAAGGCTGGCACCCTGCCACTTAAACCACAGCACCACTTCCAGTTTTCTGGTGGTTAATTGGAGAGAGGGGTCTCACACTTTCATGCCTGGGCTGGTTTTGAACTGCGATCCTCAGATCTCAGCCTCCTGAGTATCTAGGATTACAGGCATAAGCTACCAGCACCCAACCTTTTAATTTCTTTTAACAACAAAGATTCTATTCTGGAGGGAGAGCCTTGTGTGGCTGGCAGAGAGGAGGAGTGCATTGCCAGTGCTTGGCCTCTGTGAATACCTGTACCCAATGCTTGGGTTTTCTTTTCCCCTCCCTCCCTCCCTCTTTTTTTTTTTTTTTTTGCCAGTCCTGGGACTTGAACTTGGAACCTGGACTCTTCCTGAGCTTTTATGCTCTAAGGCTAGCTAGCACTGTACCACTTTGAACCTCAGCTCCATTTCCAGCTTTTTGTAGTTAATTAGAGAAAGAGTCTTGTAGACTTTTTTTTTGCCCAGACTGGCTTTGTTGAACCATGATCTCCAGATCTTGGCCTCTTGAGTAGCTAGAATTCTAGGCATGAACCACCAATACCTGGCTGCTTGGGTTTTCTTAAACCCAAAAAGGTGCTTTTATGAAAGTCATAAAATAGTTGTATATGAGAGAAATCTTGATAGAAATGAATCTTATTCATCATTTAGACTAATCAACAATGATAGCTTGGCTTCCTTTTCTCAATATAAGCATTTTATTAGCATAGAAAAAAACAAAGGCTTCTATTTCTTGCTGGATCTGTATAAATCTATTTCTAAATCAATTCCCTGAAAAACAAAGAGTTTAAGCTTGCAAACTCATGCGCCTGGAATTTGTTTAAATATGTTCCCTCCTATTACAATGGGATAAAAAATGTAAAAGAAAACATTTGATGATACTTTAATTTGTGCATAATACTGAGGTCCTCACACAGCTATTTTCATTATCTCGTATTGTCTCTCGGTCTTTATCCATAGTCAGTTTTTTAAACAAAGGAATTTTATTGTGTTTCAACAAAGTGATACTAGTTTACTAAGGCCATTTGCACTGAATTTAAGAATGCTAAGGAAAATATTACAAAATTTAGCATGAATGTAGTTTTAGTATAAAAGGGAATTTCAGGAGTCTATATGGTTTTGTTGTTTCTTTGTTTGTTTGTGGGTCATAGGCCTTGAACTGGGCCTGGGTGCTGTCCCTGAGCTCTTCAGCTCCAGGCTACCATCCTACCCTTGAGCCAAGACCCACTTCCTGTTTTCTGGAGGTTAATTGGAGCTAAGAGTCTCAAGTCCTTTTGTGCCCGGGCTGGCTTTGAACCTTAATCCTCAGATCTTAACCTCCTGAGCAGCTAGGATTACAGGCGTGAGCCACCACACCCAGCTTGTATTTTTGCTGATGAGGATGAATACCTTATGTTTGGGATATGGACTGTCCTTATTTTCTTCTGGATTCATGTTTAAAAATTTTAAGATACTACTTAATTCTGAGCTTGTTGACTGTATAGGGAAAAAAAAAACAACAGGCTTTGTCTCTGCTTTATTGCTAAGCATCTGAAACAGGGTATTTTATATCTTCTCATCAGTTTTATTATTTTTCCAGGAATTTCTCTTAGATCTGCCAGGCAACTTAGGTAACATTGGTTTTGTTTATCCCATGCAAACAGCGTTCATAAACTAGAACTTAAGTTTCTTCCTTTTACCTGGCCTGGCCTGTAACATGCAAGAGGACATCCTTGGTCATTTACCTGTTCTGTTCATTCAAAAATGGTCTCCAAAGTCATTTTTAAAGTATGCGATGTAACCTATCACCCTGTTTGCTCAGGAGTCTGACAATGCCCTGCCTCCTTTTTCTTCCATACAGATTTTTACCACGTTGTCGGTGACCAAACGCTCTGGGGGAAACATCCTCCAGACCGGCTGCTGAGGTTAAACCCCAGTGTAGATGCTCTTGCCAAAACTGCGCACCACTGATTTGTATCCTTGCCAACATCCAAGGTGAAGTCTTGAAGAAGGCTCTGGGCACTTGTATAGGATGCTATGCGTACTGGCTCCTAAGGCCCGGGGTCTCTGGGCAGAAGGCAGGCAGCATCACACTGGGGTCACCGTAACGGACTTGAGCTGACTCTCGGCAGTGCATCAGAGGGATGCGTCCATGAAGTCACCAGCCTCAAGCCCAAGTGGTGGGCAGTGACGGAACAGCTGTCGAATCAGTTCAGCATGCTTTTCCTATGTAGGTTTTCTTACTGTCATTCTCAACTAGTGAATGTTGATTATATGTTTCTCTTTTCTCCAGGAGGTTAGTGATTCTAGAGATGAAAGGTAATAGCAATCTATTTTTGTCATAAAACAAGTCATGACTACAATATCCAGATATACTGTTTGGTTGAGTAGATTTGTCTGTAAAAGAGAACCCTGGATGACTACAATGTATGCTTACATTTTTCTGACTGGCTCACATTGTCTCCTTTAATAGTTATGTCCAGACAGGTAAAACCGCAAGTAACTCAGCGAATCCACCCCCACGCACAAGGTCACTGATTGTTAGTACCAGATTCTGTTGAGGAAGGGAAGTGGTGTTTGATCAGCCCTCTCAGAGCAGCCTATCATTGTGCAGGCTCCCCAGCATCAGCATTCCTACTGTCTGTCAGGCATCTTAGAGGCAGATGCATAGCCTGGGGGGAAAACACCAACTGTCTCACTCAATTTAGTGTGTTGTGCATTGAGTTAAGTGAGCTGAGATCATTCACAGTGGAAAATACTTGATTTGCTTAAAACTTTGTTTTTGTTTAGTGGGTTTAGCTTTTAAGCTAAAATCACAAAATACCATGTTTTTTTTTTTTTGTTTTTTTTTTTTGTCGTATCATCCTATCCCTTGCTAAGAACTGCATTCATCAAAAAATAGGTCTTTCCATGCTTAATGACTTACATCTTTTGTGGTAATTGCTTTAAAGATGTTAATCCATAAATTATTATTTTTGAACACAGGTGGATGTGAAGGATTTTTCATTTAAAGCCGTGCAGTTTTGACTTTTTCTGTTGAAGATGATGGAATTTTGGCACAAGTGTATATGGATTCCACCTTGTATTTTGATAGAGATGTTGACTCCTCAGGCACTTGTGTGTAAATGTACTGGCTATGGTTATTTCAGCCGTACGTTGGGCTGCAAACACACGCTGTGGACAACAGACTTCCTGTCTGGTTTTCATAGCTTCTTTTCATACCCCCCCATCCCGTGCCCTCCCTTATCTGGTGCCTCTCCGCTGCTGCACCAGTGGTTGTTTTACAGTGTACTTCTGAGCCACCTCAGGGAACCCACACGTCAGCAGAACCCAAAGCCACCTCACAGGCTCCACCTCAGTTTGCCCCTTCTGCAGGTGAAGACAATGGGAGGAGGAAAGGGGAACTGATGGACTTGTGTTGAGTTTTATTTATTTTTTAATCCCTCTCCTCAAGTCTGACAGTCTCTGAGGTTAGAACAATAGGGCAGTATGAGGTAATTGTGCCTAATCATGTTGTGATTCTCTCTTAGCAGAATGGAATGTTCTGTCCCCACAAGGAGGGTTAGACGTTATAGACTTGTCTTGTTTAGATTCATAATTACCCACTGTACTGTAACTCATGTTTCAGTTCCAAGTATTTTTGTTACAAATTTTCTAAAATAATAAAGCAATGTGAAATATTTAAAAGTGCTCATAGTCACATGTGCCTTCTTACTGCATGATGGTCTGGGGCTTTTGGAAGGCAGGTCAAGTGGTTCCAGTTTGGGCTGAATATGCAGGTGTTGAAGTCGTCTTAGTGATGTCACACAGTTAGCTGAGGTGGCACCTGCTGAGGATTACACTTTAGTGCTGTTGGCTTTCTGGTTCCACTTCCCAGCTTGTTCTAACTTGAACTGGAAGGAGACCATGCCACTCCATTAAAGCTGATGCCCAGTTCTTTGCCCACCAGCTCTGGTGTTCTTGATTCTCATGAGCACTGCAAGGCTGTGGAATGTTTTATTCATCTCTGAACTGAGAATACAGAAGTCCTTTGGGTATAGAGAGGCTGGAGTCAACACTGTCAGCACCATATCCCTGCCTGTAAACTCAGGAAGATTCAGTGGGGGTGCCTAATCTCTTTCTTTTATGTCAGCAATGGTTGATTCACATGTTTCTCAAATAGTAAAGTATGTGAAATACACTGTGGTGAGATGTCAGTTCATACTCATTCTGATGATCAATTTTAAGTATCCATGTGGCTAGGTTATGGCTGTCCAATAGATGGCAGGGTGTTATTTCCGAAGTGTAAGGGGTCATTCTGAAAATGAAAATTTTGAAAGAGACCGAGTTAAACTCCCTTCATGTTCTTGGTACAAGTCCTTGAGGGGTCCTAATAGAACAAGAAGGACAAATTCCTTGAGCTGCTTCTAAGACTTCTGGCATTTGGCCATAGTCTGGGACACCAAAGGCTACCCTGGTCACAAGTCTTTGGTTTTGAACTGGAACCATACCACTGGTTTTCCTGAGCCTCCTTGCAGGTGGGAATGGAACCGTGGGGCCTCTTCAGCTCCATAATCTTGTGACCCAGTTTCTCATAATACATGCACACACACACACACACACACACACACAGAGGTTCTGTTTCTCTGGAGAACCTTTGCTATTACAACTATCAAGACTGAAGAGTGATGGTGTCAAATGTTTGCAAAGATATGAAACAATTGTAATATTTGTGGTTGATGGTGGCAAGTAATCAGACTAGAAAACCAACTTGTTACCCAGTGGAGAAACATGTGCATAGCCTGTTACTTAGATAGTTGATGTTAGGGTGAAACAGCTAAACATGGAACTGCCGGCACCAGAAGTCAGTTCTTTTTTCCAATTGTGTGTGTTTCCATGCCACCTCCTTTGCAGTTCCCCCTTACATGCTTAAATATGCTTAGCCATGTGGCATACGAGTGCAGTTAGGAATCTTGAGAGCATTTGTTGATTGTAGAAAAGGTAATGGGTAGATCCTTGGCACTGTGCATAGGAGAATGAAGGCCTTCAAGGAACTTGAGAGAAAAACATGGAAAATTATGGGTAGGAAATTTGGTCAAAGAGGAAGAACTACACATTTTAAGACTTTTGCTATGCATTGCTTCAGTCAATCTTGTCTGAACCTTCAGGGCTGGCATGGGCTCATTTTCACGTGAGAAAATAGGATTTGGCATCAGTTCTTTGCCTAAGCTCTGCTTATGTAGTTTACTTACACACAAGCACTTTCAACAACCTAAGAAAAGGCATGCCCCCTAGTGTCCACCTCTGGGGATGGCAGACCACATTTCTGCCAGATTCCCAGACAAACTTTGCTTACATGGATAAGACACAGTGTTAAAAAGTTGAAGGACATAGAAATTAAAGCAAAAATTAGAGATGATTAGTTTAGAGATGATTCTATAAAATAGGATTGCTACTTAACACTACACTAACACTACTTAACACACTTAAATCTGAGTGTTTATTAACAAATCAACTGGATTTGATATTTAAAAAAAAATAGCTCCAAACTAGAGGAGCTAAGAATTCTTTTTTTCCTCCAGTCCTGGGGCTTGAACTCAAGGTTTGGGCACTGTCCCTGAGCTGCTTTTGTTCAAGGGTAGCACTCTACCATTTGACCCACAGCACAACTTCTGGCTTCTGTATATGTGGCACTGAAGAATCAACCCTAGGGTTTCATGCATGCTAAGGCACATTCCCAGCCCCCAAAGATTCCTTAAACTTAGACCTCAAAGCACAAAAGAGCAAAAGCATTAGTGGGGCCAGACATGTTCGTGCACACTTAGAATGCTGCTCCCTTCCCCCATGGCTTTATGCAGCTTCTGAATGGATTATGTTCACAAGATGTTTTTCTGGAAGGGAAGTAAGGTCAGCGATTTATATAAACCTCCATCACTTACAGGAAGAGAGACTGGTCCAAGTGATCATGGTGTCTCTTTCAGGTCTATTGCATGGGCTCTCAGTGGCCTTGTGTTGGGGTTGTGCCCCTTGCCTAAGCTATCTGTTATTCCTCGATGAACAGAGGTGGTGGGAGAAGGAGATGACTTTTCATCAGGGGGCCTCTTACAAGTCCCTTTCTAGGGTCTGTGTCCCTGAGGAGAGGGGAACCAGGTTCCCTGCGCTGCTTCCCCCCTCCCTCTCTACCCCTGCCCCCAGCCCAGGGAACTTGGAGGGGTCTGCTGTCATCAGGGGCCTCACTCATCTCACCATTACCTCCCTGTTTCCTAGCACTGTGCTCTAAAGCAAATCCCCCTTTCTTTTCAGTGTCAACACTCTTGTTTGAACTAAGATCACAAATGGAAAGCAGTTTCATTTGCTGTGGAGACTAATTCTGAAAGTAAATACAAAACCCAAGAGCTGTGTTTGCTTGCACATGCATAGAATTTTTCTGGCAGGTACACAGGAGTTGTAGTAATTATACAGAGCTGGTAACTAGGCATGGGAAAGGGGCGATGTTGAATGAATTTTCCTATATGTGGCTATTCACACCTTTTGCTTTGGGAATTGAATAAAAGCAAATAATTTGGGGGTGTGGAGAACTAACACTGACAAAATTCCTTCCAGGCCTGCTGCCTGTTAGGGTAGTTGTGCACTCTCCCGCTCTGCGAGGCAAGGTGTATACATCCAGGGACACAGGATGCTATGGCTCCAGAGTTTATCTAGTGATCCTGTGTCACATACTTGTGAAATAAGGCAGGCTGGGATGGAAGGATGACCTTCCTGGCCACAGGGAAATGGGGGTGTCTGATCTCACCTGCTGTCCCAGAACAGGTGAGATACCACTGAGGGCTCATGTCCCTGGCTCTTCTGTAGTGGCAGGTCCTTGCTTGAATGTTTGGATGCTTTAAAGAAGAGAATGTGTGAGACCCATTTCTCCCCTATTTTCACTAAAGCATAGAAAGCTGGGATTGTGTGTGGTCTGCAGGGCCACTTGCAGCTGTGGTGCTCTGGGAGGCCGAGGGGACTGCTTTTGATGAACTGACAGGTAGACCATGTTGGGGCTTCCAGTCCTGTAATTTCAGAGCAGTGGCCTTCAGCCAGAACAGGTTTTCTTTCCTTGGGATAGTTGTAAGGGCTGGAAGCAGCTCGTTTGTCACACTGAAGACAGAGCTGGGTGTTGCTATTGGCTCCTTGTGGCAGGCAAAGCCACTTTTATAATGAAGCGACTCCCTGGGTAAGACAACTCTGTGTGTGTGTGTGCACACATGCCAGGCCTGGAGCTTAAACTCAGCCTGGGTGCTATCTCTGAGCTTTTTTGCTCAAGGCTAATGCTCTACCACTTTAAGCCAAAGCTCTACATCCAGCTTTTTTGGTAGTTAATTGGTGATAAAAATTTCAGAGGGCCAGGAGTTTGGCCTACTGGTAGAATGCATGCACAAAGACCTGGGTTCATTTCCTCAGTATCATACACATACACACACACATAAACACACACACACACACACACATACAGATATAGATAGATAGATAGATAGATAGATAGATAGAGCCAGAAAAATGGTGCTGTGGCTCAAGAGGTAGAGCTCTAGCCTTGAAAAATCCCAAGGGCAGCACTCAGGCCCTGAGTTCACGTCCCAGGATTGACAAAAAAAAAAAAAAAGTTTCACAGAATTCCTTCGCGAGCTGGCTTTGAACTACGATCCTCAGATCTCAGCCTTCTGAGATTAGCTAGGTTAGAGAACTGCGCCACTGGTATCTAACTTCTCAAAGCTCCCATCTGTACCCACCATAGTATCTCCCAATGGGAATTAATTTGTAGGAATAATCGATAGTGACATATTTACTAATAATCATTGCTTCTGAACAACGAATACACCCCTTGGATAATGTTTCACAGAGAAGAGTTCTAGAACAGGGTTTAGCACTCTTAAAGGAGCCCCTGCAACTGGGTACTGATGGCTTATGCCTGTTACTCTTAGCTACTTAGGAGGCAGAGATCAGAAGGTTCAGTTCAAGGCCAGCCATAAAAATTCATGAGAACCTCTGTCACCCAATATCTGCGTGCAGTGCTGGGTCTTGTCCCAGCTCCTGGGGAAGCATGGTAGTATGTGCCTGTCGTCCCCAGTGACACAAAAGAAGCCCAAATGGGAGGATCACAGCCAGCCTTGGCATAATGCAAGACATTATCTCAGAAAAAAGGCAACAAGAGGCTAGAGTCAGATGTGACTGACGTTTTGGAGTGCCTGCCTAGCAAACATGGGCCCTAAGTTAAATACCTGGTCAGGCACAGCCCCTTGTGGGACTTGCTAAACAGATGGCTAGTTTTCTGTTTCCTAGTATCTGTTGGGTGAACTGTGAAAGGCGCCATTGGACAGGGGGCTTCTGGAACTTTCCATGCACACCCTCTGGGTAGAAGGCAATTTGGGTCTGACAGAATGACCCTTGGCAAACACAAGCTGGTGTGAGCAAGGTTCTTGACTCCATGTGGACAACACTGGTTTCCCATTGTCTTCCCTTCCCTTTCCCTTTTCCCTCAAACTTAACAAACAATCCAGAGCTTGCTATGGGTTCTTCCAGGTATGTGTAGGGATAAACGTGTGGCTGTACTCTTGCATTGCCCCCTCTCTCCCGTGTCACACTGTCCCTGCATATCTGTGACACCCTGGTCACCCTGATACCCTCCCATCCAGCAGTCTGCTGTAGCCTAACCAGACATCAAACAAACACCTTTGCACCAAACCTGGGTGGCTGCTGTTCTAGATGACACTGGCACTTAGTGGGAATTGCTGGTGTTCTGACCAGAGTTTGGCTGGCTTTGCTTTGGCTCCATTGAAGTCCTTTTTAACCTCCATACTCTGGGACAGCAAAAGAGGTCTCTGAAGAGGCCTTTGAATGGCTGGCCTGGACTCCTGCCCCATTCCACAAGGGCATCAGTTTGCCGAGTGCCCAGAGTGCTCGTGGTGAAAAGAAGCCACTTGGAACCACTGAAAAAATTCCACAGCTTCTGGTGGGCCTTTTCCCCGTTTAGATTTCTGGCCTCCTAATTGGGCGAATTCTGTGGGAATTGGTCTAGGTGTTTATTAGGATGGTTGGAAAATCCAGAGCTGTGGAATTCTAGCTCTGCTATTTACTAAGTCAAGGTCTTTCTTTCTTTTCTTTTCTTTCGTGAAGCTTGAACTCAGGGCCTAGGCACTTTTTCTGAGCTTTTTCACTAAAGACTAGCATTCTACTACCTTGAGCCACAAGTCACAGTGCCACTTCTGAATTTTTTGGTAGTTAGAGGTAAGAGTCTCACAACCTTTCCTGCCTGGCTGGCTTTAGACTGTAATCCTCTGATCTCAGCCTCTTGAGTAGCTAGGATTCCAGGCATGAACATTGGTACCTGGCTTCCTAAGTCAAGTTTAATAACCTGATTCATGCTGACTCAATGCCAGTTAAGGATGTACCAGTATTTCATACATTTAATCCTTTGTAGTCTTCTCAGCTCTGTCAGAGAAGAGAAAACTTGAAGTCCAGAGGTGTCAAGCCATTGAGAGCTAGCTTATCATAGGTAAAGCCAGGATTTAGCACAGATCTGGACTTCCAAGAAAGAGACCTGTCCTTACTCTGCACTACCTCCTCTCATCCTAGACCAGTCTTCCTTGCCAAAAGTGCCAGAACATTCAGTAAGTAAGGAATGCTCTTTCTCCATAAACCCAAACTGTGAACATTCTGAAGACTGAAAGTTCATTTTGTACTTCTGGCTCTGGAACCTTCCTGAGACCGTTTGTAGTCTTGATTCATCTCACTTACTGCAGATGTCCTTGTGCCTTCAGGAAGGAAATACGAAGTCTGGGTTGCATCATGGGTCTGCCCACAACTGCAGGCAGTGCTATGGAATATGAGTGTGACAGCCTCTCTGCACCATGAGAAATTGTGGTCATGCTAATCACCAAATACTGACAGCTGTAAAAAACAGAGACTCTGGGACACAGCAATTCCTCTAGAGACTTTTCTTGAGATTTTTGGGATAAGGATACTTATGGCTATGAAAATCTGGATGCAGTCTGAAATCTCAAACCAAGGAACTAAAGAAAGGAGTGGTCCATGACATGGGAACATGGTGCAGCCATTTTTAAGGTTTTGGCCTTGTGGATTTAATGACATGACAGTGTGCCCACTGTATCTGGAAAGGAAATGGATGGATACCTAAATAACCTGGATAAAGCAGTTTGGGTAGTGTGTCCATGGGCACAACTGGTCAGAAAGGGGAGAGGGAGGACAAACGGGTGCCAATCTAGCCTTCAAAGATCTATCTTAGAAGCACTCTCTTCCTGGTGGGTGTGCTTACTGCCTAGCTCCATACTTAGTGACACTAGGCCGTCGAGTATTACTAAGGAGTCGACATAAAGTGTTCTTGTGTTCGATCCTTTAAAACGAAGAAGCAACTTAGATTCCTAACTACTTAATCCAGCAATTTCCCTTTGTCTTTGCTGTCTCTTAAGTGGGAGAAGGGATTAGGAGAATCCTAGGGAAAGATTTCTCAAGTGAATATAAGACCTTCCTGTTTCATGACTCAACAGAAAGGATGTGGCTGGGAAACCCTTGGTTAGAGCAGGTCCCGAGATGAAGCAGGGAGAGATGGATATTGAAAAGCTTAGATAAGGTTGGAGACATGGCTCAGTTGATAGTGTTAGTACTGAGTTCAGGCCCAGTCTTGGAGAAAGAAAGAGAAAGAAGGAAAGACAGAAAGAAAGAAGGAAAGACAGAAGGAAAGAAAGAAAGGAAAGAATGAAAGGAAGGAAGGAAAGAAAGAAAGAGAAAGAGAGGAGGGAGGGAGGGAGGGAAGGAAGGAAGGAAGAAAGGAAAGAAGGAAGGAAGGAAGGAAGGAAAAGCAAGCAAGCAAAGATGTTTAGATCTATTTTAAACAGGGACATTTAACAAGTTGTTACAAAGTGCCTACTTTGTATGGCTTGCTAAGTTTGAAAGACTCAGAAAAGACCAGAAGGGCTTGGCCCCCTCAAGTGAGAAACATATAAAAGGAAGTTGTGACCAAGAGCCCCGAGACCCCCAGGGACACTAGATACCATCTCCATGGAGAAATGACTGCACACCCGTTAAAGGGGACATGGGCAAGGGACATGCAGTGGTGGCCTGTATCCTTCTTGTGACATCTTCCTGACCCTTTTTAGAGGTAGCTGGAGGCCTCCATCTGCCATCCTGAAAACTTTAAACTGCTGCTTCCGGGTGACTATGATAGTCTCTCGATAGACTCCATGGCTTTAATGATAACTATAATTCACATCATTGAGAATTCTGTAATTTCTTTTTGCCAGTGCTGTGCTTGAGCTCAGGGTCTGAGCACTTCCTTGGACTTTTCTCAAGGCTAGAGTTTACCATTTAAGCCTCAGCACCACTTCCAGCTTTTTTCTATTTATGTGGTACCAAGGAATTGAACCTGGGTCTTTATGCACACTAGGCAAGCACTCTACTACTAGGCCAAACTCCCAGCCGGAGAATTTTCGAGGCACCATTCTAAGTGGTTGATGTTAGGTCCACCTGGAAGACTCTCCTGGAAATACCTGCCCAGCACCTGTAACCCTGGCAACTGGCATGCTGGGGGCAGTGGGAGGTCTCCCAGTCTGAGATATTTGCCCATCCTCTGAGATCACATCCACTTCCATTGTGGCTATACCCCTCCCCCTATATAATCTCTCACTTCCTGCCATAAGTCCTCTTGCTAGCCCGACTCCATCTTGGGCGGCAGGAGTCTGCTCTTTCTTCACGCAACTGAACTATGTGGGGTTTCCTTTCGGCAGACCTGACAGTTGACATGCAGTAATTCATGATAAATTCTTGCCACAACACCATGTAGCAAGCCTTCTCTGGTTCTTTTCTTTCTTTTTCTTTTAGATCAGAGGCTGGGGCTCAAGCTCTGTACCTGCTGCTTTTGCTCACTGGCTAGTGCTCTACCAGTTGTACCAATTGAACCAGGCCTCCACCACTCTCCCTCTCCCCCTCCCCCAGGCCCTGTGTGCTTCTTGTATCCATTTTCACGTGCAGACAATGAGACAGAAGAAATAGATGTGGCTTGTTTATATGGCTCCTTATTCATAGAGTTAGGATTTGAACTGAGACAGACTGGACTCAGTGGCCACTCTTTTACCCTCTAGTCTCTGCATAAGTATGGTCAGTATAGTGAGTAGAATATAGTCCATGTAACAGGGGAGAAACATCTGTTAATAAAAATACTATACAGTCAGAACTAGAGTCACAGCACGTGTGGATGTTAGCTGTAGTGGCTGGAATTACAGGCATGAGCTATGGAGGTTGGTGAGAATTCTATATATAGTCCAGATACTGGTCCTTCGTTATGTTGCTGACAAGTATTTTCTACCATTCTATACCTATCTTTTTACCCTTTTCGCAAAATATTTTACACAGCAGAAGTTTGTAGTTCTGAACATCTTGGCTTCATTCACAGTTTGAACGGGAATGCATGTAGTCTTTTACTATTAAATATAGGTTTTGTAAGTGTTTTATTGAAGAAATACTCTATTTTCATTTTTCTGAATTTAGTTTTTAAAATTATGAATGGGCAATGTATTTTATAGGATGATATTCTTTCTGTATTAGTTCATATGATGTGATTTCTGATTTTTTTAGCTCATTAATATGATGGGTTGCACTGACTGATTTTCAAACAGTCAGCCAGTCAGCCAGTCTTGCATCTGTGAAATGAACTTCCCTGGCAATGGCATACAGTTCTTGGCAGATACTGATGAATACTGCCATTAATGTTTTCTTAATGATGTTGGTGAGAGATATTGATCTGTGCTTTCCTTTCTTGAATTTTCTCTGGCTTTGCTATCGCTGTGTTGCTAGTTTAATAAGATGAGTTGGGGAGTGCATCCTTTTCTATTTTCTGAAAGATAACATGCGAAGATGGTGTTAAACATTTGGTAAAATTCTCCAGCAAAGCCATCTGGCTCTGGAGACTTCGTTTCATGCATTTTAAAATTATAAATTCAATTTTCTTAGCAGTTGTAGCTATATTCAAACGATCTGGTTCATACTGGTATTTTCAAGGAATCAGTCTGGTTTATGTAAGTTGTCAAATGAAGGAATATGTGCTCAGGAAGCTTTTACAAACTCCTACCCCTCAGGCCAAATCCAAGATGGGTTGTCCTAAAGGAAATTCAGAGTTTCAGGAACCAACTGGCCTTGGTTTCCTGTAATGTACCCTAGAATCAGAGGGGGCTGGTGTCCTTTCAAGTCATCCTTGCCTCTCTGGAGAGACCTCAGAGGAAAGAAAGCCTGCCCCATTCCCCAAGACCAGATTTGAGAATGCGAAACCCAGTGCCACTCTGGGTACCCCTAGATGGCGCTCAGGACATGCAGATACTCCTAGAGGCCAACAGTGGCTTAGAAGACTGGTTCAGCAAGGCA
Organism: Megascapheus bottae; assembly: GCF_031878675.1. Lineage (NCBI taxonomy): Eukaryota > Metazoa > Chordata > Mammalia > Rodentia > Geomyidae > Megascapheus > Megascapheus bottae. The sequence continues at coordinate 84,132,781 of NC_143510.1, forward strand.
GGCCTAGTTAAGGGTGGGTTATGGGAAAATGAGGTGTTGTTCTTTCTCAGCTTTGGAGTTGAGAATCTGCAAGGACTCATAGTGCTCTAGGCTGGTGTATTGGTAACCCTTTGTCAAGGCAGGGTAGATTGAGAGATGGAGCTGGCCTGGAGGCTCAAACAGATCAGCATACATAGCAATGGCCACACGGAGTCTCTGGTTAGGAGGCAGCAGCCATCTGAACCAGGATTGGACTAGAATCTTGAAGAGATGTCTTTGAATGCAATCTCCTTCCTGAGCAGCCTTGCTCAGAGCCACCCTCTCCACCATATCCAGTCACCCCACCAGGACATTTCAAGGACTGAGTCACCAGGATCCCAGAAGGAGGCCTGAAGTTTGATTCTGACTCTGTCACTAACTTGTGCCTTGGGCAAGACTTGTACAGCATCTTTGCCAAATCCTGGCCTGTGTCCAAATCCCACCTCAGCCACCTACCTCTGGGGCCCTTAGGTTCATACCTGGAAGATGAAAAAAGAATGACACTGGTCTCAAGTATGCCAGGTGCACAGCACAGCTAAGCACTTGATGTCTGTTTGCCTGCGGTTATCACTCCTGTTATCAATTTGTATTCCTTTCCCATCCCAACCCTGTTTCCCGTTGCCCTGTAACAAATATGTGCAAACTTAGTGCCTTAAAAACAGCATATATTGGCTAGGTGCAGTGGCTCACACCTGTAATCCTAGCTACTCAGGAGGCTGAGATCTGAGGATCATGGTTCAAAGCCAGCCCGGGCACTAAAGTCCACGAGACTCTTATCTCCACCAAAAAGCTGGAAGTGGCACTGTGGCTCAGGGGTAGGACGGTAGCCTTGAGCTGAAGAGCTCAGGGACAGTGTCCAGGCCCAGAGTTCAATCCCCATGACTAACAAAAAAACAAAAACAAAAACCCAGCACATATTTGTTCAAATCTCAAAGATTCAAATGTGGACATTTGGGGGACACATTCTTTCTCTGTAGATAAATTAAAAGGAAGATGAGGAGGGGATTAAAAGGAGGAAGGCAGCTGAGGAAGGGATGGGTATTTATTTATGTATTTATTTAGTGCTATCCTGAGGCTTGCCTGGGCACAGTCTGTTCTTTTCTTGCTCATGGCTAGCATTCTATCACTTGCACTACAGCTGTACTTCATGAACTTTCTTGCTCAGGCTGGCTTTGAACTACAATCCTCAGATCTTAGCCTCCTGAGTAGCTAGAATTACACCCTTTAGACAATAATTGTATAACAAATCTAGGTAAGTGTATAACAAACAAGTGTATAACACTAGGTAAGTGTATAACAAACCTAGGTAAGAACTTGAGGATGCCAGAACTCTAGGCTGTTCTGATGTTCTTATTCAACAATAGCTCATTGGTGCTAGGCTGTCACTCACTTATTCATTCATTTATTCACTCACCAAATATTTATAGAGTACCTGCTGAGGGCCAGGCACTATTCTGAGTAGCTCTAGGGTGAGAGTGAGTGGTGCCAGGATCTTCCTATGCTTCTCCTGATTGGTTCAGGAATGGACCCATGAAATCATGCTGTTGAGAAAATTTATTTTCTTTCTGAAGGCTTCTGGAAAGTTTTTGTCTTTTCCAAAAAGCAGGAAAGAAAATGAAAAGCAGCTTTAGAAGTAGACCCATAAAAATGCCATATGCAAAAGATTTTCCTCATAGCATTGCCTGTAAGGGTGAACAACTGGAAGAAATCATTGAGTTTTGTTAAATAAGCTGTGATGTATCAATAAAAAGCAAGGTCATGCCGTTATTACAAATAATATAGCAACTATTAAATTTGAAGAAAGGTTTACAGAATAATATGAGGAGAAAAATCATTCACAGAAACATTATATGGGTTTATAAAAGTTAAAATTAGAAGACCATAATTAATAAATGAAATGAAAATAATTACTTTGTAAGGCAACCTGGGTTACATGTAGTTAAAATAAAAAATAGTCTTTCAACTGTTTTACAGTGATTTCTGCTCTGTTTCTTCCAGAGACCTATAGTGATTTCTGAGTAGGTAGACCAGTTTGCCATTTCCAGGCTCTGCTTGGTGATCATGGTGCTTTGATTTGTCAGTCACATCCATATGTGAGGGTTCCAGCCTTCGGAGGAAGATAGCTCTGAATGTGGCAGGGTGGAGGGATAGAAAGGGACAAGGGAACTCAATGCTTAGAACGTTGCAGGCCCACTCTGCTATGTCTTCCTTGATCAGACAGCACACTTCCCAACTGCTTCTTCCAACTGCACTTGGATTTGGGATGGAATATTCCAACCTAACAGAACCAGCTTCCTCTACATCTGCCACTGCATTTTCATAACTAAGTGAACATGTCTCCTTCAAGAAGCCTTTGGAAAAGAGCCCTCTTTTGAGAATGTGTTCTGCAAAAATGACCCCTCACCTCTATCCCTTCTTCCATCTTTTGCCTGTCTTGTGCTTGTTCAGTTTGCCTACCATTATTTTTTCTGCATCTGTGACTCTCAAACTCTGATTTTGTCAGAACTGCTGGAAGGAGTGTTCCTGTATCTCTTTTCCAAAGCCTGGTTTGTTCTAGCCCTACAACAATTCTGCCTTCACTATACTCACCATGCAACTTTATGCAGAGGCATGTGCCTGCAAAGACTGGTTAGAGAGTGCTGAGAGGAATGACTAAAAGGACACCATATTGGGCTTGCTTCTTTTGTCTTCAAATATATCATCCAACACAGAAGTGAAACCCATCTGGAAGTTTCCTTTCCAGAACTCCTGGGATAGTGACCCACTCATCTTAGGAGATGGATTGTTGAAGACTTGATTTGAGTCAAACTAAGTAACCAAACTAAAAATTGCACCCTTGTGGAGTAAGTAACAAATGGAACATATTCACAAAGTACACTTGAACAACTGGTTGAGGGGAGGGCAACGTTAACGTGCTTTATCTTACAATTAGAAGTGACATGGGCATTAGTGACACAGCCATTAGCAAGCCTTCTTTTCTCTATCATAATGAGAGCTATGATAGCATTATCATAGATAAGTTAGCAATATTCATACACCTCATTGATTCTAAGATGAAAACCCCCCACACAACATATATAACACATTTGTTGGTGGTGGTAGGGGTGGTTGTGGAGCTTGAACTCAGGGCTTGAGCACTGACCCTGAACCTCTTTGTGCTCAAGGTTAGCAGTCTACCACTTGAGCCACAGTGCTGCTTCCAGTTTTTGAGTGGTTAAAAATCTCATGGATTAGCCGGACACAGTGGCTCATGTCTGTAATCCTAGCTACTCGGGAGGCTGAGATCTGAGGATCAAGGTTCAAAGCCAGCCTGGGCACAAAAGGACCTGAGACTGGTATCTCCAATTAACCTCTAAAAAATGGCAAGTGTGGGCTTGGCTCAAGGGTAGGGCGATAGCCTTGAGCTGAAGAGCTCAGGGACAGTCAAGTTGAATTCATGTGACTCATCAAAAAAAAAAAAGAGTCTCATGGATTTTTCTGGGTGGGCTGGCTTCCAGTGGTGATCCTCAGACCTCAATCTCCTCCTCAGTAGCTAAGATTACAGATATGAGCACTGCACCTTGCTCAATTTTCACATTTGTATAGTTAGGATATATCTTGTGATCAGTATCAGTGGTTGATAGCACACATTTGTCATTATTGCTTGACACTGTGAGAAAGCAGCAGAAATAAAACTTGAGCCCTATTTCTGGCTTTTTGCTGGTTAATTGGAGTATTACGGACTTACCTGCCCTATCTGGCTTTCAACCACAATCCTCAAATCTCAGCCTACTAAGTAGTTATGATTATAGATGTGAGCCACTGGCTTGGAGGGAAAGAATGAAGGAAGGAAAGGAAGGAAGGAAAAAGGAAAGAAAAGAAGGAAAAAAGGAACGACTACTAATAAGACAGCTGAAAATCACTAAGATGTAGACTCTGGGTGTTGGTCTTGGGAATTACTTCACCAATTAGTTTACTTTTATTTTCCTCTTTAGTTATCCTAGGAGTGATTTGCAGTATCTCTAGATGAGTGAAAGAGTATTTTCAGAGGTAGAGGCATGGCTCAAGTAGTAGAACTCCAGTCAAACAAACTAAGCAAGTGCTAGGCTCTGAATTGAAGCTTCTGCACCAGAAAAAAAGTACTTCCAGTAAGTCTAAAATAGACATTTTAACAAATAGTTACATTATAGTTTAATTAGTAATACTTTTTTCTTCTTAATTGTACACAACATGACATGACATTATAGGTGCACTGAGATCTAGTAACAGCTCTCACTGCACCTCGTCCGTAGCCCCATTTGCTAGATGGAGAAACAGAGGCACGTAGAAGATACAGCCACAGAGCTAGGTCCTGACTCCCCCAATGGAACATGTGCTCACCTCAATTCAGCCTAGATTTTTTTTGTCCTTGCTACTTTAGCATTGTATTCATCAGCTGAAGAATGACAACAACAAAATACATCAAAAAGAAGGTAGGAACTTTTAGGAGATTTTTTTTCTAAGTAATTAAGAAATGCGGCTCTATTATCAAGGAAAATGTAAAATCGGAGAGAATTTGAACATGAAATTAAAACTAGTGGTTACATTTCTGGTTTCCTGGTCAACTTCAGACTCAACCCTCAGCCCCCAAATTTGAGTGACCATTTCCTTTGCTCCAAGGGATATTGATGTGGAAAAGTTTGAGTAGCTCTGCTTTACAAAGAGCCCCTTGATCATCTTGGTATTGGTCATCTGGCAGAAAAATAAGCCCAGTTCCTTCTGTCCTTGGCTGTCTTCCACGGCTTTCCACCCATAATCGTGGTCTGCCCATTCACTGGTGGACAGGGTCTTCAGAATTGAGGGCTTCTTGGCTGAGAGTTCTCGGTGGTTTTAGCTGTGGAGGTCCAGGTTGCATGGTTTTCAGGGATAAATCAGAGGCCATCCTAGGTTTTTGAGGTTATGAGGGTAGGAGCAAAAGTGGAAATGATGCCAAAGCATCATCTACAGTTTGTTATGTGCATACCTGCCTGCCAGTACCCTGGCCCTTATGGAGCAGTTCGCCTCTTGAGCTTCAAATGGGCTTAGTAATGTTAGTAATGTGCTTTCTCCTCCTCCTTCTACAGCCCCTCCTCCTTTTCTTTTGAGTTACAGACAGATTGAGTGACATGTTATGTTTCTCTCTTCCTCTTCTTTCTTTCTTTTTTTTTTCCAGTCCTGGGCTTGAACTCAGGGCCTGAGCACTGTCCTTGGGCTTTCTCAAGGCTAGAGCTCTACCACTTGAGCCTCTGCAACACCTCTGGCTTTTTTTTCTATGTATGTGGTACTGAGAAATTGAACCTGGGTCATTGTGCATGCTGGGCAAGCACTCTACCACTAGACCAAACTCCCAGCCCTCTTCCTCTTTCTTTCCATCTTCCTCCTCCTTCCTTTTCTTTTTGTGTTGTTGCCAAGGCTTGAACTCAGAGCCCCATGTTCTTGTTCACTGCTGGTGCTCTACCAGCCTCCTGAGAAACTAGGATTACAGGCATGAACCACCAGTGCCCAGCTTAGTGATGTGTCCCTAATGAGAAGACTATGGCAAAACTGGTGAGATCTCGCTTCTGTTACAAAGATAATGGATTTCTTCTACATGGCGCATTCTGTTACCTTCTCAGTCTGCACATCTCAGTGAAACAAGCCATCTTGCTGGAGTGATCCACGTGGCAAGGAACCACGGGAAGCACCTGGGCAACAGCCAGGGAGAACTGAAACTCAAGTCCCTGAGTGAGAAACAGGTCAGACCGCACATGAGCACTGACACAGGAGCAGAGGGACTATACTGAAAGAGCTTGGGAGCAGGTGAGTCAGGGAGGCCCGGCTCAGATCCTGCACCCAGGAAACAGTGAGGTAATGCATGATTTTTTCTTTGGTATTAAATTTTAGAGCATTTGTTATGTAGTAGCACGTAACTAATATAAATGGTTTGTAGTCATGGTAACTGGAAGAATAAAGCTACCATTCCTGAAATGAATGAATGCTTGCTTTGTAGTTCTTTTTTTTAAAATATATTTTTATTGTAATTAATAAAAGGGTTACATGATATTTGCCAGATAGAAGGTGCATTAATTCACATACATTGATACCCTTTCACATGTCTTGATACCCATTACCCTCCCCCCACTCCCCTTGTAGTTCTGACTGGCCTAAAACTCATGATCTTCCTATCTCAACCTCCCAAATGCTGGGATTACAGATGTGTACTACCACATCTAGCTAGATGAGGGTGTTTAGTGTGTGTGTGTGTGTGTGTGTGTGTGTGTGTGTGTGTGTGATCCTTTGGGTGGGAAAATTGTAAGCTTGGTTTTGGATATGTACAATATACACACAGTTCTGCTTTTATGATAATGCTTCTCACCAATTTTTCAAATGATATGTGTCTCCCACAAAGCAATTTAAGATAAAGTTAATTAAGGCATCTTTGAAAATCAGATTCTACAATCATTTGAGTCATAATGATTTCTAAAAACGGAGAACATCGGATATAGTACCAATCTACTAATTCTGTCTTATTTTGAGACTTTCTTTTAAAAAATGATTCTCACAAAAACCAGGATAAAACTTGTATATCTATAGATAAAAGAGCTTCTTGACAGAATGAATAATACTAATAATTTAAAAAAGCCATTCCCTATTAGAAGTTTATCCAACTCATTGAGCTTTTGAATTATGTTAACCAACTCAGTCCCCATGTAAGATACATAAAGTATGGAGTAGAGAAATGAAGGTAAGCCACCTGGATGGTCACAGAGAATGGAAATAAGGAAGAAGCATCTTTCTCTCCAAGAGAGTGCCATGCTGTTTCCTGATTCTGTATCAGGTAGTCAGAACAGCCAGATCGAAACCCAAGTCCAGAGATGACACTCGATTCAACTCAGCCAGTCTGGTAATCCCCCTGGGTAGTCTTTGCCCATAACTGGCTTGAGAATGGCTTGTGACATCATTCCCGTCAGAAGATGTTAAGGAGATTTCTACTGGCATGTCTGTAGAAAGAGTTCTTTCATTTTTCCTCTGGACATATTTTCTATGTACAAATATATTTATTTTCATCACTATTATTGACTCCTAAACCCAAATTGGCCTAAATCTTTAAGAACAATTCTTCTCAGCTGAAGACAAGGAAAGTTATTCCACAGTACCTGCCGAGCAAGTATGATGCCATGAGATCAAACCCCTAGTACTTCCAGAAGAAAAGGAGGAGGAAGAGAAGAAGACAAGAGGGAGGAAGAAGAGTGACTTGAAAGGTAACACAGGCAGACCTGGGACTTAACCTCTTTCAGTCCCCATTTCTATGGGCTGTTCACTCCCTTTGTGCCTCACAATAGGGCATTGTAAGGTTGGGAGTTAGGGGAAGCTAATGTAGAAAGTGCTTGGTTGTTGCCTCCCCCTGAGATAGCCAGGGCTCCAAGGTAGCAGGGGGGGGGAGGGCGGGGGAGGCTTGCTGCATCCAGAAGCAACTTTTGCAAGGCAGTCCTGTGCATTGCACTAAACAATGCTGCAGCTGCCCCCCGGTGCCATTACAGTTTCCCATACCCCCAGGGGGAAAATGGATGAGAAACCATGACTTAGAGAGGGGAGGAAGATGACCTGAATTCCAGAGCCAGGATTTGGACACACATTTCTGAGGTGTTTCAATCATCTTTCCCAATCATTGATACAACTTGGGTATCTCTAACCCCCAAAATCTCACATTGGAGTGACAACATGTTGGCTCATATAAAAAAATTCTGCATGGTAAAACTTCAATCCATGCCCCAATTAATTATTATTGTCTTTTATTTTTTGGTACTAGAGATCGAACCGAGGGTATTGCACTTGCTAGGCAAGTGCTTTGCCACTGAGCTACATTCTAGCCCCTCAAATTATTATTATTATTTATTATTATTATTAGTCATGGGGCTTGAATTCTGTGCCTGGGCATTGTCCCTGAGCTCTTCAGCTCAAGGCTAGCACCCTACCCCTGGAGTCACAGTGCCACATTCCATTTTCTAGTGGTTAATTGGAATCTCATGTTCTTTAGTACTAGGGCTGGCTTTGAACCATAATCCTCAAATCTCAGCCTCCTGAGAAACTAGGATTACAGGCGTGAGCCACCATGCCGACCTTCAAAATATTTTTAAAAGTATTGTATCAAATTACCTTCACTCCTTGAATATGAGGTTCATATGACATATAAATGAATGTTCGTGTATAGATATAGATTACATCCCCAAGATATCTCAAGATTTGACAGAAACCCCCATTGCTCTAAGCATTTGGATGAAAGATTGTGAGGTGCAGTGTGGCTTGTTAGCTTATGAAGGAACAGAATTTGGGGGTTGTTAGGATTTAGAATTCGAGGTAATGATGAGGCTTCTTCTTCTAGCTCACAAGCAGACCCTGAAGGCCCCATCGTGGATCCCTGTCCTGTCTCCTAACCCTGCCAGGGAAAGGAGAGCCATATGGGAGAGGGGCAGAAACAAATCTTACTTCTAAGCAGATCTGGCTCTGCCTCCTAATAGAACTGAGATGAGTGTGTGTATTTTAAAGCAAATAAATATCTCTGGCAATGGGGAAGGAGACATTAATGGCTCCATTGGAACCCAGTGGAATTTGTTTTCCATTAGGGCTGCCTTCCTGGGAAGCATGGTTCAATCAAGTTTAGACATGAAAGAAGCCCTGTGGCCGGTGGACAGAGTCTACCAGCTGGCTTTCAGCTCTGAACATTTCTTAATTAGATCTCTAAACCTACAGCTGCCCCTCCCTGGTGAGTGTGCAGGAGAAATACTTGCTCACTTTTTTTCTCACCCTTTTAGGCTTTTTGGAGAATATTATCTTTTCAGACTTGTTTTCACAATTGGCACTGAGAAGCCCAACTTCCAAGGCAGCCTCTGGGCATCAAGAGAGTCTAGCCTGCTTTCCAGTGATCATTGTAAACAATGGATGGTGTTTGCAAAAGCTGAGGCTGTGACTAGAGAGCGGTAATGAGGTACTCTGGCAATAATTACATCTTTTCTAGATCAGAAATGACTATGTCCTGTATTGCTGTTTCCTCTAAAGAGAAAAAAATTGGAGTCATTATCACAGCTATTTATTTGCTTCCCAGTTTTAATGTCTAACCATTGCTATTTTTTAAATTACTAGGACCAAAAGAAAAAAAAGGTTATCCCTTAGATGAGATGGTTCTAGTGTCACAGAGAATGCATTTTCACATTAATATCAAAACCTAATATGTAGAAGAAATAATAATGAGAATAAATAAAGGGGGTTTGGGGTCCAAGGACCCAAAGCTCAGCCAGTGTTTAAACATCTACTTCTAGGTGTGTGTGTGGGGGGGTGGTATGTGTATATGTGTATTGGGGAGGGGAGTGGTTCTTGATAGAGCATTGGACAATTACTATGATGTAAATATATGATTTTCAGTTACCAACACAACATCACACAATACACATGTAGGATTTGATACCTTAGGCCAGGCTGGCACTCTACCACTTGAGCCATGTCCTCAGCCTGCCCTAATGATATTGAGATAAAGTAGAGCTGACAGATAGTTAACACAGTAACTGTGAACATGAGAAGATAAAATGGAGTGAGTGTTAAGCTGTGATGGGGATGGGTGGGAACTCTTTTGCTCCAGTGGCCAGGGCTGGCCCGAGGGAAATTCTAAATGTCATGTGAATGCAGTAGGGAATCAAGTCTGCTCAGAGAAGCCAGAATGGAGGAGATGTGGAGGGAGCTGAGGGGATGCCTGAAAGGTGATTTGCTCTACGAAGGCCCCAAGATCCAGCAAGTCTAGTGGCATCTCATACACTTCTCTTGTTCTCTCTCTTCCCCTGCGCATCCTGAAGGGATGTATAACCCTTGCTTTTCTTCTATCTGTGCAAACCTCCAATAGCTGCTGAGAACCGAATTCTGCCCCTATTCCAATGTGTGCCCTGGGGTTGGCAAGCCATCAGGGGAAGAACTGGCTTACTTCCGACTCCCTGCCCTCTCCTTCATAGGGCAGTGCCAGGCTCTGACACCACCAGTAAATATTTACACATCACCCTAAGAAGAGCATAAAACCGATTATTTCGTTAGACTTCCAGAAGGTCTTGCGTAAGTTGTTAACCCACACCCGCAGGTGCCCCATCTTTCTTCCTGCCAGTTTTCTTCAGTGTGCAGCATCTACCACCATGCCTGGCGGGGGTGCTCATAAATGTGTGGAATGATTGGAAGCTTGGGTGTTACTCTATTCTAAATTACCGTTATTTTCATTCCAAAGTACTTTTATTCTTCTTTCCTATTACAGACAACACATTCGATTGATTTGTTTTAAATTGTGTGTGCAGCGAGGTGAAATAATCTATGAATATCATTTCAGTACAGTGAAGAAACCTTTGAATCTTTTGCTTGGCTCAGGGAGTTGCTACAGCCGAGGGCTGTGAGAGTGATTGGGCTATGGAGAGGGGTTCACAGTTACCTTCCTGGCCCAACAGGCCCTTTTGGCTGCCTTGAGCATTATAGAGGGTTCTTGAGAACTCAAGCAGTTGGCTGAGGGCTGCTTGGCATGGTGGGAAAAACCAGACTCCTGCCCCAGGGGCCTCCCCTGAGAGGCTAAGGCAAAGGCAGACTTCCTTTTTGATGATAGAAGTATGGCAGGCAGGTTTCTTCAGAGAATCAGATTGTGTGTGTGTGTGTGTGTGCTCTCATGCATGTATGTATGGGGAGAAATTGAACATTAGAACATTAGAAATTAGCTTACATAATTGTCAAGGCTTGGAAAGTGTGTTTCTAGAATCTAATGGAGACTGTGGGAAGAATTATAGTTTGAAGTGCAAAAGGCAGCCTGCTGGCAGAATTCCTTCTTGCAAAGGAAAGATCAGTCTTTGCTCTTTCAGGCCTTCCAGTGTTTGGATGGGACCCACCTGGAGTCTGCACGACACTCTGTTTTGCTCAGAATGCAGTGATTCAAGTATCAATGTCATCCATAAAAACACCTTCACAGAAACATCTAGAAATAGTGCTGAACCAAGTATTTGGGCACCATGGGGTTCAATATTTAAGGGTGACACATAAAATTAACTATCACAAATACCTTAATTTTATATCCATGTTAAGTAATGGTAAATATAGTAGCTAGATATTCAGTATATACATTCAAAAATTGCATTACTATCCTTCCTTTCTTAATTCTAGGCACACAAACAACACAGAATAAAATATATTCTTTTTTTTTTTTTTGCCAGTTCTGGGGCTTTAACTCAGGGCCTGGGCACTGTCCTTGGACACTTTTGCTTAAGGCTAATGTTCTATCACTTGAGCCTCAGCACCACTTCCAGCATTTTTCTATGTATATGGTACCAAGGAATCAAACCTGGGTCTTGGTGCATGCTAGGTAAGCACTCTACCACTAGTCCAAACTCCTGACCCCTAAAATATATTCTTACACCCCAAATGGTATCGTCTCATGGTAGTGCTTTGCAGCCTTCTTTTGTGTTTTTTTTTCTTCACTGAGTAAGACCTTAGGAATTTTCCTATAGGTTAATAAATATTCTGACTTATGATGCCTATAGGAACAAATGGCTTCCTTTGTTACTTAGTGTCCTATCTTCTGCTCCTCTGGCAACACCCTTATTAAATTGCATAGATGATTCAGATGATCTGGGGCAAGATGGCGTTCTCATCTAAGCTGGGCTGCAGTGGTGGGGGAAGGCTGCATGATGAGCAGAGACCACCCCTCCACTCTTCCTGACCTGCACTCGCACACCTTACTGAGCTCTGTTCAGCCTCATGGGTTGTGTTTCCCTTTTCCTTTCCCCTCCCCTCCCACCGTGCCTTACCTTTTTCTCACTTTCTTTTCATTCTCTTCTCTTCTTTTTCTTTGAGTGGTGAAAGCCTGAAGATTGACTTCAGAGCTTCACATTTGCTAGGAAGGAACTCTACCACTTGAGCCATGCCCTTTGATTTTCAGTTTACTTTTCAGATAGAGTCTCACAATTTTGCCCAGTATGGCCTCAGACCTAGATATGCCTAGCTTCCTTCCAGACCACATGTGTGCACTGCCACACCCAGCCCTACCACCCACATTTGCCTACCCCGATGCCTTCTTTACAGTGTCCTTCCTGGCTCAGAAAAAGCTTCCCTTCCATCTTAGTCCAATTGCCAAACCCCAGGCAAATCTGGAGGGCTCTTCTCCAGCTCTTGGTCTTCTCAAGCCTCTCTTTATCATGGTGGAGGTAGAATAGGACACTTTCCAGGGCTCACTCGATAGTGGATGAGGCCTGTGGACAAGAAAAGAGCCCGGGCTCAGGTCTGCACACTTATAATCTATTCTAGCTCATTGCAGGAATTTCAGGGAAAGGCACCCACCTACTCAATTATTTTTTCTTAAGCTTTATTGTTACTATTAACATGTCCTGTACAGGGGTTACAATTTCACAAGTCAGGTCATCTGAGTACATTTTTTTTGGATAATGCTACCTCTTCCTTTATATTCTCCAGTTTCTGCCTCCCGTCCTTGCCCATATATTGTACGCTGAGAAGCATGACTGCACTTGTTCACCCTCCCTTCCTCCCTGTTAACGGCAATTACCCAGGCTGTGACTGTCATGTTGACTGATTTGTTTTCTGTTTTCAGCAGTAGAAAGGAAGACCTCGTAAGGGATGGACCTGTGCTCTCCGTCATTCTTCCTTCTCGGCAGTGCCCGCTATGATAGGTGTTCAGCAATTGTAAATTGGGGTGGAGTGCAGTGAGACAAGGAGCAGAAAGGATCTACCTAATAGAGGAGTGATCATGAGCAAAAGTGGGGAGCACAGGGTGTCCCCGGGTCAGCTGGTGTCAGAGCAGAAGTCCCCACATTTACCTGTGGGGACTCACATCCCATGACCTCAGTGAAAGCCTGAAGACTCCTCCCCAACCTCCAGCACAGATGTGTGATGTTTTACCTATACGTACAAACACCCCTGATAAAGTTTAATTGATATATTAGGTAACAGTAAGAGATTGACAATATGAATAAAATAACATGGTAACAATATACTGTTGTAAACATCATGTAACTATTGTCTTTCTCTCTCTTCTCTCTCCTCTCCTCTCCCCTCTTTCTTCTCTCCTTCTCTCTCCTCTCTACCTCTCCTCTCTCCTCTTTCCTTTAGAGTTAGTCCTGAGGCTTGAACTCAGGGCCTGGATGCTGTCCCTGAGCTTTTGCTTAAGGCTAGTGCTCTACTATTTGAGCCACAGCTCCACTTGCAGCTTTTTGGTGGTTAATTAGAAATAAGTTTCACAGGCTTTTCTGTTTAGCAGTCTCAGGCTCCTGAGTAGCAAGGATTACAGATGTGAGCTACCAGAGCCTGGCCCTATTTCTCATAAACATACCAGTATACTGTGCTCATCCTTCCTGCAGTGTGAAAACATGCAGTGTCCACATGGCAAGATGTGACATGAATGACTAATGCAAAGTTAGACTTCTACGTAAGGGAAACCCATACTGACAGTTGGTCTAATGAAAGAGATGGCTACTAAATGACGGGTGAGTGGGTAGTGTATACAGTGTGGAAACCCGGGTTGAAAGGATTGAGTCTCATCCCATGTAGGATACAACAGGGAATCCTGATATTTCGCCCCACTACTCAGATATACAATTTTAAATTTTTTATGAATTGTTTAGTTTTTTTAAAGTTTTACACATAACCTCTTGTAGATATTGACTTTTCCCGGGTAACTGAAGTCACAGATTGTGAAATGGTGGGTAAGAGGGGACCACCTGCAGAGAGCTCCAAAGGAGGAGCTGGTACTTAATCTGGTAGGGGTGCCGAGCTTTGACTAGATGTAATGGGAACTCAGGGAGAAAGGCATTCACCTAGCCGGTGTGGAGTGGGACTCCAGTACCAGTGGTTTCTTCCCTGCTCTTCCAGAAAGGGAAGAAGGGAACAGATGCAATGGTAGGAGTAGGCTGGGATCAAGAAAGAAGATGGAGGGGTGTGTGGGGGGTGCCATTTCCTCACCTGAATCCTGGGCCCTGAACTAGAGATACATGAACTTGCTAAGGGCTCATGCACCTGAGGTTAGTAAAAGCGTTGGTGTTGGAAAGCCTGGGACTCACTATAAGATCCTTAGCTGTAGGCAATGTGCTATGAATGTATGTGTTAGTGGGTAGATGGAATGCAGGTGTCCTCCTAAAATTCAGTTGTTGAACACGAATAGTGCATTTGATGGTATGAGAGGTGAGACTTCTGTGAGGTGATTAGGTTGAAATGGTAGAGAGCCTTCATGAATGGGGCCAGTGCTCTGCTGGAAGAGACGGGAAAGGCAGATCATTTTTGTTCTGCCAAGTGGGAACATGAGTGGGGGCGGGGCAGTTGCAATCCTAAAATAAGGCCCCCACCTGGCACTACTGACTTTGGATCGTCCAGCTTCTAGAAGTGTGGAATGGAGATGTTTGGTTTGCAGCACATCCAATCTATGGTTTCTGTTACAAAATTGACTAAGCCTGGGGAATCCACATTCACTCTTGGGGTGGTGGATTAACTTAGTATCAGAGCATCACACTGACGACACCTGCTGCCAGTTCTTCTGTTTTCCATCTGATTGGCACCAGATGTCTTACTAATTAGCAGAGAGAATAGTGGGAGTATGTTTTTATTAGTGAAATTCATGGTCAATGTTAGAAATGGACTCTTGTTTTATAAAATTAGTGTTAGTCAAGATGAGGTATGTTTCAGACACCACATGCTTGGGTGATTGGAGGCTGAGAAGCTCACAAAGCTTGTACTACATCCACAAGGCTGTTGCCCCAGGCTCAATTCCTCACCTCCTCCTGTCCAGTCAGGGAAAGCAACTGGGCTGGCTGTCTAATATTAAGGCAATAATTCCTGCCTTTGAATTTTGCTGTTTAATCCTTAAGAAAATGTTTGCTGGAACGTGTGAACATATTACCTTTAAAAAAAAAGTCAGGTAACTGAAACTTTACCAAATTTACTACTAATGTGCTGCAATATGCTTATTAATTTCATGCTCACCCAGAAATACATCTGTGAGGCCTCGTAGAATTTCATCTGAGGTTCACTCTCAATATAACTGAGAATAAGGTAGCTGACTCTTACCCATCTCAAACATTCTGGAAAATTCTATTATCTCAGAAAGAAAAACAAGCACCATGAACAAAAATAAAAATCCAAAATGGAAAGAGTGGGAAAAAAATCATATTAAGTGAAATAAGGCAGACCCAAAGGAACATAGGCTCAATGGTGTCCCTTATTTGTAATAATTAGTACACACCTTGGACTCTCCTAGCAGAGGTTTACAACAGCTTAAAACCTAGATACAAAAGACCATATAGATCTCAAATTGTTACAATATTTCACCTTGTTATCTGATATATTTTATATATGCTTAATTGGGTATTTAAAATAGGATAGGGAAGGGGGGGAATCAAGATGAGCGGGGTGGGGGAGGGAAATGGGGACCATGACATGAGAAAGGGTATCAATGTATGTGAAGTAATGCACCTCCTATCTGGTGAATATAATGTAACCCTTTTATTAATTACAATAAAAATATATTTTAAAAAAGACCATATAGGATGAGGCTAAATGAGAGGACCTCCAAGATATGGAAACAAGAGCTATATAATATGTGATTGTTGTTCTTAATGTACTATGTCATTTCTCATCTCTTTTGTTATTCCTTGGTTATTCTCATATTGTTACAGTATCTTACCTTGTTATCTGGTATATTGTATATACGTTTATTTGTTTATTTGAAATAGGAAAGGGAAGGGGGGAAAACAAGATGAGGGGAGGCGGTGGGGGGAGGGAAATGGGGACAAAAACATGAGAAGCGGTATCAAAGTGTGAGAAGTAATGATCCTTCTATCTGACAAATATAACTGTAACCCCTCTATTAATTACAATAAAAATATATGAAAGAAAAAATCACATATGCCAAAAAATCTAGATATGTAGCCCAAGCGTGCCTCAAACTTATGATTGTAAAAATAGCAATAAACCAAGCCTGTATAAAAATAAAATAAAATAAAAATCCAAGAGAATGTGTGTGATTGTATTAAACTGGTAAGTATGGAATAATGACAGTTAAGTAGGCAAAACAGGGCTTCCTTTTTTTGTCTGAAATCATCTAGATTACCATCAGAACTTTAGAAAATATATACTCAAAAGACAGGAGGAGAAAAACTCACTGGTAAAGTCCTCAGAAAAGCAAGGGTGAACCTTGACCAGGTTAATTACCTAATGAATATTTGGGTAATTAGCTTGGAGAGGGAGTCACTGGAGATCAGAGCTTTACCCCCATGACCCCCAAGAAGGTCTATTGGTCTTGGCTACTTTTCCACATGGCTGAAGTTGCCAGTTCTTGCTTTGTTGGAATGACTCCAGCCCTAGCAGAGAAGCAGCAGGGGTCCTCTAACACAGCTCTCAGGGAGAAATGGATTCTGAAGAGGGTAGCAGAGTGTGTGGGAAAGGGCAGCTTTTGGCTCTCGTGCTTGTGTTGTGATTTAGAGACCATGGAGAAGAATCTCTTACTTGGAAACCATGCAGGGTATTATCAAGTACAGATTACAGTCCAAACAAATGCTTCCACTTTAACAGTGATCTTTTTATATAAAATGATCAGTCACAAGATTTGGGTGAAAGAAAATTCTATGAGGTGCCCATAAATTTACAGGAAGAGGAGGAGATAGAAGAGAAGGAAATTGGCCCTCTGACTCTAACACATCGTCTCTCCAAAAGTAAGAGCCTAGGATGAGCAGCTCATCCACTCACTCAGCCTTCAGCACAACTTCATCTAGTCACAGCACTAGGAGTTGAGGCACAGTAAGATACACGAGAGTTTCCTGATTGTCATTTGCTTATGTACTCATCTGGTAAAATTATTTTCTTCTTTATTTTTTTTATTTCTTTATTTTTGCCAATCCTGGGCTTGAGCTCAGGGCCTGAGCACTGTCCTTGGACTTTCTCAGTGCTAGCGCTCTAGCACTTGAGCCTCAGCACCACTTCTGGCTTTTTTCTATGTATGTGGGACCAAGGAATTGAACCTAGGTCTTCATGCATGCCAGGCAAGCACTCTACCACTAGGCCAAACTCCCAGCCCTTTCTTCTTTACTTTTATGCTTAGTTTTATCTTGTGTGGGTAGGATTTCTTTGAGTATTTCCTGCCATGCTGGTTTGATGGTTTTAAATTGTTTTAGTGTTTTTGTTTTGTCTTGTTTTTAGTCAGTTGTGGGGCTTGACTCAAGGCCTGGGCACTGTCGAGGCTAGTGCTTTACTACATCAAGCCATAGCACCACTTCAGATTTTCTGGTAGTTACTTAGAAGTAAGAATTATGAACTTTTTCACCTTGGCTGGCTTCAAACCAGGATCTTGAGTCTCTGCCTCCTGAATAGCTAGGATTACAGGCATGAATCGCCAGTGCCTTGCTTTGCTTTAGCTTTTGTTCATCACGAAGTATTTTTATTTGTCTCTCAGTTATAAATGCTAGCTTTGCTGGGTAGAGAATCTAGGATGAAAGTTTACTTTCAGCTCTTGAACACATCATTTCAGTGCCTCCTTGCTTTTAAGGCTTCTGTTGGGAAATCTGCTGTTATTCTGATGGGTTTGCCATTTGGTGTGACTGTACTTCTCTTTTGAAGCCTGCAGTATTCTTTCCTTGCTCTTCATACTGCATGTTTTAACTATGCTATGTACAATGATTCTGCCCTGCTCTATTGGCTATCCTCTGCTTTCTGAACTTGAGCCCATGTTAAGCAAATGCATGAACCCTATAAACAATGTCTACACACACACACACACACACACTCCATCTTCTGCTTCAGCTTAAATATCACCTCTACAGGGAGGTCTCTCATGTTTTCTCATCCTATATTAGATACCATCTTTCTCTCATTTATATTCTCATACTAACCTACTTTTCCTCTGTAACAATAATTACAACTGGAATGATGTGCCACTTTGTATTTCTGTTTGATGTCTGCCCCACTGTATTTTAGTAGCTAAAGCAAGCCTCAGAAAATGTGAGAAAACAGATACAAGTCCCCTGTATTCCACCTGACCAATAAAACAAGAACTCAACCACTAAAGAAACCACAGAATACACTCAGAAACCTGGAAACGAAACAACATTCTGTTGGATGCTTACTTTTTAGGTCTAATGTCCTCGTATCAGAGAAGATATGTGATTTACTCACAACATTATGATCTCCAGTTCCATTCATTTATCTGAGAAATGGACATGATTTTATTATTCTTTATGGCTAAATAATATTCCAGCATGTCTATATCAGCTGAAGGGCTTCTTCCACAGCTTAGCTATTGTGAATAGTGCAATTGTGGATACAAATTTACCAGTATCATTGTATCTGGACTTGGCATTCCTTTAGGAGGTCTTAATTTTAATATAATTAAAATGATCTACATTCCAAGATATGTTTGATGCATATTATTTAAGAAAAATCTTATTCTGAAATTAGGAAGTTGTTAACCTAGTTTTTTCTACATTTAAATTTATGTTACTAAAATAAATGAGGGTTTTGCATGGGCCAATGGGAGGGTCACAAGCAAGGGGTAATGTGCATTTGAGGTTGAGGACAAAGCAAAAATGAGAGGAAAGCATTTGGGCCACTTGTTTCTCAACCATGAAGCAGCCCCACCTTTTCTGTGGGCCTGTCTGAAATCGTTCCTTATCTCTGTAGGCCATAGGGGCAAAGGTTGGCTCTGGATGCCACAGTTCCATAAATATTTTTGGCTGATAAAGGAAAAGCGTGCAGATGCAAGAATGCAGGTTATCAGTGGATAAAGCTCTTTCTGGGAACCAAGGAATTAGTCTCTCTAGATTTTCTCAGATCATGAAGTCAAGTTCAGCCTCTGGCCACCTAGATGAGAATCACAGGGGATGTTCTTTCATAAAAAGGACACCACCTCAGGATGGAAGAACCAGAATCTTGGCAAGGGGAGGTTTTTCTTTGTCTTTCCTTTGAGACAGAGTCTTACTTTTTCAGCTCAGGCTGGCCTCATTCTCAACAATTCTCCTGAGTGCTGGGATTACAGGCCTGTATCCTAGTGTCTGGCTATTTTTAGTTTTTAAAATCAAACTTATTAATATATAACTTAGATGCAGCAAATATGCCAATTGTAAGTGGACAGTTCTGTGAGTTTTGACAAATTATACAATTCTGTAACCACCAGCATAATCAAAACACAAGGCTCCTCCATAGGCCCTAAGTTTCTTTGTGGCTCTCTGATCACCTCTGTCTCTACTGATCTGTTTAAGGCTTAGCACCCTTCACAGCCAGTTTGTTTCCCTGAGTCAAAATTTACTCTGCACTTCCTACAGGCCAATAATGTGTGGCCTCAGGCAGTCCAGTCCTACTTAGGCACAGTTCTCAGGAGCTCACTGTCTCATGGGGGCAGAGATGTAAATATGCATCTGAAACAAGGACCAGTGATGGAACAATGCACAACTTCCCTAAGGAGTTTTGTTTGTTGGGTGAAGGCTTCTTGTAGAAAATGGTGCATGAATGGAGTGAGAGGGGGTCAAGTAAAGAAGGAAGGGAAAGAGAGGCATCAGATTTCTGTGTGTGCCGGGGACGTGGGGGGAAGGCTGGTATCTGTAAATCTCAGCTACGTGGGAAGCAGACATAGGAGGATCTTAGTTCTAGACCAGAAATTTAGCAAGACGCTATCTCAACAAGATGTCTTTAATCCCACCTATGTGGGAGGTAGAGGAAAGGAGAACCACAGTCTGAGGTTGGCTTAGGGAAAAAGCTTGATACCCTAACTGAAAAACACCAAAAGCAAAACTGACTGGAGGCATGTCTCAGGTGGTATAACACATCCTTAGCAAGTGCAGAGCCATCAGTTCAAATCCCAGGACTGACAAAAGAACAGGAAGCTATTCTTGATGAAGTCAGCAAGTGAAAAAGCTTAGCATGTGGCATGTGCCAAGTGGTGGTTCCATGTATGGAAGATGAGGCACAAAACTCAATGCTGCCTCTGCGAGGAAGAGAATATATATTCACTGTCCTTTAAATCTGGTTCCCATGCACCTTGTGGTGCTAGTCCCTTCCCTCTGCCTATGAAATATGAGGACTCATTTCATCACACAGTATCTTCTGAAAGCAACCTGCTCCTGCTCCCTGGGGACAAGCTAAGAAACAGGAATCAGTTTTCACAGCTTAACATGCCGGCCTGTGCTCCCCACAGAGGGCCAGAAGCATCCACTGGAAATTCACAGATTTATCTCTATCGATATATCACAGGCAGAAAGAATGACTGCCAATATGCTGAAGAAGTGGCCCAAGGTATCTGTTCCCTGATTGTATAATTGAACACTAACCTGGGCACTGTAGAGAAGGAACTTTGTACCTCTAAATAAAGTTATGCTGGTACACACTGGATAAAATTCTTGAATTAGTCCAACAGGAATTTTCCCATAATGGAATATAACTGGAACCCCTCTATATATCACCCTACAAATAAAATAAAAATCTAAAACTAATAAATAAAATTACACTCATCAAAACTGGAAGATGATTCCAGATGATACGGATGGGCCTTGTCTTTAAAAGCAAGGATGTTTATTTGATCCCCTAACCCCCTCCTCCACCAACCAAGTTGACCTCAAAGAGATATAGGAGGAAAAATGAGGGAGAGAAGGATGTGAGGGATTTGAGTCAGGAAAAGAACCTGATCAGATACGGTTGGCCTGGTACACTGAGGAGGGAGGCCCTGAGATGAATATGGATAGTCTTTAGAAGCTCAGAAAGATCCTGGGCTGGTAGCCAGTGGGTAAGTGGGACTTCAATGCCATGGTTGTGTAGAGCTGAACTTGGCCAACAGCTAAGTCCAGAAGCAAGCCTCCTTCAGACCCTCCAGAGAGACTCATGCATGGATGTTAGCCTGGTGGACCTAAGCCAGGTACCAGCTGGGCAAATGAATGCTGATTTATGTGTGCTAATCTGTTATAGTAGGAAAAGGAAATGAATTTGAGAATCACATTTGTCTTGTGTGTATGTGTGTGTGAACATTTACTGGTGATTTATTGGTGAGTATGATTAAAGAGGAATCACATTTACAAGTCAGTAATTTTAGATATTTTAAAGGCTCTCTCTCCTATGCAGCATGCATTTTTGGCTAGTACAATGAGAGGCAATGTTACCCCCCAAGAGAGTGGAAATCGGTTGTGGGGAGGTTTAAAAACATCTTAATTCTGGGGCCGAGAGTTTGGCCTAGTGGTAGACTGCTTGCCTAGTACTCTAGACCTGGGTTTGATTCCTCAGTACCAGATACATAGAAAAAAGCCGGAAGTGGTGCTGTGCTCTAGTGGTAGAGCTCTAGAACAGTGCTTGGGCCCTGAGCTCAAGCCCAGGACTGGCAAAAAAAATCTTAATTCTTTGTCAGTATAAAATTGATCTATGCCCAGTATAAAAATAGAAAAATCACTGTAAATGTGCGATTAGATTTTCTCATGGGGATTAGGGCAGGCTATAAGTAGGGAAAAGACTCTTAACAACAACAACAACAACAATAATAATAATAAGAAGAAGACGAAGAAGAAGAAGCAGAAGACGACGACAACTTTGGAGGAGGTGATAACTTAACCAATGTTTGCCACTGTATATATGGTCTCTGCCACTTGGTTGGCTAAGATGGGCAGATTGCTTAAGTCGAAGTGTTTGAGACCAGTCTGGGTAACATTATGAGATCCTGTCTCAAAGGAAAACAGAAACAAAAAAAGGTTGCAAAACCTTGCATTGTGTATCATAATGGTCAGCTTCTCTTGACTTTTGTTACCTCTGTGTTTTCATCTCTCATTCTGAGGTCCTGAACTTTAGGAAGGATTTTAGTTTAGCAAGTTTCTCTAAAAATCCACATGGATTTTCAAAACTGAAATTGTATCAATCTATAGGTTAATTTGAAAAAAAAAACAAGCTCATAATACAAAAACATACCATCAAAATGAGAAAGTCACATTACTCATGGAACTCACTTTTCATTGCCTTTATTTTTTAGGAATTTTAAAGTGTCTCTATAGAGGGTCATTTATTCCTTATTAGTCCCAACATACTATCTGAGAATGTGAACAGTATCTCCTTTTCCTATTTTGTGGTCATTCCACCCACAAAAGAAGCATCTCAATTTAGAGACATAAAGATGTAAAACTAATATGTGTTTTGCAGTTATTTTTCCTTTTGATTTATTGCTGGTGCTTAGAAATGCTATTGAGTTTTATGGGCTAATCCTATATTGGGAAACATTGCTTTTAGGCTCTAATAATTCATTTGTTGACTGTTTTTTTTCCTAAGTACATTGTGATGGTTTTATCTCTTCCCTTTCATTTTTTTTTTTTTGGCCAGTCTTGGGTTTGGGCTCAGGGCCTGAGCACTGTCCTTGGACTTTCTCAAGGCTAGAGCTCTACCACTTGAGCCTCAGCACCATTTCCAGCTTTTTTCTATGTATGTGGTACCGAGGAATTGAACATGGGTCTTCGTGCATGCTAGGCAAGCACTCTACCACTAGGCCAAACTCCCAGCCCCTTCCCTTTCAATTTTTATTCTACTCACCTGCTGTCATTGGCTTTGACCTCAGTACTATGTGATTATTGGTGGTGACAAGAAACTATGAGCTTTTGGTTTATGGGCCAATGAAATTCCTCCTTCCTGGCTTCTCAAGTGCCAGGATTATAGGTATATACCACTATATATAAGTCACTACTGACTAAGTTACTTTTCTTAAAATAATGTGTATATGTCTTTAAAAATTGTCAACCCAAGAACCCTTACTAATATAAAGTAACTTCTTCAAAGACCCTAAATGCAGGACTACAGCTAGTGATGGACAGAATGAAAAGGTTTTGGGTATCTGTGGCTTCTTTAAGCACTTGGTACAAATTTGAATTCCCTTAACACCACTGTGGTTTGTGGATAAAGGTGAATACTGTTATAAATGGGAGATGGGTAGGAAGAGAATGATTGGTAGGTTTGGTGCAGAAATAATATTAATTCAGGTGACTGCAAAGACACTGATAATCAAAATAATCCCATATCATAGTTGGTATGTAATGGTTGTATACTTGTGTTTTATAAACTCTTTGGTGGATTCTGTGGAGGGGGTTGAAGTTAAGGTGTGGAGTGAAAGGAAGCATCTAGATCTTTGCCTATGGACTGTCCTGGTAGGTGACGGAGGAAGAACCTCATGGAAGAACTGAAACTGCAAGTCAGTGATGGGAAACTAAACTCCCTATATGCTTGGGCCCTGCCCCAATGGACATGCTGAAGCCCTTGTCTCCAGTGTGTTAGTATGGGAGGTGAGGACTTTGGAAGGTGACTAGATTGAGGGGAGAGCCCTCAATCTATAAGAAGAGATGCTAGGCTCACACCTATAATCCTAGCTACTCAAGAAGCTAAGAAACTGAGGATGGCATTTTGATGCCAGCCTGGGCATCAAAGCCTACGAGACTCTTATTTCCAACTAACCACCAGAAAACTGGAAGTGGAGCTATGGCTCAAAGTGGTAGAGCACTAGCCTTGAGCAAAAGAGCTCAGGAACAATATCCAGACTCTGAGTTCAACCCTATGACCAACAAGATGAAGATGAAGGAGGAAGAGGCGGAGGAGGAAGAAGAAGAGGAAGAAAGGGAGGAGGAGTAGGAGGAGGAGGAAGAGGAGGAGGAAGAGATCAATCATCTCCCTGTTATGTTGTTATGTGAAGATACATCAAGAAGGTAGCTATCTGCAAACCTGGAAGAAGGCCTTTCTTAAAACTCATTGTGTTGGTCCTTGATCCTAAACTTCCAGCCTGCAGACAGTGAGAAACGCTGTTGAGTTATCCAGTCCGTGGTATTTGTCCTAGCATTTAAACAATCTTTAGCACACCAAGGAGCTTTTCTTCATAAAGAGAGCCTCACATCCATGACCTTTGTGCCGACTGGTGATGCTTGCCCAAAGAAAAAGACACTGAATTGCAGACTCTGGTGGTGAGATAGGGAAGGCTTGCTTTTAAATGGCTATTAGAGTCTCAAAGACTGTAATCTGAACACCCAGGAGGCTGATGTAGGGGGAGTTTGAGGCCAGCCAAGGCTAAATAGTGAGACCTCATCTTGGAAGCACCTTACCTGATAGGAAAAATTATGATCTGGATAAAGAAATTCCACACATTTGGCAAGAACATAATATTCCAGTAAAATTGTAATAGAATAATATTCCAGGACCAAACACAGAATGAGTGAAGAATATGGTCAGTCAGCCCATTGATGAGGTATCACCTATTATTGAAGAATTGTGTGCACCAGTGAGCCACCAGTATTTTTTTCCAGTCCTGGAGCTTGAACTCAGGGCCTGGGCACTGTCCTTGGACATTTTTTGTTCAAGGCTAGCGCTCTGCCACTTGAGCCACAACACCACTGCTGGCTTTTTCTGTGTATATGGTACCAAGGAATTGAACCCAGAGCTTTATGCATGTTAAGTGAGCACTCTACCCCTAGCCTATGTTCCCAGCCTAGCCTAGTATTTGTAAGATTTGTAAATGATGACGCTTAAGAACATTCCTGCAGCAAATACCTTCCCCAGGCAAGTGAAAGGGCCAACATATATTTTTTCCTGCATAGCCTTTTATCTTTACCATATCTTTATTGAGAAGTGCAATAAACTACGTAACTAGAGGAAGTTTGAATCATCTGTACCTTGGTGAAATAATCACCCCAATCACCATAGTGAATACACCCATTGCCTCCCCAAAGCCTCCTTGGCTTTTCTATAGTCCACTGATCTCCTTTCCCTAGCTTGCCGCTAGGCACTCATGGCCCTCATTTCTGCTTCTCTAAGTGTAGCATGTTATAGAATTTCATATAATGTGCCCTATGGTATGAATTCTTTTGGATAGGAAAAAGACTTCTGTATGCTTGGATTGCTGACTCTTATAGCCTAGCTGTCTACAGATGCCCAAGTAAGCTTTGTGGAAAGACCCTATAGGGAAGGGGCCTATTCTTCCTTGTGAGCCATGGCCCCCCACCACTCACTACCCTCTCCGGTGTCCTGGCTGATGGGAGAAGGTGGTCATTCTGAATGTTCCAGCCTTAGTTACCATCTTATTAAAACTACATAACAAAGGTTTCAAAAAAGAGAGCCATGGAAAGGTGGCAACTGGTCGACCTATGGAATGGTGAGCCACACTAAAATATTTGTTATTTTTGCTATTATATTATGGGATGGTTTGTTACTCAGTAACAAATCATGGAGTGTTTTTCAGAAGCTCTGAGGATAATCAAACTAATTTTATTGTAGATTATGACATCTCTTCTGGTCTTTGTTAATGTTGTTCTCCTGACTGAGAAAGAGCAAAAACTCAACCTTTGGCTCTTCTCCGGTTCCACAGCCTGTTCCTAGCCATGTGCTGTACTCTGTGTGTGTGTGTGTGTGTGTGTGCGTGCACACACACACGCACACACGGGCACGCACACACACAAAGGATAATGATGTAGAGAGTCTTTCTTATGTTTACCTATTGCTTTTTCTTGCCTTTTCTTCAGCAAGATCCATGATTCTCAGGTGTGTTATGACTAAAACCACCTAGGGCTTGTAAAATGCAGAGTCTTGGCCACCATCTGCCAGACTCAGTTTGAAGGGTCTGCGGTTTGGCGAGGAGGATGCTGAATTTTGCTTGCAGGTGATTAGAATATAGGATGATGTTGAGAAACTCTTCTCTGGGTTCACCAGGTTTTCTCAGTGAGCAGGGGATGCAGATCAGAAGCTTCAAACAGGGCTTTGCAGAGGTTGCAAAAACCTGACTCCTCATACTTTCACCTGCTAATTTCCCTCCTGTTCTTGCAGAGCCAAATAGAGCCTTTGAAGTCCAATTTCTGTCCTTTGACTTTTCAGATGGGGCCTTCTGGGAAAATACATTATTTTCTTATATCAGAAGCAAAGAAGCAATTGTCCAAAGACAGCAGCAGCTCTGGAAATATCGATGATAAATTGAATTGATAAATTCAAGTTCAAATTGACTGCTGATAAACTGCATCGATATGTTCATTCATTCATTTCTTTTACAAATATTTATTGAACATTTTTTCTGCCATGTGCAGCGTTAGATGCAGGCAAGACAGTGGAGGCTTCTGCACCAACGCAGAGGGGGGTAATTACCCAGAAAAAAGTCAAATGGTTACAGAGGATTAAGGGTGGTGAAGACAATAAAATAGAGCTCTAGAGTGAAGAAGGGGAGTGGTCAGAGGTCCTCAGAGACATGCTGACACAGGAGACAGGAATAATAAAGTCACATCTGGAGGACACACCTCCGGGGAGCAGAAAAGTCCCCTGGCAGGAGCAAGCTGGGACTCAAAGAGCATCAGAAAGGGTCAGTGGCCATGGGTTGATGGCTCATACCTGGAATCCTAGCTACTCAGGAGGCTGAGATCTGAAGATCTTCGTTCAAAGCCAACTCAGCAGAAAAGCCCATGAGACTCTAATCTCCATTAAAACAAATGAAAAGCCAGAAGTGGAGCTGTAGCTTGAGTGTTAGAGCACCAGCCTTGAGTGAAAAAACCAAGGGTCAGCACCCAGGTCCTGAGTTCAAGCCCCAGTAACCCACCACCACCAACATAGTGTCAACAGGGACCCAATAATTAAGGCTTCCTAAACCACATGTGGCAGAAACTGCAGGCCACCCTTTCCTACCCAGCTTTGGTCCAACCTTCTCCTGTAGTAATAGAACTCCCATCTTGTGCATGGTTGTCAGTAACCAGACCTCCCTCATTTCCCAGCCTCTTACAGAGAACCCATTTATCTCTTGGCAGAGCTGGGCATTCCATGTACCTTCCCTATCCACACCCAATGAATGAAGCTTTTGCTCTAGATGGGAGCTGGCTTCCTTTGGAAAAGATTCAGATGACAACAGGAGGGAAATCTACTTTCCCTTATCCTCCCAGAAATGATATGCACATTCGTGTGAGGCTTTACAATATAAATGTGCCTTCCAGAACAGCCCTTGCCACCCAGTGCAGTGAAGACACTGAGACCTAGACAGAGTTAGTTATGGTAGAGCATGGACATGAATTTATACCTGGTTTTCTAGTGATTAGTTCTCCGGAGATAAGAGTCTCATAGACTTTAGTGCCTGGGCTTTGAACCGCCATCCCCAGATCTCAGCCTCCCGAGTAGCTAGGGTTACAGGCGTGAGCCGCCGAACCCAGCTTGTCCTTGAGCATTTTTTTGCTCAAGGCGAATATTCTGCCATTTGAGCCATTGCATCACTTCTGGCTTTTTCTGTGTGTGGTACCAAAGAATTGAACCCAGAGCTTTGTGCATGTTAGGCAAGCACTCTACCATTAGGCCACACTCTTGACCCTCCTTTCATCTTTCCATTACTGTCTTCTCTCTCCCTTCTTACTCTTCATCTTTTTTTTTTTTTTTAAATCAATCCTGGGGCTTGGACTCAGGCCCAAGGTATGATCCTTCAGCTTTCTCACTCAAAGCTGATGCTCTACTACATGAGCCACAGCCTACCCTTCCTTTTTTTTTTCCTTGTAGTTTATTGGCGATAAGAGTCTCATAGATGTGCCTGCTTAGGCTGGCTTTGAACTGTGATCTTCAGATCTCAGCCCCCTGATTAGCTAGGATTATAGGCATTAGCTGCCAGGACCTCCATCTGTTTACTTTTCTTTTCCTTCCTTTTTTTTTCTCCTGTTCCTTCCCCTTCTCTTTTTCCCTCACTGCTTATGCCCATTGCTCTCTTCTCTTCTTCCTTCCCCCCTGCAAAGGAGGCTAGTCATGAGTGATTCACTTGTGTACTTGTGGTTTACCTACCTGTAGCAAATTTGTACTTAAGATTTCTGCATGTTGTAGAAAAATGTTTTTTAATTCAACTCCATAAATATTGACTGTGCCCTGGCTAACTGAGTATACTTTGTGCTAGAGGTGCTACGCAGATGCAAATGGACAGTCATCCTTGGAGGAGCCAGCCAGGCCCCTGACTGATGTTGGCAGAAGACACACCCCTTCCTCAAGATACTAAAGAGCTCTCTGTCTGCCATGCATCCCCAGCCCAGTAAATCACAGAAAGGGGTGCTACTGACAGTTTTGCAAGACCTTAACAAGACATCATACTATAGGCATCTATAGGAATTAGGTAAATGTGGGTCTGAAGGACTCGGAAGGGCCAGGTTCAGTGTTGAGGACACACACAAGTTGGAATTCAGGTTTTTGCATTCATTTTCCCAACTTTTATAAATCTTATAAAATTATCTACCTTAGTAAGACTTTCTCAAAACTTTCAGGAGCATGGTGGCCTTGAACTTGGCAAACTCTAGTCTCCTATGTTGTGGGATATAGAAAGTATGAAGCACAAGCCAAGCTTCTTGGTGAGCACAATGCCGTCTTGCTAATGTTCTTGGGGCAGAGGGAATTTAGAAAAAAACAAAACAGAGAAGGGGGAGGAGGGTGAGGTTTAAGGAGTAACAGGGGTCAATGGTGACTGCTTGGCCTTGTCCATAAAAATTACCCCATAGTCAGAATGGAGGTGTGAATCAAGAGGTAGACTTGAGTGAAAAAGGCCAAGTGAGAATACAAGGCCCTGAGTTCAAGCCCCAGTACTGGTTCCATGCACAAAAACTTCCTGTGCACGCCATTTGACTGCACACAGTAGACATGTAGTTGAATTTGGACACTGAGATTAGGACTTTGTTATTGCAGCATAATTTTGCCCGACCTGACTGCTACAAAGACAAAACTTTAGAAAACCAAAGCTTTAGAAGGAGTCTTCATTCTGCTTGGCAGGCTTCTCTAAGGGGCTGTTCATTCACAGGTGAGGACAAATGAATTCAGCACAACCCACTGCATTAACATTGTGCTATGTAATTGATTGTCTTCTGAAATCAAAGACAGGCTGCTGACTAGTTACTTTCTTTCCCTTCCATGCTACTAACTATTGGAGGAAGAGATCCCAGGTGGCAGAGGTGGAGGAAGAGATCCCAGGTGGCAGAGGGGTTTTATTGTATGGATCAAAGGGCAAGTTGTATCTGTTGTCAAAGGGCAAGTTGTATCTGTTGTCAAAGGGCAAGTTGTATCTGTTGTCAAAGGGCAAGTTGTATCTGTTGTCAAATCGAGGGGAAGATATGTCCCATTTCAATGCAAGTTTATCGAATGCTGTGATAGGCATCTAAAGGCACAGTTTTACTTTATTCATAATAGTGTAAGGATGACTTGATGCTATGGCACACAACTTAGTTTTTACAATAACATCTTTTTTTTTTCTTAGCATGAAAGTCATCTTTCTACCATGTTTGGATTCCCTAACTACTGAAATGCACGGGGCCTCCCTTGTCCAATACAGGAGAGGATCACCATCTTTCAGTTTATTCTCCTGGGAGAAGGCCAGCTTCCCCGCCCCCCCCCCCCCCCCCCGCCGTGTCAGTCTGTCAATCCCGGTTACAATACTTAAGCACTTTGGATAATTTGGAGAAAGCTCCACCTTTGGGGGATTTAAACATTTTTAATCCACAAACCCCTTTTGCTTTGAGAGATGCGGGTGAAGATGCACGCACCTGGGCTGCAAAATCCCCGGGAAAGCCCAGCGCATTTTCCCTCATCCTGACTTAACTCCTCGACCTGAGACCTCAAGCTTAGCCTACCGTTTGGGTGGATGGGGCGCGCGGCGGGAAGGGCACAGGCTTCTTGGAAGCTTGGGGACAACTTTCCCCACTACGTGGCCAAGGGATCTGAGATCACTGCGTGCTACCAGCGACCCCCTTTCCCCCTCCATCCTCAGGCTCCAAACCCGCTCCCCGCCATTCCCCTCTCCCAGTGAGGCGATTTTCTTCAGATCTTTTTCTCCCCCTCCGGGGTTTTGATCACGGAAATGCTGACACCACCTCTAGACGGCGTCCGAGCCCGACTGAGGGTTTCTGGGACCCTGCGGGAGCGCGGCGCGCGCGCTCCGGACTCCCCGGGAAACAGCTGGACGCGACCAAGTCCCGGGTAGGGGCGGGGGGTGGCGAGGCTCCGCCCCGGCGGCGCGGCCCCGCCCTCCTCCCCTCCGCCCGGGGCGGCGAGTTACGTTTGGTAAAACCCAACCCTGGAATATATAGCTCATTGGAGCGCAATGAAGTAGCCTTTGGAGAAGGGAGGGGGACCCCGTCCGCCTGGCACCGCCGCCACAGCGCACGGCAGTGGCGGCCGCACCGCTCTCTCTGCTCGCACCCCAGGCGCCCGGCCCACGAGGAGGCAACGGCGGCCGCCGGAGGGAGAGGCGAGACGACTGGCCGGGAGCGCGCCGGGCCAGCCGGCGGGTCCACCCACCTCCCGGGCACTTCCACAGCAAGTCCCGTGTCTTCCACATCCCTGGCCCCAGGTTGAGGACTCCAGACAGCGGCTCCCAAATCGAACCGATCCGCCCGCCCGAGCCTTCTCCCAGCCCTGCCGTGCGCCTCCCCGGGGCTCGGATCCGCGTGCCGGGGTCCTTCCTCGGGCGCCGGGGGCGCAGCTCCCGGACACCCCCCCCCCCGACCCATCCATCTCCGCAAGCCAGGACAAAGCCATGAAGCCGGCGCTGCTGGAAGTGATGAGGATGAACCGAATTTGCCGGATGGTTCTGGCCACTTGCTTGGGATCCTTTATCTTGGTCATCTTCTATTTTCAAAGTATGTTGCACCCAGGTAGGGGGCGCGTTAGCCTGGTTTTGTTGGATATTTTCTTCTCTCTTGCTCTCTGGCTCGCTCGCTCTGCCTGGTTTCTGCCTCTCCCTGCCTTACCTCCACTCCCGGGCTCCGGGTACCGGGATCCACCCGGCCACCCAGTCGGCTTGGAGAGGAGGAACGGTGTGCGCCGACCTTCCTTCCGTCTTCTTCCTCGGGGCTGCGGCTGGCAGTGACCCCCCCCTTTTCTTGTTTTCTTTGTGTGTGTGTGTGTGTGTGTGTGTGTGTGTGTGTGTGTGTGTGTGTGTGTGTGTGTGTGTGTGTAAGCAGGTAGAGGTTGTGGGAAGATGCCAGGTAGAGGGGATTGGTTGGAAGAGAATGGAAACTCCATCTCTGCTGGTGCCCGGCTCTGAGGATGGAAGAGGCGCCTGGAGCCGCTGTTCTGCGCCCCGCCGCCTCTTCCTGGCTGGAGACCCGGGGGTGAATGGTGCCCGCTCAAGCGAGGCTTCGAATCCCTGCGTGGGCTTGGGAAACCCGAGGCTGAGCTTGTGCGTGTTCCGGGCTGGGAGGCGCGGAGGCGCTGTGGGGCGGGGAGGTCAAGTCCACTGGGTTCCCGCAGGCGCCCACCTTTCCCCCAACAACCCGCGACCGGTGCCTTGGGGCTCGGTCAGCCCTTCTCCCAGGGGCCCCCCACTCTCACCCTGAGCTGGGAGCGCAGGTCATACCCAGGCTGCCCGAGTTCTCTTCTTGGGGGGGAGGGTGGGTAGGAATAGGGGAGCTGGGGCCATGCCATCGCTTTGCTTTCCCTCTCCCTGCGTTCTGAGCCCCCTGGCCACGCGGGACGGAGCCTTTGCTCCCATCTCCCGTGGTGTAGACAGGTACACACTGGCGCAGCCGAAGGCCCAGGCTCCCCACTTTGGAGGGTCGCCGTGGGAAGTTTGGGACAGGGGTGGGGAGAGAGGGGCGCCCTGGACCGCTGCGGCCGGGCTTCTCTGCTCAGCTCCGAGCCCAACAGGTAGAATTCCGAGACTGCCTGGGGGAAGCGCGTGTCGTCTATCCCAGTTTCTCCTCGCTGGGCCACGTTGGCTCCGAAATCCATTTTTTTTCCGCCTGCGAGTTGCTTTTTTTTTTTTTTTCCAGTGGCCTCCCTGAAATAATTGGCTTTTCAAATTGCAAGGGAGAGGGAGGCAGAAACGCATTTCTTTGCAGGGAAATCGGGTTGGCGCTTTTTTGTCTCCGCCTTCTCCTTTCAGTGTATTCCTAACACTTCCAGCAGGCACAGACACCCCCCCCCCCAATTCATCAAGCCTGGGTCTTAGTGGATGGCAGAGCAATCAAGCTGTTCTTTGCATCAAACAGACCCAGCAGCCAGCTGTGAGATTCCTTGACAGCGCTGGGATCAACTGGCCCCTCTGCCATATTGCGCCTGGAGCAGTTATTAAGGTTGCCAGACTGCCAGGAATAAGGTCTGACATTACCACATGGAACCTTAGGACATCTGAGCCAGCCCTGTAAAAGATGGCTTTTGTTTGCAGCTGGGTATTTTTAGTTTAATGTCAGTACGCTAGAGCAGTGTTTGTCTCCTCATCCAAACCTGTGGTTGTGAAACTTCTAAGGGAATTTAAAAATGGTTCTACGGGCTGGCATCCTGCAGCTAGGCAGGACTAGACATACTGACATCTCAGTGCCAAGTGCCAGGGGCCACTCAGAAGATAGCCAGGGCTAGCAGCTCCTGGAGGACAGACTGGGGTGGAAATAAAATGGGGCACTGCAGTTTTAAACAAAGGCCCTGATGCTTTGCTCTTGACTTGCAGATGTGTTCAGGCCTATTCCACGTTGACTGGAATGGTGCCTGCCAGGTCATTCTCTGAAGAAATACCTGGAAGAGGGTTTAGGAGAAGCCTCCATTAGGACTGGGCTTCAGGAGAATTATACCTGTTCAGTGAAATTCCATTTCATGGATCCTGTGGGAAAATTAGAAGATAACTGTTGGCAAAGATGTTAGGAAGAAAATCGGAACTCTCATAAGCCCTTTTCTCTCTCTCCTCTCTCTCCCTTTCCCTCTCCCTTTCCTTCTCTTTTCCCTCTCACTCCTCTTCTCCCTCTTTCCCTCTCCCTCCCTCCCTCCCTCCCCTCTTTTTCTTTCTTTCTTTTGTGTTAGTACTGGGGCTTGAACTTAGAGCCACTTGATCTTGCTTAGCTTTATTGCTCAAGGCTGGCATTCCTGCATTTGAGGCACACCTTCATTTCCAGTATTTTTCTGGTTAGAAAGTATCTACGATTATCTGCCTAAATTGGTCTAAGACTGCAATCCTCACATCTCTGCTTCCTGAGTAGCCAGCATTACAGATGAGAGTCCCTGGCTCCTGGCTGAGGCAGGAGTTTTGTAAGCTTGGCTGGCCATGAGCTTAATTTTGCTCAGCCCTTTGCTTCTTTTTTCCTACCAAAAAATGTCATTGGTTTGAAGTTCACATCTTTATAAGTCTGCTTTTCTA
The DNA here is from genome assembly GCF_031878675.1 of Megascapheus bottae. Taxonomy (NCBI): domain Eukaryota; kingdom Metazoa; phylum Chordata; class Mammalia; order Rodentia; family Geomyidae; genus Megascapheus; species Megascapheus bottae. Next base: position 84,165,884 of record NC_143510.1, read on the forward strand.
GGATTTCCCCCCCAGATCCTATCAAATGTTACTTTAATAGAGTTCAATTGAGAGGTTACATATAGTTCCATAAAAATGATTTCAATGGTCTATTATTACATGAAGCTAAAATATGCTTTGAAATCTACATTAAACACTTTTTTCTTTTGGGGGGAGAGGTTTTATTTTACTAAACTCCACTGTTGATCATGGTTGATGTTGAATCTTTTACTTTTTCTTCCTAGTGATTTGAATTTAAAAGTTCTACCATATTAGTATCTGGGAAGGATCACAGAGCAATGATAGCTGGTAGTTTTATAGTTTGACAGTCTGTAGTTTTAGTTTCTATAGATCAGCCTGGCAGAGGCAGAAGGGACCACAGCATGGCCCAGATTATGTTGCTAAAAATTTGAAATCCTTTAGCAGGCGTTCTAAACAGAAAGTATTTCAAGAGAAGTGGACTCCAGGCCTACCTGGGGTCTGAAGGCAATGAGGAGGAAGGGAAGAAATAAAGAAGACAGCTGGCTTGGGGACTGGCTGTCCTTACCTCTGATTCTCACCTGGGGTCCATTGTCTTTTGATTTTCTAACTCCCAAGCTTGAGTAATTTGGGAATTTGAGTAATAGGCCATCAAGTACTTGGCTATCAATTACATCATGGAATGGCCGTTTAGCAGAAGTGGGCCTTGTCAGTTAGGCAATTTTCTTTTCATTTCTTTTTTTTATTTTTTTGGTCAGTCATGGGGCTTGAACTCTGGGCCTGGGCGCTGTCCCTGAGCTCTTCAGCTCAAGGCTACCACACCACCCCTTGAGCCATGGTGCCACTTCCAGTCTTCTCCTGGTTAATTGGAGATAAGAGTCTCACGTTCTTTAGTGCCTGAGCTGGCTTTGAACCTCAATCCTCAGCTCTCAGCCTCCTGAGTAGCTAGGATTACAGGCGTGAGCCACTGCACCCGGCAGCAGTTTTCTTTAGTCATCTTTGGCCCTCTGAGACCATTGTTGACCCTCTAGTAGTGTTCATGAAGAACAGGTTTTAGGCCAGGGAGTAAGTTTGGGGCTCCATTTAAATTCAGATGTTTTGCCCAGGGTCTAGCGCATAGTAGGTTCTCTATAGTATATTTACTGGCTAATGCATGAAGTCATCTCTGTGTGTCTAGTTCCAGAAGGTACTTTAAGCTGTACTTCTGGCTCTTTTGGTGGTTGGAAAGGACATTTCTCTGCCTTCCTAGATTCTGAGTTCAAGCTTATTAGGACCAGACTGAAGTTTTCACCACGGCCTAAATTTGCTATCCCTGAGGTGTCAAGCTGAAGAAGCCATTGCTCAGGGTCCTGGCTATTGGGGAACTGTGGCCTTATTTAGTGTAGGTCCCCTTGAAAGTGGGGACAAGATGGGAACCACATACCTGTGGTTTCCACTCTTCTGCATCTGTTGAGTCTTCCCATGAATGCAGCCTGTCAAAGTTCCACCCCTTACATGAAAACATCTTGCATACCTGCTGTTGACAGGGGGCTTTGATGGAGTTGAGCATGCAGTGCAAAGCTGTGAGGCCCCAGGCCTCATGTGCTGCATGCCTGCGAAGAGAACCATCCCATTGTGTTACTCTAGAGGACTGCAGTTTTTATTTGAAAGCTACTGTTCATAGAAGACAAGCCGGCTAAGGAGAAAAGCTCTCTCTTTCCCTGTTGTTGTATGTTTACTTTCTCTCACCTGGGATTTTCTTTGTCTTGGCTGGACAGATTATATAGCTTTGGGTAAATTTGATCACAGTACATCCCCTGCATATGTAAAACTGTTACAATGCAATCCCTTTATGCTATTGATTTTCTGCTCATGCAGAAAAAGAGATTAGAATAGTTCACTTGATCAGGTGGGCTTTACAATGAATCTGGCGGTATAACTTCAACTGATTATTTAATCTCCAGATATATGCTCATTGTAGAAATTCTGGGATGTTCCAAAGAAAAACTTCAGTCATGTATTATTCTATCAGGCAGAGGCAACTGGCTCTTTCTTCTTTTTATTATAGAATACATACTCAGGTTGAGCATTCTCAATCAGAAAATCTGAAATTCAAAATGCTCCAAAATTGGAAAGCTTTGGAGAGCCTTATGATAGCACAAGTGGACAATTCCATGCCTGGTATCACAGTGTAAGCACAGATGCATTGCAGTATTATATAAAATCGTGTTTAAGGTGACTGAAACCAAAGAATGTCATGTTTAGATGTGGGTCTAATCCAGAAGTATCTCATTATGTATATACAGACATTAAAAAAATCTGAAAACAATCCGAAATCTGAAACACTTCTGGTCCCAAGCATTTTTAGATAAGGGATACTTAACCTGTATACATAATAAAAAACAGTTGGGGTCACAGAATGTGTTTTGCACTTTGTTCAATATATTTCTGGATCTCTGAGTGTCTCCCCTATACTATCAAACAGACCTCACATCCATTTTTTTCTTTCTTTCTTTTTTTTTTTTTTGCCAGTCCTGGGGCTTATACTAAGGGCCTGGGCATTGTCCTTGGACATTTTTTGCTGGAGGCTAGTGCTCTGCTCCCTGAACCACAGCACTGCTTCTGGCTTTTTCTATGTCTGTGGTACTGAGGAATTGAACCTGGGTCTTTATGCATGCTAGGCAAGCACTCTACTACTAGTCCATGGTCCTGGATCTCCTCCACACAAATTTTATCCACGTAATTGAAAATTCTCTATATTCTGGGGCTGGAAGTTTGGCCTAGTGGTAGAGTGCTTGCCTAGCATGCACGAAGACTGGGGTTCAATTCCTTGGTACCACATACATAGAAAAAAAACCAGAAATGGTGCTGAGGCTCAAGTGGTAGAGCTCTAACCTTGAAAAAGTCCAGGATGGTGCTCAGGCCTTGAGCTCAAGCCCAGGTCTGGCAAAAAAAAAAATCTATATTCAAACAAATAATTATGTTTTAGAAACTATATCATTATGGAAAATACCTATTAAATCGAAAGACACAAAGTTTAGCTACACTTTGCATATGTGTGTACGTGCTGGACCTGGGGCTTGAATTCAGGGCCTGGGCTCTGTCTCTGATCATTTCCTTCCTCAACACTAGAGCTCTACCACTGGAGCCACAGCTCTACTTCAGCATTTTTGGTAGCGAACTGGAGATAAGAGTCTTGGAGACTTTAGTCTGTGGGCTGGTTTTGAACCATTATCCTCAGGTCTCAGCCTCCAGAGTAGAGAGGATCATTAGCATCTAGCCCAACACTTTCAAGTTTATAAATTTGCACATTTCCACCCCACTAACCCTAGTGCAGGATGATTGTCCAGTATATTTTCTTTTCACCTTTTTTGCCTCCCTCCTTCCCTCCCTTCCTTCTTTCTTCCCTTTTTCCTTCTTTCTCTCCCTCCTTCATTATTCTCTTTCTTTTTTTGTGGTTACTGGGGTTTGAACTCAGGGCTTCACACTTGCTAGGCATGTACTCTTTTAGTAAGCCATGCCTCTAGCCATTTTTTGTGCTGGTTATTTTTGAGTTAGGGCCTTACTTCCTGCCTGGGTGTATGCAGGGACCTTGATCTTCTTATTTTTCATGTCGATGACAACTTGCCAACATACCCAGCTTCTTTTGTTGAGATGGAGTTCCCCCCTCCCTAAAGATTTCTTTATTGAGATTATTTAATTACATATATTTCATATTACTATGGCATAGTTATACTTAGCTAAAGGTCACAGTCACTTTTTTACGTTCATAATAATAAGCATCATTTTTTTCTCTCTCTCTCTTTACTTGGATTCTTCTGATCAAAACCACCTGAGCAGTTAGGACTATAAGCCTGAGCCACTAGTGCCTGGCTTTTCCTTAGTTCTTGGCGCAAATTAAATTTTATATTAGAGAATCTTTTTGATTGTACCGGGAGTCAGTTTGGAGTATGGGTTATTTTTGTATATTTATCTGCAGTTTCCTTTGAAAAAAAGTGTCAAGAGAGCCTCAAATATGAGAGTTCTGCAAGCAGCACTAAATAATTGGATGGGGAGATGTCAGGGGTTAAGTATTTGTACCTCAGTGAGACTTTTTCATAACCGAGCTGCTACACAGTCACAGTTTCTGTGGGCTTCTATGAGGAGACCTCCTTTCATTGCCTTCTGAAGTCCAGGGCTGAGCAGGTACCCCACAAAGTTGCTGGGGGATTTGTCAGGTGGCAGAGGAGGCTTGAGGGACAGAAAATCCATTCTCCTCCACCAGGTGCAACTGCTGTTTGTGTTTGGCTGAAAAATCATTCTGCTTATTTCCCCTGGCCTGATCAGCACAGCCCTTTCAAAACAGGAAATCAAAGGCTTACTAGCTCAGGCTCCGCCTTTTTCCTTCTTGAACCCCGGGGAAGGCCATGTCTTCTTATTCTGAAGGCTAGATGACTGAGGTTCTCCTGAAAGTTGTGGCCAGCAAGCCTGTTCTGAGTATGGACTGAGGACAGCCAGAAGCCTCTCTTCTCATTTATTTGGTTCTCCTTAGATTTTCCTATTCTTAAATCTTGGGACTCTATCTAAGAAATAGAGACCAATGTTCTTCCTGTGAGATTATTATACCATCTGATCTGTTGATTAAAGTATTCTGGGGCTTGTAATTTGATGTATCTTGGATCAAATGTGATTACAATATTCCAGAAGATTTATTTATTCTCTCTCTGTCTCTATCTCTGTCTCTCTCTGTCTCTGTCTCTCTCTCTCTCTGTCTGTCTCTGTCTCTCTCTGTCTCTGTCTCTCTCTCTCCCCTCTCTCTTTCTCTTTCTCTCTCTGTCAGTCAGGCATGGTTGCAATTTAATAACAGGGAGGTGATTAATAGGCATTGTCATTGATTCTGTGACACTGGCTAGCAGAGCCCCTCGGGAAGTGAAGGATCCCAATCCTGTATCCATTCCAGGAAGACTGTTCTAGGTTGCAACCTACAGCCAGATTGGGTCCTGCCAGGCAAAGGGATTGGAGAACCCAGAGCAGAGGAAGGAAGGGAGGCTTCTAAAGATCCAGAAAGGCTATGAGTGCAGGCCTTGGCCTTGATTGTAGGAGAGAGGGAGTGGGTCTGGGGGAAGTCTTGGAGGGGTTTGAGCAGAGAAGTCTAGCCAAGGGGCTGCAGCAGGGCTAGAAATCAGGCTTTTCACTTGCAATTAATGTTTATCTTTGGGCAGCTCTCAGACTTTGTCCAAGTAGTCACCTTGTCAGTCTCTCCCTGCTCACTTCAGTATTTTCATTTATTTATTTATTTTTAGCCAGTCCTGGGGTTTGAACTTAGGGCCTAGGCACTGCACTTGATCTTCTTTTTCTCTACCACTTGAGCCACAGTGCCACTTCTGGCTTTTTCGGTTTATGTGGTACTGAGCAATGGAACCCAGGGTTTCATGCACGCTAGGCAAGCCCTCTATGACTGAGCAACATTCCCAGTCCCTATCTTCAGTTTTTAAGGCAGCAATGTACAAGGGCGAATCTATGGAATAAGCCCAGCAATAAATGGCAGTAGTAGTGCTCCCTGTGGCAGGAATTTCCATGGTTTGTGACACCTATTCTCCACCCACCCCCCGTATCCCAATCCCCCCCTCGCACACTTTAGGACTGATGACATTTGACTGTGTGGCAGCAGGCTGATCTTTCTCAGCATGACATGAAATAGCAGTGTTTCTGCCTGGCTCATGCCCTCCAAAGCCACCTCTGTAAATTGTGATGGTACTTTTTGTAAACCATTCCAGACTCGATCATCTTAAAAAGAGGATGGAAAAAGTCAGTCTTGGAAGATGCAGGCTCTGACCTAGGATGCAGGGAACCATAAGGATCACTTGTTTCCAATCCTTCTCCTCGCACTCCCCACTGCCTGCTTTCCTTGCTTGCTCTCCATTTTCACTTGAGAAGCCGAGGCAGGAGAATTATGGGTCTAAGTCTAGTCTGGACCCCATCTCAAAAACTAAAATCCAAATAAATGAGCCAGCAAATAATACTAATAAGACCCCCTTGAGCTCCCCAGGGTGCTTCTGTTTCTCTGTCTCTACAGCTGTCTATGGAGTTCAGTGACAGTTCTGGAAAGTAGACCCAGGAATAGGAATCTTGGTGTCCTCTGTTTCAGGCTTGCTTGGGAAGACCAAATTCTTATTCAGAATCAAACAAGCGTGGGAAATACAGCTTTCTCTGCCAGCCTCTGCAGTCTGGAAACTTTCTAGAAGGAGAATAGAATGAAGGATGAACACAAATCCATTGGATTTATTATTAGACTCGGTTGGCAAAACATTTGAGCAGCTGGGTCAAAAGTATATTTTGTTTATAAATAAATTATGTTCATTACTATTACTCTGATTGAAATAGCTAGGAAAGAGTCCTAACAATGAGACTATAAAAGCTCATATGCCTTGTCATCTGGAGAATTCTAGCGGTAGACGAGGCCAACTCTTTTCCCATGTAATATGGATGACCAGGACTCTGGGAGGGGTACACCATTGCTACATACCTATGTGGGGAGCCAACTGGGTACTTGTCTGGGATTTTTGTTACAGCCTCTGTTTCGTTTTGTGAGGATTAGGATCATTAGCTTAGGATTAGCAAAGTTGATCGTATAAAAGTCTACTTAAGAATGTACCTGGTGATCCACTGAAATCTGAAGGGGGGGCAAATACTTAATTGAGGTGACCCCTCAGTAAGTACTTTGTGGGTTTTGCATTTCACCTGTCCCTCAGGGTGGCTGGATGTCCCAAAAGGTGTGAGGGGGGTGTTTCTGACAATTTGTATTCTCAAATTTACTCGACTTTCCTTTGTTTTAGATTCAGTAAAAATGCAAGGTCTAATGGTTTCTTTCTAGAGTTCTTTGAAGGACAGTGAGTCCAGTAAACCTTGGGATGTCCCCAAATCTTCACTTGTCTGACTGTACTCAGTAACACATCTGCCCTGGTCAACCTGGGCAAAAGTGCAATACAGAAGTGACCAGTTTTAGATAAGAGCCCAGGAGGTGCCGCTGGTTCTGATTCTGTCTTGGGTACATCTGGGTAGAAGTAGAGAAGCGTGGTGATGTAAATGCTTAGGTCCTTTTCTTTCTTCAGCTTAATGGTGATCTTAAAAGCTTTGGAGAAGAAAGGCCACAAGGGTGAATGGGATGGAATGAACCAGTCGATGGCTGGATTTCTGTTTAAAGCTGTTCACATCAAAGAATTCCAGAAGAAAGAAAACACAAAGGCTCCTGTAAGATTGTAGTATAACATAACACTTTACATTTCTTAATGGCTGAGATGCATTTTTTCCCAGCTATCATTGTACATTCCTTGCCATAGTGAAGAGACACAGGGTTTAGGGTCCAGAAAGGAGCACAGGCCTTGACTACCACTGGATTTATTCACACCATGCAAGGCATTTTTGTTAGAAGCTTAGTGTTCTAGATGTTAGGGACACAGCAGGGGACAAAACCCAGAGTTCTGTTGTCCCCATGGAATTACAGCCTCATGAGGGAGGCAGTCAGACAATCTCGAATGCTTTTGAGAACACAGTAAAGGCAGCAAGGGAGATCAGTTTTCAGTGGAGTAGTCAGGGAAGGCCTCAGGGAGGAGGTAGCTTTGAAGAGGACAGAAATGAGCTTAGATAGGAGATGAGCTGTCGGAGCAGGAGGACTATTTATTGGAGATTTACTGAAGGCACACACTACCAGTATTACCATTTCCTCAGAGGGGAGGCAGGCACTGAGACTCTCACTGTCTAAGGTCTGGAGAGAGGAGGTGATGGGAGTCAAACTGTCTGGCTTCCTATCAGTTGCTTTGAACTAATTGGTGTTCTTGAAAGGATGAAACTTCATCTCTATCCAAGGACTGATGGAAATTATTGAAATTTAGAGTTCACCTGAGACTCCCCCATTCCTCCAAATACCAGCCAAATGCATGTATATATATATATATATATATATATGTATCACACATACACACACACACACACACACACACACACACACACACACACACACATATTTGCTTTCTTTGAGAAATGCCTGGAGACTCTGCTTAAACAGCATCTGGCATATGACTTACTGTACTCTGAGCCTTGGGCAAGTGTTGGTACACTGTGGGGCACACTTAATCATGAATGGAATGAATGCCTGAGTCCAGGTGGCATAGTCAGAGGTCTGGTTATCTCTTGGCCAAGAGTTGGAAGTATATCTGTCTTGTAGGTGCTGTAGGGGAGAATGGGGTGTAGAAGTGGATGGGAGAATGCTCTGGAAGGGTCTGTAAAGCCAATGGTTATAACTTCACTGCCATTCTTCATTCTACTTGGGCAGCGATGCTATGGAATTCATTCTGTTCAAATCCTGAGTAAATGTTTATCCATTCCACATGCGATCTGCTGAAAGACTCATGTCCAGGGCTCTAGAAAGATTATTATTTTGGGGGTGGGGGAAACGCTCTGGTCTTCTATGTGCTGTGCTAAGACGGCTGGTCTCCAATACCGAAGCTTAGCTCTGACCCCATGTAGCATTTCGGGAATGCGGAGTTTATATGTGGTGGGGAAAAAAATCAGCTGTGTGGTTTCATGCCAAATGCCAAGATCGTAGTTCCTTTCCCCCAATTATACACATAGTTACCTTTCAGGTTCCAATTAGCTTTAACAAGAAACACTTGAAAAAGAAAACAACCCAGGGCACCGATCAATGCCACCTCTGAAGTTGAACTTGGAGGAGGATGAGAGAAGTCATTTGAGAATGGCACCCATGCAACGCTCTGCCTGGCAGGAGTCTGGCCTGGGGTTCGGGATGAAGCTGGCTGGTCTTGGTCTTCCTGTGTGGGCTGTTGTGTGCTGAGGAGGACTTGGGGACCAGTCCCCCTAATCCTTCCCTGCAGGTGTCATAGTTTGCTCTGTGGAGCTGTGTTCATTCCCGGAGCCATAGCCTAATCCTGTCTTCAGTGGATCCTGTGCTCAAGTTTGGTAAAAGGCTCTCTAACCCTGATTTGAACCAGGTCCTGTGCTGATTCTTAGGCCCTAGGCTGAAGTTTCATGCTTATTGGAAAGCTGGGAGAGTCTGTCCCTGTTCCCATTTTCTTACACGTTGGAAATGCCTCTGTCATTTTGGACTTAGAGCCCTCTTCTCACTTCTGGCCGTTGATTTAGACCTGGGATTTCACCAGAGGCCATACTTGCCCCTTCCTATTCTCCCCTGGGAACCTGCCTGCAAATACTGTGGTTGTCACTTCTGGGGAGGAATTGCTACAGGTATCTCAGTGGGTAGAGGTAAGGGGCACTGGCCAAACACCCTCTACTCCTCAGGATGGGCCCTTGTGACACAGAACGATCCAGCCCAAAATACCAATTGCTGGGATACCCTTACTCAGATTCAACATGTATCTGCCAGTCTACTTAAAAAGAATATTACCAACAATGGCCACTTCCTAAGTATTTAGTAACTTCGTGTAAGTACTAAGTACTAGATATCAGTGTATCAACTGCTGTCCTTACTGCATTTGCTGTCCCTTAGCCTTCGTGAGCTAAGCACTAGCCAATCCCATCATATAGAAGAAGCAGCAGAAGCTTCCAGGTAATCTGTTAAGGAGTTTGCTGGCCAGGAATAGGATCCCAGCTCAGAGCTGCTATGGAAGACTATGCCTCACTTATACATGCCATCTACTCAGGCTTGGTTTCAGTTAATTAGGTCAAGAGCTAATTATTTTATTCAGGCTTTGAGCTTAACAGTAGACTAAGGAAGTGGGCCATTCAATGATAGCCCCTTGTCTTCTTTCTTACTTGATACTCTATCCCTGATGATCTCAGAACTGTCATCTGTGTTCAGATGACTCTCCCCTCTCTCCTTAACTTGGATACGTTCTGAGGTCAAAATTCAGTTCGTCTGTTACTACTCATGTGACATCTCATCCCCTCTTGCTTAGAATAAGAGGATAGAGAGCCTCCCCTGGTCCCAAAGTCTCCTGTGTATGCACAGCAATATATACACTGGCATACTGGCTCCTTCGAGGCAGGGAATATATCTGATTTCCCACAGGGTCCCAACATCTAGAATGGATTCTGGTACATAGTAGTCACCCAGGAAATAATACTTGTCCAAAGTGTCAATGCACTGATGGTAATTGAAAATCCTCCTTTGGTTGCATATGTAGCTCAGTGGCAGAGTGTTTGCAAGGTCCTGGGTTTGATCCCCAGCATGGCAAAAGAAAAGGAGAAGAAAGGAGAGCTGGGAGCTTGTGACTCACACCTTTAATCATAGCTACTCAGGAGGCTTAGATTGGAAGATCACAGTTCAAAGCTAGTCCAGGTGCTAAAGTCCGTGAGGCTCTTATCTCCAGTTAACTACCAGAAAACTGGAAGTGGCACTGTGGCTCAAGTGGTAGAGTGCTGCCTTTGAGCTGAAATGCTCAGAGACAATGCCCAGGCCCAGAGTTCAAGCCCCATGACTGATTAAAAAAAAAATAGAAGGAGGAAGAGGAGGAGGAGGAGGAAGAAGAGAAGGAGGAAGAAGAAGAGGTATGGGGGGGAAGAGAGGGAGAGGAAGAATGCAGACATGATTTTCAGTTTGCTTCTACAGTGAGTTGTCATATAAAAAGAGCCAAGAAAACAATTGTTTTTTTAAAAAATATTTATTTATTGTCTTATTTATTGTTTGGGTGATGTACAGAGGGATTCCAGTTACATTCATCAGGTAGTAGGTACAGTACTTCTTGAACATTGTTACCCCTTCCCATGTTTTTCTCCTACTTTCCCTCCCCCACCCTGCCCGTTTTTCCCTTATCTTCCCTTTTTCAAATAAACAAATATACATATACACAGTATACCAGGAATATACTTTTAATGCTGTAGCTAGATATAGACACAACCCTAAAGGGAACAACTGTTAAACTGATTGTAGCTGTGGAGATATTGTAGTAATAGTGCGTTCCAGGATTAGGTCTGGGAATTCAGTTTTCAGGCCAAGGTCTAAAGCAAGACCCTGGTAGAGCAGATTGCCCACTAGAAGCCCCTGCATTTACTCTCAAGTTTGAACTTTGTTCCTGAGAGCAGGGAGGTATAGAAGATTTAGGATCTGTTGCTTTTCAGATGATGAAAGGCAGGAGTTCCATGCCCACTTTCTTAAAATGAGCTTGAGGTCATTTTTTGGAATCATTTCTGTTATCTTTTAGTGGGAAAGGAGATTATTCATGAATGTACAAAGTACAAAGGAAGGCTTCACTTAAAAGCATCCTGCCGGAGTTGAAACCTCAGTGTTTGCACTGCTCAAGCCAAAATGATAGGCTTTGGAGGTGAAGCTCTAGGGTCTTGGTTGCCCATCAAGCTCTAGTTGCATCCTCAAAAGGCTCTGGAAGAAGTGGCAGGAGAGAGGAGAGAGGACAGTTAGCGCACATGGAGGAGTTTTTGCTTTGGTATGCTTGATGAACAGCCCAGAAAGATGGAGAATGTCCTCATAATGGTCATGCCATGTTGCAGCCCCCCTTTCATTTCTTATGCCTTCACTGTCCTAGGCAGAAACATTCCACGGGCTTAATTTTTTTTTAGAAAGCAATACAGAGTCAGTGTAGATAGGGTTTTTAAGGGAGTGTGTGTGTGTGTGTGTGTGTGTGTGTGTGTCTGTGTGTGTGTGTGTGTCTGTGTATAACTGAGAGGTTTGGGATTTGAGACTGGAAGCATTTCCTTCTGGGAGCTGGTGTGAAAGTACTGGAAAGGAGATTACTTTGAGAATGGGAGAATTTAGGTCGGGCAATTCTTTTAAGAACGAAGGTTCTATTGTATGGAGGGCACTCTGGGTAATCTCGCGGAAGTGTAGAGGTTTGAAATCAGAAACGGAGCAGATAATCTTTTAGTCATTGTAACAAACCAGCTTTTGTTGGGAGAGTGTAGGCCACTCCCCAGAAGACAATTATGGGCTGGGTAATACCCACTAGTGGGCTGGGGCAAAGCTCAGCAACTGAGCACTTGTCTAGTATAGATATGGCCCTGGGATCAATACTCACTAGCACAGTAATACATACATACATGTGTGCATGCATGCATGCATGTATCCATCCATCCTGGGTCAATTTTCATCCAGATCTGATTGTAAGTACCTTCCTGTAAGTGAGATCCGAGATTTATGGCTCTTCTATTTTCAAAGTTTGCTCTGAAGAAGGGACAGACTCAGGCTGAATTGCTGCTATCATCATGGAAGGTTATAAAACCTTGATAGGAAGAGGGCTGATGCTAAGAAGAAAGAGCAGTGGTGGGATCTCATCAAGGACCTGTGGGTTTCGTACCTGTCCTTCGTTTGGGGGACCCCTGTGTGTTACTAGGTAGTCTTTACAGGAAGGAAACAGGGATCTTCCTGTAATGCTGACTCCTGTCAGAATGGCGTCTCGTTTATTAGTATCCTATTTTGGGGTTCTGAGCAGAATTCGATCAGAAGAAAGCACTTCCAGGCTAAAACCAATGACCCCCTCGGAATTTACTATAGACTATTTTGAAGGCCTCTTCCCAACTAGATTAGATTCTCTTAGCATTTTTAAAATTTTTCTTTTACTTTATGTTTTTTATTCTCGGGGTAATGTATAGAGGAGTTACAGTTACATTCATCAGGTGCAGTACTTCTCACACACATTGACACCCCTTCTCATGTTTTTGTCCCCATTTCCCTCCCCCCACCCCCTCCCAATCATCTTGTTCTGCCCCCTTCCTTTTCCTATTTTAAATAAACAAACAAATGTTTATACAATATACCAGGTAACAAAGTCAGCACTTCAACATGGACTCAGGTTTCCGGGAGACTTAAATCATAATGACAATAAATAATTGTTGTTAATAAGCAGGATCAGATTACCATCAGTCCTCTCTCCCCCCAACTTTCATTACACAGACATTTACAGACCAAACATTTATCTGGCTACAGAGACAGATCTGAGTAAGATGTGAATTCCTGCATGCAGATAACTTGCAGTTTAGCAAATGGTCCACTGTTAGCCTCTGTAGCATTTTGTTAATAGGAAGGATAGCTAAAAAAAGAAGGAATTTCTCGTGGTAGCTCACGCCTGTAATCCTAACTACTCTGGAGGCTGAGATCTGAGGCTCATTCATGGTTTGAAGCCAGTCTGGGCAGAAAAGTCTGAGAGATTTTTATCTACACCTAACCACCACAAAAACCCAGAAGAGGAGCTGTGGCTTAGGTGGTAGAGCACTAGTCTTGAACAAAAAAGCTCAGGGGTAGGGCAGTGGCTCACTTCCTATAATCCTAGCTACTCAGGAGGCTGAGATCTGAAGGATCACAGTTTGAAGCCAGCCCAGGCCGGAAAGTCTGTGAGACTCTTACCTCCAATAAACTATTCAGAAAAAGCTAGAAGTGGCTCTGTGGCTCAACTGTGCTAGCTTTGAGCACAAGGAGGCTCAGGGAAAGTGTCCAGGCCCAGGGTTCAAACACCAAGACCTGCAACTTAGGAACAGCTCCAGCACACAGATACACACACAAGCATGTACGTGCACACCTGTGTGCACACACATGCATGCACACAATCACACACACACACACACACACATACACACACACACACAAGTCATTAGTTTAGGGGCTGTCAGGAATGCCACAGGCAAAGAACCATTTGAGCTATACGCCAGTCTTTCTTCCATTTATGCAGCAGGTGTTGATTGTAAAAACACCCTATGTGCCTGAACCTTCCCAATACTGTGGATTAGTAGGGAAAGAAACAGATCAGGGAACCCCCAGCCTTGGCATGAAATTTATCAAGTGGGTTAGTGGCACTACATTTGGTGGTTCTTTTTCCACAGTGTCTCAGAGAAAGTAATTTTGTGTATGTGTATCCATCTCCCTTCCTTCCTTCTTTCCTTCCTTCTTTCCTTCCTTCTTTCTTTCCTTCCTTCCTTCCTTCCTTCCTTCCTTTCTTTTTTGTTTTTGTTTTTGTCATGGGACTTGAACACTAAGCCTGGGCAGTGTCCCTGAGTTCTTCAGCTCAAAGCTCCCATTCTACTCCTTGAGCCACAGCCCCACTTCCCATTTTCTAGTGATTAATTCGACATAAGAGTCTCATGTTCTTTAGTGCCCAGGTTGGCTCTGAACCGAGATCCTTAGATCTCAGCCTCCTGAGTAGCTAGGATTACAGGCGTGAGCCACTGTACCTGGCTCACCTGCTACTCTTATCAGCTCCAGGAAGCTATGTGTTGATGATGTTCCCAGGTTTGGGGAACAACCCCAAGAAAGGAAGTGACATGGAGAGTTACAAAGAGAAAAACAAAACCAACCAAACCCATAACAGTCTTATGCCCACCACTGTGGATGGGGCTTCATGAGTGACGTCTCTTTCGCCTGTGCCTCCACTAGAAAGCTGGGATGTGTCTAATCATCCTCTGACACATTTAAAAACAACTTTCTTTTCTCGGAAAAAAGCAGTGATAAATATTTTGCTCAAAAAAGTCTTTGAGTTTTTGCATGATTTCATTGCAACGCTTGTGGAAAGATCCTCCAGCTTCAGGGAGAAGTTTGTTGGAGGCAAATTTTGTTCCCCAGAGCCTCCTTTCCTCTAGGGGTTGCTCCTTTTGGGGAGCCCCATTTGCTTCCTACGTGCTCTATTTTGCTCTGCCTGCCTGCCCAGCACTGCAGTGGAAGTGGTTGAGGGGAAGTGAGAACTGGTCAAAAATAGCTGGCTATTAGGTTTCCTGTTAGATAGGATGTGGTCGATTAACTTCGGTTATCTGCAAGTCTGGTTCAGATGCTGTGCTGTCAGTTAAGTAGGGTGAGTGGCTGATGCTGGTGGCCTGGACTGAAGGCAGTTATAACACTCCTCACAACCAATACCACCTTGTGGGAGAAAAAAAACCCAATAGAGCTGTGCCCAAGAGCAAATGAAGATAATCAGGCCTCTGAGCCTGCCGCAGTGGCAGCATTGCTCTGTTTGCTCTGGAGATGGGATGCATGCTATGGCTCTTAATATGTCTTGGGAGAGGTCATGAGGCTGTTACTTTAGCCTAAAGGATTCTTTTTGAGGCCAGAAATGACCACATGGAAGATACCTTTAAAAGTGCCTGGGTCCTCACACCTGTAATCTTACTTCCTACTCAGAAGGCTCAGATCTGAAGATCACAGTTTAAAGCCAGCCCAGGTAGAAGTGAGTCTGTGAGACTCTTATCTCCTCCAACCACTCTAAAACCCAAAGTGGAACTGTAGTTCAAAGTGGTAGATTGCTGGCTTTGAGCAACACTACTCAGGGACAGTGCCCAGACCCCGAGTTCAAGCCCTAGCACAGGCAAAACAAAGGTCACAGTGTTTGGGTTGGTATGTACCCCAGGGTATCAGACCTGTACCCCGGAAATCTAATAGTGACTGAATTCCAGGCTAATAACAGGCCAGCATAATTCCGATGGTTTGTGGAGTTTGCTATATTCACAAAGCCTGGATTGGAGCTCAGGGAAGAACTTTTGAGGCTTATCCTCCAGCTGGAAGAAAGGGTGGAGATTGGTTGTTAAAGGTTAGCATCCCTGCTCACGCGGGGATTCCCATGTCACTCTGTCTGCTGGCTCAGAGCTGCTGTGTGTTGTTGGAGGACATTCCTTTTTGTTCCCCCTCATAGATAAAGCAAGAAAGCCAAGAGGTGAAAAGTCTATAACTTGATGGAAAGACAAGCTGTACCCTTTAGTTACAGGGGATAGTATTATTTGGGAACTAATTTTTTTTTCTTTTTCCACTTGAAAAGCTGTTTGGGATGAATATGGCAAGGTCAACATTTTGATTCTTATTGCCTCTTTTTGCATTCTGCGGCCCAGAGAAGCTGTAGTTCATATTTTTCTCATGTACACAGGTTCAGGGTTAATGCAGTGGTCTGTGGAGACCCGTGTGCCTTCCAGTTCATTGCTTTTCCCGTGCTGTGGTCTTTTATCTGTTTGCTGAAGATTGTTCACCACTCTGTGGCTATCTTGTCCAGTTAGAAGACAGGGAGAGGTCCAGGAAAGGGTGGACCCCTGGCACTCATCACATTTGTTCCTATCTCATATGGTCACCGCCATTTCTGTGACTGTGTCAGACATGAACAAAGGAGGCTGGCTGTGTGCTAAGATAAACTGTGGGCCTTTAAGACGTCGAGGGAGAGGGAGAACTTGTCAACCAGATGGTAAAGGCTTTGATCTCACATTGAACACAAGTGTTTATTTCATGTCTGCTCCATCAGTGTCCTCAGACTGTCACCAAATGTAAAGACAAGGGGGGGCAAAGGCAGACACGTAAAGTCTGGGAAGCTCAGAAACATGGGTTTTTTTTAAACTGCCCTCACCAACTTGAGCATCCTCAGGAATTTGGGGACTTCCTGCTCTCTGGTGGGGCTACAGCTTCGGCTGGAGACATAGGCTTGGGCGCCTTTTGCAGAGGGCTGGATTGTTGGATTTGGCATGGGATCTGGGAGACTGTTTAACCGTCCCATCCGGAGCCAGTCTGCCACAGGGACTTCCTGATCTCACTTTGAGGACCACATCTGCAGAAGCCCAGAGGAGCTCTAACACATCCATAATGATTGCAGTGTGAACGCGAGGAGCATCCCCAGGGCTCTGGGTCAGTGTGAGATCACCAGGCACTCAGTGGGTGGGGAGGGGAGCAGGTGACCCAGTCCAGTAGACATCCTGGAGCCATGGGAGCTGGCCTGAACTGTATGCAGGTCACAAGAAGTCTCCAATCACAAACACTGTGCATCTATACACAGCTCTGAGCCTATGGTGCAACAGTTCAGCTGAGGCTTTCCCAGCAGAAACAGTCCCCCCCCCAACCCCTTCTTCGTGCTCACCGGCAGGCTAACGCCAAGGAGGGTAGGTCACAGACAGTCGGGAATTCATATTCAAAGCCTCTTCAATGCTCAGAAACCACAGCACGTTTATGATAATGGTGAGTGGAAGGCCTCAGACCACAGACTTCCTGCCGACCCAGCTTGTAATTACTGATGTACATTTTTAGGCAGCAGGACAATTGATCTCAGGTGACCTGGGGTCCTTTTTTGCATAGCCTCTGTTGGTCTGAAGCTGGAGTCTAAGTCTTCATGTCTGTCGCTGTCTGTTGCAAATGGCTGGGTGGTCAGAGATCTGGGGTGGCCTTTCAGAGATGGTGACTAACTTCAGCTTCTGGAGTCTGGTGTTCTGCCTGTGGGTGACACAGCATGGCTGGACTGTGGGTCTCCCTTGCCAGAGCTAGATCCTGGGCTTCATTGCCCAGGGCCTGTGACAGAATCTTCGGCAGCCCTGGGCTATGTTTCTGGTCTGCTTGGCGAGTGAGCCCGTCTGGAGGGTGTGTCTTTGCCTGTTGGCACCATGCTTTGCCATGATGACTGTTCAGTGACCACACCCAAAAGGTTGCCAAGCCACTCCCTGGGTCAACCAAACCTCGGAGTCTTGGAATTTCAATGTGTGAGGGATCTCAAGCAGACCGGATGGGAAGGAGGATCCCCCAGTACAGGGAGGACTCAGGTTTGGGGAGACACCTCTTTCCTAGTGTTATAGCTGGAAGTGAGTTCTGCTGGAGGATCAAGTTTAGTGGACTTGTTTGTGTGTGTGCGTGCGTGCGTGTGTGTGTGTGTGTGTGTGTGTGTGTGTGTGTGTACACGCCTATACCCTTGCATGCTCACACTAGGTTTCTCCCTTGGTTCTACCAATAAGTAAGCCCAATTTGGCAGTTTGCTGAGCAAAGGTGTTATATATAAAGGCATGCAGGACAGAATTAAAGATACAGTGTGCAGGACAAAAGTAAGTCCCAAGAGAAGCATTTTACAGTCCTGCCTTGGATTTTGATGGATCCTTCGGTTGCTGCCATAGATTTTATATAAAGGAGGTACATAGACTGCATGGTTACGTTCTGTCTGCCTGAAAATAGTCTTCATTTTTCCCCATGAGTCAAAAATTCCTGCTTGTAATAACTCTAGTACTAACAATGATCAGACTACTAATTCCTAAGTGCTTACTACTTTCTGGGGTAGGTATCTTTGAAACAGAGTCTTAGAGGGGGTCTGCCTGTCCTAACTACACAGATGAGGAATGGGGAGAGAGGTACAGATTGATCCAAGTATACCAGGCAATCATGCAGTGCTCCTTTATGTTAAGGATAATATAAAAATGCACAAAGAACCACTCATCATCATCATTATCATGCTGGTGCTGGGTCTTGAACTTAGAACCTGCGCTGTCCCTTAGCTCTTTGCTCAAGTGCTCTACCTCTTAAACTCCAGCTCTGTGCTTCCTTTCTTCCCTTCTCTTCTCTTCCTTCCCCACCTCCCTCCCACCAGCAGACTGCCAAATTGGATTTACTTATTGATAGACCAAGCTGCCCTTGAATTTTTTTGATTTTCCTGCCTCAGCTTCCCAAGTATTGGGATTCTAGATATGTTCTACCATGTGTGGCTACTGGGATTCTTTTTGGAAATTACACCTATTGGCTGTGAATCTGTACTTTGGGAATAGACTACTAGAGCATGGTATCAATTGAGTGGATTAAGATGATTATATTACATATTATATAAATTATAATATTATATACTATAGATATATATGGTATATATTATATTAACAGAAATCCTGGTTGTAATAGAGGAACATTTAGGGATGAAATCATACATATCCTTAGCTGTCACTGTTTTCTTGCTCGTAGCCCAGTCAGATTTTCTTTTTCTTTTTTTTTTTTTGCCAGTCCTGGGCTTGAGCTCAGGGCCTGAGCACTGTCCTTGGGCTTTCCTCAAGGCTAGTGTTCTACCCTGAGCCACCGCACCATTTCTGGCTTTTTCTATGCATGTGGTACTGAGGAACGCGGGTCTTCGTGCATGCTAGGCAGCCACTCTACCATTAGGCCAAACTCCCAGCCCCCCCCACCCCCCAGTCAGATTTTCTTAAGGGGATAAAAAGCAGTTATGAAAGTGAGACAAGCCCAGTGTGGTGTGCCTTGGCTTAATGGTTTGCTGGCAACTGGAAGAGCCTGAGCCACTCACACTGACTGTGGAGCCTCTGATCACATGTTTAATTTAGACCTGATACCTGGCCATGTGACCAGGATGTTGCTGTTTTCTCATCTTGTGATAGAAGTGGGAGTCAGCTGGGCCTTGAACTAGTTAATTGAGCTATTTATTTCCCTCCCTTCTCTTCCTCTCCCCTTCCTTCTCTTCCCTTTCCTTGTTGAGACAGAGTCTTGCCATCCCAGAGCCAGGCTGATTTCAGATTTGGTCCTTCTGCCTCCATTTGCCAAGGGCTAGGATTATAGGCATGTGTGCCAATAATCCTTGCATGGCACAAGGGTTTTTGGTGTGCATCTGTCATAGTCTCCACAGACATTTAGTGAGCATCTATGGTGTGAGGCTCTAGGAATCACTCAAACATGCTGGCTCATAACCTAGTGGCCTTGGATGTGCCCTGCATGAGGGGAGGAAGGATATATGCAAATATATGCCAAATATTTCAGAAATGGTATGCCTCAATAAAGATATTGATTATGTGGGAGGTGTACTGAGAACGATTCAGTGGAGGGGGAGTTTTCAGACTCAGGGCCTAGGGGATCATTGAACACCTCTAAACTTCCTCATGAGAGCAGGGGAGTTTGAATTCAGGGTTTTGTGCTTGCTAGGCAATCATTGTACTGTTAAACCACACCTTTTTTATACTGGTTATTTTTTTGGGGGGGGGGTTTCTTGTTTCTTGCCTCTGTGCACTTGAATAACAGTGTGCCTATTTTAGGTCCCATTGAATCGGGGACAGCAGGCGACATCACTCAGTCTGGCTTCTTCATTCAGAAGGGATTTCCCCAAAGTTTTTGCTCCATGCTGGTGTCTAAGTGCAGTTTTGAACTTTGAGTTCAGTTTCTGCTGTGATTGTGTGTGTGTGTGTATGTGTGTGTGTGTGTGTGTGTGTATGTGTGTAGGGGGAGGTATGTTGAATTAATGAGCTATAAGTTAATTCTTACAATCGAGAGTTTATTCTTAAAAGCTCTAGATTTTTCTGGAAAGCCATGGATATAGTAGAATATCTATGAGATAAAAATTAGTGTGAAATTATTGGTTGACTTGTTCATCTTTGTCATATTTAGTTTTATTTTTTGACATAATAGAAGTCCAATCTCCTTTAGACACTATAATAAGGACTGCAAGCCATGATTTCCCATACCAGTTCTAATATTTGTGTTGGATTAATGTATTAACAAATGCTTCAAATTACAGTAGGAAAAACACACGGTATATTATTCCAAGCCAGGAGACCAATTCTGCTCGCACATCTGTTAATCCTATCAGTAAATAATGGCACAGAGCCATTCGAACAGGACGAAGACCGCAGAGTCGTGTATATGTTTTGTTAGCATTTTTCTTATATTCACACCACAAAATGAAGTTTCCATTAAGAGCTAAACTCACAGACCAGTCTCTGAAATCTGTGTGTGTGTGTGTATGTGTGTGTGTGTGTGTGTGTGTGTGTGTGTGTGTGTGTGTGTGTATGTGTGTTTAAGCAAGATGACATGACAGTACTGCTTCCTGTCACGCAACCTTAGGCAATTGGTAGGATGTTTTATGGCATGTTGAATTTACTCTTCAGAAAGAACTTCCTGGTGGATATGGGGAAAGGGCTAACTCAGCTCCCTCCTAGGCTCAGACTTACTCTGTGCTTAGAGTTGTACAGAATTTAGCTTCCCAGGAGACACATATGGAACTCTAATTGATGGCTTGTGGATAGCAATATCAACCTCATAGGACCTCATATGATTGTAGTGTTTGCCACTTAGAGAACAGATACTGCCATGATTGTGTGTGTGTGTGTGTGTATGTGTGTGTGTGTGTGTGTGTACTGGGGCTTGAACTCATGGCCTTGTGATCTTGCTTAGCTTTTTACTCAAAAGACTGGTGCTCTACCACTTGAGCCATCCTTTCACTTGGCTTTCTGCTGGTTAATTGGAGGTGAGTGTCATAGACTTTTCTGCTCAGGCTGTTTTCAAACCAAGATCCTCAGATGTCAGCCTCCTGAGTAGCTAGCTTGAAAGTGTGATCATTTCCTATAGGCGGGATCATGTCCCCTGACAGAGTTATGGGGTAAAAGCCCTAACTCCCAGTACCTCAAAATGGGACAGTGTTTGGAGAGAGGATCCTGAACAAGGTGATTAAATTACAATGAAGTTGTTAAGATGAGCTCTGATCCAGTATCTGACTGGGGAGAAGAAATTTAGATACAGAGAGAGACGGCTATCCTGATCAATGCTTCCTGAGTAGCTAGGATTATAGGTGTGGACTACTACACCCAGCTATTGGTTGGTCTTTTTAGTGGGAGGAGAGGATGCTAGGTGCGAGGGCGCTGTATACCTGGACATCTGTCGAGGCTGAGGCCTTGGGTAGAGTTTGGTAGGTGAGGCCAGTGACCAGCTATTTGGATTTCAAGAAGTGGAGCAGAGCTGCATTCAGCCTCGCCTGGGTCCCTGCCTGGATAAATGCAAAGGGATGAATCAGGATGCTGAAGACCATTATGGAGCTAATCTCCAGGCTTCCCCAAGCCTGGAACAGCAGCTGCTAATCAGGTATTAACTCTGCAGTTCTGGGGGCCAGATCACATGTTCTTGAACTATGACTTCGCTGAAGAAGGGTGTGGGGCATACGGGGAAAATGTGCCCTGATAAGTAGATACAGATCTGCACTGGTGGTCAGGAGAGCTTCCTGAGTATGAAGCAAATCCCATGGACTCAAGCCCCCGGGGCTGGAAGCGCAGCATTAGAAAGATTCAAGCCCAAAGAAGGGAAACACGGCAGGGAGGGAGGTGATGGAAACATGAATAGGGTCACGGACTTTGGACTGACACCTGCCAACTGCCATCCACACCAGCTTTTCCTATTGAGCCCTCAACCCCTACTTTGCTGTCCTGTTTGTGGCCTGGGTACACGGAGTATTCCAACCCTACCGTGACAACTGGGGATCGTGGAGTGCTTTGGGGTGTGTGTGTGTGTGTGTGTGTGTGTGTGTGTGTGTGTGTGTAGTATATGTGTAGTATATATATATATATATTTTTTTTTTTTTTTCCTTTGCCAGTACTGGGGCTCGAACTCATAGTCTGGCATGCTAGCTTTTTCACTCAAGGCTGGCACTCTGCTACATAAACCACATTTCTACTTCTGGCTTTTTATTTGTTTCTTTTTCTTTTTGGTTAATTAGAGCCGGCCCTGGCTGGCTTTGAATCTTTAGACCTCAACTTCCAGAATAGGTAGGATTACAGGGGTGAGCCACTGTCACCTGGCTATAAATATATACATTTTTTTTGGATGGGATTAAATGAGATTCATTGGGCTTTTTAGTATTTGATTATGGGCTTTTCATCCAGCACTCTAGGCAGCCCTTAAGCTCCTGTCTCTTTTCCCCTGTCCCTGTCTTCTGAGATTCGCTTGCAGGCCTTGTTAATGGTTTGCCTTCCCCACTTTGATTTATTAGGTTAGCAGCCCAGTTCTTGGCTTCTCCCTCTCTCTTTATCTCCATAGATGTTACTGTTGGGTGTTTTCCTGTTTTATTACTGTGCTTTAATACCTGGCAGCTGGTAGCTCTCTTCTGCTTTATTTCTGATACATACCATATCACCTCCCTCTAGAGGGCTTCCTGCTTGCTCAGGGTCTCTGTCTCTGTCTCTGTCTCTCTGTCTCTGTCTCTCTGTCTCTGTCTCTGTCTCTCTCTCTCTCTCCCTCTCTCCCCCCCTCTCTCCCCCTCTCTCTCCCTCTCTTTCCCTCTCTCTCCCCCTTATGTCTTCTCCCCACCCCCCCTTACCTTGAGAGGTAAGAGTTCAGATTTATTGGTTCTGGCTTAGTGAAACAAGGCACAGAGAATTTTAAATGGCATGTTTTTTTAAGCTTCATGAATATGGAGGAGCAAAATGAGCGAAAGACAGTGGAAATGAAGAGGGGAAAGAGGAAAGCAATGAATGTGTCACTTCTGTCCTTTGGGGTTTCGCCAACCCAAGGTGGATTTGATTGAGCTTAGTGTGCCTCTGGGAAATGGGTAAGAAGGACTCCAAGCCCAGGAAGGTGGGTGGGCACCATGCCCAATGGACAGAAGAGGCAGGAGGGAGAACACAGGCTGGGAGGGAGCTGAGCCACATCAGGAGGTGTAGTTCAGACCTTCAGGTGCAAAGCCACTTAGAAAAGAGAGAGCAATATGGAGAGCCATCAGAACAGAGTTGGCCAAGGACATGCAGAAGTGGGAGCCAATCAATCTTCAGTATCAGTCCAAGAGCTGCACGGTCCAGGCTTGGAGAGCACAACTCAGAGGCAGATGCTTCCTGAGTGGTCCAGGTTGAAGGTATCTGATTACCATATTATCTAATTACTGTGTAGTTCTAGTTCAAGTGCAAACACTACTCAGCAGGCCTGGGCTTCTGCTTTTCCACCCAGCTCTGAGGAGATGCCCAGGCAGGTAGGTGAGAACCAAGCTTACTCTAGCCGTGTCTTTAATGTTCATATTTTGACGTTAACTGTTAAACTGTAGGAGACAAGATTGGAGGTGTTAGGTACAGGAGCAAAGGAACTGTTGGTAAGTGTGATGGCTGTGTCCCTCCAGATAATCTCAGGGTGGCAAGTGACACTACGTGGGAACCACAAAGTGGCCACTTCCTAGTTGTGTGACTTCAAATAAGTCATTAGCTTTTTTGTTGCACAAATGCCCACCTTCTAATGCCTGTGTATGCTCAGGAAGGAAACCAACTCTGTAAGTGCTGGGAATAGCACTTGGCACGTCTAAGTAGCTAGCAGCAAGGGTCTTTCTCTCCCCTGGGAGTGCCTTGGTGTCTCTGCGTCTCTACAGGTCCTCCAGCTCTGCAGATTTGTCCTTTGCAAGCTTGCTTTATGCCTGGATCCTTTATCACTGGCCACCACCAATGACCTCTGCTATCAGCACAGGGCACGGGATGGGTTGTCTTCTTTGAGGCCAGGAAGTTGGAGACAGGTTGTGATGAATGAACAAAGACTTAGTGGGAGAAAAAGAAAATTTGGAGCAGGGGGAAAAAATGTCACCGAGTAGTTGCTTGACTTAAAAATGGTGACCTGCTGTCGGGTTCAGCTGTGTGTTTTTGAGCTCAGGAAGCTGATGACGTACGAGGTGAAGTGCCTTGAGTGTCGGATGCATCTGGCAAATGTTAGCTTTTCAGAGAACGTTTGACTGAATCTGTTCCTGTCAAGGCAATGGTTTCTGTAGCAGTCCTCCCCAGTGTGTGTGTGTGGGGGGCGCATTCCCAGGTGGCATTTGTATAATTGGCAGCTGGTGGCAGGGAGGATGGGCATGTCTCTGGAGATCTAGTTAGTATCTCAGGTGGCTTTGCAGCTGTGACAAGTTCCATTCCTCTCAGCCCCTCTTGTCTGCAGCTGCTGCCTCCCCTCTCACCACTGTGCCATGGTTCACGTGCCTATGCCATCTCGGTGGGTCTCTAGACACCTGCTGGAGCTGGTGCAGGTTTCGGCTGGGCTGGATTGCAGCTTGTAGCAGCCTGAGAGCTCCACATGGGTTTGCCCCGTTGATGTTAGCTGTTGCGGGAGTGGGTGTGGAAGAGCCCTGAGGCACAGGGAGTGAAATGCTGGAATTCATGGATTCCAGCGATGTTCTGGTATAGTGCTGCCTTTCTAAAACCCAGGCCAGGGCTGCCACACTTCAGGACCTCCTTAGCCTAAGAGGGACTAGTAAGGACGGAGGTTGGTCTGTAGTTTTAAAACAATTGTTATCCCAAGCACAATGGCTCAGGCCTGGAATCCTAGCTACTGAGGAGGCAGACATCAAGAGCCAGCCAGGCGACATGTCATCTCAGGGATTAGCTGCGTATGGTATCTCATGCCTGTAATCATAGCTGTGCAGGAGGTGTTGGTAGGAGGATGGAAATCCCAGGAGGCCCTGGGCAAACACTCGAGGGCCTATCTGAAAAATGACTAACACAAAAACCAAGGGCTGGGGTGTATGACAGTAGTGGGAAAGCACTTGTCTAGGAATACAAGGCTCTGACTTCCAACTGCAGAGCCACCACACAAACAAAACAACAACCTAAACCTTGTAGGTGTTTGTCTTAGGCAGGGAAGTTTGGCCAAGCCCAACTCTAGACTGTTCTTTTTGGGTATGTGCTGGGCAAGTCTGTGATTGCGTCCTTCTCGGCCACCTCCACACCCTCGGTTTTCCAGGACCATGTCAATGACAAACCTGAGTTCAAACCCAGTCCTTGGAACTTGGGGCCCTTTTTTAGTATACAGACCCCTAGGAGAACCCCTGTCTCCCCACCTGTCTCAGCTTGGCAGGAGAACACTCTAGTCTAGATGCTGGTTCTACTCTCTCTGGGTGCGGTTTCGTATTTCCAGAGGAGGCTGGCCGTACTGAGAGTGCGTGTGGCCATGCTGGCTTGGGAAGGGCCGGTGTTGCTACTTGTTTCTAGGTGATAGTGGCCAGGTTGCTGCTAAGCACAGCTGCAACCTGGGCCTAAGAAAACCTGGTCTATAAGGATGCTTCTCAAACTGGGCTCTGCCATGTGCTTCTGCCACCATGCACTGCCTCACCAAAGCAACAGGCGCAACTGATTGTGGACTTGAACTGTATAACTGTGTGCCGGAGTCAATCTTCTTCCTTTGCTTGTTGGCTATGGGAACAGAAAGCCGACGTATACAGCAGCTCGCTTCGGTTTGGTGTTTCAGGGGCCCAGACTCATTCCTTTATCGTTAGCACAGGTTCCCAAGTTTGCCTTGAAGGTGGTCTCCTTATTGACCAGCCTGCCAGAAAGGGATAAGGACATTGGCCTTGCTGAGCTAGAAGAGACCCCTAAGACTTCTCCTTGTTTCTATTAGCTAGAACTTGGTCTTAGGGGACTGAGAAATGGAGTTGCCTGTCTGTTCATTTTCTGTCTAGGAAGATCTATGGTACAGTCTTTAAGCAAGAGAAAGAAAGCCTGGTTTTATACACTTTTATCTCACCTTCCACTGCCAAGCCAGTCTTGACCAAATCTGGTTTCTGTGTTACCCATTCTTAAGGTCCTGGTTTATAGGCGTATGACTCAGCAGAGGTCTTCAGACTAGAAAGGAGGGAGCATTGGATCACTCCGCTGTTTACAGTGCAGGCTGGAGCTACCTTTTAGGCCAAGCGTCTTGATGGATGGTGTAGCTGGCTGGCAGCTGCTGGAAACACAGGGTTTATCTTGCTTGGTTTCAAGCCTTAGTGATCAATGATGAGTAAATATGCTTTCAGGGGCAGAATTTAATCCACAGGGATTGGCCATTTTTGAATTCGGTGACGGCAGCAGAACTTCATTCCTGTCTTGTTTGTGCATGGCTTCCATAATGAATATGAGGAAGACAGTGGTAGAAGGAACATCTTGTTTGGTAGACAAAGCCTTCCTTTTGTTGGCCTGATGTGCTCCAATAGTTTTCTTTGAGAAGTTGCTTAGTGATTCTTGGAAATTTGTGTGAGGTTCTTGGATTTTCTTATTAAAAAAAAAATAGCAGCCTATTGTGTGATAGTATAGTATTTGGTAACTTATAATTTGGAGAATATACTCATGAGAGTCATTATTTTATAGCTTTGGAAAATTTGTATGTGTTTTCTAATAGGTAGGTTGGAGTGGGGCTTTAAACATGTACTTCTCAGTTTTAAAAAGAACTCTATAAACGGTTTGCTTGAAATGATTTTATATCAAAACATCATGGGAGGTGAACTTTCCAGACCCTGTGTGAGGTTTCACAGAGAAAAATAAGTTGGACATAATACCAGAGAAATTTGAGACAACCTTTAGTTGAATTGGTTTCCACTTATAGAATGTTTCTATCCTAATGTCCCTTCTCTCTTTAAGTACCATTTCTCCTGGCTCCCCTCACCTTTGTCAGAGTGAGGATTAAATTTACAGTTGCTAACAAGCACTCCAGTATTTGAGCTACACTCTTAGTCCTTTTGCTTTTAGTTTGTTTTTCATCGAGGGTCTTTTGTCTGGATGGCCTCAGAGGGCAATCCTCCAAATCATGGAGACCTCCTGAGGAACTAGCACTATAGACACATACACACACACACACACACACACACACACACACACACACACACACACCCCATTGTGTTAAATTTATCTCCACCTGTTTTGTTTAATGACAGAATCTTCTTCCTTCTCCTCTCCTTCCTTGCTCTTGCCTCCTTTCAGAACACAGAGGCTTCTCCAATAGGACAAAACTTGTTTGAAATTGAATGTGCAGATGCCAGTTTCTGCCTTCTTTCTTCTTGTCAAAGCGGGTTGTGCTTCGTGTTATCAGAGTGTGGCTTTCCTCTCCTTTATTTTAGTTTGAACCCTCATGATGTAACAGTAACAGGAATCGACTGCTGTCGGTAGTGGAGTTGGCACATACTTGTCCAATTTCATGGCTTCGTAGTTTGCTGAATGTTTTGCCAACTTATCTCAGTCATGAAACCATTTAAAAAAATAATGCTTTAGAACTGAGATGTTCTGCTTGGTAAGTTTTCTTGTCAATGGAAGGGAATGACCTTGGGCAGAGACTGTGACCATAAATGAATTATTTATTCTCACTGAGCCTCCATTTCTTTACCTAAGAGACTGCTTTACTTTCCTTATGGGGGCTATTGGGAGAAGCTCAAGTTTCTCAATTGTACTTAATATGTGTCGTACTCGGTGAATGGCAATGACTATTAATTACTACCAGACAAAAATCACTGTTGATGAGAGATTAAATAAAGTTAAGATGGCAATAAAATGAACTAGGATATCAGATTTTTCTTGTATGATTTTCAGTGTGTAGTCACCTACGTGATCCTTTGTTGAGAAAAATCTATCTTACCTGGTACTCGTAGTACTATTCAGGGTTCCTGTTGTTTTCCACAATATTAATTAGTGACCACTTACGGGTCTCAAGCATTGTTAGGTTAAAAGGATAGGACAAGAGGAATCAGGCTGTTCTCTCCCCAAGCTCTTGTTGTTAGCGATGACCCCATATCCCAGTTCACTCTGGATGATTCTTGTTTACTGCTGTTACCCTGGCATAATTATGAAAGGAGCCCCACTTTGTTTTCAGAAGTGTCCTTGTTTGGAAAACTAATTCTGTGTCACCAACAGAGGCTGTTATAGGGAGTTTCTTTAGCAAAGGACTATTGAGTTTTCTAAGCAGGGAGGACCTAGTAAAAACCATTCCTCACACAGTGGAATCTAGACTAACTAGTTAGAGGCAAAGCCAAAGAGGGAGGAAAAAAAAACAGAGGCAGAGGAGAAGTTTTTAGAGTGAGAATGGGTATAACAATACCAGCATGATGGCCGGAGCCCAAGTAGAGTGCCATCTTGAATTTTGAATTCCAGAGCATGAAGCACCAGCCTCAAGTGCCAGGCTTTTTTCTGTTTAGGGTTTCCCTAGTCAGCACATCTCAGATGTTTTCTTTGAGACCTTTAATCTTATGGTTTAATGTTTGCCTTAAAAATTGCTCAGTGAAAGGATGTTGGGATTAGGGAGGAAGAGGGGGTGCCTACTGCTTATATTTTGGATTCTGTGCTAGCTCATTGGTTTTTACGGCCATTTCCTTTCTAATTCTAGGTATATAGGCCTTGGAGGTGAAGGTTATAATGATTTCCCATTTCTGTCAATGCTTAAAACTTGGCTGATTCCTGTGGGGACTGGACTAAGGTAGTTCATTCTTTGTTGCCTCTGTCTTTGTGATTTTACGATTAGTTTGCTTTTCTGTGCCACATCTCCCATACTTTGAGAGGATATGGTGGCAGTAGATTTGGGGGGAATTATAAGGTGAGATTTTACGTTCAGAGATTATTGCTAGATTAGTAATAAAGAGGAACCCAGTTCACTTTTAGGATATTTGGATATGACTTTTTCCCCCCTCCCTAAGTGTTTGCATTGGCTTTGTGTGCCTTAATTACCATTCAAGGAATGTTTGGGAAATTCAGATGGAAAAAGAGTCAGTTCTGGCTTGGGTATTAAAATATAACCTGTTTGTTTATTATGAAGCCTTCCCCTTTAGGGTTCCCATTTGCAACTGGGAGCAGTGCAGCCAATTTTCTGTGTCATTAAGTTCTTTTTCTTTGAGACCGAAGGGCAGGAGAGTGCTGCAATCCACATATTCGTTCCAGGCAAGTCAAGGAGGCTCTGCTCTGTGAGATGGATAGTATGTGGTTACCCTCTTGTTGTTCTAATATTTGTGTCTCCTCGAAAACTCTGCTGATAACTGATCTTGACTTGCCAGAATCTTCCTCGCTGGTTTCATGTCCAGATGGATCCATCAAGGTCTCTTCATCCATTATAGACAAGGCTCAGTGACGGAACTTTGTTAAATGCAGAAAGATGAAGCCTTGGTAAAAAAAAAGATATCATACAGAACAACTTGGGCTTCAGTTTCCTAAGAGATAAGCTGAGGAAATGAAAGGGATGAAGAACTAACTTCTCAGGTTTGTTTGAAGGATGAATGATCTGATGATCTGTAAAGGACTCCAAGCCATCCTTTATTAAATTGATTTATCAAATAACTCATCGAAACTCATGAAGACAGAAAAGATGTGATCTAAGGACCAAGTCTAGCCCATGTCCTATTTTTGTATGACTTATACGCTAAGAATCATGTGGTCCCCCCCCCCCAACTATCTTAAAATAGTTAGACTAAAAAAAAAATCAAAGGAAGAATACTATTTCCTGACACACACAAAATCCTATGAAATTCAAATGTCAGTTGTCCTTAAATAGTTTTACTGGAACCTTACCCAGGGTCATTGGTTTGCATGCTTTCTGGGCCACTTTGGCACAATCATGGTGGCACTAGATGGTTATTCCAGAGACAGAATCGCCTGAAAAGCTGAAAATATTTATGTGCCCTTGTGCTGGAAGAGATGTGTCCACTCTTGTTTTAGAATAGTAGTTGACTGTAGCAAGATGAACCAGATTACACACCAAGATCTTGGCCTCTTATGAGGCTGAAGTTTGGGAAAGGCAAAAGGGTTCAAATTCCTGTGGATGATATCTAAGTCCGTTCATCCATCTGTCCATCAATCTGTCCATCCATCCATCCATCTATTCATATTTCCTCAAATATTTCTAAAGTTCCTCTTGTGTCCCAGATAAAGTTTCAGGTGATGAGAAAAGGCAGTGCAGAAAATCTTTGTCCTCCTGGAGCTTCCAGTCCAATGGTAGGTATATAGTCCCACAGATAAAAATACTTGGGGTGCTGTTGAGAATGAGGACTAAGGAAAGCATGGGCAGGGTCAGGAGAGGCCTTGGGACAAAGATGATGCATGATGGGGTGGTATTGAGAGCAGGGGGCACATTGCTTAAGCATAGGACAAAGCAGATTGCTAAATGTACTGCTGGCAACAAGGTAGACTGAGAGTTTTGTATGGCTTTTAGGTTTGCTCAGACACCTGAGCTGTGGTGGTGTGATCGACAGTTATGGTAGAAAAGATGGTATCCTCTTCAGGCCCACTGGTACACCAGTGGGGAAAACAAGAATGTGGTGAAGAAGTGAGAATCTGAGGCAGTGAGCAGTACAGTTTTACCTTGATTCGGGAGCGTAGTGGATCGTTATTCCTGGTACAGGGCTGTATGGGTGCTATGGGCTACTGAGTTGCTTGGAAATATTTCTGTTCTTTAGCCACTAGATACCAGTAGAAGCTCTCCAGTGGGGACTGTAAAGTCTGTCTCCAAACAGTGTCCCCTGGAGGCAGAGTTGCTGCCATGGAGAGCCTCTGCTCTCAGATGAGGCTGCTTCCTGGCTCTGGGACTTTGGGGGAAGTAACCTAATATCGCTGGGTCACAGCTTTCTCACCTGGAGAGCAAAGGTGATGCTGTACCTTGTAGTCTTATGAGGTTCATGAGGATTAAGGGCGCTACACAGCAGTACTGCACTGCTACTTGGGGGGAAGACCTTGGCAAATGGGTGCTGAAGGAGAGATTGGGTTTCCTTTTACTCTCAGTCATGTGAGCACAGTTCCTGTTTGGGAAGTCTGTCTGTCTGTTTGTCTGTCTGTCTATCTACCTATTTATTTTTGTGTGTCAGTTCAGGGCTTGAACTTAGGACCTGGGCATTGTCCCTAAGCTTCTTTTGCTCAAGGCTAGTACTCTTCACTTAAACCACAGCACCATGTCTGGCTTTTTACTTGAGATAAGAGACTCACAGACTTTCCCAACTGGTCTGGTCTTCCTAATGGAAGTCCTTAGATCTCAGCCCCCAAATAGCTAGGATGACAGACATGAGCCACCAGCGCCTGGCTGATGAGTGTGTTTATATGACTGTTCACAAACAAGCTCATAAAATGTTCGGCTTTGCAGCTGTTTTCTCCTAATGGCTGTCATGTCCCAAATGTGGTGGCCATTTGGTAATCCCCAGATGGACCAGTGAAGTAGTGAAGTAGACACCAGTTCTTCACTTTTGGGGTGATCAGACATGAAGGTTCTGGGAGCTTCAGAACTGTCTCCCGAGGACCCTGCATCACAAGGTGTGATTTTTCTGAATCCCAGGAGGATATCAGTAGTTTAAAAAGATAATTTTCTTTTCCTGTTAACACTCATCCACTTCCAGTAGCTGAGTCCTCCAAAGGCCATATGCTCTACTGAGCAGAGCAGGGACACACTGGGGTAGAGGAGGACAGCAGCTAGAGGGAAGCGGCAAGAGCTAGCCAGCATGGATGTGTCATCTCCCAGTCTGCTCAGAGCGTCTGGAAGGGGCCCCTGGGAGCTTGGACACAAGTGCCTTTGTGACCGTGCTGGGGTGAAGGGGGAGAGAGGGAAGGAGAGATGCCTGCCACCAGATTCCTGTCCTCCGAGGTCCATACCAGCTCATTCTTCTAGAGTTCTGCATGGTTAGGTAGCCATGGCTGGTACTTACTGAGAACTTACGTTCCAGGACTTTACGTGGAGTCTGTCTCAGTTCTCTCCATTTCACTGGTACTACCTCTTAAAGACAAAGACATAGTTGGGCACTGGTGGCTCACACCTATAATCTTAGCTACTCAGGAGGCTGAGCTCTAAGGATTGCCATTTAAGCCAATCTATGCATGAGATTCTTATATCCAATTACTAGCCCCCCCCCCCCAAAAAAGACATGAGTGACATGGCTTAAGTGGTAGAGAGTCAGTCTTGAGTGAAAAAGCTCAGAGACAGGGCTCAGGTCCTAAGTATAAGCCCCAGGACACACACACACACACACACACGCACGCACGCACGCACGCATGCACAGCCCCCCAGAGGCTCCGAACTTTCCCAGGCTCAGCTCTAAGATGTTTTGAGGGGGGCTGAAATTTGACCCTTCATCCTATTCTTTGGCAAAACCTTGGATGGCATAGAAGAGGAGGCAGAGGATTCTCTGCTCTGCTCCCACCTGGGGTTTCCTGGCTGCCCCCTCAAGGCCTTCCCAGGGATGTGGGGTGAGTGGTGGGAGGCCAGATGGATGCCATGAGCAGTGGGGATTGGCCTCCGTTGTGGGATAGATTTCCCATAACCTTATGGCCAGCAGCGTCCTTTCCTTCTGTCGTTTGTGGATTTAACAGTTGGAGAGTCAGGGCGAGGCCCTCCAGAGCACAGCCTGCCATCAGAGCAGAGTTCACGCTTAGCAGTGCGTGGAGTCCCCTGGGAACGGGTGAAACTGCAGACTGTATGACCTGGGGTCACATCCGCGTCACTCACTAACGGCAGGCTGGCAGGCAGGTAGCTGCTGTCACCCCTCATCCTACTTCAGAAGTTCCAAGTTCCTACCAAAGGAAAATGGCTTCTGAAGAGACTCGGAAGAATTTGTAGTGTCAGTGCGACAAGAGATATGTCGCTTAAGTTGACAACTGGTGAACTGGATGAAATGAAGCCTTGGAATTTGGTCCCTTCTCCTGGGGCAGTGGCTGGTGGTTTTCAGGCCCAAGGAGGGCTATTATGCTTAGCTCTGGGGCATCGAATGCCTATGCATTGCATCCTGGGAAAGTTAGCAGGCTCCTTAGGCGACATCCAGGCTTTGCTTGCTCCTCTGTGTGGAGAGGAAAATGGAGACAATGGAGACTAGATAGTAAGTCTTTTGCATGTCCTTTCTCAGGACTCCTCAAGTGATGAGATGAGACTGCCAGGACCAGAGATGGAGGGCAACTTGCAGTAGTGACTCTATCCCGACAGGTCCGTCTACCCGCACAGTCTAGGCCATGGAGGCAGGCTCCTTTTGCTGGGGGTGTGGGAAGCTTAAAATATTTCTTAAATTGTTATTATAAAGTGACCTACAGATGGATCACAGTTACCTAAGCCAGGTAGAGTGCATTTCTTTTTTGACAGTGTCATCCCTTCCCTTTATCACTGCTAGTTTTTCCCTCTTACCCCCACCTACAAGTTGTATAGTTCATTTTCCACATAGTGTATAGTGAGTTCTACTGTCACATTTCTTCACCCTTTGTCCCTCAATTTCTGTGTCTCTCCATACCTTCTCAAAGACAGATACACGAGCAAACAAGGCAAAAAGAGGCCTCAAAGATTCTGTGATCCAATACTAATTTGCCTTCGACAAAAGGAGTAATTTACTGTGTAATTCTGAGGTTTACCGTGTTTCTACTAAGTCCTTTCATCATAGGAAAGATGGTGTTATGCATTTTAATAGAAATGATTGCTTTCTCAAAACCTTTTTTTTTTAATTTTTAAACTCTTCTGCTAAAGTTACAGTGTGAGCTGGATGGTCAGGTAGAAAGGGGCAGTGCAAGTTGTGCCTAGGATTTTCTGGGAAAGAATCCCTTAAATAGAGGTGGGGAACAGTGTGTTTTGTAAACCAAGGAGCTGATTGTCTGGTTGGAGCTTTTCACCTTTACCAATTGTTCTCCTTCCCTCCTTCCCTCCTTCCCTCCTTCCCTCCTTCCCTCCTTCCCTTTCTTCCTTCCTTCTTCCGCCCTCCCCCACCCATATTCATACTGGAGATGGAACTCAAGGCTTCACTTGTCTTTATTTTTGTTGTTGTTGCCAGTCCTGGGACTTGAACTCAGGGCCTGGGCACTGTTCTTGGTCACTTTTTTGTAAGACTAATGCTCTGCCACCTGAGCCATGGCGCCACTTCTGGCTTTTTCTGTGTATATGATAGCAAGGCATCGAATCCAAGGCTTCGTGCATGCTAGGTGAGCACTCTACCACTAGGCCACACTCCCAGGCCCCCCCTCTCTTTTTTCTTTTTTTTCAAGGCTGAATCCTGTCTCTACTTCCAGCTTTTTGCTAGTTCTTGGAATTAAGAGTCTCATGGACTTTTCTGCCCACGTTAGCTTCCAAGCCATGAACTTCAGATCTCAGCCTGTAGAGCATCTAGGATCGCTACCATGAGCTCCCAGTGTCTGGTTCACAGATTGTTCTTGGTTCAGATGTTTGTGCTGTGTGTGTGTGTGTGTGTGTGTGTGTGTGTGTGTGTGTGTGTGTGTGTGTGATGTTCAGTCACATCACGCATTATTAGATGTCTTCAAAGGGTTGCCAGGAAGTCCCCTTACCAGCAGGGCTCAAATGACTATTTCTCCTTCCATCACAGTCATTTTGTAAGGAAGCACCTTTCAGACCTTTATCTATGGGAGACTTCCTTTAAAATTAGAGGCAAGTTCAGAGGACCTGGCTTTGGCCTTGGAGACTGGGGGGTGGGGTTGGGAGGAAGGGTTGGTTCGAGGTGCTGGATAAGGACCATCCATAGGAAGTGAGTGGATGTCTTCTTCCTCTTAGGGCCACCGTGCTTGTCCCATTCCACCCCCCTTTAGTACCCATCTCCCTGCCTCCCAGGTGACCCCGTGGAGCCTGTGAGGATGGCCCTGGATTGATGGCTAATCACTGGTTCTGAGACTGGATCTCTTGCCCACATTTTGCATGATAGCTTTTCGGATTAGTTGGGTGCAGATTGATACGTTCACTCGTCTTGGGCTGCAGTGTGGAAACGTGGGTTTCCTGACAGCTGTTTTGAGAGCTGCCTGGGCACAGCCTGCATAATGTTCCTGCAGGTGTGGGGTTTATTCTTGAGGAGTGACAGTTGGCTTTTCCATGGCAACAAGTGTGTGTGTGTGTATGTGTGTATGTGTGTATGTGTGTGCGTGCACCGTGTGTATCTGATCTAAGAAGCCCAGCTGTGGATGGGACTGGGGTTCATCTGGGGGCAGAATCTAGAATCATTGTACTGTTCTGCTGTAGCTGCAGGGATCAGAGCTGTCATCTGAGTCCACACAGCCAGGCTACAGGCAGGCAGCAAGGGATGAGAGATCAGTAAAAGATTTATTGTGGAGGGCTGGGAGTTTGGCCTAGTGGTTAAAGTGCTTGCCTAGCATGCACAAAGACCCGGGTTCGATTCCTTGGTGCCACATATATACAAAAAGCTGGAAGTGGTGCTGAGGCTCAAGTGGGAGAGCCCTAGCCTTGAGAAAGTCCAAGGACAGTGCTCAGGCCCTGAGCTCAAGCCCATGACTGGCAAAAAAAAAAAAAAGATTTAATGTGGATCAGATGGAATGCTTTGAGAATCACTGGCTTGCTTCGTGAACTACAAAGATGCATATGCGGGCATTCAGTGAAGGCATTGCTGTCTTTTGATTAGCAATGAATTAGCGCACAGGGATAGAAGGTTGTTATATAGTAAGAAGGGCTAGCTAGTACATGGGCAGTATTACAGTTCAAGGCTGCTACCTAGCCAGCTGGCCAACTAATATCCCTCCCTTCCTCCCTCCCCTGGAGTTTACTGTAGGACAGTTGATTCTGTTGCTTGGAATTCTGAAGAGGCTCTCTGAATGGGAGTCTTAGGATGTACTAATTTCATCCAGCGATAGGATCTTTGTTTCTAGAGCCTGACCTGCAGCAGGCAGGATAAGCCCGTGCATTGTGCTGATGCAGCTTAACCGCTCCACAGTTAGAACTCAATCTGTCCTGGTGTCTGCACTAGAGGTGGGTGGTGGGGGGGGGGGCTTTGAATTCTCTCAGGAGCCCTTTGCAGTTGCTTTCATTCCTATCTGCTCAGGAAGTCAGACAGTCTGTGACCAGTGGTGCATGGATCTGCCTCGGAAGGCTTGTGGTCCTTTTGTTTTGAACTCAACTGCCTGATGCCTTTGGAATACATCAGGCAAAGGGGGAAGAACAGAAGAGGTTTAATCTTACAGATGGACTTTTAATTTTTTGTCTGTCAAAGGAATCTCAGCATCATTTAACTGGACGTAATGTCATTTTTTTTTCTTCTGGGCTTGGTTGCATTTGCTTTTTATCAAGTGATAATAATAATGATTGGATAATGTTGATCTCAGTGACTCTGGCTTCCATACAGCTGCTGAATACACATTTATCCAGCAGGGACTGAGTGAATGACCTAGACATTTATATAGAGGAAGATTCAGAGCTTTAGCATCAAGTTTGTATCCAACCTGGCTGGATCTTTCAAGTCTTCCTTTCCTTTGAGTTTCTGTCTGCCGGTTCCTTTTCCTGTAGAAGGACTTTTTTGTTACCTTCCTGTATTTCTGAAAGACACATGTCCACAGCAGGTGAGCTGGGGTCAACTAGGCTTCCAAGGAAGCAGATTAGGCTTTCTCCTTTCTATTAGTTCCCAGTGGGCAGCATTTTGGGGACTTTGACCAGCAGCCTGGCTTCTGGCTTGGGTCTGGATTTCAGATTGCCTGGATTTCAGGTAGGGGAATACAGATGGACCATAGTCCAAGGTCACACTGAGTTGGTAGGTCAGGTATTGGCTCTTATTTAATTCTAGGAATATGACTTTGGTATCTGTCCCAAGGCATCCTGGGTAGAAATGCTGTCCTGCTCAGAGACAGGGTTACAGTACTGTATGCAATACCATGTTTTTCTTAATTCTTTGGGATTGAAGGAAAAAGTATGTGAGGCAGCATTCCCTCCTATTATAGTTTTCCTTCCAGTGTGTGTGTTCTGCCTCTGTCTCCTTTCCTGACTGCCTAATACCATGTCCAGGCTGTGCAGGCTCAGCTGCAGGCTAATAAACTTGTTTGGCTTCCTTCCTGCTCTGGCGGTGAGATTCAGCCTATGCCGAGAAAAGGCGACTCTCCGGGAGCTTACAACACTGGGATGTCTGTTTGAACTAGCATTTCTTTCCTAATTATATGAATTAATAATGCAAAATTACATCAAGACATTTTTTTTGTCTCAGTGCCAGCTGCTCAAGTACATTTATCTCAGTGCTCTAGTGTCTACTCTGGCTCTTAGCCTCTGGAGGGGAATTTTCTGGGCAGTGTAACTCACTGGGCCCCATTTTCTTTATCTGTACGTAGGTGTATGTATGGTACTCTTGAAGATATTATAAGGGTGCATGAGATTATATGGGGGCCAAATGTGGAATCATGGCTTCCCTCCCATTTTTGTTCCAATAGTGGGCACTTGAACTCTGGGCCTGGGCACTTTCCTTTAATTTTCTTTTTGCCCAATGTTGGTGCTCTACCACAGAATCATACCTCCACCTCAGTCTCACAGACTTTTCTGCCTGGGCAGGCTTTGAACCACGATCTTCAGATCTCAGTCTCCTGAGTAGCTAGGATTACAGGCGTGAGTCACCAGTACCAGGTGGAGCACCTTTTTTTTTTTTTTGGTCCATCATGGGGACCAAATAAGGAAAAATAAGGTATGGAGGATTAAAATATTTGACCTTTTTTTTTTTTAAGGCTTGATGTGGGCTGTTTCATAGTTATTTCTATTTGTCAGGATGAGGTAGGATTGTAGAAGGAGCACATAATTCTTGACTTATTGTTAGAAATGGCAAATTTGCTCATTCAAGAGATGCTCTTCATAGTACTGAATTAGAAAAGGCATGGGTAAATAATTAGGGTAGTGTGCTGAGTGCAGAAGTTATAATAATCCCAAGAAAGAAGGTTGCAGGGGGCAAGCCTCTTGGGTCCTCTCCTTGTTGCAAGAGTTTCCTTTTGCTTTCCTTTCTTTTCTAAATACACTTCAATTCTTTGCTTTTGCCCTTAGATATCTGTAAATTTCATTCTTTAAATTCCAATAAACAAAAGATTCCCGACTATACCTGGCCTGGAGTGTTTTAGTAGTTCTAGCCAGGTACTGGTTATCTCTGTGCAGGCTGCCTCTGGGTCATTCCAGGTGCAGATTTGTCTCTGGAGTGGCTTTGAGGTCAGCTTGTGGAGTTTGCTTAAAGTTTCCCATGTACTTTCTTGTCTCTGTTCTCTTCCTTCTGTGGCTTGGCTCCAGGCTTAGAGAACTCTTATCATTTCCTGGAAGGGCCACTGTGCTTTGGAGTCTAAAGAGCCAGTTTCATTTTTGGTTATAACCTTTAAAGGGCTGAAAATGGTGTGAAAATGAGCTCTGTTTCAGGTACAAGCTGGCACTTGATGTGAAGCCCAAGATCTAGATACCAGAGTAGAAGATGAAAACTCCACCCCTGGGAAAGCCAATCCGGAAATGCGCCACTTCCACTTCCTGTTCCTATGACCTTCAAGTCATTGAACATCATAGCTTGGTTGCCTTTTTTGCTCAGTGGGGTATTCACATTATTTCCTCACTTGTTTCACATGAAATATTCTTTGATGTGAAAATGCTTTAAAAGAGCACAGAGCATGCCCCCCCTTCCTGTGAGTGGAACATTCTGTGGCCTGTTAGAACACTGGCATACACTCAGCCATCTTGCTGTTTGTTTTCCTATCATCTGGATTAACTTGATGTATTTATGTATCCTTCCTTCCTTCCTTCCTTCCTTCCTTCCTTCCTTCCTTCCTTCCTTCCTTCTCTCTCTTCCTTCCTTCCTTCCTTCCTTCCTTCCTTCCTTCCTTCCTTCCTTCCTGCCTTCCTTCCTTCCTTCCTACCTTCCTTCCTACCTTCCTTCCTTCCTTCTCTCTCTCCCTCCCTCCTTCCCTCCCTCTTTCCCTCTGTTTCTTTCTTTTTCTTTCATGCAGTCCTGGGGCTTGAACTCAGGGCCTGTGCTCTGTCCCTGAGCTTCCTCTCAAGGCTAGTGCTCTACTACTTAAACCACAGCTCGCTCCAATTCTAGCTTTATTTGGTAGTTTATTGGAGATAAGAGTCTCAGAGACTTTCCTGAGTAGGCTGGTTTTGAACCAAGATCCTCAGATCTGAACCTCCTGAGTAGCTAGGATTGAAGATGTGAGCCCAACTGCATTTATTAAATTAAATTAAATTATTTATTTGTCCTCCGGGAACCCTTCCCAACCTAAGTACTTTAAAGAAGATACTTCTGCTGGGTGCAGTGGCTCATGCCTGTAATCCTAGCTACTCATGAGGCTGAGATGTGAGGATTAAGGTTCAAAGCCAGCCCAGACATGAAAGACCCTGAGACTCTTATCTCCAATTAACCACTAGAAAACTGGACGTGGTGCTGTGGGTCCAGGGGTAGCCTTGAGCTGAAGAGCTCAGGGACAGAACCCAGGCCCAGACTCCAAGCCCCACAACCGACAAAAAAAAAAAAAAAAAAAAAAAAAAAGGTGACGTTTGGAATCCCCTGATTTTCCCCCCCTCCCTCTACCTGCACCAGCCATGTTTAGAAATTCATTTCTGGTCCAGGGAGAAGGAAGTAGATACTTGAATGACTACTTCCCCTAGCTGCCCCCTCCCCCCTAGCTGCAATGTTCTCTAAAACCAAAGATTTCCCTTTTCTTTTTTTTTTTTTTCCTCCCCAATCAAAGTAATATGGTATTGCAGCAGGACCATTCTGAAGTGGTTACTACCCAAAGTGCTCTGCCATGACAGTGCTTGCTATGACAGTGCCTTGGGAATGAGGATAACACATGGAGAAGATTAGAAAGAGGATTTGGTACCCGTATACAGACTTGCTTCCAGAGAGTCATTTGCATTCAACCTGTACTTGTCACACTAGCAGTTTCTGTGTATTTTGGCATCCATCTGCCAGTCCGGGGAAAGTCTCAGTTTAGGAGCAACCCACATGTGACCCAGACGCAGGATCTGCTTCTAGTTCCTGCTGTTAACTGAATCTCAATAGCATTTGCAATATACATCTGGATAGACAGCAGAACGAGAGAGGTCGCGAGTTTGGCCTAGTGGTAAAGTGTTTGCCTAGCATGCACAAGGACCCAGGTTCGATTCCTTGGGTACCACATACATAGACAAAGCCAGAAGGGGTACTATGGCTCAAGTGGTAGAGCTCCAGCCTTGAGAATGTCCAAGGACAGTGCTCAGGCCCTGATTTCAAGGCCCAGAACTGGAAAAACAAAAAAGAAAGCAAAATGAGAGATAGGAATGTACAGAGAAGGAGTTCCTTTGAATCTCCATATTTGACCATTGGTATAAACAACCTTTCATCCATCCATCCATCCATTCATCCCATCCGTTTATCCATCCATCTTGGCAAATGGCTATTAAGACCTACTATGAGCCAGGCATGGTGGCTCACACCTGTAATCCTAGCTACTGGGGAGGCTGAGATCTGAGGATCAAGGTTCAAAGCCAGCTCGGGCACAAAAAGGACCTGAGACTCTTATCTCCAATTAACCTCTAGAAAATGGGAAGTGGGGCTTGGCTCAAGGGTAGGGTGGTAGCCTTGAGCTGAAGAGTTCAAGGATAGTGCCCAGGCCAAGTTCAAGCCCCATGACAACCCCCACACAAAAGACCTACTATGTGCTATGTCTCTGCTTGGCTCTGGGGATTAAAAAAAAGTAAAATAAGACAACATCTCTGGTTTTGAGGAGCCAACAGTCTGGGTGCAGGATGTTTTCCTAAATTTGAAATTCTTACTCTCCATGAGCTTATTTTTATTTTGGGTTGGTTCTCATCTCTTGAATTTGGGAAAACAAGACATGTAACCATTGTGACATTTCACTTGTTTTTATAAACCCACGTCTGGAGTTGGATTTCATGTTTTGCATAACTCTGAGCAATGCTTCTTGTATTACTAAGCAGAAAAAAGAGGGAAGAAATGACAAGCCAGAAAATAGAATCAAATTGCGTTGCTGTAAAAACACATTAGAGAAGCCATTAAAATATTTTTATTTATTACTTTTGATTTTTTGAGATGGAGTCTTCTGAAGTAGTCCAGGCTGACTTCCAGCTCACTGTATAGAGCAGGTTGCCCTCAAGTTCCTGATCATCTTGCTTAGGCCTGGTGAGTGCTGGGATTTGTTATGGTACTGGTGATAATGAACATACTGTTTTCTTTTGACTGAGGGGCTGGTGGGGTTGAACATGAGTATACTTTGGGGGTCAGGAAAGAAAGAGCATCAAGCAATGACCAATTTTCGGTTGATAGGACTTATGTGAGATTCCATTAGTTGCTGTCTCAGGGAAAATCCACTTCTGAAATTAATTTTAAGAAACCAAAAAGACAGTAATTATATGTGATGCTCTTTTATTTTCTTTATTTTTTAATAAAAGCTGAACTGGGCCCTGGTGGCTCATGCCTGTAATCCTACCTACTCAGAAGGCTAAGAGCTAAGGATGGAGGTTCAAAGCCAGCCCACACAGGAAAGCTGTAAGATTCTTATCTCCAGTTTACCAGCTAAAAGCTAAAAGTGGAGTATGGCTCAAGTGGTAGAGCACTAGCTTTGAGCAAATAAAAGCTCAGGGACAGTACCCAGGCCATGAGTTCAAGAACCTAGGATGGTATCAGAAAAATAAAATAAAATAGCTGACCAGTGAGTTGGATTTTTTTTTCTTATTATTTTTTGCCAGCCTGGGCTTAAGCTCAGGGCCTGAGCACTGTCCTTGGATTTTTAAGGTTCGAACTCTATCACTTGAGCCTCAGCACCACTTCTAGCTTTTTCTAAGTATGGTACCAAGGAATCGAACCCGGGTCTTCGTGCATGCTAGGCAAGCACTCTACCACTAGGCTAAACTCCCGGCCCCGTGAGTTGGATTTTTATATAGCACTTGAGACAAAGACTTCTGTGTGGTGGGAATTATTTTCATACATGTATCGTTTTTCTTCAAAGAGAAAAGCAGAAAGAATTTCTTGTGATTCTCCCATTTTCTCATGGAGGTTAGTTCTAGATGTTGTTTATAGAGGCCTTGATCCTTTTTAAACTTAGGCCACCCCATTGTCCTCCCTGGTAATGAATGGAAGACCATATGGGGACTCAGGGACACTTAATTTATGGACCTGACTTTTTTCCCCCCCAAATTCAGTCTTCTGCTTCCTGGGATAGTAGAATGAGTGATGGTTTCCTGTCATTTTGTCCTGCTGGGATGGCTTTTGAAGTCTGCTTGAGGCTTGCCCCTGTGAGGTGTTAATGGGCTCTCTGCTGGGGCTTTATTTGTGAGGGGTACTTGTTACAAGGCTTGGTGGGCCCAAAGGGGTGGGTACCAAAGCCTTGCTCTTTCACCCTGAAGGGTTGACTCTCAGGCTTTCAATTCTCTGTCTGGCTCTGTTTGGATTCTGCCTCTCCTAGTGGCAGTCTGTTCTGGGTATTGCTAAGTGGGCCACCAGGCCAGGCCAGACTAGAGAAAATTCTAGAAAGATAGTTCTGAGAAGCCATACAGACTAGGAAGACTCTTCAAAGTAAGGCACAACATGGCTTTTTAGTGATAACCAGAGCTCTGTTTTAAGCAAGTCGGCTGTATTAACCTAACTCTTGCTAAATTTGTCCCATTGCTCTTTTCTACCTGGGTTAGTAAAGCCAGTTTGGCCCACAGGTTTCTAGAGTCAGAATCACCAAAAACTCTTTTGGAAAGAGAAATCGGTTGTGTCATATTCCTCTGGGTCCCTTTTTCTAGTGTCATAAGCTGAATTGTATACTTTCACATTTCTATGCACCCTGACCTGGGTATTTGACTGATTTTGGATGCAGAGCTTTGAAGAGTTGATTCCTTTATGATGAGGTTATTAGCATGGCCCTATTCCAATATGAATGATGCTTTTGTAAAAAGGCTGTGGGGGCATAGCAAGAAGATGGCATTTTCCACTCGAGAGAGACCTCACGAGAAACCAACCCTTCTCACATCTCACTGTTATGTTCTGGCTTTCACAAGTTGGAGAAGATAACTTCCTATTGCTTAAGTTGCCCAGTCTTGTGTGTTTGCCTGGCAGATTAAATGCCCTGGATGGATGGGATTCATTCCCAGCTCTGCATCCTTTGCCTCAGCTGCTGCCTATTCCTGACTTTGACCAGAGATCCTTTTGGCTGTCTTTGAATCTGAATTCAGACTACCTGCTCTGGGACCATCCTTCCTTCCTCCCCTGCCCATACATATGAATCTTCTTTTGGGCACTTTTGAGAACTTGAGGGAAGAGATTGTGTTTTACTTTGCTGCCTGCACCTGGCTTTGAGTCTGAGACTGAATCCCCGTTCAGTTAAAATTTGACATTTACCAGGCTCTGGTGGCTCACCCGTATAATCCTAGTTATGGAGGACGTTGAGATCTCAGGATTGCAATTCAAAGCCAGCCTGGGCAGGAAAGGCCATGAGACTCTTATCTTCAATTAACCACTAGCAAACCTGAGGTGGCACTGTAGCTCAAAAGGGTAGAGAGCTAGCCTTGAGCAAAAAGTTCAGAGACAGCACCAAGACCCTGAGTTCAAGCCCCGCATCCAACAAAACAAACAAACAAACAAACAAAACTCCCCCAAACCTTGGTATTTGTTGTTCTGTCCTTAGGAAGCCCTGCCCCCACCTTTACAGGGAGTTGATAGTTCATATTTTTGTTTTGGTTGTTTTACTTCGCTTGGACACAGGATCTCGCTATGTAGGCTAGGCTGGCCTTGAACTCTTGATCTTCCCACCTCTGCCTCCTGGGTGCTAGGATCACAGGCATGCACCACCATACTCTTCCTTGTCTTTTCTGCTCATATTCTTGAGCATTTCAATAGAGGGTGTCTTAGATCTCTGTGGAGCTTGAAAAGGATTCTGGGAGCTCTGCTTAGGGCCTCTAGGCTTCTGACTCATCTTTGGGATTACCAAAGGTAGGATGGATTTGAAACTTTGACTTGGGAAGGCAGTGGACCAAGGTTCCTTTCAGTTTGGAAGCATTCAAAGCCTGGAAAGGGATTTGGCCTGGAGACCTCAATTACAGTGTGTGGGACTGTTGTCCAGGAAACAATGGCACAATGAAATGTCACCTGGAGTTTTGGGACTTGTTAAGGGATGGTGGGAACCTTTGCTTGGTGTAAATTCCCTCAAACACAATTTAGTGGTGTTGCCACGGCCTTCAGGTTTCCAGTCAGCTAGTGCTACCATCATCATTTGTCCCCTTTCTTCTTTTTAAAATAAGGTGCCAGAAAGTGACATTTTCTCTCTGGAAGAACTGCTAGATCATTATGGTCTGCCCTTTCTTTTGTTATCACCGCGCTTGTCTTTAAAGATTGAAGACCTGCCAAGGAAATTGGGAAATCTCCCAAAGAAGCACCAAAGTCATTGTTGCGCTTTTCTCTTCCTCCTGCCTCTTCTGCGGATCTGTGGGGTCTCCTTGCATCCTAGCTCAGGAACACCTCCCCTTCTTCCTTTCCTTTGCTTACTGCCGTAGTTTAGACTCACAGGATCTCTGTTGCAATAGTCTGTTAGTTTCCCCATGTCCCATTTCTCCACCATTTCATGTATATTCTCTCAGCACAGACTCTGCAGGTCACTGACCTGCTTATAACGAGTCCATTCTTATAATGGCCAATGGCTGGGAGTCATTTTTTTTTCTTTTTGGCTTGGAGGTCAAGGCCAGAATCCTACTGTGGTTGTTACCATGTTGGAATAGCTGACATTGTGGTGGTAATTATCTGAGGGGGTGGTTAGTTACTTGCTTTGAAACCTGGTGACCCAGGATTTTTTTCTCCTTAGTTGGCTTTCTCACCTCTGGTCTTCAGTAATATGAC
The DNA here is from genome assembly GCF_031878675.1 of Megascapheus bottae. NCBI lineage: Eukaryota > Metazoa > Chordata > Mammalia > Rodentia > Geomyidae > Megascapheus > Megascapheus bottae. Next base: position 84,210,505 of record NC_143510.1, read on the forward strand.
CCCAGGTGGCCCATCTTACAGTATCTGCGCCTTAGTCCCCACCTCCCTCCCTTCCTGGAGCACCTTCTGCTCTTTTCCGACTGGCTTAGTTTTCCTCTAGTGTACCAGCTCTCTAGGAACATTCCTCTCTTCCCTTTTTGTGAATAATTGCTGACAATAGGCTCTATGTATTGACCTGTGGGTCACATGGCTGGACCCATAATGCTACCCTTTCCTCTGACAGCCACTGAATCTGACTGCCATTGATACCTCATGGTTACAAAGCCTTAAGACCCCAGCATGCTGCTGAGCTGTGCCCTCTTTGGTTCCATCCCTGTCTTCTGTCCTCTCTGGATGGTGCCTTGTTGCTGCCTTCAGACCGTCTAGTTTCACAAAGCAGTTCTTCTGGTACTAGACTCATTCATCACTCATCATGTCACGATGGATCTGGATGTGACTGTCATCCTATTCAGTACATGTGCCCAGAACAGAGGGCGCGATGGACTCTTGGTTTAGGAAAAGTGAAAGAAGTGTCATGATGCAACCATGGTCAAGAAATTTCCCCAGCATTGTCAGTTCATCTGTTGGCTTGCACTTGGCCACACTTCCTCTTGGATACCTTGGAGAATGTGTTGGAATCTCATGAAGCTTGATGGCAGGACACCTATGGCCCGCTGGTTCTGGAAATGTGAGTAGGTGTAGTCTGTGAGGAATACTAAAACTTGGAAACACTTTCTGAGTCATATGCTGATGGCGGTGTTTCCTGTCCTTCTCCACTTGGACCTGACAATGAGAAATGAATAACTGGATAAATAAAGGGGAGTGGTCTCAGATTTTCATGCTCCTAAGACAGGGAGGTAGTGGTTTGGGAATCAAAGCTACCCATCAGGGAGAATTGAAATGCAGGATGCAATGGCATGCCCTATTGATTATGGGGAGAAAGGATGCTGGGACTTCCTCGGAACCCTTGGCTGCTTGGAGAGCCACAGGCGGCCTTTCTGAAATGAGTCTTTTTGGCCCATGATCACATCCTGCTTATATAAGTCTCCACTGGCTCCAGTAAAAGCTGGCAAACTACAAGCATTCATTTGATGTGAAACCCAAATTTACCCCCCCACCCCTAAATTCATCAAAAGAAGTAAAGCTGCCCATAGTGAAAGAAAGGTCTTGGATGAATAGAGGTGCATTTTATTTTTTAACAGAAAAAAGAAAAGGTCATGTGTAGTTTTCTTAGGCATGTGGCCAGGTTCATTTGGGATCGACTGAGTTCTTCCATCGACATTATTAATGGAATAGTGTCATCACGTTTTAAGCACGAATTGGTTTATCTAGCAAATGTGATGAATTAGTCTCATAATTCAGAATCTTGCTTCTTAAGGAAAGAGTGATCGAAAGGCTAACAAGGACTCACCCTCTTGTGTGTTGGTGGCAAAATGTGAGCCATAAAAGATCTTGACCCTGAACTTGAACTGGGCTAGGGTTTCTAGCAAGGCTCTTGAATCATCCCTTCTAAGCCCCACCCTCAAAGCCAGGGAAAAAATCACAAGGACAACTTTCCAGTGATATTTATTTGCCATGAGTCACTTGCTGCCCACAGTCCTTTACTGAACATGTCTGTCAATTGACTTTTCAACTTGTTCTCACAGCAGAGAGGACACATATCTGGAAGTTCTAGGTGGGTGGATTTCAACTGATCTTATATTACTAGTGGGAGAAATTCACTGTCCCTTTAATGTTTCCTTCCAGGAGGGGTGGACTCTGGTACTTGTAATCTCAGGTTAGCTCTGCACGACTTCTGATGTGTATGACGCATGGGCCTTGTGGTCCTGCTTAGTATCACCTACCTGACAGATTGCAGAAAGTGATGTGGCTGGAAGAGGGATTCAGTGCTAGAGCCCTTGTCCAGGGTATAACTGAAGAGGAAAAAAAATGCCAGAGAGGCATAGGTTAATCTTTTGTAAGCTTTCGTTTTATTTCCTCTTGCATACTCATTTATTAAGCACCAGAATGTAAAGGCTAAAATCTTTTCCTTTCATTAAGGAGCTCAATTATTGCTTTTTTCACAGAAGTCATCTTTCTGATTAGTATACCACCTCATCTTCATTAGGCAACTGGAGATGTAATTTATGCATTTTGTTTTCTAAAAAAGGCAATTAATTATGATAAAATCTGACACAATTGTGTTTCAGTAATATCATACTAGGTTGTAAAATCTGTCCTGATGTGAGCTGCTTCTTGTAAGAAAACTGGTAGATGTGGAATGACAGTGTCTCTGTCTTGTGGTGTGTTTTCTTGGGCCTCACATTCCTTTGGGGGTCTGGGTTGAGGTACGGTTTTAGGGCGTTGGCCTTGATATTCCTTGCAAGGATTCTGGCAGAATTCTTGAATGGGATGGGGGTGGGAAGACAGACTCAGAAGATATTCAAATCTAATATGGTTTCCTTTTCCAAGCAGGGCCTTGACCCTCTGTGGCCCATGGGTTTAGCATGCACCAAGTTCAAACAGCAAACTGTCTTAGAAGAATTGGGTCTTCTTGTCTGGGAGTTCCAATCTGTGCATCCTTGTGAAGGTCAGCGCATCCTCAGATCTCAGGGGCAGGATTCATACTGGCTCCTGGTGTGAAACTTGGTCTACCTCCACAAACGTAAACCCTGCCTTGTGGATGGGAGAAACTTGAAAATATCTTCTTTCCCATGGCCAAGGAGACTTGATGTCAACTAAGCTCATGGGATTACAGCAGGCAGGTTGAACACCCAGTGTTTTCTGTGTTTCTGATGACATTCTGTGATTCCAAGGTAATCTTGTGTGTGTGTGTGTGTGTGTGTGTGTGTGTGTGTGTGTGTGTGTGTGTGTGTGTGTACCAGTTCTGGGGCTTGAACTCAGGGCCTGAGCACTGTCCTTAGGCTTTTTTTTTTCAAGGCTAGCGCTCTGCCACTTGAGCCACAGTACCACTTCCAGCTTTTTCTATGTATATGGTACCAAGGAATCAAACCTGGGTCTTTGTGCATGCTAGGCAAGGACTCTGCCAGGCCAAACGCTAGGGCCAAGCTCACAGTTTTAACCAGGCTTTTTTTTCTTTCTTTCTTTTGCTGTATTCATTTATGGTGCTGTAGAAAATTTAATTTATATGTCTGTTTATACAAGGAGATCATAGCTCAGAATTCAATGATAATAATAAGCAGATTTGTTCTAGAGCCTTGTGTACGGAGAGAAGATAAAGGACAATTCTTTCCATTTTCTTACTGCAACTTTCCTTTATGACATTTGATAGCTCAACTCAGTGCAATGGTAGGGCATTATAGAAAGATACACCTAGGAAATCACAGAGGAGGGTGTGGGGAGTCGTAGCTTTCCCCTGTAACCTTAGCTATTCAGGGAGCTAAGACCTGAAGATTGAGGTCTGAAGCTAGGACAGGACAGATTCTAATTAACAAAGAGCGAGAAATGGAGCTGTGGCTCAGGTGGTAGGCAAGCAGCCTTGAGCAAAACCACTCAGGGATAGCGCCCAGGTCCTGATTCAAGCCCCTGGTTGGGCACACATGTGCATACACGCACACATACAGAAGTCAAGGAGGGGATTAGCTTAATACAGCATGAAAATTCAATTATGTATTCCCAAAATGAGAGTCCTGGGGCTGGCCAAGTCTTCTTACCTGGTGAGTGTCTTAAGGGCCAACAGTTTTGAAAAGTTGAGCAGTGATTTTTGTTTTTTCTTTTTTGTATCTTCTGAGAAGTAGTATTTTCTCAAACAATTTAGAGACAGATATTAACTCTGCAGATGTTCACAAACCTGAGGTTTTTGTCTAATGAGGCCATTCTTTCCTTCCTATGGAACTGTTTGTGAATTTATGTCCTTTCTGGAAATGCCTGGGATACACAGTATGGCCCCAAGAGCAATGGTGTCTGCTCCATGGCTGGTAGGAATGCGGGGTCTTGGGCCTCCCTCACCCCCGGAAGGTACTTGTATAAACTGTCCATGCATTCACCTCCCCGTTCTTCACCTGTCTCACTTTCTCTCTCGCAGAGGGAGGGGTCTAGGCTTGGGATTATGACAAGACTGCACCCATCTTGGCTCTGTCTGCTTTGCTTCCCTCCTTCCTAAAGTACAGATACCAATGGAAGCTTCTTAGGGCTCGTCGGAGAACATTTATAAACACTCCTAGCAGAGCCAGGCAGACAGAACATGGTGGTTGTTATGGTGATGGTGGTGATATTCATACCATCCCTCTCCTGCCAGTTGGCTACTCCTTGGCTAAGGGCCTCCTGTCTTGTTCACTCAATATTCCTCCATGTTCCTTCCTTCATGCCTAGAATGACTTTGCTGATTGTTTAGGATAGTAACAGATGATGAGAGCACCTGCAGCTTAACTGTTGTTTTTGTTGTTTTAAATCTGGGAAATTCGTTTGAATCAAATGCAAAAATTTTAGCCAGATGAGAGAACATTCTAGCAGCCTTGCAGGAGGAGATTATTTTAGTGTCAGGTTCAGGCAAGTCTACCACCGCTCTTTGGTTCTGTCCCATATTGCACACAGGTGTGTGGGACTTCAGGGCCAGTTGTTGAATGGAAGCCAGCCTACCCTCTTTATTATCCTGTCACTTTGGAATGAGATAGAAAAAGGGAGAGCCCAGATATAACAAGCTTCATGCTCCCATCAACTTGGGTAACTATTATTGTGGATTGGGATGTGGATATAAAGTACAGAAGAATTCCAGCAGCGAGTGGTGAGGCTGTAGGCTGGGGCTGTTGGTTAGATGGGCCTTAGCAGGTGAGTGGCAGCGTAAATGAACTCCAGTCCTGAGATGCCTCTGTGTGTGTGTGTGTGTGTGTGTGTGTGTGTGTGTGTGTGTGTGTGTGTGTTATCCCACCAGATACGGCAAGGTGAGTTAACACGGTGGGTTCTGAGTTAATAGAGACCTGGGTTCATGTCTTCACTTTGCCTGTCTTGTTTGACCTTCCTGACAGGCACCGTTCACTAGAAGATATGGGTGTGTTTGAGTCAAGGTTGGTACAGGGCTTTCAACTCAGGCTGTTGTGCTTGGACAACGGGTACTTGTTTGCTGACCACACCACCAATCCTGAAATATGATTGTTTAGTGTACTTGGTTTTACTTTATTATTTTATTATTTAGTCATCCTTCCCTTTATTTCATTCATATTCCCAACAGTGTGTGCTAGAATATGGGTCTTTCTGATCATCACTAGCATCATTTTGCGTACATTTAAAAAATTATCTTTAAGTAGTTGTACAAAGAAGCTTTAATTCAACACGCCCACTTATAGTGGCCCTTGATCAGTGTCACCTATCATTTTCCCCCTCTCCCAACTCTGTCCATGCCATCAAGATACCTGCTTCCATTTTCACACAAGTGTATGTTATATTGAGGGTAGAGGTTATCTCAGGAGTTTACAGCTGTGTGTGTGTGTGTGTGTGTGTGTGTGTGTGTGTGTGTGTGTGTGGATGCATGCATGTTAATATTGGGGCTTGAACTCAAAGCCTATGCTTTCACTCATGGCTGGGGCTCTACTGTGATTAATTGGAGTTAGAGTCTTGTGGACTTCTCCCCTCTCACCCCAAGATTGGACTTGAATTGCAATATTCCAAATCTCAGTACCAGCTTGAGTTGTCACCAGGACCTAATGCATGCTAAGCAAGCGCCCTCCCACTAAGCTACATCCAAAGTTATTGCTTGGGACATTGACTTTGATCCTTTGGCTGAGGGGTACTTTTTAGTTTTTCTTTTGTAAGGTTCAGCCCTCTCCTTATCATGTGCTTTGGGAGAAAGTCGTTATTAAGCAGCCTATACTTAAACAATATGTTCAGCTTTTTCTTAACTTTAACCACACCTCTCCTCAGCACTTTCTATGTCTCACAGTCTGTTGGCATCCACTGTTATTTCTTTCCATGATTAGATTGTAGTCTCAGTATGTCTCCTTTCATAGAGATAGTCCTGGCCTATTGGTATAAACATGTAGGTTAACTGGACAAATTCCTTGACATTATGGGATGGTTTACCCTAGCTTGCAGGACCTTACTCCTAACTCAATACTATAACATCCATCACAGTGGCTATCTACATTTTCAGCACTTTTTTTTGAGTCATTTGGAGGCTTCTCAAATTGAAGCAGTAATGATAGTGAGTGTCACACACTGTATTGCTCCCAGGTCAGAGAGCTCTGAGCATGTGTTACTTAATCTGCACAGCAATCCTGAAATGCAGCTACTGTTGTGATCCTTCTTTCACAGATGAAGAACCTGAGGCAGAGAGGATTTTGGTGCCTAACACTGCACAACCAACCAACTGCAGAGCTGGCAAATGGAATTTGTGTATTTGTGTGTGTCTGTGTGCGTGCGTGTGTGTGTGTGTGTGAATAAGGTTATGGATCAAGAATTGAGCCTTCCCTCTTACGATGTCATATTTCTTGAGTTGAAAGCAGGCTAGAGAAATGCTCTTCCATCTATCATGTCATAATAGCAAAAGCAAAGAACCAGTGTTGCTTTTGAGTGAGTTTTAGAAGGCCCAATGCCCTTAACGTATCTTAACACACCAGTTTAGGAGAATAAGGATCAAAATGGGACACTAAGGTTTCTGAGGGTTTCAAAATAAGAAAGGTGCAAGGATGAGACTCAGCGGCCCTGGAAAGCCACATGTAGACTACATGTGCACGTGCTCACAGACACATTTTCGTTTCCATCTGCCTGGTCACGATGACCTGGTGACTCACTGGCCATTCTAGCTTTGCTCTGCACATGGTGAAATTTTTGAGATAACCTGTATGGCATGATATCAGCCTGCAGAATGACTCATTCTGTGTCTGGGACATTAACATCTTAGATGGCAGTTTGGTCTGACATCCCAATTTTTTTATTTGAGGGATTCATCAAAAAGCCAGTAAGATCCTTGGAAAGTATAAAAGGTAGAAAATTACTCTAGCAGCTTTTATAGAATTTCTGATTTCTTTCTCTCTCTCCCTCCCTCTCCCTCCCTCCCCCCCCTCATTTTACTTTAACCAAAACAATGATGATCGTCTAGTTTGAATTTCTTTAGCTTCCTTGTCCATTGTTTATGAAAAAAAAAACAATTCTCTTAAGTGTTATCTGTGGTGTGCCAGAAGATGGAAATGAAGCTCTGGCCATTATCCTCTTGTTCAAATCACCCTGTTGAGCTGGAGCTGTTTATTCAGAATGTACTTGCTAAATTCTAGATGCTCTGTTTTGTGGGGAATTGTGAGGAGAATAATCTTTATGTCCATTGATGGGCGAGTGTGATTTGGATACAAAGTGACATGGATGGCTTAGTGTGAAGAAGGAAGGAAGCCCTCATACATGCCAGTGCATAGGTGAACCATGAAGCTACTTCGCTAAGGGAAGTAAGCCAGACAAGGGAAGGACTAACACTACATGACCCCCCTCGAATGATGTCTCTAGCAGGTCATATTTATAGACAGGGAAGGACTAACACTACATGATCCCCCTCGAATGATGTCTCTAGCAGGTCATATTTATAGACTCTGAAAGCGCTGGTTGTCATGGCTAGGAGACTGGTGTTTAGTGGGGATGGAGTTTCATTTGGGAAGATGAGAATGTTGCTGCTTACAACAACATCAATACGTTAATGCCATTGGTTTACATGCTTGGAAGTGACGACAATGGCTCATGTATGTAGATTTTAAAAGATATTTAAAATGCACCACACACACACACACACACACACACACACACACACACACACACACACACAGAGCCCTGTACACTTGTATAAGTGGAGAGCATTGTGAGAAAGACACACAGGAAACTAGTATATGATTGTTAAAGACCTACAATGTTCTAGTATAGCATGTGTGTTGTAGAAATACATGTGAAAAGGCACTGATTTCCTGGAGCTTGGCTGGATGGGAAATAATCACATGCAGGAACTTAGTTGCCGCATAGTCTTACTTTGTATGTTAGCAAGGTATTTTTGCCTATATGTCCATTTGTTCTGGATGGAAGCAATAAGATTGCTTCCAGCCTTGCATGCTTTTCATGATTTCCTTCTAAGGAATATATGTTGTCCCTATCTCCACTTTTCTCCTCTTGGCCCTGGAATTGGCTTGGCTCAGGCTGTCACAGAAGACCAGAATTGGCTGCATTCTGTCTTGTGATCTTGTATGTGAGTAGCATGAAAGGTAATAATTGTCACTAAAGTCACTTTATATTTTTCCTACCCCTCCTGCCTCTTCCTCTTTCCTTTCTCCCTTGCCTCAGAGCCCACATATTTCTCCTTGAGAAGCTGACTATTAGAATTCTTCTCTTAGCTTATACTGGCCACCAGTTAAGAAAATCTGGAAAGAACTGATTTGAGCCTATTGAACCTTTTGGTCCTGAAGAAGGTATTGGATAACTAAATTGCCAAGGCTTGTTTTTTTTCTTAGAAAACAAATAACACCATTAAGGATATTTAAGGAATGTATGCACTATTAGAAACTATATTCCACATAAAGTACTGGTGGCTCATGCTTTTACTTCTAGTAGGAAGATGAAACCCTTCAAATGTCTAGTTAGGTGGTACTTGTATTTCTAAATTAGACAACCTTCTTCATACATCAGGGTTTCTCATTCTTAGAGACAAGGGAAACCAGTAAAGAACTCCCTTTTTTCTGTTTCTTAAAAATAAAAAAGATTAGTAAAAATGCAGTCAAGTCTTTTGGCAATTCTAGCAAATACTGATGTTTTTCTGTATTTGGATCTTGGGAAGAAGACCAACCAGTGAGGTTGGGTTGTGATTTTCTTTGCTGGGAGAACAACAGGTATGAATTCTAAGATCTTCTCAAGCAGTGGGTATAGTAAAGAGGAATGCAGCTCCCCAAAAGGTGTGCAGTTACAGACAGATGGGCCGAGGAGATGGTCTGATTGCCAAATGGATGGGAGCCCAAGTCTTCAGGTTTTCATGTGGGTAAATGGAACAGGAAGGAGCCAAACACAGGCCTGCTGGAGCCAGGAGCAGTGAGGTAGATTTTCCGTTCAGGTTGGACAGTCTGAGAGCTGAGATGGATGCATGGCAGTATCTCTAGCATCCAGTGTCATGCCTGTGATTGTGGGTGGGTAAGATAGAGTTTATTCAAATAATCAAATGGAGATCCCTTTTCTGAGCAGCCAAACATCTTGGACTATAAGGCTAAGGCACATGGAAACTATAGATTAGTACAAGATGGTTCAATAAGTAATAGCTTATTGTTTGGTTTTAACTTCTGCATGCTAGTGTCTTTGTGTTAGTGATATACATATATATATATATGTATATATACATATCACAGGCTCTTCTGCTATCAGAATGCTTGGTTTTATACTCAGGCTGTTCAAGCTTTGTAACCTTAGGCAAATTATTTAATCTTCTCTGGGATTTCATTTCCATGTCTATAAAATGAGAATAGTTATAGTAGCAACCTCATGAATTTGTTATGAAGCTTAAATTATTTTCTTCCTGAATAAAAAGAAAAGTCTCTCTGCTTCTACTTTTTACTTTTGAATGATTCTTGGAACTGTAGTCACAAAAGCAGATTAAAGGGGGAAAGCTGATATGTAAAGGATAGTGAATGAGTGGGCTGGAGTTATTATCAGTCATGGTTTGACACGGTGGTGACAGAGCCCATCCTACAGATTTTTTTAAAATATATTTTTATTGTAATTAATAGAAGGGTTACATTATAGTCACCAGTTAGAAGGTGCATTACTTCACAAACATGTTTTTGTCCCTGTTTCCTTCCCTCATCTCTTTCCTCTCATCTTGTTCCCCCCTTCCCTATCCTATTTCAAATAAACAAATAAATCCTACAGATTTTCTTAATTGAACCACTGATGGTTGCCACTTCTGTTAGTTAGTACAGCTTCTGTTTTTAGTATAGCTGTGTTGTTAGGCTATAAACTCATTGAAGGCCAAGCTCTATGATATTTACCTTCTAGAGCTAAAGAACCTGACATAATACACTGCCCACAGTAGGTCTTTCCTAGTTGATAATAGGAAGATCACAACTGTAAAGAGGAGAGGGAGGGAGGGAGAAGTGATGTACTAGGAAATGTTTGACAGCTCTCTGAGGGAAAAATTCTGCTCTGTAGCACTTGCCAGTTTCCATGGTGTAATATTTCCATTATGACTGATTTCAAGTCACCCACAGTAGCTATGACTCAAACGAGTCAGGTACAATTCATCATTAGAGGAATAAAGGAAAGAAGAAAGAGAAAAAAGAAAGAAATTCCATTAAAATTAATAACAGTAGGGGTGGTGAGGTGGTGCACACTTATATACCACAGCTACTTGGGAAGTGGTGGTAGGAAATCATGTCCCAAGGCCAGCCTAGACAAAAACACAAGACACTACCTCAAAAACAAACTTAAAAAAAAAAAAAACCACAACAAAACAACCCACCTAAACAAAACAAGTCAAAAGCAAAAAGAGTGGGGGTGGGATGGAATGCGCCTTGCGTGGTAGGGTACTTGCCTAGTAAGTAAAGGCCTAGTACCACCAAAAGCAAAATGACTAATGATAGAACAATATCAGCAGTAATACATAAAACTTACTGAGATCTTTGTTCTAGGCATTATTCCCCCTCTTCTTACCTCCCCCCCTTATATCTCATTAGCCAGGATGGAGTCACATGGCCTTCTCTTGCATCTAGGAAAGTTTGCAAAAGGAGATTGACCATGCTGTGCTTTGCTTAGACCACTGATGTGCCATTACTTAAATTGCATGTCTCCTCTCTGCAAGCCAAGAAAAGGGCTGGTGGATGGCTACCAAGAATAGGTAGCACTGACTCAATACAGTGAATTTGTTTTCAAACTCAGAACTAATTATTTGGTTGGAGGTCTGGCTTGAGCAGTAGAGTACCTACCTAGCAAGCCAGAAGCTCTGAAGTTAAAACTCCAGTACTACAAAACAAAGCACAACAAAGCTAACAAGCCCTATTGACATCAAAATGATGAAATCTTTCCTGCCTTTTTCCATTTCCACTAGGACCACTTCACATACAGCAAACCATATTGTTAGGTAGGCTGATTGTTTTGCTAATGTAAATGGATGGGACCACAAGGATAAAAATGAAAAGGAGGAGTAATTGCACCATTTCAAGAGCTACTTATGTGCAGATCTACCATGTGTGAGTTAGGCTGTGCAGCCCTGCATACTTTTTACCTGACTTTTGTAACTGTAACATCTCTGTATATCACCTTTACAATAACAATTTTAAAAAAAAACTCTTTTTTTGCTTGGCTTTCCCTCTGTGTATGCTGCTAGGCTGGTTGCTCACAGGAGTGACCAAAGCTTTCATGGTGACCTGGGTGGTATGAATGAAAGGGACAGTGAGCTTTTCTTTCTCCCCTTGGTGTTAAGAGCTAGTCAACCATCTATATGTCTGTATGCTTCCATGACTATATCTATCTGTCTGTCTGTCTGTCTGTCTGTCTATCTATCTATCTATCTAGATGTGTGCGTGTCTGTTTGTACACATATGCCTGAATGGTATGGCTTTGGGCTTTGCATGTGATGCCTGGGCCACCTTCCATGTTAGTTGGCTGGCCCAAGGGTCCCATTGAAAGCACACCACAGCTGATTTCTTAGCAATCTTCTTACTCCAGCTTTATTTCAAAGGACACATACTCTAGCTTCTTAACGTAGAGGTTGGGATTCTCCACCCTATCCTAAACTGAGGAAGGCTCTCATAAGGAAAATGTTTTCTACTTTAAAAAAAAATCTGATGACTTTTCCTGGTTGATGTTAGGGAACATTAACATGCAACCACACAATGCATTGATCGATTCACTTTCATGCCGAAACTCACAGGTGTGGAGTCAGTGAGATGGATGTCTTTAAATGTATACGCTAGAGTCAAGGTCTCCAAATGCCAGTAGCATGATTCCACAAGGGCAGAGTGGGAGGAGATGGACTGGTTTTCAATGTGTACCTCAGTGTGTACCTGCTTTTGTAAGCATAGACCAAGTATGGGCTGTTAGAAGTTCAGAGGCGGAAAGCCCAGCTCACATCTTTAGAATTACCCAGTTTCAATCACTTACATGTCTTGCAAGAAGAAATGAAATCAGCACCCTCCTCCCTGGCTTGTACTGTGCCAGCGTGACACAGACGGGCATCCGCTCTTTGAAGAGGCAGGATTTACATATTGTGCTAATTACAGCTGTCAGATTCCTAGAAGTCATCTAATGGTGGGGAGGCCTAACAAGCGTGAGTATTTTTAACAAAGTTGTGTGGGTTTGATAGCCGTTTGAGGACTAGTAATTGGATCTGAAGTTCCTTGAGAGGCTGTGGCGAAGTGAAATGATGGTGGGAGGCCGAGGTTGGGAGAGACTGGATGTGGTGCAGCTAGAAGGCCATTTGATCTTGAGATGGCTAGCATTACCTTTTTTTCTTCTCATAGCTACCAGTCATCTGCTTTATGGCGTGTCACACTGACATCTTTCTTGTCGCTGAGACAGGGAGCCAGGTGGCTTTCATGGCTGTAGTAGTTGAGAGGTAGATCTATAGAACCTTTGGTTCATTTGTTTATATGTTTGTTAATTCCACAAGTATATTTTTACTTAGAGTGTGCCTGGCTTCCTGAGTACACACATTATTGGGCAGTTTTGTGTGTGTATATGTGTGCCAATCAGTACTTGAGCTCAGGGCCAGAGCACTGTTCTTTATCTTTTTTTGCACACAGTTGGCACTCTACTACTTGAGCCACAGCTCCACTTCTGGCTTTGTGACGGCTAATTGGAAATAAGTCTCATAGACTTTCTTACCCAGGCGGGCTCTGATCCATGATGCTCAGTTCTCAGTTAGAGATAGAACTCGTGTGGCAGTTTTCTACATGGTTTCTGGCCCTGCTGAGAACTTTATCATAGTCTGAAATGTAGACCTGGTCCTTCATTTTCCCAATGCGTGAGCAAAACAAGCCTCTTTGTTAGGCACTCTAGTCATTCAGCTGATTTGGTATTGTCCCATCCAGAATCTGGAGAAAGAGACTTGGAGACACACTAGTTTGGTGTGGGCACAGATTACCAAATTATTAGAAAACCTGTTTTCTAAGATCAGTGTCAGAACTGTCTGTTTCTTTTTGGTGATACTGGAGATTGAACTCAGGACTGTACACTTGATGCATGGGTGCTCTATCTCTTAAGCCATGCCCCAAGTTGTTTTACTTTTAGTTAGTTGTTTTGTTTTTTTTTTTAATATAAGACCTTGAGGTACTGGCCTCACACCATGAGCCTCCTGTCTCTGCCTGTGGAGTAGCTGGCATTATATGTGTGTGTCACCACACCCTGCTAAAACTGTCTGTTCCTTCATTCAGTTAGTCATTCACTCATTCTTCTGTTAATTCAGGCACGTGGTATTTCAGCATAACCAAAGGAACTTAATGGAAACATCACCTCCAAAGTGTTTTCTTAGTTCTAAGCACATGGGAGGGGAAGTACTGACCCCAGCTACCTTAGAGGAAGATGGGAATCCTTGTGGCTTCTGCCACTAGGAGGGGTGGCCATTTCTCATAGCTTTTGGGGCCCTGTGGAAAGGACTGGAAAAGGGTTGGGAGATAACGAGTAGTGGGAAAGGAAATAACTCACACAGAGCTTTCCCACTCTTTAGATTTGTGGATTGCAATTTCTGTAATCTGAAGTGGCTCAGGTAAAGTCTTGCGCTTATTTATTTACTCTTCAGGAGACACACACCTCTCTTGTCACCTCTTTTCCCTTTAGTTTCTTGTTTTCCTGTCTGTGTGCTTTTCACTTTAATTATAGGTGTTGGTCTTCTAGTGCTAGTTTTGACCTTGAGTGTCAAGGTCCCACTGTGGGACCACGCTGACTTAGATACCCAGGTGAGACTGGGCCACTCTTTGTCTAAGCCCCTCTTGGCTGCCTGTGTCTGGAGGATGGATTCTGTCTCAGCTATGTAGGAAACATTGAAAGTTACTATCTTTCCTGGAATCAAGTCACTCTCCATTAAACAGCTTACCCGAGGCTGAGGGAGCTGGCAAGTGGTCTCTCCTTAGAAGCAACAGGCGGAGTATTGACAGGCTCACGAAGGATGTCTCAGCTGCTCACCAGAAAGGGAGTCCATCAGAGAAGGAAAGGAAGGCTTCCCCCAAATCCTGTCCCTCTTTTCCCCCGACTGTGTGAGGGGAGCACCAGGATGGGAAAAGGGAAGGTCTGGGAAAGTCAGGAGCTGGAGCACTTGACTCAGGCAGCCTCTTTCCTGGGACCTTGGCAGTGCTGGTCAACAGAGCATTCTGGAAGCTGGCTCCTCCTGAAGTTTTGAGGCAGAATCTTCCCTGGGTCTCTCTCCTGGCTCCTGCTGGTTGCTGGCAGTCCTGGGTATGCCTTGGCTTATAGATGGCTCATCCAAGCTGCGCATCTGTCTGCACACCACCTTCTCGGTGTGATTTGTCTTCACGTCGTGCTCATGGTTACATCCAAGTGGAACCAGATGCGTTTATCTCTAGGCCCAAATTTTCCTCTTCTTTTAAGGACGCTCATCATAAAATTGGGGTCTGTAGCCCCACCATGATATCTTTGTAACTTGAGTCTATGTTCAGAGATCCTATTTCCAAATAAGATTATATTCATGGGACCTGTTCAAGGACTTGAACAAATCATTGTACATATGTGTATGTTGGTGTGTGCGTGCACGTGCATGTGTGTGCTTGTGTGCGTTAGTGGGGATTGGACTCAGGGTCTCATGCTTGGCAGGTAAACACTGTGTCATGTGAGCCCTTGCTCATCTTGCTTTTAGTTTGTTTTTCAGATAGGGTCTCATGCTTTTGCCTAGGTCATGATCCCACTTCCTCCTTGTAGTTGGGATTGTAAGTGTGCCTCACCTCACCTGACTAGACATATTTTTCAGGGGATACGCTTTAACTAAGATGAGTGGGGATGGCTTTAGGTGGGCATGGAGAGAGAGGTTGGGTGGAAGGAAAGGACAGTCACTAGTGTTTCTACTTCTCTGTGCTTCTTTACTGCTCTTTACCAGCTGTGAGCAGGAAAGGTTAGGACATGGAGCCCTGCTAGGCCTTGCTCAGGACTTAGGACTGGAACCTAGACTACACATCTGGAACAACAGAAGGATCTGAAGTGAGGGTGCAAGTCAGATGACAGAAATGTGGGAAGGATGGGCATAGTCAGGCTAAGAAAGGCCAGGATTCCTGTGGGTCTTACAACGTTGTTCCAAGGAGAGACAACCGGGACTTGATCAAGTCATTATTTGAGGGGTGAATTCCTCTCCAGGTGGTTGGAGAGGATGGGAAAAGCTTCATCATTCTCCACTATTGCTGTTCCACTATTGCTGTTCAGAGGGGTGAATTCCTCTCCAGGTGGCTGGAGAGGATGGGAAAAGTTTCATCATTCTCCACTATTGCTGTTCAAGTAGGGAAGGGCACAGCTTTAAAGGGTCTTCAGAAATGCAACATGGCAGAGCCTTGGGATGGCTCCTGGATGATGTTGTCATTATTATTATTATTATGAAATCTATCGACTTGGAGACTGAATTGTGGTGTCTGAGATAAGACATGACCAATGGGAAGTGGGAAAGATTCCAGGCAAGGAAAGTGGTTCAAGTTCTCCCGGGTACCCCTTGCTCTCCCAAGCTGCACCTGTGCACCCCTCTTCCCAGTCCCCAGGTGGTATGTCTGATCTCACTGTGTCAGAGTCCCCACGATCTTTGCCTTTTGAGTTACACACGACGCAGCCAAACTTCCATCTTCCCCAATCTCTTTTAGTTGCAAGAAGCCATGGGATTGCCAAAGCGCTTTCTGTGCCCACAGCCAAGCACTTGGCCATCTGAACAGCCACACATCATGTTTTACTAAATTGCTAAATTCAGAGAGAAGCAGTTAACCGTCTTCAGACAACTGACAGCCCGCCCAACTGATAGGCTGTATGTGCCCGCCTCTTCGGTGGCCTGAAGTGAGCTTCATCCTCCCTCAGCAGGCTGGGATCCAGCCCCATCCACTCCACCCTCCTCTGTCCCCAGCCCCTCCCTCCCTCCAAAAGGGTTAAGTTTCCCAGGAGCTGGCTAGGTGCCTCTCTCTCTTACACCTACCTCCCTGGTAAGTCTTCTTTCCCTCACTGTCTTCCTTGTTGTTCTTGTTGATGAGAAATTGACTCATTTTTAACATTTCCCAAGCGGCTTTCTCCCACGGGTAGGTGTGTGAGCAGCTGGGAGTTTTACCATCTGTGATCCCTCCTCACTCCCACTGCCTTCTCTGTCCACCTTTGTGATGCTGTGCAGCCAACTCCAGCCACACGCCTTTGTGCTTCAACTACATTTCCTCTCTCAAATCTAGACTCCAGTTTGATGGTCGTAAGCCTTTCCTCCCATCTCTGGGGGGAAAAAAATCCATGCCAGTAGCTAGTGCTAGGGATACAGAAGTGAAGAGATAGCTCTGTCTTCAGGTAGCGCAGAAACTTAGGAGGAATGCTAATAATATGGTAATGAGTTGTGGCTGGTATTGATTGGGCTGAGGATGTAGCTCAGTGGCACAGTGTGTGCTTAGCCTGCTCTGAGGCCCAGGGTTCGATCCTCAGCTCTGGTAAGTAAATAAGTGCTGCTATTGACAGTGTGCTCGAGATATGCTTTGCTTCAATGATGTCATCTCATCCCTACCCTGGGACCTGAAAAGATTAAGTGACAGACAGGAGGAATTAATTAGCCAATGGCTAGATAGCAGGTGGTGCCTAACAGTCCATTTCTAGAGGGCAAATATATTTATTATTATTATTATTATTATCATTTAATGAGCACCTACCGAGTACCATGTATCAAGTACTTGTACACATGCCATTTTTCTAGTCTGCATAAAGATGGTATGACAGGAAATGATAATTTGAGATTGGTACCGAAGTTGGCCTGATTTTCTAGAACTTTCTAGCACCTAATCCTGTGTCTCTGTAACTGTTGTGAGACTGATTTATTATGGACCCAAGTCTCTTGGCAGAGGAAAAGGAACTGTGCGATGTGATTGTGCCTTAGAAAGCCAGGGAGACTGGGTTGCAGCTCACCCTAAGTGCACAGTGCAATCATAGCGTGCACTGTGAACAAGACCAGAGGAAGCAGAGCTTGCTGGTGGGAGCTAGGAGTGGATGAGGCTGGTTCAGGTGGAATCAGTGGAAGACCTGCAGGGTTAAAGGATTCAGGGGCTTCTGGGTGTCTCAGGTTCTTGGGGATTACTCTTCATGCTTGTCACCTTGAAACCAAAAGGTGTGATTGATAATCATGGAAGGAAGTGTGCGTGCTTGAGTTGAGTTGGGGGTCTTTTAATAACAGAAGTATGAGATACCTTGTTTCTTAGATGTCTTCCCTCCCTGTGACCTTCACATGCAACCTTCTAATAAAGAATGAGAGTTGTTACATTTATTAAACGCCTACTGTGTGCTCACTGCTTTTCCTGAATTAGCTCATTACCTCATGAGGACTCTCAGTAGCAAATCTCACTTATATTCCCACTTGGCAGATGTGGATGCTGAGGGTGAGGGAGGTGACATGTCATGTACCCTGGGTCCCACAAATGGGCAGCATGACTGGAATCCCCAGTCCTAGAGCAGGGGTGCAGAACACCTGGCCTCCATGGGCCTTGAAAGGATCTTGGTCCCGCCTTCCCAAGGCAACCACAGGCATGGCTTGAAATTCAATCAATCCAGGAGCTTTTATTTCAAATCCTGACTTAATAAATCTAGGCCTATGAATACAAATATCCAAGTGGTCCTGGCAGAAGGAAAGGTCCCCATCCCCACCATGCAGAGTCCAGTCTGCAGAGGGGAGAGGTGAAGGGGCCAGGTAGCAAGAGCACAGAGGAGAGTGGGCCTGGGGTCTGGGTGTCGAGTGCTGACAGATGCCCACTGGTCTGAGAAGGTAGCTGAGCTGCACGTATGAGCCTTGCTGTTGTTTAAGGACAGATCAGTACCTCCTGGAAGTTGGTAAAGGGCCTGAAGCAGGTACAGGAGCAGGAAGCTGTCCAGTGGCCATTCCCCTATGTTCATTTCTAAGGTCTATGCCAGGGCCCTATTGGCTCCATCCCCCTACTCTGTCTAGCTCACAGTTCCCAGGACCTGGCATATCCCAAATTCCCAAACCATCCCCTCGGATACTGAAAAGAGCTAATTCCTAGACCTGAAGAGATACCTCTTGATGTCTGGACATCTGTATCTCCACGTCACCCCGGGCCACTGTAGGGACATTCAGGTTAAAGGACCACTGGCCTCCGCTTAAGATCCCCGTATGGGTGACATGGTTGTGAATTCATGCCAAGGCTCAGCACATCATGCTGAAACACAAGACTTGGGTTACTCTGGGCCAGTGAAGAGCCTCAGACGCTCTAAGGACGAGCTGGCACTGTCTCACTGGCTGAGGGTGGTGAGTGTGCGTCAGTGTGGTTGGGTATATCTGCCCCCTTTCATAATTTAAAACAATTGTGATAAAATATGCACAGCATAAAAGTTACCATTGTAACCATTTTTAGTTTACAGTGCTGTAGCACAGAGTATATTCAGGTTCTACATGCAACCTAATCTTGAGGGCTCTCCCCTTTGGAACATTCTAGAAAGAAAGGATGGCTGTGCCTATATTGGGTGCTTACTGTTTGCTTTCAGATGGTATCGCAAAGATGGGATGGAATGAGTGAGTGGCAAGGTAACCTTATGAGGTGCTAAGTAAGCATTCTCCCTCGACTTTCTTTTCTTGTTTACTGGTCCTGAACTGGCCTTGAACTCTTGACCTGGGCTCTTTCCCTTGAGCTTTTGTGCTCAAGGCTAAAATTCTACCCCTTGAGCCCCAGCTCCACTTTCAGCTTAGTGGTTAATTGAAGATAAGCCTGCTCAGGCTGCCTTTGAACCATGATCCTCAAATATCCAT
Source organism: Megascapheus bottae (assembly GCF_031878675.1). Classification (NCBI taxonomy): domain Eukaryota; kingdom Metazoa; phylum Chordata; class Mammalia; order Rodentia; family Geomyidae; genus Megascapheus; species Megascapheus bottae. The sequence continues at coordinate 84,229,349 of NC_143510.1, forward strand.
TTCCTGAGTTGCTAGGATGATAAGGGTGAGCCAGCACTGAGTCTGGTGCGCCTGACTTTCTTATGAGCACCCTCTTCGTGCAGATGCAGTGGAGGAGGCCATGGGGAGCTGTGTTTAACCTCTATTTCTGTGTTGGTGTGAAGCTGAGTGGTGAGTTCATTGCCTGGTCAGTACCAATGGCAACTTCCTCACTTGCCTCCATCCCCCAGGGGGCAGAATAGAAGGGTTGCTATGAATATGCCAAACTCCGCTGTGTGTCTGTTGAGTTGGGGAAGGCCCTGGTTTATAACTGGGCTGGAATTGACCTGGCTAAGAACCATGCAAATGGACCTTTTTACATTTAAGAAGAATGTCTTCTTAAAAAACAAAAGCAAACACAAAAACCTACAAGTCAACAAATGATCCCTACACAATCTTGTTACACTTTGCACACTGTGTGACTTCACATGGGTTGCCGTGCTTATGGGTCCTGTTGTGTTTTTTGGGCGCCTCTAGGTTTGTGTCTGTGGTTACTAGGCCCTGAAAGAAGCCACAAAAGCTGGCCAGTTCAGTGAGGAGCGAAGTGCCAGTGGGATCTTGGTGAGCTTCCCAGTAGTGGAAAGAAGACATTAAATCAGCAAGTGCATGGAGTTACATAGCCAGAGCCCTTGGCAGGGATCTTGTACAGACTGCACTCCTTTATAGATAAGGATATAGAGACCCAGAAAAGGAGGAGGGCTGAGACTTACCTAATGCCTCTTTGTGAGTTAGGACCTCTGCTTTCTGTTCTCTTTCCATGATGTCAGACCATTCTAGAGCCTGAGTTCCTGAGTTCTATCCAACTAGATGGCACAGGAGACATTGAACCTGGAAGATAAGTGTGCCTGAGTTGATATTCTTCCCAAATCCATTTCTATATTTTGTGACTTGTCTATTTTTCTTTTCCTGTGTTGGGGGAAAGGGAGAAAGGGACTCAGTCTTGGCTTCAGGGCAGATGTGGTTCTTTTCCTGATACAGTGTTGGCACCACCTCCCTTCAGAGAATCCCTAGCACTGTAGTCCTCTCCCTGGATGGCAGTGCAGCAGATTGTAAAACAGAAAGAGGGTCATTGCATTTTTTTGCAAGGCGGGTGACTTGATCTTTTCTGGGAATTTCCAGGGATCATCTGATGTTGTCTCAGTCCTGTCTGTGTGAGAGTGACTTTGGACGAGACTATGAGACAGTGTAGCAGGGCTCTCTGGGGCAGGAATGCTTAGGAGGTGATGGGATGCTGGCAGTGTCACCCAGAGATAGGCCACAGCCTTCTCCTTCTCCGAGGAAACCTAGGAAAGTTTTGGAATCTTGGCCCTGTGTGGTTCCCTCACCTGCAGAGCTGGATTCATTCATTCCCATTAATGGAAGGTCTTATTTAAGTGCCTATTTTAGGCTCAACTCTATTTAGAGTAGGAGGTACAAAAGGGAGTCTTTTTCTGGTACAAGGGAGAGGCTATGTGGAAGCCCCAGGTAGCTTTTATGGGGGCTTTAATTAAGTACTTCTGTTTCCTTCATCCCCTTAGGGCATGAGGGAGGCATGCTGGAGGAATGCAGAGGGGACAGCTCACCCTCCAACTAATGTGTCCTTGGCTCAGTCTCTCCCATTACTTCCTGTGCTCCTAGCTCATTGTGGTTGCTCAGTAGTGGAGTTCTTTTTCAATATACAGCTATTCTTCCCCTTCCTTCCATCTTCCCTTCCCCAGCTCTCTCTTACTCTACCACCATTCCTCCCTCCCTCCCTCCCTTCTTTCTAGATGCTGCAGTTGATGTAGAAGGTCTGAATTCCTTAGCTTAGTTTCCCCCTATTTAGCTCTTGTTCCTCGACAAGTCCCTTTGTGTCACGAGAATGGAGATGTCACTAGTTTCTTCTGTGACCTTCGGGGCATCCCTTAAACTCCCTGATCTTGGATTTCTGCTCTTTACAATGAGAGGAAGGCGTGTGGGAACAAGCAATGGTGAAAACAGATCTTCGTTATTATCCTCGCCAGTGTCTGGAACAAATGCTTTTCCTTTGCTGTATTTCAAAGGAAGGTTCAGGAGAATGAGCGCATTGCGGTGGGGGCTGTGTGTCCTCTCTTTCCCCCCGCTACATCCCTGGACTCTCCTGTTCCAACTGCTGATTCATGCCCCAGCCAGAGCCCCAGAAATGCAAGGTCATTTGAACAATTCTTAGTCTCTCCAAAGTAAATGTTTAGGAACCCTGTCAAGCAGTTCTAAGTGATCAGAAAGTGATCAGAAAGTGGGTCCCTTCCCACTTCTGACTCAACTGGATCAATTACCATGGTTCCCGCCTACTTTCATCATCAAAGGATCATAATTGAAAATCACGTGATCATGTATGACCAACCTAAAGTAAATTAAATATTAACTAGTTCTAAGATAATTTTCCCTGGGCCAGGAGTTTGGCCTAGTGGTAGAGTGCCTGCCTAGCATGCACGAAAACCCAGGTTCGATTCCTCGGTACCACATACATAGAAAAAGCCAGAAGTGGTGCGGTGGCTCAGGGTAGAACACTAGCCTTGAGGAAAGTCCAAGGACAGTGCTCAGGCCCTGAACTCAAGCCCAGGACTGGCAAAAAAAAAAAAAATTCCTTGTCTATAGTAAAGCAACTGGTACCAGGGTAAGACATGGTAATACATGTTAAAATATATTTATGCCTCCATTTTTTGATGTAATTCAAGCATAACGGTGTCAACTAATCAACAAAGCATTTATGACAGAAAGGCTTGTTACCTGAGATAGTTCTATCCCTGTTTTTGATGTTCAGCTGTCCACATTTTGATGAAGGTGGTTATTTGATGTAGTGGGAAAACACTAGAGGTCCTAGAAATGAGAAACTTAATGAAATGCTGATCAAGGCTTCTGACCTTCATAAGTGAGGGGGGATTATTCAGAGGAGGATCTCCTGCTGGATGTGTCTTTCTAGATACTGCAATCCACTCCGTCAGGGAGATCACTGCTATTTATGACAGCCGGGCAGGACCTCCTCCTGTGAGGACTGTGAGGACACAGGGTGTTTCGAAAGGCCTGGTGCCCTGGTGTTGCCTGTTTGCAGCTGGGCCAAAGCTGTCTTTGTAGTCACCTCACAGGGTGCAGGGAATGTCAGTGCTGCGGCACTTTGCCGCTTGGACTTGAAGATGTTTGTCTTGGCTTGGATAAAGAAACCATTAAAACTTGCAACAAATTAAAAGAAAGGAGGGAGGACAAGAATAAGCACATTTCATCCAAGGCTTTGAGATGGGGACGATATGGGGATCTGCAAAGGATGCTGGGGATAAAGTACCCCATTGTCATTGTCCTGCTCACCATCATAACATCACTGCCACCGCTAAAGATCATCGGCACTGTTATCACCATGATCGTTACCACCACCACCACCACCACCACCACCATCACCATCATCACCATCATCACCACCACCATCATCATCATCACCACCATCACCACCACCACCACCATCATCATCACCACCACCACCACCATCATCATCACCATGACCACCATCACCCCCCCCACCACCATGTCAATCCTCATCATCCCATCATTACCACCATCCCCACCTCTATCACACCATCACCACAGCCTGCACCGCCACCACCATCATGACTATCACTGTCATCATCATCCTCACCACCGTCAACAGCGGAAGCATCACCAGCATCGTTGCTGTTTCATAAAATCTATAATGCCCACTGTTATGAAGTGGCACCCTGAGTCCAGAGAAGTTGAAACATCAACACAGCACCCGCCTCCCGAGTATGTGGCAGCCCCTGCATGCAGAGCTGCTCTCTCGTGACATTCTCTTAGTCGCTTGCTCACAGGGAAAGTGCTGTCATCATTCCCATCCTATTGGTGATCAGGAGCTTTGCAGAAGATCACGGGTTGGCTAGAGGAGGGGCCAGGACGTGAGGCAGGAACTCCAGCACTCTGGCCACGTGGACCCAGCCCTGTCAGAGTTAACTGGTCTGTCCCAATGCTTTTACTGACTCACTGAAATCCATTTCCTTGTGTTTACCTTATGCCTCTCACTTGAAGGTGGACACACGGGTGTGACTGCTGCTGTGTGCTTCGTGTCCTTCTGTTCCCTTGTATCCTGCACGAGGCAGCTCCCTGTGGGTAACACACTGAGTCATTAGCCTTTACTTGCTATAGCAGTTTGGAGAAGTTGTCTTCATGACTGGCAGTGGTGACACACATTTCTAATCTCAGCTGTGTGGAGGATGTAGCTCAGGAGATTATGATCCAAGGCTAGTCCTGGGCAGAAATCCCAAGGTGCTATCTAAAAATGAACTGAGGCAAAAAAAAATGTAGGACTTGGAGGCAAGACTCAGGTGGTAGAGCACCTGCCTAGCAAACACAAGGCACTGAATGAAAAGGCTAGTATCACCACAAATTCCCAAAGAGAATCTATCCTTTACTAGCTGTGTGCTGTGGCAGGAGCCTGACTTCTTTTTCTTGTGTTAAAAAAGGGAAATTGTAACAAATCTCATGTTTTGTTAGCAAGGAAGAAAGCTTAACTAAAATAATGTTTATGAAAGTGCCTGACACTCCAGATGGCCTATAGCCAGGACTCAAAATACATTCTCCAATGGCTTTCCTCTCCTCAGGGGGTCACCCAGAGAATAGGTGGCAGCAAGATCTAACACACCTGGCCACCTTCTGTAGCAACAGGCAAGCATCTGATGCTATGTTCTCTGTAGCTATCACCATTTGCAAACACCATCTTAATGTTTTACAGCTTTTTAATTTGCTTGCACAAATAGACCGTGCCTGACTGGCTTTGGAGGGAATTTGAATATGTAGACATAGTCCATACATGTGTTATATGCCTTCCAGCCTATTGTATCTACAAGGATTTTGTTGCACCGTTTTCTTACTTTCTCAAGAAAGGCAAGTCTTGGTCTTTCCATTTTATCACAATGTTTTTAACTTTTTAAGAGAAGGGAAAAAAAGTCTTAAAATGTGAACTGTTTCCTTGGGGCGGGGGGGAGGGGAGAGTGAGTGGGAGCAGAATTCTGATGGTAGCTTAGTTCTTTCTTTCTCTCCCTTGGGTTTATTCCCATTCCACTGCCTGCTTCAGAGGGATGCTGGAGGTAGAACAGGCTCAGCCTTGCTTCTTGGACTCACAAGAAGGCAAGGGGGTGTGGGGGGGGATGGAAGCAGAGCGTGGGCTTGTTTAATGGGATGCAGCTGCAGGGGCCTGTTCCCTCTGGCCACACTTCAAGGAGAATAAGATTTGAAGACAGCAGAGCTTGAAGTTTCTCCTCCAGCTCAAATCATCCCTTTCCAATCTCCCCCATCCAGAGGGGCACTCACTGTGGTTCCCTTCACCCTCAACACGTCTTCATGGCAGCAGTTTTAGTGATCCATAAGCATCTTAGCATCCTGAGACAAGCAGACGTTCACCAGATTCCCTGTGTGATCCATGTTTCAAATATGGGGTCTGGGCATGTAGCCCAGAGGTATAGCTCCTGTTTAGCATGTGCAAGGCCTGAGATTTCATCTCTAGCATTGAAAAACAAAATAAAACAAATGACAGCAACAGCAATAACAAATGATCTCTGGGGGAAAGATATCCCACACTTATAGCTGCAGGTGGTTTTCTTTGGGCAACTCCAGGGTTGTTTTATTTTTATTTATTTTTTTTGGTGTTGTTGTTTTAGAACATCCTGGTTTGGGGTGATTGGATCTAGTGTTATGTTGAAGCCATCATTTTCAAATGATGTACATAGAACACAGAAGAACATGCAAAGACAGCCCAGATGGTTGTCCTCATTTCCATTTACTCTCTTTTACATGTGCCTGTTTATGTAGATGATATCCTTGACTTTGTATTTTTAATCTTCCTACTCTAACCCCCATTTTTATGTCTTTACATGAGGGCTTTTTAAAATAGTAGCACTTTTTCTTTTACTCTTTACTATGTCATGATTTATTTATAATATTCCTAAGTGAACTATGATTTATGAAATAACCTCTATAACCTTGGGTGGCTTAGTCTTTCCAGTTTTTAACAATCAGCAGGGAAGTGCTATCGTAAACATCTTTGCACACAAATCTTTCTCTTTCTGTTGAATCAGTCCCATGGTGTAATTTCCCAAAAGAAAAGTGACTGGGTTTGAAGGGTGTAAACATCTTTCTGGCTCCACAGCCATCGTGCATATGGACATGTTTTTAAAAATCAGTGTTCTCTCTGTTGGCATCCTTTGCCAGAAACATGCCAGAAGAACATAGTACAAATGAACAATTAAAAAGATAATTCCCCATTTTTAACTCATCTAAGCATAGAAATGAAAATATGGGTGTGGGTCGATGCGTGGCTCCTTTTTATAACTGTGAGTATGCTTTACCGATTCTCTTTCTAACTGTCTCTTGACTCAGAAGAAAAGACAGACACACAGTACAATGGCCCTGTCAGATGGATAGGACCCAAATTAATAAAATTAGAAAACAGAAAGGAGGTATCAGAACACATACCAGTGAAACCCAGGAGGATCGTTAGGGAATATTTTGAAAATTTGTATTTTCATAAACTGGAACATATAGACTTTTCTCTATATATATAACCTACCAAAATTGAATCAAGAAGATCAGCTATCCAAACACATCTTTAACGAACAAATTGAAGCAATAATCAAGTCTCTCAATGAAGAAAAGCCCAGGACCAGATGGATTCCCTGCTAAATTCTACTCAACTTTTAAATATAAATGAGTGCCAAGGTTCTTCAAACTATTCCATAAAATAGAGAGGGAAGGAAGACTATCACACTCATTATTTGAAGCTGATATTACCCTAATATCAAAACTAGATAAGTGTACAAGAAAAAAAAATAGAGACCATGTCTTTGATGAACATACCTGCAAACGCTCTCAACACCAAGACTTGCAACTGCGTACTGGAGGCTCATGTGTTCAATCCTAGCTATCAGGAAGCTGAGATCTGAGGACTGTGGTTCAAAGCCAGCCCAGGCAGGGAAGTTCATGAGACTTATCTCTAAAACTGGACATGTACCTGTGGCTCAAAGTGGTAGAGCACTAGCCTTGAGTGGAAATGCTCTGAGACAATGTTGAGGTCCTGAGTTCAAGCCTCATGACCACCACCAACAAAACAAGTAAAAAACAATTGCAAACAAAACTCAATAGCACGTTGAAAAGATTAGACACCATAGTCAGTAGAGGAATTTATTTGGTCCTCCCAGGAGACCTACTAGATGAGCACCTTATCCTCATCTTTGAGCTAAAGGAACTGCCATCAAGGGATTGATTGGCTTTATTAAGGCCACCTAGGCTGTAAATCTTTGTGTATTCATTTGCTATAGCAAATGACCACAAACTTGGTGGCTGAAAACAATAAGAATTCATTTTTCTACAGTTCTGGAAGGTCTAAATCCAAATCAATGTTTGGACTGGGATTTTTTTTTTTTTTGCCAGTCCTGGGCTTGAGCTCAGGGCCTAAGCCCTATCCTTGGACTTTCTCAAGGCTAGAGCTCTACCACTTGAGCCTCAGCACCATTTCCGGCTTTTTTTCTATGTATGTGGCATCGAGGAATCAAACCCGGGTCTTCGTGCATGCTAGGCAAGCACTCTACCACTAGGCCAAACTCCTGGCTCAGGATTGGTTTCTTTTTGACCCTTCCCTCTGTTCCTCTCCCCTCCCTTCCCCTCCTTTCATCCTTTTCTTCTTTCCTTTCTCTCTTCCTTTCTTTTTTGTCCAAGACCAGAACTCAAACTTGGTATCTGATGTCATGGCTCATTGTTTGGCACTGTGCTACCTGAGTCACACCTCCAGCCTTCCATTTGAAGCTGTCTTCAGGAAGGATCCTTTCTTCCTTCCTCTGGTTCCTGGCTAACCCTGGTACTCCTGGTGACCCTTGACTTGTAGCTATGTCCCTTCTGCCTTTGCTTCTGACTTCATGTCATAGGCCTTTTCTCCTCTTAGAGGACACCAGTCACAGGATTTAAGGAAACTAATCTAGTATGACTTCATCCTAATTTAATTATAATTACAGTAGCAAAAACAACAACAACAACTCTACTTCCAAATAAGGCCACATTCTGATGTTCTGGGTAGAAACTGAATTTGGAAATGACACTATGCTCTAACCAGGTCCCTTATCATCTTCTAGAATGAGGGAGAGGAAAAGGAAAGCAGCCCAAGGAGGCCCAAAGTTTTCCCAGGTGGCTTTAAAAGAGATAAAGGGCAGGTGACATTCCCAGAGCCTTCATAGAGACTAGGTGGCCAGGAGACTTGTCTGGTGAAGCAGAGTGGCCTGGCACAATGTGGCTAAGAGTAAAGGGCCCTGGGCAGAGCTGAGCAGCTCTCTGTGCTCCTACAGAGGAGGGTTTGGGGGCTCCTACTCTGCCATGCATAAGTCGCTACAGTCTTAGTGACCTGCGCCACTTCCCTGCTTCCTCATTCCCGGCTGGCCTGCCCCCCCTCACCCCCTCCGCTGGCAGCTGCTCTGTATCTGAGCGTGGGGAACCCCAGAGGCAGACAGCCACGTGTCCAAGTTGGAAAGTCAGACTTGAATCACCAGACACTGGGAAGAAAGAATGTTGGCATGTTATCTGCAGCCCTGCAAAATCAATTGCTAAGGGAACCAGGGGACCGCAGGGGACAGGGTGAAACCCTGCGGCATAGGGGGAAGGCAGCTGAATGTGAGTTGCCAGGCGGGTGTCTGTAATTGCTTACTGAGGTGGATAAAGAGTGATTGCAGGGCTGTCTGTTTTGTTTTTATCCAAGTGAATGGAAAATGAAACATGTCAGGGCTTTCCTAGGTTCATTGCTAATTTCAGTTTCTCTACATAAAAGTTGAACATTGCCTAGGTTTTCAGAGACAGATGGGGGAGGGGGTGGGGATAAAGGTCTGTGCGGAGGTCTGGTAACTGGTAGGTTACCAGAAAATACCAGGGTGTCCCACGAATTTGCTCTGCGTATGTGAGTTTTCCCATGTCAATGAAGTTGACATTTATTTACAGAAAAGCATCCTGAAAACACTAGCTTCTCTAATTTTAGCAATCTTAGTATTGATACTAAGTATATTAACAATCTTTGAGTTCATATTTAGCCTTTAACAAACCTGTCTTTTCATAATTTAAATTACATTTAAAACTTGATCGCTCTAAAGTCTCTTTTGAATACTTGTTGCCTGATTTGAAAAATATCTAACTGATATAAAATACTTCAAATTTAGAAATCAGATTCCTTACTCCAATATCATATATAAAACATGAGAAGATTTAAAAATAATCTCTAGGTAAAGATAGTTCATTCTAGTCTCTCATATTGATATTACAAGGTAGATGTACTCAAATAGGTCAAAAACTTCTTGATAATACTAATCTAGCAGACTTATTCTGAAAAAATATGTACTTATTTTAAAAATGGGCTTATTGAGATTTCATTTTATGTGTAAAACACCCATTTTATGTGTAGCTGTTGATGAATTGGGGCCTATTTACAAAGTTGTACAAACACAACCACTGCTTAATTTTAGAACATTCTAGGAAGAAACCCTTGTCCATTTATCCTTACTCCTTTTCCTGTCCCTGACCTTAAGTAGCCACTGATAGACTTTCTGTATCTCTAGTGTTTCCTGTTTCACATTCTTTCTCTGCTTCATTTGAAGTCACCCTAAGTTTTAAAGGTAAGAAATCTGTCATGGCAAGCAATTATAGAATCCCCTTTCTAAGCTGTTCTGTGGGTGACAGTCCCTTTGACCTGAGGCCTCTTCCTCTGGGCAGAGTGGAGCTTGTGAAGACAGTGAGTCAAAGCCTGCCTTGTGCACTCGACCTTGCCCAGAAAATGGCCCTTGCAGGGTGGCTGTTGATTTTTTTTCCCAGTCAGGCTTGAACTCAGGGCCTGGGCACTGTTCTTGGACACTTTTTCCTCAAGGCTAGTGCTCTGCCACTTGAGCCATAGTGCCACTTCCAGCTTTTTCTGTGCACCAATGAATCAAACCCAGGGCTTTGTGCATAGGAGGCGAGCACTCTGACAGTAGGCCACACTCCTGGCTCTGGCTGTTGATTCTTACCACTCCTTGTCTGTCCTTCAAGCTCATGGGTTGGAGGTTGGGACACTAAGATTGGTGTGAAAGAGCTGTTGGGCTGTGCTCTAGGTGGTCACAATGCAGTGAGCATATATTGTTCTTTCAGCACAGCTGGAGCCCACAGCCAGCCTACTTGCCTAGCAGCCTCTGGGGCTTGCCACATGCCATGGATGTTCCAGCGTGACTCTGAACATTCACATTCACAGTGATATTGCTTACAGTAACCAAGAGGTAAAGAGTACAGGTGCCCATGGATAGATAAGTGGATCAACAGGGTGGTGAATCTATATTACGAGATATAATTCTGACATGTCCCATGACACAAATGAACATCAAAGACAGTACGCTTTGTGACATGATTGTCCTACAGGACGAACAACAGATGGCTGCTCTTGGATGAATAACTTAGGTCAGTTTCACAGAGGAGAAGGTAAAAGGATGTTATTGTAGGCTGGGGGAGGGAAATGCGAGGTGTTTGAGGGGGAAGGGTTCCGTCTGGGATGATGGGAAAGTTCTAAAATTGCACAGTGGTGATATTTGCACTGCAGTGTGAATATGTTGTGTGGCTGAACTCTACCTCTGGAAATGCCTTTAAAAATAAAGGCAAAACTTGCTGGTGCTCAGACCTATATAATCTTGGCTACTTAGAAAACTGAAATCAGAGGATTATGGTTCATAGATATCCAGTTAACTAGTAAAAAAGCCAGAACTAGAGGCTCAAATGGATGTGAAAAAGCTAAGGGACAAATGCCCAGACTGTGAGTTCAAGCCTCAATACCAGCACAAAGAAACCAACAAAACCTCTATTTCCTTCCTGATTGCAGAGACCCAGGCTGACTGCCTGCTTTTTTTTCTTAAAATTTTTTTTTTAAAAAAATGTTGTTATACTGCTTTCCATAGTGGTTGAACGAGTTTGCACTCCCACCAACAGTGTAGTAGTGATCCCTCCTGGCCACATCCCCTCCAGCATCTGTTGTCATTCGTTTTCCTGATCCTGGCCATTCTAACTGGAGTGAGGTGGAATCTTAGACTTGTTTTGATTTGCATTTCTTTTATGACCAGAGATGTTGAGCATTTCTTCATGTGTCTATAGGCCATTTTTGTTTCTTCTTCAGAGAAGACTCTCTTTAAGTCTTTGGCCCATTTTTTAATGGGATGGTTGTTACTTTGGAGGTTAGTTTTGGAGTGATTCAATTTTTTGAGTTGTTGATATATTTTAGATATGAGGCCTTTGTCCGTTGTTTGATTGGTGAAGATCTTCTCCCACTCTGTAGGCTTCCTGATTAGTTTACTAGCTATGTCCTTTGCCATACAAAAGCTCTGCAGTTTAATGCAGTCCCACTTATCCAGCCTTTCTCTGATTTGTTGTGATTCTTGGTCCTTATTAAGAAAGTTTCTACCTGTGCCAAGGAGGCCTAGTGTATCTCCTATTCCTTCCTGTAAAGTTTTCAGTGTGTCAGCTTTTACCTCCAGATCCATTTGGAGTTAATTCTAGTGCAAGGTGACAAAGAAGGATCCAACTTTAGTTTTCTGCAGGTGCTTAACCAGTTCTGCCAGCACAACTTGTTGAAGAGGCTGTCTTTCTTCCATTCTATTTTTTTGGCTCCCTTGTCAAAGATTAGGTGGCCATAGGTCTGTGGTTTAATATCTGGGTCCTCAGTTCTATTCCATTGGTCTTCAGGCCTGTTCCTGTGCCAGTACCAAGCTGTTTTGATAATTATAGCTCTGTAATAGAGTCTAAAGTTTGGAATTGAAATTCCTCCAGCACTGTTCTTTCTGCTAAGAAGTGTTTTTGCTATACGGGGTCTTTTATTGTTCCATATGAAATTTTGGATTGCCTCTTCTATTTCTTTAAAGAATGACATTGGGATATTGATGGGTATTGCATTGAATTTGTAGATAGCTCTTGGCAAGATTGTCATTTTCACAATGTTGATTCTTCCAATCCAGGAACATGGGAGGTTTTTCCATTTCCTTAGTTCTGCTTTAATTTCCTTTTTTAGGGTTTTAAAGTTTTCATCAAAAAGGTCCTTTACATTCTTAGTTAAGCTAATTCCTAGGTACTTTATTTTCTTTGAGGCTATTGTGAAAGGAGTTTCTTTCCTGATTATTGCCTCGTTCCTCTCACTGTTGGCGTAAAGGAAGGCAGCTGGTTTTTGAGGGTTGATTTTATAGCCTGCTACTCTTCCAAAGCTTTGAATCAGCTCAAGGAGCTTGGGAGTAGAGTCTATAGGATTCTTTAAATACAGAATCATGTCATCTGCAAAGAGGGATAGTTTCATTTCCTCTTTCCCCACTTGGATCCCCTTTATACTTGCTTCTTGCCTTATTGCACTGTGGCAGTGCCTCAAAAGGCTAAACATAGAACTCCCCTATGACCCAGCAATTCCACTACTTGGCATTTACCCAACCATCCAGAAACAAGGACATACTAAATCCACTAGCACAACAATGTTCATTGCAGCACTATTTACCATAGCAAAGATATGTAACCAACCTAGATGTCCCTCAGTTGATGAGTGGATCAACAAGTTGTGGTATTTGTACACAATGGAATTCTATGCCGCTGTCAGAAAGAATGACGTCGCCCCATTTGTTAGGAAATGGAAAGACTTAGAAAAAATCATATTAAGTGAAGTAAGCCAGACTCAAAGGAACTTAGGCTCAATGGTTTCCCTCATTCGTCATAATCAGTAGAAACCTTGGGCTCTCCTAGCAGAGATTTGCAATAGAGCAAAATCTTGATACATAAGGCCATATAATGTGAAGCTAATTGAAAGGACCTCCAGGATATTGAAACAAAAGCCATATAATGAGTGATTGTTGTCCTTAATGTACTATGTTGTCTCTCATCTCCTTTGCTGTCCCTTGGTTATCTCATATTGGTATAGTATCTCACTTTGTTATCTGATATATTGAATTTATTTGTATTTGGATATTTGAAATTTGATAGGGAAGGGGGGAAAACCAAGACGGGTGGGGTGTGTGGGGGGGAAATGGGTACCAAGACATGTGAAAGGGTATCAATGTATGTGAATTAATGCACCTTCTATCTGGCAAATATCATGTAACCCTTTTACTAATTACAATAAAAAAATTAAAAATAAAAAAAAATGTTATAGAGGTGATAGACAGAGGGTTATAGCTACATAAGTCAGGCAATGAGTACATTTCTTTTTGGACATTGTCACCCTTTTCCTATTCGTACATTGTAAAGTTTGTTTTCAATCTAGTGCCCAGTGAGTACACTGCTGCATTTGTTTACCTTTTGTTCCTCTATTTCTGTGCCTGCCTTTATACTCTGCCAGTCCTTTCTTTCTTAAGAGTAATTCCATTTTTTCTTTTCTTTTTTCCTCTTTTTTTGTGGGTCATGGGGCTTGAACTTGGCCTGGGTGTTGTCCCTGAGATCTTCAGCTCAAGGCCACTGCCCTACTCGAGCCAAGCCTCACTTCTCGTTTTCTAGAGGTTAATTGGAGATAAGAGTCTCAGGTCCCTTTGTGCCCAGGCTGGCTTTGAACCTTGATGCTCAGATCTCAACCTCCTGAGTAGTTAGGATTACAGGTGTGAGCCACCCACACCCGGGTGTGATTCCATCCTTTACTCACCCTCTCACCAGACTCCACAAGATGCTCTGAACACCCATGGGACCTGTGGCTTAGATATAGCCTCCCCACTTCAGATTCAAAGTGCCAAAAGAGCCTTGGCGATATAACGAAACTTCACAGAGCTCTAAGTTAAAACCTTTTGTAAGAAAGTAACCATAGATGTCGTTTTATGAGGACTGTAACGCCTGTTACCTACCACTTTGTGGGCGCTGCTTAAGACTGAACAATCTCCACACACCTACCAATGACAGAGAAGCTCCTTGCTCCTTCGAGCTGCCAGGTCTCTGCCTCTCTCCCTCCTCTCTCCCTCTCTCCCTGCCATTTTTCCACCTTCCTGAGTTAACTGCTTTGATACCATGTAGAAGACAGTGCTGCAGAAAAAATCTATAATCTTGGGCCAAGGGGCTCAGGAGCATTCGTAGGTACCTGGTGGCATCTGAACTTTGACCTGATCCCTCCTGGAGAATTTCCATCTGAGGCAAGCTAGGGGTGAGACACAGTCCTGTGGTTGTCACACAGACACTTTTTGCAGGCCAAGAAGCAGGCTGTTTTACATGTTTACATCATTCCTGCCCCATTCTGCAATACAGTCATCGTTACTGTAGGTACCTTGGCTTGTCCCTGCCTCAAGTCTCAAGGCTGGATTGCTGACTGCAATCCATTTTGATTGACCTTAGTTTCTGAGCCTTCTTCCAGAGGGCTCGATTGGGTGATGACTCTAGCTGGCTTTGGCAGTGCAGAGTCCAAGTGTTAGAGATCTTGGTCCTTTATGGATTAGGGTGAGTGGTTACCCGAGTTTTAACCCAGTGACCTTGGAAAGAGAAGAGTGACAGCTGTGACTTCCTGTCCGTGGGGATCAGGCAGTGGGTCCCCTGGTACAAGGCAGAATGCACTGTCTCTGAGAGAGTGCAGAGCGACTTGGTAAGACTGAATCCAACACTGCCAGGTTTTGACACATTGGCAGGACCATGCTGGACTGGAACACTGACAGGAGTCTGCACATCTGGAGGAAACATCTGGAAATACATTGCTGTCCTGTACCCAGAGCATGGAGTAGATGAGGAATCAGGCCAGGCTCTTAGAAAAATCTGATTTGGAAAGTGTTTCATGTCAGCTACCAATGAGGTATTTTGCTAGGGGGAGGAAGGAGCCCCATGGATTGTGGGTGACTTAGGCAAGAAGAAATTATTCTGAACCAGCACACCACTCCTGTCTTTAGAACAGCTTGTTAAAGTGCTAGAAGACAGGGTTTGACTTTGTGACTTCCTCTTCCATTTGTTAGCTGTGGGAGACTGGGAAAGGTACTGATCCTTTCTGAGTTTCAGTTTCCTCAGGTGTAAATGTGAATAAATATTACATCTACTTTAAAAGGTTTTATACAGGTTACATGAACCTGTATGAAAGATGGATTAGTACTACGTCAGGCACCAAGCACCCTGGAGTAGATTCTCAGTACTTAGCATTTCTCATGCTTACCGTGTACTTTTAACATTTTTATAAGACCTGACTTCTCGCCCTGACTCTGCTAATGATGCTGGGGGGCTGAACACATGGGTGAGCCTTTTGAGGTGCTTCTGTAAGCTGAGGGGCTGGAGAAATTTTGCATTTCTCAGCATTCCAAAGGTCTTTGTGAAATTTGTGGAAGGCAGGTTCTCTCCCCTCTCTCCCCTCCCCGCACCCCCTCTTCCTCCTCCTCAAACAGAGCCTTGCAGTGCTTCTGTCCTCAGATCTGAATGAACTGAGCTGGTGGCTATGGCAGAGAGCCACTCCGAGAATGATCTAGGCCAGTTCCCTGGCCCTGAGCTCACTGCCCAACTCTTCTGCTCAGGGAACAGACTGGGATCCACAAAACTACACTCCCTTCCTCCCAGAGAAACCAGCACACATGGATGGGCTTTACTTGCATTTCACTGGTATATCTTGGCTGGTACAGAGTTCTTCCTGGGTCCGAGGAATCATGCTGTAAAGGGGGCCAATTAGATTCTAAAAGACTATGTTTAATTCCAGTGAGTATAAAAGGAGGAAAGCAGGGTCTGTAACTAAATAAAACTCATGGTAGTAGATGGCAGACAGCCACAGCTAGATGTCCTTGGGGACTGATTTCTTAGGGCTTTTGATCATCAGACATTTCATTTTCAAAGGAAAAAAAAAATAACCATAATGCCACAGGCAGTTTCTTCCTTATATGGCTAGAAACAACCTGTATGATGCTCTTCCAGGCAGTGTGAAATTCTAGGTTATTCATAAACCTTTCTGACATCTGAAAATAACCAGAGGAGACAGAATCTGTGTGCCCAGTGCCTGGCAGGACACTTGCACACTGGAGGCACTGGAAAATTCCTTGAATGAACAAATGGATGAATGCACACGGAGACATTCGAAAATTCCTTGAATGAATGGATAAATGAGTGTAGTAGTTTTTAATTGACTCTTTATTCACCACAGCTTGTTTCTGAGGCCTGTACCCCTGGGTTTGGAGATATATCTGTTATTGACTCACTTGTCTTATATATGGTCAACCACCCAGATCTCAAGCCAGGAGGAAGCCGTGGAGACACGTGGCACTTAAAGTTGATTTGGTGTGGTGGCTGAGAGTGATTAGGCTGCCTGGTTTGGGATCCTGAGTCTGCATCTTATTGTCATAGGATCCAAGCATCATACTGCCGAGCCTCAGTATTCCAGTCAGTAAAATGGGCACAGTTACAAGACCTCACATAACATGTGTGGATTACCTGTGGGAAACATGCGTCTCTGAACATGAACTGCCACCCCCTCATGTGCCAGTTACTCAGCCTTCCCTACCTAAACTCATTTATTTCCAGACCCACAGTGAGCAAGTAGACTCAGCCTTGAGGCCCTGCCATCAGCCAGGGCGCCTGTGTGTACCACCGTCTTGCATTCAACCGATTGCAACATTGAGAGTCAGGCACTGATAACTCAGGCTTATAATCCTAGCTCCTCAGGAGGCTGAGCTCTGAGGATGATGGTTCAACATCAACCTGGAGAGGAAAGTTCCTGAGACTCTTATCTCCAAATAGCCATCCAAAAACTGGAAGCAGAGATGTGGCTCCGTGGTAATGTGCCCTCCTTGAGCAGAAAAAGCTAAGAGACAGTGCCTAGACATGTGCAGATATTTGGTCTTGCCAGTCCCTAAACTATCCAAAGCAACAGCTATTTGCAGCACTTTGTGTTGCATTAGGAATTACAAGCCATTTAGTGATGGTTCTTAAGTGTACTGAAGGATGTGTGTACCTACCTATGTGGCATTTACACAAGGGACTTGAGTGACTATGGACTTTGATACCCCCAGGGGTCTTAGGGAACACCCCCCTCCATCCATATCCACCAAGGGGCAACTGCTGTTGGCAACCCTTCCTCAATCTCCCAGGTAGCACATGGGCCCTTGTTCTCACCATTTGTGATTAGCTCAAGAGTCCAAATGTGACCTCAAGACCTTACACCCTGTGGTGGCACACTTGGGCTTAGCTTTGGGGCATCTGTACTCTCACCCAACACCAGAATAAGGATGCATTCCATGGCTTTCATTTCAAATGCCACGGTGTCTTGGGGGTAAGCAGAGGCAGGCTGAGGAGATGTTATTTACTCTGGAATATGACTTGTCTCTCTGCCTCGAGTGGTGGTAATGGTGGTGGTAGTGATGATGTTGAGGTGGTAATCTTACCAAAAAGCAGTTGGTGGGCATCTTCATCTCCTCCTGATCATCTACCAAAATCCAAATTGCAGGCATAGAGCCCCCAAACGGTCATTTAAACAAGCTCACCAGTGCAACAAGTGAGTAGAACACGCTGAAACATGCTAAAGACTTGTTTTGTTTTATTTGGGGGGGGGGATGGGGGTCATTATCTTTTCCTACAACCCCTTTACTCTTGCTCCTCCACCCCAGCAGGTTGGCAGGCCCATTTCTGAATCATGGGTACGAGTATCCTGACCTGATTGTCAAACCCTGGTGTGCAGGCCTGGCCAGTGGTCCAGAGCTGAATCTTCCGTTGACTCAACTGAAGAGAATGGGAAGGGAACCACTGACAGCCCCGGCCATATTTGAATCTTGAATGCATGCTTCTACCTACTCTCCTTGACCATAAATCGACTCTAGTTTAGTGTGTATGTGATGGCGGGGAGTTACTTTGGAACAGTGGTCCGTCAACTGCAGGTCCTTCACCAGGGGAAAGCTGGCTCCCACCTCCTCTCCCTTCCTCCCCCCCACCATCCCCACCTCCACCCCTAGCCACACACAGAAGCCTTCCACCACTGGCAGGATGGCTCTCATTCTCATAAAAAGCATATAAGGCCCTGCTACTTTTGTAGCCTGGGGTGCTGAAGTTATTTTGCACCTCACCCCATGAAATCACACGCAGGGCTGGAGGTGAAGGACCCAGGCTATGGGCCTCACACAGTCAGAGCAGCTTAAAGGCCTCGTATTAGAAAAATAAACCAATTAAATAATACTGCCCGCCATAAAAGCAGTCTTGTAATAGATCCACAGCAGGGTCCTCGCTGTCGCCGTCCAATAGCCCCGGACCTCGATGAGTCTGTATGCTGCCCTGGGGAGAGAGAAATGTGGCATGGCGTGGGCATAATTTTACAAGTTTTATGGCTGTTTTTTTCCTCTCCCCAAGTGTTGCTATGTCATTGTACAGCAAGGGCAGCATTCACGCATGTGACCATTTACCTCCTTTTTGGTGGAAATGAAAAATGAAGTCATAAATGAAAGAAAAACACAAGGTAGATTTTTCCCCCCTTCCTCAAGAACAAAAAGTCAGTGTTTCTCTGGATAGCCTAATCAAAGTCTAGTGGCTTCTGTGGATTGCCATTTGTCGTCAGATCCCTGATCCTCCCTCTCCCCCTGCAAAGGCTACCAGACTTCTAGGCTGTATGTGGGGTTTAGATGCTGTGATCTTGGTTCTCCAAGGCAGGGGATAGGAAATGCTTGCCAGTGGGGTCAAATCTAGCTCACTGTCTTTTTTTAAGCAGTTGGGAAAAAAATCCAAAGAGGAAGATAAAGAGTTCTTGATACACAAAGGTCCAGTGTGAAGTTTTATGGATGTTCCATTGTTACTGCTTTCTGCTGTGTTGGTGGTAGCCGCTTTGACCCCACAGCAGCCTGTCTGGCCCTTTCCAGAAGTGTGCTGGCCCTGTTCTTGGAAAGAGAGGAAAAGGAGAGAGGATATGGGATCTTCTGTCTCCTAGAACAGACTATGTTTCCTTTCAAGGGCCACTGAGGGGACTGAAGTGATAAGCCAAGGGGGACTTGTCCTGGCAGGGATTGGTTCAGCTGCATGTCTGCAGGAGTCACATCTGCTGTTGCCAAGGACTGCTCACTGTTGCTGACCTCAGACTAACTTCTGAGCTTCTGGCTTCAGCACTCAGGCCCTGAGTTCAAGTCCCAGTACTAGCATGTATACATACACACAAAACCCAAACCCAGCCATGCCCTGCACCATGGCAATTTAGTTAACATTCAACTGACCAGGCAAGACTATATAATAGAGCCAGAAAATTCCTATCGCCTCATGTCATGATGTTGCAGCCACTGAGATGTCATATTTCAATGATAGTGCTCATGCACGGGTGGTGATGCTACTGTGAACATATCCACTGTGTTGCCAATTGAATAATAGCATCGCATGTGCAATTATGCACAGATAGGGAACTTGATAATGATGGTAAATGATCATGTGTATTTCCTGTGTATTTACTTCATGCTTCTCATTATTTGACAATATATTCTTTCTACTTATTAAAAAAATGTTTGCTGTGAAAGACTTTTCTTCTTCTACCAGCAGCCGCCTCCTCTATCGAGGCTTTACCCATCTCTTGACTACACCAAGGAGCAGGAAGTGATGACTTGGACCGTTCAGATTTGTGTAAAACTCTGTCATGTTCACACAGAGACACTATCACCTGAGGATGTTCTCAGACTGCGTGCCTGTTGCTAAGCAATGGAGACTGAGCCAACTCAGTGTGTGGTAGAGCTTGCTCTCTTGGAATCATCTCAACAGCGTCTTTCATTTTAGAGGGCTGTAGATGCTGTCGTGTTTCCTTGCAAACTTACTGGGGAGCATTTTTAGCACAGTTGAGAACCTTGGGATGAATCACTGCCTGCCACTGGATCAAGAAACAGCTCCAAGGATCTGACTTGGCTAGAAGCAAAGCTAAAGTCTTTCTTCCTTCCTCCCTATTGCCCCCTCGTTCCTTGAATGTCTGTTTCTTTGTCAGACAAGACACTTCTGTCCCTGTTCCACTCATTTCTGATCTGTTTTACTTTCTTCCCCCAGTCATGCGGAGGAATCCTTTTGGTATGGATGTCTGCTGCAGAAAGGGGTCACGAAGTCCGCTGCAGGAACTCTACAACCCCATCCAGGTAAGGCCCCAGATGTCTGTGCTGTGTGGCAATCTCTGCTGGCACCTGTCCATTTGAGCCTGAAGAAGCCATACTGAAAAACTCCAAAAGTGCATTTCATGGGATTTAAAAATCTCTCTCCTCCTCCTTGACGTTTTACTGTCAGTGGTTACTTGTTGAATCCCCTTTCTGTTAGCTTGAGCAGCCCTCTGAAAACCCCTAATCCAAGATATTTCTAAACCAAAACTTTTTGAGAATCAGCATGGTGCCTCAAGTAGGAAAGTAACACACCCTGACATCACTGATGGCTCATAGCCCCAAAGCTGATGCAGAGGCAGTGAAAATATTCGAGAAAATGACCTTTAGACCATGCATATGAAGCACAAAGAATTCCTCCATATGCATGTGCAAATGTTCTCAGATAACTAAAAGTCTACTATCTGAAACATTTCAGTTTCTTTTGGATAAGGGGTAGTCAACCCATAGAACTTTATGGAATTCTAGCAGAGATGTTTAGAATTAGGGTTTAGTATTGGACTGGACTTTCTTTTTTCTTTTTTTTTTTTTTTTGCCAGTCCTGGGCCTTGAACTCAGGGACTGGGCATTGTCCTTGGGCTTTCTCAAAGCTTGAGCTCTACCACTTGAGCCACAGCACCACTTCCAGCTTTTTTTTCTATGTATGTGGTACCAAGGAATTGAACCCAGGTCCTCGTGCATGCTAGGCAAGCACTCTACCATTAGGCTAAACTCCTGGCCCCTGGGCTATACTTTTTGCACTTGCCCAGGGTTCAAACCTGGGAGACATAGACAATGCAGGTCCCAGAAATGGAACTCTGACTTGAGGCCTCAACCAACTATGAAGAACCTCCTTCTGCACCTCCAAAGATGACCTGCAGATGGGTAAATCTGCCTTCCACATTGCCTGTGGGATTCTTCAAGCCACTGAGGCCCAAGAGGTGTATGTTTATGCACCAATTTGGCAAGACCCCCTTGTGTTGGGTGACTTTTGCTAACAGATTATCACAGTCACTCTGCTTTGTTAGCTTAGAGAGGTGGCAAAGGTGACATCTGTGTTGCTGATCATGTAAAGAGGTTCTCTTGTAGCGAGAACAGCTCTAGTGAAGAGTGTGTGTTCTTCATGGAGATTAAGAAGCAAAGTTCAGAGGCCTGGTCACCATGACAACAGCCTCAGTGGAACAATGGGTCTTGATGGGAAGGCTCCAGGGCTGGTCCATTTGCAGGGCCCATCATTAGTGTCTGGTGCTGAGAGCCGGTCAGTGGTGACATCAGTGAAACCAACTGACCTTAAGTAGCTTCTGAGAAGAGGTGTGGGATGGTAAGAGACTGCTTAAGCCATAGACTCTGGATGTTAATTTTGTGTTTGTGTGGACCATGGTGTTTGGTAGAAGAGTTTGGGCTTCACTGGTACTAAATTCTTTAAGCTTTTGCAGACGAATGAGACAAAGAACCTTGTTATTTCCACTTCTCACCTGTACTCCCTTCTGAAAAATGAGTCCTGAGTTGTGAGTGACAGTGACTCTCCTGTCACTTCCCTGCCTTGGAGCTCTAGGTATGGCAATTGTAAGCTTAATGGTGCTCCAGACTTCTGCTGGGGTCTGGGCTGGACTTTTGCACCCTCATCTCCAGGAGATAGCTATTTCCTTTTCTTCTAGTAATATGATTTTTAAAAATTTGATGCTTATTAGGTTGTACTTAGGTGTTTTATCATGATGTTTCCATATATGCTCTAACACAATCGATCATATTTACCCTCAATTATAATCTCTGATAGTCTCGCTTTTACTTTCATGACTTGGTTTTTGTTGTTGTTTGTTTGTTTTATAGTTTTATTTCCTCCTAGCTTCTACAAGTGAGAGAAGACATGTCGTACTTGTCTCTGTGAGCCTGGCTTATTTCATTTCACATGAAGACCTCCAATGCCATTTGTTTTCCAGCAGACGATACAGTTTAATTTGTAGTGTCTGAGTTAAACTCTCCTGTGTCTCTATCTCCCCATCCTTTGATGGGCGCCCAAGCTGATTTCTTCACTTGGCTATTGGATGGAGTAGTGTTGCACTGACCAAGGCAGGCCCCAATCTTTGGCTATGGATAGGATTTTGGTAGGCAGGGCGAAGTACGTAAAGACTACTCAGATGTAAACCACTCCCTCTTGGTTGATAGCCTGTATTATAAACAATTTTGGATGCTCTGGCTATTGCTGACATAACTTCCCCCTTGGCTGGAAAGTTCAGAGCCTGTCCTCGTTACCACTGTATCCTCAGTACTTCATAATACTTGGTCCATTACAGAGGTTCCCTCCCTCAACAAGTTTGTTTGAAAGAGTGGAAGTCTAAGTCCAAGCTCTTCTTTCACATCTGTCTAGCTGTACAGCCTGGAAAACATGATGAGTTCTCTATAAGAAAGACTCTTCCTTCTGATCAGAGAATATCTCTGGAATGTTGGGAGGATGAAATAATTCTGATGTGTCAAGAGTGATGCGAAGGTAATTTGTCATTTTTGTAACCACGAGGGTGGCTGTGATATTAGAAGGTCTGGCCTGAAGTAGAGGCCCTATGTCATTTCCCAGCTATGTGACTAAGCTGGTTGCACAAACCCTCTAATGCTCTGTCCCTCTATTTATAATGAAGTATAAATAATGCCCACCCTGCAGGCAGGTATTATGGTGACATGCGTGAGTTTGAGCCTTCATGGATTTACTCTCTGGTTTGCTCACTTGCTATGACAAGTGCTTACTGAATGCCACTGGGCTCCAAGCATGCAAGCAGGCATGAAAGTGTGCACAGGGCTGGGGGTCAGCCCTTGGTGTGGCTTACTCCTGTTATCTATCCCTGGGTGGTGTGCAGAAGTGGTGGAGTGTGGTAGGCCCTGCTGGGTATCTTTGTAATCCAGTCAGAGCAGAAGGGGACCCCTCCTGGGTAGAGATCACTTCCCACCTTGTGGTGGCTTGAGTGTTGTCTGGGTGAAAGGCTCATTTAACATTGGCCTAGAACTGGAAGAGGGCAGGTGGGGGTGGAGAGGCAACCCTGAAAGTCACTGGAGGCGTGGGTGGGTGAACCACTGAGTCACTGCCCTTCTTCATGAACATCTCGAGCGTGGTGTCTAGCCCAGGGAAATTGTGCAGGAATGTTGCCCCATTTCCTCGGGATGTTGTCTCAGGATATTTCCCACCCTCCCTAGGGGTGGCTTCCTTTGCAAGCTGTGATTATGTTCCATTCCCACGCAAACTCCTTAAGTGGCACTCTCCAGAGAAGCTGTCCTGGCCTGAGGCAGGCTGGGGAGTTGAGGGGAGAGAAGAGAGACAGGTTGAATGGGAGAGAGGCTTGTGTCTATAAGACAATTTACAGGCTTGGCAGCTCTTTGGGCTGGGCTTCAGTTTCTCATGTTTTTTCCTACCAGCCGAGCTGTTAAGCCCAGAGCAACGGTGTGTGGACGAAGTGGGAGACTGAGGCTGATAATTTTGTATTGCTTATCCAAGTCACGGAGAGCTACTAAGAAAGAAGCTTGAACTTCATCACAGCCACAAATCCAGGGGTATTTCTGTGATGTTCTTGCTGTTATTAACAGCAGTGGTGGCAGGAATTACCCCTCCCTTAGGAAAATGTGCTCTAATCTGATTCTAGGGTCGAGGGTTTTCTTGTTTTAATGGTGGGAGGTTTTTGGGCACTGAAATAACAATTGGTTTTTAAAGACAAAAGAAAAAAGAAAAACTAACCTCCAACTTTGTAGTTGATATTCTTAGCAAAACTGCACTCTGATGTCTTATAATTTTCCTGGTTCTCTGCTGTCTTCCTGAACCTAAAATAAACCATAATTGCCGATCAGATCAGCTGGCGTCAAGTCACCCAAAGTTCAAGAGTTGCCAACCGTGTATTTGTGGGCCAAGAAGATGTGTGGGCTGCCCGGACTCAGTTCAGACTCATGGGGCAGAGCTTTACTGTCAGCCTTTAATGGGGCATAATTGCCCTTAAATGCCAACGATGGTGAAACTTCTTGTCTTCCTTCCTCGCCCACCTCCTAGGCTTCTTGTGGCTTTCCTGAAATCTCCATAGTATCAGTCTCATAGTTCGGCCCTGCCAGGCCCTGGTCTTTCTTTAGCATGCACATTTGCTGTTTGTGATGTACTCAGGAGGTCAAACTGGTCAGGACCGAGCCAGCTCTCTGAAGACTTCCTCAGGTCCCTGGGTACCAGTTGACCAATTAGACCAATTTGGGGGTCCAGTGATGTTCCAGATAATCTGTTTGAGGGTCACAAAAAAGCCAAATAAAATCAGTAAGGAGGGTCTGTCGCCTGATGGTCCCTTCGTGATTGCTTCTTCCACATGCTAAAGCAAACTTCCATCTCTGTCAGGCGGGATCTAGTAAGAAGAGTGGAGAGAAGGGGAAGGAGGCAGTGGAAAGGGAGGGGAGGGATGAAGGAAGACAAATAACTGTTCACTGATCTTGTAATGCGTAGACTGTGGAGGGATGAGAGCCTAGCAGCTCTTTGCCAAGTGGAAAATGCCGCCTGGTGACTCAGCCTGAGGCCTGGGGTGAGCTCTGGACCAGTTGTGAAATCTACAGAGCCTTGCCACCCCCCAGCATGGTGTGGGATGATGTGCAATGAGCAATGAGTGTCTAGTGGTAGCTTATTTGTAGCTTACTGAGCTTGATAGTTTCTTTAAGCAGTAAGAGACCTGGGCCTTGCGGCTGGAGGCAGGCTAAACAGCAGTCACCCCCAGAAACCCTGTTTTCAGGTTGGTGACATTCACAGATGCTGCAGTCAGAGCATGCTGGTTGGGGAAGGGGAAGGAGAAGCCTTTGGTACCAGTGGCTTGGCTCTTCACTCTTGCAGAGAGTGTGATGGTGAGGTTGGCTGGCAGCAGGGCCTCCCAGGAGACAGTATTTGACTTCTGAACAACTTTGAACAGATGGAAAACTGGGTTGCTTGTTAACTCAAGGCCTCTTCTGCAAGTAATTTCCATTTTGGACCATAGAATCACCATTTCGAAAGTGAGATTTATCAGAGAACTTAAAACAAAACAAAACAAAACTTCTCAAAGCCCTGGAGATTCATTTTATTAGCCTAGGATTTAGACAGTGTGTGGCTGTTTTCCCTGGGAGGTTCTCATGGCCTTGTCAGAAGCCCTGGGTTGAATTCATCTTTGGTTTTTGCATTATTTACCCTGACTTCCTTGAAAAGCAGCACAAAGCACAAGTACTGAGATTGTTCTTTGTAGCTCCACTGTTTTCGTAGGAAGGACCCAAAATTACTTATCTTCTACTGTCCAACTGAAGGTTTATGGGATTGCTGCCCCAAGGGTTGGAGACTCAGTCAGAATTATGTGGACAGACCGGAAGCTGAGTTTCCAGACAATATATCGGGGACCAGCCCTGTGAAAGGATTCCTCAGGCTACCTCCACTGATCCTATGAAGAGGAGAATCCAGACTGGTTTCAGGCCATGCATCAGACAGACCTGTAAAAGTCTCATAAATAGACAGGGCTGTCTGCCTGTCCAGTGACTGCTTGGGAGGAAAGAAGCTGGGGAAGGCGAGAAAGAATAGCCATTGTTCAGTTCTGACTCTGGTCAATTAATCCCTTCATTACCAACCACCTGGTAAATGAGGAGTCCCTCTAATTATCTTGCTTTGACCCAACAGCTGTCTACCAGCCAAAGAGCAATTCATTGATTTCATTGTAGGCTGGCTCCTTATGCAAAGATACGACTGACAGAGCCTCCCACACAGCAGCTGGATGGCCAACGGGAATATTACATTAACCTGATCTTTCTGCACGGTGTTCATGACGATGCTCCATTATTCATTGCAAAGGACAATAGACCAGCCAGCTCCATTGCAAAAGCCTGAGACAGTGAGCTGTCTTTTTTTCTTTTTCTTTTTGCTTTGGTGCCATTATCTTGAGCCAGAGCCTTGCACTGGTCAAATTTCCAATAGAGCCAGGACAGATGGGGACACAAGAGGGAGACGCCATTTGGGTCACAGGAGAAGATTAGGTGGGTGAGGGCTCTGGGCCATCCCAACACCAGTGTATGACCTGTTCTTTGTCTGGTGGTCTCTGTGATGACTGGTAAGCTTGATCTACTAGTTTGTAAGGCCATGTGAGCCTCTGCAGTGTGCATACATGTGGCATGTGGACATATGTGTCTACTCTATAAGCATCCTAGAAAACGGGGAAGTCTCGGGTTTTATGGTTTGAAAAAGTCCTTCGGTCATGTCAGCTGCAGGTCTGATCCTTCACTATGTACCCTAGGAACAGGCTCCATGAGAGGTGCATGTTAACATGCCATTGTTGAACTCACTCATGGATCCACTTTGAACTCCAGCTTTCTGTACAGGCAGTTGTTCAGTTTCAGAGACAGAAGTTTCAGGAGGAAGTCTAATTTGGCTCAATAGATTCGAATGGGGAAAGGAAGTGCATGGCGTTAATGAACTTCTTCTATGTCAGTTGGGGTGAATATAATCTGACAGCTTTCAACGGGAGAAGGGCATTGGGTGACAGAATCATTTTAGCAATTGCCAAATGGTAACATAGCTGTGCAAGCTGCCATTTTCTCAAAAGTTATTTTCTGAATTACCCTCAATTATATGAGGCCTCTACATAATTTGATTTTTTTCCCCTGTAAATTACACAACTCAAGCAGCTCCTTGGCCAACTGGATTTTGACCTTGTCAGATGGACAAGCTAAAACAAAGTGCTGGCTTATAGTCAGGCTCACAGGAGAAGCAGTAGGGTGGGAAGAGAGTGGTAATGCCTTGGGGTCCCATGGGGAATAGGGTGTATGGTGTTCAACTCAACATGGCAAATAGTTGAATGTTTTGTAGCCTTGAAATTCTTGTTTGTACAATGCCAGTGGTTTACTTATTAAGGATTATGTTTGAGAATGTGAAGAGTTCTAGACTGGCAGCAAGCTGAGACAGATTACAGATTTCTCTTTTCCTTGAATTGATTCAGAAGAACCCTCCCCCGAGAAGCTCTCCCTGATTTCTCTCCCCACCCCCAACTCGGGTTGCATACCCTTCTAGAATCATGTCACCCAGCAGCAATAGAATGTAAGCCTTGTGCATTGTTTGAAATGGTCTGATAGCTTCACAAACAAAAAGATGATAGATGACATCGTTTTAGTAATACATTTTAGTTAACTTGGCATTTCAAAAAAAAATCATTTCTCTATAGCAATCCATCAAAAAAAAAAAACCCAAAGTTTGGATATTTAATGCTCTTGTTTCCACTGGGCATCTCTGATCGTGTTTGATTCTTAGGACACCGCCTCAGCTGGGCCTGGCCACAAGGAAGATTCTGCATAGCTCCTGTGGCAGTGCACTGCTCTGCTGGGTCTTGCGGATCTAGAACGTGTCCATCCCTGCCACTTCTCGCCAGCGTTTCCTGATTTGGGACTTGGATTGCACTCATCCTCAATCACCTCACTAGGCCCGGAGCCCATGCTAGGCTGGAAGCCTAATTGTCTCAGGCTATAAGCTGACGGCCAAAGACATGACAGGCAGGACAAAGCTGCTACTTCCTGTCACCCTTGTGAGCTTAGTTGGTGGAGCAACTAGTTATCAAAGCAGCAGGTTTCCCGGGGCCCAGGGAAGAACTCAGTGCCTTCAGGAATACATTGCCACTCCAGGCCAATAAGGCCTCCCCTCCCCCAATTAAAACAGCCTTCCAGACCCTTGGAGAAGGGCCACACTTCGAAAGCTATCAGTCATTTGTGTCTCAATCTCACCATCATAGGAGTGTCTATCTGTCCATCTGTCTCTGGGTATGGAACCCAGGGCCTCATACCTTGTGCCTGTTCAGTGTGTGCCCCATATTTTAAGCTCCCCACCCTTGCCAATCATAGGTACTCACCAGCACTCTGGCTTTCATCCATAGAGACGGAGTCTTTTCTGCCCAGTTACCATTGCCCTTCCACCCAATCTCAGCCTCAGTGTGGGATGACGGGTGCACTTCACTGTGTCTAGTTAAGGGGTGAGAGTTGGTCTTACTAACTTTTCTGCCCAGGCTGGCCTTAAACTGTGATCTTTCTCAGTGCTTGTTTGTTGTAGTTTTTGTTTTTGTTTTCCTGTCCACAGAGACTTATTTTCACACTCCACTGAGCTCTTGTTCCCAACTCAGTGGAGTTTGTTTGCCATTTTTCTTATGCTGAAACTAAGAATGTGTGTTCCACACACATTCTTCATCTCTGGTAATCAACAGGAAGCACAAGCCAGCAGAATAGGTATCCAAGCCTCAGGAGGGATATAGCTGGTAAAGGCTGGAAAGTGCTCATGGGGGACTGCCCGTTCCTGGGAAAAGCTATACTGACCAGTAAATCACTGGGTATCTTGGCTACAAGTTCTGGTGCCACAGTCTTGTTCTAGACCCCTGGCTGAGGCTGGCAGAAGGAAAGAGAAGACCGGTTAACTCATCTCAACTATTTGTTGCTCTGGTAAAGAGTTGTTTGTTTTAAAGCCCAGTGCTACTGGCTCACATCTGAAATCCTAGTTTCCCAGGAGGCAGAGACCTGAGGATCACAGTTTTGAAGCCAGCCCAGGCTGGAGACTTTTATCTCCAACTGATCAGCAAAAAGCTGTGAGTAGCGCTATGGCTTAAGTGGTAGAGCACCAGTCTTGAGAGAGAAAGCTAAAGGAAAGCTCTCAGATCCTAACACACACACACACACGGAATAAAAATAAATAAACCTCACCCTAAGCCCATGGCTTGTACAGATGGAATACTGTGATTTCTCACTGACAAAAACCATGGAATCTCTGCAGAAGGACACATTTGAATTGGAGAAAGCCTGTCTCTGAGCTAACAAGAGAGCACAGCCATCCACCCTGCGCGACAGCTTTGTGATTCTCTAATTGTCATTCCCAGAGAAACTTCACTCTAGTCTGAAGCGGCTGCTTGAAAATCTCATCACATTGCCTGGGGAGGTGGCATGCCAGAGTGACATTTGGAAATGAGAGAGTTTGAAGGCTGCCTCGAACCATATCTCTCAAAGGTGGTTTGTCACCACATGCAATAGCATGCAGATGCCACCCCCCCATCCACCCCTACCCCACATCCTTCCTTCTACTCCTTACCCTCGGGACTCTCGTCCGTGGAACAGTTTATCTTCATTCAGAATCTCAGCCGCCGCGCTGGGTAGATTTCCTTTCATTTGACAGGATAAATGAGCTGATGTCTGAAAAGAAGTGTGGATTCTTCAAGGAATTGGCAGGCACAAGGAGAGTTCGCAAGCAGCTGACATCCAATTATTCATGGTCATAGGGAAAAGGGATTGAAAGTGAGATAGAAACCCACAGAGACACTCCAGATCCCGGAGCTGATCGATAAATAGCCTTCCCAGACCACCTGCCTGCTACCGACCAAGAGATGCCTTGATTTGTGGCTCTCTTCACAGGAAAATTCATATGCCATTCTCAGAATGAGAAGCAAAATCCTCCACCAACTGATACATTTTTTTTTCTATCTTCTCATCCAGAGTAAAGTGTTATTTTTCTTGAGAAAGAAAAACGTTCATTGTTTGTTTGTTTTACCAGGGAACAGCATATGTTATTTTCTCTTTTTCACCCCCTTTGGCTTAAGAAAAGAAAACAATATAAAAATTATTGGGATTTGGGCCTAGATAATCAAAAAGACTGGGGCAGAGAAAAGGAGAGCCCACTGGGTTAGATTAATAATCAGATTTCCTTCACAGGATATTACCACATAAGCAAATCAAAGGGAAAGAAATGATAAGTATCTCCTGGCGATAAGCCCTGGCAATTTGCTGCCATTTGTTATCTGATTAGTGTGAGAGGCCATAGTCTTTCTTAAAACCCTGCTCCTCTACATCATCAACATCAATAGTAATAGTAGTAGGCGTTGTCCTTGTATAGTGTGTGTGTGTGTGTGTGTGTGTGTGTGTGTGTGAGAGAGAGAGAAGGGGGGGCTGGGACTTTAACGTCTTTGTATAGTGTGTGTGTGTGTGTGTGTGTGTGAGAGAGAGAGAGAAGGGGGGGCTGGGACTTTAACGTGGGGCTTTAGTCTCTTGCTTGGCTTTTTGCATAAGTCTAGTGTTTACTACTTGAGCCACACTGCTCCTTCTGGCTTTTTGCTGGTTAAACTGAGATAAGATTATCATGGAGTTATTTTTGTCTAGGCTGGCTTCAAACTTCAATCCTCAGATCTCAGACTCTTGGTAGTTAGGATTACAGGTATAAGCCACCAGTACCTTACTTGTCTTTTTCAGTGCTGTTGTCCAAATTTGCAGTGCAAAACTCAGAAGGCCATGTCACTTCGCTTCCCTTCCAAGCTTGACACCCCCGCCCCCAGATCACACTCACTCATTTGCGGAGTACCCTATTCAAAGTACAGACAAAAAAAATCTTTGGGGGGAATACAAGCAAAGCTAACTTCAAAGATGAACTCATATGGTATGGGCCATTAAGCCAGTTTAAAAAGAAATAAGATGTAAACCTTCTTCTCTGGTGCATGGCCTCTAGTCCAATGACCTTGGCTGAGGTCATTCAAAATTCCAAGCCTATAGTTGTTGGCCTCTCCAGCTATGAGAGATAGGATGTTACCCTCAAGTAGTATCTATATTCTCATCCCCACAACCTATAAATGTGTCATTGTGGGATACCAGGGACTGGGGCAACCATGATGAAGAGTTTTGAGATAGAAATAGCCTCTTAGATTTTCAGGGTGGACCCATTCTGAATGTGGCTCTGAGAAAGAGAGAGGCAAGACTATCAGAGCCAGAAAAAAGAGACGTGTTGATGGGCATATGGATATGGGTACTGAGGCTGAAGTGAGGAAGTGGCCAAGGAATGGAAGTGGTCTCTCATGCTTGAAAAGGCACAGAATGAACTTGCCCTTGGAGCCTCACCTTGGCTTTAGCACTTGGACCTCTGAAAGTATGACTGAGTAGACACATGTTGCCTTAAGCTGCTGAGTTTGTGATGATTTGTTATAGCAACAACAACACGTGTGTGTGCCATTTTAAGTGGGTGCTAAGCATCTCTCACATCTAAGGTCCGATGCCCAAAGGGAAGCCAAGGGACTCAAGGTCTGTGGTTGGTGTAATCCCAGTACTCAAGAGGCAGAAGCAGAACGATCATGAGTTCTAAACCATCTTAAACTATATAGCGAGCTAAGCTATATAACATGCAAAACTAAGTGTATGCATTAGTCTCCAGTCCTTAGGTCAGCAAATGTTTTCTGTCGAGGGTCACAGAGGAAATATTTTATCCTGGCTGCTGCTGTGACTCTTGGGGAATGAGAACAGCCCGGCAGTATGTAAATGAGTGGGTGTGGCCAGATGTACCTATGGGTGGTCCTGCTTGAAACCACGCTGGGAACCAGGTGTATTGTGTGAAAGGTTTAGCCTCAAGGTTGGTATTCTGCAAGTAGAGAAGGTTCCAGAGACTCAGGTGCCTTGCCTCTAAAAATAGGACTACCAACGCCTCCCTCTGGAGATGGTGAGACAAAACTGTGAGTATGGCTCCTGATATGGTAAGTAGCATTTTCTGGTCCTGGCCATCTATGTACAGGTGATTGAAGATATCGGGTGCTGACAGGCCCGTGCTGTTGGTAAATTGCATCATGAAATCTGGGAAGGGTCATTTCATGTCAATTAATCTCATCTTATTTGGAGATGTGAGAAATGCATCTGCCTCTTAGAGCCTCCCTTGACTGCCAGATGTGTCTCAGCAACAGTGCCTCTTGAGTCTGTCCCTCCCGCTTCCTCCAGGCCATCCCATTCTGAACATGGCAAATGAACAGGAAGGCTGTGGTGAATGGTGCTGTGGAAGAACACAACGTTCATTGTCAGAATCCCTGGCTGGAGAAATGAAACCTGCAGCTTCTATCTAGGGAAGATGGATGGGAAATGAATTAATTGCCAGGCAGAATTGCAGGCTGTTTGACGAACAAAATCGTTGCACTGAGCCATGATGTATCTCATTAAGATGCGCTCCCCTCCGCTCTCCCGCCCCTACTAGGGGAATTGTCAGAGAGCAATTACATGCAAACCTCAATTTTAAGGTTTAAAAAGAGGTCAGCACTGGCAGGAGAAGAAAAAGAAGGAGATGGTTTGAAAAATAGGTATTGAACAGATAGTGTAGCGAGGAAGACTGAGCTGGAATATCCTGGTTCCCTGGTCAGATCGCTAGAGACTGAGTCCCACGTGCAGCTCCTGGGTGCTGTAGATGGTGTTGTTAATAGACCTTGGAATCGAAGGGCTCTGATCTGTGGAGAGCTGGAAGTGTGACACTGGGTATTTTTGTTGAGTAAATGAATTCATGGAGTGGTTGATCCACCAAGTTATCAAATGAATTAATAACAACAGAGAGAGAATGAATGAACAAGTTGAACACAGTGAGAATTCATGGCATGAAGATATAATAATCCTATTTACCCAACATGGCTAATAGAGAGTCCAAGGGAATAAGTGACCTTAGAAAAACCAACAGAGAAGCTGGAGTCTGCTTGCACTTCATTTTAGTTCCCACTGAGGTGACATTTTTCCCAGGTGTTGTCACTCAGCTCTGACTGCCAGGACAAGATACTGTGTAGGCTTGGTGGCCGAGACAGCAGGTTGAGGTGCTGGAACAGCTGGCTTCTAGTGAGTCTCTTCTGACTTACACATCCTGTCTTCCATGCAGTCACCTTTCCTTTCCTTTCCTTTCCTTTCCTTTCCTTTCCTTTCCTTTCCTTCCCTTCCCTTCCCTTCCCTTCCCTTTCTCTCTCCCTCTCTCTGTCTCTCTGTCTCTCTCTCTGTCTCTCTCTCTGTCTGTCTCTCTGTCTCTGTCTCTGTCTCTGTCTCTGTCTCTCTCTCTCTCTCTCTCTCTCTCTCTCTCTCTCTCTCTCTCTCTCTCTCTCTCTCTCTCTCTCTCTTCTCTGTCTCTCCCCTACCCCCCCCGCCCCAGTACTGGGGGTGGAACTCAGGGCCTGGGCCATGTCCCTGAGATTTATTTTGCTCAAGGCTAATACTCTACCACTTGAGTCCTAGCTCCACTTCTGCCTTTTTGGTAGTTAATTGGAGATAAGAATCTCATGATCTTTACCCTCCTGGGCTAGCTTCTGACTGAGATCCTTAGATCTCAGCCTCCTGAGTGGCTAGGATGAGAGATGTGTCACCAGTGCCTAGCTTGTCCCTTCTTCTCAGAGTACAGCAGTCCTCCTTTACTGCCTGCTATATCTTTGTGCTGGTACTCCTGGGAGCTCAGTTCCTAATGCCAGGTAATGAATCAAGTCAGCTTTTAAGGTCATTTGACTGTCACTGAGCA
The DNA here is from genome assembly GCF_031878675.1 of Megascapheus bottae. Taxonomy (NCBI): domain Eukaryota; kingdom Metazoa; phylum Chordata; class Mammalia; order Rodentia; family Geomyidae; genus Megascapheus; species Megascapheus bottae. The sequence continues at coordinate 84,262,658 of NC_143510.1, forward strand.
GTAACTCAGGACCTCTTGACTCCATGAGAATAATCTTCCCCAGATGCAAAACTAGAGACAGTCTATGAGTTCACACCTGGTGTGCCCTGCAAGAGAATCTCCTGGCTATTCTGGTTCTATTACAGAAATAGGCAACTTTTAGTCAGCTTACCTCCCTGAATGCCCAGGGAGTTGAAGGTCATGTGACCTGTAATTCAGTGTCAGATTGAGCACTGGCTATCTCATTTAGTTTCCCATCTTCTCTCTCATCTCCTAATCTGCCTGGAAGACAGTAAAACTCATTAACTTGAACCCTGCTAATTTAGAATCCATAGCATTTCCTCTAAGTTCTCCACCAAGAAGGGATTTGTGATGCTAATTAATAGTGTGAACATAATTAGAAAAGATGAATCTGGCTGAGCGGGTGGTATCTGGAGACTACCCAGTCCCTGCCTTGAGCTTACTTCCTTTTGAAGAAAGAAACAGAGACTCAATAAGATTCCTGGGCTTCTCCAAGCGCACAACAAACAGCCTGTTGAACTTTCTTAAGGACACCAGCTTAAGACACCCAGACCCTGTTTGTTTGTGAAAGACACAGGCTCTTTCTTAGCTGTGAGTCCCCTTGACTGCGAGGACTTAAAGTATGTCTTTTAAAAAGCATTTTTAAAGAAATATTCTGCATTTTGGGTCTCCTGCTAATTATGAACAGCCTTCTCCCAAATTAGTAGAAGTTATTTGGGGGGAGGTTTTATTAGAGATTTAATAAGAAAAGCTTTTCGTAAAACATAAAACCTTCTGTACAATTCACTCTCACCAACCCTCCATCTTAACAATTATGTCACTAACAACTTCTTTTTCAAAGACCAGAACTTTTGTCTATTCATGTGAATCTCAAAGAGGGCATTCACGGAACCCCTGAGCCAGGGGGTGGCCTGGGAGACTTTGTGGTGAGAGGGTCTATATCTTGGGGAAGTGTATACAAATGCTGATGTTTTTCTGCATGATCGTGTCTGGCCTGGACAGTCCCCAGTGGGCAGTCAAAAATCATTTGTAGATGCAAACAGAATTCTTCCTGGGAGATTATATAGATATAGATATAGATATAGATATAGATGGTATAGATATATCTTTATTGTAAAGGTGATGAACAGGGGTGTTATATTTACATAAGTAAGGTAATGAATATATTTCTTTTTTTTGAATGTATTTCTTTTGAAACACTATTTTTTTCTCCCACTTACCACTCCCTACTCCTCTCCCCACCTCCAAGTTACATAGTTCATTTCCAAAATAGTGTCAAAAGAGTATCATCGTTGAATTAGTTCATCCTTTGTCCTGCTGTTTCTGTGATTCCCTTTCCTTTCCATGGATCAGATAAGCTTATATACAAGACGAAGGATGCCAAAAACTAAAACAGAAAGGAAGGAAGGAAGGAAGGAAGGAAGGAAGGAAGGAAGGAAGGAAGGAAGGACGAACTCTATCTAGGACATAATAAGAACCTTTTGTTTCCAGTTCTTGGAGTTCATCTTGATACACTTTATTATATATGGTCCTATGCTCTTGACAATTGAGCTATTGTGATGCCCTGTTAGGAATATTATAAACATATCCTAGTTATTACAAATGAGGGAATCCATACCAACTACTTTTCTTTGGGCCTGGCTTACTTCACTTAATGTAATTTTTTCCAGGTCTTTCATTTTCCTTACAAATGGGCCAATGACATTCTTTCTGATGGAAACACAGAACTCCATTATGTATATTTACTACATCTTCTTGCTTCATTCACCTACTGAGGGACGTCTGGATTGGTGCCATACTTTAGCTGTGGTAAATAATGGTACAGTGAACATGGTTGTGCTGGTAGCTTTAGTGCTGCCTTGTTTGTGATCCTTTGGGAGTGATCCAGGAGTGGGATTGCTGGGTCTTAGGGGAGCTCTATGTTTAGTCTTTTGAGGAACCTTCCTGGGAGACTCTCTAGGGAATAGACCCATTTTCCATGTGATCTTTTGAATATTTTTATTTATTTGTTTTTTTAATAAATACTTTTATTTGCATAAAGATGATGTACAGAGGGGTTACAGTCAGGTAAAGAATACATTTCTCTTTGTACAATGTCACCCCTTCCCTTTCTCTCTCCCAGTCTTTCTCACCTTTCCCTACACACATGCTTTATTGTTCATTTCATCATAATGTCTCACCCTTTGTCCCACCCCTTTCTGTGTTCCCACTGACCCTCTCAGACAAATAAATGAACAAATAAGAAAAAAAGAAAACAGTAACAATAATGAAGAAAAACCCTTTTATTTCCATTCCTAGACTGCATTTTGATAAAGTCTTTAATATGATCAAAGTACACAGGCATTATGCCTTTGTGTTTCTCTCCTAAGAGTATCTTCTTTTGCTCTCACTGTATATATCTAGAATCCTGTATAATTTGTCACATCCCAGGGTGCTGATTTCTGCATATCAGAGAGAACATGGGTTGTATGTCTCTCTGAGCTTGGCTTACCTCATTTAACATGATTTGTTCTAGATCCATCCATTTCCTTGCAAATGACCTAATATTTTTTCTAATGGCTGTGTAAAATTCCGTTGTGCATTGGATATTTTGGGAGATCCACTCATCTATTGTGGGGCATCTGAGCTGTTTCCGTAAGGGATTTAAAAAAAACAAACAAACTACTGTTTGTTTATTTACTTATTCATTTCAGTGTAGGTTCAAATTCATACCAAAATCAAATACGGGTGTTTTCTCATTCTTCAGCCTGAACCCCCTGACATTTACAGCCTCCCCAGTATCAGTGGGGTGCCAGTGATAACTGATCTATCCCTATCATCATTACCTGGAGAACTCCATGGGGTTTGTTCACCTTAAGGCTTATTATTTAGATCTCTCTATATATTGGCCTTGAACTTGTGATCCTCTTGTCTACCTTCCAAGTACTGGGATTACAGGCATACACCACCACACCCAGTTTAGGACTTGTTCTTGTTTGTGTGTATTCTAAGTGGTTTGGCTAAGTATGTAACTACGCATGTCCATCATTATGGTGTCACACGCAGAAATCTCACTGCTCTCCCACCCTCCACATTCTCCGGGCACCACCTGTTCATCCCTGCTGTCTCTTGGATAACTTGGACAATGGTTGCCCCTGACAACATCCTGATATTTGGATGGCTTCCTTTGACTTCACCACATGCTTTGGTTCCTTCCCTGGCTTGGTTGCTCATTTCTTGTTAGGACTGAATACTATTCCATTGCCTGCACATAGCACAGTTTCTTCATCTACTCGCCTACTCAGGGACATCTTGGTTGCTTACAGCTTTGGCGGCTATGATTGAAGCTGTCACAAGCATCTGCATGCCGGTTCCTGTATGACTGTCTGTTTTTCCTCTGGCTGAGGTCACAGGAGCACAGTAGCTGGGTCCTACACTAGGAGTGTGTTCATCTCAAAAAACTGGATAAGCAAATGACCTATTCACGAATTTCAGCCAAACGAATGGCCATGTGGGCTGTGAAGTTCTTCTCTGCACATCCTGTCCCTGGAACACACCTCTGGGGACAGCTGACTGAATCACTGTAAGGTTTAGTGCACGAGAGCCAATGTTCTGGGGAAGTGCACACAATGACCAAGTGTCGCATGACCTTGGACTGGAAGGAGCCTCTTGACAGGGCTGTGGCAATAAGGTGGCAGCTCAATATTGTTGGTGGTGACTTCCTATGTTCTCCCTCATGTAACTCTAGTAGTGGTCAGGTTTATGAATGATCAGGGCTCTCCCCAACTGGACTGCTCAGTATAGGGTCAGCTGCCCTGTTCTTGGCACAGCAGACAAGAAGAAGGAGAAGGAGAAGGAGAAGGAGAAGGAGAAGGAGAAGGAGGAGAAGAAGAAGAGGAGGAGGAGGAGGAGAAGGAGGAGGAGGAGGAGGAGGAGGAGGAGGAGGAGGAAGATTATGGTGATGATGATGGTGGTGGTGATGATGATGATAATGACAACAGTGATGATGAAGATGATGATGACAATGGTGATGAAGATGGTGATGTTGATGGTGATGACAGCAACAATAATGGCGACGATGATGGTGACAAAGATGATGATGACAGTGATCATGATGATGATGACAGTGAGGAAGAGGACAGCAATATTGATAAGGGTAGTGACAGGAGGTGTTGCCATGGTAGGAGTAGCTATAGGATTAGGAGGAATAGTTGTTGACATTTCCTGAGTACAACTTGCTTGATGCCCGCCCCGGATTTCCATCACCACAGCTCTGTAAGGCAGATACTTGATTAGGTGAACAAGGCCAAAGCTCAGAGAGGTTAGGATCTTAGCTTGGTCACGCAGCTGGCCTGTGATATCAGTCCTGGTCTGCTGCCTGCCTCAGTGCTTTAGGTCTCCATCCTCTCAAAGTCAATCCATCTCAATGCTCCCAGCATTCACCGGGAGACCTGGGGATGGATAGGAGTCAGGAGGCCACAGTCGGCCTATTGCAGTCCTGCTGTCCCATGCCACCTGTCCCCTTCCCGGGTATCAACGACATAGCCCATGCAAACAGGCCTCCCGTGCCTCTCTTGTCTCACTAACGACACACACCTAGACTGTCTCATAGGGTTTTTGGTTTTTTTTTTTTAACTCAAGAAAGGAAAAGGGCAAAAGATTTCTATTCTCAGCTGTCAGGCACAACATGGGGCTATCAAAGCATGTTGAGTCTGAAAGCATTTCCAGTTTTCTTCTCAGAGGGAGGATTTTTGACTCTGGGCCATGGCTGGAAGAGGCTTGGTAGCCGTGTCTCCACAGAGCTGGCCCTCTCTCGCTCTTCATCTTGGTCCTGTTTTTCCCTTCCAGCCTTTGTGGGACTTGATTGAATTCCTCTGCTGCATTGGGCCTTTGCAGATGCCATTTCTCCTGCCTCACACTTGCCCTGATGATTCTTACTCTGTCTTAGGCTGAGAGCTTTCTAGGGCCTGTTAATGTGCCCGGGGTACCTTTGTCCTGTACAGCCTGTCTTTGTCTACTGGGATTATTTAAATGGCAAAGGCCCATACCACAGCCTTGGTGCCTGTGGGGTACCTGAGGTATAGCTGCAAGGTCTTTCCCCCTTTGCCATAGAACATAGCCATGAGAGCGATATGCCATCATAGTCCCACTATCAGAGACAGAAGGTGACACAGGGAATGAGCAATCCCAGGGCCTGCATTAGAATCCCATCTCCCACACTATGTGGCTTTGGGTGATTTCTGCAACTTCTCTGTACCCATTACCTCTTCCCTAGGGCAAACTGTGAAGATTGCATGAGTTGATTTATAGAAACTACCTAAAACCATTCCTGGCAGGTGGTGAGTGTTTGATAAATGTCAGCTGTTAGAACCATAAAGACGATAATAATCTCCATCCAGACTACTGGGACCCATGCGTAGAAACTCAGCCCACCAACAGGCTGGGAAATGAAATGTGAGAAGAGCCGCAGAGCTTTCGTCAGCCGGCCGGTGCAGAACGAGAGCTGACAACTTCCTCAGCACAGGGCGAGGATGGACAAGGCAGATGGAAAGACCTATCCAGTTACACCCGCAAATTGTATGTAAGTGGGTACACGTGCCCCCCTGTTTAGTTCCTTTCATTAACAACATCTCAAAGCCCGGAGTCTTGTTCTTGGCATCTCAGCGGAAAGCTTAGAGATCCCTTCCATTGGGGGTTTTAATCAAGATGGATATCCCTGGAGTTGGAGTCGTGATCCTCGCTGGGTATCTGGAGCAGAGGGACCTCAAGCTCTGCCCTCCAGAGGCTTTCTCCTGAAACAGGGTACCAGTGTGCCCAGGGTGAGGGATGCTCACCCATGACTGGATTGGCTGTGTGCAAGTGCAGATCGGGCATTGTGGATACATTTGTGGCTCCACATAGGAGGCTGGCAGCTGGGGTAAGAAAGTGCAGCTGGGGAAGTGGTTGCAGCAAGTTGACAGTGGCCCCAGCAGTGAATGCCATGCTGCGGGCAGGCTGGGGAGAGACAGACGAGGTGGCTGCCTTGGCTGCGTCTCGCCTCATTGAAATCTCTTCCTGCAGGCTTCTCCGGCCAGCCATTCACTCTTCTTTAGAGATTGTAGTTTGCGTCTGGTAATTTATTGACAGTGGTGGTGGATACACTTGGCACTATGCCTAGACACCCTCACATTTCTTATAGACTTGCTGCTGAGTCTCCCCTCCGGCACCCAACCCTGGAGCCTAGGTACATTGCCTGTGGTGCCAGCTGCCGTGCCTTGCTTTTCAGCTGCTCCTGGTGATGACACTGGATGAGGGATGTCCTCTTCCTGAGCAGCACCCCGCCTTTGTCTACCTCCGAGGAAGGGAACCCTGCGTTCCCCATGGGATTAAGTTCAGGACTCTCCAAAGCCTGAAATTTCATTCTGACTGGGCCTCTTCTCCCTGCTGGGAGCTCCCCATTGGCTACATTCTGACCTAGCTATAAGATGATCAACCGAAGCCAGGTGTGGTATGCACACCCCAAATCCCAGCACTCAGGTGACTGAGGCACGAGGATTGGTTGAGGCCTGTCTGGGCCACGTAGAGAGACATTGTCTTAAAACAGGGAGAAGGGAAGGGAAGAGGAGGAGGAGGAAGAGAAGGAGGAAGAGGAGGAGGAGGAGGAGGAGGAGGAGGAGGAGGAGGAGGAGGAGGAGGAGGAGGAGGAGAGAATAGGAAAAGAATTTCAAGACTGTGACACTAGAGCATCAGACCAAGGCCAGACGCTTCCACTGCAGGCAAGTGCAGCTGCACAGGTTGCACACAGACTATGCTGATTGTGCCAGTGCCCCTCATCTCCTGGGAGTTCCCCCTAATTACACCACCTGCCGGGGAATTCCTGTGTTTGGACCGCACTCTGCTTTGATGGGCCCCCACTTGCAGACGCAGAGCGGAGGGGTGGGGAGGTTCTAAAGTGAGTGTGGCATCCATCCTTCCCTCAGGAATCAACCTTAGCAGGAACTTGTGGCCACAGAACAGGCTGCCCTACCACACATCAGGCCCGGAAAGTCCAGCCCCATCCTAAGGTCCCCACATCACACAGTGTGGGGAGGCAATGGTCCCAGGCTCTGGGCCAGGATGGGTTTTTTTTCTACCTCAAACTCTGTACCTGGAGAACTGGGGCAATGGTATAGGAGAAGTGAGAATCCCATTCATTGGTAGCCAGATGCCAGTGGCTTGCACTCCCCAAGGTCTCCATCCCACCGGCACATCATCCTGGCACTCCTGTTCTCCCATCTCTGGTCTCTGCCCAGAGCCTCTTTACCTTTGTCCCTGGAAAGCTCCTCCCACATGACCCTGCTTAGCTAAGGTCCCCTCCTCAAATGCTCTCACTGTGTGCCCTTCGCTTCTCTTTCCTCTTCCTTTTCTTCTCTCCCTGCCGGACTCGCTCTGTCTGCTGGGATTGGAACCCAGAATCTCATGCATGTTGGGATCTACTGCCTGACTTGCTTTGCTTTTCCTTCACTCACACAACACGTACTTATCAAGTACCTACTGTGTACCAGGCCCCATTACAGACAGAGCAGTGGACAGAACAGCTCCAAACCCCTGCCTTGTCTTCTAAGTCCTTGTGGCAGTCTGATGAAGACTTACTATTCAGTGGCTGGTCAGTTCACAGATCTTCCTGCTGACCTGGGAGGTCCCAGAGGATCTAGATTCTGACCATAGTCCTTTGACTTGCCATGTTAGGGGTCGGGTGTCATAAAACCCTGCTTTCATTTCTTCTCAGAACCCTCTTCTGCTGGCACTGGCAGGGAATAACTGCCCTTCTCCTCATATTGTTATCACCTTGGTGGAAACCTTCCGGGAATCTTGGTGGCTCACTGAGGGGATGTCTCTTTGTCTAGGCCCTATAACTTCTGTCATTAGATTGACTTAATTTCTCACAGTTGTGTCTGCTTCCTAACTCCAGCAAAGTACTGGCAGTCTTCACAGAGCAGAGACTCCGAGCGGCACAGACCCCAAATGCCAGCAGCAGGCCCAGATCCAGAAAGCAATGCACACGGCTTCTATTCCGGCACTCGGGCTGAGAATCTTTTTTATTTCTTTTCTAGAAATGTCAGGTTGGGAGTGGGAAGCTCGGAAATGTCAGTAGAAAGTGTCTTTCCTGGTCTAGTTACTCTGTGGCTCGGTGGCTTTCTGGGACTGGGACTCTCAGAGTTGCATCTGTCTTTCCGTGACCTTTATTTTTCTGGTAGCAAGAGGAAGCAATTGGAGTCTTCTTGCTTTCTCTGAAGGGATGGGGTTTACAAAGAAGGGATCCCCCCTCCCTCAGGTCTGCTGGCCTTGACCATCTCTGGTAGACATTGCTGATCTTGGTGGTTTCTGGCAGGAAGCTCTTGGTGGGATTTGTTCTTGATTTGAATGATGATGAGTTGGTTCCTCTTGGGAGAGAGCCACTACTCATTAATCACGGCCTTTAGTACAGTTTAGAAGCTGGTGGAAAATGCATTCTGTGGTCGTCACCTCACCAGAGACATCCCTTGAATATCTTTCCATAGAATTTTCTGGATACCTGCCCCTACCTTTCATGCTCTAGCCTGTTTGGTCTCCAATTGCCTTCTGATTCTCAATCCCTTACAATGTCATGCACCAACTTCCTCACTGACATCTTTCCTCCATCATCTTTTGAGTTTTCCTTGCTTCCATTCTTCATCAGGCTGGATTCTATTTCCAGCCTGCGGGGCCTGACATGTAGCCAGCCCTCTTCCTTCAAAGGCAGAGCTGCTCTGTTCACATCTGTGGAAAGATGCACCTGGGCTCCTCACAGCTGGTGTGGGGCTGCCTGGGCATCCTGCCCAGCTGGAAAGCCTTCCTTCATGTGGTACTGCCTTACTTTGAGTTTTTAAAGGCCTGTGAGCAGCACTGGGAAGGAGGGAAAGTTCTGGCTCCAGACTTGAGGTTGAGTTCCAGACCTGCCATTAGCATTCACCCTGTGGCCTTAGCCTCAGACTCCTGGCTAGTGCCTCTCTCTTGGAATGAGTGAAGGACAGAGTGGCATAGGTTAAAGAAGAATGACTAGACACCCAATGCAGACCTTCTCCTTGACGTAGAATGTCTCCAGATTCCATGGAGGCTGAGTCTGGAGACATTGTGAAGGCAGAGTTGACAGTATATTTGTGAGGACCGTCCTTGGATGCTGGCACAGACACTTTTTGTTGTTGCTGGTGGTGGTTGTGGGGCTTGAACTCAGGACCTGTGCCCGGTCCCTGAGCTTCTTTGTGCTCAGGGCTAGTATTTTACCACTTGAGCCATGGTGCCTCTTCTGGTTTTTGAGTGGTTAATTGGTTAGAGTCTCATGTGGACATTTCTGCCTGGGTTGGCTTCAAACCATGGTTCTCAGATCAGGTGGAGGGGAGAAGGGTGAACAAATATAGAAATGATATTCACTGGACACTGGGTTGAAAATGAACCACGCAACTCGTGGGTAGGGATGGAAGGGAGAGAGGGAGTGGAGGGGTGCCACTGTCTAAAAAGACCTGACTTATGTAACTGGAGCCCTTCTATACATCACCTTTATAATAACTATTAAAAATCAAAATATAGTTCAAAGGCAAAAAAAGATAACTCCCTCTACATAAATAGTAGTAGCCACCTTGATTTACATTTCCTGACTGTTTGGGTACTTGGAACAATCTTTTAGGGCTGCATCTCCAGTTCTCTATCCTGTCATGCAGATGAGGAAACCAAGGGTCAGGGAAGTTCTGGAATGTTTGCATCACAGAGCTGGAGCTAGGTCAAAACTGGAGCTCAAGCTTCCTGCTTCTTCTTTGGTGGACATATTTCTGTTGGAAAATGGCCTGGGCTGGGGAGGAAGTGGTCACAGGTGGGGTGGCCCCATAGCTCCCTTCTTTGCTGGCCCCTCCTAAGTTTGTTGTCTGTTTGCCTGAGCTCTGGAGGTGCCTCTGCACCCCACTGTGCCTGGTCTGGAGTGAGGGAGCAGACCTTCCTTCTCCCTCCTTCTAGCTGAGCTGTGGACTAATCCCTTTTCCCATTAGGTGAGCCAAGACAAGATTAGAACTTTATTAAAAGGAAATTAAACTCTAAATGGAAGGATAAACAAACCCCAATGGAGAAAATAAAACATCAGCACCGAAGCAGATGTGTTTACACAGCCAGGATCTTTATCCTAACAGCTACACTCTACTTATAACCTGGGCCTGGGCTTCTAGAAGATTCTCCTGTCCTCTCCTGCCCTCTCCATCTCTGCTGTCTTGGGGTTAGTTGTCCAGTCCCTCTTTGTTGGGCAGTAAGAGGGATGCCCATTCATTCTCGCTGAGCCCTGCCTAACAGTGAGAGTTGCCAGCAATCGAACTGGTTGCTCCCTGTTAGAGGTGAACTGCCGATCACAGGAAGAATTCTAGGAAAAACCCATTGCCCTAAAAGCATGAAGCCCTGAGTTACATCTCTAGGATGGATATAAAGAAGCCCTCACCACAATGTGGTAAGTAGAGTCTCCTGAAGGAGATCTGGGGACTGATAGCAGAAGTGTGGCTGTCTAGCCAGGTAGGAGCTATGGGGACAAGCCAGGTGAGATCAGGAGGGAGGGAGGAAGGGAGGGAGGGAGGGAGGAAGTGGCAGGGAAACAATCACCTTCCAGCCTTCCTATTGGAAGTCAACAGGTTCCTTCTGAAAAAAAAACATAGGCTGACATTTTTACTTTATCTAAAAAAATCTCCACTTAAAAATACACCAGGAAAGCTATTTTGTAAAAATACTATTGTTATTGTAAAGGTGATATACAGAAGGGTATGGCTGCATGATTCAGGTAACGATTATATTGCTTTTTGAGCAGTGTCGCCTCATCTCCATTTTCTCCCAGTTTTTCCCTCTTGGTCTCCCTTCCCTACAAGATGTATAGTTCATTGTCAACATAGTGTCTAGAGAGTATCACTGCTGCATTTGTTCACGTTTTGCCTCATCATTCAGGAAAGCTATTTTTAAGCCATGCCTCTTTTCAGACTACATAAGCAATCATTCTGGAAAAAGAAATAGAGAAGGACTAAAAGAAAACTAAAAGTAGTGTAATTTCCATGCTCCAAAATAATTATTATAAACATTTAAATTTATCCTCTTATGGTCTTTTTTGATGAATATACAAAAATACTTTTTGTACCTTGCTATTTTCATTTTAAATTAATTGGGAGCAAAACTCTGCTAAATGCTGTTCCAAAATATTTTTTCCCTTTACCTGCATGTGTTTCCATTTAGATTTTGCTTTCTTTCTTCATTGTCTTTTTTGGTGTGTGTATGTGTGCGTACTGGGGTTTGAACTCAGGACTTGTGCTCTATCTCTTAGCTCTTTCTTTTTTGTGTGTTTTTGCCAGTCCTGGGCCTTGAACTCAGGGCCTGAGCACTGTTCTTGGGCTTTCTCAAGGCTAGAGCTCTACCATTTGAGCCACAGCACCACTTCCAGCTTTTTTATTCTATGTATGTGGTACCGAGGAATCAAACCCAGGTCTTCATGCATGCCAGGCAAGCACTCTACCACTAGGCCAAACTCCTGGCCCCCTCTTAGCTTTTTCATTCAAAGTCAGCATCCTACCACTTGAGACATAAATCCAGACCTTGCTTTTTAGTGGTTCCTTAGAGTTAAAAGTTTCACTGACTTTGCGTTGTGTTTCTTAAATCTCAGTCTCTTGAAAAGCTATGATTATAGACATGAGCAACTGGCACCTAGCTTTATGTTATTTGGGTTTGTTTGTGCCAGTCCTGGGACTTGAACTTACAGCCTGGATGCTGTCCCTGAGCTTCTTTTTGCTCAAGGCTAGTGCTCTGTCACTTGAACCTCCTTTTATATATTATTTTTTGATGTAATCAACTGCCCTCAAAGCTTGGCAGCCTAAAACAACACTCTTCATCCTATCTAACACTTTCCCAGAGCCATGACCTTAAGAGAAGTCTGGGCTCTCACATGGGCCTCTGTCCAGATGTTGGCGGGGTCCATAGTCACTGGAAGGCTAGATCGGAGTTGGAGAACTGGTGTCAAAGGTGGTGCCCTCACCTTGTGGTCATGCTCATACTTTCCCCGTGGTCTGCCCACTGAGCTACTGAGCACCCTCACAAAGCAGTGGCCTTGTCCCCGGGGAGTGGTCTGAGACAGGGAGCCAGGTGGACACTGTGTCTTTCCTGGGACCCAGCCCTGGCTTTCATGGGTGGGACCTGGACGGCATTCCTTTGCAGACACAGATCACAGGACTATGTACAGGCATGACCACAAGGCACTGAAGACCATCTACGAGGCCTTGGCACTTCTGTCACTGGTTCTGCATCAGTTGCATCCTAACCAAGCCCCTCTTGCTGGGCAACTATATTTTTCCTTTGCTTTGCTGGAACAGGAGATGTACATTTGTAAGTGCAGCGGACGGGGGACAGGTGCCTGATCCACATGGGATTCCGTTTAGTCCAACCAGGGTCTCAAAAGTCACAACTTAGAAATTACCATGCCCTGTCCCTTGCAGGAATCGTCAGAGTGACTTAGCAGATTAGCAGGGTCTGGCAGGAAACAGAATTGGATGGGGAGGCTCTGGTAAAGCATACACACGTGGAGATATGGGCAGGGACAAGGAAACAACAGGGACTTGAGGGGATTTGAGGACCCCCCACCTCAAGACTGGAAGCACATTTTCTCCCTTGAGGCCTGATGAGACAGGGTGGGTGGCAGAGCTGTCAGACTGCAGAAGAGGCATGGGAAGTATAACTCCGGCCCATCCACTCCTCAGTTTCCTTTCTGTCTTCCATTTTTAGCCAGTAGAGACCTTGGTCTGGTCCATGGAGGCCTGCTTTCTGGGGGAGACAAAGCAGGGTAGAGGACAGCAGAGACTGGAGGGGAGATGAAATGAAGATGGAGCAGAGGCTCAGAGCACATTCATCAGAGCATCATTAAGTCCCTGAACCACGTGTGAGAGCAGACGCTACTACCCCTGCCTTGCCGTTCATGTGGGGTGACTGTTATTAATAAACATCTTAGTGGCAGTATTAGCTGACGTATTAAGTATTTTCCATGTACAGAGCAGTGTATTACATTACAGGACATTTTCTACATAATATTTCTAATTTTTATAGCCAATCTGTTAGGCACATGTTATTATGAGTCTGTTTCAGGCAAGGAAAAATGAATTTGGAAGGCACCATATGCTGCCTGAGGTCAGGAAATTAGTAACAGAGCTAGGATTGGTGTTTTACTCTAAACACCAAGTGCTTTTTTGTTAAAAAAAAACAAACAAACAAAAAAACAAAGACAAAAACAAAACCAGAAAAACACAGTTGAAAACTAACCTAAGAAGGTATATGGATATGGTCTCCCTCAGTGTCTTCTTCTGCAAATAGCATAATCAGTCTGGTTAGGTATATTAATCATGGTACCTGGACTTTAAAAGTATAAATAGATTAGAATTCTCAACCTAAAAGAGTAGGGCAAAACAAAGCCCATCTATAGCTCCTGGAATTCTTGACTCAGAGGGGCTAACACCTTCTCTAAACTCTAGGATTTCTGGCCCCTCCCCCTCCCCTACCCATGTGACCTCACCCACCCCAGCACCATTGCAGGAAGAAATCTGAAAGCTGTAAAGAAAAACAATCCAGTGATACCAGCAAATGTTCCTAAATTTGTTGTTCTGCAGCATGGAGAACGCAGCCTCAGAGCACCTCGTCCTGTCACTTTGTTGTTACTTGCTGCCTCTCCCTTGCTTTCTGCTTCCCTTTAGGATACTTTAAACACCTCCTCCCCCTCCGGCCACCCCCCATCAGCAGCAACCTCCACACAAAGATTTGCCAGGGGCCCAAAGGTGGCCTCCAAACATGAGCTCATGCCATAGGCAGGGATGTTGAGGATCACAGTTTGAAGCCAGGTCAGGTAGAAAACTCTGTTGAGCCCCTCATCCCCAATTAACTAGCCAGAAATACTTTGAGCAAAAAGTGCCGTAGTCCTGAGTTCGAACCCAAATACTGAGATAACAACAAACCAACCAATAAATAAATCTAATCAGTGTTGTGATGCATATATGCCTAGCTAAATTGATTTCAGGCCATTCTATGCGAGGGTTGTCTAGAAAGGCAGACCTTGTTTTTACTGTGTTTACTCATTTTGGAAAGGCAATCCCAGTGCCCGGATGACAGGGGATGCAGGAAGGAAGCATCATGTTGGGAGTGAGCAGCCCGTGAGTTCAGTCCCCAGGGCAGAAGAAAGAGGCAACCAGCCAAGTTGCTGCCAGCCATTGGGGCAGTTCATGTGGACTGAGAATCTGGAATGGAATCTGAAGGTAAACTGTGACCCCAGGTCTTACACATCGTGAGGGATCCCTCAGTCAGCATTGCTGGTGGCCAGTGAAGGGGGGGAGCCAGGGTGAATTGCCCTGTGATCTGTGGTCACAGGTAACAAAGATCTTCACCTGACAATGTAAACTCCAGCTTGCGCCCACATCTGAACTTGTTGAACATGACACCCCAGATGGAAATAGCACATCTGCCCTTATGTGACTTAGCATAGTCCAAAAAGAGTACCACAAAAATGGTGTGTAAATTGCATTCAGGCTATATATACGTAGATATGAAACATAGATGAACTCCCTATTTAGACCCAGTCTCTGCAATTTCTCATTATGTATATGTCACAGTCCCCAAATTCAAAACAATGGAAAATCTGGAACCTATCTGGTCCCAACTATTGCAGAACAGGGGTGCTTTCCAGCACTTGTGGAGATCTTTGCAGAGTTCTTTTAGTCATCATTTGTATTCCTCACATGAAAACTTATTTTCAGGTAGCTAGTAATCTTTGATGTGTGGATTTATTCAGGGTCAGTGTTCGGTTCATCTCCAAGTTCAAAGCCGTCCAGCATCCCACCATCAAGTCCATTTCAAATGAATCTAACTTCATGTTCCTTTCTTATTTGCATTTAAAAATTTTAATATGAGATGTAGGAGACTTGATTTGCGACTTGGCACCCATTCATGTGAAAATGATTGGTGGGCTCTTCTGAGGAAATGCAGACAGAGCCTGGAGAGTGACAGGCTGGCTTTGCATTTTGCAGTGGAAGGTGTCTAATGCACGGTTCCATTTGCATATGTTGAACATTGCTGTTCAAGGCCAATAGTGTTCATTCTTGCTCCTCATCCCTGCTCCTCCTACCCTGCTCTTCACTCTGTTTCTAAAAAACATTTTAATTAAAATAATACTTTGGAACCTCCCAATAAAAGACATGGGGGCAAGAGCAAAGAAGTTCAGAGCCCCGCTCCCCCAACTCAGCCTCTCCTTTCTCCTGGGGAACAATCCTGTTTGATTCCATGATTTTGGTCCCTGCTGACTCTTTCTTTATGTCTAGGTGAGGAATGACAAGCTTCCTATAGTCCTTCTGGAAATTTCTGAGGAAACAAAAGCAAGAGCCCATAACTCCTGCCTGGCACCCTTCTTGATTATTAACACGTTCTTTGTCTTTAAACTTTAAACAAAAAAAAACCCTGTTCTCCCTACTGTTTCTTGCTTCCTACTCAGTTCAGCTCTCACTATTTCACTCTTAAGCCTCACCTTGCTCAAAGCAAGGACGTTTTAGGTTGCTCTCAGAGGTTCTCAGCAGGAATGATTTGGGGTGCTCCTTTGCCAAAAACCCTTCACCTTGTAGTCATCTGGTACAGCTACAATTCAACCCTTTCTCTGCCTCTGTTTCTGTCTTGGTCATTGTCTCTGTTAAGGGTTAAATATAAAGTGTCCCTCAGGCTCATGTATTGAACACTTGGACTCCAGCAGGTGGCACTGTCTTGAGATGTGGCAGAAACTTTAGGAGATGGGCCTCTCTAGAGGAAATGAGACATTGAGGACATGTTTTGGGGGTTGGAGATTGTCCCGCCCCACTCCTGTCTTCTTCTCTGCTCTCTGTCTGCTGTGAGGTGAGCAGCTTTCTCCATACATTCTGGCCACCATGATGCTCGGCCTTAGTGCATGAGTCCAAGCAATCCTGGTCTGAAGCCCATGCCTTATTCCCATCTGTTGTTCCCTCAGGTATTAGATGCAAAAGCCTCTAATGCAGTTTCCATCTCTGTCTTTTGCTCCACAAGCATGGCCAGTGAACCCTAGCTTTATCCGAAAGCTGATTATCCTGAGCCTCAGTTTACATCTGTGTAGAGTAAGAAAGGATACTAAAAGCATACTGAATGTACTTAGTACGGTCGCATTCCATGGTGGGTCCGGTTCTTTCTTTCCATCCTCAACTCTGTAGAGATCCATGAGTTATTTCTAGAGTTATTTCATTGTCACTTACTTTTTTTTTTCTTTTGCCAGTCCTGGGGTTTGAACTTAGGCCTTGGGCACTGTCCTTGGGCTTTCTCCAAGGCTAGCCCTGTACCACTTGAGCCACAGTACCACTTCCAGCTTTTAATGTGGTACCGAGGAATTAAACCCACGGCTTTGCACATGCTAGGGAAGTACCACACACTCCTGGCTCTGTCATTTACCTTTTCAGAGCAATCACACTTGTGATTTAATTTGAGCCAGAAGAATAATAGATAAATAGCTAAAAATGTCACTGGGCAATTGTGGATAACAGAGTAATTGATTGGTTATGCAGGGAAAGTAGCCGTTGGTGAGGCAGCGGCTGATAACCCATCCCAAGTCTCCATGGCCTCAGGGCCCAAGACGTGGCAGGTGTCCAGCAGTGAGGGATACCTAGGGGTTTGCCAGCAAGTGGTCACTGGTGTATACTTTGCCTAGTGGACTCTGGAGAGCTGTGCTCACATTCAGGATCATTCAGAAAAGATTTTATGGCTGCTATATTTATTCACTGTTTTCTTACTCAGCCATGGTGGGGAAAATGGAGAGATTCCCAAGGTCCAGCACTAGCAAGGCTGCCCTGGCCATCTGGGAGGAAGAATAGCTGCAGTCCCCAGGTACCTGCGGGCTGATGCTAAGGGAGCCTTGTTGGCTTTGACCCAGAGCCATAACCCCCACTCTGAAAGCACACACCATGGACTGTATCCCCTACTGCACACGGGACAGTGACACCCAGGTCCCTTTACCCATGGTGGTCAGTCTACTCTGTCCTGGGCCTAATGACCACTTATTTCACCTAGGGACTCAGTCCTTTCAGGGGTCTTGTCCTCACTGGGCTTGCTTGTTCATAACTGGTGCTCCACCACATGAACCACGCTTCTGGCCTAGCTTTTTGCTTATCTCTGTGCCAATGGAGTCTCCCCGACTTTTGAATCATCATCTTCCAAATTGGCCTTTTGGCCAATATTATGGGCATGAGTATTAGAACATCTGGTGCTTTAAGAATTGTGGGGTTCTTTTTGATCCCCCCCAAAATTTACTACTTTTACATATGCTCTTCAGCAGTGATAAGTATCTTTCCACGGTTGTGCAACAGATCTGAAAGCCTTGTTCATCT
Source organism: Megascapheus bottae (assembly GCF_031878675.1). Taxonomy (NCBI): domain Eukaryota; kingdom Metazoa; phylum Chordata; class Mammalia; order Rodentia; family Geomyidae; genus Megascapheus; species Megascapheus bottae. The sequence continues at coordinate 84,280,033 of NC_143510.1, forward strand.
CACAAAACTAAAGCTCTCTATCCCTCAAGCAACAGTTCCCCTCTTTCCCTTTTGGACCCCGATAACCTCCACTCTCCCGCCTGTTTCAGTGGGTTCCATGGACTGGAGCAAATTCTGAACACTAGATTGGTATCTAGGTATAGAATTGGTCTCTAGGTATGGAATATAATGGATGCCATCTAAAGATAGAGAGAGCCCAGAGTTCTGGGCTCCCTGTCCAGCCTTTGCTTCTTTTTGTGCGGTAATGTAGGGGTTGCCAGGCTTTCAGACACTCATTGCACAGATTGTCCTGAGCACTGTGATGTTTTGACTATCAAGTTTCTCCAGAGATTCATGAGTTGAAGAACTAGCCCTTGGTGAAGCTGAGTTCAAAGATGGGGCCTGGAGGAGCGATTGGATCACCAAGGCCCTAACCTTATTAGTGAATTTACAGCAAAATAGACTATTAAGAGAGGGGTCCGCCTTGGAGGAAGCCAGTCCATCAGGGACATGTCTTTGCAACGTCAATCTTGTCCCTGCCCTGCCCCACTTCACTCTGCTTCCTGGGTGTCATGGGGTGAGCAGCTTTGCCCTAATCCTCATACTCCTTCAAGATGCTCCGCTTTATCACAGTCCAGAGACAAAGCCAAGAAACCATGTCCTGAAACTACCATGAGCCAAAACAAATCTTGAAGTAGCACCAGGCCCCAGGTACTAGCATACTCAAAAAAAGAACATCTGAACATGGAGATATTATGAAGCAGAAAAGAAGTGGCAGAATAAAGATTGAGGAGAATAAGGATTAGTTGAACACACACACATTGCAGTCCTGTGATGGTTACTGGGGCACAACAGCTGCTAAGTGACAGGGGAAAGGTTTTGTCATACCACGCAGAATGGCTTGGAAGTTCCAAACTTATAGACTATTTTTGGAATTTTCATAGATTATTTTTGGAATTTTCCAGGCAGTATTTTCAGACTGAGGTTGAAGGGAAAGTGGTAGGGGTGGAGGGAATGGGGAGTAGGAATGGGGGAAACTACCATGCAACCCTGACAGTGTTGAGACGATTCTCCTAGGTAGTGGACAGAATTGATCAGAAGTTAGAAAGGACAACATGAAGGTGTTTCAGGAACTGCCTCTTCGGTAGTGCAGTTTTGGGGTACAGAGACTTGGCCTGGATGTCACAGTCTCCTTGTTCTTCCTGTGGCAGATGAGAGAAGACCAACTGGGATCCTTGGCAGAACCCTTAGCTCTCTCTGTCCTGTGTGCAGCCTGGGGGAAATGATGTATGTGGAATCCCGCAGCTGGGGAAATGAGTGACCACTGTCTTCCATGGCTAGGCTTTTGGAAGGCTTCGCTTTGCAAGTGGCCTTGTGTTTGAATGAGCAACCCCTCACAACGGGCACGGATGTCTTTCTGAGGGTCCCCGGGCTCCGGTGGAGGAGTATGTCAGGAACACATGGAAAGCCTTGCTCAATGAGCAACTGTGTCTCTCTTGGCTCAGACGGGAGTGTGGCGTCCGAGAGAGCCTGAGCCCGAATAAAGCCCCACTTTCTTTCCTCACAGCTCACAGAGGGGGATTCTGAAGGTAGCAGGGGAAACAGAGTAAGCAGTGTTCAGGAACTCGGCCCACCTTCCTGAGTTCTTTTCCACCATAACAAGCCCTGGAGCCTGCTGGCCACAAACCACTTTTTATAAGCATGCAGTGGGGAAGAGATTGGGGGGTTCCCAGTGGAACACCCCCCACCCCCCCTTCTCTTCCCCCCCCAGCCCCCCACCACACATCTCTCCCCAGGAAGTGAGGAGAACTTGTGAGTTAGCATGCCACTTTCTCCTGGAACAAAGGACCCCAGCCTGGGAACTTCAAATCACAGCCATGTCTTTTCTCGTAGTTCTGAGGTTGGAAGTCCATGAGCCAGGTGTTGGCGGTGGGCTCGGCCCGGGCTGGCAGGGAAGTGGTTTCAGGTTTGTCTCCTTGTGGAGGAGATGGCCTCATGACTGACATAGTTATCTCCACGCAGACACTGCCACACTGGTGGGGTGCCTAAAGACCTCGCTGTAGCTTGAGAACCTCCATGACGGCTCTCTGTCTAAACACAGCTCCTTTCTGAGATGCTGGATGCCTGGACAGGCTCATGCATTTGAGAGGAACACAACATGACAGATGACACCCCACACCTTACGTTTATTGGGAGATGGGATCAGAACTCTGTCAGTGTCTGAGCCCTACCTACCTCATCTATGCCCTGTTCACATTCTAAAAATGAGATGGTACCCGACTGACAGCTCCCTCGGTACCAAATAAATGCTGGGCATTTTCTTTTTATCAGCTCCTGTGATCTTTATGCTAACCCTCCAGAGGGCTTTTGTTAGGATTTGCACAAACAAGGGAATTGTGGCTCAGAGAGGTTGAGTAACTTCTAACAAGGTCACACAGCTAAGCTATTAGAGTCAGGATCAGAACCTGGAGGCCTGGCTGCTGAAGGTCCATGATAAATCACTTCCCGTTACTTAACAGGCTTTTCATCTGACAAGAATCCCTTTACAGTTTATCCTTGATTTCCATCCCGAACAGCCCACGAGAGGAGTTTCTGAGGAAAGGGAGCCATTTAATATGGATCTGGACTGATGGTGAGGACTGGAAAATATCGTGACTAAGGGCCTGGGCCCTGTATTCTGCATTTAAATGATCTAATTTGCTAGCTGTGTGCTCTCACTCTGTGGTGGGGGGACTGCATGAGGGACTGGCCCATGGCGACTAAATCTGAACATTATTTTGGGGGACAGCATCTCACTGCCTCCTCCTCCACCCTTACAACCTGCCGTGCTGTGTGGCTCGCCTGGAGCCCTCCTGAGTACTTGGCGTCCAGCTCGTGTGAGTTGGGTATTGTTGGGAGCATTTAAGTGCACAGCACAGTTTGAAATACAGTACAGAAGAAGAATGTAAATGACCTCACTAATAACTTTTTTTTAACTGATTACATATTGAAACAATGATTTAGGTATATTGGATTGCATAAAATATAGTATTGAAACTTATTTCACCTTGTTACAGTTCTTTTTGTTTATTGAAGTACTAGGGTTTGAACCGAGGGCCTTGAGCACACTGGGCAAGTGCTCTCTACCTCTCAACTACATCCCCAACCCTTCTTACTGCTTTACATGTGTCCATTAGCAATTTACAATCACATCTGTCTGTACTGGAGGCAACCATATCGTTTGCTGCCCGCATCGTACACCTAGCTCAGACCCTAGCCTTACAATAGGTGTACAGAACATAGCTGGCCTGGTTTTAGCCCCACAGAGGTCTGCCCTGAAGCTCAGAGGAGCCTTGAGCCTGTGCTCACAGTTCCTGTGTCTAATGTGGCGAGGCCTTACCTTGGGCCTGGCGCCGGCAGGCCTCCCTCAGAAGGGCTGGATTAGATGGACAGTCGCCGTCTCTTTTGAGGGTAGCTCTGGCTCTTCAGCCCAGGGGGAAACCTGGATGTAGGAGTAGCTGCTATTCCCAGCATGGTAGAGAAGCCAGCTTTGTACAGAGAACGTAAGAGCTCACTTCTTAGGCATCCCTTGAAAGACACCTCTGTGTCCAGAGCAGGAGAGAAAGGCCTGGAGGAAATTTCCACCCAATGTCAGGGCCCCCTTCTGGCCTTGGCACCCCACATGATGCCAGTAAAGTCAGAAAACATTCCTTCCCCTCCCCGCCCCTCCTTGACACTCTGGCTTCACAGAAGACAACCCCAAACCCTGCTCTTAAAAGGGGAATGTGGCTGTGATATTCTCCTTTGGCCTTGCATCTTTTGGAAACTGAGTCTAGCTCCTCCCATAACCTTAACCCATTCCCAAAGCACTCAAGGGTAGACAGAGTCTCAGGGAGATCTCTGGGCATCCCTAACATTTGGAGTTTCAGTGGCTTTTGCCCTGTGATACCTCTGTAGTTGGGGTGGGGGGGGTGGCTCAGTGTTCAAGAGATGAGACCCTAGATGGCCACATCTAGTGTGTCCCCCGCCCCATTCCCTCCCATCCAATAGCCCTGAGCCTGGACCTCTCCTTCGCTCCTCTGAGGGCAGCACAATGGAGCTGGATATATCTGAACATCCATTCGGCATCACCCAAATCCCAGCTCAGCTGACACCTGGTTTTTCTCATCTCTAAACTTGTCACTGGGCTTCAATGACAGTGTGGAGAATGTAGCACACACCCGGGTAGGTGGAGAAAGCATTTGTGTTCCTACGTGCCTGGTGGCTGTGTTTGCTGTTCCACTCTGCTCTCCTGTCCCTGTGTCTCCCTCCTGTGTCCCCAGATAGCTGGCGACTTCTCAGCATATGCATGAGGTGGTGCCTAGTGCAGAGTTTCCTTCTTGGCAGATAGGCCATTTAGACAGTCTTCTAGAAGCTGGAGGTTATGAGTCTTTGTACTTCCTTGCATTTTCAGAAGTCACCTGTTCTATTTGTGCCAAGATTAGAGCACAGAATCTTGGCAAAAAGAGGATGTTACTCGGAACTAAACATCCTGAGCTTCAGTTCTCATTCCGAGATGACTCAGGAGCTCCAGATGGATGGAGGTGATGAAGAGCAGAAAATCACTGGAACAAACCATAAACTCAGCTGGCCACAGAATTAACTGAAGTCCAAGGTCCTCAGTGCTAACATTGCATGGTGTGTGTGTGTGTGTGTGTGTGTGTGTGTGTGTGTGTGTGTGTGTGTGTCCGTCCCATCCTCAACCTTGAAGTCATGCCTAAAGCAGGGCAGACATCAAGAAACAGATGGCAAGTCCAGGCTCTGGGGTCAAGTTCTGCACCGTCCTCTACTAGCTATGTGATATCGTAGAGACCACTTGACATTTCTAAGCCCCAGATTGCTTGTTTCAAATATCAGAAACAGGCCATAGTGGAGAACTCATACAATTCCAGTTCTTTAGGAAGGGGACATAGGAGTCGCAATTTAAGACTGGCCCAGGCAAAAATGGGAGACTCCATCCGAAAAGCAAATTAAGGCAGAAAAGGATTGGGGTTATGGCTCAAGAGTAGAACACCTGAGATTCCTTTCCTAGTACTGCGCACCCTCAAATGGAAATAATTACAACCCTACTGACTTCATTCGGTGGCTGTGGGACTCATGTGGCTCAGTAAAAGTGCTTTGTCAATCACAGAACTCTAGGGACTTGTAGTTCTGGTCCCTGTTATTTGGGGCTAATAATTATTGAATCTTTTGAGGAGAAAAATGTTTTTGCATTACTGGGGTTTGAACTCAGAGCCTCCTTCTCAACTTGTTTCCTCGGCTATGGTGTATTCTTTTTGCATGGATTATTTTTGAGATAAGTGCTTGGCTTTATGCCAAGATAATGTAGACAGTAGTCTTCCTGTTTGTGTTCCCCACATCACTGGAATGACAGGCATGTGTCATGATAGCCGGGACGACAGGCAAATGCTACTATTTCTAGCCTATGGAGTCACAAATAATTTTTTTTTCCAGCTGACCTTGAATATCTGTTCCTTGGTGTCTGCCTTTCAAGTATCTGGGATTATAGGCTTGAATCACAGCACTCATAAAACCCTTTAAATTTCATTCAAGTATTAGTCAATTCATAGTCATGATTCAAATTAGATGTTTTCCAGATGATAGGGTTTCTAAGTCATTTCTCAACTCTTGGCAGCCAACTATTGATCATGCTTGCTTTCTGGGGTGAAAAATACAGATTTCTTTCATCCTTTCTACCTGATATACAAGTGATTCCAGGCTTGTCAAGGTGCCAGATGGGGGCGTTGAGAGGCTCTTGTGAGAAGAAAGAAAAGCTCTTTGGAAAAAGCGCTGGTACAGAATATTTACTTAATTTCTGAGGAGGAGGGGCTGTTGCTTTTTAAGCATAAGGCAAGGTAGGTTTTTATTACTATTTGGGCTTTTAATTGGTTGACTAATATTTTTATGGCTTCTTATTTTAATGTTTATGGGTCTCCAAATGCTGAGATTTACTGACATCCAAGAAGGGATTGATAAAGGATATAATTGAAACAGAAAAACCCAGAGGCATTGTGGAAATTAGAAATCACACCATACCCTCCCCTTGCTCAGGTGCCATTCACTTATTTAATGATTTAACGTGATTTGAGTTGGACAGCCGCTCTTCTCCATGGCCAAAGAGAACATAAACATGAATTGTTTCCTCAGCAAGTGGTGTGTCTCAGAGGCTAGACAAAGGCTCTGGAGAGCTCTTGGTAAGTCAGACTTGGGTTAAGGCAGTATGACTGGCTTTCTTCTAGAAACCTGGGGAGCCCATTGAGGGGTTCTGCACCCCCACCCATGGGAACCAGCCATTGTCTTCCTGTGTGTGAAGAAGAAAATGTTCTCACATTATTTGAATGTAGAGAAGTTCTTGCTGGGAGAGCTCAGCCTTTGCTCTTAGATGTCCTCAGATACTCTGTTGAATATGTGGTTTTGCTAAGCCTACTTCCAGTGACCTTAGTACAGGAGAGGGACCCAGGACTGCCAAAGCATGCTTGAATCTGAGGGTATATTCAAGGCCCTGTATTTAAAATAGCAGGGTCAGTCATGGTGACCCTGATCCAGAGGCTGAAGCTGGAAGTTCACAAGTTCAAGGCCAGCCTGGACATAGTGAGATCCTGACTCAAATAAATAGATAAGCAGCATAGTCTTTGCATATGGTTTATGTGCCTACTCTTGTAGGCTTTTAAGTCATACATACTGCGTCCATGGGTGTGCTGTACTATGTAGAGAAATAGGACAAGAAAACAGACTATACATATTCAGTACAGATATAATTTTCCCCCAAATGTTTTCAACCCCCACTTAGTTGGGTCCACACCTATGGGACTCCCAGTTATGAGGGCCCCCTGACTTCTTCCTCCCCACTTACAGGCATCCACTAGGATTATAGGCATAAGCCATCACACTGAGCCAAGAAACTATTCTTAACAAGCTTCTATGGATGGCTTTGTTTTCCTGCTTCCTTCTTTCCATCTATACACTCACCTATCCATCCATTCATCCATACCCAGTGCATCCATTTATCCTTCCACCTACCCATCAACCCATCTATCCCATGTACCTATCCACCCATATCCCATATGTCCATCCATCAACTCATCCATTGATCCATTGATCTGTTATCATTCATGCATCCATTCATCCTCCCATACATTCACTTGTTCATGCATTCCCTCTGTGTATATTGATCTTTACCCCCATGCATCCACTTCTCCTTCCTTCCTTCCTTCCATCCATCTATCAACCCATCCCCCACATATCCATCCATCCCATCCATCCATCCATCCTCCATGTGTCCATTCATTTGTATCTATTTTTCCATCCATCCATCCATCCATCCATCCATCCATCCATCCGCCCAAGTCTCTGTTCATTTGCCATTTGTCCATTCATCCATACTCCATGCATCCATTTATTCTTCCATCTATCAATTGATCCATCATCCATTGTCTTCCTATCCATTTACCCACCATCCATCTATTCATCCTATGTATTGAGACATTGGGCTATGCCAAGTATTGGGTTGGTGTTTAAGATGCAGAAACACATGCTGCAGACTCCTGAGCACTGGGCTTGCCAATATCCACCCAGAACTTCTCTCCCTGGACATGAGTTGTTAACTCCGTCTCACTTCTTCACCATGAAGTCAATCCCCTCCAGCTGCTAGCAACCAGCTTATCCCACATTGTGGAGTCTATTCTAAAGAGCCACAATGTTGTATTTTTTTAAAGCAAGCTAAGATTGATTTTTGCCAGTAAAATGTAAGGCCCAACATGGACTAGTAACAGCCTGTGACCAGAGGAAGTACCTGGCTGGTACTGGGCCAGCTTCCTGTACCATTCTCCTGTTCCCTGATGCACGGGTTTCTTTTATTGGTGTGCCCTGATTACCTATGAGTTCCATAGATTTATAAGGAAATAATTTTCCCACCAGACCTTAGTGACATCCTAAAGTTTTACAGGAGCCATTTATGAAATTGCAAGAACTTGATTCATGAAAACATTTCCATGTCAACAACGTAGGCCTCTTTATTGCATTTACAGAACTATGTATGCTAGGTTTTGTTGGCTTTTTGGTTTTTTTTAGGCACCAACATATATTTAGTCCTTCGCCCCTGACGCAGACCTTGCAGATTAATTATAATAACGAGCCTGGTGAACCCGTATGCTACTCACTCAGAGAGAGACAGCAGTCCTTGCTCTGGATGAGTGCCTTTAAACCTTCTGCCCACTGTGTAGCAATCCATGTCTCACCTCTCGGAGTCTCCTCTTTATCTGCCTCCTTGCCACCATGTCTCTTGCCCCTCTTGGGAGAGAAACAATTAGATGTCCACAAGCTAGAAATCTCGTGTTCAAAGCCCTGAATCTGGGGTCTGGCCCCACCCCATTTATTCAAAGCTATGTGTCCATGATGAGGTTACTAGCCTGCTCTGGGCTTGTTTCCACATCTGTGAAAGGTACACATATTAGTTGTTCTCTCTGGAATTTTGAGGAAAATGGAAGTTTAGAAATTCTAATAGGAAGAAAAGAAGAAAAAGAAGATAGCAGTGCTTTTAAAGCATTTCAAAATGTCTCCTAGTCAGGACAGCCTTACCACGGATGGTGACATCTTTATGAAGTAGGTGGGTGCAGCAGTGACAAGGGTACATGCTGAGGTCATGCTTCTTGGGGATAAATTGCAGTGATATTTGTGTCGCTGTAGGCTTCCATTCCCTTACCTCACCTGGAATTTTCCCTGGATACAGAGTAAAGGCCTGTGTTTTATGGATGTGCTCTCTCCTCCCCTCCCTTCTTACCTTTCTTCCTCTACCTCTCTCCCTCCTCCTTCTCTTCCTCTTTCCCAGCTTGCTCTTTCTCTCTTTATACTCAGACCCCATGTATAGAGTTGAGACTTGGTGATTTCACTTACATTATCACTGATGGCAGGTTCTGTTTGGGTACAGATTCATACTCTGATTCTGAGACAAAGATTTCCTCTGCTGAAAAATTCCCCTGATCTGTCCGGAACTGCTTCCTTCGAATTTTCCAAAACAGTTCCAGGAGCAGGGCATGGTGTTACATGTTTGTAATCCCAGCTTTGGCGGGGCTGAGGCAGGAAGATGGAGAATTCATTGAGGCTAGCTTAGTAGCAAGACACTGTTGGAAAGGAAAGAGGAAATAGAGAAATTTAATAAAGGGGCATTTTTATACAGCTCATTAGAGATCATTCCAAAACACAAACCGACTTTGCAGCTACTCTGCCTTAAATTCTGCCATGTCCAAGCAAGATTTTACTAAGATAAAGCTATTCAATTTCCTTCTGTTGTTCTTGGGATCTTGCAGTAATTTTTTTGTGTGTATGTGAGTTGAAGGAAGAATAGAATGGGATGAAATAATCGGGTGGCTTCCATATTGCTATTCAAATTCTACATTCGTAGCTTCACCTGCCTGAAATACAGATTTTTCTCTGCAATACAAAGGATAGCCAACCCCTGGTTCTTGATAATAAACGGCTAGAAAGCAGCCAAGTGCTAAGATTGCTCATGCCTATAATCCCGTGACTCAGAAGGCTGAGATATAAGAATGGGGACTCAAAGACAGCCCAGGCAGACAAATCGATTAAGCAAGAAAAATAAAGCCAGAACTAGAGATGTGATTCAAGTGGTAGAACAGCAGTCATGAGCGAAAAGCCAAGCGAGAGTATGAGGCCCCGAGTTCAAACCTCAGTACCAACCAATTAACCAACAGGATTCAGAAAAATCTGCAACCTGGGATCTCCTGAAGGCCAAGTAGCCAGGAGAAGTGGGAGAGTATACTTGGGTTCCAGTCCTAGCCTTCCTTTGCCTCCTGCCATCTGTCACCTGGGACCTGAGAGCTGGTATAATCAGCAAGGATATGAGGTTGGTATTTTTTAGCATTCCTCATCTGATCAAGGGAGGAGTTCAAACCATGCCTGTATGTGCCTGGTGCAGAATAAGCCCTTAGGATTCAAGGCACTCAATCTATCTTCCTAACAACCAGGGAGTAAGCAATATCACTATCCACATTTTCCCTGTGGGCAGCATTTTGTCTGTTTTCTCCAGGGCTACCGAGTGTAAAGCTGGTTCCTGAGATACCAGACTCAGTGCAGAACACATCGCATTGTGCCCTCAGCTGAGTGGAACAAACAACCTATAGGTAGCTGGCCGCAGATGCAATAGGAAACAAAGCCATCCCCTAGCTTTGTGTTTGTCTGCCCCGGGCCTATGTGGGCCCTCCTGCTTGCTTGCTTTATGAACATGCCCTTGCCTCTGCCTTACCAATCCGATGATGGCGGTCCCCATAGATTTATAGTCATAGCAGGACAGGACCTCCCTCTACCCCCTTTGAAGGGAAATAGATTCTGGACATTAGCTTCCCAGTGGTGAACTTTCTTCCCTTTAGGACTCATGGTTCATTTTCCTGTGAGAAGACAGTTGGCCAGGCAATGTTGCATCCAGAAAGCCAAGCATCCTGGGACCTGGCATCTGCATCACCCCTTGCCTATGAGGGCAGAGGACACAACCCAGGAACTAAGGTTGTCCCTAGTTCCTGCTCTCCTTAGCTGCAGGCACTCCGCTCTCATGCACAAGTTTTCACAATCGCCCTGCTGTGTCCTATGCCAGCCAGCTGGGTGAGTGTCCCAGGCCAGCCCTGACGCCTTTTCCTCTTCTCTACCTCTCCCCCCTCCCCGGCCCACAGAGGCTCCTGAATGTTCCATTCTAAGCAGGCACAATCAGGAGCCTGTTTCTCAGCTGGGAAAAGGAGCAGCGTGCGGGCTTTTAAACTGCCTGGGTAATTTAAGGTATTTATCACTATTTGGAGAGCTCTGCTTATTTTGAAACCACCTCCTTCCACTCCAGCTTTCAGAAATGGTGCTAGGTATGGAGGGTTTTGTTTTGTTTAAGTCTCCGTAAAGGATGCCTTTTGTTGATTCTGCTGCCTAGGATTGTATTTTTTTCCATCTATTTTTTATTGTAATTATAGAAGGATTACATTATAGTCACCAGATAGAAGGTGCATTACTTCACATGCATTGATACCCTTTTTCATGACTTGGTCCCCATTTCCCTCCCCCCACCCCAGGACTGTATTTGAAGAGCAGGCCTTCAGACCTGGGGCAGTAGCTGGATTTGTCCATTCTTCATTCACAATATCCAACACTGGCCTAACAGCTCCCCTGTCAGGGCCCCATGGAGGGGTCTCACACTCTCAGCAGCAGATTGCCTGTCAGCGAATGTCAACCCCACCAGTAAGGCAGAACCTCAGGCATGACTCTCAGCTTCTTCAGACCTTTGTTCTCCATCTGTACAGTGGGTCTGATGAGAACTTTCCAGACTGCCAGGATTCTGGTTCCTGCTTTGCTGCCTCTTCATGCTGCAGTGAGCTCTTACTCAATTTAGTGTTCACTCAGTTTACCTGAGGGCTGAGGGTTAGGTTGGCAGTGGTACCCTCCATAGCCAGTAAATACACAAGTGGTGCCAGTGTCTGGCACTCATCAATGGATGAGTGATCAAATGAGTGAATGGGTGCATGCATGCATGAGTAAGTGAATGAGTGAGTGAGTGAATGAATGTGTGAATGAATGACTGAGTACACGGGTGAGTGAAGAAATGAGTGGATGAGTATATGAATGAATGAATGAGAGTGCATAACTGAATGAATGAGTGGGCAAGGAATGAGTAAGTGAGTATGTGACATAATGAGTGTGTGAGGGAATAAGCGATGGGTGAGCGAATGAGTAACGGAACAAATGAGTTTGTGAGTGAAACTCTCAGTAGCAACTGTTATAGGAACTAAGGGCTTACTCTGTGCTAGATGCTGTGTTGAACTTCATTCAACGTAGAGACTAAAGAACCAGCGGCTCTCTAGAGCCAGTCCTGGTCCTTTGTCCTGCCTGTGAGTTAGTCACTCCTGTGTCCGTTTCCCCCTGAGAGCTGGTCCCCCACTGCGTCCTTCTCAGCAAGCTGTGCTCAGGCTTGAGTGATAAAGTGGAAAGCCCATTGAGTGCACGCAGTGGGCTGCCAGCACTCGTGTGATCAGCCTAATTCTAGAACTCTGGCTGAGGTTTGCCTCTGGTCTGAGGGTCAGGAGGGTGGGCATAGAAGTTCCAGAGCTATTCCAAGTTACTATTCTGTTGTTGTTTTTTTTTTAATTTTTATTTGGAGAGGGGAGAGTAGGTGAGACTCCAGAACCTATGTGTGACTCTCACGGCCCTAAAGGCGCCGTAGCCTTTGGAGGGAGGCAGGATGAGTACCTTGTTTACTGACAGGCCCGTGGGCCTCCTCCATGCCATGTCATACAGCTGTTGAGAACATGAAATGGAGCAGGGCGTGCAGAGTGCCTGGTTCTGCTGGGCTAAGAAATGGGAACCATTCTCTTCATGAGGACTGTGCAGTGGAGCCAGGCATTGATGGCTCTGCCTGTCGTCTCAGCTACTCAGGAGGCTGAGATTTGAGGATCCTGATGTGAAGCCAGACCAGGCAGGAAGGTCTATAAGACTCTAATCTCCAGTTGATGCCAAAAGCCAGATGTGGAGCAGCTCAAGTGGTAGAGGTCCATTCTTGAATGGAAAAAAGGTAAGGGCCAATACTCAGGCCCTCAGTTCAAGCCTCAGTACCAGCACATCTCACAGAGAGAAAGAGAGAGAGAGAGAGAGAGAGAGAGAGAGAGAGAGAGAGAGAGAGAGAGAGAGAGAGAGAGAGAGGACTTTGCAATGATTTCAGTACTTCTGTAACAACAAACAAAGCCCAGGGTCTTGGTGTGGGCAGCGGAGCTGGAATGTAAGCATGCTGGTCCAGGGGTCCCAATAAAGCCTAAGGAAAGGCAAGGGAAAAAAAAACCCAACCTGATCTCAACCAGCCAGAACCACACTGATGTGTGGAACAAAAGAGTCTTTGAGCTGAGCCGTGATGGGGGAGTGGGGAGAAGAAGGAAGGGTGGGGAGGGGAGATCAGCTTGTCAAACAGCATTTTCCTGAGAATGCTGCCATCAAGGCAGTCTTTTGTCACAGCATTTATATTAAAAGAGGCCCAAGATATTGATGGCCCTGTGGAGGCCCAGAACCTCAATAGCCACCCTGTTTGATCACATTATGTGATATTTCCAGGAGGAATTAGGTATAAATCTCCAAGGAGTCATTTGAGATGGAGAAACCACTGGGAATGGGAGGGTAGAGAGGAGGGGGAGGCGGGGGAGGGAAGTTTCTACTCTTGGTCAGTTACAGAAGTTCAAATATGGCGTATGGATGGCCATGTCTGACTCCCCTCCCCTTTGGGTACCATGTGGCCAATGCTGGCAGTGGGAAGTCTGGAGATGTGTGGCAAAGACCAAGAGGACTCTTTGCTGTCCTTTCTAACTCAGTCTCCTTTTCACTGTGTCCCTGGTCATCCAGGCCCAATACATTGTCCCTCACTCCTCCAGCTTGCCAAAGTGGTCCTATCACAAGACCTTGGCCTGCACTATTCCCATTCTGAAACATGCTCCCTACAGGTCCTCTGTGGCTGGCTTCTCCCCCAGCCTACCAAAGCTTTTTCATGGCGTTGTTTTATGATCTTCATAGACTTTTACAATCAGAAATGGCCTTGCTTATTCGTGCCTGGGGTCTTGCTCAGCCACCACCTGTGGGATGTATATCTGGAGACAATGGGATTCCTGTATCTTATTGATTGCTGGAACCCCAGAGCTGGGACACAGCGCGGTAATCACATTAGGTATGTTTATGGTGACAATCACGAACACATTGTGCTGTTCACATATCACCTCCTAATCACGTGCTAATGTTTGTCTAATCCTCTCAGTGAATCGATTTCACAGACAAGGAAACCAAAGCATAGTTTGACAAACGAAAGAAGTCAAATTAGCAGACTTCTCAAACATAGTTGAGGTATTTTAGAATTGATTTGGTACCTGTATATCTTATTTACTCCCACAATCACTTTGCATAGCACAATGCCCCTTCCTTTATGATGCGGATATGCGTACCAAGAAATGGAGAGGGGTTTTGTTGTTTCTGTTTTCCTACTGTAGGGGATTTAGAGTGTGTAGTTCATCTTTTCATTGAGCATGGGCAGTATGTCAGGCTCCACAATATTTCATTAGGGTTTCCCAAAGCAACCCCTGCAGAGTCCGGTATTAGTCTATCTTCTGTCAGGTCAGCACAGACAGAAGGAAGGGAAGTGCAGTGATTTCTCCTGAAATTCTCCCGATGAGGCCATGCTCCATGGGTTACTCTTGGCTGATTTTGTGGGGTTTTTCTGTATTGTCACCCTCCTAGTACTGGGACATGGACCTTATGCTGCTGAACTCATTGCTCTTCCAGTTGTGATCTGAATTTTCCTCACACTGACATTAGAGTCATTGGGCATGCTAACATTCTCCCTCCTTAAGGAACGGAACTTTCTCTGTAGTAGTAAGTGTTTAATCCCCAAAGCAACAGTGGCCTCATCTAACAGACAGTAGGGGAGTTGGCTCTGGATTTGAATGCTGCTGCTGCTGCTGCTGCTGCTGGCAGCTCTACAGAGTTGGATGCTGTAACCATAGCAACCAGTCATCAATACAGTCCTGTGCATAGCACTGACATGCTGGGTGCCTCCTTCTCTGTGTCTAATGGAGCTAAATTATGCTGTCTTCTTGGGGAGTTTCTGTGTGTGGGGACAGATGGGAATGCACCATAAAGGTGAATGACCTTTGGCAGCAGAGAAGAGAGTGAGGGGAAGGAAGGAAGGCTGAAGGTTCCTGGAGAGTGGGAGGAACCATCCAAGACAGATTGACACTTTCGGGCTCAAGCTTCTCATGGGGTGACTGTCATACAGACAAACTAATCCTAAGGCTTCAGTAAAGATAAGAATGTATTGCTTCTCTAGCTATCCCCTTCCCCTGTAAAAATAACTTAAGCGGGAAGGAGAGATTTTTTTTCATATGTATAGAAGTCATCACTGTAGTCTTCAGAGTCAGAAAGGCTGGGACTTACTCTGTGCTTTAAGCTCATGCTTATGTTGAACACACCCTGGAAGTAACCTTGTGTTTTGTTGGGGTACTGGGCTTCTAAAGGTCTAACCCAGCTATGCTTGTGCTGACTAGTTCTCCTGCAGCTGCCGGGAGCAACTGAGTGGAGTCAAAGTGAGTCATGTGTAACATGGGACATGCTTTCTTTTTTTCAGAGGATTATAAGATACAGGGCTCCTTGACCAGCCACCCCAGACCGTACCATTTCAGGTGCCCATCCTGCGTTTGCCAGTGCCCGATTGTTTTTAGAGAGATTTATCTTTTGTATTGGTACTGGAACTTGAATTTAGGGCCTCATGCTCTCACTTA
The DNA here is from genome assembly GCF_031878675.1 of Megascapheus bottae. NCBI lineage: Eukaryota > Metazoa > Chordata > Mammalia > Rodentia > Geomyidae > Megascapheus > Megascapheus bottae. The sequence goes on from NC_143510.1 coordinate 84,295,326, forward strand.
GCTTTTTGGTTCAAAGCTGTTTCCCTACCATTTGAGCCATACCTCCACTTCCAAATTTTTGCTGCTCAGTTGGAGACCTGAGTCTCATGGACTCTTCTGCTCCAGCTGACTTCATGCCTTGCCCCTCCGATCTCAGCCTTCTGAGTGGCTAGGATTATGGTTGTGAGCTGCCAGTGCCCGGCTCCTAGGAAAAATTTTTTTTATCATTATTTAAGCATTTTTATTTGACAGATGAATCTTTTCATTGTATCTCTGAGCAGTTTGTGAGAAACCTAGGTGATGTCTAGTAGCTATTTATAGAAAAAATGAAGCAATGTGCAAGCAAGTGGATAAGTGAATGTGTGAGCAAAGACATGAACAGACTATGGCTGGAGAGTCACCTCTGGAGGACAGTTTCTTCATGTCAGCCTTTATTAGTTAAGTAACCCAAGCTAGGATGATCTGGAGTCCTACCAAGCTGCAGATTAGAAGGGCACAGGGGTGCCATGCTGTTAGCACTGGCTTTAGGGTACAGCAGTTTGCAACTGTTGGTAGTGAAGATGAGGGGAAAATTAGGAGGTAGCAGAACTGGAAGGATGCAGGACCCCAGGTCCCCAAGTTAAGAAAGAGATGCTTGCAAAACTGCCTACACATGTGGCTAAGTCTCTTCATCAAACAACTTTGTCTTTTCTTTCTTTCTTTCTTTCTTTCTTTCTTTCTTTCTTTCTTTCTTTCTTTCTTTGTTTCTTTTCTTTCTTTCTTCCTTCCTTCCTTGCTTTCTTTCAAGAACGATTGCAAAATAAGAGGCATTGGTTTGGAATGTGGATGAATGGTTGAGTGAGTGGTTAGATGGATAGATGAGTAGATGAGTGAATAAGTGGATGAATGGGTGGGCAGGTGGGTAAATGGATGGATGAGTGAGTGGATGGGTGGGTGGGTGAGTGGATGGATGGATGGATAGGTGAGTGGATACATGGACGAATGGATGAGTGGATGGATGGATGGATGGATGGACAGACAGGTGGACAAGTGGAGGATGGATTCAGTGGGTAGTTAGATGGGAAGACGGAAGAATGTGATTAGATGAGTGGGTGGATGGATGGATGGATGGATGGATGGATAGTTAAATGGGCATCAAGATGGAGTAGGAAGAAGAGTATTGGTCTTGAATGACAGAACTGCCTAATCTTTCTGACTCAGGGTCTGCCATGTTTAAGAGGAACCATAAACCCTCAATCTCCTTAGTCTCAACTGCTATAGAAGAATCTTCAAATGAAACCAGACACCTTCATTTTGTACTTATAAGGAATTATTATCCCTGTAGCTTCTTCCTTTCAAAAACTGTCTGCAAGTCCCCCCATTGAAAATAGATTATGATTAGAGTACAAGAGTAAGTCAAAACCTTTAGTAAACTCCATGATCCCTTTGGAATTCCTCCAATGAACGCTGGATGGGTTTTTTCCCCCCTCGGCTCCCAAGCAATCTTTCTTACACTGGAGGTTGCCAAGATTTTATGGCTATTTGGTTATCTTATGCATCCAGATGGTTAGCATTAATTTATGCTGAAATAAATCTGCAAAACCTCATTTGTCTTATGATTCCAGAAGCCTGAGGTATAAGGCCTGAAGAACTTTTAATATTTAGCCTCCTGAGAGTGTGGAAGTGTGATGTTCCTGCATGCTTTTTTATTCAATTTGGCTTGAAAATCTACTTTCCTATTCCTTGATATTATACACAAGCAAATTAGGTTATTTAGTATAAGAAACCCAAGCTTACTTTATGACTTTTAATACATAAGCTTGTCTCATGTTGCTTAGTTGCTTTTTTATCATGAAAAATTAAGCTGTAAATTACCTGATGATACATTTTATACACCTTTTTTCCATCTATTACACATTAATCATTAGGCATTTGGTAGAATATATAAGTTGGTGACCAGAGTCACAAACACTTATTAGCTGTGTGACCTCAGGTGAGTTTCTTGGCCTGGCTGAGCTGCACTTCTAGGGCCTAAGCGAATACTCTTGCAATACTTCTATGAGCAATATAGGTCATAATGTATGGGTGGGTACCTGGTGTACAGCAATACTGAATATTGCTATCAAGCTAGGCACTGTTTCTCATGCCAGTAATCCTACCCATTGAGGAGGCTGAGATTTGAGGATTAATGAGGCCAGCCTGGGTAGGAAAGTCTGTGAGATTCTTATATCCAATTAACCAGAAGTAAAGCCATGGCTCAAGTAGTAGAGTACAAGCCTTGAGCAAAAAACCAAGGGAAAGTGCCCAGGCCCTGAGTGCAAGCCCCACACACAAAATCATCATCATCATCATCATCATCATCATCATCATCATCATATAATGGTGCAGTGCAGTGGTGCATACTTATAATCCCAGCTACTTGGGAAGAGGAGGCAAGAGGATCTTGGTCCAAGTTATGATGGGACAGAAAGCAGGAAACTCAATCCAGAAATCAACTAAAGAAATTATATATAAATAAATATATATAACACATATACATACACATATGGCATAATAGTTCAAGTGGCATGGTTCTTGCCTAAGAAACTCATGATTCTGAATTCAAACCTCAATATTGGAAAAAAAGTTGCTATTAAAAAACATCTGTACGAGAAACTGGACTTCTGTTTAGAGCAAATTAGATCTTGGTACTGCCTGACCTCTGCTCTCTGCCTGGATACTGGCTGAGACATGGTTGTTTTGTGCCATTACTCTTGTGCTATTTGGGAATTTCTCAGGTAGATGGCTAAGATGCCATCAGAAGTATTTTCTGAGGGGTCCAGGAATCCATTTGCAATATTTCCGCATAAGAATTCATATGATTGCCCTGACCTGTCCTAGACACAAGATCAATAGCTGTACGACGTCTCTGGCTGTGGTCCTTGGCAGACCGTCCCCAGGAGCTAGGATGTGGGACAGCTGTGTTTTGGGAGACAGTCCTGTGTGTCCCTCAGAAGGCGTGAAGGACTACACCATCCATTGTTGACTGTTGTGCTAATGAGCGGGAAACTTGGTTCTGGGCTCACACAAATCTAGCCGTGGTGTGTCACTTCCTGTCAGTTCTTCATAGATGATCATAGGACCACGGGTCAGGGCTTGCGGCTGTGGCTACTACTGTATTTGAAGAGAGTGGGTGCTAAGTGAGCTTTTGGGTTGTTTTTGTACGTGTGTGCATGTGTGTATGTGGTTGTTATTGTGTTCTGTCGAAATTCCCTTTTGATTCCATTTCCCTCTGTCTCTCTGTAGAGGTTTATTTGGAAATTATGAATGCCCAGCTTCCAAAGCATGCAGCTATTCTCCTGCACTAATGCAACAGTGCAAATTGAGTTCCCACAGCACCTTCCTAGGATTACCAGAAGCTCCGAGTAGTTAGGACTTATGAGCTGCATTAGAAAGTCATCAAGCAGACACCAGGCAAGCATTCTGAGACCATCACTGAAGCATACCAGTGTGTCAGACCTTGTCCTCTTCTCATTCAGGAGGCCAAGCCAATGATTGATGACTAAAGTCCTATAAGCACCAGGGATCCTAAGTAAATGTCAATCAGTTCTAGCTGGCCAGCAGTAGGAAAGATTATAAATAATAGTTCTCATTTATTAAACACCACATGCCTTGTTGAGTATCTTACTCAGATTTCCCCATATCACCTTCCATAGGCCTCAGGTAGACATTGGAACAGTCCCATTTTACAGATGAAAAAGTTGAGGCCAACGGAGCCAAAGTTGGCCACCATCCTAGCTGGAAAGCAGGAGGTAAGGATTTGGGAAAGATGCTGCCAAGATCAAAGAAGGTCAAGATTTCTTGGGAAGAAATTGCCTTCTCAACTGTAACCTCTCTGTATATCACCTTTATAACAACATAAAAGTAAATAAAATAAAACTGTACAAAGATAAAGAAAAAAAGTCTACCAAAAGTCTCTATGAAATTGATCATCTTGGGCCGAGAGTTTGGCCTAGTGGTAGAGTGCTTGCCTAGCATGCATGAAGACCCGGGTTCGATTCCTCGGTACCCCACATACATAGCAAAAAGCCAGAAGTGGTGCTGAGGCTCAAGTGGTAGAGCTCTAGCCTTGAGAAAGTCCAAGGACAGTGCTCAGGCCCTGAGCTCAAGCCCAGGACTGGCAAAAAAAAAAAAAAAAAAGAAATTGATCATCTTCCAAATAGCAACAAAGACGTTTTCCTTTATGGGTTTCTTCAAGAGTATTAGCTAGGAAAATGATCCAAAAGTAGTCTTCAGGTATGTAAGCTACTGTTTTCTTACTTCCCCAGAATTCTGCTCTCTGGGTGAGGGGTGGGGGCTTCATTCAGCATTTCCTGTCTGTCTCCTGTGGTGTCAGGGTGAGAATTCACACCAGGGTGTCTCATTTTTTCTGTGCATCACTTCCGTGGTGTCAAGATGGGCCTTGACCTTCTGAGAAGTCATGAAGTTGTGGTTCTTTCTGTGGCTGCTTGGGGGACAGCAGGGAGGGGCATGCAGACAGCCTATCCTCATCTTCCATTTTCCAACCAGATGCAAGCACAGGATGATGGGAGCTGGGGCTGAATAGTTTGATTTTACTGAACTGGATGTAGCCGACTTAATTATCCTACAAGGTAGCTCCTATTATGTCTGTTTTGTAGCTAGAAAAATGAAGGCAAAGAAAAACTTAGTAACTCCCTACCGGTCCCTGACCCCAATATTAAGTTCAGGAGGCTCAGACCTTCCATAATAAGAATAATTAATAATGAACAATAATGTATTGGAAGTCTTTATAAATTGCTTCTTCTCATTTTTGCTGGAGATATATATTAATGCTAAAACTGTAATCTAAAGCATGTATTTAAAAAAAAACCAACCCTGAAAATATTCTCCAGATAACCCTCAGAAATATGTGCAAAAAAAAAGCATGAGGACTCCTGAAGTTTCTGCTAAATTGCCCACCAGTACCCCACTTCCCACACCTTTATCTCAGTCCTGAGGGTTGAATTTAGGGGCTCACCACTCATTAGGCAGGCATTGTACCGCTGGAGCCACACCTCCAATCCTTTCTGTGTTGATTATTTTTAAGGTAGGGTCTTGCTTTGTGTTTGGACCACGCTGGGCTGTGGTCCTCCTACTTGTGCTTCTAGAGCCCCTGGGGCCGACAGGCGTGACCCACTGTGCCTAGCCATCCTGCTCCCTCGTAGCTGGGAGGACAGGTGTGCCACTGTGCATAGCCATTGGCTGAGGCAGAGTCTCTCCAATTTTCCTGCGTTGGGCTAGCTTAGAACCACAATCCCCTAGTCTCCACCTTGCAAGTAGTTCACTTGACAAGCTTATACCACCTCTGTATGATTGCTAGTAACAAAGCGTTGTCTAAATCACGAGACAACCAAAACTGGATAAGACATTATACTTGAGATGAGGTTGGAGAACCTAATCCCTAGACATGGGAGATGTTAACGAGCTATTGCTACACAGAATGACGAACTTTCTAGTGTGGATAGCCTGTGATGTCATTCTTGGCAGATACATCTGAGCGGAACATTTCTAGAAGGACCTATGTCAGCGATGTCAACAGTATTTCCTTCCAGTGGCTATGATTTGAGCTTCTTTTTTTTTTTTTTAATTCAAGGCCTAGATGCTGTCCCCGAGTTGTTTTGCTCAAGGCTAGCACTCTATTACTTTGAGCCACCGCTCCACTTCCAGTTTTCTGGTGGTTAATTGGAGATAAGAGTCTCATGGGTTTTCCTGCCCAGTCTGGACTGGCTTTGAACCACGGTCCTTAGATCTCAGTCTCCTAAGTAGCTAGGATTACAGGCATGAGCCACCGGCCTCCGGCTTGAGCTTCATTCTTTTGTAAACTTCCCTCACTCCTTTCTAAGTTGTCTGCCCATTCTGGAAGTTCAGGACCATTAAACAAACCATATGCTGCCACCTGCAGTGGATGTAACCCTCACAGGCACAGGGGAAGACTTGTTTATTCCTAAGGGTGAAATGCTGTGAATGGCCTGACCTTCATCAGGCTGTATGATGCTGTGTGATGCTCGGCGTCTAGCATCTAGGAAGATGGACTCCATCTCGGAAGGGGGAGTTCTCGTTCATGTATTCTGGTAACAACCTTTTCTTGGGTGCTTACTATGTAATTAGCTACATGTATTTTCTGTTTCTCGGTACCTGAACTTAGAGACTGGGTGGTGAGGATACCCTGCCTAAGCCTGGGGAGACGACAGAGCCACCCTGAGAGAGGAAAGGCATTAGGAGATGTGAGAGGGATCATGGGAAGATACCAGTACAGCTCCCTGTACATGCCACATTTATCTCCTCCCTCTGTTCCTCTTCTGTAAAATGCCAGTGCATCATTTTACTGAAAACCATTGTGCACAGATCATAATGTAGTCACCCCTGGCCAGGTCTGCATGGGGAGCTGGAGGAATTTGTGTGGTACCATCAGGCATCCTGTTAAATCATCTAATAGCTGTTGCCATTTCCCATTCAGGTGGGCTCAGACTCCTGTGTCTGAGGTGAGGACTTAAACATAAATGATGTCCATGTAACCACAGGAAATCAATTGGGCAGGGAAAGCACGGAGAAGAAAGAAGTAGCGAGATTTCACTTTCATTAAAGTAACATACTACCTATAAATAAGGTGAGCATCCGGTTAATAGCTTTCTATTAAACTGAGTTGTCAGAATGGCACGCCAGAAACCTGGCTTGGGAAGCCCTGATTAGACAGACCAGATGCTCTTTTGCTGGCCTGAAGGTTGAATCATGTCATCTGAATTTCTCTTTTTGCAGTTTGCTAGAAAACCTTCCTGATTTCTCTTTCCCCTTCTTTCCTCCCTTCTTTCTTTCTTTCCTTCCTTCCTTCCTTTTCATCTTGCTTGCTAGGCATATGCCATGCCTCCAGCCCTTTTCTGCACTAGATGTTTTTAAGGTAGGGTCTCTTCTTTTGCCCAACAGATACTAAGATTGTGATCCTCTTGTTTTATCTTCCTTCCGTAGCTAGGATGACAGGTACATACTAGTGTGTTTAGATTGATTTGACAAAGGGTATCACAAGGTTTTCTTTCCAGGCTAGCCTTGAAGCTTGATCTTTACAGATTCAGCTTTCCAAGCAGCTATGATTTCAGGCATGAGCTACCAGTGCATTTTTTGTTTCTTAATGGGTAAGAAACAAAGTTGATTCCTAATTCAAGCTCCTATGAAAAGCACATACATTAGGTTCCACATTAAGGCTCGCTTCTGGCCAGTGGTGGAAGAAATATTGAGCTGAGACCTTGCTTTAGAAAATGGGAGCACTGGACGCCAGTAGCCCATGCCTAGAATCCTAGCTACTCAGCAGGCTGAGATCTGAGGAGCACAATTACAAGCCAGACCAAGCAAGAAAGCCCAGAGACTCTTATCTCCAATTAACTACCTAAAAGACAGAAATGAAGGTGTGGCTCAAGGTGTAGTAAAGAGCTAGACTTGAGCAAAATAGCTCAGGGATAGCTGCCAGGCCCTGAGTTCAAGCCCTGGGACCAGCACAAGAAAAAGGAACAAAATAAAGAAAAAAGAAAATGGGAGCAAGAAAACCAACAACTAACTGATGGGAGTATAAAACTGACCAGAGAGGATTTTCACTACAGTTATTCCACATTAGAATCATCTTTGGCCAGTATCAGAATATCATCCTCTCTTGTCCAGGAGAATCCATTCCTGACTGCACTGGAATCATTAAGTCAACATCGACTGCCACCCTCTATTTTCCTCCCACTATGGCTTCTACTTCTGGTTCTGCCTCTGAGTAACAGGTAGCCTGCAGTGGGCTTTTAGGTCCTCAATTTCCCATAGGCCCAATGAGGCTAGGGGTAGTGGGTGTGGGAGGGGGTGCGACCTCAGCCCAGCTCATCTAGGCCTCTTTAGTGTGTGAATGCCATAAGGATATGAGATCTTCCATGTCCTGACATCTTACCAGGATATCTCGTACAGAGAGCATCTGATGAGCTGCAAAATAAAGTGGATTCCTAGCTCAGACGCAACTGATAAATAAGTCCACACCAGTGTACCTGCTTAGAGAGAAGTAGCCATCAGTAGTATTATATTTTAAAACGTCGCAGGCATAGGAGAGACGCTGGCGTCACGGGTAGAGTTGCCAAGGGCAGTGAGACACATGAGGAACCAGGCTGTGGAAAATCCCTTGTGCAGTCTGGGAGAATTCCAGATGTGGGGCTGGGCATGTGGGCTGCTGTGGGGGGACTCATGGGCCCAGGAAAATGCTTTAGCCTCCTTAGCTGCTGCCAGGCCTCACTTCACTTAGTCTCCTCATTTGGACTTGATTCACACTTCAAAAAAAAATGCCTGTAAGATTTCTGAGGCTCAAGAGCCAGGCAGTGAAACTGTGAAAGGAGCCTAATCCATTCTCTGCTGCTGTAATGAGATACCTGAGTCTGGGTCCCTTGAAGGGAAAGAAGGTGAGCTCAAAGATCAGGTGATCACAGCTGTCAGCTTCTAGTGAGAGCATCCTGGTGGACGCCAAGGTGTGTTTAGAAAAGATCACACAGCAAGGAGAGAAGCCGGGGGACTGAGGACTCTAGCTCCCTCTCTTGTCATGGCCTATGTTCAGAAAATAGCACAGGGTCCCCCGAGAACTACATTAACCTCTTCCCTGGACCCCACATCTCTGCCCCACATCTCCCTTGTGTCTGAGGACACATTTGCAGCATTTAAAGCCACAGCCCTTCTCACTAATGGCCTAAGAAACTAACAGACTTCAAGCTTTATCTTCTCCCCAGTTGCTGTCCCCGCCTCAGGCCAGTTATTCCCTAGCCTTCCACTGGGATAAGTATCCTGCAATCTTCACCAGGCTCTTGGCTTCAGCATCACCTATGACAGAAATGTACTCATTTCATGCCATCACCTATGTGGCTTTCCAGTCATCCATCATTAACTGACCCTGTGGCCACTGCCATCCTGTCAGTCCCCACAGGGCCCAGAGCCATAGCCTGAGTGTCTCTCCATCTTCTCCTTGCCTACAGTTCTCCACACTCGCCATGGATCCCTCTGCCCATGTTCCAATTCCTTTCTTCACTGTAGAGCCTTTGCCCTACTCCAGGGGAAAATGGCTGTTTGCTTCTGTGCTTCCCAGTACTTTGCTGTGGTCCCTGATGCTTTGGCTGTATAGTGCTGGCTCTTCTGAAGTTCTCCCTGGCCTCTGCAGTCGCCCCAGAGCTGTGCCTGGCATATAGACAGTGTTTAATGAAAGCTTATGTGCAATGCGTCTCCCACCTTCAGTCCTGAACTTGTCAGCATGCAGACCCTTCCTCCAGCTACACAGTATCCATTAGTCTTCCTGTTGAACAAATCAGCATTGGAGACATGAAGGAAGCCTTGTTTAGTCATCAGAAAATAAATTGGTTTTTCAAGAGTGGGACATAGAATGTGCAGATGCATAATGTTTCTTTTTATCAGATTTATTTCTTCTTCAGAGGAAGCCCTGGACTTACTCTTTGTACTTGAAAGTAATTCACACTGAATGTGATTGAATGCCGTCTTTCGTTTAGGCTTGGCTAATGAAGATCAAGCTTTTCCTGATCGATACGAATTAGGGAAGAGTCCTCACTGGCTACCTGGCTAATCTCTAATCTCTACAAAGCTCAATAAATGACCACGCTGCATTTCTTCTCCACTCCCTTCACATGACTGTTTATCTGAGCTCCCCACAGCCATGGCTAAAATGCGAGTTCCTGTGCCTCACTCTGAGCCTATGAATGAAATCTCTAGGCCAGGCCTGGGAATTCGGGCTTTGAACAGGACTTAGGACTTCCCTGTGATTCTACAAGCCACAGGGAACCATGCCTCTGGGTCTGAGCAACCACCAAGCCACTTGTAGTTGTTTTCATTCAGTTATTTATTTTTGGTTGTATTGGTATTTGAACTCAGGGCTTTATACTTTCTAGGTACTCTACCTCTTGAACCATGCTCCCAGGCCTTTTTTGCTTTAGTTTTTTTCTTTTCTTTGTCCTAGACTCTAACCCAGTATCTGATGAAGCTTTCACTCATTGCCTGGTACTGTATACAACCTGAGTCATGCTGTCAACCCTGGTTATTTTTTTTAAATAAGGTCTTGTGGATTTTCCCCTCAGATCCCATCTTTGTTCTTCTCCTCCTCCTCCTCTTCCTCTTGAGTAGCTACGATTACAGACATGAATCACACAGCTTGTCTGATGAGATCAGATAGGCCTCACTACCTTTCTGCCCAGGTTGACCTCAACGTGCAGGTCTTCCAAGAAGCTGGGATTGTGTGTGTGAGCCGCCTCCAGCAGCCCGGCATGTGGTTAGGGGGTTTAACATATGCCCTCAGGATTAATTAAGTGCACATCAGATTTCAAAGGCATAGCACTCCCTGTAGAAGTAAAACACCTCGTTCATTAGTCCTTGTGAAACACTGATTATATCATGGTAAAAACTATAATACCTTAAAATATGGAATACTATTAGTGAGTGAAAAGAACTGCATTCATTCTTTTTGTTTGCCTTTGAACAGAGCTGCGAGAACAATGTTCACTGCCAGTGTATCCTGGGCTTCTTCTCGCTCCATGCTTGTTGATTGCTGAGTCTCCCACAGATGCATTGCTTCTGGAAAATCCCACATAGTCAGCACTCAGTAACACAGGCTCCCACTTCCCACCCATGTCACACTCTTGCAGCTGTTTAGTCTCACTGGGCCTCAGTTTCTCCTCTGACACATACTGCTTGCGTCAAGTTGGGTCTCAGTAATTGGGGAAAGATGCTGAGCATTCTCCTCAAAGTGACAAGGACCACAAAAGCACACTCAGCAGGGGGCCAGATACAATGCAGTCAGCTGCTTGGACACCTCTGTCATTGGCTCTCCTGGGCGAGTTCTTCCTGCATCTCTGGGAATGTCCCGCTGGAATGCTGCCAGCCATGGGTCCTATCTTCTGAGTAACTGCCTAGTCTCTCAGCTTGTGTCTCACTGCTCCTAATCTCCCCTGGGCAAATGCCCCATCAGACATCTTGCTGCGGACAGTTCTGTCTTCACTCAAATATGGCTCGTCTGGTTTTTGTCTTTTATTTTCAAAAACGCAGATTCGAAGTAAATTTTCACTTTCTACCAATATGACCCTAAATCCACTGGGGGAAATAAAAATCACAGCTCAGAGAAGCGACCAGAAAGGACATTCCCAAAATCAGATCATTTGACTCAAACCTCACTCATATAACGAAGGTTTTTTTTTTTTTTAAATTATCTAAAATGACCAGGAGTGATGGTGCATGGCTGTCCTCATAGCATCACAGCAAGGAGACCACAAGTTCTAGGCTGACTTGGGCTACACAGCAATACTGCATCACCTAAAAACAAAGACAAGGATGCCTGAGATAGCCTTATGTGGTTAGGGCATATATGCAACAGAGAAGTTCAGTGTTTAGAGTCAAGGTCCATTCCCCAAGGTTTCTCATTGCATATATGCAAAATTTCCAAAATCTAGAAAATTCCCCACCTCGAGGCACTTCTACCCCCAAGCATTTGGGTTGAGAGTGGCTCGACATGCACTAGTGACTAACTCCTACCTGAGCTGGGGAGGGATGAGTGAGGAGATCGGATGTAAAGCAGACAGTCCTGGGCAGCAAAAATTCATCCTGCACCCACTGGGCCACATAACAGCAGGCTATGTTCCAGTGTCCCAGAGAAGGACATTTCCCCACTCTCTCTCATCACAGCTTTTAGAGAAAAGAACACAGTGGAAGGGTTTCTCTATAAGCCATCATATGAATGGGCCCAGTGCTACATATACACCTATAATCCTAACTACTCAAGAAGTAGAAATAGGAAGGTCACAAGTTCAAGACTAGCCCAAACAAAGGACTAAGAAACGTGACCTGAATGGTACAGCACTTGCCTAGCGTGAACGAGGCCCTGGTGCGTGTGTGTGTGCGTGTGCGTGCGTGTGCGTGTGCGTGCGTGTGTGTGTGCGTGTGTGTGTGTGTGTGTGTATGTGTGTGTTAAATAAGCTGTCCATTCAGGCATGGACAGACAAAATATCAGAATGATAGTAATCCATGTCAAAATCATTGCCCTAATCTGGTCACATTACAGGCATGGGTCTCATTTCTTCTTCAGCCCCCCCCCCCAATGGAGAAACCGAGACACAGAGGACCCCAGTATCCGGTCCAAGGTTAGCCTGCTCCTAAGTGGCTGAGCTGAATTCAAATGCAGATCTTGCTACTCAAAAAGTGCCTGTCTTTGTGCCAACTCTTGATCCCCTCCTGAAAGAGAAAGTGTGTTCTGATTGTAAGACATCTCCTATCCCACCACAACTGGAGCATAGGCAGAAGTAAATCACTGAGGTTGAAACCAGAAGTCCTGCTTTCCTCCCTGTGCTTGTAGAAGGCTGACCTTGGTCAGGTGAGACGAGGGACTGAGTGAGACCTGGGGATGGAGCCAGTCAGGAATTGGGCAGCAGCCAGGACCTGGGCAGGGAACTGAGATAGCCATTTGGATTCTGGACATGGCAGGAGCCCAGTAACCTGGCTGCGTCCCCTTCTTGTATTCATCCCTCCACCCCACAACTTGTCTAAGCCAAGTCCACCTTGGTTCATGGCCAAGGTGAGCCTCAGAGGTCACTGCTCCTGGCGGCTGGCCAGGCTCACGGGGCTGCTAAGATCACCTTGGGTTCTAGAAGTCCATCTTTTATTCATTCCACCAGCAGGCCAACAACTGCAAGTGCTTCGTCTTCAGATACTGTGTGCCTCCTGTGCCTCTGCAGCAGCTCTTACTACTGATTTGCTCACCTGCTGTCTTCCCGAGCTGCAGAAACTCTCCACACATGCCGTATGTGCTCAGCAAACAGCAGGCGCCAACCATTAGTGACACTCCTACGCTGTGACACTATTCTAGTGATTCTGTGTCACTGACTTTCCTCCACAATTCTGGGGGCCTCCACGGCAGCCCTCGGGTGTTCGTGTGGAAACTGAGGTAGTGGGGAAGTTAAGTTCTTTGCTCCAAGTCATGGCTACTATTTTGCCACAGTCTCAAGTTTAACTGGAAGAGGCAGACATCAGGCTCACTGAAGACCTGGGTCCCCGTGATTCCTTCATCCCTTTAGGAAGCTCCAGGAAAGGACCAGTCCACCCCTTTGTCATAGTAGTTGAACATCCTGGTCACTAGGGCAACCAGCTCTCCTCCCTGTCCCCTCTAGTGGGTCACCAGCCTGGATGATAGATTCCAGTGCATGGAATACAGCTCCGGGGCTCCTCTAAATAAATCCAAGTCTTTCCATGTGCCAGCAGCCGCTGGATCCACCACTGACCTCCGTGGCTCTCTGCTACCACACCCTCTCCAACTGATGAGGAAAAAAGCTGGCCCCAGCCTCTCTTGATGTCTTTCCTCGACATCCCGCCCTCCCTCAGTCACTTCCTCTCCCCGTTGTGGCCCCTGGGTCTTGAACAGAGCCAGTCCTAATTCTAGATCTTGGGGCCTGCCTCCAGGGCCCCCACTTTGACACCGATATGCAAAAATTCGCCATAGTATATGCATCAAAACCACTGTACTTTGTTCCGTATCCTTTCTGCTTATTGGTTTGCTATTTGGGCAAGACCTTGGACTTAACTCAAAGCTCCCTAGGCAGGCTCTCTACCACTTGAGCCACAGCAACAACCATCTTTTGTGTTGTCAGTTATTTTTCACATAGGGTCTTGCACATTCTGTCCTACACACACCTCTCATGTGTCTGTGACTACAGGCACACACCACCACACTTGACCTGGTATGTCATCTAACAGTTTGCCAGGGCTAGCCTCCAATCCCAGTCCTCTCCATCTTTTCCTCCCAAGCGGCTGGGGTTATGTGCATGGACACAGCACCTGGCACACAAACTTTAAATTGTCTGGTAATTATTGGCAAATCCAAGGTAAATGCTAGGTAGCGATGATTATGGTGTCTTGTGTTGGGAAAATGGCAGGCAAGAAACTTGTATTTTCATCAAATAGTTTTGAACCATACCTGAGTGCACAGCCACCCGACCTGTGAATACCCAGAGCCCCGCAGCACATGTTTCTGGAACACATTCCCTTCCTAGCTCCTGCTCACATTTATTCAACCTCACGTAGCCTCCTGCTCCCAGACTTGCCTCCTCTTGCCTCTTGCTATCCCACACCTGACATGTCTAAACCCCAGAGAAACCTCATGGCCCCAGTGTTCCATCACAGCAACGGTCCCATCCTTCCAGCTACTCAAGGAAAACCCTCAGTCTTCAGTGACCCCTCCCTTGCTGGCTCGCATGGCAACAGCCTCCTCCTTCACCAAGGCCTCTCCTGTCCAGGATCACCTGGTCCACCTACTGGCCCTAAGACCTGTCACTCAGCCCCATCCTGCTGTGTGGCTCCTCCCACACATCCGCTCCCCTGTGCTCTGCTCCCTCACTGAACACCCTTCCCCTAGTGTCACCCAGCACCTCCTGGATCTCCACTGGGCCTCTGCTCAGAAAGCTGTACTCTTACCCTAAGGCCTGGTGTGGAGAATTCCTAGAGAGCTTGTGGGAAGCCTTGAGGACCAGGCCTCACGCTTGAGATCTGAACAACTGCTGTGTTCTTAGAGGAGCCTGGTTTCCAGGGAGCTCAGATGCGTGTGGAACAACTGAGCATGTGGAGATTGGGCCTGGAGGCTGTGATTTACCACTTAATGTCACATGCATTCTACCACGTGGTAAAAGTATGAGAGCTGAGGAGCAGAGTGGGGGGAGGGGCCAGGGGGAGATATCTCTGCAGAGGTGAAGCCTTGAGAGACTCAGGGTCTGCTAGGCCTTCTGGGAATTGCTAATGATCACAGAAGAGCCATCCCTCTGTCTGGTCTTTCTCCTTCTACCTCTCCATTGGAGGCCAGAGCCAGGAAGCCTCTGAGGATGAAGGCTGTGACTACATCTCTGGGTCTCTTTCCAGGACAGAAAAATCCTGTTAATCTGCTCTGTTTTGACACATTCATAATCCAAAGCAGCTGCTGGCCCTGAAGACCCACCTAGCAGGTGGAAGGACTCGGGGTCCATAGGTAAGGGTCTCACCATGTGCCAGGTCCTGAGAAAGTGTAGGCAGCAGCATTTATTGAACACCAACTGCATGTTGGGTGGGAGTAGAACAAAACTCTGCTGTAGGAAACTTATCTCCTAGATGGAGAACTGCAGGATAAGCAGGTGAAGTATGCAGTTAGTCGATCTGGGTTTTCTTGTTGCTTTGTTTTGTTTTGCTTTGTTGTTTTATGTTGGGATTTGAAGTCAGGACTGTTTGCTAGATAAGTGTTCTACCACTTGAACCTTGGCTTCCAACCCCTTTTACTGTTTTTTTCTTTCGCCAGTCCTGGGACTTAAACTCAGGGCCTGGTCAATGTCCCTGAGCTTGTTTTGCTCTAGGCTAGCACTCTACTACTTGAGCCACAGCGCCACTTCTGACTTTCTATATTTCTGTGGTACTGAGGAATCAAACCCAGAGCTTCATGCATGCTAGGCAAGCACTCTTCTACTGAGCCACATTCCCAGTCCCTGCTTTAGTTATGTTTTCCAGATAGGGTTTGGTGAGTTTGCTCCAGACAGGCCTCAGTCTGTGATCGTCCTATGGTCTCTGGTGTAACTGGGACAACAGATTTGGTCTTGCTACCTTTGTATCTGAGATGTCCTCAAACCCTGATATTCTTCTACAAAGCTGGGATTACTGGGTTGAGCCACTGCATCCAGCCTATAACAAGCCAACACAGACAGAGTGTTCAAGGACAGCATAAGTAAATGAAAGGTGAGCCAGTGGCAGGGATGGCCTGTATCTGGAAGTATGTCCTTATATCTCCTAGAAGAGGGGCCTAGCTGGGGGCCACTGTGAGAACTGGGATCTCCTTCTCACCTTTGCATCCTTGGACATGGGCTCTTTAGATCTCCTAGACCCTGCCCTTTCCCCTCTGAAGCTTGTTATTGATCGGCCAGTTCACCTCCACAAGATGGGCTGTGTCTTCAGGGAGCTGGCCTTAATAATAGAATTAAACAGGCCAAATGTTATTTCCAAGTGTTCCAGCAGGGAGAAAAATAAATGACTCTGGCCCACTGAAAAGCAGCCAGATTTTAATGTGGCGAACTTAAGGCAGGATATAGCTGAAAGAGGAGATCTGAGGAGGAGGGCCGTCACTACTTAGTGGGGGAGGGGAGTGGGGGGACCCTTTGTGGGAGCCATGTTCCAGCCTTAACAGTGCACATGCAGCTGCAGCACAGTCCTCACTTTGCTCCCTACCACTGGAGTCTCAACACAAATGTCACCTACTCAAGAAAGCCCTCTGTGAGTAGCCCACTTGAATTTCCTTCCTGGACCTATTCACTTCTCTAAAGCTCTTTCTTTTAGAATGAACACACCAAAAAGCAGGAAGGCTGTTTCCCCAAGAACCTAGAGAAATTGTTGGCACGGGTAGAACATTTCCCTCTTTTTCCTCAGATTCACTCTCAGTAGTTCAATAGATGGCCTTCTACCAAAATGGGAAATGGAAAATTCCTTTCGGATTCCTTAGCTTTAAATTCCATGCTGTTCTCAGAGGGATGATGGTACCATCTCAGCCCTTCCCAGACGTAAGTCTTCTCTTCATCCAGCATTTCCATGGTGTATACACTACCCTCTCTGTAGCCATTATAGTTATAAGACATTACTCACCACAGAATCACAGCATTATGTCCAGGCAGCCTTTATTTTACTAAATGATGGCCCCAGGGCCCAATGCAAAGCCATGCTGGCAAGTCAGGTATGACATAGCAAAGTCGTGAAGTGTTCACGTTAACTGAGAAGAGGAAAGTTTTCAGCCTGAGAAGGGGGAAGAAGAAAACCCTACGCTGAGTTTTCTGAGCTCTGTGGTACTGAAAGCTTCTTCTAGGCGAGGAGTTGGGGAGAAGGGAAAAGGAGCACAGTTAAGATAATGAGGCGTCACTCACCAGCCACAGCGGCAGAAGTCGCCTCCCTCTTCCATGGGGATGGGCTGCATGGCTGCTCCATGTGAGATGAAAACCACTCACACGGAGCCTGGGCCAGAGCCAGATTCACCCCAGCCATTTGCCTTCAAACTGCATGTATGCTGTATGTCTTACCATTGGGCTGTAACCCCAGATTAGACTTGTAACCACTATTTAACACCAAAACAAATAATAAATTAGCAAAGGATTAAGAAAAGGTGTCAGCACGCATTACGCGGATCAGCATCAGTCTTGCTTTAAGAAGAGTCTCTGTGAAGTGATAGGAATGTCTGTCTATGCTACGGGTTAGTGTAAGACTGCAAAACTCACCCGTGAGTTCTAGCTGGTCTCAGCCTAGCTCTCCAAGAACGTTCCTCCCCAGAGACCACAGAGCCATAGACGGTTTACATTCGGGGCCCAGAGGCAGAAGCTGAAGAAAAGATTGCTTTGGGGGAAAGTAAGTAAGTCTACTTACTAGGGGAAGGAGAGAAGAGCTCCTTTCCCCAGTCCAGAGGACCCAAGCTCCATAGCTCCCCTGACATGCACAAGGTAATTAGACACTCATACACAAGTGTACTCTCATGGGTACACACACATCCTCATACAGTCACACACACACACACACACACAGAGAGAGAGAGAGAGAGAGACAGAGAGAGAGAGAGAGAGAGAGAGAGAGAGAGAGAGAGAGAGAGAGAGAGAGAGAGAGAGAGAGAGAGAGGAAGACACTTAAGAACATAGAGAAATGCACTCAACCCAGGGAGGAAGCCCAGAGTGTAAGGTTCAGTCATGTTCACATAGGACAAGGAAAAGCGAAGACCCGAGACCCACTCTGTGCTACACATTGGACCTCCAGAACCATATCACACAGCAGATGTCCACGACACAGGCATAGAACACAGCAGAATGTATGATGCTCCCGCAGAAAGATGCAGAGTTGATGCAGCTTGCCCAGTGACATCTATGTGGGGACCCACTCGCCACATGCTCTAGAGGCCCGGCCTGCCTCTCCTTCTCCCCCCACCCCTACCATCAGCCAGTAAGCAAGCGTGGAAGGCTCTGAGAGGTACCAGGCACATGCCAGGTGGTCTGGGGGTCAGGAAAGGAAGCCAGGCAGACCCGGCTCTTGCCTGGAGATGGGACAGATGTGAGTGGCCTGTGCCTTGGCAGTGCGTACTGGAGACCTGTTTCACGGCCAGGGAGCTTGAATAAGCTTGCTCAGGTGAAGTGGCCAACAACTCCTTTAGTTCCCACTGTTCCTCTTTGGTGGAAGGACTGCTGTGACTTCCAAGAGACCCAAGATGAGCACATTCAATCTTAGAGGACCACATATTATCATAGCCTTCTAACCTGCAGTTCTACATCTGTGGATTCAAACAACCACAGATGGAAAATACCCTCCCCCAGTTGTATCCATCTAAGCATGGTGGTACACATCTGTAATCTCAGCACTTGAAGTCTGAGGCAGAAGGATCCTAAGCTGATGGCCAGAGTGTACTGTAGACCAACCTGGGTTAAATAAAAAGTATTTGTCTCAACAAAATAAAACAGAAGACTAGGTTAACTAAAATTTTTATCTAACTGAACATCTACAGATATTTTTATTGTTATTCACTAAATAATATGTTCTAACCAGTTCTTAGCTGCTCAGAAGGCTGCAATATGTGGTTCAAAGCCAGCCTGGGAATGAAAGTCTGTAAGATGTTTATCTCCACTTAGTCACAAAAAAAAAACAGAAGTGGAGCAGTGTCTGAAGCATTAGCCTGAGTGAAAAAGTTAAGGGACCATGTCCAGACCCTGAGTTCAGGCTCCATAATGACACAAATAAAAGAGAGAGCGAAAAAAGAAAGAAAGAAAAGAGACAGAGGGGAGAGGGAGAGAGGGAGGGGGAGAGAGATAGTTAGAGAGACAGAGATAGAGAGAGAGAGAAAAAGAGTCTGCATATAGCCTGACACATCATAAGATTTAGATCACACCATGAATGAGCTCAGTGCCACAGCAGAAATTTCCATTTAACATCACTACCATCATCAGAGGTTTGGGCTGAGACTTGGGGATGTTCTCCCTTCTCTGCTGGAGCAGCCATGGTATGTTCTACTCATAAATCCTCAATTGTGGCAAGATGGGCTCGTCCATTGGGCACATTTCCTAAGATGTCCCATGAGTCCTTTTTGAAATGAGCCCTCTGGTCCCAGATGGCTTGGATTCCACTCACCCAGGGTTGAGCTTCCTCTCAGAGGGCTCCCCACAGAGACACTCTGTGAATGGGTTACCTATATCTTAAGTATTATAATTATAAGAACAAAAAAGTCCAAAGAGGAAAGTTGGCTTTGCAGAGTGACTTTGGAGGCTCGGTCTGTTCGCTGGCACTCCTGCTGACATCTTGTGTGGATGATAGAAACACCATTAGAAATGGTCCCCACACCCCGCCTATTTTCCACTGTGAATCAACAGCCAGGATCATTTTTTTAAAGTGCCTTTAATGTCGATTTCTCAATTAAACTTGGGAAAGACCCAAGGACAATGTCAGCCAATTTATAATTGAGTCCAAATTTAATGGTGGCAGGGGTGAGAACGAGAGTTTTATTCTCCTCTCTGCCATGTATGGTGACATTTTTGAATAGTTTTTATCTGGGTGGATTCAAAAGGACCTTAGAGGGTAAAGTGGAGGTGACAGCCAAGCTGTGAAGTGTTCAAAATAAATAAATAAAAAAACGTGTTTTGAGCCAGGCATTAGTGACTCACTCCTTCACTCCTGTGATCCTATCCACTCAGGAAGCTGAGATCTGAAAATCACGGTTAGAAGGCAGCTCAAACAGGAAAGTCTGTGAGACTCTTATCTCCAACTAAATACCCCCCAAAAGCCAGAAATGGAGGTGTGAATCCAGTGGTAGAATGTGAGCCTTGAGCCAAAAAAAAAAAAAAAGATCAGGGACAGCACTCAGGGTTTGAGTTCAAATCCTAGAACTGACACGTAAAAAGAAAAGAAAAGGAAAAAAAAAAAGGCCTTTTGGAAAAAAAAAAAAGTAACTGAAATAGGGAACTGCGTGAATTCGTACAGCCAGACATTGGCACCTGGCCTGAATGTCCCACAGCATTGTCTTGTTCGAACATGAGTAAAAGGAAGCCATGACTGCTTGCTACTTCCTGTGACCACAAAGAGCCAGGCAGCTGGCACTGGACAGGGGAAGGAAGAGCTGTTCCCTGGAAAAGCCAACTCTTGGTGGAAATTATTGACTGAGAACCAATGAAGGGTTGGGTGGGGGTGGGATCAGGTGTGACTGAGGATGGAGCGAATCAGATTGAGAGCTCACTTTGATCTGGTGGTTGCTGCATGAACATTCTGCACAAATTGCATCATCTGGCACTTTGAGATGGTTATTGCTTTGGGGATTTTAGTTATATGTCGAGGATTCAGAAGCCCAGAGGCATAAAGTGTGTGCCCCAGGGGTCCATAGGCAGTGAGAATTAAGTCAGAGCTTAAAACCAACCCCCAAGGAGCCCACTGTGAGCTCTCATCTTCTGGGAGAAGGAAAGAGGGAGAAGGTATAGATGGTCTGATTCGATGTGTGCCTGAAAGAACTCTCCTCCAGCCTCTGTGTGCCAGACCCTCTTTGTAGATGTGGGAATTAGGACCCGAAGAGGTGAAGTAACACGTTCAGGGTTACAGAGCTAGAAGGAAGTCTAAACCCAAGTCTGTTTGATTCCTAAATACAAGTAATCTCCTGTTGGCGCTGAACTGTACAGCCCTAGGGAAAGTACTGATGAATTTCCTCCCTCGCAGCTCTGTCATTAGATATAGATGCTTATACTCCACAAAGCCATCATCCCTTAATGACTTCTCTCCTGGCCAGCAGGGGAAGGGAAGCCACACTCCCTAAGACCTACCTTCTCCTGTAAAGCTTCTCTCTCACCCCCACCCAAGATTCCATCACCTTCCAAAATAATGTAAAATAGCAACATGGTTTGAAAACCATAAACTCAGCCTGAGCAGTTTAGCACTGTTATTGTTTGATGGCTACAGAGCTTCAGTTTTGTAAGGAGTAAATGCTTGGGGAATTGTGGTGATGGCTGCACAGAAATGTGAATGTCTTTAATGCCTCTGAATTATGCAACTAAAAGGGATTGAAATGGTGAGCTTTGTGCTCGGCATATTTTACCAATTTTTAAAAATGTCTCTGGAGAGTTTCTTGTCATGTCACTATCTAAGGAACAGACACCCAAGGGGTAGCATTTGTTCTTGCAAAATTAGGAGCAGCTGCCAGGATTTTGGGGAGTAAGCGACTTGTCCCCAAGGCCTCTTCTGTTTACCCTGAGGCTTCAATGTACATTTCCTGAGCTACTCTGTGCTCAGAACAGTCTCTGGGAAAATTCATTCTGTCTTTCTCACTGTGATTGGGGTCATCTTAATGCCTCTGAGCTCATTAGGCAGGCCCTAGACTCCCTAAAGGGACCATTGAGGTAGGGAGACAGAGTCATGTGCTTCATCAGGGCTTTTTAAGTGCAGCAAAACACATAATCAGAGACTCTTTAATCCCTCGCTCTGGATCTGGCATGCAAGTTCAAAGGTAATTTTTGGCCTTCTCATTTTCTGGCAGATCATTTAGAAGCTGGGTTTGGGGTGACCTCTGCTGACAAGTAAAGATTAGATTACCCCTCCTCCTAGGTGGAGAGCCCAGCTTGGGGCGGACACCGGCCTCATCTTCTAGGGAACACCAAGGCAGCTGGATTGAAATGGAAAAAGGAAGGCTTGTAATTAAAAGGCTGTGGTATAACCCAGAGGCCTGGAATTGGTACCTGGTTCTGCAAACTAAAAATAGTTCCTTTCCCTGGTGCAGGCCTCTGGGCATCGGAGCTCAGGAAAGGTGGCACCGCATGCCTTCCACTAACCCTGGGCCAGGAGAGCAGCAAGCCTGGTCCAGAGGGGGGTCTCTGGAACGGGTATGGAAGTAGAGTCTGGGCTGGGGTGTGCCTGCATCCAGGGGATACCAGCAGCTGCTAGGAACCCCTGTATGCTTGAGCCTGGTAAGAGTGCGTAGTTCCTCGAGGGTCTCCAGCTGGTGAGGCCATGTCACCTGCTGGGCTCATCACAAGATTTAATGTATCTGAAGGACCTCATCGTCTGTCAGTAGAATGCAGGGCCCTGGAAGAGCACAATCAGGCTGGGGAGCCACTTGAGTAGATGGAATAGAAAAGATGTTAGAGCAAGTCAGGACATGTCGTGTGGTTGCTGTAGGGTAAGGTTTTCATGCGGCAGTGTTGTCTGCTCGATGTCCCCAGTGTAACAGAGCTGGTGAGGCTCTGGGCTCTGGAAGAAAAAGGGCAAGTATATGGCCACTCTTCCCCACGGGGATGACAAAGGTCACAGTGATGACATATGCCCACATATAGAAACTTGTAGAAGGAATAAATGTCCATTCTACCTGAATCCTAGGAATGCTTAAGGTCTTGATGATTCAGATTGTTTATATTGCATGCCTCAGGGACCTACATTTGAAGGGCTTAGCTCATCCTATTTAGTCCTGTAAGCAGACAGCCAGGGAAGCCCTCCGTCTGCGCAGGTAACTGGAGTTATACCAACCCAAGCAGAAAGAGTCGACACTTCAGCAAGGAGGCTGTGGGCATGGCGAATCAAAGCAGGTTCACCCCACACAAGTAATGCTTACCCCGATTGTGGAACAGGGGTCACAGACAAAATGGGACCAACCAGTCCCTGTCAATCCACTGGGTCTTCCTCATGTGTTCACGATCCCAGGGATTTATGTAATCAAGTTTAGGTGGGCATCTGCACTCAGAACCCAAAGAAGAAAAACTTTATTCTCCAGCTGTCATTTGACAGGTGTTGATTTAGCATCTACTATGCCCCCAACTATGTTCTAGGGATACAGTAATGGTGACAGAAAGCAAGTTCCTTGAGCTCTAGAGTAATGGATGTTGGTGGATGAGGAAAGATAAGTCCACAGGCTACAGGGACCCTAACCTGATCAGGAAAGTCCTCCCAGCAAGTAACATTTGAGTCAAGGCCTGAAAAATGAGTGAGGAATCCACCAGGCACAGAAGATGGAGGAGTGGGTCCAAGTAGACGTTGCAAGGTCCATGTTGAAAGAGCTGAGGGTATCTGAACATAATAATAGCTTCAATTGCTCCCCACTCTCCAGCTAGAGAATCTCTTCCCTCTCTTGGGCTGCAGCTCTAATTGGGTAAGTGGTTTCTTTAGAAGTAATTAGAGTGTAATCAGTGGCTATTCAGAGTTTCTGCAGGAACTAATTTGCAAGGCTCTCCAGGGCTGGCCTTACAACTTCCCCAAAGCCACAGCTTAGTGGTAAAGCAAACCCCTGGGTAGCTTGTGTGGATTTCAGACCAACCAAAAAGTGCACCATCTATCCCCCAGCAGATGCCATAGCTCAGGCAGCTCCTTTCCCAGTCTAGACACCCTGGACTGGTCACACTGCCTTCAGCTCCCCGCACCTCCTCCTTGGAGATGAGGGTCCTGAGATCTTTTGGCGTCCACTGTGAGTTGGCTCTCTCCAAGGAGCACAGTCAGGAGGTAGATTGCCCTGCCAGGGAGAGCCTGAACTGCTGGTGACCATTCGTCCATCAAGTTCCAACCTGTGTTTATACCTGATGCCCTGTGCAGAGCTTGTGCCAGTGTCTGCTCTTCACTGGCTCCTGTGTGTTCATCTCAGGAAGTCAGTGGGGACATCTTGGAGTACCGAACCCAGTACCCTGGTCATGCCGACATTCCGAATCTCTGCCCAGGAAGGCTCCCTGGACCCTGCTATCCTGGGGTTTGCCAGCTCCTGGTGTGGGAAGCCCAGGATAGAAACCATTGAGGAAAGCAGTGAGTATAGAAAGGAGTGGACAGACAGACAGCCTCCAGCCAGGTAAAACTGCGCCCTCCTTAGAAGCTTAACTACCTTTAGTTTCTGGACTGGTTTAAGAATTACAGCAAACAAGATGGCCACTTGATAATCCTAGCTAGGATTATGTAATCACAGTCTCCGGCGCTGAGACCTGATGATCCTGGTTTGAAGCAGCCCAGGCTGCAAAGTCCATGAAAACACCAGAAAACAGGAGTGATGCTGTGGCTCAAAGTGCTGGAGCTAAGAGACAGTGCACCCAGGCCCTGAATTCAAGCCTCACAGAGGAAATTAGGAAAGAAGGAAGGGAGGAAGGAAGGAAGGAAGGAAGGAAGGAAGGAAGGAAGGAAGGAAGGAAGGAAGGAAGGAAGGAAGGAAGGAAGGAAGGGAGGGATTACAGCAAACAAGAAAAAAGAACCAGAGCCAGAATTAGAGCTGTGATTCAAATGGTAGAGCACTAACCTTGAGTAAAAGAAGCTTGGAGTCAGTGTCTAGGCCCTGAGTTGAAGCCCCAAAAGAAAAACCAAGCAAGAAAAATAGAAACAGAGACAAAGAGGCTGGGATGCACCGAAAGACACAGATCCATGGCAGAAGGACCGGGTGGAAGGGGTGTCACCTGGAGAATACCTCTTGTGGACCCTCCTCTTCCTCATCTGTGAGGTTGTGTGCCATCCTGGCCACCTGATGAGTTGTTGGGAGACAATAGGCAATTCAAAGATTGTCAGCTAGTAACGAAGTACTGAGGACTTTAGCTGCTTCTTTGCAAGTAACTCGCCTGAAGGATTCATTAAGATACAGATTCCCAGGCCTGCTGCACAGGTTGGTTCCTCAGGTCAGGGCCCAGGAACTCTGCATTTTAACAAGCTGGTGTAGCCATGTTCATGAACATGATCAAGGAAGCACATGGTATCAGGTCCAGAGTGGGGAGGACGGTTTATTGTGGGGTCAGTGAGTGATCTGAAGCTCTGCAGGTTCCACTCAGGGAGCTGAGAAGTGGGTGACAGATGTACAGGTGGCTACACAGTGACAGTCTGGGTCCACATTGGCTTCACTGCACCTGCCACATGGGCCTGGCTCTGCACCTCTGCCCTGATCCACCAGGGAGGGGGCTGAATTAGTTGCCACAGGAGTTGATGGAATGTCCAGAAAGCTGGACTTCAGACATGTTTTCCTGAGTTTGGGCCCTAACAGCGTCTTTGGGTGGCCTCAAAGTCAAATCACTGGATTTCACTGGTTCTTATTTATTTTTTTATTACTCTGCACCAGTCCAGAGCTTGAACTCAGAACTTGGAGGTTTTCCCTTAGCGTTTCACTTGAGGCTGGCATTGTACCACTGGAGCCACAGCCCCATTTCTGGCTTTTTCTGGCTAGGTGGCGTTAGGAGTCTCATGAATGCTCCTGCCTGATTTAAACCAGGATTCTCAGATCTTCTGATCAGCTAGGATTATAGGCGTCATCCACCAGTGATCAGTGGACAGGAGGTTTGTAACCACTGCCCAAGGGCCTTCCTTGCACCCAGAAGCTGTGCTTTCCCTGCAAGGTAGGTGGTGAAGATGATGGTCACATAGGTACATAAGCTAAAGGTCCAGATGGCAATGGCTGGCTTGGCGTTGAAGACCCAGAACTCCAGCACTAAGCCATTTTATCAGTGTGGCTCTAGGACAGGTGGTTCAAGTCTGAGCTTCAGTTTATTCATCCATACGATACAGAGAACCATACTGGGTTGCCGTGAGGATAAACTGATGGAGACTGGTTGCTATTCAGCAGGACCTAGGGCTCTATATTTCCTAAGGAATGATCACTTGATCTAGAATATTCTAGCTCATTCTGTTCTCTCCAGACCTCCTTGAGATAGTCCAGTAGACAAGAAGTCTCTTCTTGAGAGACCATGGTTTTTATATTTTTCTAAAGAAAACAGAAATAGAATCCCCGCTAGGTAAATTTGTACCCAGGGCCTGGCCTGAAAGGTCTGCTGGGTAGGAGAAGTGCAAATAGAGCCATGGGGGGAAGGGAGGGGTCAAGGCTCCTCCCCTGGGAAGGTTTTGGTGGCCTGTCCCCAGAGGTCTTTGTTCCCCACTGCTGAAAGATCTCCCCTGGGGGATTTTAGTTACATCAGAAGTCATTCATGAATGTCTGCCATCCCCTAAAACCCACCCTCTCTCCTGACCCCACTTCCTGTTCTGAAGTGTCCTGTTAAGTGCTGTGGCTCAGAGAATGCCATTTCATGTATTAAAAAAAGAAGTTCCCCAGCGCCCCTCCTTGCTCAGCCAGTGTAATTATGTCTGTGAAGGCCTGAGGGATAGATGCCACAATCACTGTCCCAGGCTAGCCCACTGTCACACTGGGCCAGTGACTACCCCTGTCACTCTGGGTACACAGCCTGTGCGGGGGGTGGTCAAGTCCTGCTGAGTCTACATGCCTGCCCCCTTTCTGTGACGTGGTGTCTCCCTTTGCCCTTCCTGATCTCTCTAGGCAGCGTTGGGAGAACATTCTTAGCTAGGGAAAGCCATCCACATCCCTCCCAGGCTGAACCAGCGCTGTGGCTGTGTACATCCACCCCGGTGCTCAATATGAGCTGCGAATGTCACCTACTCTCAAGCTGTCTTTCTCCACCCTCACGCCCACCCGCGCTGCGACACTGTAAGTCTAGCTCCTCAGTGTAACAGAGTTCTAGGCAGAGACCCAACTCCAGGGCTTTCCACATGTCGGGTCTGAGTAGATTTTTCAGGCAGGATGGATCCCCTGTGGGATACACACACACACACACACACACACACACACACACACACACACACACACACACACACGAGAGCTTTAGGCTTAAATAGACTAAGAAATGGGCCAAGGTGGGGTGAGAGGTCTGGGTGGGAGGTCTGGATGAGTAAGCAATCCCAGGCAATGTGTGTTACATGCTGTGTGGTTCTGGTCTTGCAGTGGGTTATGGAGAGGTCTTTATTGCTTAAGGGGACAGTCTGATTGCCAAGACATGACTGGGGGTAGGGGTGGGGGTAGAACGTCATGGGATGATCTGTTGACAAGGTTCTGCTGTGCTGGGAACCCAAGGCAACTGCAGCTTTTGGGTGACCCTTGAGGTCTGAAAGCCGGACATTGTAAACGTTGGCCCTGAAATGTTTCAGTAACATAGGGTGCCTTCAGCCATGAAGGGGCATGAGATGGGTTAGGCCACTGTCTTTTAGACAGACACTACTTGACTGAACCTAAGTGCAGAAGCCTGACTTTCTAAAGACAAAGAAGAGAGATACATAGTTTTGCTCCCACTTAAGTTAAATCATGGGGCAAAAGCATTTATTTCTTCTTCTAAGTACCCATTATGTGACCGCTTCCATGCCAAGCGTGCTTCACTGTCCTGATCTCCACAGACACCTCCAGATGGGTTCTGTTCGGCCCATTTTACAGATGAGGAAATAGAGGCTCAGCCTCTCAGCTTCCACCTGCTGGATCTGGGGATCTTGGGCCTCCCACCCCTTCTCTCTGAGCTTCACCAGAGCAATTGTAATGCCTGGGTTGTGGTGGGTACACTGCAGCTGCCACATCGCAGTAAAAAGTTTGTGTCTGCTGTTTGCATGTGTACTCTTTCCTGAAACTTCATCTTGCCTGGAACTGGCTCCCTTTGGGCCTTTGCCCAGAGCCTGCTGACTTAGCAGGGAGTCAGCTGGGGCCATGTCAGTCCTGACATGGAGGCTTGGGCTGGGGCTAGGATGGACAAATCTAGGCCATGGAGGGGTAGGTGGGCACTGTGGATGGCAGGACCTTGTAGCAGAGGCCTGTTGTAGGCATGCACAGAACCTGGCCATTCTGTATTGTCCACCCTAAGCTTGCTAACCCATCACTTTTCAGCCAGGGAAAATGAGAGTACAAGTGATGTCATCTAGTCCTAACGTACCAGCACCTTAGGACACAGGCTGAGCAGGGAAGGAGAATGTGGGGACCTTCCTTACCTTTACATGACCCGAAGATACTGTGACTTCTCTAGGCCAGGTACCCCCAGGGCCCAGGAAACACAGTCAGATATCACTGCATTACATCTAAGATAGGAGCTTAGATCTGTTCTAACCCTGTCTCCAGGGTCAGATCTTTTCTAACGCCTCATCCAGTTGACAGAGGGAAATACAGAGGCCCAGGTTGATAAATAACTTACCCCAAACTGGAAGCCAGGAAGTAGTTGGAGCTAGGTCCAGATCTTAAGCTAGCCGTAGCTGGCTACCTAAGGAGTCTGTGTTTTGTCCTCCACCCCCTCCCCCGCTGCCCCTAAGACCTATATCACTAATGTAAGAGACACAAAAAACAGAATGAGCTGTATGTCCATTACATACTAAGTGCTTTTCAGACCTTACCCCCTTCAAACCTCACAGCAGCTGTATGAGCTGTTGTCAGCCCCACCTGTGTGCCCCTTCTCCCCCCCCCCGCCCCCCACCCCACCACTTCCCAGAAGAGGCCACTGAGTTCTTGTCAAGATGGGTCTACCTGCCTCAAGAATCTTGACTTCAGTTTGTATCTGGCCAGTTCATAGGCAGGGCAAGCCCTTCGTCTTCCATTGAAAGACTCGGTGTATATACAGCATTTATTTCGTAGGACCAAGGAAAAACACTGATATTCTTAAAAATAAAATCCTGACACTGGTTTCCTCAGTAACACAAGCAAGGGTCACTGTCCTTTAAGACCAAAAACAAAAATAAGGAAGCTGTTGAGATGTGCCAATGTTCTTGATTTACTTTCCTTAATGAGGTCAGCTGAGTGAGGCCTGGCCCGTGTTCTCTCTTCTGGGTAATAAAATAGGTCACTTGCTCCCTTTGGGTTCCAGAGTTCTTATCGACCATGAATTCACATGCTCCCCTTAGTAGGTGGAAGATAAAAGGATATTTTCTGGGCACACAGAGTCAGCAGCTGCCCCTGTCTGACCCACCTGAGCTCTGGCCTGGACTCCATCCTCAACCAGGCTGTACAGAGGATGGAATGAGAAAATCCCTTGTGCTGCTGGTTCCCAGGAGCATGTAAGAGGACATCCATCTCTGGGCCTTAATTCTGCTATGTGACAAATCACAAGATGGCCATAGATGGAAGCAAATGCATTCCTAATTCTGCACCTCTGCACCTCTGCACTCCATGAACCATTGAAGGTCCCTTGAAAGCTCCATGGATGGCAGCGTCTTCATACCCAAGATGTCCTGAACTGGGGGGAGGGGGTCTTGCTCATTTTCGGGTCCCATGCTTACATCTGTGGCATCATGCGTGGCAGTTAGGTCTATATGTCCCCCGTTGTGATCTCAGAAGCAGCCCGGGTGCATGGTTGGTGAGTTTCACATGTCCTGGGTCCTGTAACGCCACATGATGGCCTTTCTGTTGTTACGCTGTCACCAGGATTGCAAAAGGACCATCTGTCTTGAAAGAGGAAAAACAGACCAAGACCAATTTAAACATCTTAGTGCTGAGAAGACACACCACATCTTTTTCTGAGTCCTGCGAATACTGGGTTACATGCAATCCCAAGCACTTCCTCTCCTTCTGCCTGGGTTTCTTGGTGACCTTTGAAGGGGGAAGAGTGGAATATCCCCCTGGCAGGGAACACGAGGGTTTAGGGGGTCCATCTGCAGAGCTGGGTCCACTTAGCAAAAGCCTACCCTTCCCTCGACCAGGGAACATCACCATAGAAATGCAAACCCCAGAGTGCAGCTCACGTGAACTTTTTGGACAGTGGAGGAAATAAGATGCCATTGAAACACACTGCACTCTTAAGAGACCCATTTGCTCTTCTGGGCGCCTCTCATTTCACAGTTCTAATGCTCCGCAGTTCCATGCATACTTGACAGTCTGCTAATACATCTTAATAGCTGATCTTTATACAGCTATATTTTATTGCTCCCTGGACCTCCAGTTTGCATTAACAGCTGTCAAGGCAAGGTGCTGTCAGCTATGCCTGTTGGTTTCCTTCTGTCCGCAAGACACCGAATTATCATGAGCCGGGAGCTTTGCACGGAAGACAGATGTTTTTGGTGCTAGCTCCCATTTGTAGAAAGAATGCTGAGTCAGCACTTCTCCAAGTGGAACAGAGGTCAGGCAGACCTAGAGTCAGGATTACCACGGTCAACACCCAAGCACTCAGCCTCCTGGACTCAGACTTTCTCTGAGGGGTGTCAGGAGACCCAGCTCACCCAACCCTTACTTTGCGTGTGTGCAAGTGCGTGCACACGCATTTGTGCCAGTACTAGGGCTTGATTTCAGGGCCTGGGGGCTTTTGCTTGGCTTTTGTGTGTGTGGGGGGGGGGGGATCATGGGGCTTGAACTTGGACTGGAAGCCATCCCTGAGCTCTTCAGCTCAAGGCTATTGCCCTACCCTTAAGCCAAGCCTCACTTCTTGTTTTCTAGAGGTTAATTGGAGTCTCGGGTCCTTTTGTGCCCAGACTGGCTTTGAAACTTGATCCTCAGATCACAGCCTCCTGGGTAGCTAGGATTACAGGTGTGAGCCACGGTGCTGGTGATGCTTGGCTTTTTTAACTCAAGGTTGGTGCTCTATCACTTGAGCCACATCTCTACTTCTGTTTTTTTCTTTCTTTCTTTCTTTTGGGGATAAGGGTCTCACAGAGCTTTCTGCTTAGGTTGGCCTCAAACATCAGTCCTCAGATCTCTCAGCCTCCTGAGTAGCAAGGCCTTCCAGGAAGCTTGCCTGTGCAGCTTCCTGGAAAGAAGAGGCTCATGAGCTTTCCTGCTCCAATTGGTTTTGAATCTTGGTCGTTAGCCTCAGCTTCATGACCACCAGTGTCCAGCTTAGGGAAAATATTTCATAGAATATGCTAGTGAGTCTTGGAAGAGTCAAGAAGAGAATCAACCAGGCCAGTTGATTAAAGGAGAGGCCAGAAAGAGAACCCGGAAGATAGAAACTGGCTCCATACCCCTCCCCAGGGCTCCCTAGGTGAGTGGCTGCTAGCCTCTTGGCTGAGGATAAGCCCTTCTCCCTCTCTCCTGCCAGCCTGGACTTCCGAGAGCTCCAAAGCCTCGGGCAGCAGGTGCACAGCCCGCCGCCCCCGCCTCGACCTCTGATTCCCACGGAGTCAGCCCCCTAAGCGGTGTGAGAGCCATGTCTCTTCTTCCCCATTGTCCCTGTTCCAGGCCCCCATTCATCAGAAGCAAGTCCAGCCTGGCAGTAGCTCCTTCCTATTCCTGTGCCCTCCCTACTCTGGCCAGACCTCAGGAAGCCTAGCAGCCAGTCTGAGATGGAAATTGGGTCTTTCCAGCCGCACCTGGAAAGCACAGCTTCCCATTAAGCCCTCCCCAGGCATCCCTAGGCCCGCTCACCCTCCAGTCTGATTTTCACCTCACCTCCTGTTTCCTGGTCACCAGCTGTGTGGAAAGCACCAATATCCTAGGCTATTCCTACCAAGGCCCAGAGCTCTAGCTGCATATCTCTTAGCCACCACCTCTGGGCAGTGCTGAGAGGCAGAGAGAGGCAGAGATGCAGCTGCAGGTACTAGGCCAGAAATATTCATGGGAAATAAGGGATGGCAGGAGGTATAGGTACTAGAGAACCTGTGCAGCTTTGTCAGCCCTGAGGGGCCTGTGCAATCACCACAGCCTTACATCATTCACTCCTGCATGCATTCATTCATTCATCCACTTATTTGTGCATGCATTATGTCTGTGTGTATTCACTTTCTCCTGTGTGCATGCATTTATTCACTCCTACATGCATGTATTCATGCATTCATTCACTTCTGTATAATTCACTCACTCCTATATGCACATGTACATTCACTTCTTTGTGCTGCCATTGTATTTGTTTATTCATGTATTCATTTCTGTGGGCATTCAGTTACTCCTGTGTGCATACACTCATTCACTCCTGTATGCATGGATTCATTCCTGTGTGCATTGATCCATTTCTGTATGCATTCATTCCTGTGTACATTCATTCACTCCTTTGCATCCATTTACTCCTGCATGTATGCATTCACTCATTCATTCACTCTCATGTGCATTCATTCAATAAACCTTTAAGTGTCTTCTACGTCGAAGGTTCTGGGAATGGTGTAGCAGACCAAATGGACAGATCCTGCCCTCTCAGAGTTCCCATTCTGACAAGACATGAGCAGTCCAGGTTGAGATGGGACAGGAGAGCTGAGGGCCTGCTGCTTTCTGCATACCCACACTAGTGACAAGCACTCCTCACTGCACTTGGGATGCCCACAGCCTGACAGCTTCCATCTCATTTTCCTTTTGCAGCTGCCCACGGGATCCTTTAACTGAGCAAGGGGTACTAGGTAGGGGACAAGAGGAGCTCTGAGAAGCCACCTCTTTACAATCCTCCTATCCTCATGTGCCAGGGGAGCCATCCAGTGAGACGGCCAAAGACACACAGGTCCCTGCTCTGTCCAGACACCCACTTTAATTTCCAGCCACTGGCTCCCACTGCTCCAAAGCTATGGTTCCCATCTGGGTAGCCTGGGAATCTCGGGAGAGCTGGCCTTGGGGGGAGGATTTACATAGGGTTTCTGGAGTGGGACTTAGGTCTCGGGGGTACCTCATGCTTCTACCATCCCAGTGTACTTCCAGGTTGACGTTTAGCTCCAGGGACTGCTCCAGAGGTGAAAACCCCTAGCTGGGTGTGGAGACTCCAAGAGGCTACCTAAGGCTAGGTCTCAGAGTACAATCTGGCTGGATTTGAACTCCAGTCTCAGTTCCTAAACAAGGTAGTTCTTCCCCCATGCTTCAGTTTCTTCAATCCTAAATTGGAACTGCATTTGATGGCTCACCTTGAAGTGGACGAGGAGATGGTGGGGCAGGCATGGAGTCCTCAGTCCATGGCTGGTTTATTTCAGAGCCTGCTCCCGACTAGCCCCTGACCTTACAGCTTAGGAATTATGCCAGCCAGAAGTGATGTTACAGAATCAGAGAAAGTTGACTCCTCGAGTTCCCTTCCTTAGCCCAACTCTAAACCCAGGGGATATCAGAAAAAAAGGCGGGGGATAGGGAGTCTATGGACAAATTTTCATGTGGAAAAAAAACACAGAGGACCATCGCAAGCTCATAGTTGCATGTGGATATCCCAGTCACTGGAAACTTCCAGATTTCCCTTTCTCCACCGCCCAGGCAGTGAAGTGGGCAGCAATAGTTTAGGTCTTGCTTCACAGAACATGTTTTAATTTAAGAGCAGCCAACCTTCTTTCCTCTAAAGATGAAACACAGTAAAAAAAAATTTTTGAAGACTTTTTTTCAAACAATCCCTAAATTTGGTACTTACACTAATTATAGTTGCCTTTTAAAATGTTCACATTAAAAATAGACGTTGAAAAGAGAACACGGAATACAGCCCAGAGCCCCTGGGGGCCATGTTTTGGGATTCCTCAAACCAGCTTTCCCCAGACCTAATTTATACTTTGAGATGATGAAAGAACTGGAGGCTGGAGCCTCAAGGCAGCAGATGGGGAAGCGGGGCTCCAGGTCTGTCATTATGAATAGCAGTGATTGATGGACGTTAGATGATAGTCATTTTCACGCAGCATAAACTGTGATTCTTAACCTCCAGGACTGGAGTGGGAATGACTGTAGGTGACTGACTAAAATTAAGAGGTCTTCAAAGGAGAATATTCTTAGGAGAGGATCACATAAAACACAATAACTCTGTGCATCTGACCATAGAAAATAATATTCATCGAAATAAACTCCAGAAAATTGAAACAAGAGGGGTTTTCCCCCCCCCTCTGTTGCTGTTTTTGTTTTATTTCTTCATTTATCTATCTTTAGGGAGGTAAGGGTGGCACAGAAATGGTGAACAAATGAAGGGTGAACAAATGCAGCAGTGATACTTACTAGACACTACATTGAAAATGAATTCTACAATGTGGGGGCTGCAGGGAAAAACTGGGAAAGAGAAGGGAAAGGGGTGGCACCAAGAAGAAATGCACTTTATGTAACTGTAACTCCACTATACATCACCTTTAAAAACAACAACAAGGGGGTCTTAGTCCCCTGAGGAGGGCATCAGGAGTGTGGGTCAAGAGGCATGATCCCATGCAGAGATTGCTAGAAAGGTAGCCTTCCTAGGCCAAGGACAGAGGTAGAACTGGGCCTGGTTAGCACCTGGGTCTTGGAATTGAGACTCCAGAGCTCACAGCTCTGGGCAATGCAAGTTTGGGTGGTTTTAACATACTTTAGAACTTGCCAGAAATGCAGATTCTTGGGCCCTGCCCTTGGCCTGCTTAGTCATCAAGTTTAGGTTGAAGTATAAGCAATGGTTGCAACAAGCCCCTTTGGGTGACTTGTTTGAGGATCTGAAATGTTATCAACATCTAGAGCTAGCCAGCCTGTGAGAAAATCATACCGCTGTCCTTCTGGTTTTTTGTTCAATGCTAGCACTCTACCACTTGAGCTACAACTGCACTTACAGCTGTTTGGGCATACATAGGCTTTCCTTTCTGAGGATTTTTCTGAGGATTGCTTCAAACCGAGTTCCTTAGGCCTCAGTCTCCTGAGTAGCTAGAAATACAGGCATGAGCTAGTGGGGCCCAGCTACCATTCAGGAATTTTTTTTTTTTGATGGCTTCACATAATAACCCAAGAAGTCCTGGATTCTCCTGTGAAGCTGTCAGTCTCTGTTTTCCTAGTCAGAATAGTCATTGAACTCAGGGACCCAGGGTTGACTGTAAAATTAGAGCTGCTGGTGAAGTTTGCCTTTGAGACCCCTTACCGCCTGTTCTGGTTACTCCCCCCACCCCCACCCCGCCCCACCTGAACTTGTATTAAGCACTTTCTTATGTCCTTCCCTACCTGCGTCCTGTGCTAGACTTGCTTAGATTGGTCAGACTCCATCTGAGTATATCACACCCCGCCCCTCCCTGGAGGTCTGTAATACTTGTCTCTGTTTTCCAAATAAGGAAACTGAGGCGTAGAAGGTTATGGCTCTTGCTCAAGGTCAAGCTTAGCTCTCCTGATGTCAGATTTTATCCTTTATTTGCCTACTCCAGCCCCATTTTCTTATTTTTCTGTGTAAAATGCTCCTTTCTGTAGCATTACCTTCTTTTACCCATTTGTATTTCAGTGTCAACTTGCATTGGGTTATTGAGTGAATGCTCGACTTTGATTCCTTTCTCATGGTACAGTAATAAATCAAGTGGCTTAAAGCAACAGACATTCATTCTCTCTCAAAGTTCTGAAATTACAATTTCGGTCAATCTATATTCTCTGGAGGCTCCAGACCAGATTCTCTGTAGTTCTTTTCTAGCTTCCAGTGGCTGTCAGTAACCCAGGCATTTCTTGGCTTGTAGAAACACCACTCCAACTGCCACCTCTGCCTTCCCTGGTCATTCGTCCCCACATATGTCTGTGACGTGGCTATCTGGGATCTTTGTGACAACAAAGTACTGGGGATCAAGCCCAGGGCCTTGCCGGGCTCCACTCTGTTTTGATCCAGTGTGACGTCATCTGAACCAAGTGACTCTACACCAACATTCTACAACTAAGATCACATTCTGAGACTCTCTGTGGACATGAATTTGGGGGGGGGGGATGCTGTCCCAGCATGGCCTCTATTGAAGAGCTTGCTGATATCGCTGGATTACCGGGAAGCTCCATTAGCTATTTAAGCTAGGACTTGCAGACTTACTGCCAACCTTCTTATACCGATTATCAGCTAATCCCTTCATTCTCTGAGTCAGTACTTTTTGAGCATATATTATGAGGCTGGCACTTTGCGGGCACTGGAGTAGAGCTGTGAAAAGGCAACCCTAACATTTCATGTGCTGGCATGTGGCAAGAAGAACCCTGTATACCATATGTTGTGCCCAGTATGAGCTCCAGAGTCCCAGGTCCGGTTTAGTTGTATGGATTGGTTTGCTGACAACAGCACGGGCTTACCAATGTTGGAAGGAGCCTTTGGAGTAAGACAAGAAACAACCAAGTGCTCTGTAAATCAGTCCCTCTTTTCTTCATGGGTTGGTGCATCTGGTAGCACCTCAGTTATAAAACAAAGATTATGTGTCAGCTCGGGTGGTACACACCTGTAATCCCAGCTATGAAGGACTTAGAGGTGGGGAATTATGGTCCAAGCTGAGCCAGGGAAAAGTTAGTGAGATGGTGTCAATCTAGAAACCACACTAAAAGCAAAAGGACTGAAGGGATGGTTTATAGAAAGCACACAGCCCTCATTTCAAACCCTCTGCCTAGTACTATTTTTTTTAAGTAGAACAGATGATAACAATACTTTCCCCCTGGATTATTGATTACATTAAATAAGTTAATCAATATAAACATTAGGATCATAGCTGGCATACAGTGAATACTCACACAATCGATGTTATATTTTATTAGCGTCCTTGCTAGATATTGTGCATGAAGGAAAATCGGGGAATTCTGCAGCTTGTTTTCTGCATTTCTTGGCATACACATGCTGTGGAGTGGGGTACTCAAGGAAATTGGGCATTGAGCCTTAGTGGCAAAGTCTAAAGCAAGGAACTATGTTTTGAAGAAGAGTATTCTAGAAGATTTTTCTGTGGGATTCTGAGCAGAAAGCATGCAGCAAATTGGATCATGTCCAACATGAGAGGTGGCCCCAGCTCTGCACTTAACTGACCTCTTTCTTTAAACTAGGCAACCAGAGCTGGGGGTAGAAGAGAGAAAGAATATTCCCACACAGGCCCCTCCCTTGAACCTTGACTCCAGCTCAGACAGGGAAACTGAGGCTCAGAGAGATCCAAGCCCCACATTTGGGTCACAGTACCAAATCTGCACCTGCAAGATTAATGCTCTACCCTTCTAGTGAGGATAAACTTTACTGACTGCTGTCACTTGGCCTGTGAGTAATTAATGGTCAATAACTTGTCAATTATTCCTGGAGAACTTCCTGGGACAAATGGCTTTACCAAGTAGAAATTAAAAACGTATAGGTTGGGGGCAGGGAGTTTGGCCTAGTGGTAGAGTGCTTGCCTAGCGTGCACAAAGGCCCAGGTTCGATTCCTGTACAAAAAAGCCGGAATGGTGCTGAGGCTCAAGTGCTAGAGCTCTAGCCTTGAGAAAGTCCAAGGCCAGTGCTTAGGCCCTGAGCTCAAGCCCAGGACTGGCAAAAAAAATGTATAGATTGAGGAAACATTATCTGAAATGCTTGGGACCAGAAATGTTTCACATTTCTTGCACTTTTGGATTTGGGGATTGTTGCATATCCATAGTTAAATAGGTATCTTAGGGATGGATTCAAATTTAAATATCCAATTCATTTCTATCATGCACACCTCATCCATATAGCCCTAGTTCAGAGGCTCCTGATTTTTGCATTGGCATAGGAAAATGTGGAATTTTCTACTGAGGCGCCATGTTGGTCCTCAGAAATGTTCAGATTTGAGGCTAGAGGCGTAGCTCAATCTCCAGCACTTCACTTTTCCTGTTGTTGTTGTTTTTAATCCAGATTTGGGCACATTTCAGATTTTCAGGTTAGGAACACTTGACCTGCCTGTGGCATCTTTGCTCGTTGTTTGGCCAACATTCAACGCCTCCTCCCAGCCACTCTTCTCAGCAAGCCATGTTCAGATAGCTATTATTGGATAACACACCAGGCTGAACTTAGTGGCTTCAGACAGCAAAAGTGGACTACCTACCCCATCAACCCTAGGCAACCAGCCTAGTCCTGTATTAGATCATTTCCAAAGCTGAAGTCATTGGGTGGCTGGCCATCAGTGGGGTTGTCTCAGTCTTCCAGGAGGCTGAGTAGGGCTTTCTCAGAGTAGGACGGTCTCAGGAGCAGCACTGCCTGGATGAAAAAAGAGAGAAGGACTGTGGGACTTCCTCACAGGCTCTAGAATTTTCCATCACCTCCTCCACTGTGTACTAGTGGCAGGCAGGCCCAGCCAGCCCACATCTGAAGCTGAACTATGAAGAAGATCTGCATGATTCACACACACCTCCCTTTAGATCCAGTCAGTTATTTGTGAGGCCCATAATAAGACTGTCTGTGCTGGGCACACAAGGCTTTACCAAGCACCTTGGCTATAGTTGGCTTCCTCTCCTGGGGTTGCAGCATCTACTGGAGACAGCGTCTGGCTCACAGTGTTGTTGCTAGAAGGGCTGGGCCGGTGCATTGAAGTCACCTGAGGAGGAATCTTGCACAGAGCGGCTCCTTAGTCATGCAGTGTGCTGTTACCATGGTCGCCATCTCCATCATCACTATCATCACTGTCCTGGAGCCTGTGAGAGGAGGCAGACATGGAGCTCTAAAGCTCCCGAGGGGGGGGGGGGAGGAATCAAATTCATTTTCTCTGCCCATTAAAGAATTAAAGGGCAAGAGAGTGTTTGAGATAAACAGAGAAAATTTATTTGAAAGAAAAGGAAAGTCAGGAAAGAAAATGATGAAAGTCTCATGCAAATCAAAACAACTTTGAGATGCCACCTCACTCCATTAGAGTGGCCATGATCAAGAAATCTAATAACAATAGATGCTGATGGGGATGTGGCCAGGAGGGATCCCTACTACACTGTTGGTAGGAGTGTAAACTCGTTCAACCACCATGGAAAGCAGTATGGAGATTCCTCAAAAGACTAAACATAGAGCTCCCCTATGACCCAGCAATTCCACTTCTTGGCATTTACCCAAATGTCCAGAAACAAGGACATACTAAAACCACTAGCACAACGATGTTTATTGCAGCACTATTTACCATAGCTAATATATGGAACTAACCCAGATGCCCCTTGATTGGATCAAGAAAATGTGGCACTTATACAAAATGAAATTCTATGCTGTCATCAGAAAGAATGACACTGCCTCATTTGGAAGGAAATGGAAACCAGACCCAAGGAACATAGGCTCAGTGGTTTCCCTCATTTGTCATAATTAGTACACATCTAGGATTCTCCTAGCAGAGAATTACAATGGCGTAAAACCTAGGTACATAAGGTCACATAGGATGAGACTAAATGAAATGAACTCTAGGATATGGAAACAAGAGGTTTATCTTTGTGATTGTTGTTCTTAATGTACTATGTTATTTCTCTTCTCCTTTGTTGCCCTTTTTATTGTTACTGTATCTGACTTTGTTACCTGGTATATTGCATATACATTTGTTTATTTGAAATAGGAAAGGGAAGGGGGGAAACAAAAAAATTGGGAGGGGATGGGGAGAGGAAAGTGGGGATAAAAAACCATGAGAAAGGGGTATCAATGTGTGAGAAGTAATGCACCAACTACCTGACAAACGTAACTGTAATCCTTCTATACATTACCTCAACAATAATAAATTTAAAAAAAGAAAATGGTGAAATTCTCAGCCCAGACAGGGGCCCAAAGAGGAGTCCAATGGAGACCTCTTAGAGGGTAGTTTTATAGTACCAAGATCCTCCCATATCTCCTCCCTTTGGCTTCGTGCTGATTGTTAGATGGCTTGTGCATGAACTGCCCTGGCTCTGTCCATTGGTTGGGCAGGCACCCCAAGTCATTATGGGAAGAGTATTTGAACAAGAACTCGAGACATTATGAGAACAAGAAATGCCATGATGGAACACATGTTATCTGCCTTGAGAGGCTCATTTTTTTTTAAATCACTATCTGCCTAACAGTGTCTCTTTCTCTGGCACACAGGCACAGTGCCAGCAAGACATCCTCCAGGTATCCAGGGAACTCACCAGAGT
This sequence comes from Megascapheus bottae, assembly GCF_031878675.1. Taxonomy (NCBI): domain Eukaryota; kingdom Metazoa; phylum Chordata; class Mammalia; order Rodentia; family Geomyidae; genus Megascapheus; species Megascapheus bottae. The sequence continues at coordinate 84,334,735 of NC_143510.1, forward strand.
TGCTAATGTAGGCCCATCTCAGGTGCCCTATGCATGGCAGGGAAAGAGTCAGAGCAGTCTATGTTTCTCAGCTGGAAGTGCTGGGCCAGCTTTCTGGGTCCCCTTGGGCTTTGGAGTCCACTGACTTGGCTGTTCAGTTAGTTAGACAGACTCTTTTGTATTCTCAAGGTCACCCACAATCTGGCTGAAGAGGCAGTGAGGCCCTAGGGCCCAGTGGCCACAGAAGCTCAGCATTCAAAGCACAGTTTGAGTAAAGGTTGCATTATACGGCTACTCAGTGTTGTGGCTGGGTAGTGGAAGAAATGATTTCCCTGCTGTGTGGCATGGAAGCATTGGGCCTTGAAGTATGGTCAACTTTGCATCCCACTGGGACAAATAGGGGAGATCCTCAGTAGAACCCTAGCCCGAGGAATGCCTGGGCAAACAGAAATGAGTGAATGATTGCTTTCCCAGGAAGAGCAAGGAGCAAGCAAGAACAATGCTGAGAGAGCTTTGTTGGAGAAGGTGAAAACCAATCTCACGTATGAGCAAGTGTATGTCCTTGGGACAGGAAAAAAAAATAAATCGAGCCACTGTATCACCTGCAGCCCCAGAGCAGCAACTGCTTAGCACTGTATCCCTGGTTTCTTCATGGCTTCAGGATGCACAATTCCTTCCTCTTCTATTGAGCAGAAGGTCCATGGTGTGCATTTGAGAGAGGCAAATCAAACAGTAGGTACTAAGCCAGTAATAGAGTTCCCTGACCTCTGAGTCTCCAGATATTGGGAACCAAGATGGTGGCAGGCTAGAGGCAGGCGGGGCCTCAGGCTTCTCATGCCCAGTGGACTACAGGACTAGTCAGACTCTGCAGAGACTTTTGTCCTTCACATTTAGAAGATCCACACATCTTCCCTGTGGCTCCCTGTGGCTCTCTTGGTGGCCGCCTTCCTGCCCAGACCCCTCCCCCATCCCCATCTCATCCTCATGAGCATCTCAGGTCGTCATTCCTCCTCACAGTGCAAAGCAGAGTGCCTGGTCCCCGTAGAGACACCAAGCAGTGGCTAGATCCATGACTGACACGTTCTAAACGAGCTGAGTTCTCCTTCTTCTTGTGTCCCCTCTGCAGCTGGAGCTCTCCAACACTGCAGTCCTGCACCAGATGAGGCGGGACCAGGTGACAGACACGTGCCGAGCCAACAGCGCCATGAGCCGCAAGCGACGAGTCCTAACCCCCAATGACCTGAAGCACTTGGTGGTGGATGAAGACCACGAGCTCATCTACTGCTATGTGCCCAAGGTGGCATGCACCAACTGGAAACGTCTCATGATGGTTCTCACTGGGCGGGGCAAATACAGTGATCCCATGGAGATTCCTGCCAACGAGGCCCACATCTCTGCCAACCTGAAGACCCTGAATCAGTACAGCATTCCAGAGATCAACCATCGCTTGAAAAGCTACATGAAGTTCTTATTTGTCCGGGAGCCTTTCGAGCGCCTGGTGTCTGCCTACCGTAACAAATTCACCCAGAAATACAACACCTCTTTCCATAAGCGTTATGGCACCAAGATCATCAAACGCCAGCGGAAGAATGCCACCCAGGAGGCCCTGCACAAGGGGGCCGATGTCAAGTTCGAGGAGTTCGTGGCTTATCTCATTGACCCCCACACCCAACGGGAGGAGCCCTTCAACGAGCACTGGCAAACGGTCTACTCCCTCTGTCACCCCTGCCACATCCACTACGACCTCGTGGGCAAGTATGAGACCCTGGAAGAGGATTCCAATTATGTCCTCCAGCTGGCAGGAGTGAGTAGCTACCTGAAATTCCCCACCTATGCAAAGTCCACGAGAACTACCGATGAGATGACCACAGAATTCTTCCAGAACATCAGCTCCGAGCACCAGACACAGCTGTACGAAGTCTACAAACTCGATTTTTTAATGTTCAATTATTCAGTGCCAAGCTACCTGAAATTGGAATAAAGGGGGCTAGGGTAGGGAGTGGGGTTGGGGGGAAGGGAGAGAATCCTGCTTTTTAATTTAAGATTTTTATTTGTCAAATGAATTATAAGGATATGGGGATTATTTTGTAAATTAATGTTTCCTCGGGGAAGATGCTGCTAGCAGCATTGGTGAGAATTATTTTTAAAAAAAAATAACAAAAAAAAACCTTCGTTGGGAAGGACAGCTGTCTTTGCAGGGGAACAGGACAATTGTCCTTGTTTGTTTGTTTGTTTGTTTTAGAAGTGAATACTGCAACACTGTCTCAGAGATTTCCTTGTGTTCTGGTGAATTTCCTGAATTATGCATTCCATAAATTCTAATTAATATTATTTATAGTTATTTAAACATGATTTCTGTATAGATTTCTTTTTTTGTGTGTTTGTGTGTGGCAGCAGACTGCTATGTCTTTGCAGAAGAAATCTATGGTGTTTGCTTTGTAACAGCTCATTTGGAGACAGGACGGTTCTCCAGCTTCTCATGGAGTTGTGTAGTGACAACCCTTGTGATGTGCATAAATGCCATCCTTCAGGAATTCTGCTAGTAATAAAGACATTGTTTTTGCCCTTAGGGCTAGGCCCGTGGTACATGCCTGTAATCCCAGCTGTGTGAGAGGTAGACACTGGAGGATCACAGTCTGAGGCTGTTCCAAGGCAGAAGCCTGGGATCTCACCTTAAAAAACAAACTAAAAACTAAAGGACTAGGTCAGCTAGGTCATGGCTTGGACCCCTGAATTCAACCCTCAGTACTGCCAAGAAAAGAGAGCGGTATCTTCACAAGGGACTAACTCCAAGCCAATCTCAATTGACCCTGAAGTTCCTTCCACGAAAGAAATGTGATTTTTTTTTTTTACACCCCAAGGAAAAAGCTAATTGTAACAGGTTTTTCATGAGAACTAGCAGTCTGGTAGTATAGGTTTTTGTATGGAAATGAACTGGCAGTGCCAGTTGTGGTGAAGGTAAAATGACTGTAGCTTTGTAGTCGACATGTATTTATTGAGCATCTGCTCCTTTCTAGGCCTGACTATATAGGCCCTGCAGATAGAGCATTGGGCAAGCCAGTAGTCTTGGCCCTTAAGCAGCTTTATGTGGACACAGAGCAGCCAGCTCGACAATGAGCAAGCCCCTGATATTCCTGAGTTTGAGGGACTATTTGTGAGCAACCCCAGAAGGTCCATAACCCCTACAGCTGTGCATATTTCTTTGGCCCAAATTCGAAAACCTCATACTTGGACAGTCCCTTCAACATGGTCAGTAATCTAAGGTCATTATCCAACACAAGAAATGGCACAAATGTTCCCTCTTGTGTGCCTGTTGCAATATATAGGTAGTGGTTTCTTTTAAATCCGACAGGCGCTTCACCAGGCACAGTGTGGAACTGTGCTGTGATTGATTAGTGAGGTCTGCCTTGGGTGAGGGAAGGGGAGCAGGAACATGGTCAAACGCTGTCATCGTACATCCGACAGTTACATTCTCATGCAGAAGTATTAGCTACTGCTTGCTACATTAAAAAATGAGTGGCATGCATACATTTGGGGATTTTTTAATGGTCTGGCATTTACACCCCTCCTGAAAGCCAAGGAGGAAGATACACACACACACACACACACACACACACACACACACACACCTGCAAACTTTCCCATATCTTCCAGAGGCTAAGAGACCTTCAGCCCCTCATTGCTGCTATGCATGAGCAGCTAGGACAGCTATGACAGCTGTGATTTTAATTCATGTACCTTCACTGGAAGACGGGAACCTTGCTACTTCCTGCATTCTTTTGAACATCCCAATCTACTTCCCTTTTGCAGCCATTTCTGATGATTCTTGGTTTAAATTTTAGCCGCATCCCTCTTACAGCTAGTGAGTGATTGGGTAGCAGATACTGTATATAGTAATAATTAATAAAAATAATAATAATAGTTCTAATGATTAGGGAGGGTGGGATTGGGTAAGTTTTGTGTTTTGTTTTGTTTTTGATGCAGTATGTAGTATAGGGGTGAGGATATTCTAAACAAATGAAAGAATGAATAATTTATTCACAGAAACTATGAAAATGGTATTGCAAAGTTCACAGGAAGCTCCCTGAGCAGCAACTGCAACATCTCACCTAGGAAATTATTTTCTTAATGTGAGCAAAATGTGTGCCAGAGAGAGGCAAGCTGAAGCTATTTATAGCACATAGGTACTTTTTCCATGCTCTCTCCACTTTGCAACAGGCACAGCTATGATTCCCTAGACAGATAGAGTTATGCAATGTGTTTGACCAAACAGCATCAGAACCAAAATTCAGAGTCTGAACTCTTTTTCCCAGACAGGGGGCACTGTCCTCAGAAACCAGCTTCCACTAATGAAACTGACCCATCGCTTTCCTAAGAACGCGGGTTTTCGGGCACATCCATGTGGTGTGATACAAATGAAAGGTTTGGTGATCAAGTAGCCTTGCGAAACAAAGTCCTTTCTGCAGGACTCTTCAGATCCTTGATGCATGAAGTGCATTGTGAATTCTCGAGAGCATTGTGGCAGCGTTTCTTGGATTTACCTGACCAGCACAGGATCTTCTGCACATCGCCCCGGAGACTAGATGTCCCAAAAGAGACATTAGCTTGGGTGAATTAGCACATGGGAGATCTTCCAAGGGTAAAAACTGCCCCTGGCCTTCTCCCTAAACAAGCAAGCAAAACCAAACTAACACTGTGGTCTCTATATAGTTTATAGAATACAGGTACTTTATGTGACAATGGTTCTACTCCTGGATTCTGCACCAGACAACAATTCCATTCCAGGTGGATGGAGGGAGGTCTCAGCTATAAATGGGAGAGAGAAAAGGGGGGTATGGTGGTAAATAAGGTTACACAATGCCCTCTCCTCTACACACACACACACACACACACACACACACACACACACACACACACACACATACACACACACACATATACTGTTAAGGTTGCTCAGTGAGAGTAAATGTTTATGTAATGAGTACTTCTCCAGTTTCATAGTTTGGATGTGTTTGCTCTGTGCTTTTTGTTTGTTTGCTTGCTTGCTCGGTTTGGTTTGGTTTACAAATGGAAATTTACACCCACTGCCTGTGCTTTGCATTTCTGCACCTGACTTAGAGATTGTGCAGACTCACTGGATGCTGTGTACTCTTTGCTGGCTTCCAGGGAGAAAAGTTGTCTTTCGGGGCATGGATGCAGCCACTCATTTCTGAAGGGACTTTTTCTCCTCATATTCTGTTTTGTGTTCATGTTGTATTTTCTAATGTCATATTTTTTAATTGATCTGTTTTGCAGAGGTAGAAAGTATTCCATGTCCTTGTCAAAAAAAAAATCTATTAGTGAGGCATGCCTGGAAAACAAAAGGTAATGGCTCATATTTTTGTTTGTTTGTTTTAAGGAAAAAATTTGCAAATGCTTTTGATCTCCCATGCTTAGCTGAGGGAAGTACAGGCCAATATCTGGCTGCTGCTGTTTCCAGAACCAGGTACAGTCAAGGAACCAGGACCCTGCCCTTCCACTGGAAAAGTCTAGATTCTCAACCACAGGACTCCACAACCCCCAGCCTGTCCTCCCCAGCTGGTCTGAGAAGAATGGTATCCTCCTGTTGGGTCCACAGAAGGGCTGTGGGTACTGGGGACTTAAGTATGACCCAGGCTTTAGGAACAGAGACACGGAAGTATAGGTCTAAGCTGTGACAGCAGAAAGCTCCAGAACAAAGTTTGTGAGTCCCTGCCACACTAAGCCGGTAGGGTTTGAGCCAGGACTGAAACAATGTTTGCAGAAAGAGCAGAAGACTCTGCTTGCTTTCCCAACCATCCTGCTGCTTCCTCTGCCCAGTCCTATTCTACACACACACACACACACACACACACACACACACACACACACATGCCTTTGCCCAGCTCCATCACTGTCAGCAGGACTGACTCCATTGCTCCCCCTAGTTCCCACCACCAGCACCCGTTTTCCCATTACAACCCACTGAACTCTAGATAAACAGGCAGCAGAACCTTCTAGTACCAGCTGGACCCTTGGCCATTAATAGATGAATTGCAGTCTGCTACTCTTTGTAAAGTATAGACAGGTCTTGCCCATATCTTCTTCAGCGCATGCCCAATGTGGCATATGGATGTATCATTTAATGTGTCATTTTTTACATATTTGTATGCAGTAGAAGTCTGTTGTAGAAACCGCTCCCTGTATCTCTAACTATACTGTTAAAGAAAGCTGAATTCCACATTGCCAACAAAAAGCGTGAAATGTTCATGAACCTTCCTCCAGGAAAAGCCATTCAAGCCTGATTATTTTTCTAAGTAACTTCAATTAAATTGAAGGGAAAAAAAGTTTTGTGCATGGTTTGTTCGTGGCTCATTAATAAAAGACTGTAGGAGTGGGGAGGGATGGAGTGGGCTGTGTTCCTGGCATGTGGGGGGCCCTGCTCATGTGCAACAAAGGATGGAGATGTGGCATCTGTTGGCCAACTCAGTCATGGTAAAGTCCAGCACAAACCCAATGCAGTTTGTGTATTGCATCAATGGAAGTTATTTGTTTTGTTTTTTAAATCATTTCACATTCTTCTGTGAAGTCTTGTGGAGGGATTCATGAGAATCTCATGATGTCATTCCACCACTCATGTGGAAAAAAAATGAGGCAATGGGGTCGCCCAGGGGTTCAGTGTCTGGTGACATAACATCAAAAGCAGAAAATAGACAGGTTAGCAGATTCTGATGGGACAGAAGACATACCTCTAAGTGTTAGAAGCTGGGAAGCTTCAGACTTGCACTTCCCACCCTGGTAGGTCAGTTCCTATCTGATGCCACCCAGTAGGCTCCTCCTCTTACAGGTCTCACTACGTCAACACTGCCACTGGGGCCCAAGCTCTGAGCACAGGAAGACTGAACATCTCTCCTGAGGTGGGGGAAGGGAGAGCACACATTCAAAACTAGAGTCAATCACAGCTTCATTTCTAAAAAATAATTCATTCCTACTTTTCCAAAGAAGAAGTCATATGCAAAGTTGTATATTCTCAATGTATTCTAAGTTCTGCACATGTGCATTTTAACGTGAGAATACTACTGAGGGAGATAAGCTTTCCCTCCTTTGCAGGTGGGTTCTAATTTAAAATTTTTTAAATACGGGGCTGGGAATGTGGCTTAGTGGTAGAGTGTTTGCCTAGCATGCACGAAGCCCTGGGTTCCATTCCTCAGTACCACATTCATAGAAAAAGCCAGAAGTGGTACTCTGGCTCAAGTGGCAGAGTGCTAGCTTTGAGAAAGTCCAAGGACAGTGTCCAAGCTCTAATTTCAAGCCCCCGGACTGGTAAAAAAAAGTTTTTATATCTCCAAAAATATTTTAATTAAAAAATAGGTCGAAACTTCCTTAATAAGGACCAAGCATCACAACAAATCAGAGAAAGGCTGGATAAGTGGGACTGCATTAAACTGCAGAGCTTTTGTATGGCAAAGGACATAGCTAGTAAACTAATCAGGAAACCTACAGAGTGGGAAAAAATCTTCATCAACCATACAACAGACAAAGGCCTCATATCTAAAATATATCAACAGCTCAAAAAATTGAATCAATCCAAAACTAATCTCCAAAGTAACAACCATCCCATTAAAAGATGGGCCAAAGACTTAAAGAGAGTCTTCTCTGAAGAAGAAACAAAAATGGCCTATAGCACATGAAGAAATGCTCAACATCTCTGGTCATAAAAGAAATGCAAATCAAAAGAACTCTAAGATTCCACCTCACTCCAGTTAGAATGGCCAGGATCAGATGCTGGAGGGGATGTGGCCAGGAGTGATCCCTACTACACTGTTGGTGGGAGTGCAAACTCATTCAACCACTATGGAAAGCAGTATGGCAGTTCCTCAAAAGACTAAACATAGAGCTCCCCTATGACCCAGCAATTCCACTACTTGGCATTTACCCAATTATCCAGAAACAAGGACATAGTAAATCCACCAGCACAACAATGTTCATTGCAGCACTATTTACCATAGCAAAAATATGAAACCAACCCAGATGTCCCTCAGTTGATGAGTGGATCAACAACCTGTTGTGTTTTCTATGTGGCTTCATCCTCTTCATTTATGTAGAACTTTTATATAGCTTTATCCTCTTAGTTTACATTTAACTTTCCACTTTCATGCACATCTCTTAAAGCCATAGAGAGTTAGAATTTTTTGTTCTGAATATTCTCAGTGGCTACTCTTTCTCCAAAATTTCATCTTTTGACCTAAATAGAATTGGCACACCTGTATTCTTTTTAAAGCCCTTTCTAAGTGCGTTTTCATACCTTCTGTGGTGTGCTTTCTCTTTCTATTCATGGTTGTTATAGGAGATGTGGACTTCCCCTCATTCTATGGAACAAGCCAGTCTGTGTGTTCACAGTACCCTTTAAGGTCTAGTTCTGACCCGCTCCTAGCGCATTCACCTCAGAACAATTATGGAGATGCACTATGAAGGCTCCCTGGAGACTCTGTGTGTGAATTCACCTCATAATCCAAGCTCTCTTTGAGAGTCAACGTTAGACCTTGTGTTTCTCATAATTTATGGTCTGTTCATACACATTTCTGGTCCCTGGTGAACCAGGCTGCTAGAATTGTACTGAATTTCCGTACCAGAAGCTTCAGTGTATTCAAGCCTGCATTTTCCCAACCCCAAAGAGTGTTGGCAAATTATTTTTGTAGATTTTTTTTCCCTAAAAGAAAGGTCAATCTGGTTTGGGTTAAAAGGTCAAGTTAAAGGTCAATCCCCCTTGCATGGTCTGTGGGAACATTGATAGTCTAGACTCTCATAGCTTTGTCCATTCTACTTTGTTCTCTGAATTTAAATGGGAGACTGATCTTGTGTTGTGCTGGTATCTTTCATTGTTGCCTTTCTTCCTATCCTTAAAATGTTCTCCTCCCCTGCCCCCACCCACAATGTTCAAAATATTGAGCAGAAGGTGTCTAGGGGAGCACCTCTCCTCAGTGGATTCTGTCCTTCTCTTCTAGCGGCCACATTGAGATGGCCATTCCAAGGTCAGCGGTTTAATCTTTAATCCTTTCTATTAGCCCTGGCCTTTTCCCTAGGGCCCTCAATGATGCTGGGTCTGCTTGTTCTATTCAATTTATTGAATTCCTGACAAGATTCCAAGGGCCTGTCCATCTTTCTTGTATTGTAGTGCTTGCCTTTGTGATTTGGTTTCGATTAAGTTTACAGTAAAGATATCCTCCGCCTCACTGAGAGGCTCTCCATGCCAAAGCAATAACCTTTATTTCATCTTTGCACAAACCACCCAGTACTTGGTTTAAATGAAATTCTATGGAGAAGTACAGTTTGAGAAAATAGTCTGACCCAGAGCTCCATCAATTTGAGGTGTTGAGGGTAGAAAGAACTGAGGTCTGAAGACCTCCCACTCTCTCCATCCTCAAATACCTCTATTCACTTCATTTCTCTTATGGCAGATGCACCACTTTAGTTCACTCCTCAGCCAAATTTATGAGCATTAAATCTGCTCTTAGTGCCCTTCTTTTTTTTCTTTTCTTCCTTCCTGCCTCCCTTCCTTCCTTCCTTCCTTTCTTCCTTCCTTCCTTCCTCGCTTAATCTTCTTTTCTATTTGGGGGGGGGGTTAGTCGTGGGGTTTGAACTTGGGGCCTGGTGCTATCCCTGAGCTCAAGGCTACCACCCTATCCCTTGAGCCACAGCCACACTCCCGGTTTTCTAGTGGTTAATTGGAGATAAGAGTCTCATGACTTCCGTGCCTAGGCTGACTTTGAACCATGATTCTCAGAGATCTCAGCCTCCTGGGAGCCGCCCTCCCCAGCTTCCTTCCTTCCTTCTTTACTTGAAGTTCAGGGAAGTGAACCTAGGGCCCCACATTTGCTAGGCAGGAACCCTACCAGTTTAGCTAAACTCAATTTTTAGTTTGTTTTCTAGATAAAATCTCATGCTTTGCCAGATTGGCCCCAAGCTGTGATTGTCCTACCTCTTTCTCCTGAGTAGTGACATCATAGGCATATGCCATGTATGTGACTCCACTTTCTTATTCAATGTTTTACACTAACCCATATCTCTTTTTACATTTCCTTGAGGATTGTTGGAAATCTGAGTAGAATTGGTTAACTTTTTTAAACTATTTACACTTAGGGATTGTGAAGAAGCCAGGAAAGAAGTGTCTTGGATTTCTAAAATACACATATGGGCTTCTTTTTATTTATTAACAGCTTTTATATATTTTCAATATTATTCCTGAAAGCAGCTGTTTCCTTGAGTTCTCTTTCACACCTGCCTGTCACTTCGGATTTTCATTTGTTAATTTACAAATCTGAATTGGAAGTGAGAAAAGCAGAGCACAAGGTGATTTTTCTGATTTGAAATTTTATTTATATACCCGAGTGTTACTTAGAAGCTGGTGCAGGCTGGGGATATGCTCACTGATAGAGCACTGCTGGGCCTGCAGGACCCCCTCTCCCCCACCACACACACACACACACACACACACACACACGAAAGCTTTTCTGGGTCTAGTTGTATAAGCCTGCAACCTCAGCACTTGGGGGCAGGCAGAGATAAGAAAATTGAGAGTTCAAGGCCATCCTGGGCAATATAATGAGACATGGTATTTGGAGAGGAAGAGAAAGAAGGAAAGTTAGAAAAAGAGGATGAGGAGGACGAGGAGGAAGGGGATATGGGAGAAGATGAGGAAGAATTGAGGGAGGAGGAGTGCTGGAGGAGTGGGGAGTTGTGGAGAAGGAGAGACTGGGGAAGTTGGAAGAAGACCGCAATCAGGAGTGCAGATCTTAACCAGTGAGAGTACAGAAAGTAATGGCTTATTCTTCACCCCTAAATATCATTTGCAGGTGTTAATATGCATACAGCATTTACGAAACCTATATTATTTGTGCTGTTCCTCCATGAAATTATGACTGATTAGAGATGAGGATGCTGTGGACCGCAGACGGCACAATCTCAGATGACAAGTGGCACTTTCATTACTGAAATGGCAAAGTGACAGGCAAACATGGAACAAGGTAGCCACTCCAAGGTGAAATGATAGGAGGAAACATCCAAACTGAATAGATACAGGTGGCTAAGGATTGCTGGGTATGAGATGCCATTATTATCCCCACTCTAAGTCCCCAGCACAGACCCCAGCATGCGCAAAGAAGCAGCATGGGCCACTGGAATCAACAGAACCCAGTACCACAGGGACGTCTCCCATGCCGGCTCTGGGCACAGGTGCTCTTGCCCTGCTCACAGCAGGGCTGTGCTGCCTGCCCTACCTGGAGGGGATTACCTCTATCTGATTGGTTGTTATTTCAAACACAAGACAAGGGCTAAATAAATTCCCACCAAGTCTGGTTATCCATTCAGTCAATTTCCCACACATTTATTGACTGAGACATTGAGGAACAGCAAAACGAATGACAGTACTTAAATTTGTCCTGGAGACAGCCTCACAGATTCTAAGAAAATAGAATTGACAAAAAATATAGAATCTTGGCCTTTTTCCTGCTTCTATAACAAGATGTGTTGGCCTGGGTAACTTCTAAACAATGAAAATCATTTGACTCACAGTTCTGGAGTTTGAGCAGAGCACAGCGCTGGCTTGTGTCATAACATGGGGGAGAGGAAGAGAGAACACATAAGATACAGAACAGAATCCAGTCAAGTTCATCCTTCTCGGCTGCAACCAGACTCCTATGATAAGGACATTAATTAATCCACGAGGGCACAGACCTTTCCATCTACCACCTCTTAGAGGTCCTGCCCAGGTCAGGCATCGTGGTTCATAATCCAAGGTAATCAGGAGGCAGAGGTCAAGAGAACTGTAGTTCAGGTCCAGTCCAGGCAAATAGTTGGTGAGTCAGTCATCTCAACATATAAACCAGATCTGGTGGTTCAGACTTGTCAGCTCATCTCTGCAAATGGCATATGTAAGATCAGGGACTGAAGCCAGTTCCAGACAAAAACACAAGACCATACCTGAAAAATAGATTGCTTGCCTAACAAGCTTAAGACTCTGAGTTCAAATCCAGAACTATGCACACACACTCACACACACACACACACACACACACACACACACACACACACACACACACACACAGTGCATGCGCATACGGATACAATGGCAATTAAATTCCAATTGGAGACAACGTTCAAATCATAGCACACGGTAAAGGCACAACTTGGGATCTTAGGGAGTGCATTAAGATTGTTGTTGGCCTCTTGAAGTAGGACTGAGCCAACTAGAGTCATCAACCAGAGTCCCAGAGAAATGCCATGACAGAAATGTCCAGTCGTCCTAATGATTCTTTTCCTCATTATTGGACAAATGAAGCCCAGGCATGGTCTTGATCTTGAGTATCAATGTACAACCAAGAATCTCATAAAGACAAGAAGAGAAACAAAAACCCAGAGGAAATAATGAAGATTAAAACAAGCCACACAGTAGACCCGATGTCCCACAAAAAGTAAGAGGGGCTACTGTTAATGTAAAACAAAAACAAACCAAACAGCAAGAACAAGAAACAAATAAAGAACAAAAAAATTCTTGGAGTTGGGCATTAGTGGCTATAATCCTAGCTACCCTGGAGGCTGTGATATGAGAACTGTAGTTCAAAGCCCCAGGCAGGAAGTAGAGCTATGGATCAAGTGATAGAGCACTAACCTTGAGATAAAGTGGGGAGAAAAGCTTAGGGACAGTACGTAGGCTCTGAGTTCAAGTCCCAGGACAGTAAAAAAAAAAATCTTGGAGCCAGGAGCAGTGGCTCACGCTTGTAATCCTAGTTACTCAGGAGGCTGAGATCTGAGGATCATGGTTCAAAGCCAGCCAGGATCGACTTCATAAGACTCTTATGGCTATCTCCAATTCACCACCAAAAAACCAGAAGTGATGCTCTGGCTCAAGGAGGATGGCAGTAGCCTTGAGCTGAAGAGCTCAGAGACAATGCCTAAGCCCAGAGTTTAAGTCCCATGACACCTTCCCCCTCAAAAAATCATGAAAATGAAAAATAGCTTCCTTAAAACAAATCCAAAGAAAAGACAAGGAAATAAATATACCACACAGGAAAATAATTTTAAAAATACAAAGACAGAAAAAAAGACATGAAAGGTGATTTATTCAGGGGGTACAATATTCAACTAACTGACTGCAAGAACAAAAAATAGCTAACAAGTAATTATTTAAAAATATAGAGAGGGGGCCAGGAGTTTGGCCTAGTGGTAGAGTGCTTGTCTAACATGCACGCAAACCCGGGTTCAATTCCTCAGTACCACATACATACAAAAAAGCTGCAAGTGGTGCTGAGGCTCAAGTGGTAGAGCTCTAGCCTTGAGAAATTCCAAGGACAGTGCTCAGGCCCTGAGCTCAAGCCCCCCAAAAATTAAATAAATAGACAGAGAGGACTTTTTCAGAAGTAAAGAACAAACTGTGTGCTCAGCACAGTGGATTTAAAACCCCATGCCAAGAAGTCTAATCATTAGAAATTTTGTAACACTAGAAGCAAGCTTCTGTAAAAGAGAAGAGAGACAAATCGATAAATAAAACTTCCATTTATTGGAGAAGGCAAAGAATAAAAACGACAGTATAATGAGTGTCTCCTGGTTGAAAATGATGTTCCAAGCTGTTGAGCTTCATACCTCTTATTCCCAGAACCATATCAAAATGTAGTGAGGAGGAATAAAAGTGAATAAAGTCCTAAAATTGCTGAGAAGAGAAAAGGGAGCAGAGCCTGAATTCTCAGATTGTGATCATATGGAGGGTAGAAAGTGTGCTGGGTGACACCAACAGGCAGGGAAGCAGGCCTGTCCCAGAGGACAAACATAGGACAAAGTAACTGTAGGAAATCACCAAACAGCTTCCTTCCACTGACTGGTTGATAACGGCACTTGGGCCCAGGCTAGAATCCAGAGAAACACTCTCAAGACCTGAAGTAGGATTTAGAGCCATATGTGACTGAGTACTTACAGAAAGCCATCCATGATCAGATTTGAGGAGAAAAACTCCGTCTATCTACCTATTCACATATAGTTTAGAGAAATCATTTAGTGCTGCCTGGATTTCATTATTGAATATAAAGGGCAAAGATCCTAAGTCACCCAAGGAAAGGCTATTGCTCAAAGGAAAATGAGCAAACAATGAATCCTATGTACTAGTCTGAGCTTTTTGCAGCAGGGAACAGTATCCACTCTAGCTGGATTTATGCAACCATTCCTTGAATCAGATTATATTGCAAGTGTTACAGGAATGGCCATGAACAAGGTAGAACAGGCCCCTTGTCTACGGAAACCATCCAGGAAAGCAGCCAGGACAAAGGCCTAGAGATGAGAGCATGTTTTGTGTGCTTAAGGATCTTTAGCATACTGGTTCACCTTAGGAAGAGAAGGAAAACTGATGGAAGGTAAGGTCAGATTACATTGGGTTTGGGGATTACAAAGTCTGTCTCTGCTATAGGGAAAGGGGAAACTACTGGAAGGCTTTGAGCAAAACGACCTGACTTTAAACAGACCTCTGGCTCTGTGCTGAAAATAGCAGAGAGGGGTAAAAGAGATCAGCAAGGAACCTACCATAGAAATCTACACCTGAGATAACAGTGATTTGGCCAGGGTGACAGATAATGAGAGCTGGGCAAACCTATAGCCAGGCAGGTTTATGAATATTCTGAAGATAAAGCTGGAGCTGAGGCTTAGATGATGTTTGAGTTACCAGGTATGAGCAGGGAAGTCAAGAATGACTCCCAAGTTTTTGGCCTCATCAATTGAAAAGATAGTGAGACTGGGAAGACTATGAACAAGGATCACGTGAGAAGCAGAGATGAAGATCAGGAGTTTGAATCTAAATAAGCTAAATTTATGATACTTATATTCATTATGCGTTGCTAGGGAATGAAATTTCATAGCTAATGCCATTTTTTTTCAAAGTTTCTGCGAGTTAGAATTGAATACAGTTCTGCTAAGTTCTTGTGGTTTAACATCTCTTATGAAGTTGTCCAGTTTGGGGCTGTGGTTTCATTTGAAAGTTCGACTTGGGAGTAAGGGACTCCTCACATGGTGAGGAAATTAAAGACATGAACAAAGAGATTAATTGTGTAATAAATTAGGTTGGAGAAATACATAAGAAAATCTCCCAGTACAAAACAAAAAGACAAAGCAAATGGAAAATCTCAAAAACAAAAAGTCTAGAGACACTTAAGTTCGATCTGAGAATTGAACTTTAACAGTGACATACTAGAAAGAACACACACTTTCAAAAAAAATTCCTAGGAAATGGAGCTATGGCTCAAAGTGGTAGAGCATTAGCCTTCAGAGAAAAAGCTCAGGGACAGCACCCAGGCCCCGAATTCAAGCCCCAAGACCAGAAAAAAAAAATCCTAGAACAAGAAAGAGAAAATAGAAGGCATAAGATTGTTTTGTTGTTTTTTCCTAATTTCAGAAATAGCTGGACACCAATTGTTCACATTTAACAATCCTAGCTACTCAGAAGGCTAAGGTTGAGAGGATCAACGTTCCCCAAATCTCTTAAGCTCTTGCTAACTGGTAAAAGATTCAAATCCCAGTCTTTGGATAATAATTTACAAAACCGTGAGAGAAAATCTGCTAACTGGAGACCCCACAAGACAGCCCTAATGGCATTCAAGCTAATCCATTCCAGGGAGACACTCAAATAAAATGTGAGAAATTCACTCTAAAGTAAGGCAGGTAAACGAGTGTGTGTGTGTGAATGCTTTTGGCTTTTCTGTTCTAATAGCTCCTCAATTCTATCACAGACAAGAAGCAGCTGTAGATCGTAAGTAAATTAATAGATATGACTGTGTTCTGACAAGACATCATTTATAGCTGGCTGCCAGTGGCTCATGACTGTAAGCCCAACTACTAAGGAGGCTGAGAGCTGAGGTTTGTGGTTTGAAGCCAGCCTGAGTCCCTGTGACATTCATCTCCAATTAACCACACACAAAAAAACTGGAAGTGGAGCTGTGGCTCAAAGTGGTAAAGAGCTGGCCTTGCACAAGAGCTCAGGGACAGTGCCCAGGCCCTGAGTTCAAGCCCTATGACTAACACACACTCACACACACACACACACATACACACACACACCAGCCAGTATCATATTCCGAACAAGCTTAATGTTCATCAAGAAAGAACACAATGAGGCCACATAAATGTTTCTTAAGTTTTATTCTTTACTTCAGTTTACAACAATTCAGATGACTGAAGCCCACTATAAATGGGTATACTATATCTTAGACAGAGTATAAGGCAATGAAGCCCAACTACTCGAAGACTTTTAAAATGTACCTCATTTGGCTAAATCACTCATAGTCTATGGCATCGAACTTTTTATGTCTCCCAGAAAATACATTCCCATAAGTTTCTATTTCAACAGGATCTAAGAAATTTTATCTTTGAAAGAAAAAAAATGCTTGGTGGGTAAGAATAAAAATAGGATTTAAAAAACTTATCCATGTGTAAAATAAAATATCTAATAAGTTAGTGAAATGAAAATTTTGGGAAATCAGGAGTTTTTATATGATATAAAAATAAATACTTTTATCTGGGTGTGGTAGCACATAACTGTAATACCAGCACTGAGGAGGGTGGGGCAGGAGGATCTTGAGTTCAAGGCCAGCCTGAACTATATTGTGAGATTATGTCTCAAAAACATAAACAAAAAAAACCTTGCTAATTTACAATATATAAAACTGATAATAAATTACTTTTGGGAGTAAATAAGACATCTTATTGATTGTATACTTAATTTGAAAACTTTCAAAGGTCAACCATCATTTTCAAAAGGATCTATCTCTTTTAAATTAATTTAGCTAATTAGTGCCTTATTTTTCCAATTTTTTCCCCATTACACACCTTCTCAAAATTCTATTGTCCCAACCAAGGCTGAGGCAAAAGAGAGAAGGAAGAAAAGCTCAGACCAGCCATCCTCATGGCTAATCGTCAGGTGTGGGGAAGGTAGTGGCACTCAGATTCTCTATGAAATTAGATATTGTTCTCTACTCCTAAGTGTTCGTTATACAAACAGAAAAATTGTTTGTAAAAGAAAGTAGGTTCACTATTTCATTAGGGTTCTTGATCCCGGGGACATGAATAATTTACAATCCTCACCACTCCAATGAGTTGGACAGAAGTTTTCCTGTCTGGAATCTAGATTTGTCCCTCTGGCTGATGACAGCTTGGTTAGCTAGGAAGGTCTCCTGGAAGACTTGAAGAATCCCATAAATATCTCAGGCCTGGACTTTGAGGAGTTCACAATTTGGCTACTTTTCAGCCATACAACTTCAACTACGTAACTCCTGAGTTTCCCGTCTGCATACTTCTCAGGAATGTGCAAGTACGAAACAAGGCAATGGTGTTCAAATGTGTCTCAGAACACAGATTGCACCAGACTACAGTTATCGGCTCAAGCTTCAATAATGTAGCTGGCTCTGAATTCTTTTGTGGGTTGAAAAAACCAACAGGAATATTTGAGAAATGTAAATGTTCATGAGTCATAGAGCCCAGGTGTAGGTAAGTAATTTGCAAATACTTCACAATAACATCAAAGATATTACTCATAGACTTTTTAAAGTTAAAAGTAATCTTTGAAGCTAAATATTTATCAACTAAAACTTTTTCATTCTTTCATTTATAAGAATATTCACTAGAAGACATTATAACTCTCCAAAGGAGAGATTCCACAATTAGTTCAGTTCTCTGCCTTCATTACTTAACTATAAGGCAGAAGAATGAAATAGTTTAAAAGTAAGCAAAAATATATAATTCTACACCACAGCCCCCTCAGGTTAAAGCGCTTAGTAAGAGTATTTCCTCCATATATTTATAAACTATCTACTATCTATACAATAACACTAACTCACAACTTGAACCACAATAATCAAAGTAATGTGCATTTTTATTCCTGTTTAAATTATTAAAAATCTAATGCTCTTCAAAAATTGCACTGCATTAAAAATGAACAATAGGTGATAAAAATGCTTACTACTTAACAACTAAGTGTTGGCTGAGTATTCAGGATAGAGGCCAGGAATATTAAAGAAATACAGCAGAGTAGATGATGGGTTCTGGTAGAAGTGGGTTTGTGTAATAGATGCTGTGTACAGATATGCACACTAAGTGAGGTGAACTCTCATTCAGAGGAGGAAATGATATACTCCTTAAAAGGACAAAGGAATTACTTGTCATTCTAAATCATGTCTCTGAATTATATCAAATGATACAGGTATTTTTAAAAAAGAGAGAAGAAATTTACACATTATAATGTAGATAACTACTACTAAATTCTGGTCAGTAGCAAAATTTGGGATATAAGCATATCAATGTGTTTAAGAATAACTTGAGCTCATACCTGCAACCTTAGCTACTAGGGAAGCTGAGATCTGGACAATTATTGTTCAAAGTCTGGGAAGAAAAGTCCATAAAACTCCATCTCCAAAATTACCACCAAAAATCAGGACTGGAAATGTGGCTCAAATGGTAGAGTGCCAGCCATGAACTAGCAAACTAAGAAATGTGAGGACCTGTCACATACAGCCAAAAAATTCACAATGCTGATGCTTCAGTAGCACTATGACCTTTACTACTGGCAATCCCAGATTTAGTTCTTCATCAATGGCTTTT
The DNA here is from genome assembly GCF_031878675.1 of Megascapheus bottae. NCBI lineage: Eukaryota > Metazoa > Chordata > Mammalia > Rodentia > Geomyidae > Megascapheus > Megascapheus bottae. The sequence goes on from NC_143510.1 coordinate 84,353,338, forward strand.
CTGCTTCTGTTTCTATCTGTCTTTTCCTCCCCCTCTCTTTTCTCTTTCTGCTTCACATATACACACACATACACACATAAATTACTATCTCATAGCTCATACAAATGCAAATTATCATACAAATGCAGCTTAGATAATCACCTGTTCTTCACTATTAAATTTTCTTAAAACTTTTTCCAACAAACCAATGGTTGAAATCAGCTTACTCTCAAGATCTTTCTATGATCCAGGACTCATGATGCTGAGGCAGGAGGATTGTCAATTTGAGCCAGTATCAGCTAAAAGCAAGGCCCTTTCTTTAAAAATTGGTTTTTTTTTTCTTTAAAAGGTAGCCTGTCAAGAACTTTCAAGGTTGAAGTTGAATTACCATTGGCCCTGGACAATGTTAGACATAGGGAGAAGTAAGTTTACCCTATGCCAGGCAGAGAATAAGTAGGTCATTTTAGGACCTTTACATCTGTCCCCAGATGGCACAGAGGGCATATTTAGCACAATGAGAGGCATGGTTGGTACCTTTCATTGAATAGTCCCCTTTGTAGTACAACATACCTATCTATGCAAAGACAAAACAGTTAAACTTTAAAGCTCAGTTGCTTCTAACCTCCGGCTACAACTCAAATAATAATAAAAGTATATTTCTGCTAGGTCTGTGGTTTCAAAAGTATCCATTGTAAACATCCTGTATCCATTCCTACTCAATTAATTTCAGAACTTGAGCTTGTAGCTATGTCTATGTCAAATTATTTATTCTACAAAAAGCAGCACAAATACCTTCGATTCTAGTTTCAGTACAAGTTCCTTTAACAAGAAAAAAAAAAGTTAAGGCCATTTAATGGAATCAGGGCCAAGTGAGGATTACCCTGCAAAGCCACAAAACTGATGTAGAAGTTTTGGAAAGGAACCAGCAGTTGGTTGTGCTATGCTTGAGAACAGTCTGCAGGACTCCTTAGTCTCCAACATCTCCATCTCGGTCTCCGATAAGCCAAAGGAAGTGGAAACCCACGGCTAACAAGGCTGTCCCAAGCAGGTCACCCAGTGCTGTCAGGTAGGGGATGGAGAAACTGTCTGGGTCCTTCCCTTTCCTCCAGAAGTGATGGACCATCCAGTCAGCAATCCACAGCAGGGTAAAGACCTGGGAGAGACGAGATATGGCCATGAGTTAAAGCAATGATCTCTCAAAGGGAAAGCATGTGCCCAAGTGAAGAGCCATACTTGAAATGAAATATTTAGTGTACAGAGTATTTTCTATTTGTCCCCCCCCACTGCAAAATAGCATGTGTTTGTAGTTTTTTCACATTCAGGGTCTTGTTCTGTCCAGCCTCCCCAACAGACACAATGGTCCTTATGTTCTAATAACACCAAGGGCTTCCCAAAACTCCGGGCAGCAGTAGCTTTTCCTGTGTGACAGATCTGTGGTGACGGGATAAGATGTACACGTGAGGGCCGGAAATTAAAATGAGGAATTATTTAACAGTTTCTTGTTTCAGGTACATCAAAACAGGGACATAAGTTATACTCATTTACTAAATAAAAATTAAACACCATTTCATTAGGAAGCTGGAAGCAAGACTTCAGGGTAGATAGCTAAACCTTCAATATTGCAACTAAAAGTCAATGGATAGGGATGGGGAGCGTAGCCTAGTTGGCAGAGTGCTTGCCTAGCATGCACAAAGCCCTGGGTTCGATTCCTTGGTATCACATACACAGAAAAACCTGGAAGTGGTGCTGTGGTTCAAGTGACAGAGCACTAGCCTTGAGCAAAAAGTATCCAAGCGGCTGGGAGTTTAGCCTAGTGGTAGAGTGCTTGCCTAGCATGCATGAAGACCTGGGTTCAATTCCTCAGTACAAAATACACAGAAAAAAGCCAGAAATGGTGCTGTGGCTCAAGTGGTAGAGCTCTAGCCTTGAGAAATCCCAAGGACAGTGCCCAGGCCCTGAGTTCAAGGCTCAGGACTGGCAAAAAAATAAAGTGTCCGAGGGCAGTGCCCAGGTCCTGAGTTCAAGCCCCAGAACAAACAAATAAAAAAAGTCTATGGGAAATTCTTCAAATGGGTAAAGCAAATTTATCCTACAAATAAAACATAGGAATAAATAAAAGAAGAAAAAACAACAAAGACTGGAGAAGCATTAGTAGCTGGTGTTTTACAGACAGATTATTTACATATACCCACCTCTATCTACAAAACTACTCTTCAAAACCTGAAAAGGGACAAAATAGACTTATCTACACAAGAAAACAGCATAGATGGGATACACAAAGCGTATTTCATAAACCTTTTGTCTTTATTTATACATGTATACATACTTATACATACAGCTATATGTTTTGAAATATTTTTTATTGAGTGCTACTGTCAAAATAATTTTGGAGCCAAGTGGGTGGTATACAGCTGTAATCCCAGCATTTGGGAGGCTAAGGCAGGAGAATTTTGAGTTCAAGGCCAGCCTGGACTATATATTGAGCTTCTGTATTTAAAAACTGAAAAACCAAAAGTGAAATAAAAATAAACACTCAAAGTTATTCATCTGGAAGTGGCACTGTGGCTCAAGTGGTAGAACACTAAACCTTGAGCACAGAAGGGCTCAGGAATAGAGCCCAGGCCCTGAGCTCAAACCCTAGGACAGCCAAAAAAAAAAGAAAAAGAAAAAGAAAAAAAAAAGGTTACCCATCTATGACCAGGTACTGGTGGCTCATACCTGTAATCCTAGCTACTCAGGAAGCTGAGCTCTGAGGATTGTGGTTCAAAGACAGCCCTAGTCAGAAAGTCAGTGAGACTCTTATCTCCAATTAACCATCAGAAAACTGGAAGTGAAGCTATGGCTCAAAGGAGAGTGCTACCCTTAAGTGAAAAAGCTCAAGGACAGCACCCAGGCCCTGAGTTCAGGCCCAATGACCAAAAAAATTTAAAAAAAAATAAGTTATTCATCTAAGAAATACAATTTGCAAGTTAGAGTCTAAGATTTACTAGGTAAATCTTGGGTAGGGGAAAACTGTGTCTTCTTCCTATTTAATCCTCTGGATTCTAAGAAAATACTAACAAATGATAAACCTAAAACAAACTTTTCTTGTGAAAGGGGCTCTATCTTTGAATAACCATATTACAGTCAGCATGAAAAAATATCTCCATGTCTGATTTTACTCATGAGCGCTCCCCCCATACCTACCACACATGGGCTGGTCCTGCGTAGCAATGGGGTGGATTCTGTATGCAAAAGGCCACACCCACCCTGGTTTCTAATACCAGACTCACTATATTACATCAGTCACTGCACTGGCCCAGATCCTGTGTGGCCTTTATTGAAAAGGTTAATGACACAGAAGCAATGAACACTGGTCTCTAACATCAACTGTCTTTGGACCACTGGATCTTTAAAACTAATGAGTGTTTTCATAGCCTCTGTTTTAGCTCTAAACTAGAAAGTAAGTGATTGTTGCCATGAGCTACAATGATCATTCTACTCAGCTTTGTGGTTTTTTTTCTCCTCCCCTCTCTCTCTTTACTCCCTTCACTTCATGCATTTACATAATATGCCACAGACTCAAGTTCCCTCCCTATGCAATTTCTCTCTTAAAGGTATTATGATGACTTAAGGTTCAAGCAGGTTGAATTTATTTTTACAAATTCTTTTGCAAAACTCTTTTTTTCTCAGAACTCTGTGTCATAAATTATTAACAATAATATCAGCTCTTTCTCAGTGGAACATGCTTTGTTTCGAAATGGAATGATCATTGAAGGGATGCAGGCTTTCCACGGTGACAGATATCCATGTCAGCTATCAGACCAACGGGAGACAGCTGTGTTTCCACATCGTCTGCTTTTTATTAAATAAGTATAACCTCTCTAGGTAAATAGGCCCCTACCAAGGTATCTTTGTAACTCTGGCTAATTATGCAAGTTACAGATGTACTGCTTAGATTTAAATAAATAGGTAAGCACCAGAATATATATTTGCTTTGGGTGATCTTTCTTTCCTCTACCAGCTCCTTCTCTGAGCTAGAATGAGCCTTCTCATGTATTAGTATCCTCTTAATGCTGCCATCACCACTAACAGCCTGCGGGTTGTATAAAGAACCATAATTTCGTTGGGACAGAAATGCTTAGAAATATGGGACAAATAAACTCCAGAAATATCAAGTTAGTACAGTTCTTCCCAACCCCTAACCTTACAGAGGTTGAATTCATGCCCTCAACAAAAATCCACACTTGTTAAAAATCTAATATTTAAATAACTTCTAGGAACTATTTAGAATTCCTACTCATCAGGAATTCAGTGTGCCTTCCACAGGCTGCTTTCTGTGAGGTAGCAGGTAGGGGGATGGGGAGGGAATAAATGTTCTGCAGAGAAGCAAAGGCTTCATGGCCCTTTCCTTCCTAGGCACTCTGAAGATAGGTTAGCACCTCTGTCTTCAGAGAAGATCTAGATGCATTTGACCACTAGCTAAGATCACCCCTCCCCACCCCCAAACCCACACAGCTTCCCCTGGTAATACTTTACTCCTGTGGAGCAGAGACTGAAGAAAGTATTTCTACCTGTAGATGAACACCCCCTCCCCAATAAAACAATACTTTACAACACACACACACAGACCCCAATATAATCCACTTGAAACTTCTATTTTTAGCAGCACTGCCCACTGAAGACAAGTTAAAATGTTCCATATATTATAAGCAAACAAACATCTTTGAAAAATGTATCACTGAGTTTCATGGAATAAAGAATGCCCAGAAGGAACCTAGTATGCAGAAGGTAGAGAACACTAAGGCCCTCAAGGCATCTCTAGTTAACTAGCAAAATGCTGGACAAGAGATGTAGCTTAAGTAGTAAAGTGCAGAGTCCAAGCCCTGATATTTGCTTTTTCTTTGTCTTGCTCTTTCTCTGTTTCTCTCTCTCTCTCTCTCTCTCTCTCCCTCCCCCACCCTCTCTCTCTCTCTCTCTCCTAAAATGTAGATTTTAAACACTGTCATCACAAATTAACAATTAGAATATTATACTTTATTATATGACTTAAAAAACTTTTGAGAGGTTAGGGATATATGGTAGTGTATTTAGCATATATAAAACCCTGAGTTTGATTTCCAGCACCAAGGAAAAAAATTCTTCATTTTGAGAAGGAGTCCATAGTATTTTTTAAAACTTAGCTTTCCAAGGAGGGAATCATGATAGAGAATGCCTTCCTGCCTAGCAAACAGAGTCCTCCAATCCAACCTCCAATACTGCCAAAGAAAGAAAAATATAAAAATAAAAAGAAAGAAAGTATATATAAAGGATTGATGTCCAGAATATATAAAGAGCTTCAAAAACCAAACAGAAAAGAAAATAAAGAAATGAATGAATTAATGGAATAGATAGTTCTCAAAAGAAGCACAAATGACCAATAAAAGTACTAAATTTTCAACATCATTTTCCATAAAGAAAAGAAAAATCAAAATTACACTGAGATTCCATCTGATCCTAGTCAGAATGGCAACGATCAGAAAAACAACTAGTTCAGGTAGGGATGTGTGTGTGAGCTGGGGGCGGGCCTAGATACACTACTGATAGAAAGTAAATCAAGGCATCCTATGGAAATCGGTATGGAGGCTTCTCAGAAAAATGAAAAACATAATCCTGATATACCACTCTTGTTATAGCATATATCCAAAGGAGTAAATCTGAAAACAATAGAGTTACCTACATACCATGTTCATAAGAGCATTACTTGTGATAGCCAAACTGTGGAATCAAACTAGATGTCCATCAACGGATGAATGAATAGAGAAAATTACGCATGTGTGCACGTGTTCATGCGGGCACACACGCACGCACGCATGCACGCACGCACATATACACACATGAATTATTCTGGCATAAAGAAAAACAAAATTGTGTCATTTGAAGGAAAAACAGAACTAGAATTCATTATATTAAGTGAAATAAGCCAGTCTTAGGAGAACACATATACATGTTCTCTCCCATATACATATATACACAATAATATAGATGGAATATATACACCTATATACGTATACACACACATATTAACTGAATGCCACACATGTAAAACAGAGGGACAATGGAGCAGTAGAAACAAGTAGGAGGAGAGAAGGTGAAAAAAAGTAGTCTACAGGGCCGGGAGTTTGGCCTAGTGGTAGAGTGCTTGCCTAGCATGCACGAAGACCCGGGTTCCATTCCTTGGTACCACATACATAGAAAAAAGTCAGAAGTGGTGCTGAGGCTCAAGTGGTAGAGCTCTAGCCTTGAGAAAGTCCAAGGACAGTGCTCAGGCCCTGAGCTCAAGCCCAGGACTGGCAAAAAACAAACAAACAAACAAACAAAAAAAGTAGGCTACACAGAGATGAACACAATCAAAGTACTTCATATGCTTGTATGGGATAGAATAATAAAACCTGTTTTAAAAGAAGCATAAAAGTCATAGAGAGGATGAATTGGATTAAAATATGTTATATGTATGCATGGGAATATCACAATAAATCCCCTTTATACTATGAATAGACTAATAAATAAGAAAGAATTCCCCAAAAGACCACAACACAAAAGTGGTTAAAATTTTCTGCTAATAGAAACTCTTGTGTGTGTTACAGAAGTCCTGTATAATAAAACAGCCATAACTCTTAGTATCAAAAAGCTAGAAACCAAGAAAATGTCCATAGAGGTATGGATGAACAATAATAATACACTAAAATATCATATAATGATAAAATAGTTTTATGTCAACATGTTTTCTAGACATATAATTTAGACATACAAATATAGGCAACAAAATTATAAGGAAAACTATGGATGAGGGCTATCAAATTCAGAATAAAAAGTTCCTCTGGGAAAAAAAAAGTGAATTTCAAAATGTAGAAAGACAGTTAGGTATTGTGGTGCATACCCCACAATCCCATCTGGGGTTGAGACAGGAAGACTAAAATCATCCTGAGACTCACAGATAAACCCTGTCCCCACCTATATACATCCCATCCCTGTCTAACATCTATCTAACAAATGCTGAGTTCAAACCCCAGTATTACTAAGCAACAATACCACTAATAAGAAAAAGCATGAGGAAAATTTGAAAAAGAAAAGACAACTAATTTTATTGAGAGTACTGGGAGAGAAAAAAAAAAAGAAACTGAGAAAGCAGTTCTTATCTTGTTATGGAAGAGCCTAATGCCACTGGTTAAAGATAGTATTTGGAGAAAAGCAGATTAGAGTGTTTAATATACAACAGGAACAAACATGCTTAATTAATCTGTTTCACATCTTGGAAAAAGTCTCCATGAAATGTGGCAAACACAGGTCTTCGTGCAAGCACTCTTACCACTAGGCCAAACTCCTGGCTTATCTAGACTTTTATCTCCAATGAATCTATAAAAGTCAGTTTTCAGTTGGGTGTTTTTATGAGGAAAGAAAGAATGAGAGAGAGAGAAAGAGAGGGAGGGAGGGGGGAGAGGAGGGGAGGAAGAGAAGACTAGGATTGAGGAAAGAGGGAGGGTAAGCAAATACACTAAAGCCAGTATTATTTAAATAAGGTAAATATGTTTAGGCATACTTAATCCTGAAATGTCATACATTACAATAAAAAATAAAAATAAATAAATTCTACCAATGAGAGCTAGTGCTGTGGCTCATGCCTGTAATTCTAGCTACTCAGGAGCTATGATCTGAAGATCAAGGTTCAAAGCCAGCCTGAGCACAAAAGGACCGGAGACTCTTTTCTCCAATTAACCTTCAGAAAATGTGAAGTGGAGCTTGGATCAAGGGTAGGGCAGTAGCCTTGAGCTGAAGAGCTCAGGGACAATGCCCAGGTCCAGGAGTAGGGCGGTAGCCTTGAACTGAAGAGCTCAGGGACAGTATCCAGGCCGAGTTCAAGCCCCATAACCCTCAAAAAAAAAAAAAAAAAAAGAAGGAAGGAAGAAATTCTACCAAAAAGTTCAGGTAAAGAGGTTAGATCCCAAAAAAATCCCATTAAAATGACAGTAAAAACAAAACAAAAACAAAAAAGAGAAAACCAGGGGTTAATATCTGGACAATTCTTGACAATTTCTTTTGTAGCTTCAGCTGAGTGAAGAGCAAAGGTGGGAAAACTGAGAGGAAAAATGCTCTCCAAGTCCTAGAAAAAGACATTGTTGTCTAGCTTTGGTAATAAGTAGCCACCAGATGGTTTTAAACCACCAGATGGTTTAAAATTCATCTAATCAACAAACAACCTGGCTCACTGAAGACTGCCAATTCTTGTTTCTGAAGTAGTCAATTAGGAAACTAATCTATTCCAATAAACATACCAGTGAAGGCCACATCAACAGTGATGCCCAAGTGACCACACTTATTCAGATGACATCAACCAACTTATGCCTGAATGCCTGCCAGGTCCTGAAGTCATCTCCCCTAATCTCTACATAAGATCAATAGTGCCTCTGCTGTGCCAATCCTGATTAGTTTCCTTACAACAGAAAGTCAAAACTAACCTTTATCACCAAGTAATGGTTTCATCTTGCTCTAATACCCTTGCAGTAATTGTAAAAATATATCTTTAAAACCTTTTTGCTTTAAAATATATTTCCTTAGGGGGTCCAAAAATTTATTTAGTTTATTTTCTTATGTGGAACTAATATGGACATTAAGCCTTAAGACTAGACACTGGTATGGGCTAGACATTTATTTCTACAGATACCTGAAAATAAGTAAGTCATGAAGATCAGTATTTTTAGAGTAAAAGACCTAAGGTCGACATGTGAAAGGGTATCAATGTATGTGAATTAATGCACCTTCTATCTGGCAAATATCATGTAACCCTTTTACTAATTACAATAAAAAAAAAAGACCTAAGGTCGAAATCAAGCAAGACTTTATTCTGATAAATATCCTGAGTAACTTTTAATGTTTTAAAATTATTCATGTATTTTGATTAAACAAAGGAGTTTTATTAATGCTTATAATGTATGTTTAACATATATTATTTGTATAAAGGGATTCCCATACATATATATGTATATATAAGCACTTTGATCAGACTCATCTCTATTACTCTTTCTTATCTACCCAATTCCAATCTTCTCGTTCACAAATTTTTAATGGATTTCATTATTTCATTCTTGCACATGTATATCAAGTACTTCATTCATATTCAATCCCTTCCACCTTTTCCTTTGGAGCTCCTCCCTCCCTCTGGTTCTCCATGCCCAAACAGTTCCCTTTTATATAAATGACATTTTGAGGGAGACAGGGCCCAGATTCTGCCTAAAAGAGAAAATGTACAATAGTTGTCTGTGTCTGACTGACTTTGCTTAACAAGAAAATCTCCAGTTTAAATTTTTTAAGTAAGTGTTTTCCCACTGCTATGTTATAATAATTTGGGGGGAAGATGATGTGAAAATTCCTCTAAATCACATCTGCATCCCCAGCATATTCAGAGGATCGACAGAGGCATCCCACAGAACCTTTGAGAAAAAACGGCCCAGCTGTTCTGACTCTCCCTTTATCTTCATCAGGCTTGGTAAGACTGAGAAAAGCACTTTCCTGGGCCTCTCTCCATAGGGAGCTGACATACTACACCTCTAACAAGGCATACAGGCATCTGATATTCTGTGCATTACTGGTCTGGAGCCCAAGCATATCTACTTAAAGATTTATTCATAAATATTCACTCAAAGTGTATCAAGTTTAAGACCCTACAAACTAAACTGTAATAGTATAATCATACTACTATATCACAAAAACGAACAAGGCTTCTAAAACAAAATCCCTAAATCTACCTGCTTGAGCCACAGTGCCATTTCTGATTTTCTGGTCATTAACTAGAAATAAAAGTCTCATGGGCTTTCATACCCGGGCTGGCTTTGAACCCTGATCCTCAGATTTCAGCCTCCTGAATAGCTATGATTAAAGGCATGAGCCACCAGCATCTGCCTCTACTTTGACTTACAATCATAAGATAACCGTATTAATCAATTCTCCAAATTAAAGTAGATATTATTTTGCATAAGAATTCTAAAAACTGCATACCTTCCCTTCACATCTCCTTTATCATCATCTTTACACGTCCTCTCAACTTTCTCACACTTTGCTTAATTTGACAGAAATGAATCAAGAGACAGATAAAACAGTCACAGAAAGAATAAAGACATCCTAACTTTCCAGTTGGAATCTGGTGGATTTAAACTCTGAGCAGCAAGAAATTACAAAGAATGGATATAAGAGAAGCCCTTAGTTGCTCAGCTCTTTCCTTTGATATGCTATATTCATGTTCAAATAGAGTTTGAGTTAGTCATAATAAAAATGATATGGTAGTGGATGTGGCTCTGGGTTACAGCCCTAAATAAAAGTCATAATCACAAATTTAATAAGGGGATAGCACCCAGGACCTGAGTTCAAGCCCACAGGACTGGTCAAAAAAAAAAGAATCTTGGGGCCAGGAGTGTAGCCTAGTGACAGAGTGCTAACCTAGCATTCATGAAGCCCTGAATTTGATTCCCCAGTACCATACACTCAGAAAAAGCTGGAAGTGGTGCTATGGCTCAAGTTGCAGGGTGCTAGCCTTGAGCAAAATGTGTTCAAGGACAGTGCCCAGGCTCTAAGTTCAAGCCTCAGGACTGGCAAAAAACAAACAACAAAAAAAAGAATCTGTTTTCATTTTACATTAAGGTAAACATTTTGCTCCTCCCATGTCAAAACATAGACATACCCAGGGCAAAGGTTGTTTCACAACTAAAGTTTGACAAAAAATTCTCATGGTATTTCATGCTGTTATAATTTTAGTAGAGCCCCGAATAATCTAATTTTCTAATGAAGCAGTTACTGAAACAGAGAATTAAAACATTCAACATGGCTTATGAATTATATAAACAAATACTCTTGGAATTCATTAGGCATCAAGGACTAGAAAAGTCTTGTTTTTTCTTTTCTCAGAGAGATATTTCAGAGCAGAAAATACATACATATGTCCCATTTGTATCTACAATCATCATAATAAAAATTCAAATAGCAAAAGGGATTTTATTTTTGTGTCTAATAAAATTAGTGAAATAAATAGAAAACTTGAACGGTCACAGACTGAATCTCATTTAAGATCGCCCATCTAATTACTTCCTTTTCTTGCTTCTTTCTGATTGTCTACGACAATCTTGTCTCTTCTAAGATGTCATCCAAATTTATCCTTTTGTCTTTTCACAGACAAAGAATACTTATCGAAGATTCTAGCACAAGGAGAACTGGTAGATAAATTAAATAGACAAATGAATTAGGATGTAATGCTGCTCCTCTCTGCACAAGAGACTGCCAAGTATGCTTATTTGATTGATAGTTGTCTTTGTACTTTGTCAGGTTTATTATGCCATCAAGGTACTATGTCTGCAGTAAGACAAACAAAGAGAAAGAAAACCTGAAGAAGAGTTAGATTTCCTTTGTCACATCTTAGAAGGAAAGCCAACAATGTCCATCACAGCTTGGAATTCCAAATAAAGCTTTTGATTTCACTAATTAACTGGCTTTGAGTAGTCAATGGAACATTGGCAGGAGAAATTACTGTTTACAGAAAAATAATCATCTCTAAGTTTGTAGGAAAAAAATGCAGTATGGTCCTGTGAAATAAAAGTTGAGTTGAGCTAGTTTGAAATGGATGAAAACCTGTTCTAAAACCACAGTTGTCATAAATGCTGACCAATAACCTGAAGTGTATACCAGGTGATACAGGGAAGCCTGCCTGATACCAAGTCTTCCTTCCTGCTGAGGCAAAATGAACTCAAAGTACAGCATTACTTCTGGTGAATCAAGTATGAATGACTTTTGGCACATCACTCCAGCTTTGATATGTTCTAACCATTCTAATGGATTAACCCCTCATAGCTACTCACTGATCTACTAGCCTACTGCCACAAAACAGAAACACATTTGCTAGGCTCCGTCTAGTTGCAAGCAACTAGTATCCCCAAGCAATGGGAAACAGAAACATAAGTGGGTTATAAATTTTATCATATTTCAAAAAGAAAAACCCTGAAGCTAATTTATATCATGGCCAAAATAAGAAGCAAACTGTACTGTTCCAAATCCCCCAAAATGTCATACTCAAGATGACTTTTTACTTTTTATTTAAGAAAATAGTCAGCAAGGCAGAATTGGTTAAGCACTGTAGAAAACTAAAGTTGGATATTTATATGTCACCCTGTACCACAATTAATTCCAAATGGATCAAAGACCTTGAGGTAAAAGCAGATACCCTCAAAACTTTACAAGAAGGAATAGAAGATACACTAGGACACATTGGCACAGGTCAAAACTTTCTTAATAAAGACCCAGAAACATAACAAAGAAAGTTTGGACAAATGAGACTGCATTAAACTGCAGAGCTTCTGTATGGCAAAGGACATAGCTAGCAAGTTAAACAGAAAGCCCACAGAATGGGAGAAGATCTTCACTAACCATACAACAGACAAATGCCTCATATCTAAACTATTCCTACAGCTCAAAAAATAGATTCTCTCAAAAACAAATCCTCAAAGAAACAATCATCCCATTAAAAGGTGGTCTAAAGACTTAAAGAGAGACTTCTCTGAAGAGGAAATAAAAGTGGCCTATAGACACACGAAGAAATGCTCAACATCTCTGCCATAAAAGAAATGCAAATCCAAACAACTTTGAGATTCTACGTCACTCCAGTTAGAATGCCATTATGAAGAAATCTAATAACAGACGCTGGTGGGGATGTGGACAGGGGGGATCACTACCACACTGCTGGTGGGAGTGTAAACTCATTCAACCACTCTGAAAAGCAGTATGGCGGTTCCTCAAAAGACTAAACATAGAGCTCCCCTATGACTCAGCAATCCCACTCCTTGGCATTCACCCAAATGTCCAGAAACAAGGGCATACTAAACTTACCAGCACAACGATGTTCACTGCAACATTATTTAGCTATTCCATAGCTAAGATATGGAGCCAATCCAGATAACCCTCAGTAGATGACTGGATCAACAAAATGTAGTACTTATACACAATGGAGTTCTATGCTGCCATCAGAAAGAATGATATTGCCCCATTTGGAAGGAAATGGAAAGACTTGGAAAAAATCATATTAAGTAAAGTAAGCCAGACCCAAAGGAACATAGGCTCAATGATTTCCCTCATTTGTAATAATTAGTACACATCTAGGATTCTCCTAGCAGCAGATCATAGTACCTCAAAAGCTATGCCCATAAGGTCATATAAGATGAGACTAAATGGGGGGAGTGGGTGGTGGGTGGGGGGAGGGTAATGGGTACCAAGACATGTGAAAGGGTATCAATGTATGTGAATTAATGCACCTTCTATCTGGCAAATATCATGTAATCCTTTTATTAATTACAATAAAAATATATTAAAAAAAGATGAGACTAAATGAAATGAACTCTAGGATATGGAAACAAAAAGTTTATCTTTGTGATTGTTGTTCTTAATGTACTATGTTATTTCTTTTCTCTTTTTTTCCTCTTATGATTAATCTTATGTGGTTACTGTATCTGACTTTGTTGCCTAGTATATTGTATATACTTATATTTGCTTATTTGAAATAGGGAAGGGAAGGGGAGAAAACAAGATGATTGGGAGGAGGGTGGAGGGGAGGGAAACAGGGACAAAACGCGAGAAGGGGTATCAATGTTTGAGAAGTAATGTACCCACAACCTGACAAATGTAACTGTAATCCCTCTACACATTACCCTGACAATAAAATTTAAAAAGAAAAAAAAAGAAGAAAATAGCCTAGAGAACCAAAATCAGTTGACGTTCTTTGAAAAAACCCTGTGTTAATCTCCCAAAGTTAAAAACCTTAATTTAAAAAAAACTTTATTGTAGGGGCCAGGAGTTTGGCCTAGTGGTAGAGTGCTTGCCTAGCATGCACAAAGACCCTGGTTCGGTTCCTTGGTACCACATACATAGAAAAAAGCCAGAAGTGGTGGTGAGGCTCAAGTGGTAGAGCTCTACCCTTGAGAAAGTTCAAGGACAGTACTCAGGCCCTGAGCTCAAGCCCAGGACTGGCAAAAAAAAAAAAAAAAAGAAAAACTTTACTATAGAAAAATGTACAAGTATATGCTAAATACACAAAAGTAGACCAAAAGAACAATTTAAGCCCACTCTCTCTCAAGAACCATCATTACTCATTACTTAGCTCCATCTAATTATCAACTATTTCTTTTTTTCTTTTTTTGGTTGGTCAAGGGACTTGAATTCTGGGCCTGGGCATTGTCCCTGAGCACTTCAGCTCAAGACTACTGCCCTACTCCTTGAGCCACAGGGCCAGTTTTCTGGTGGTTAAATGGAGATAAGATTCTCATGGACTTTAGTGCCCATGCTGGCTTTGAACTATGATTCTCAGATCTCAGCCTCCTGACTAGCCACCATGGTTGGCTTCAACTATTACTATCTTAAGGCCCGTTTCACCCTTATTCTTCCTTTTCCCTGAATATCAAGTCATTTGAAACAATTCAATATAACCTTACATTTTAACTAATCACTGTTAGAATGTGTGGGGTTTTGTGTTTTGTGTTTCATTTCTTTTTATTGTGAATATCTATGTCAGTAAAAGGAAATTTATGAAAGGAAGATGAAAGTTTAAGATTTTTTAGCTCTCTGGAATTTCTGTAACATACAGTTCTCCTACTGAAGGAAGAGGTAGAGCTGACAAGACATGATCATTCAGCATAATGAACATTAATTGAGCACAGGAATGGGCTGAGTGTTGGGATATAGCAATGCATAAAACAAAGGCGTAAACTAATAATGTTGATGCAATGCAGAAAGGATTGGTCAATATTTATGGGACACAGAAGATATGGCCATTGAGATCATCTTAGATATCCAAGAAAGGCTTTCAGGAAGGGAGAATATCTGATCAAATGCAAACATGCTGCAAATGATTTGTAACAATTGGCAGTGATCAATTCTGTATCTTTAAAAGTTATTTCTTAATCATATTAAGTGAAGTAAGCCACACTAAAAGAAACATAGGCCCAATAGTCTCCCTCATTTGTCATAATCAGTAGAAACCTTGGGATCTCCTAGCAGAGATTTACAATAGAACAAAATCCAGAGACATTACGCCAAACAGTATGACACTAAATGTAAGGACCTCCAAGATAAGGAAACAAAAGCCATATAATGAGTGACTGCTGTCCTTAATGTACTATGTTATCTCTCATCTCTTTTGCCATCCCTTGGTTATCTCATATTGTTACAATTTTTCACCTTGTTATCTGATATATTTTATATGTGCTTAATTGGTTATTTGAAATTGGATAGGGAAGGGTGGGAATCAAGATAAGCGGCGGGGGGGGGGGGGGGGGGGAAGGGGGAGGGGGAAGGTAGGAGGGAAATTGGGACCATGTCATGAGAAAGGGTATCAAGAAGTTATGCACCTTCTATCTGGTGAATATAATGTAACCCTTCTATTAATCACAATAAAAAAATTATTTGTGAAAAAAAGTTATTTCCTCAGCTTGGCTGTGGTTTGTCCGACTTCCCATGGCCTGCATATGCCGAGGGGTGCCCCAGGACCAGGTGCTGATGGGTCCAAGGGTCCCTGGGTGGAGCTCAGGAACACCCCTCCTCCCTATGGACCCCTGGCCTGGTGCTCATCTTTCTACCTGATCTAGTATTCAGAGCAGACCAAAGGAGCGGACCCTCTACAACCCCAAAGGAACTATGCTCTGCTTCCGAGTTCTATGTACAGCACCTGCTAAACAAACAGTGTTTGGCCTAGAAGGGTTTGTAAAGCCTCAGTCCTGCACTGACATTGTGATTCACCATGTGGCCCCATTGTGAGCCACTATGATGTCCAGGATCGCTTCCTCATTGAGCTGTCTGAGGAGGGGGCTGGAGGCTGAGTGGTGGGATGGAAGGACATCACCTCCGTACTGAGAGTCCCAGCAAACCCCCAGGAGCTTCAGGACCAGCCTGAGCCAGCAACCCACCCAGGACCACCTGCCAGACAGGTCCAAGACAGCGTTGTCTCTGTGGCCTTCCTGCTGCTGCCGCTCCAGGATGAACTGGGGCCTCAAGTCCTGCATGTCTCCTTGGGACAGAAGTTGGTGGCAGCCTATGTGTTAGGCCTCCTCACATGGTGTTCCCTGGGACCTGAGCTCCCTGCTCAACCCAGCCCACCTCTTTCCCCAGGCAGGGAGCTGAGGTGCCACTGTGAGGCCCATACCTTGCCTCCAGTCTCTCTACTTCCCGACCACCCTTCAGCTTCACCTCCACCCCCAGGCAAAGCACCCAGGGATTTGTACTTATTTTCCAAGTTAAACAAAATACATTTTTTAAAAAGTTACTTCTTCGTTCTGCCCATCTTGGAATTGTCTGCAGTGTGCTAGGGAAGGTCAAAATTTATTTCTCTATACCTTAAAGAAGTGTGTGTGTGTGTGTGTGTGTGTGTGTGTTAGTATCCAGAATAACGATACAGTCTGAGAATTTGCAATCTCATTCTATACTCTTCCAATGTCCATGTCAGACTGCAAGTGCAGAGTTCTATTCTGATAGCTATCTGACTTGAAGGGGAGTGAGGGAGGGAACAAAACTCTTGTTACTCCATTGACTTAAGTGAAATGACATGTGAAATTATGTCAGCACAGAACCATGAATGAAAGTGGCAAATCTGTGAGTGTGAAAGGCAGAAGCGCAAAACATGAGCATTTCTACAAGTAGCAGGCTTATCAACAGAGGAAAGTATCTTCTCCAAAAGGAGAGAAGAGCATCAAATGTAAAGGGTAATCCACAACTACATCACATAAAGCAATAAAAAGAGCCATTAGTAAAATAAGCTTGCATCTGCAGAAAAGCAGAAAAAAATACTATTTCCCAAACCCTGAAAGCACCTAATACAGAGGTGTGCCCAGCATTTATACTATATTTCAGTTATCTATCTATCCATGTAGTGGACTTCTCTCAGGACTACAAATCCTTGATGCTAGGGTTTTATTGCTCCTGGGACTTAATAGCCATCCAAATCTAATAAAAGAAAGACATATTGAAAAATAAATAAATAAATAATTTGATAGGTAATTTTTAATGAAATCTAAAGATTAGGGATATTTCCAGGAAAATAAAAATCTCAAACTGGAAAAGCTTGCTATTTATGAATAGGTCCTAACCTACTTCTCCTCGCGATTATGGCTTTCCTACAACTTCTCTTCTACTCTGTCATCTTACTACTCTGTCCTCTTACTTAAATCCTGTATAGAATTATTCTTTCTGGCACAAGCTCTATGCTGTCTCACAGCTGTGTTTCGACTCAATAATCTTCCAAAGTTTTCAACTATGCACTTCTCTCATCATAAAATATTTGAGTACACTTACTGTGATTTCTTACTAAGAAATCATAAAATAGAAGAAAGTAGATATTTTAAACAAATGCGGGAAAGTTTCCTTTTTTCATTACTTTTGTATATTCTACACTAAAAATCAAAGGAACAAATTTCTCATAACATTTTGTAAGAATTAAGTGAAAGAACAATTCTAGGTACCCAGCAAACCTTGCAAAGACCAGCTAGCTCCATTACCATTCTTACCACCAACTCAACTTCCTTGCCTGGAAGCAGATCCCCGGATCTACCCGCCAGCTTCATGCCTATAGGTCAAGCTACATTAAGGCCAAATTCAAATGCTATTCATTTAAAGAATTGTTTGAATTCATCTTTTAAGAAATTAGAATTTTTCACCAGAGGAGGTACTACATCTATAAAGTTTTAACAAGAGGTCATGCCCAAATAAAGCTTTAACAGTGGGGAAAAAATTAAGAATAGGTTTACAGAAAATGATACAAAGGACAAAAGATGTAATTATTAAGACCATGAAAAATACAACACAGGGAAGTATAGCCACAGGAGATTAATTTATGTTAGTCTGTTAGTAACAGACTAAATATTAAAAAAAAGGTTGTGATACAAACATATGAGAGGGAGACAGCAGCATTTTTAAGAACCCCCAAGCTGTCAATTTTTTCTTTTTTCTTTTTTCTTTCTCTTTCTTTTTCTTTTTTCTTTTTTTTTTTTTTTTTTGGTGGTTATGGGACTTGAACTCTGAGGCTGGGCTCTGTCCCTGAGCTCATCAGCTCAAGGCTATCACTCTACCACTTGAGTCACATGCAGTGCCACTTCTGGTTTTCTGGTGGTTAATTGAAGATAAGAGTCTCACAGACTTTGGTACATGGGCTGGCTCTGAACCATGATCCTCAGATCTCAGCCTCCTGAGTAGCTAGGATTATAGGCATGAGCCACTGGCACCTGGCTCAAACTGTCAAATTTTTTTTTACACTTTTTTTTTTCTGTGTATGTGGTACCAAGGAATCAAACCTGGGTCTTCCTGAATGCTAGGCAAGCACTCTACCACTAGGCCAAACTCCCTGGCTTTTACACTTTTTATCAATACCAACAGGTTGCACAAGGTTTAATTTCCCGCCTCTCCTCCTTTCCTGGGGCTTGGACTCAAGACCTGGGCATTGTCCCTGAGATGTTTTACTCAAAGTCAGTGCTCTATCACTTGAGCCAGAGCTCCACTTCCAGCATTTTGGTACCTAATTATAGATAAGAATCTCATACTTTCTTGTTTGGAACAGCTTCAAACCTTAATCCTTTGAGCTCAGCCTCCCATAACTAAAATTACTGGCATGAGCGACTGGCATTCAATAAAAGGTGACATTCTGAATATGGTCATATATGCATGCAATGTACCTTCGTTAGACTCACCGTCCCCGCCTTCATTCTCCCTTATCTCCCCTTCCTCACTTCCCAAACCAATCTCAATAAGCTTCACTTTTCCATTTCTACATGCATACATAAAACATTTTGTCAGCATTCACCAGGGTCCCAAACCTAGCTCTGGGATTGGAACAAGTTCTTGCTAACTTTTTTCCTGGACTGGCCTCTAACTATGATCCTTCTGAACTCTGATCTTTTCTTCTAAACAGTTGGAATTACAAATGTGACCCACTGTGTCCAACTAGTCATTTTAATTTAAAACTTGTAGGCAGGGCCAGGAATTTCGCTTTGTGGTAGAATGCTTACCTAGTATGTACGAAGACCCAGGTTTGATTCCTCAGTACCACATACATAGAAAAAGCTGGAAATGGTGCTGTGGCTCAAGTGGTAGAGCTCTAGCCTTGAGAAAGCCCAAGGACGTGCTCAGGCCCTGAGTTCAAGGTCTGAGACCGGCAAAAACAAAACAAAAAACAACCTTATGGGCAAGACTGGGTCTGGTAGCATATGCCTGGAATCACTGCTAGGAAAATGGGGTTTAAAGACATCATGGACTACAGAGTAAGATCCTGTCTCTAATCAATACAAAGCAAGAAAACAAAACAGATAACTACCAGAATAGATAAAATATTTCAAAGTAATGATTTATGAGGAATAAAATTAGGAAGGTTGAGCCTTTAGTACATTTAATTTTAAAAACTTATACACATATTGATATTGCATTTTTAAAGTAATAGCAATTTTATTACATTTTAAAGTTAGATTTTTTTTGGAAGATTATCCTAAAACTGGCCTTTAGATTTTCTGCTTTAAGGTCAAATCACTGATTTTTGAAGTGGTTAGTTATACATGTGCTATTAGATGTACAGAGTTGAGTTTCACACCAGTATGAGCATCAAGAGATTTCAGGAGGCCTGAAATCTTACCTGTAACACAGCAGCAAATAAGTACACAGCTACAAAAATTGCTGTCAGAGAAGTGTGGCCGCTTTTCATCAAATGGATTGTGTAGAGGAAGATTAAGTGGCCAGGAATCACTAAACCCAGAAGAACTTGAGCAGACTTATTATTTACACCTAAAACAAAAGGGTAAGTCATTAAAATAAAATTATATTTGGTTATTATTAAAATTTGAAAATTATTTTTAGATAAAATATCTTATAGCATCTAAGTTCAAGTGCTAAAAATGTCAATTATTTACAATTCTCTTAATTCTTTGGAATTCTCATGTGGTATTGTGTCTTTGTGATTGCTGTTTTTAATGTACTATGTGAAGTTATTTCTTTTCTCTTTTTTTCCCCTTATGGTTAATCTCATATGGTTGTATCTGACTTTGTTACCTGGTATATTCTATATCCATTTATTTGTTTATTTGAAATAGAGAAGGGAGGGGGAAAACAAGATGATTGGGAGGGGGTGGGGGAAGGCAAAAGGGGACAAAAACATGAAAGGGGTATCGAGGTCCAAGAAGTAATGCAACCATTACCTGACAAATGTAAATGTAACTCTTCTATACATTATATTGACAACAAAATGCAATAAAAAAAATTGCTATGAAGGCCATCTGCCAAACTTTAACATATACCATAGAATCAGGAAAGAAAACACCACGCTCTTCAAGCCCAGGAATGTTTAATTTTATATTTTTCCTTTAGGTTCTATTACCCATATTACAAGGATGGTAATTTATTATTTTCATTTAAAAGTCAGTAATCATATAGGATGAGACTAAATGAAAGGAACTCTAGAATATGGAAACAAGAGGTTTATGTTGTGTAATTGCTGTTCTTAATGTACTATGTTATTTCTCTTCTCTTTTTTTGTCCTTATGGTTAATCTCATGTTGTTACTGTATCTGACTATTACCTGGTATACTGTATATATGTTTGTTTATTTGAAGTAAGGAAAGGGGGGGAAACAACATGATTGGGAGGGGTGGGAGAAGGGAAATGGGGACAAAAACACGAGAAGGGTATCAATGTGCAAGAAGTAATGCACCTACTACCTGACGAATGTAACCATAAGCCCTCTATACATTATCCCAACAATAAAATTTTTTTTTAAAAAAGTCAATCATCAGGTGGTAGAGCACTGACTGGCTTAGCAAGCATGAAGCCCTGTATTCAATCCCTAGTACTATCAAAAAAGAAAAAAAGCAGAAAAATATAAAAGTTAATAATCCCATTTCTTTTTCAGCAGAAAAAAAAATGACAAGGCTTGTGAAGCTTAAACTTACTTTCTTACAGAAAAGGACAGGTGCTACTGATTTCCATCTTTTTTCTTTATAACAAATGAAGAAACAGAGCCTTTTTTTTAGGTACATTATGGGGCTTGAACTCTGGGCCTGGGTGTCCCTGAGTCCTTCAGCTCAAGCCTAGCATTCTACCACTTGAGCCACAGTGCCAGGTTTTCTGATGGTTAATTGGAGATAAGAGTCTCACAGATTTTCGTGCCTGGGCTGGCTTTGAACCATGATCCTCAGATCTCAGCCTCCTGAGTAGCTAGGATTACAGGTGTGAGCCACTGGCAGCTGGCAATAGATAACTTTTTTGAGGGTGCTGAGCTAATAGGCAGAGGCCAAAACAAGCATCCAGTTCTTCTGAAATGAAGCATCAAAACAAACTTACCAAGTAGCAAAGTCATTTAGTCTATCTAAACATTTTTATTTTTACATTTATTCTTATTAGGGCTTATAATGATAAAGTGTGTTTGGTATATAGAAACCCTGCTTAGAAATGTTTTGAGTGGACCTATGACTCACAAAACTCCAGAATCATTAATCTCAAAAGACCAAACTGGGATCCAAGAATTATAATACCTACAAAGCATGAGTTAGGCAGGGAAGGGAGAAGAGCCATAAGGTAGTACCTCAGTTGTTCTTATGCTACAAGTCCTATGTGCTTGTGCTTAACAATAGAAGCATACTTTCTTCCCTCATCCTAAAGGGTCACTTAAATGTATTCTGAAAATAATTTATAGTTTATTGTGTGTGTTGACATCAGTAAGGGTTAGATTTAAAGCTCTGCTCTCCTTAGAATTACCTTAATATTACTAACATGATTATGAGAGGGAAATGTCTGGAAAATTTGGCACTGAATTTCTTTCCATAGAAAAATATGTGAAAACACTGTTCGTTTTTGCCAGTCCTCAGGCTTGTACTCAGGGTCTTGAGCTTTCTCAAGGCTAGCCATAGCACCATTTCCAGCTTTTTCTATGTATGTGATACCAAGGAGTCGAACCCAGGTCTTCATGTATGCTAGGCAAGCATTCTACCACTAGGCCAAATCCCAGCCTGAAAACACAGTTTTAATTGTTCAGTTTAAAATTATTTTAATCCTTTTATTTTTAAATTAATCAATTATCTTTAAGTAGTTGTAAAGAGAGGCTTCAATTCAACAAGTCAATTCGGAAAATTAAAAAAAAAAAAAAGGAAATAACCAAAAACTCTCAGCACCAGCAAAGAGAGAGAGGGAGAAGGAATAGAAATACATTGTGAATGTATGGAAATATAATGAAGTCCCCCTTTATCCCATACAACTAATATAAGTCAATAAAAAAATACAAAACAGGGGGTGAGAGGAGGGAAATGGGGACCAAAACATGAGAAAGGGTATCAATGTTTGTGAAGTAATGTACCTTCTATCTGGTGACTATAATGTAACCCTTCTATTAATTACAATAAAAAGTATATGAAAAATACAAAACAGTATACATCTCCAGTATAAATCTTCCAGAAATGCTTCTTTTCTGACTATAAACAAGCTATACCAAAGAAAATAATAGGGTAATTTTATTCAAAGGTTCTCAACAACTGCAGAAATGACACAGATGACTGTGATCACGGAGATTAGCTCTCAGAGACAGAAAGCTACATGACATTCACAAACAAAATACATATTCAACAAATGTTGCCTGCCCAAAACTTCAGAGAGAAATCCACAAGCACATACCTGGACCAAAAAAAGTCCTAAATGGGTAGTAACAACCTTTGGGTTCCTCAGGCAATTCTCCTGGGATGCTATGTAAGTGGAGGTAGGTAGAAATCCTGCTGGCCTGAATGGCGACCAAATTACCACCAATACCTGAAACATGGGGAAAACAAACAGCAGTTATCCTCATACGTTAAACAACAAAAACCACCCTTTTGGGGTCATATTTTCTGGCCAAGAAAACAAAATAGGAGTTCTTGAATTCATGTTTGTTTACTGTTGAGGTAGGTATTCCAAAAAAAACGAAAGAGTTACTGATTAGTTTTTCAAATCTGATTAACTAGTATAAAAGTAGACCAGAGCAGGCAATTTTTTTTAATCGCTACCACTATGCAAGATATAAAAAAATGTTCATCACCTAATGAGAAGGGAAGTTAGATTTATTCAAACAGACAAGAACTAATCTTTTTCTGCCCAGTTAACTACAGAAATTGATATAAAGTGCTGAAAATAATCATTCAAGAGGATCTGAGTTTTGAAGCTACCCTTGGCTACACAGGACCCTTTCAAAAGGAAAAAGAGAAGAAAACAAAAAGAAGGGCTAAAAAGAGAAGAAAGGAAGGAAGGAAGGTGGGTAGGAAGGGAGAGAGGGAGGCAGAGTTTGTCAAAAAAAAGTCACATTTTTAGCTAGGCTATTCTCTCATTAACTGAGGCAAATCGATGCCAAGATGGAAAATAAATTCTGAAAGACAGAATGCCCCTCTCCAAGGTGAGGCAGAACATCATTTCTGCTGCAGAGTATGGAGGAAGAGAAAGCAAATACAAAGAAGACATAAGCACATTTCAAACTCCTAAGTGCTAAGTATGTACTAGCATCGTGCTATAGAGTATAGGCTGAGTGTTCTAGACAAAAAGAGGGTCCACACTCACTTGCCAGCTATTTTCTATGAGCCCCCACCAGGTACTTTTGAGGTAGAGTGAAGCCATGCAAGAGACTCAAGGAAGCCAAACGCAGATGAAAAATCACACCCATCTCCAAATATTGTAATATTTAATAAGCCCTTTCTCATGCACAGCAAAAACTGCCAGGGAAGATGGAGAAAACATTCCAGCTACCTGGTCCCAGGCAAAGATGGGTTTCACTGGAGAAATAATATGAGCAAAACCTGTTTGCTGTTGTAGACTTAAATCTTCTTGCTCAAGACAAATGTGGTAAGTTTGGTTGCCAGTAGAGCAGGAAGGGAAATAGAAATCCTGCCTCTGGAGACCAGGTGTACAAGGACTGCCCAAAATTGCAGACAAGCAAGAGAATCTCAAGCCCCACCACCCCACATATGACACTGAACAAAAAATATCAGAAAGTTACTACTGAAGAAGAGTACGAATGCTAACAACTAAATCTGCCATGCTGAGAGTTTATGGCACTCTAGTCTTCACACTCAGAATGAAGTCATGGAAGCCCAGTAGTCATAGCCTTAGTGCTACCATGAAAACAAACCAAGTTTAACTATTGACAGTCCACCATACTAATAACCACTAGACAAGCTTTCCATTTCTAGGCATAAATAATATTTATTTCAACCCCCAAGACTTTATGTACAAGGCACTCAAACATTCAGCGGCAATTTACATTACAGAGAAAAGAAAAGAAAGAAAATAGATCATTGTAGAAGAAGTCAGAAGAAACTAACAGAGAAATGACTCAGGTGTCATTTCTGACACCACCTGACAGAGCCAGGTGGTGGCTCACACCTGTAATCCTAGCTACTCAGGAAGCTGAGATCTGAGGATCAAGGTTCAAAGCCAGTCCAGGCACAATAGGTCCTGAGACTCTTATGTCTAATTAATGACTAGAAAACGGGAAGTGGGGCTTGGATCAAGGGTAGGGCAGTAGTCTTGAGCTGAAGAGCTCAGGGATAACACCTAGGCTGAGTTGAAGCCCCATGACCTACAAAAAAAAAATTATCTGACAGAGAGCTGGTGGAAAGGTGTAAAACATGCATTAAAAGAGGAAGACGCAGGGTCAGGCATGGTGGTATATCCAAGCTATTTGAAAGGCAGAGATCAGGAAGATCATGGTTCAAGGTCAATCTGTATAAAAAGTTAGCAAGACCACATCTCAACCCACAAGCTGGTTACAAAGATTCATGACTAGAGTTCAAATCCCAGTACTATCAGAAATAATAATCACCATCCTCATGCAAGGATATTTGTGAAGTAAAAATATAAAAAAAGATAAAACACATAAATGTTAGTGAAAAGAAGGCTTAAAGTAGCTATAAAATACTGGAGGTAACAGAAGTATTAAAAGCAATGGACAATGAATAATGTTTAACAAAGCCAGCTTATAAAAAAGACCTAAATACTACAGGAAGACACGCCTAAAAGTAAACCTACAACATACATAAAACTGATAAACCTGAAAGGAGAGCAAAAATAAAAATAATGCCACCCAAGTCTATGTTTATGCTTAAAATCTGACCAGTCTCCTATTAACTGAAAGACTACACAAAGTTAAATGTCAACAATGATATGGGCTTTAAAAATGCCATCAGCTATCATGATGACATAAGAGAATATATCCCCCAACAGTAGCAGAACACAGTTAGTTACAAATGTAAATACACAGTCTTGAGAACAGGCGTGACCATAAACCATCTGATCGGCTTAAAACAAGGCTTCACACATTTGAAATGAGTGAATTATGAAAAGATGAGCTCACAGAAATGATAGACATCTGAGAATTTCTCAAATATTTGGGAAGCGTGTAGTATACTTTTAAATGACCTACAGATCAAGTAAGAAATTACAGGAGGATATACAATCAATTTATTGGAAATGAAAGCACTCTAAGGTGTGGAAATGCAAAATATAGTCCTTCCAAGAGCACAGAATCAAATACTTATATGATAAACCTGACTTATCTGCCTACATATTATACATAGTTTTCAACAAGCATGTTTAATAAATAAAAGCAAAAAGAAATTTCAAAAGTAAAAGTGTAAAATTAATGCATGTTCCCAGTCCATCCTGTATTGTCAGTTGTGTCTAAATGGTTGTGTGATCTCCTGAGTACTTCCTGGCTTGCATTTTGTTAAAACACATATGCCTTCCAAAAACAAATAGTGCCCCCAAACCATGGTAAAAATTAATATGCTTAATTTTAGTGATAAAGTTTTACATCTGTTGGAAGGCAGCATGTACTCAGTAGAAATTGGATGGTATGTTGGAAAAATGAATCAAGCACACACAGTCTAGCACTGAATTCTAATGCCTGCTAAGCATTTGCTATTTGTCCTTAGCTGCAGTCTCCTTAAAAACAGATGTGGGCAGATACCAATGGTCCAGAATATTAGAAAAGAAAAAAATTTTTATATCAATAACCTAAAGTTCATGGGAACAAATTAAACTCCAAAGAAAACAAAAGAACAATAGAAGTCAGAACATAAATAAATGAAATAGAAAATAAAAGCAACCGGAAAATAAAGGAAACCAGAGCCTAGTTCTTTAGCTAAATCAAGAAGAGAGAAGATACAAATTCCAATATCATGAATAAAAGAAGAGCTGGCTCAAATTTGTAAGCCTAGCTTCTCAGGCAGCTGAGATCTAAGGCTCATGGCTTGAAGCCAGCTCAGGCAGCAAAGTCCATGATACTCTTTCCTTCAATTAAGCACCGGAAAGAAACCTGGAAGTAGAGCTGGAAACACCCTTGAGTAAAAAAGCTCAGAAACAGCTTCCAGGCCCTGAGAACAAGACCCGGACTGTGCCTCAGCAACCTCCACCCAACCCCCCAACCCCCCCCTCCCCCGCCACACACACACACACACACACACACACACACACACACACACACACACACACACACACGGAAAAAAAAGGAACATAAGAGAAGTCACCACTGCAGACCATCCAGGCCTTAGGAGGGCATTATATCAATGTCATCAATACACTCTTAGCAAATTAAATCCAGCAAAACATTAAATCTACAACACATCACAATCAGATTGGATTTATCCTACAAAATGTGGTACAAATGTAATGCTTAGAATACATTAGGAATTCAGTACATTAACAATTCAGTACATTAACAAATACATGGCGGAAAAATAACATGATTGTATAAAGAGGGAAATGATAATTTGACATTTATGAATATAAACTCTCGGAGGAATTAATAGGGACTTCAGGTTTGGGCTCATTAAGGGAATGCAAATGTCTGTTTAATATATTGATTTCATTTCCTTTGAATATGCACCCAATTGTGAGATTGCTCGTGGTCATTGTTTTTTATTTCTTCAGGAATCTCTATACCATTTTCCATAATGGCTATAATAACTTATATCACCACGAAGGATGTGCAGAATTTCCCTTCTTTCCACTCCCTCGCCAGTGCTTAGCACACATCTTTTTGATAACCACCATTCTTACTGAAGTAAAATGTTCTTTCATAGTAGTTTTTATTTCCATTTCTCTGGTGATTAGTGGTGCTGATAGTAATTTGGGGGTCTTTTGAGAACTATTTGAGTCTCTTGCTAGAACTGGAAATTTGAAAATAAATTCATTCAGGATTTCATTCATTTTACACTAGAAATAAGGTTATGTGTTGCTTAATAACAGGGATGCCTCCTGAGATGTTAGGTGGTTTCGTTGCTGTGTGCATCTTAGAGAGTGCAAAGAGTGTGCACACATGAAGCGTGGCAGCATAACTGGTATTGTCTTCACAGCTGAGATCTACTGCTGACCAAACCATTATGCAGTGCTTGACTGCTGGCAAGAGACATTTTTGCATGAAAATAGTAAGAGAACAATTCCAACAGGATACCTGAACAAGGTGCTGAGAGCCAAAAGGTCTGACTACACTAGAGAGAATGGACTGCAAACTTCTGCCAGGGCTTTCACTTACTCTGGACCCTAGTTTCTGTAAGATACAGTAGAGAGACTTTGTTCAAAGTCAGTCTGTATTACCTGATACCTACTTTGTTAAAGCAATAGGGTGTCTGATACCTAATGAAGCTAAATAAATTTGCTTTATTATTTGGGAAATACTATTTCCATACTTTTAAAACACATGATAAATAGGAAGTTGGAAAATCATGAACTTTTCCTCTTTATAAAGTGAAGACAGTGGTCTCTTTTTTTATGTCAATGCACCAAAAATACAATAATTCAAGTATTATATTTTAAAATTAAAATTATGACTTGATTTTACACTACATGTAGCTTCACAATTTCCTCATCATAGGTTATTTGACAAACAGAAAATTCATTAAAAGCAAATGATTGAGGCAAGTATAGTGGTGCATGCTTATAATCTGAGTACTTAGGATGCTGGAGCACTTGGATCATGAATTTCAGTCCAGCCTGAGCTAGTGATCATATCTCAAAACAAAAATCAGTAACAGCAGCACAAAACATACTTAAGATAATTTAAAATGCATTCTATCATAAACATGTTTCAAAAAATAAATCCTACAGTTTGTCTCGCTCCTGTAATCCTAGCTACTCAGGAGGCTGAGATCTGAGGATCATAGTTCAAAGCCAGCCTCAGCGAAAAAAGTCCATGAGACTCATCTCAAATTAGCCAGCAAAAAGCCAGAAGTGGAGATGTGGCTCAAGTGTTAGAGTACCAGACTTGAGCAAAAAACCAAGTGAGTGAGAATACCAGACCCTGAGTTCAAGCCATAGAACTGACACAAAAGAAATTTAAAAATAAATTTTAAATAGCCATTAAAACTGTCTTCTGTATACTTGATGAATTTTCTAATCTATAGTTGCTATTTTTTAAAACCTGGATTTTCTAAATCCAAGTTTATTTTCTAAAGTGAACAGTTAGAATGAAACATTGCATCAGAGGCATGAAGTAATTGCAAATAGTACATAAACAAGACAGTAACTTACTCTTCTCACTAAAAGTAAATTAATACATCCTAAAAATTGGAAGAGCTAACAGTGTTTGCACTACATAGTACGAGTATTTTCACACAGAGTTTCTGGGAAGATCAGTAAGGAAGAAAGCAATTTAAAATGACTTTAGTGTTCACAACTTCTCAAAAAGAGAAGAAGCTGATGTTAACACAATGCATTCAGACACATTTTTCTACGCAAGACATCTTGCAAAGGACTAGACAAGCTGCATTTCCTTCCTTTTCATATTCATTTACTGTTGGATTCTTCTGGGGGTAATGCTCTGTCGGGTATCTCATTAGATACAGAAGCTTTCATGCACATGCACATGCACAAGGCATATGCCATTAGATCCCAGGATCTTGAGCTACCACTTCCCTTGGATTGAGTCTGAAACAAAGGCTACTAATGATTACCTGTAGCTCTTCTACAAATTTGCTGGCAATGCTTTATAAGATGCTTTTATCATTGCTTTTCTGTTACCATAAAACCGATATATAATAGTGTTAATAAAAATGCTCAGAAAGAATCACACAACATCTTCTCTGTGTTCCCTGGCTTGATTAGCCCTGTAGAGCTGAAAGCAGACATAACTGATGCTATAACTGTGCCACACTAAAACCGAAATGAACTGAGACTTTGAAAATTTACCAGTACAGATCACGGGACTACAACTTTATAGTAAACAACATAGTAAGTTTACCATTCATGGTCTCTGCATGATCACTGGTCATATTTTTAAGTTACTGCAGAATTATTACCTTGGAATACTTTCTTTCATGTAAAAGAATGTCTTCTTCCTACCATTCTATTAAAAGCTTATTAATATTGCTTGTAAATTATTTAAATTCCCCAGAGACTAATTGCATTACTCAAGCCAGCGGAGAGCATCTAAAGATAGTTTCATAAAAAGTAAAAGCATTAGTAAAAATAACTGGTCCATATTCTAATTACTGAGACTCCTCAGTACTCACAGAACCTAATTTTTAGTGTCTTGGGCTAGAAGAAACTGAGATGATCATGAAAACACTGGAAGAAATTATCAGCAGGCTCATGTAAGGCCTGCTTTGGAACTGCTTTGTTATATGTGGAAGTATATGTTTGAGTAAATGGTTAGTACTTACATAACAGGGTAGATTTCAAATTTTGCCAAGAATTGTTTTGTACATTTACAAAAAATTAAAATAAACAAAAATTTATTTTCTTACAAATAAACCCTCATGGGGCCTGGAGTGTGTCCTAGTGGTAGAGAGCTTATCTAGTATGCATGTAACCCTGGGTTTGATTCCTTGGTCCCACATACACAGGAAAAGCCAAAAGTGGCGCTGTGGCTCAGGTAGCAGAGTGCTAGCCTTGAGAAAGCCCGAGGACAGTGCCTAGATCCTGAGTTCAAGATCCAGAACTGGCAAAAAAAAAAAAAGGCACTGTTTTAGAACCACATACAATAATTTCTTTCACTTTCCAGAAAAAAGGATTGGGAAACATGTCTTCTACATTTTCATATTTTTTGGAGAAATATATAGATCTTTCTACTACTGAAGATCCTTTCAGATGAATATGGGCAAGTACATTTAACTCACCAGCCCAAACCATCAGATTTACCATTTCCTTCCTAATACACTTATGCACAAGTTATCGAATGACTGATATATGTTTTTCACATCCTCTACATATTCCTAATGAGGGCAAAACTATAGTTGTTGGGGAGAGAAAAAGATTTTACTTTTTAATGTATACAAAATACATGCATTAAGAAGAAGCATTGAACTCAAAGCCTGGCATGAAACTGTAACCCCTTTATACCATTACTTAATAAATTTTATTATTAATTTATTGTTATTATACAGGTGACAGAGGGATTACAATGACATGAGTCACATAAGTATATTTCCTTTCATACAAAGAAAACAAGATGTCTCTTGTTTCATATCTTGGAGTTTGTTGCAGTATGTATACTCCTTTATATAGGCATTGCGCCTTTGTGTTTCTCTCCTAAATGTGTTTCTCTTTTGGTGTCACTGTGTGTAAATATCTAAAATCCTGTATAATTTATCATATGCCAGTGTATTTTAGATCTAATTGCTGCATATCATAGAGAACATGCACCATTTATCTCTCTGAGCTCGGCTTAATAATTTTTTTTTGGCCAGTCCTGGGCTTCAGCTCAGGGCCTGAGCACTGTCCTTGGACTTTCTCAAGGCTAGAACCTCTAGAAAATGGGAACTGGGGCTTGGCCCAAAGGTAGGGCGGAAGCCTTGAGCTGAAGAGCTCAGGAACAACACCCAGGCCCAGGGGTAGGGTGGTAGCCTTGAGCAAAGAGCTCAGGAAGAGCGACCAGACTGAGTTCAAGACCCCTGACCCACCAAAAAAAAAAAAGCATGCATACTATACAGTATCCATATGTATGTACAGTAAATTAATAAGCATTCTATGAGTTGGCATAGTTAGAAAATTATTTTAGATGGTTCTTTCAAAGTATGCCCCGTGACAATGAAAAAGTTTGAGAAACATTTCCCTAGGTCCTCAGCCTGCATGTCTCCAACTCGTGATAGATGTATGGAGGTTAATTATTTAAACATGGCTACAAGTAGCTACCTTCATCTTTGTTTGACATCAAAATACAGTTTCCGATGGATGCCTTAGGAAATATCACCCTGGGGAAATAAATCTGCATGCTTTCTTGGGACAACTAGACTATCAGTTGAACTTCTCTTCTTCTTAGTTTCTTCCCTGTCTCACACCTCTGTGTGGCCACCTATCTCTTCGCCTTGCTTCAGGGCTCCTTTTATCTCCACACTACGGTTAAATTTCTCTACCCTACAGGGCCCAACATATTACACTAAATAATTTCTATTTCATTGTCTGGTTAACAAAATGTAATTGTGATCTTTGAGAAAGGGACAGAATCAGGTTAGATTTACCTGTTAGATAACTGATAACTGGGTACAGTAAATTGGACAAAAGAAGAGGTAGAGAGGCAAGTTTTCTAGCACTCAATCCAAGATAGTGAACAAAAGCAGAGATGATAGAGACAAAACCTATTTCAACAGCTGCTGAAAGTGGAGACTTAAAGGACAGGATTTATGTGACTGTAAGATGTCTTATTTAGGATTCTGGGGAGATAATACCACCATTATCTGCAGAAAATTGGATTCGGAAGAAGATAATGAGTTGGTCCAATCTGACATAGAGATCTGAAAATGAACACATGTGTCATGGGTGTCATAAAGTGTTAAAGCTACAGGGTCAAGAAAAAGGATTCATAAACTTTTGCAGATGTTAGCAGAATTGACTGGGAGACTCTACCTCAGACCTTGAGATGTGTTTCTAACAAAGATCCTAGGTATATGACTGGTCTGAGAATGCTTTAAAACTCTGAACTAGGCAATAAAAAGGGTTTAGTTGATAAATAAGGACAATCTTGAAGAATTAAAACACTTAAGGAGCAGAGAGAAAGCAAGAGCTAGTAAAGGAAAATGAAAAAGAACTTCTAGAGAACTGAGAGAGTGGAAAGGAGGTGAATTAAGCCGTACGGAAGAGCAGATTACAATACTTAAATTTACAGGCATCTTTGTTTGAATTGTTTTTTAATATAACTTCAGTGTAGCCTAGACTAGTATTTTTTTAAAAGTCTACCTGGGGGAAAAATACCAGCATATTCTATACATTTCATGTAAATTATTTTTTTTGGGGGGGGTCATTTATAGGGCCAGGGTGCTATTCCTGAGCCTTTTTTGATCAAGACATAAAAAGAAGTAATGAGACAAAAAAAAAATGAAAAGGTCAAGGGAAAGATTGGTAAAGAAGTATATTGAGAAGGAAGGAAAATGCTGCAATTAATTAGAAAAATACAGACTATACTTGGGAAAGTACGTTTGTAATAAGAAGAGAGAAAACCAAAGCTTGAGAGGTAGAACACTGAAAAAGATGGTTTATAAGGAAAAACATCTGTAAGCTAAAGAGAAACAACCGAAGAAAAGAAGACATGGGAAATAGAGAATACGTTAAATTCACTGAGAGACTGAGAATTCCATGGAGTGATAATTGAATGGTATCCAGGAACATGAAAGAAAACTCCTCTATGAATACTTTTAGAGTGGAATTAACATAAGAGAAATTCACTGTGATGCCCACTGAAGAGGTTTACCTCCTACCAGCAATGCTATGTGCCAGAGTGCATATTCCCCAAGGGAACACTTCATGTAGCTCTAGTTTCTTACAGAATGTGAATAACTAAACTACTCATAAAAAAAAAAAACCTTCTTAATGAAGGGCTTATTACAGCTGAGGCTTCTCCCTAGGGTAATGTTTGATATAGTTTTAAAATTAGTTTGTCAATTGATATTGACTGAAGAGAATTTGATACTAATCTAGGCTACACTGAAGTTCAATTTAATGACAACCACATCCAAAAACAATTCAAAGATGCCTGTGAATTTAAGTATTGTAATTCCCATTTTATAGAAAAGAAAAATATATGGCATATTTTAAAGGGATCAGCAGAGGAGTAATAGATTCTAATAAATTGAATTGACTCAAAGGATAGTTAAACATCGCCCATGTCAATTTATCCATGACAACCAACAAAAAGCAGCACAAAAATAATGTAAGAGAGCAGAAAAGCCCAAGATAAAAGATAATGCAAATCTTAGCTATCATCATTTACCACAGTTTTTAAAAACCAGATATGGCAAGCTATCAAATTAATATCTAATGATATGCTTGAAGAGTAGCTTTTTCCAAAACTGTGCTCTCCACATGAATCTGTACTCTGCAGGGGGAGCAGCAGCTAATGCTTGTAGTCCTAGCTGCTCCAGAGGCTGAGAACTAAGGATTGTGGCTAGAGGCCAGCCCTTAGAAGCCCAGACTAGCAAATCTGAGAGATTCTTATCTCCAAAAAAGCAGAAGTAGAGGTGTGATTCAAATAGCAGAGCACCAGCTTTGAGTAAAAAGCAGAAAGAGATAGCATGAGGCCCTGAGTTCAAGCCCCAGTAACATCACAAGAAAAACTGATTCAAGTCCCACCAAAAAAATTTTTAAAAAAAGATTTGATATCATCATGAAACAGTACATCTAATTCTTACCGTTAATAACTGGTGTGTAAACAACAATCCCAACCAAGTTTGGGTCAGATACTGTTGTATCCAGAATAAGGCCCCCAATGCTGAAAGAAATAAAATCACATAATTTATGGGGGGAAAAGGGAAAAGTAATTGAAGTCATTCTATACCTAAAATGCTTCTGCTTTGTAAAATAGAATAATCAATCATTTCAAAAATAAAGTAGATTTCCTGGAGCAGTGGCTCACGCCTCTAATCCTAGCTACTCAGGAGGCTGAGACCTAAGGATCTCGGTTTAAAGCCAGCCCAGGCACTAAAGACTGTGAGGCTCTTATCTACAATTACCCTCTAGAAAATGAGAGTGGGGCTGTGGCTCAAGGGGTAGGGCCGTAGCCTTGAGATGATAGAGCTCAGAGACAGGCCCAGGCCAAGTTCAAGTCCCAAGACTGACATACATACATACATACATACATACATACATACATACATACATACATACATACATACATACATAAAGTCAATAAGTATTAAAAGTAAAAATTAATATTAATACTAAAAGGTTGGAGATTAAAAATGGCATAAACCAAAGCTCCAAATTTCAGGACTCTGATCTCTATTGCCTCTGGTAAAAAAGAAAAAGCATACACCTTTTAAATGTATTTAAAGCTTAAGTGCATTAAAATGTCCAGAAGGACTCATAAGAAATTACTAACCATGTCTGCTTCCAGGGAGTCAGACTGTCAGGGGACTGATGCATATTGTATACCTTCCTGTGCTTGTTATTTTTTAAACCATGTCATATATTATTCTTCTGATTTTAAAATAAAGACTACTTTCATATTAGAAGGAGTCAAAACATTAAAAGGATGATTTTTATTGTGCTAATGCTATATATACAGGGACAGGAGGAGGAAACTGGGGAAAAGCAAAGGTAGAGGTGACATTTTTCAAAAAGAAAAATGTACTCATTGCCTCATTTATAAAGTGCTAACCCCTCTTAATAATAATAATAATAATAATAATAATAATTAACTCCACCTTAATAATAAGAATATAATAATATTTTTAAAAGTATGTATAGAGGGGCTGGTGGTTTGGCCTAGTGGTAGAGTGCTTGCCTAGCATGCACCAAGACTCAGATTCGATTCCTCGGTACCACATACATAGAAAAAAGCCAAAAGTGATGCTGTAGCTCAAGTGGTAAAGCACTAGCCTTGAGAAAAAAAAAAAACAAACAAACCCAAGAACAGTGCTCAGGCCCTGAGTCTAAGTCCAGAACTGGAAAAAAAAAAAAAAAAGTATGTATAGAGGCAGAAGTTTGGCCTATGTAGAGTGCTTGCCTAACATGCACCAAGGCATGGGTTCAATTCCTCAGTATCACATACACAGAAAGAGCCAGAAACAGTACTGTGGCTCAAGTGGTAGAGCACTAGCCTTGAGAAAGCCCAAGGACAGTGCTCAGAATTCAAGCCCCAGGACTGGCAAAAAAAAAAAAAAGTGCATATTGCTGGGTAACCATGGCTCATGCCTATAATCCTAGCTACTCAGAAGACTGAGATCTGAGGGTCACAGTTCAAAACTAGTTCAGGAAGAAGGTCTATGAGACTCTGACCTCCAATTAACCAATAAAAAGCCTAAAGTAGAGTTGTTCCTCAAGTAATAGAGTGCTAGCATTGAGTAAAGAAGCTCAAGGACAGTAGCCAGGCTTTGAGTTCAAGCCTCAGGACCAGCACAAATTAAACAAATAAAAACTTACATATAGGTAGCCTTTCAGATATTAATATATCTTATTTATTTAAACTGACAAATAAGAACTATACATAAGTGAAGTTCTGAAATAAATACACATATATTTAAGAATGGCTAAATTAATTCACTTATGTATTATATCATATATTTGTTACTCACCCTGTGGTAAGAACACTTAAAATCTGTCTTAGAAAATTTCAAGACTCAGGGCCGGGAATTTGGCCTAGTGGTTAAAGTGCTTGCCTAGCATGCACGAAGACCCAGGTTCGATTCCTCGGTACCACATATATAGAAAAAGCCGGAAGTGGTGCTGAGGCTCACGTGGTAGAGCTCTAGCCTTGAAAAAGTCCAAGGACAGTGCTCAGGCCCTGAGCTCAAGCCCAGGACTGGCAAAAAAAAAAAAAAAAAAAAGAAAATTTCAAGACTACAGGCCAGGAGTTTGGTATAGTGGTAGACTGTTTGCCTAGCATGCACGAAGACCCAGGTTTGATTCCTTGGTACCACATACACAGAAAATTTTAAGACATTGACAATACATTCTTATTAATTATAGCTACCATATTATAAAGCAGAGCTCTAGAATTTAGTCCTCTTATCTCAAACTTTCTATGCTTTAACCATCTCCATAGCCATACTATCAAACATTTTAAAATTCTTTAAAAAAAAACTGGCTCAAATTGTACAAGTAGTTTTCTTTGTTTTTATTAAGTATTATTTTATCCATCAAACATGAGTATATTACTAGAAAGGTAAGGGTACCACAAAACTCATCATGAGCCAGTTGTCATTAGGCTCATTCCTAGATCCTTGTAAGTACTAAGAATGATTTTCAACTTCTCTAGCTGTTTCTTCTAATGCTCAATTCGGTGTTTCTAAATAACATGCTTAAACTTCTATTTCTAATTTTTAATTTTAGACAGTTTTCAAATGATCTCCTATTGCAACAGATGAGGATTAGCCTATCTTCCCTTCCTACTTCAGTCCCTTCACAAATCCTTTCATTCCTATCCTGCCAACTGAGTTATAATTTATGGTGAAATATTTAGGGTTGACTTTATGCATGTATGAAATGAGAATAATTATTTGATTGCAACAATGGAATCATTACTCACCATTTAAACACAATGTAAGTTTGATAGTCTCACATGTACTTGTTTGGTTTGTTTTAAATTAATATCACTTTTTAAGTCGCTATTCCTACTCTAAATTAGTAAAATACTTCTCCATACAACAGACTAATTAAGTAATGAATCAATGCTATATTTGTTCATTCTTAGAGACCCCTTTGCGCATTGTCCTTCTGACAGATTTGATGCTGGTCTTCAGATATAAAGTCCAGCTGTCCTGTTGAATCTTTCCTGAATGTTGGATCTTGGTTTCTATACCATTACCAAATCTCAGTATCTCATAGAACCCTGTTGCCTGAATTCTTCCCCCAAAATGAACCATATGCTAGCACAAAATGAGATTCCTCATCTCTGTGTTATCCTTTCTTGCCTTGGTTCTCACTGTGATACATTAGACCATGCTCTCTATACTGTAAGTGAAAGGGCACAGGTGAAGTAAATTCCAGGAGATCATACTTTCTGATTTCATGTTATGACTATGTTTAATGTCCAAAATAATTTCTCTTTAGAATTCTGAAGAAATAAATTTAGATATCGCTATGAAACATTGTTCTGATTCTTAGCCTTTCAAAGGTAACTTCTTATTTCTCTGGAAGCTTTTGTGATTTATGACATGCTTTAATTTCATTTCCTCACCTTTTTTGTTTTTTTAATGCAAGGGACTGAACCCCGGGCCATACCAGTCAATTATACCCCATCCCCTGGTTCCTTCATGGGCTAATTCATTATGGTAAAATGGCTTTAGTGGGCTCTTTCTATTTGGAAATCCATATTCTCCTGTCCTGTCCTGTCTCTCATATTATGTCTTTGATACTTTTCTCTGCTTATAATTTCCTTCCTATTTTCCCCCTCTTAGCTTTCTATTCTAATATCCAGTAAAGTTTTTCACTCCTATCTTCCAACTTTTTTATATTTTGGGTCTTGCTATATATATATATATAAATATATTAATCCTAATTATAATACTCTGTTCCTACAGTATGGATGCCATAGTTTCTTTGTTCTTAGTGAGGATAGTGTTTTGAGATCTTTCAGGTATCCCTGCACTGTCTTCAATGGTAGAGGCCTTCCAAAGTCTGGTGACCTTAATGTGTGTTCCTCTTCAAAGAGCTCTATGGGGCTCATGTGGGGCTCAGTACACACATGGGTAAAGCCTGTCATCAAGTAGACCAGTCAACGATCAGGTGGGCTTGCAGCTAAGTCACTGAAAGACCTATAAAGTCAATGTCTGCTCATCTTTGTCCACTGATAGGTTTCCCCAAAGACCAACTGTCTAACTTTTGCCTGGGAATTTAAGCCTGATTATGAGTGTTCTATGAACAAAGGGAAAGAAGTGGGTTCTCGCTATTCAGCATATATACCTTTTCACATAGCCCACCTGATTTTCATACAATGCTTTACTCACATGTCTTTACCTAAACATGACCATTTGAGTGTTTCTGAATCATTTTTCTAAGGATGGGGCAGTCCTCTGGGTGCTTAAGCTAGAGAAGGGCTGTGGAACCTAACTGTTCCTTACTTAAGTTGTTAACTTATATTCTGGCTTTCAGAAAACGTTAATGCCTCTAAGTTTTTTGCCTGTCTGGGTTTCTGGGGTACAGATCAACTTGCTTCTATAAGATAGGTGATTTTAATTGTTCTTTCTGCTTGTTCAGTTAGCAACCATCCATCTAATTCCTATCTTTCTACTTGTTTTAATCTCTCACCTGCTGTCTTCTCTGCTCCCCCGTCTGTCTTATGGTTTTATACCACTTTTATCCTTTTGCTGTCATTTTAGTAGTTTCAGGGAAGAAGAAGATAGACATGTCTTAATTTATCACGTTTTACAGGAAATTCATACTCTTTCTAGGTTATTTTTCATCAAATATATACTGAACATCTTTCCATAGTAATGAAAATACAATAATGTTATTTTAAATGGCTAATGTTACACTTATGACTACACTTGATTCCTGAACCTTAAAGTTGTTCTTTAATTTTATTATTGAAAACTCTGCTGTAATGAAGATGCTCACTAGATCATTTGCTATCATCCTTAACTATAGTCAAAGCTTGTCAGAGATGTAGGTGTGATATGTACATTCCTCAAGATTCTGATATCTGAGCAACTTAATGGCTCTGTTAAATTAGAGACACAGAAGGCACTTAGGAAGCTACTTTTGCTGAAAAGCACTTACTTTTAACTTGGACTGACAAATTCCAAAGTAAAAACTAGATAAATGCTTGACCTCCCTGTGTCCTTTACTTGCTGCCAGTCACTTGCAGCTACCTTAGAATTCAGGGAGGACAGGGCTAAAGGAAGGATCCTATAAGTAACAGGGAGCTCTCCTCACTGCCAGGCAACAATGACTTTCTTACTGTTACAAGGCTCTGCCTGACCAATCCTGAAGTAAGGAGCAACACGGGCCACTCTTCTGATGACAAACCACACCTGTGAATGGTACTGCTTAATAATTATATCTATGTCCCATATCCTGTTCCCCAATCTTCCTCTAAACATAAAACTCATGTAGTAGCCTGAAGATGGGCTGAAGTATTCACTTTTCCTCTTCCTTATGTTACACTAATTAGCTTCCCAAGTCTGTCCTTTACCAATGCTTGTCTCTTTATTTGTTGTTTTGGGGACAGGTAGCTGGTCCTGATAGTCAAAAGAGTTTCAGGGTTTTTATTATTTCAGTAACTCTTGAAACTTACATCTTATTACCTGAGAGGATTATAAATAGGCTCAGTACAATGGTTCATCCAAGAAATAAAAACAGGCAGCTTGTTTAATACATACATACCTGTAAATAGAGCACACATACACATTTAATACTAACCTACTTATAACCATGGCTGTTATGACAGGTTCCCAGCCTGAGTGGAGGACTGTCCTTGTGGCTGGATGCTTGGCAGCTATTATAATCCAAATAGGAGTTAGAGCCAAGAAAAGGACACCGACTAGTGGAGAAACATAGTAATAGGTCTCTGAAATGCAGAAAAAGACATTTCACTCCTCTGAGTAGCAAGTTTAAATTATCAAGAATTTAATTTAACATAATAAATAAAGGGAATATGCACTGATCTTATATTTTTATTAAATCAGTATTTGGAAACACCATTAAATATATGGACATTGAAAAAAAGAATTTAACAGAAGAGACGATTCTATCAAACATTATTTTTCTAGAAACTTGAATTTAGAACTGTAGATAAGTTAAAAATATTATAACTGAAAATTAAAATATTTATTCAACAAACATTTATTATGAAACAACTACATGGAATACATGAAAACACCAATAATAGTATTAATAAGGAAAGCAAATTACAAAGCTACCATTGAACAGGCTTCCAAGACATTTGTGACAGATGCTTCCCCTGATCATAATTATTCCTTTCCATTCTTGCCTCTACAGAGAGAAGGCCTTCCTACCCCCATTGACTTGAAGCTTTGTATTTGTCTTGTTTTATAAGTTAAGATTTATGTCTTTCTAGATAAAAATTTTAAATGGGCTTTCAGAACTGGCTGAGGTGTGTGTGTGTGTGTGTGTGTGTGTGTGTGTGTGTGTGTGTGTTCACACATGAATGTACATAAGAACAGTTTCCAGATACTAGGCAGAAGGCATTAAAAAAGAAAAATAAACAAACAAACAAAAACATGGTTCCTGCAAAATAAGGGAAAAGGGGGAAGAAATGAAAGAACCTTACCTAACAGAACAGGTTTTCTGATCCAATGGCTCATGCCTGAAATCCTAGCTACTTAGCAGATGAGATCTGATAATTGTGGTTCAGAGCTAGCCTGGGGCAGATAACTAACTATGCAAGGCTCTTAGTTCCTATTAACCCGCAAAAAGCAGGAAGTGGAGGGATGCCTCAAATGGAAGAGTATCAGCTTGAGTGAAAAAAAAAAAAAGCCAAGGAGATCTTGAATCCTTGAATTGAGCCCCAGCACCAGCATACACATGTAAAGCGAACACTTAGTGATATTGCATTCACAATGCCTAGCATCCCATTGAAAGACCATTAGGCATTCTATTTACTTTACATAGTTTACATAGTGCAGACGTTTTCAAGCTCATACGTTTAAAGTAATTCTTATAAATATAAAACATGAAAGTAAAAGTGACTTAAGTTGTAAATATCCAATTAATATACACAATTTGGTGAGATTTCTATTTAATAAACACAAAAATAAGTCAATTATGTAACTTATTCTTAGAATAATGAACCAAAACATGTAGCTTAGTGGGCAAAGTTACATGTAGATAAATGTGTGGTGCCTTTTTAGTGCAAAAGTATTACTTCTATGAGTTTGATTCACAATTATTTTAAGCTTAATTCCAAATCCCCTCTAGATGGAAATTCCAAGTTCTTTAAACAATTATATCATCCAAGGCATTTTTGAGGATATTATTTATCATCAAGATTTCAAGCAAGACCTTTCTGGAGTCATCTTGATAATGTTAATATTTATTGAAACTAGTAAGGACTGTCAGAACTTCGTTCTCATGACCTTGCAGCCTCCCCACCACAGGTTTCAGTGGAATGTAATTCATGTTTTACTGCTTCATAGAACTCTGCAGCTCTTACCTAGCATGTATGCTTGATCACAGTTTATGTTGGTCTAAAAATCTTCCCACCTAAGACTATGAACATAGAAAATCATATTTTTCAATTTTTCCATCAGGTAGAGACAGGCAATTATTTTAAATAACACCTAAACAAGTCTCTCTGTGGCTCCTTCTGGATTTGCATTCATGCACTCAAAATGATTTTAACAAAAATGTCATTTTTACATTTACTCCATTTTAAAGAAAAATGACTAATGCTACACTCACAAGTTTTAATCCATCACTCTTTAGAAGATGGAAAAAAAGAAGGAAAGAAACAGCTGGGAGCTGTGGTGGTTCATGCCTGTAACCCTAGCTACTCAGGAGGTTGAGATCTGAATATCATGGTTTGAAAGTCCATGAGATTCTTATCTCCAATTAACTACTAATAAAAACCAAAGTTGGAAGTGGAGCTGCGGCTCAAATGCACTAGCCTTCAGCAGAAGAGCTCAGGACGGCAAGTAGGCCCAGAGTTCAAGCTCTAGAAATCGAGAGAGAGAGAGAGAGAGAGAGAGAGAGAGAGAGAGAGAGAGAGAGAGAGAGAGAGAGAGAGAGAGAGAGAGAGAGAGAGATAATATAAGACATTGATTCATTAGATGCCCAGTTCTCTTTGTGAACTATAACAAGCAAATATGTTAAGTAGATCCCCATAGGACCAAAAAGAATTGCACATTGAACAAACTAAAGACAAACAAAAAGAATTTTTCCACCTGATAGGCTCTTCTTACTACTCACTTTCAGGACCACATAGGGACACCTTCAATATTACGTGTCCAGAAGAACATGTGAAGCTAAAAGAGCACCCCATCCCCATCTGGACCCCAGCATCACTATACTATACTTTCAAACTGGAAGACAAACTTCTCAAGAAAGAAACCAAAATAATTGAGTGGGTAGTTGCACAAAAAGTTAAACAGAGTTACTACACAGCTCAGTGATTCTCTTACTTTTATAGCCAAAAAAATGGAAACTCTATATTTACATCAAAATTAGCTACTCAGGGGCCGGGAGTTTGGCCTAGTGGTAGAGTGCTTGCCTAGCATGCATGAAGACCCAGGTTTGATTCCTCAGTACCACATACATAGAAAAAAGCTGGAAGTGATGCTGAAGCTCAAGTGGGAGAGCTCTAGCCTTGAGAAAGTACAAGGACAGTGCTTAGGCCTTGAGGTCAAGCCCAGGACTGGCAAAATAAATAAATAAATAAATAAATAAATAAATAAATAAATAAATAAATAAAAATTAGCTACTCAAAAGGCTGAAATCTGAGAACTGCCATTTGAAGCCAGCCTGGGCAGAAAGTCTCCATGAGACTCTTATCTCCCATTAACCAGTTAAAAATCAGTAGTGGTGCTGTGGCTCAAGTGCTAGTCTTGAGGACAAAGAAGCCCAGGGACAGTGCCCACACGCTGAGTTCAAACTCTACAACAACCACAAAAAGCTTGTACATGAATGTGCATAGAAGTATTATTTATAACAAAGAAACAGTGGAAGTAACAGATAGCCAGGTGTCAATGCTCTTATGCTTGTAATCCCGGCTATGTGGGAGGTGGACTTCAGGAAGATCACAGTATGAGGCCATCCCAGAAAACAATTTTTTAAAAATGTAAATTCGTTTATTTGAACCAGTTTGTTAAATTTACATAATTCTTGTCATTTAAAATATGTGTTTTTTACCAGGCACTGTTGGCTTATACCTGTAATCCTGAGATGTGAGGATTGAAGTTTAAAGCCAGCCAGTACAGGAAAATCCATGAGACTCTTATCTCCAGTTAATCACCAAAAAAGTCAGAAGTAGAACTCTGGCTCAAGTGGTAGAATGTGCTAGCATTAAGCAAAAATACGTAAGCTATCTGGAGTCGCATTTTTAATATCTTTGTGTGTGCTCCCAACTATTTTTAATACCTTGGAATGTTAGCTCCATTATTGTGAATTTTTTGATACAACAAAGGGCCTTTTGCTATGTAGCTCTTCCCTCTGCCCCCACCCCGGGGCTTGAACTCTGGGCCTGGACACTAACCCTAGGCTCTTCAGCTCAAGGCTAGTGCTTTACCACTTGAGCCACAGTATCACTTACAGTTTCCAGAAAACAATTTTTAAGACCACATTCAATCAATAAAGCCAGTGTAGTGGTACACACCTGTGGTCCCAGTTACACATGAGGCATAGGTAGAGAACCTAGACAAAAATGCAAGGCCCTGTTCAAAAAACAAAACACAGGGCTGTGAGTTTGGCCTAGTGGTAGAGTGCTTGCCTAGCATGCACGAAGACTCAGGTTCGATTCCTTGGTACCACATACATAGAAAAAGGTAGAAATGGTGCTGTGGCTCAAGTGGCAGAGTGCTAGTCTTAAGGGAAAAGTCCAAGGACATTGCTCAGGCCCTGAGTTCAAGCCCCAGGCCTAGCAAAAAAAAAAAAGCACAAAGGGACTGGGGACATGGTTCCAATGACAGTGTGTCTGTCTAGCAAGCATGCCACCTTGACATCAACCAAAAGACTGCTAAAAGGGGTGCAACCTTAGTGTCTATAAATGATGAATAGATAAAATGTAGAGCCAGGTGTTATGGCTCATGCCTGTAATCCTAACTACTAATATTCAAAGCCAGCCTTGGCAAAAGTTCATGAGATTCCCTCATCTCAACTAATGTTTAGGCATGATTGCTTACAACTGTGGCCCTAGCTATGCAAGAGGCTGAAATCAGGAAGATATAAAATACAGGCTAGCCTGAGTTCAAGAGAAGCTGAGCTTAATAACACGTTCCTGTCATCCCTGCTTCAGTTCAAACTCAAGTACCACCAAAAGTTAAAATAAATTTAGTATATCCAAAAAGTATGGTTTAGTCACATTATGAATCCATGCAATAGGGTATCATTTAGCACTTAATAAAATTCAGTAGTGAATAATACAAATGAACATTGAAAACATTATGCTAAGTAAAAGAAGCCAGTTATAAAAGGTCACATTTCATATGATTCCACTTAGATGAAAAGTCCAGAACAAACAAGTCTAAAGGGAGAAAAGTGTAAAGGATAACTGGGAGGAGTTGGGTGCGGGTGGCATGAGGACTCCTGATAAAGGGTACAGGATTTCTTTAGGAAAAGATGAATTGTTCTAAAATTAGATGGTTGCCCAATCTTTTAGGAATGTAACAAAACCCACAGATTTAGCCACTTTAGAAAAGAAAGGTTGTACAGTGTGGTACTATATTCAATTTATAAGGATTCTAACAATGGATAATAAAATGGAGATGACTAAAGTTTTTAAAAGCTCATGTTAAAGACGAAGACCAAGCTTGCAGGAGACAATGCAAACAGTAAAAGAGGTTAATGACAGGGAAACTAAGCACAGGGCAGATAGGGAGCATACCT
The DNA here is from genome assembly GCF_031878675.1 of Megascapheus bottae. Taxonomy (NCBI): domain Eukaryota; kingdom Metazoa; phylum Chordata; class Mammalia; order Rodentia; family Geomyidae; genus Megascapheus; species Megascapheus bottae. The sequence goes on from NC_143510.1 coordinate 84,397,768, forward strand.
AGTTTTATTTTTGCAGGCATTCTATAAGTACAAAACAATCTGCACAGTATGAAAATCATCATAAAGCAAAAACTTTCAAATGATTTTAGATCTGATGTGTTTCAATTTGGCAGAAATGTCATACAATTAAAAGACTTCTAGAAAAATCACTAGAGGTACAAGTAGTAAGAGAAAATAGTCTATTAAAAGTCATCCATGGCTGTATGCCAGTGCCTCGCAACTGTAATACCCAGGAGGCTGAGATTTGAGGATCATGGCTTAAAGCCAGCCCAGGGAATGAAAATCCATGAGAATCATCTTCGATTAACCACCAGAAAATTGGAAGGGGCATGTGGCTCAATGTGTCAACACTATCCTTGAGCTGAAGAGTTCAGGGATAGGGCCCAGGTTCAAGCTCCATGACCAAAAGGAAAAAAAAGTCATCAGTGAGCCTCTGTATTCATATTTTAAAGTAGAACAATGTCTTTTTTCTTTTTTCATTTAATTTTATATTTATTATAAAGGTGATGTACATAGCGGTTACAGTTACATAATTAAGGTAATGAGTACATTTCTTGCTGAACAATGTGACTCCCTCCCTCATTTCCCCCCACATTCCCTCCCCCCAAAGTTGTAAAGTTCATTTCCAACATAATATTTTGTGAATGTTACTATTGCATTGATTCACCCTTTGTCGTTTGTCTCACCATTTTATGATTCCCCTTTCATTCTCCAAATCAGATAAATTCTCCAAATCAGATAAATGTATATATAAGACACAGAGTACCAAAAGTAAAACTAATAACAACAGGGGATAAACCAAAGGGGGAAAAAATGAAAGAAAAAAGAAATAACTTCACATAGTATATTTAAAAAAAACAAAAACAAATCTCTTGTTTCCATATCTTGGCATAATGTCTTTCTTCTCCATGGGATATGTGCAATAGAGCCTGGTTAAAAAACATCATGTTAAAATCTCGCTCTATCATCATGGTCATTAGGGAAGGCTCAAGATACAGATCCCACAAACATCGCTTCCCATGGCAAAGAGACTTATGGATGTGATTAAGTTGTAATTTTCAGATGAGGATATTATCTGGATTATGTGGGTGAGCCCTAAATGCAATCACAGGTTTCCTTTTAAAGGGAGCAACATTAGGGTTGGCTACAAAGAAGAAGGCAATGTGACAGTGGAAGCAGAGATAGAACTGGTGGAAGCCGGGCGTCAGGAGGCTAAGATCTGAGGATCACAGTTCAAAGCTAGCTCAGGCACTAAAAAGTCCATGAGACTCTTATCTCCAATTAACCATCAGAAAACCAAAAGTGGCACTGTGGCTCCAGGGATAGGGCAGTAGGCTTGAGCAGAAGAGCTCAGCGGCAACTCCCAGGCCCAGAGTTCAAGTCACATGACCACCCTCCCCCCCAAAAAAGTGGTGGGGCAATAAGTCAAGAAACACCAAGATGGAAAGGAAGAAACCAGCCCTCCAGCATTTTCACATTAGTCCTCTGTAATCCATTTTTGACCTCTAGCCTGCTTAACTGTAGGAAAAATGCATTTTTTTGTCTTAAGCCACAAGGCTTATGGCAATTTGTTACAGTTACAGAAAGCTGTTATTGGTATACATAAAACTTTGTGCTTTTTTTTTGAGACAGGGTCTTACCATTACTTATGTTAGCCTCAACTCTGTAATCCTTCTGCCTCAGCCTCTTTAGTGATGGAACTACAAGTATTCACTACCACATTTAGCTTTTGGATTTTTAAGTCCAACATGTCCATAGATTTTAGTGTTGGAGCAATTCTGTGCTACAAATAAAATTCATAAAAGTGAAAAACAGCACAGTAAAAGTGGTTCAAATTGCTCTGATTCCACTGATCTCTCAAACATAATTATTCTTTTGTGACCCATGGCTTTCATCTTTTAAAAAATATTATCAGTAGCATTTTTAAACTGCTATTATATCATTTCACTAATAGCTTTTATCATTCTCAGCCAAATTCTTCTGTAATCTGCAGCAGCTATGAGTGACAATTTTTATACATTAGCTACTGCTGGGTGAATAGCAAAACAAGATGCATTGTACACTGCAAGCCATTTTTTCCTTTGTCTATTACACTTTTCTCAGGAAGCTTCTACACTAGAAAGACTTCTAAACTAAGATGACACTGTGCTAAAAATCACTCAATACAGCAATGCTAAAGATAAATCTGGGTTCTGTTCTCATCACTACATCGAGTCAGAGATACTCTGGAATGCCCTCTGGATAGCTAGGGGCACTCAGATAGACTCACAGAATAGAAACCACATGTCACCAGCTGCTGCTGCACTTACTGCTCTAAGCCACCTTTTAGTACTAACCTTGAAAAATGGGAAATCGAATATTGTTTCTACATCTTTCCTACCAATAGAAAAGCTGATAATTTTTTCATTTGGTAAGTATAAAATAATTATACAGTCACATAGCTATAAGTACTTGAATAGGAGTTGTTAAAATCCTAAATTATGTACACAGGAAGGGAGAAAAGGCATCTGTCACTGGGAGTAGGTTTCTCAATGACTGTTTCAATGTTGGGGTGTTGTTTTATTTTTTATTCAAACAGGATATAGATGAGGCTGGCCTTGATGCATGATCCTCCTACTTTACCTTTCAGAGGGGTTGGATTTTATGGATGTGCACCAGTCATTGTGCATCAGCTCTCACAGTTAGATTCTAATCGCTTTTGAAGAGTAGTATATCCACTAGCACAACAATGTTCATTGCAGCACTATTTACCATAGCAAAGATATGGAACCAACCTAGATGTCCCTCAGTTGATGAATGGATCAACAAGATGTGGTATTTGTACACAATGGAATTCTATGCTGCTGTCAGAAAGAATGACATTGCCCCATTTGTTAGGAAATGGAAAGACTTAGAAAAAATCATATTAAGTGAACTAAGCCAGACTCAAAGGAACTTAGGCTCAATGGTTTCCCTCATTTGTCGTAATCAGTAGAAACCTTGGGCTCTGCTAGCAGAGATTTGCAATAGAGCAAACCCTTGATACATAAGGCCATATAGTATGAAGCTAATTGAAAGGACCTCTAGGATATTGAAACAAAAGCCATATAATGAATGAATGTTGTCCTTAAGGTACTATGTTATCTCTCATCTCTTTTGCTGTCCCTTGGTTATCTCATATTGTTACAGTATCTCACTTTGTTATCTGATATATTGGATATATTTGTATTTGGTTATTTGAAATTGGATAGGGAAGTCGGGAAAACAAGATGGGGGGAGTGGGGGGGAAGGTAATGGGTACCAAGACATGTGAAAGGGTATCAATGTATGTGAATTAATGCACCTTCTATCTGGCAAATCTCATGTAACCCTTTTATTAAATACAATAAAAAATATAAAAAAATTAAAAAAACACAGAGAAGTATATCAGAGTTTAAATCTATATTCCCTTTACTATTTCCACTTGAACTACTTCTCTTTTATCATATTTTGCCATCTTTATTTTTCTTCAGGGATACCGATCTTAAACATAAATCTCACATGCATAGTCTCACATTTTTTTGCCTAGACAAGTCTCAAAGTTCAGTCCTCCTACCTGCAGCCTCTGCTGTAGCTAGGATCACAGCTCATATAACTATCTTTTTTATTAAGATGGAATTGTGATTTTCCCCCCCTCTGGCTGGCCTTAAATTATGATCCTCCTAATCTCTGCTTCCTGAGTAACTGAAATTACAGGTGTTAGCCACCACACTTGGCAAATATCAACCCTTCTTAAACTATGTTCTAAAAGAACAAACTAGAGGGAATGTTATCAAGCTTGTTTAATGAGTTCATCACCTTGATACCAAAGCCAAAAGACATTACAAAAAATTAATCCAATAGTTCTGACAAATATTCCTGTAAATCCTTGATAAAAATACTAGCAAACATTGGGGGGGGGAGGGTAAAATAAATGATAAAAAAATACTAGCAAACAAAATTATTTTTAAAAGTATATCAAAAAGATTATGTACTATAACAATGTAGGATATATCCTTGGAATGCATGGTTGGTTTAACATATAAATCAATCAGTGTGATATAGGATATTAAAGCAATAGATGCTGAAATGTCGTTGAAAAAGTTCAATATCTTTTCTTCCTGAATATAAATTTTTATTTAAAAAATGCCTTTTTACAGATTTAAAAAATCAGGGAAAACCCTTTTTCAAGTCCAATTGTTCTTTATTAGTTTTCCACTTGAAACTAATGGGTCTACCCATCGTCAAAAGTGGGGTATTGAAGTCCTCTACTAGTACTATCACCACTGTATTGTTAACTCCTCCGCTTAAATCTGTTAGTAATAGCTGCATATTTTAGGTGCTTTGATGTTAGGTGTGTATATATTTATTATGATAATATCTCTTGATGAACTGATTTCATGAAACTTATTGTCCAGTACACTGAGCTATGTAATGCACAGCTTCTGTAACAAAAGCTACAGCTACCAATAAATCCTCTATTTAAAAACATTGCTAAGTAGTTTCAATATAGTTCAGGAATTGAACTCTGTTTCTAGGCTTCTCAGAAAGAGGAACAGAGTCTTAGAAGTTAAATATGCCTGTTCTGAATCTTTGTATTCAGAATGAAAATTTCAGGCATCCAAGTGGTGATCTTATGAGGCCCCCTTGTGTTCAAAATGCAAATGCCTAGCCATCTGAACAATGCTATGAAGTCAATCTGTAACCCATTGGGGGAAAAAATCCTGAGCTGGGTGACCATGGCTCATGACTGTAATACTAGGTACTCAAGAGAGTGAAGTCTGAGGATTATAATTTGAAGCCAGCCTGGGCAGGAAAGTCCATGAGACTCTTATCTCTAATTAAGTAACAGAAAAGCCAGAAGTGGCACTGTGGCTCAAGTGGAAGAATGCTTACCTTGATCAAAAGGAGGTAGGAACAGTACCCAGGCCCAGGACAAGTCCCAGGACTGACCAAAAAAAAAAAACAATCCCTTTGGGAGAACCACTCATACAGATGACACATAAAAGGCCTATTTTAGTTCATTCAACTTGAGTTATTTTGATACAGCTTTAAGAAGTAAAACCTCCCCACAAAATCCCAAGTAATATTTAATAATAATATTTTTTTCAAAATTATGCTAATTCAATTTTACTATAATCCTTTATCCAGCTAAAGTATTAATGTATCAGTACATAATGCTGAAAATATTAGAAATTTTAGACAATGCATTATTAAAAAATCAGTATGCACCCTATATGACTAATTATAGCAATTGACCTTTTTTTTTTTTTTTTTTTTGGTCATGGGGCTTGAACTCTGGACCTGGATGCTGTCCCTGAGCTCTTAAGCTCAAGGCTACCATGCCACCACTCGAGCCACAGGACCACTTCCATTTTTCTGGTGGCTTGTTAGAGATAAGAGTCTCATGGACCTTTGTGCCAGGCTGGCTTTGAACCAAGATCCTCAGATCTCAGCCTCCTGAGTAGCTAGGATTACAGGTGTGAACCACTAGTGTCCAGCTACTCTTTCTTCTGTGTTTTCAACTGCTCAGATAGTATGGTATCTAGCACACAATGGAGAAATGTGTTACAAATAATAACAATTAAGTACTCAAGTCTGTCATTAGAATATAGTACTTTTATTTTAATGCACACAAGGAACCTATTTCTAGACCACCACCAACTTTCCATTTCTTTTTTTTCATATATTTTTTTATTGTAATTAATAGAAGGGCTACATGATATTTGCCAGATGGATGGTGCATTAATTCCCATACATTGATACCCTTTCACATGTCTTGGTCCCCATTTCCCTCCCCCCCACCCCCACCCCTCATCTTGTTTTCCCCCCTTCCCTATCCAATTTCAAATAACCAATTACAAATATATCTGATATATCAGGTAACAAAGTGAGATACTGTAACAATATGAGATAACCAAGGAACAGCAAAAGAGATGAGAGATAACATAGTACCTTAACAACAATCATTCATTATATGGCTTATGTTTCTATATCCTAGAGATCCTTTCATTTAGCGTCATACTATATGGCCTTTTGTAGCAAGGTTTTGCTCTATTGCAAATCTCTGCTAGGAGAACCCAAGGTTTCTACTGATTATGACAAATGAGGGAAACCATTGAGCCTATGTTCCTTTGAGTCTGGCTTAGTTTACTTAATATGATTTTTTCTAAGTCTTTCTATTTCCTAACAAATGGGGCAATGTCATTCTTTCTGACAGCAGCATAGAATTCCATTGTGTACAAATACCACATCTTGGGCCAGGAGTTTGGCCTAGTGGTAGAGTGCTTGCCTAGCACGCATGAAGACCTGGGTTCAATTCCTTGGTACCACAAACATAGAAAAAAAAGCCAGAAGTGGTGCTGAGGCTCAAGTGGTAGAGCTCTAGCCTTGAGAAAATCCAAGGACAGTGCTAAGGCCCTGAGCTCAAGCCCAGGTCTGGCAATAAAAAAACCAAAAAACAAATACCACATCTTGTTGATCCATTCATCAACTGAGGGACATCTAGGTTGTGCCATATCTTTGCTATGGTAAATAGTGCTGCAATGAAGATTGTTGTGCTAGTGGGTTTAGTATGTCATTGTTTCTAGATGCCAAGTAGTAGAATTACAGGGTCATAGGAGAGCTCTATGTTTAGTCTTTTGAGGCACTGCCACACTGCTTTCCATAGTGGTTGAACGAGTTTGCACTCCCACCAAGAGTGTAGTAGTAATCCCTCCTGGCCACATCCCCTCCAGCATCTGTTGTTATTAGTTTTCTTGATCCTGGCCATTCTAACTGGAGTGAGGTGGAATCTTAGAGTTGTTTTGATTTGCATTTCTTCTATGACCAGAGATGTTGAGCATTTCTTCATGTGTCTATAGGCCATTTTTGTTTCTTCTTCAGAGAAGACTCTCTTTAAGTCTTTGGCCCATCTTTTAATGGGATGGTTGTTACTTTGGAGATTAGTTTTGGATTGATTCAATTTTTTGAGCTGTTGACATATTTTAGATATGAGGCCTTTGTCTGTTGTATGGTTGGTGAAGATCTTCTCCCATTCTGTAGGCTTCCTAATTAGTTTACTAGCTATGTCCTTTGCCATACAAAAGCTCTGCAGTTTAATGCAGTCCCACTTATCCAGCCTTTCTCTGATTTGTTATGCTGCTTGGTCCTTATTAAGGAAGTTTCGACCTGTGCCAAGGAGGTCTAGTGTATCTCCTATTCCTTCTTGTAAAGTTTTCAGAGTGTCAGCTTTTACCTCCAAGTCTTTGATCCATTTGGAGTTAATTCTAGTACAGGGTGACAAAGAAGGATCTAACTTTAGTTTTCTGCATGTGCTTAACCAGTTCTGCCAGCACCACTTGTTGAAGAGGCTGTCTTTCTTCCATTCTATTTTTTTGGCTCCCTTGTCAAAGATTAGGTGGCCATAGGTCTGTGGTTTAATATCTGGGTCTTCAGTTCTATTCCATTGATCTTCAGGCCTGTTCTTGTGCCAGTCCCAAGCTGTTTTGACAATTATAGCTCTGTAATAGAGTCTAAAGTTTGGTATTGAAATTCCTCCTGCACTGTTCTTTCTGCTAAGAAGTGTTTTTGCTATACGGGATCTTTTATTATTCCATATGAAATTTTGGATTGCCTCTTCTATTTCTTTAAAGAATGACCTTGAGATATTGATGGGTATTGCGTTGAATTTGTAGATAGCCCTTGGCAAGATTGTCACTTTCACGATATTGATTCTTCCAATCCAGGAGCATGGGAGGTTTTTCCATTTCCTCAGTTCTGCTTTAATTTCCTTTTTCAAGGTTTTAAAGTTTTCATCCTTTTTCTTTCCTTTCTTTTTTGGGGGGGCACTATTACTAGAGATTGAACTCACAGCCTTACATTTTCTATGTAACTGTACTACCACTTGAACTATACTCTCAGCCTCTTTTGCTTTTTAGTTATTTGTGAAATAGGGTTTCAATGTTTATAATCAGGCAGGCTTGAATATCAATCCTATTTATGTTTTCTATGGGTCTGAGACTAGATGTGTGGGCCAACCGTGCCCAACTTATTTGTTGAGATGAGAATCTTTTTGCTCTGGTGGGATTTGAACTTCAGTGCTCCAACTTTCTACTTCTGAATAAGTTGGGATTATAGGTATCAGCCACTAAACCCAGCCAGTTCCCTCATCCTACTTTAATATTCTGTGGACAAGCCACAGAATTTCTGAATTTTTAGCTTTTCTATAATGTTGGGGAAAACCTCTTCCTCTTCCCCTTTCTTTTTCTTATCTCTTCCTCACAGTAGGAAAGACTTATCTAACTAGAAAAGCTAGGGAAAGCTGCAGTGAAAATGTCTGACTAGCTTTCCTTAAGGATCGGCACATTGATGACAGGCATTCGTCTCTAGTTCAGTCCCAAGCCTGTTCTTACACAGTGAGCACTTCAACTGTCCACCAGTCTGCTTTTGAGTGGTGAGTAGAATGCATAAGAACAGCCACATTCACTGACTAGCCATAAGCTAATATTCCAATCCCCATAATACTTCAACATTCATATTTAAATAATATAATAATTTAGAGAAGGAAAAATCAGTTTATTACTCATAAAATAAAATTAGAGTAGATTGAAGATTATCTCTTTAATAATGTAACCCTCATCTTGGGTATGAAAAAAAGGAGTTGAGTGCTAGCCTGATGCATTGAACACACATCATTCTTGTATACTGTACAGTGATAAAAGGCCATGCTATGATGACAAGATCCTATATTTAGACCATTACCACTTACAGCGCTGTACTTTACCTCAAGTGAATGCATCTTTACCTTTCCTGTGAGAAAAAGGTTCCCTGAACATATACTTCAAGCCTTACTGAATAGTGTCTTTATGCTACACATTAAATACCTTAAAGCAATTTTAAACACTAACTGAAACTTCCTTTGACAATCCAAAGGTGTAGAAAATCATGGGATTTAGGATGTCAAATACAGCCTTTTTTGATAAAGAACACATATTTGAAACTCTTCTTCAAACTAAGTATTAGTTTCATATATCTATATGGAACTCATAGAAATAAGAATATGAATAGATGTTTGCTTTTGGCCTGGCTTGTAAACTCTATTGTTTTATGCCCCGTGTTACTGTATATTTGTTTTCATTTTCCTTTTTGCCACCGAAAAAACTGAAAGCATAATTATATTCATGTGTCATTGATAGCTGTCTCACAATATAAATTTGCACTAGAGCAATTCATTAGACTCTACAAACACTCTATCTGCATTCAACAGGAATTACACACATAATAAGTCCAAACTCACACAGAATTCAGGATCATTTGGATGGTGTTTTTTCCCCTTTTGTTAATTGCCATGAGACGACATATTAGTATCAGTTTCTGACAAGGGGAAAAAAATATCTCATTGGAAAATGGAATCCAGAACACTGCTACAATAATATTTATTTAAAGAGACTCTGAATAAAACATAATTAAAAGTCAACTTACCAAGACATGAGTACAGACCCTGACTTATCCAAGCTAAGATGGCAAGAGTTATAAGGTCTCCAAAACTAGCAGCAATGGGTGTAGCAACATTATCTGGATTGATACCAGTCTTCTTTGAACCAACGATAACTCCAACCATTATTATTCCTAAAAGAAATAAGGTCTATTACTTTTAATGCTATGATTCAGAAAATCACTCCCCCAATAGTGAACTATATAGACTAAACAAACAGCACGTCAGTTCTAGTTATTCAGCTCAAAGAAGCTGATTAAGCAAACAGGGTACTTTTTACTGTAATGCTTTGGCCAGATGCCTTTCCACAAACTCCAAGGCAAGGTCATGGAAGATTTGAAAAGTTCAGTGTCTCATTTATAATGTAAAAGCTACTATAAAATTATATTAAAACTAAAAATTTGAACTTAGCAATGTGCATACTACCTTAGATGTAAAATATGCGTATATCAAACCCAAATATTTAAATTTTAACCCTCAGGTATGGCACGGAAATATCAGTGTAACATGAGTTATATTTATGTGCATAGTAACTGAGAAGACCAATAAAAACCTACTTGTTCACATTTGGTACAGAAATGCTTGCTTTATTTTATTTTTTAAGATGTTAATGTATTTAAAAAATAGGAAGTAATTAAATTTTGAACACTAGAAACCAGAACAGAAGAAATAGTCTTTTAGCCATATAGGATGAGGTTAAATGAAAGGACTTCCAGAATATGGAAACACGAGCCATATAATTTGTGATTATTGTTCTTAATGTACTATGTTATCTCTTATCTCTTTTGTTTCCCTTGGTTATTCTCATATTGTTACATTATCTTACCTTGTTATGAGGTATATTGTATATATGTTTATTTGCTTATTTGAAATAGGATAGGGAAGGGAGGAAAACAAGATGAGGGAAGGCGGTGGAGGGAGGGAAATGAGGACAAAAACATGAGAAGGGGTATCAATGTGAAGTAATGCACCTTCTATCTGGCGAATATAACTGTAAACCTATTAATTATGATTAAAAATACATCTTCAAAAAAAGAAATAGTCTTTGGAAAGATAGTCTTTCAACTTAAAATTTCAGTCTATAAACTTGCAAAGGAAGAGAAAAATGTAACTATATACTTGGACATTTGGATCTGAATATTTTGAATTATACAAATGGGAGAAAATGATCAAACCCAATATAAATTCTCTCATGCCAACAAGTCCATGAAGAGGACACAGAACATTAAAAATATAATGTTGGGCTGGGAGTTTAGCCTAGTGGTAGAGTGCCTGCCTAGCAATTAAGACCCAGGTTCGATTCCTTGGAACCACATACATAGCAAAAAAGGCAGAAATGGTGCTGTGGCTCAAGTGGTAGAGCTCTAGCCTTGAGAAAGCCCAAGGACAGTGGCCAGGCCCTGAGTTCAAGGCCCAGGACTAGCAAAATATATATATAATGTTTATTTCACTTATGTGCTAACTATAAGTCAACAAATAAACCTATGAAAAAAGATCACCATCCTTTGAGAATAAAATGACTGCGAAGGCTTTTATCCCAGCATACTCAGTTTGCAGATAATAAAACCGAGATCTTGGGGAGATCTTGGGGAATTCTTGCTTAAAAGTCCTATAGGTTGTCATTCTAGACCAGAGTGTTTTGTTTTGTTTTGTTTTGTTTACTCTAGCCTACAAAACCCAATCTGTAAAATTTAAATTTAAATGTAAAATGTAAAATTTTAATGTAAAAGAATTTTTCTTTTACATCAAATAATGTCCTCACATCTTGTATTCTGGAAGGTTTTTCAATCATTTGTCTTACTATTTATAATACCATTGAAAAGCATAGCTAGAATAGTGGAAAAGTTTTTAAATTCCAACAGTAATCCAACAAAATGTAATTATAGAGAAATGTTATTTTCCAAATGAGTACATTTAGAGATCTATGTAGAGCCAAGTGCCAGTAGTTCACACTTGTAAACCTAGTTACTCAGACTGAGATCCAGGGGATCATGATTTAAAGCCAGCCTGATCAGAAAAGTTCCCTAGACAATGCCTCCAATGAACTAGCAAAAAGCAAAGCTAAAGGTATAGCACCAATGTTAAAGAACCAGACAAACAAACACCCTGAGTTTAACCCCAATGCCAGGGGGGAAAAATGGACCTATAGCTGAAAACAAGCATTTTGAAAGGATCGATTATTTTAACTTTACTGTAATAAAATGGCAAGAAGATTGTAACAGTAAAATAATAAGAATCAATCCTTTGTCATTTTTATCCATGAGAAGTTAGTTGTCTACTGTATATAAAGAAAAATAGGAATCATCCACAATAGTTCAATAATCCCAGTGACTTGGAAGGCAGATGTCAGGAAGATCACAGTTCAAGGCCAACCTGTGCAAGAAGTTATCAAGAAAACATCTCAAAGAATGAGCCAAAAATGGTGACCCACGCCTATATTTCTAACTACATGGGAGGTATAAGTAGGAGTATCTTGGTCCTAGGTCATTCTAGGCAAAAGCACAAGATCCAATCCGAAAAATAACTAAAGCAAAAAGGACTAGGAATTTACTCAAATGGTAGGGATAGAGAGCCTGCCTACTAAGGACAAGGTCCTAAATTCAAACCACCCCAGTAATGAGAATGAGGAAAGAGATAGAGATGAGAGAGAGAGAGACAGAGAGACAGAGACACAGACACAGACACAGAGAGAGACAGAGAGACAGAGACAGAGATTGTAGAGGGAAGAAGGGAGGGAAGGAGGGAGAGAGAAAGGGAGGGACGGAGGGAAAGAGGGAGGGAGGGAGGGAGGAAGGGAGGGAGGAAGGGAGGGAGGAAGTGTGTAATGGCCTACATCTGTAATCCAGCATTTGGGAGTCTAAGGTAGAAAGACAGTGAGTTCAAGACCAGCCTGAGTTTCATAGTGAGCCCTGCCCCCAAAAAGAAACAAAGTTTTTGGGGAGAGAAGAGTAATAATCTAGCTGAGAAGTTTGGGTAGGAGGTGGGGGAGAACCTATCTAAGAAGTTCTAATGTAAATCGTTTTTAAAGCTCCTATTCTTTACCATTATAGTCAACAGTATGATATATTTGTAATGCCACAGAAACAGTGGAGGCATTTAATGGGTTTGGGGGCAGTTATGGTTTGTTTGTTCACTGAAACCTGAAACTTTAAAGTTGTTTGATAGATAGAAATTCATACATTCTAATTGACAGGCCAATAAATACCCTAAACAATTTCCAGAAAGGAGGTTTAGAGGAATTTAACTTATAGAAACAAATTCTCTGATCTCATCTGGAAATGATACAGGAGTGCCAAAAGCCAGAAGTCAGTCTCAAAAAGTCTGTTTCCAGAAAATTTTATAAGTAATAAAATGCAAATGTATCTGAAATGAGATTTGAAAGTTTATAATAACATTTTTTTCTGCCACTTTAGTCAGAAAGAACCATTTAAATAGAAGTAGTCATCGTCTTGGAAGATCAGCCAGGAGGCGTTTGCTCACCCTGCAGAAGGGATGCAATGAAAGCGGTCGCCACGCTGCTGGAGCACAGAAGGATGGAGTGGCTGAGGTAGTATTTCCCCTCTGGAATCCAGCCCAGTACAATTGCTGCCACAGCTGCTAGGAACCCAACCACTGTTGCCTGAACCTGAAAATATTTTGATAGAATCCAAATCAATTACTGATTTTTAAAACATGTACAATTTTTATTATGCGAGCATTACATACAAGAAGTCAGGAGAAAGTACCTTTTTAAGAAACTATTCTGAACAACATAGTAACATTCCAAAATAAATACCATAAAAGTAATAAGGTAGTAATAAGATGTTAAATAGTTGTTTATATAAATATTAACATAAATTCTGGGTTATATTTAGTTATGATGTATTCTGTATATTTTTTCTATTTTATAGAGTGAATTTTTTCATGCTTGGAAGAATTTGACCAGTTTCTAGAAATATAATAACTGTCAGAGGCCAGAAACAGCCATTGATGGCACCATTTCTTTGCGGGCAGGGGGAAGGCTTGAACTCAGGGCCTGGGAGATGTCCCTGAGATCTTTTGCTTAAGGCTAGTTCTCTACTCCTTTGAGCCACAATGCCACTTCTGGTTTTTGAGTGGTTAATTGAAGGTAAGAGTTTCAAGAGGACTTTTCTACCTGGGCTGGCTTTGAACTATGACCTCAGATGGCTTTGAACTATGGCCTAAGAAGCGAGGATCATAGGCATAAGCCACTGGTGCATGGCTCATTTCACTTTTTTATGGTATTAAATCATTATTTTGGTGTCTCCTGAAATAATTACTTGGTAAATTTCAAGGCACTAAAATTTACTCCTTTTCCACATGAACACTGAGACCTATAGTGGCTCATGCCTATAATCCTAGCTACTCAGGAGACTGAGATCTGATGATCAAGGTACGAAGACAGCCAGGACATTAAAGTCTGTAAGTCTCTTCAATTAACCAGCAGAAAACAGGAAGTGGTGCTATGGCTCAGGGGTAGGGTGGTAGCCTTGAGCTGAAGAGCTCAGAGACAATGCCCAGGCCCAGAATTCAAGTCCCATAATCAGAAAAAAAAAGAAAGAAAGAAATATTCCATTATTTACCTGCTTTAATGCCAGATTGCCAATTATTAGGTTCCACTTTTCAATGGGTGAGTCCATTTTCCCAATGTTTACCTGTGAAGAAGGATATATTCCATGAATGCTGTAATATTGTGCTATCTGCTATTTAAATATCCTATGAAATTTTAAAGTGTAAAATGAATCATCAGTAAATCTGACAAGTGCAAATTATACTTTGAATATAATTCTTACTCCACTACAAGATTGGCATCTAACACTGAGCATGGCTGAGACTATTTTTCACTTAACTAGCATTCAGCAACTAGTGGATCTGTTACCATTACCCATCTGTTTGCTGAGCTGTTTTAGAACTAATACCATCAGCCACCATTCTAACATGCCTAATTTGTGACTGAGGCCCAGTAAAATTCGTTACATAATCTTGAACTGCTGGCATTAATTCCATGTTATAAAATAACTAATTTAATTGGAAAATTTATTGACCAGAAAACAAGATATAAACATATCAGCAATTTGAACATAAATAATTCTTGAATCATGACTAAAATTGTTAGCAATTAAAATACATTCAGTACACAAATAAATTTTGATCATGTACCTCAACTATTAAGATGTATACATATTTCCACCAAAGTCAAGAATATTCTCCAAAACAAGGCTATTATTAATATAATCAGTTGCTCCATGAACAACATCTACTTGGATTCAAAAACTATTCATCTGGCCGGGAGTTTGGCCTAGTGGTTAAAGTGCTTGCCTAGTATGCATGAAGACCCGGGTTCGATTCCTCGGTACCACATACATAGAAAAAAAGCCGGAAGTGGGGCTGAGGCTCAAGTGGTAGAGCTCTAGCCTTGAGAAGATCCAAGGACAGTGCTCAGGCCCTGAGCTCAAGCCCAGGACTGGCAAAAAAAAGAAAAAAGAAAAAAAAAAAGTATTCATCTAAATCTGCCAAGTTTTTCTAATCCAGCTATGAATGGCAAAGAAGGCAATGAATGTTCATTAGCAAACATTTAATACTGAATTGGATTTCAGTTATTCGTCTATTTTAACATGAAAGATTTTCAAATGCTTAAAAAAAGCCTCCAATACTTGTTTGTTAAACACATCATTTGAAATATGATATAAAAATCAATGTTAATAAATTCTTTAAATAAAAAAAATTTTAAAGCCTACAACCAAATGGGTAAAAAAGTAGATAGATAAAGATTATTATTTCTGGGTAGTTTTTTTCTTCCCACAAGCAGACTATTCAATCAAGCAGAGTAAGTGGTATCTCAACCTTTTTAAAAATATATTTTTATTGTAATTAATAGAAGGGTTACATTATCTTCGCCGGATGGAAGGTGTATTACTTCACAAACATTGATACCCTTTCTCATGTTTTTGTCCCCATTTTCCTTTCCCTATCCCCTCTCCAGTTCTAGGGCTTGAACTCAGGGCCTGAGCACTGTCCTTGGGCTTTCTCAAGGCTAGAACACTAACACTTGAGCCACAGCACCACTTTCTGGCTTTTCTATATATGTGGTACTGAGGAATCGAACCCAGGTCTTCGTGCATACTAGGCAAGCACTTGACCACTAAGCCAAACTCCCAGCCCTCAACATTTTCTTTGTCAACTTGGAAAAAAAAAATCTGTTCTGCAGTCCCCTCCACTAAA
The DNA here is from genome assembly GCF_031878675.1 of Megascapheus bottae. NCBI lineage: Eukaryota > Metazoa > Chordata > Mammalia > Rodentia > Geomyidae > Megascapheus > Megascapheus bottae. The sequence goes on from NC_143510.1 coordinate 84,413,462, forward strand.
TGCAAATTGTGAGATTTCTCACTATTTCAGAATAATTGCTTTGCAGTCTTGATTATATACATATATACATATATATATATGTATATATGCCCAGAAATAAATTATTGAAGCTCTAATAGCTTTGGGCTCTGCTTAAGTGAGTGATAAGGTGTAAGAGATGTTTAGAAACTGAACCTAGTTTAGGTTTAGAGTTTAAGAAACAGGCACAAGAAAAATGAGTGTTATTTTTAAGCAACTATTAGGAAGATATCTATAGCTGTAGGAAGCAATCTAAGATGATTCCATATGCCATCACATAGAGTACAAGAAGTCAACACTCCAGAATTGCTCATGAGCTAACAGGGTTAGAAAGTAATCCAGGAAGGTGGAGTGAATAGTATGATGTAGGGATGCTGCTGTGTCAAAAATCTACTTGATATCACCACTGTTGGCCTTTGCTAAGGTCTGGTGCTATATTCCTCAAAAGCCTGCCTCTCAAAGCAGTATGGCCTATGACCATATGACCTATGACCATATGACCTATGACCAGCAATTCCACTAGTTGGCATAAACATAGAGCTCCCCTATGATCCAGCAATTCCACTACGTGGCATTTACCCAATTGTCCAGAAACAAGGACATACTAAATCCACTAGCACTATTTATTTATCTATTAGCACAGATATGGAACCAATGCAGATGCCCCTCAGTTGATGAGGGATCAACAAGATGTGGTATTTATACACAATGGAATTCTATGCTGCTGTCAGAAAGAATGACATCGCCCCATTTGTAAAGGAAATGGAAAGACTTAGAAAAAAATCATATTAAGTGAAGTAAGCCAGACTCAAAGGAACAGAGGCTCAATGGTTTCTTTCATTTGTCATAATCAGTAAATCTCCTGGCAGAGATTTACAATAGAACAAAACCTAGATACATAAGGCCATATAGGATGATGCTAAATGAAAGTACCTTCAGCATATAGAAACAAAAGCCATAATATGAGTGAGTGTTTTAATGTACTATGTTATCTCTCATCTCTTTTGTTGTCCTTTGGTTGTCTCATATTGTTACAGTATTTCACCTTGTTATCTGATATATGTTATATATACGCATATTTGGTTATTTGAAATCGGATAGGGAAGGGGGGAAAACAAGATGAGGGGTGGGGGTAGGGGGAGAGAAATGGGGACCAAAACATGAGAAAGGGTATCAGTGTTTGTGAAATAATGCACCTTCTATCTGGTGAATATAATGTAACCCTTCTATTAATTACAATAAAAATATATGGAAAAAATAGCCTGCCTCTCCAGCTGTAGGCTGCAGTAAATGACTAGAATTTTCTGCTTTCATAATGCAAGCAGAAACCATTGCTTGTGATAGGAAGTCAGATATGACAGGCCCCCAGCCTCTGCTGCAAGGCACACATGACAGACCTATGACAGACCTACAGCCCTGCTCCAGAGCTTCAGGTCATTTGTCTGATTCTCCAGCCACTGGTCCTTACTTCTGCAACATACCTACATCTGTGTAAGCTTTATTCCCTCTATTTAATTCCATAACTGCAGTACATACCATGGCTTTATCTTCTGAGCTAAATCAGACAGGCAGTATAACTTTCAACTTTTAAACCTATCTGTAGTATAAATGAAGATCACATTCTCTATGTGCCTTCCACATGGAGAAGCCTCTGAATAAGCAATTTTTTAATCTAAAATTTCAAATTACAACAGTGTATAGTGTAAAAGAATTTTAGAAGCAGATTTAAAAAGTAATAATAAAGAGAAACTGACCTAAATTATCATTTGGGGGGGAAAAGTATTGAGATTGGGGTGAGATTAGGGCAAGACACAGATAATCAGCTTTTTGCCTCCTGTCATGTAAAACCTGTACTGTCTACTCAATTGTCTGGTAATTAAGGATGATATGAACTCAAGTGTTTTCAGAATTGGAGAGGGAGAAGCATGGCTATTTTTCTAAAGGCTTTTGATAGTTCTACTTTTACAAGATTAGTTGACCTGATGGTGCTTAGCCAGAGATACCAAGACTTTGTAAAGTGATCAGAGGAGGATATGATCTGATGAATGTTGCAATAATTTAAATTAGTCTTAAAGTAGTAGGAAGAGTACAGTATATTGCAGAGACACTAATGACTGCTCACCCACTAAGATACTGATTTAAAGCTGGAAGCCAGTGACTCACAGCTGTAATCCTAGCTATCAAAAGGCTGAGATCTGAGGATCACAATTAGAAGTCAGCCCAAGCAAAAAATCCATGAGACTCATCTCCAATTAACCACCAGAAAACCAGAAGTGGCACTGTAGCTCAAAGTGGTAGAGTGCTGTCTTGAGCTGAAGAGCTCAGAGACAGGTACAATGTCCAGGCCTAGATTTCAAGTCCCATGGCTGACAAAAAAAAGTAATGATTTAACTCTGAACATATTTCCCGTTAGTTATTTGAACATATTTATTATATCAGTGGCTTGGAATGATTGTTAAACTCAACATCAGGCCCACTGGAAGTCACTTTGCATTGGCTAGATATAAATGATGCTTTTGGGTAACATTTCTCTGTTTCTTTCCACATCTGTTTGTTACAAACTGACAGTGTCAATAACATGCTCTAGTAACTCTGGATACGGTCAATGTTCTTCCCACTATTACTGAGTATTCTTTCTAACAGACCGTTAACTCTCCTTGCCTCAAATGAGACTCTCTTCCACAGTGCAGAGCAGCTCAGCTCCTCATCAGGTTCTTCTGGCTAGCAATTCTTGCATTTTAACCTGGCCCTTAGGGGATATCTTCTATATCTATGGAGAATTCTACAGCTAAGAATTTATGCTCAGATTGGTGGGTTTATTCTCATGAGGTTCTCCCATAAATTTCTATCTGCTGCCAAGTTCTTCCATCTGATAATAGCAAAATTTCACCTTTCTGCTACTGTAGGTATGTACAGGTTACAAAGGCACTCAAGTCAATTAAGGGAGAAAGCATACAAATTGGAGCCAGTACTTCAGTCTTTTAAGAACCAGATAATCTTAGTATCTGCCTTACCCGCTAGCTTAAACATGACAGTAATTGGTAGAATGCTTCGAATTAAAAGGAGCAAGTATATTACTCTGTCAAGTGATAAAGTAAAGCCTATAAAACTCCGTTTACAACCTTGAGAGCTTCAGAGTACTGTGAGTCAGACCTGCTTAGCAAAAGTCCTAGGTTCAGGCAGGAAAACAACCTCTTCCTGACACAAGCTCTTCTGCTTAAAGAGAAACTAGTGTGAGTGATATACAGTGAGGTAGGAGAAAACTTACAGCAGTGGATAATCTGGATGCCAGTGTCATTTCCAAGTTCCCTTTGAGACCGAGAAGGGCAGGAACTAAAATAAAAACTTCTGTTACATTTTTGAATACTTCCCAATGCTGTAAAAACACAAAAACAAAAAAGTTTGACAGTCTTTTTTTTAAATGCTTAAAACAAAGACATTTCTAAAAAATTATAGTGCTTTTTTTTTTCTTCAAACTTTGCATCCATGGTCTGAATAGCTATACAGGTAACTTTAACTACTGAACATTCAGCTTCATCTCAACCTCTTGACCTCTGAAGTTCTGAGTTACTTGAGAAAACTCAACTGGAGTGACAGCTGCCATTCTATATCCACATGCTACATCAGCCTGAACTCTTTTCTTTTTCTTTTTTGTCATGCTGTGGATCAAACCTAGTGCTTTGCACATGCTAGGCCAGCACTCTACCAATGAGCTACATTTTTAATACTTGGGGTTTGTGTGTGCCAGTCCTGACTTGAATTCAGAGCCTGGGCACTGTCTCTGAGCTTCTGTTGAGCAAAATTAGTGCTACACCAATTGAGCCATAGTTCTACTCTAGGCTTCTGGTGATGAATTCAGTTTTCTGGATTCAAACCATGATGTTCAGATCTTAGTCTCCTGGATAGCTAGGATAACAGGCATGAGCCACCAGTACTCAACAACACTTGTTCTGGAGTTTTTGTTTGTTTCTTTGATTTTTTTTTTTGGTTTGGGGGGGCTTTGTTTTTCTTTTTGTCAGTCAAGGGACTTGAACTCTCGGCCTGGGTGCTGCCCCTAAGCTCTTCAGATAAAGGCTAGTACTCTAACATAACACTTCAGCCACAGTGCCACTTCCACTTCTGGTTTTCTGGTGGTTAATTGGAGATAAGAGTCTCATGGGGGGGGGGAGGGAAATGGGGACCATGACATGTGAAAGGGTATCAATGTGTGGGAATTAAGGCACCATTTATCTGGCAAATATCATGTAACCTTTCTATTAATTACAATAAAAAATATATTTAAAAAAAAGAGTCTCATGAACTTTCTGCGAGGGCTGGCTTTGAACAGCAATCCTCAGGTCTCAGCCTCCTGAATCGCTAGGATTACAGGTGTGAGCTACCAGCACCTGGCCTAAAATTCTTCTACATTATATATTGTTAAAAAGTTGCTTGTTCAGGGCTGGGAGCATAGCCTAGTGGTAGAGTGCTTACCTTACATGCACAAAGTCCTGAGTTCGATTCCTCAGTACCACACACAGAAAAAGCTGGAAGTAGTGCTATGTCTCAAGTGAGAGAGCACTAGCCTTGAGAAAAAAGTGTCCAAGGACAATGCCCAGGCCCTGAGTTCAAGTCCCATGACTGGGGAAAAAAAAAAAACCTCAAAAACCAAAAAAGTTGCTTATTCAGAGGCTTCAAGCCACCAGGCTGAAACAAGAACTTTTAAGCAACCTTTAATAGAAAAGACAGCTTTTCTCACATAAGGCATAATTTAATAGTGAAAGAAACTAGAAATCTATGTGGAAAGAACATGAACTACCATCGTACCCTCTATTCAAAATAATATATATTATATAAAACAATAAAATATAAAAATACATAATAGTATATAATGTATAAATAGTACTTCTTCCATTAGGCAAAAAATGAAAGATATCAAGAATATACAATTTTAAGCCAAGTCTGGTGGTTCAGACCTGTAATCCTAGTTACTCAGGAGGATCACAGTTAGAAACCAAACTGGACAGGAAAGTCTAGAGACTCTTATTTCCTGTTAACCAGAAAAAACCTAGAAAAGGAGTTGTGGTTCAAGTGGTAGATCTCCAGCCTTGAGCAAAAGAGCTAAAGAACAGCACTTATGTCTGAATTGAAGCTCCAATACTAGCATCAAATAAATAAATAAAAGTATCCAATGTCATTTAAAAGTAAGAAAAATTGGGCTGGGAGTTTAGCCTAGTGGTAGAGTGCTTGCCTAACATGCACGAATACCCAGGTTCGATTCCTCGGTACCACATACTAAAAGCCAGAAATGGTGCTGTGGCTCAAGTGGTAGAGTTCTAGCCTTGAGAACGCCCAAGGACAGTGCTCAGGCCCTGAGTTCAAGGTCCAGGACTGCCAAAAAAAAAAGAAAGAAAAAAATTATAGTTGGTATAAATCAGTACAAACTTTGGAACCAGTTTTAAAGTATCTACAAAATTGCAAATAAGTATATATAGTCTAATACTTTTTTTTGGCCAGTCCTGGGGCTTGGACTCAGGGCTGAGCACTGTCTTTGGGCTTCCCTCAAGGCTAGTGTTCTACCACTTGAGCCACAGCATCACTTGCAGCTTTTTTTTTTCTGTGTATATTGTACCAACGAATTCAACCCAGAGCTTCATGCATGATAGGCAAGCACTTTACCATTAGGCCATGCTCCAGGGCCCTCATTTTTTCTTAAGCTATGAGACTATGAAAGTAATAGTTAAAAGCCGGGCACCCGTGGCTCACGCCTATAATCCAAGCTACTCAGGAGGCTGAGATCTAAGGATCATGGTTCAAAGGCAGCCCAGGCACAAAAAGCACAAAAAGTCCTTGAGACTCATCTCCAATTAACCACCAGAAAACAGGAAGTGGAAGTGGTGCTGTGGTTCAAGTGGTAGAGCACTAGCCTTAAGCTGAAGAACTCAGGGACAATACCCAGGCTCAGAGTCCAAGCCCCACAACCCACTGACAAAGAAAAGAAAAAAAAGTAGTAGTTAAGTGTATAAAGATGTTTTAAAAGGATATTTATTGAACTTGGAATGTGGCTTACTGATAGAGTACTTGCCTAGCATGCATGAAGTCCTGGGTTCTATTCCTCAGTACCACAGAAACTGAAAATGCCAGAAGTGATACTGTGGCTCAAGTGGTAGACTGCTAGCCTTGAGCAAAAGAATTTCAGGGACAGTGCCCAAACCTCAATTCAAGCCCCAGAACTGGCAAAAAAATTAATATTTAATAGTATACCAACAAGAATAATGAATTTTGGTATATGTATACAATATAGTATCATCAAATGCTCATTTTTTTTGCTAGTCCTGGGGCTTGATCTCAGGGCCTGAGCACTGTCCTTGGGCTTTCTCAATGGTAGAGCTCTACCACTTGAGCCACAGCACCACTTCTGGCCTTCTCTATGTATGTGGTACTGAGGAATCAAATCCAGGTCTTCGCGTATGCTAGGCAAGCACTCTACCACTAGGTCAAACTCCCAGCCTCCAATCAATCATTTCAAATTTCAAAAAGCTTTGTGGAACCGGAGATGTAATTCAATGGCAGAATACTTGCCTAATATGCACGAAGCCCTGAGTTCTAGGCCTGATACTGCAAAAATTAAAAAAAAAAATGTTTGAGATTCAAAACCTCCATAAAGCATTTTAATCAGGATTAGAATGACCAAAAGACAGTGCCATTAAAGATATAAACTCACCTGAACTATATCCAAAACCATGCCTGCTGAAACTGTGCCAAAACCAGCTAGCAAAAATGGCACAAGAATCTGCAATGCCATGATGCCACTGGATTCCTTTGGTAATTTGGGAGTTGTTTCCACAATGACATCATCACCACCCTCACTAGATAGATCTTCCTCTTGTAACATGGCAGTGCTTTCAGAAGCCTCCCTTGCATCACAGTAATTGTAGTTGGCATAGTCGTCGTACTTCTGGCTACAGCTTGAAGGTGCATGCCCATTATTGCCATGGTAAGACTGCTCAGAGAAACCATGATATTCCATGTGCTGCTCAGATCGGTTACTCAAAGTCTGTGCTGCATTTGATAATCCATCTGGCCAAATGCCATTTGTTCTTTTGTGTCTATCTTCCTGGTTTTTCTGGTAAATTACTGGGACCATTTTACTCAACACTAAGTTTAAGAACTTGTCAGATTGAATTGTATTTAAATTTAAAGTCCAATCTACCAAACCTCCTCCACTACTTAGACCATCGTTTGTTTTATTAGTAATAGATCTTCCTTTGCTATTAGTCATATTGTCATCACTGAAATTCCTGTATTCTCAGATCTCAAGCTTCGTGAACCATTGCAGATGAGTCAGAACCATGCAAACACTTGCTTAAATAAAGTTGTTGACTTCATTGTACAGAAAATGATGCCACTACTAAAAGATGTCTATAAGTTCCACAGACAGATTGGATCTGCAAAAAAGAGAAAAAAATTTAAAAATTTAAAAATCAAACTACTTGGGCTAGGAATGTAGCTCAATATTAGAACACTGGCTGGGCACTAGCTTTTTTGAGCCAGCACCATACCAATACACACACACATCAGATTGACCATCCTTATACTTACATTTTCATTGCTCAAAGTACAAACTATGCTTTAAACTAAACCTAAGGTACTGACATTACATTATGTGGCCTTGAAGCTGAACTGTTTGTGTCACACAACTATTTTATGTACAGAGATTTTTGTGTGTGTATGTGATCAGTCTTGTATAAAGTGTTTCTTATATTTGCAAACTTTAACATTACACTTAAAACCTCATGAAATTATAGAATTTATGAAATAAAGTGAGGGCTTCTATCACCATAGAGAGGACTCAGAATCAAATTGTACCATTCATTTGTAAATGTCACTAAGCAACAAAATCCAGTAGAATAGGAACTATGACAAATTCAACTGAAACCTCTTTGTAAAACTATTTGTTTTTCAAAGTAAGTGAGTTGATATATATCAACTTGTACAACTATTTAAAGAGAATTTTAAGTGAATGTCAGTAAAGATACTTAGGCCACTCTTTGATTACCTAGTAATTTATAATAGACTAATATTCACATAGCTAAGAACCAGTATCTTCAAAACTTTAGTATAAGCTGGGCCTGGTGGCTCATGCCTGTAATCCTAGCTACTCATGAGTCTGAGATCTGGGGATTGCAGTTCAAAGCCAGCCAGCCTAAGCACTAAAGTTCTTGAGATTCTATATCTCCAATTAACCACCAGAAAATCAGAAGTAGTGCTGTGGCTCAAGGAGTAGGGTAGTAGTCTTGAGCTGAAGAGCTCAGGGATGGCATCCCAGGCCCAGAGTTCAAGCCCCATGACCAAAAAACAAAAACAAAAGAAAACAAAGCCAGGGTGGTGGCTCACGCCTGTAATCCTATCTACCCAAGAGGCTGAGATCTGAGGATCAAGGTTCAAAGCCAGCTGGGCACAAAAGGACCTGAGACTCTTACCTTCAATTAACCTCTAGAAAAGGGAAGTGGGGCTTGGCTCAAGGGTAGGGTGGTAGCCTTGAGCTGAAGAGCTCAGAGACAACGCCCAGGGCTAGAGGTAGGGTGGTAACCTTGAGCTGAAAAACTCAGGGACAGCACTTAGGCGGAGTTCAAGCCTCATGACCAAAGAAACAAAACAAAACAAACAAACAAAAAAACCTTCCATGTAATTATATTTCAACTGTATTATATTTAAATTCTGAACTTTCACCAGCCATAATACTTCCTACCTGTAATCTCAGCACTCAGGAGGCTGGGTCAGGTAAGATTATAAATCAAGGCCAGACTGGGTCTCAGAACAAACGAAACAAAACAAAAATGTTATCTCTCTTTGCAAACTGTAATACATCCTTAGGAAAAAAGGAATTTTATTACTTTTTTCCATTAAGAACTAATATTTACATACAATAGAAGTGTGTGTGTGTGTGTGTGTGTGTATGTGTGTGTTTAAGTGTGTTAATAAGTATGGAAATACAAAGGCTAAAATCATGGCTAGGGAGTATATCTACCCTCTAGTTTATTCCAGAAATACTCATCATAGACAAAATATGGAAGCAACATGAATGTTTGCCAGTGAAGATGGATGAAGAAAATTTGACTTTCTGGGCACTGTTGGCTCACACCTACAATCCTAGTTACTCAGAAGGCTTAGATCTGAGAATCACAGTTTGAAGATGGTATGGGGAGGCAGGGAGAAAGTGGGTAAGAAAGACCACGAGACTGTTATTTCCAATTAACCACCAGAAAACTGGAAGTGGCACTGTGACTCAAAATGGTAGAGTGCTAGCCTTGAGCAAAGAAATTAAAGGACAATGCCCAGGCTCTGAGTTCAAGTCCCATGGTCAACCAAGAAAGAAAGAGAGGGGGAGAGAGGACAAGAAAAGAAAGGAGAAGAGAGGAAGGGAGAAAAGGGGAGAGGGGCAGAGAGGAAAGAATTTGGTATACTTTGGAATAATATTCCAATGCCCATCAAAGAATAGAGGTGGAAGACACTGTGCTAAGTAAAATAAGCCAAGTATAGAAAAACAGATACTGTAAACTGTCACTTGTATGTGGCAAGTCGAAGTCAATCTCACAGGAAATGAAAGATAGATATAGTTTAGTGATACTATAACAAGAACCTACATTCAAGCATTTTTGTTGTTATTGTTGTTGCGAGTACTGGGGCTTCAAATTAGGATTTGGGCTCAGTCCTTGAGTTTTTGTTCAAGGCTAGCATTCTACCACTTGAGCCACGGATCTACTTCCAGCTTATGGGTGGCTAACTGAAAATAAGAGTCTCATGGACTTTCCTACCTGGCACTGGCTTTGAACCTCTGATCTCAGCCTCCTGGGTTCTCAGATTATAGGAATGAACGACCAATGCCCAACTACAGTTTCTAGCTAGGTGTTAAACTTAAATTCAACTCAAGTTGCAAAAAATTTAGCATTAGCATTTAAATTGTTTATTTTAAAATTTTATTTAAAAAAGTATACTGCATGTATATGTTTACAAAACCCAATGTTGACAAAAATCTTTCCCTTGTATGACAAGACCTATTCTGCTAAGTTTAAATAGTACTTTGAATATTCATGAGAGCTGAGTTGATAGGCATAAGTCTTACCTAGTTACTAAGAGAAATATTAAATGGTAAACACCTGATCTTCTTTGGGCAATAAAAATAGATGTAATTTAGTATCTGAAATGTACTAAGTATGTAAATATTTTATGTTAATATCAATGCATTAGAATCTATAATAACAGCCAGTTATTATAGTGCATACCTATAGTCCTCAGCACCAACAAAATTAAATAGAGATTGTAAGTCCAAGGCCAGTCAGGGTCACATAGTGAGACCACATCAAAAAAAACTAGTAAACAAAACCCACAAGTCAAGTCCTTGTCAGGTTATCATGTATTCTTTTTTTTTCCTTTCACTTTCTCTTGAAGTATATGTTTTATGTTTCTGCTTGCCACAAGTACATACATAATCATAAAACAGCTTGTGTGGCATGGGGCCAGTTAAGTTGCCTTTCAGAAACAAAACTTATTATTTTTTGTGCTAGTCCTGGGGCTTGAATTCAGGGATTGAGTGCTGTCCCTGAGCTTTTGCGCTAAAGGCTAGCTCACTATGGTTTGGGCCATAGCTTCAGTTCTGACTTTTTGGTGGTTCATTGGAGGAGGTAAGAGCCTTACAAACTTCCCTGCCTGAGCTAGCTTTGAACTAGGCTCCTCAGATTTCAGCTTCCTGAGTTGCTAGGATTATAGGTAAGAGCTATTGGCATCCAGCCCAATAAAACTTTATTGATAGTGCACAAATGGTTTCCTTGCTTTATTAAAAACTGTATGTTATTTAGGATAATCCCCAGTAAGTATTTAATTGCATAATAGGTTAACAAAGATAAGGATTATACCAAAGTAATTTGCAATTACAGTTCTCAATAGCAGGATGGCTCTGTGGCTGCTTCATTTTCTTTACTTCCATTTAAAGATACAAATCTGAATATTTCCTGCTCTTGCCTTCCTGTCTCCTCCTCTTTCTTTCTTTTTCTTTTAATTTTCTTCTCTCCCTCTCTCCCTCCTTTCTTTCCTTCCTTTTGTCTTTCTTTTTTTTTTGTTGTACTGGGAGTGATCCCAAGACCTTACACCTACTACAAACATTCTACCTCTGAGCTACATCTCCCTGCTTCTACCCTCTCTATCACACTGTTCCTAATCACCTCACTAAAATATCAGACCAAAATTATGCAACTTCAAAAAAAATATTTACCTATGTTAACAAAGAACTAAGAATACAGGAAGGAATAGTCAAAACAAAACGACCAAAACAGTCAAATTGTCTTACCATTTTCTATTTAAAATATAGCTTTCAAGCTGGGTGCAGTGGCTCAGGTTTATAATCCTAGTTATTCAGGAGGCTGAGATCTGAGGATCACAGTTCAAAGTCAGCCCAGGCACTAAAAAGTCCATGAGACTCTTATCTCCAATTATTCACCAGAAAACCAGAACTAGTGCTGAAGCTCAAGGGGTATGGCAGTAGCTTTGAGCTGAAGGGCTCAGTGATAGCACCTAGGCCCAGAGTTCAAGCCCCACTGCACCACCACCAACAATAACAGCAACAACACAAATATATATATATATATATATATATATACATATCAAGTTAAAAGTATGTAGCTTGTCTCCTACTGCCAATTCATGAGCAATAGAGATGATCACATGAAATACGTGATAATGTGATATTTAATGTATCTTTTGGCTCTCAAAATTTAAAACTCAATATGATTCTGGGCATGGTGCCACACACCTGAAATCCAAACTACTGGAGAAGTTGAGGTGAAAGGATTAAGAGTTCAGGCCAGCTTGGGCATTTCTGTGAGACTTCCTAAAATTAAAAAAGATTATGTTCATAGTACATACATACATGCATACATACATATACACACATAGATACACACATATATCACATATGGCAACGTAAGTCTCCAGAATTCCAAGTGTATTATAGTTTGTTTCGTTGAGGTGTTAGAAAAGACTACTAGAGGCAGGGGTGCATGGATCTCTTTTACTTTCCCCAAAACAAAGATCCATGCCCAAGCAACAATTCTAAGAAATAGGATGAGCTCAGGAAAAGCAGTATGAATTTTATAAGGCATAAGAATGAATATATGCAGTGGAGTTACAGTGATTTATGTATGTTAGCAATTTTATCATTGTACAAATAATTTAAAGTACTTGGAAACTGGAAAATAAGAAATATTACTCCACAAACATTGTCATCCTTGGTTAAAAGTTTACTTCTAAAATTGACTATAAATATCTTCCTTTGGAGGGAAAGGGGCTGAGCACAGTTCTAAGAAAAATGTTGACTTTCTTGGCTGAAACTGAAAATTTCCTACCTAAACTGAATCCAAGAACTCAAAGTGTCATTTAAGTAGCAAGTAGTGATAACTAACTTTATTGACAAGTTGGAGCAAGTTCTGTAAATGAAAAAGGCCAACTAGCTGTCATGTGAGACTAAATTATTGTAAAATTGGAGTTCTGGGCATTCCCTACAGAAAAAAGAAACTTGAGAAGCCACAGGCATGGTTTGGCTACTGATAATGGAAAGCTAGCCAGTGTCATAAAAAAATCATCCATTTCTAAGGCTGCCATGTTATAAACTGTCATAAAATATATCAAACCTAAGGTATCTGTATATCTAAAGAGATAGGCTCACATAAATAATTCATTTAAGCCTGAAAAATTAATAAAGAGAATAAATTTTTATATAATAAAGCTACACTATGTCTCATAATTTTTCAAATGGTAAGAAATTTAGGGCCAATTTTGTTCTCAGAATCACAACTTCCAATCCCTACCTCACCAAAAAATTAATAATATATACTTTAAAGAACCTTTCTTTGGGGAGCCAGGAGTGTGGCCTAGTGGTAGAGTGCTTGCCTAGCTAGCATGCACAAAGCCCTGGGTTTGATTCCTTGGTACCACATATACCAAAAAAAAGCTGGATGTGGTGCTTTGCCTCAAGTGGGAGAGTGCTAGCCTTGAGAAAGCCCAAGGACAGTGCCGAGGGCCTGAGTTGAAGCCCCAGCACTAGTGGGGGGTGAGGGGAAGAACCTTCATGTGGAAAAAAGATACATCAAAAACAACCTCAAAACCATATAATCACAGCTTTCAGCAAGTCAAGACAGGAAGATTTCTTAAGTCTAGGAGTTTAAGGACAGCTTAAACTCTCAGAAAAAAAAAATCCAGCACTCAGGAGACTGAAATAGGAAGGTGGTGGGGTTTGAAGACAATAATAGTATGAGTGAGTGAGTCCAAGGCCAAACTGGGCTATATAATGCAATCCTGCTTTAAAAGAAGGAGGGCTGGAACCTAGCATGCATGAAGCCCTGAGCTTGATTCTTCAGTACCACTAAACAGAAAAACCAGAAGTGGTACTGTGGTTCAAGTGGTAGCATATTAGCCTTGAGAAAAAGATGATCATGGACAGTGCCCAGGCCCTAAGTTGAAGCCCTACTGACAAACTAACTTTATTGACTAAAAAATGTTGAGAAAATAAATATGTGTCCAAAGACCTAGCTAGATCGGATAAAGAGTACAATGTATATCTACCCCCTATCAAAACGAGCAACTGAAGAATAAAATATAATTCAACTATAAGTTTTGATTAAATGATGGCAATGCAGAAGCAGTTTTTACAATATAAGAGGCAAGCAGCTGGTCTTGGTGTGCATACCTATAAACCAAGCTACTTTAGGAGGCTGAGGCAGGAGGATGAGAGCACCACACTAATCAAGACCCTACTCAGAAACAGGCAAACAAATTTAAAAAAAAAAAGTGTTGTGTGAGGTGTGGCTTAAATGGAAATACATATCCAGGAGGCCTTGGGTCCAATTCCCAGTTTTTTTTTTTAAAGAAAGCAATTACCAGGGCATTAATTTGAAACAAGATAATGAATAATCCACAACACATTGAATCAAAGAACTATTATAAAATTGGGAAACTGCTTTTTTAAGCATAAAGAAAAGATATATTTACCCTATCTTAAACATTTCTTACATGTAATTTATTTTAAATAAAACTGCCAAACACTCTTGTGAATCAGACGTTTTAATTCATTTACTTCCTACTATTTCAGAAAGCTTTGTCATTCATTAGTACAACTTCCTCTATGTAAGGTCACATGAAATTTTATTTATAAATTATAACTACAGAGAAACTTATTTTCATAAAGATTGAGACACTTGGGTTGGGGGGGGGTGTCCCCTTTCCCCCTTTAGCTACACTGAAATGCAAAGCTTTTTTTTTTTTTGTAGGTCATGGGACTTGAACTCCAGGCCTGGGCACTGTCTAAGAGTTCTTCAGCTCAAGGCTAGTGCCCTACCACTTTTTTTTCCAGTCCTGGGGCTTGAACTCAGGGTCTGAACACTGTCCTTGGGCTTTTTCCTCAAGGCTAGGGCTCTACCAGTTGAGCCACAGCACCACTTCCAGCTTTTTTCTATGTATGGGGTATGGAGAAATTAAACCTGGGTCTTCATGCATGCTAGGCAATGCTAGGCAAACCCTCTACCGCTAGCCCAAACTCCCAGCCCAATGTTCTACCTGAGCCACAATACCACTTCTGATTTTCTGGTGCTTAACTGGAGATAAAAGTCTCACAGACTTTCCTGCCCCACTGGCTTTAAATTGCAATCCTCAGATTTCAGCCTCCTTAGTAGCTAGGATTATAGGCATGAGCCACCAGTGCCTGGCTTCAAAGCTTTTCATAAATGTATTTCTCTAGTATTATGTTCCTATCTTTGTTTGCTTTAGCATTGATTTGATAGTTCCATTTTTCGTAAACCAATACTTCTTTGTAGGTGTTTTATAAGGTGACAAAACACTGTGTTAACAAGACAAAGTTAAGAACAAAATACAAATAATACATTTCCCTAGCTGTTTCTCTCCTATTTAAAATCTAAAGTAATATAGTAACTAACTGTAGTTTATCAACATTTCAAATGAGTATAAATGGTTATTTAGAACTCAATATAAAAGTATACTTTTATAGTTCACTGTTCTAACACATTCTAGTTCAATTTTTTTTTTCCTGTGGGTCATGGGGCTTGTACTTGGCCTGGGTGGCCTGTCCCTGAGCTCTTCAGCTCAAGGCTACCACCCTAGAGCCAAGCCCCACTTCCCTTTTCTAGAGGTTAATTGGATATAAGAGTCTCAGGTCCTTTTGTGTCCAGGCTGGCTTTGAACCTTGATCCTCAGATCTCAGCATCCTAAGTAGTCTAGTCCAATTTTTAAAATGCAAACTCACTTCTGGAACCAACTTAAAACACACACTTGACTCCCTGTATAATTAAACTGAAAGTTAAAAATAAAAGCTTGCAGAAATTTAAGTGCAGAAAAGATGCCAACGGGTCAATACGTAAAAGAGAAAAAGTAGTGGAGGGGAAAGAAGTCACTATCTCAAAGTTTAAGAGAAACAAAACATTTGTTTTTTTAATAAAGAATTATTCGACACATATAAGGTTACTTTTTCTCTACCCCTTAAGACTGAGTGTGTCCTATAATGTTCAAGTATTTACTCAGAATATTTTTCTAGTCAGCCAAGAGAACTCTTTCTGTATCCTCAAGGTAAAGCAATAGACACTCTCCACCTCCACCCTCATCAGGCTGATGGCAACAGATAAAGTACCTCACCTTCCACATAGGTAGTAAAAACAAGCAGGGCCAGGCAGCTCCCACACTTAGCTGTTCTTCCAGCAGAGGCTTCCTCTGGGGGGAATGAAGCCAGACCGCCTATCTTCTCTACACTGTGCTTTCCCTACGCCAGCTACAAAGGCATTGGATGAGTGTCTACTTGCTGATTAGATAAGCTACAGGTACACAGTGTCATGTTACTTGATTGTCTTGGCATCAGATTGAAGTGATGACCTAACTTTCACTATCTTCAGTCCCTTTAATCAAGTCTCTCCTACCCTTTGGTCAGGGCAGAGCACTTTTTAAAATTCAATAAGAGTGGGGAAACAACACAAAATAGAAACAAAGGGATTTTTCTTGGAGGGTTACCAGCTCAACTCAAAGTTCTAAGTTCAAGATCAAACTAGCCCCTATGCTACCCAACCAACTTAGCTAGCATGGAGTTCCCTTTGATTCTTTTCCTTTTTTCCGTCCACATAATTAACATGTATGCAATGAAAAAACAGGGGAAAGGCTGGGGAATCAACCAAATATGCTTGTCCTGGATGTCTACTATCCAAAGAAAACCATGGTTAGTTTATAGTGCTCCCGCAGTTAGGTTTTTGGATTCAGAAATTGTAGAAATGAGGCCCTACTTAGAAGAGAGGCTAAGGCTTAAGACATCTGCCTAGGCTAGGTAGGGACTGCATCTCTGATTAAGAGCAAGATAGGCCAGTGGTTCCCCAAACAAAAGGAAAGGGGCAGCTCATATAGGAAGAATCCCTACCTAAATGTTCCCATCCAGTTCCTTCATGAAAACAGAAATTCAAACTTAGTCCGACTGCTTAGTGTCTAAACCAAATCGTAGGCAGCTCACAGGTGACTTTCCTAACTAGGATAAAGCAGGTTTTTTTTGTTTGTTTGTTTGTTTTTTCAGGAGGCTTCTATCTGTTTGCAGGACATGTTTTAAGCTGGGTCTGTTGTTTTTGATTTTTTGTTTTTTTTACTACAAGGGCTGTGTGGGAGATGTGGGTCTCTTCTCTTGGCTTTTCTCTGAAAACTCCAAACAGATTTGATTTCTGCAGAGCATCTGTCTCAGCATCTGTTCACTCTATCCTTTTTGTGGGTAGTCCAAGACAATTCCACTGGTGTATATAACGTTGATATGTTTTCAATAAAAAGTTTTTTATATATTTGTACAACATACATTTTATACTCTGCTTTTTTAATTTTAGAAACTATCAATGAAATTTTCCTAATCAATATTATTCTATAGTGTGTGTTTGTATGTGTGTGTGTGTGTGTTTGCGTGATAATGGAGTGTGAACACAGGGCCTCCTGCTTGATAGGCAGACATGCTACCATTTGAGCTCTACCAAAGTCCAGTAGATACTTAACATTTCCTTTATTTCAAAGCTCCCAGAAACTCAATACTTTTTTCTATTTTCTTTTTTCCTCTCCCTCCACATATTCTGCATAACAACATATCTAAGAGATGACAACCTTCATTCAATAAACACTTCATGGCAACTCAAAAGCTTACTGCACTCCACTGCTCAGAGCCAAGATTTCAATCATGTCGTGTATCTGTCAGATGGCTTTGCAAAATAACTTCTTATCTCTGTAAGCTTTAATGCAGGGACACCACTGTGCATTTTCCCCTGGTCTATTACAAACAAAATAAGTGTCACAAAAAGCCAATTTTCTGGGCCGGGAGTTTGCCTAGTGGTAGAGTGCTTGCCTAGCATGCACGAAGACCCGGGTTCGATTCCTTGGTACCACATACATAGAAAAAAGCCGGAAATTGTGCTGAGGTTCAAGTGGTAAAGCTTTAGCCTTGAGAAAGTCCAAGGATAGTGCTCAGGCCCTGAGCTCAAGCCCAGGACTGGCAAAAAAAAAAAAAGCCAATTTGCCCCCATAACTACAACGTGTGTGTGTGTGTGTGTGTGTGTGTGTGTGTGTGTATGAGTGTGTGTGTTGGGGTTGGGAGATAGCACAGGGAGGAGGTCCTCAAACTTATGGCATAGGCGAGCTTTTTTGCTCAAGGCTAGCACTATATTTCTTGAGTCACAGCTTCACTTCCAGCTTTCTGGTGATTACTTGGAAATAAGTGTCTCACAGAGTTTCCTATCCAGGCTTGCTTCAAATCTCAGATTTCAGCCTCTGAGTAGCTAGGATTACCTTGCCACTGGTGTTTGGCAATGTATGATAGTTTATAATCTGAACTTAAACTATTATTCCTTGGGGAAGTGCTTAAGAGGCAAAAAAGAGAGAATCAAATCATGCAGTCATAAGACACAAGTAGTAGGCTGGGTATTCGTGGTTCACACCTGAAATCCTAGCAACTGAAAGCTAGCCCAGGCCAAAAAAAAAAAAAAAAAAATCTATGACACTCTTATCTACAACAAACCACTCAAAAACCAGAAGTGGCTCTGTGGCTCAAAGTGTTACAGCACTAGCCTTGAGCAAAAGAGCCCAGGGACAATGCCCAGGCCCTGAGTTCAAACCTCATAACCAAAAATGTAATAATAAAATAAAACAAACTTCCATACATGCCTGAGTTTATGTATCAAGATCTTTGTACACAGTGTACATGGAGGTTGAATCCAGGATCACATGTATGCTAAGTAGTAAGTTTTGCCACATTAATCTACATCCCTCTCCCCCAAGTCTCAGGTAACTAGTGTTAAGTCTACCTGGGAGAACAGCCCCTCCTAACTTCCTCTTCACCTGTCTGAAACCAGTAATCACCTGACTGCCAATCACCTGACCATGAGTCAGCAAAGGACCCCAGACTTTGAAGTCACTTCCTCATCTGCTGAGGTCACATCCTGAATCACCCTTGTCACACCTCCCTCAAGCAGTGAGAGGTTCCCCAGGCTCTGAGACCACTTCCACATCCACTGTAGTCCTGCCTCCTGCCTTTCCCTATATAATCCAGATCAACAGAAGTCCCTCCTCTTTTCCTTTTCATTTTCCTTGTCTCTGCACCTCCATCTTGTGCGGCCTGCAGCTTGCTCTCCCCCCAAAAAAGTCTTCTGCCGAACCATGTGGCAGGTTTCTTTTCCTTTCCAGCAAATCTTACAACTAATATTTTAAAAGTTAAAAAAAAAAGTTGTAGGAAATAATCTAATGTTGTTTTAAAACTTGAATATTTTTTAATCTGAAAGTAAAACCTAAATGACAGTTCCATAATTTACAAGTAAACAGGCTCCTTTCACAGTAGACAAGGAAGCAGAAAATCAAGTCTGCTCAAGTAGAACTCATGAAGCATTAGAAAGGGGGATTCCACTCTGAATTTGTCTAGGATCACTTTGAAACTCTACTAAGCTAGAAACATTTCAGTTCACAGATTTCTGGCTTTTAATTAAAACTTTTACTATAGAAATTCCCCTTTTGTTCCCTGAGACAGAATTATACTATTTAGCTAAAGGTGACCTTGAATTAGCAATACTTTACATTTCACGAAACAGACTATTCTAGGACATTAAGAAATGTGCCCCGTTATAAATTAGTAAAATATAGACACAGAGTTTCAGTTACCTGGGAGGTGGAGATGGAGAGGACTATGGTTAGAGGCAAGCCTAGTCAAAGAGTGAGTGAGACTTCCATCAAAATAGATAAGCCAAGGATGGTGTTGGTTATCTGTGATCCTAGCTACACACATAAGCAGAGTAGCTAGGAGGATCCATATCCAAGACAGTCCTGGGCAAAAAGTACTAGACCTTATCTGAAAGATAAATGGCTAGGAGTGCAGTTCCAATGATAAATGTTTGGTTACAAAGTACAAGGTCCCATACAAGGTCTGTACAAGGGACAGGACTTGAATGCAAGACTTTCTGCCTACCTAGTTGATAAAAAAAAAAGTCACTGCAGTATTTCTGTATCAAGATCTTTGTACACAGTGTACATGGCTAAAGGTTCAATGATTTATCACAGATTCATAAGTGAAATCTCTCTGCATGAATTTATATTACTCATTTAATAAACAATCGGCTGGGCTACAATCCTATACACTTCTGATCCTAGACAGAGGATCTCAAGTTTGAAGCAAGCCTCTTTCTCAAATTCAACAAACATTGGTAGGAGCCAATGGCTGGCACCTGTAATTCTAGCTACTCAAAAGGCTACTCAAAAGGCTGAGATTTGAGAATCATGGTTCAAAGCCAGGCAGGAAAGTCCATGAGACTTTAATCTCCAATTAACTATGCCCCAAAAATCCAGAAGTGGAGCATGGCTCAGGGGTAGAGCACTAGCCTTGAACGAAAGAAATGCAGGGACAGTGCACAGGCCCTGAGTTCAAACCCCAGGACTGACATAATAAATACATGCATGCATACATACATACACACACACATACACACACACATACACACACACATACATATTTTCCCAAAGACCTAGAAAGATAACCATATCACAAGCTGCCTTGTTTACAAGTGTCACATAAAACAGTAAAGAAATGCTTGCTGATTTCTAACGTATCACTTACACTACGGCTGTCAAGCACTCAAACATAACCACAAAATATAGATTCAGAAGAGTGACTAAAATGTTGAGGAGCCTTGCTTCCCATCTACTTGCTCACCACCTCAGCCAACTGGAAACAGAAACACTTGGATTAGATATAACAAGGGACAGACACACCACAGCGCTGAAAGCATTTGCCTCTAGGGACTGAGTTAGTTTAGGTGGAGACAGGGAAGCATGAGGAAGCATGTAATATCTCTTCAGATAAGGTTCATGTTTTGATGCAGAACATTTTTTAATCTGAATTACATTGCAAAGGAAACAAATGACTTGTTATATGAGCCTTTCCCATGTTTAGAATTACTTCAGATAAATTTACACAAGTTAACAGTTTCAATTTGGTTCTGTGGTACATTGCTTAAAATAGGCCTCTGAGGGACAGAGAAATATAAAATTCTGTATTTTAAAGGCATCTTACATTAGCAACATTGGATTCCAGCATTCTAGTTATATACACACACATATATATATATATATGTCTACATATGCTCACGTGTGTGTGTGTGTGTATATATATATATATATATATATATGATACATACATAAACTTAAGAAGCTAGCAATTTTTTTTGCCATTCCTGGGGCTTGAACTCAGGGCCTGAGCATTGCCTTTGGGCTTTCTCAAGATTAGAGTCCTACCACTTGAACCACAGCACCACTTCCAGCTTTTTCTATGTATGTGGTACTGAGGAATTGAACCTGGATCTTCGTACATGCTAGGCAAGCACCCTACAACTAGGCCAAACTCCTGGCCCTGAAGCTGGCAAAATTTCCACCCCCCAATAAAAACTACTAAGGGAAACCTGTATCCTGAAACCTCTCTACCTTTCATGAATTTTCCATAAGTTCTCTCTCCACTTATCAGAACTGTGGACTTGAAGATTTTTTTTTTCCTACATGGCTGGATTCCACAATGTCATAGTCTGTGAAGTCATAGGACTGTGACAGAAGAAACATTCTCTAGCAACAGACTATTAGATTCTTATTTGTAAACAAAAGGAACACAGCGCATTCTGTTTTTAATTTTAAGAACAACAATCCAATTTCTGTGAAATCTCATGATGGGTACATTTTCAACAGCATCTTTCTAGCACTGTCTTTGATGAGTACTCAGAAAATGCCTGTAGGTTCAATCAAATGACTAGGTTTCCCATTCCTGTGAATAAACATGCCCTTTCCATGACGTTTGAAAAGTTTGTTTTTTTTCTTATCTCTAGTTCCGATTTAATATGACATCAAAGGACTTTTTGTTAAATAACCTGTATATGTGGATGTCATCCATCACTAACATGATTTCAAATGAAGAAAAAAATTAAACACTTCCTTAGCTGAGCATGGCAGCTCACCCTTCTAATCCCAGGTACTCCAATGGTGGTGACTGGGAGAATCACAGTTCCAGTCAGTCCGTGAAAAAGGGTTCACGAGACTCTACCTCAATAAAAGCTGAACATGGTGTTACCTTTTGTCATGCCAGCTTTTCAGGCAGGGTAAATAGTCTGGTCTATATGTAAATGAGACCTTGTTTGAAAAATAACAAAAGTAAAAAGTAAAAGGGGTTGGGGAAATGGCTCAGGTGGTAGAGTACTTGTCTAGCAAGCAAAGGTCCCGATTTCAAACCCCAGTACTACCAAAAGAAGGAGGAGGAAGAGGAGGAGTAGAAGAAGCTGTCCTCAGACAGCTCTCTCCTGCTACAAAGGCAAACAAGGAATCTTTTACAAACTGGGAGGCTCTAATAACAAAAACAATGCGAAGACTGTTTGGAGTAGATTGGAAGATTTTGAAATACCTGTAACACTTAGCCAAGGAATTTGAATTTTATATTTGGAGTTGAAAGGCACCCAAAGAGACTTTCAGAAAATATAAGTGTAATAGGCTATGCTTAAACTCGATGGAATTCCATTTCTTCTAAGGTAAATCCAAATTCTTAATTAGCGAAACCTTGCATAAACAACTGACAATCTAGTATCTTTGTGCTGCACATTCTTCTTTTTTTCTTTCTCTCTTTTTTTCCTTTTTCTGGTCACGAGGCTTGAACAGGGCCGGGGCTTGGTGCTTGAAAAGGCCTGAGCATTGTCCTTGGGCTTTCTCAAGGCTAGCACTTGAGCCACAGCACCACTTTTGGCTTTTTCTGTGCATGTGGTACCAAGGAATTGAACCCAAGTATTAGTGCATGCTAGATAAGCACTCTACTACTAGGCCAAACTCCTGGTCCCATGTGCTACACAATTTTTTTGCCCTCCTCTGTGTTGGGGATTGAGCCAGGGCCTTGTGAGTACTAGATAAGTGTTCTGCCATGTTATATCTCCAGTATTTATGGTACATTTTGATTTCTGTTTTTCTTCTTTTCTAAAGCTTGATTTTTTTTGTTTGTTTGTTTTTCTCAAGGCTAGAGCTCTACTATCTGAGGCACAGCACCACTTCTGGCTTTTTCCTATGTATGTGATACCGAGGAATAGAACCCAGGTCTTCATGCATGCTAGGCAAGCACTTTACCACTAGGCCAAACTACTGGCCCACTAGTGATTTCACTATTAGTGGGCAACTGCAATTTGAAAAGCACTTATTTGAGCCAGGAGCATGGCCTAATGGTAGAGTGCTAACGTGCTTGCCTAGTATGCACAAAGCCCTGCGTTTAATTCCTCAGTACCACATACACAGAAAAAGTTGGAAGTGGTGCTGTGGCTCAAGTGATAGAGTGCTAGCCTTGAGGAAGCCCAAGGACAGTGCCAAGGCCCTGAGCTCAAGCCCCAGGACTGGAGGGGGGAGAGAAGAAAGAAATCAACACTGAAAAGTACCATTTTTTGTTTTATTTTATTTATTTATTTATTGCCAGTCCTGGCTTGAGCTCAGGGCTTAAGCATTGTCATTGGGCTTCCTCAAGGCTAGAGCTCTACCACTTAAGCCACAGAACCCCTTCTGGCTTTTTTCTATGTATGTGGTACCGAGGAATCGGACCCTAGACTTTGTGCATGCTAGGGAAGCACTCTACCACTAGGCTAAACTCACGGCCTATGAAAAGTATCATTTTTAATGTACCACACTCTTGTAGTTGCAGGCTTTTTGGTTGTTTTTTTACTGTTGCTATTATTGTTTGCCCATTTTTTTAATACAGAATTTCACTATGTATTCTAGGCTGGCCTTGAACCTGCAATCATCCTACCTCAGCCTCATAAATGTTGAACTCACAGGCATATGCCATCACCTCTAGGTTCTCAGAAAACAATTTTGTCCATCCTTTCCCCAATACTTCTAATTGTAATCATTATCTGTAATCCTGAAAACTATTTTTCCAGGCTTTCTGAGATTAGTGATCTTTTCTTGGTGGCCCCAAAGTCTTCTCTTTCTGTAATTATCTTTTTAGGCTGTATTGCCAAGGAAGTCGGGGTGCATGTGCCTCATCACTAAATCTCTAGAGCCTAGCCCAATGCCTGTTACACATTAGACATTAAATAAATATTTGAGGAGTAAAACAAGGAAATGGACTTGAATAATCTGTTTTCCGAACTGCATAGTGAAAAGATCTCCCACTTGCAAATGTTTAAGAAGTTTGTTATTTCCAGAAAATATATGGTCAGTTGGATTTATAAATAGTAATTAAATTCCTAGACCAGCTACAAAACTATATTACCCACAACACACTTAACTTGGAAAACAAGGGTTGCTTATCCCCCCTCTCTGCTATGACAAAGTGCTTTTTTACACTTTTAAGTGGGAAATAAAAGAATGGGTGGAGCACTTCTTTTCCTCTATCCCCATCACTATTTCCTCCAGCAAAAGAACATCCACCTCACAAGCCAAATACAGCCCATGACAGATGTGATCTGGCCCTACAAAGGCAACCACAGGCAAGACTCAAAGGAAGAGAAACAACTAAAAGTAAAACTTAACTAGATGTAAAACTCAAGTGGCAGAGCACTTGAATATGAAGCACTGAGTTCAATCTCCAGTACCACTAAAAGAAGAAAAAAACGCAGGAATAAAAGATAGTTCAACTAAGACAGATTTTTTTTTTTAAGGAAAAAGGTGCCACAACTTGTTCCTCCTTCCCAACTTTTGTAGAAATAAGACTGAGATTAGTGCTGTTCATGTTCAAGTTTTCATCAGTGTGTTCATTACTCCCTTTCAAAATTGAGACCAAGTATGGTTCCCCCCACCGTGTGTGTGTGTGTGTGTGTGTGTGTGTGTGTGTGTGTGTGTGTGTGTGTGTGTGTGTGTGTGTGTAGTCTTATGCTTTGCCCCAAGTCAGGCTCACTTCAATTTCTGATTCTACTGCCTTAGCTTCTGGATGCTAGTATTATGAGCACAAACCATCATGTCTGGCTTCAGATTGTTTCTTTAGTGACAGTTACATTAAGCCAGAAGGAAAAAAGAGAGCCTGAATTCCTAGGGGAAGATGTCATTTTAAAAATAATATTTGGTGTGAAAGACCTGATGCTGAATTTGTCTGCCCTCAGAAAGTAAAACTAATAAGCATCTCAACATTCATTCAGCTATAAATGGCTTAACTTTAGCACCGTCAAAACTACTTACCACCCACATATGAATATAATTATAATAAAAACCATATAAACAAAAGAAAATAAGATCTTCAACTGTGCTGGAAGTTATATGTAGGAAATTTTAATTGATAATTTCTGCTTGCCAACTCACTATTAGTTGGGCTAGCCACTTATATAAATTTGTCATTGAAGTGATTAGCACTGAACAAGTGAAAAGGGCAATTATGAATGGGCTCTCTTGACTCTGGTCAGGGCCACATCACATCTTCTGTGGCTTTTCTCAAGATGTCAGAAAATAGAAAAGGCCAGTACAATGCCCAAGAGTTAATAGGTAGGTATTCTGAAAGACTTAAATGGCATCCAGCTTTAACCAAAGAACCTATATAAGCATTTCAGTTTTTGGTACAATACTTGGTTTTAATTTTAGTCTGTGCCAGTCCTTAAAATCAGATATTTTTCCCTATATAGACACAATATAACCGAAAAGTAAAAAGTCAAGCATGTTGGTATATGCCTATTATGTCACTACGGAGGAGGCTGAGGCAGAATGCTTGCAAGTT
Organism: Megascapheus bottae; assembly: GCF_031878675.1. Taxonomy (NCBI): domain Eukaryota; kingdom Metazoa; phylum Chordata; class Mammalia; order Rodentia; family Geomyidae; genus Megascapheus; species Megascapheus bottae. Next base: position 84,438,720 of record NC_143510.1, read on the forward strand.
CAAGACCAGACTGGACTACATAATGAGACACTGCCTCAAAAATAAACAACAAATAAGCCAGGCACAATGGCTTATGCCTGTAATCCTAGCTACTCAGGAGGCTGAGATCTGAGGATCAAGTTTCAGAATGGCCTGGACACAAAAGGACCTGAGATTCTTATGCCCAATTAACCTCTAGAAAACAGGAAGTGGGGTTTGGCTCAAGGGTAGGGCAGAAACCTTGAGCTGAAGAGTTCAGGGACAGGGTCTAGACCGAGTTCAAGCCACATGACCCACAAAAAAATAAGTAAATAAACAATAAATAAATAAGGCAATAAAAGTATGGGCAAACGATTTGAACAGATATTTTTAAACATTCATAAATGGCCAATAAGCATATTAAAAGATACTCAATTCCATCCTTAGAGAAATGAAAACTGGCTAGGAGTTTGGTCTAGTGGTAGAGTGCTTGCCTAACATGCACAAAGACTCGAGTTCAATTCCTCTGCACCTACACAGAAAAAGTCAGAAGTGGTGTTGTGGCTCAAATGGTAGAGCTCTAGCCTTGAGAAAGCCCAAGGACAGTACTCAGGTCCTGAGCTCAAGCCCAGGACTGGCAAAAAAAAGAAAGAAATGAAGACTGAAACTACAAAGAGATAACAATTGTACCATTAAAATGGCTAGAATAAAAGACATGCAGTAGAAAACAACATAGATGGGTGCCAGTAGCTCACACGTGTGAGCCTAGCTACTCAGGAGGCTGAGATCTGAGGATTGTGGTTCAAAGCCAGCCTGGGCACAAAGTCTGAAAGTGGCACAGTGGCTCAAAGTGGTAGGGCGCTAGCTTTCAGCTGAAGAGCTCAGGGACACAGGGCCCAGGACTAGAGTTCAAGGCCCATGACCAACAAAAAAAGAAAGAAAGAAAGTCGTAAAATCTCAACGAAAAAAGAGAGAGAGAGAGAGAGAGAGAGAGAGAGAGAGAGAGAGAGAGAGAGAGAGAGAGAGAGAGAGAGAGAGAGAACACAGATTATTAGTCTAGAAAATACCAGGTCCTGAGTACAAGAAAAGAAAGAGAACACAAGGAAGAGAAAGAGGGACAGAAAGATGAAGGGGAAAGGAAAGGAGGAGGAAGAGTAGCTTGAGAACAGAAGGAAGACAGGGAGAAGTAAAGGGAAATAAAGGGAAGGGAGAGAAGGGAAGGAAGAAAGAGAAGGGAAGAAGAAGGGGTGGAAAAGTGGAGGAAAATTAAACCCTCTTCCATTGTTTGGTGGGATGTACAATGGTGCACCTGCCTTGGAAAAGTCTAGATGTTTTTCAAAAAGTCAAATTTTGAGTTGCTCCACTCCTCAGACGATGCCCAAGAGCACTAAAAACATATGCCCACCAATGCTTCACAGTGATATTATATTCAACGGCCAAGAAGCGAACAACAATGCCGTGGCTATGAACGGATGGAAGGATGGACAGACACAACGTACTGCTGTGGGACACAGAATGTCATTGAGTTGCACGAAAATAAAATTACGAATACAACACTGAATGAAGCTTGAAAACATGAAGCTTCGTGAAAGAAGTAAGACACGAAAGGCTACATACTGTATGATTCCATTTATGTGAAATGTGCACAGTAGGCAAACTCAGAGAAACAGAAAGTAGTGGTTGCCAAGGGGGTGGGGCCCGGGGAAAAGAGTAGAGACTAGTAACGGGAACAGGCTTTGGTTTCTTGGTGATGAAAATGTTCCGGGTGGCAATGGTAGTTGCAAAACTTCAGGAATAAACTAAAAGCCACACTTGGAAAGGGATGCGTTGCTCGGGGACATGATGTATATTTCAATTTTTAAAAAATCCATTTAGAAAGAGATGGCATGGCTGTTATCATACGCACAGAAAGATAATGCCTAAGTAACATGACCCGCGATTCCGTGCCATCTCTTTCCATCAATGAACGCTGATGGTTTTGAGCGAAGACTGCACATCCAATAAAGCCAAGGATGGCAGACCACGGTGACACGGTGACGGGGCAAAGCGGAGTCCCCGAGCAGGAATCCGGTGTGCCGGAGCTGGCGTCATCCGCATCCGAGCCCACCTTCCACCCCTCACCCGGCCACAGCGCGAGGCGCGGCCCGCTCCGACCCCCCCCCCCGCCCCGCCGCCCGCGCCCAGCTCGGTCCAGGCCCGGGGGCGGCGGCGGGTCCACGGCGGCTGGCGTGAGTCCCGGCGTCCCGCCCGCGCTGGGACTCGGGCGAACCCCATCCATCACGCGGATGTCCCCGCGACCTCCCCCCTCCAGCGCCCGGTGGTCTCCGCCTCACCTTCTCCTTTCCCCCGCCCCGACACCTGGGATGCGCCGGTACCCCGCGCCGCGGCCGCAGCCCACACTTTCCCTCAGCGACCACTAGCCCGGAAGGAGCGCGGGCGGAGGCTGTGGGTGGGGAGAAAGGGGCCGAGAGGGATTGGGAGGGGTATTCACCTAGTCTCCGCACCGGCGGCGGGACTGGCGGCCACTCCGGCCCCCGGACTGCGTCTGGCTCGCGCGCCTCCTCGCTGCAGCCGCCGGGAGCTGACAGCCGGCCGGCGCCTCAGGCCGCTCTCCCGGGTCCCGCCCCGCCCCGCCCCGCCCCGCCCCTTCGCGCACGCGTTCAGCCCCGCCCTCTCGCGCACGCCTCTCGCCCCGCATAGGCCCGCCCCCTCGCGCAGGCGCACACGGGGGCGCTCCTGCTGCAGTAGTGAGCCAGCACTGATGATGTGGCTGACCTCGTGGCGACCTGGGTCGCCTGTGCAGCTCCGCCGGGACTCGTGGCCGCACCTGGGCAGGGGAACTGGTGGGTTGACCACGGGCTGCCCCGGAGAGGCGAATCAGGGCCTTCTTGGGCAACCCTGTTGCGCACCCACCCAGCGCAGCCACTTCGTTCATTCCGGTTTCCGAACCGCCTTCTCCGTGACTCACGGTTCTGCTGGGCGGCCGAGAGCCCCTGCCTCGCGGGGCTCGGGTTTCTTGCAGACTGTAATTAAAACCCAGCCACCTGTGAATCTGGGCGTGCTTTTCTGCCTGGCTGTGTGCAGCGTGGTCCGTGCCTGTGCTGAGGTCCGAGGCAGAAATGGATGGGGTTTGAGGTCAGCCCCTGGCGCCTTCCCAGGGGGACGAGAGGGGTGGGACCCGCCCTGCGCTCCGGCCCCCGGAGGTGGCCGGAGCGGACAGCCTTTGGATTTGCCTGCACTTGCTTTTTAAAATCTAGGTGAAATTGAGCTAATTTTTGCAATGGCGAACCGAGGGCTCATTTAATGACCATTTATTGAGCATTTATATGTGATTCACGACCATTTATTTTGCTCTGTGTGCTATTGAGAAATGGGACACGCCCATGGATAGTCCAGTGAACAAAACAAAGATGTGCGTCCTCAGTCAGTTAACTCTGAGAAGCTCATTTTTAAAATCACACTGCCGGAGGACCTGGTTAGTGCAAGCCCGTAATCAAATTCCTGAGGAGGCTGAGGCCAGAGGACCATGATCTGAAGCCTAGCCTGGGATCCACAGCAACACAAATTACACCCCTGACTATACTGTGCCTGGAAAATCAAAGCTTCCACCAATTCTAAGTGATAGCAGTGATTTAGCTGCAGCTTTTTGAGTGATGGACAGTAGCATATGTTTAAACTCCCAACTTTTTGTCTTGTTTCCCATGAGTCTTTGTGCTTTTACCTTCAGGATGACTGGTGCTTTTGCAGTCACTACTGCACACTGTGTGTGTGTGTGTGTGTGTGTGTGTGTGTGTGTGCATGTGTCTGTCTGTCTGTCTCTCTGTTTGTCTGTCTGTCCGTTTGTCTGTCTGTCCATGTCCTTCCTAGGGCTTGAACTCCGGGCCTGGGTGCCTCCCTGAGCCTTTGTACTCAAGTCTACTGCTATACCACTTGAGCCACAGGTTCACTTCCGGCTTTTTGGTGGTTAATTGGAAATAAGAGTCAGTCTCTCCGGGCTGGGAATGTGTTAATGGTGGAGTGCTTGCTTGGTATGCATGAAGCCCTGGGTTCCATTCCTCAGTGCTTCATGAACAGAAAAAGCCAGGAGAGGGACCTGTGACTCTAGTGGTGGAGTGTTAGCCCTAAGAAAAAGAAGCTCAGGGACACTTCTCAGGCCCTGAATTCAAGCTCAGGATAGGCAGAAAAAAAAGTCAGACTTTCTTGCCTAGGCTAGCTTGGAACCATGATCTTCAGATCTCAGCCTCTTGTGTAGTTAGGATTACAGGCTTGAGCCACCCATACTTGGCTATGGTAATATTTTTTAATAGCCTAGCCTGTCATTTCTTATTTTGAATTTTGGGGGCAGTGTTAAGAATTGAACTCTTGTCTTTCTCCCTCACCTGAACCATTCCCCTATTCTTTCTGCTTTTAATTTATTTACCAGGTATGCCCTCTACTTTCCATATAATCCTCCTACCTCTGCCTCTGGAGTAGCTAGGACCACAAACCTGTACTACTGCACCACTATATCAGGCTTGTTTTTGAGGCAGAGTCTTCTACTTTTGCCATAGGTATGAACCACTATGCCTGGTTAGTATTGTTTTACAGAATACTTTTTTGTTGTTGTTTTAAAGATTTTTTTAAACACCTTTAGGAATTAAAGCATAATTGCAAAGAATATGGGTGATAAATAAAAGTAACAGATCCTTGTTTGGGACATGTTCCTGTGCTAGGCCACCCAGCTGGCTAGAAATCAAAATGGAGTAAATCATAAAGTTTCATGTCACCAAGCCCAAACTGAATTGTTTATATACTCTCACCAGAAATAGGTTAGTTTCAATTATTATGACCATAAAAATAACCTTTACCTCAGTCCTTAGACAAAACAACATAACCTGACTTGGACTGATCTATTATTTTTCTATTTTTCTATTTCCCTGTCTCTGTCTTGCATGGCAAGTCACTATGAAATGAGCTTTTTATTCCTTGTTTCTGCTTTCTTCAACCCTTTTGTGCCTACAAAGAGAATGCTGCTCCGATGGGCTCATTCAAATACTCATTCTGTTTTATGGAATTAAGTATTGCCCAGTTTTAGAATAAAAAAGTAAAGCCTGGGGCCGGGAGTTTGGCCTAGTGGTTAAAGTGCTTGCCTAGCATGCATGAAGACCCGGGTTCGATTCCTCGGTACCACATACATAGAGAAAAAGCCGGAAGTGGTGCTGAGGCTCAAGTGGTAGAGCTCTAGCCTTGAGAAAGTCCAAGGACAGGGCTCAGGCCCTGAGCTCAAGCCCAGGACTGGCAAAAAAAAAAAAAAAGTAAAGCCTGTCAAAATTGATATGCTTTTGTCCTTTGACATGGGGAAGCAGTGCTCTCACTGTATTTCCAGATGGTCTTTATTTTTATTAATGTTTTGAACTACATACTCTAGAAAGTAATTAGTAATTCCACTAGATAGGTATCCCTCCCCTGGGCCATGTAGTCTTTCAGGATTTCTATACAAAGCACACACAGGGGAAATAAACCTCTATGAGTTTTGAAAATTCTGCACTCACTTTTTATCTGACATTGCTTTTTCAACTGCTCTTCATTTCAATAAATCGGCATATGACAACTTTCTACTTTCTTTCCAACCCATGGTATGTATTTCTGAGATAGACAGCTTCCAGTGAGTCTGAAAAAAACTCAAGTTGGCGTCAAGTGAAGGAAGACCCTCTTGCCCTCTGAACCTGATGTGTGAAGGTAACAACAATGGCATCACAACTTCATCTTCTGCTTGATAGCTGTCAATTTCAAATGTGAAGCAAGGGCATAGAACTGAGGATTACTGTAAATAGTCATTGTGGTGATTGTTTGAAGAGGAAACAAAAGCCTGAGAATTATGAAAGCATGTAACAAAGAAACCTGTGTGCTCTGGGCTAAAAAAATATATATCTCCTTGAGGAAGTGACATTTTATCTCAGCCTGGATGAACAGGGGAGTTGGGCAGGCAACAAAAGAAGGGGGAGTACACTTGGCTTCAGAAACTAGTTCCAAGGCCCTTGGGAAGCGAAGGGCTCTGCCTGTCAAGGCCTTGGGTAAAGACCACTGAGGTTAGACTGAATGGCTAGCTCTGAATTGGTTGAGGGACAGGATCCTTGGAGATCAAACTGAGGACTTTTTGAACTTATTCCTAAAGACAAGTTGTCAAGGGCCCAGCTGATCATGATCACAGTGGCACTTGTAGGGATAATTCTGATGGTGATGTAGAAAATGGATGAGGAAGGACCTGCTAGGAGGGGTATGGGAGGACTGTTTTGCAGGTGAAAGAGATGAGAAGTTCATGGATGGAAGAAACAGATCAAGGTTAGAGGGCTTGATTCTATGTGTGACTGTAAAGGGGAAACGGTGTCAAAATGACTCCTGAGTTTCTTCAGTTCATGCCACTTTCTGAATTGTTGGATGGCAATGATTCTTCTTTAAAGCAATTAAGATAATATTTACTTTGAGCCAAATATGATTGACACTTAGCCCAGGGAACAAAGGGTCAAGTTATCCTCATTGTCATGTTTCACCATGGATAAGGTCAAATGAATTTTTATAATCACAGAGTGGAAGTCATAAATCAATACAATTATACTGGTGGGTACATCAGATAGGCCGGCTCTAGCAAGGGGCAGAAATCTTTCTGATATGGAATTCTTGGACTTAATGGAGGCAAGAGGTCTGGTATACTTACAGACACCCTCAGAACCTTATCAGAAAAAAGTGAGGTCAGATACAAAAGCCAAGCTAATTGGCTATTAAATGGCCTTCAATAGCCCAAGATAATTTTGGCCTTTGACCGACCACATTCCACCTCTCCACAATAACAGTGTTCTAGTCAGTCAGGTCAAGTAGCCTGCAAAAGCTTCAATACTGATGAAACATCAGAGAAACTCAGTTCACAAGGAGGAGGTCAGAAGAGGACAATTTTGAGTTGCTATATGTGTATGCACATGCATGCCAGTACTGGGGTTTAAATGCAGGGCCTGGTCACTACTCCTTAGCTCTTTTGCTCAAAGCAAAACCTGCACTTCTGGCTTTTTGGTGGTTAACTGGATATAAGAGTCTCATGAACTTGCTTGCCTGAGCTGTCTTCCAATCTCAATCCTCAGATCTCAGCCTCCTGAGTAGCTAGGATTACACATGAGCGCCCCAGGTGCCCAGCTGGAGTTGTTGTAGATATACTGAATTTGATATCAACCAAACTATATTTGGTGCTGGCTCTAGTTCTTAAACTCAGGGCCTGGGTTGGGCACTGTCCATGGGCTTTTCTCTCAAAGCTAGCACTCTACCACTTAAGCCTCAGCTTTTATTTGAGGGAGGGCTGGATATTTGGAAGTAAAAGTCTCACAAACTTTCTTGTCTAGGCTGGTTTTGAACTGCAATCATTAGATCTCAGCCTCTTGAGTAGTTAGGGTTACAGTTGTGAGCCACCACTACTTGCTCTGAGTATATAGAACATCAATATGAAAATAAATGTAAAAGTTTAGATTGAGGGCTGGGAGTTTGGCCTAGTGGTAGAGTGCTTGCCTAGCATGCACAAAGACCAGGGTTCAATTCCTCAGTACCACATACATAGAAAAAAGCCAGAAGTGGTGCTGAAGTTCACGTGGTAGAACTCTAGCCTTGAGAAAGTCCAAGGACAGTGCTCAGGTCCTGAGCTCAAGCCCAGGACTGGAAAAAAAAATTTAGATTGAGAGGGTTTGGGAGTTGGGCATAGTAGTAGAGTGCTTGCCTAGCATGCACAAATACCTGGGTTCAATTCCTATGTACCACATACATAGAAAAAGCCAGAAGTGGTACTGTGGCTCAAGTGGTGGAGCTCTAGCCTTGAGAAAAACCCAAGGACTGTGCTCGGCCCTGAGTTTAAGCCAGGACTGGCAAAAATTTAGATTGAGATTTCATGTACTCTGTGTGTGTGTGTGTGTGTGTGTGTGTGTGTGTGTGTGTGTGTATGAGAGAGAGAGAGAGAGAGAGAGAGAGAGAGAGAGAGAGAGAGAGAGAGAGAGAGAGAGAGAGGGAGGGAGGGAGGGAGGGAGGGAGGGAGGGAGGGAGAGAGAGAGAGAGAGAGGGGGGGGGGTATTTTGCTGGAAACCAAACCTAGAGTCTCATGTATGCTAGGTAAACACTTGGTTACTGAGCTAGCTATGCCCTTGGCTAAGATATTTGGACAGTAACATCAAAGCTAAATTTCAAGAGAACAAGCAATAAGAGAGTAAGCGAAAGTAACAGGACTTACTTGTAAGGACATAATCTCTAAGCTTTAAGAGTACTATTTCCTGTGTGAGATACTTAACAAAGATGACTTAATTATTATGCCCTATGAAGATGGTATTAAAACTCCATTTTTCATATGCAGAAAGCAAGAGTCAAATTCCATCCAGCCACAGTACACTTCTGTAATATCAACACTCAAGAGGCAAAGAGAGGATTGTAAGTTCAAGGCCACTCTGAGCCTTGAACAGAGACGTTACAAAAAGTCAAATGCCCAAGCCTTCCCTCAGACCAGTAAATAAGGATCTTTGTAGCTGCTTCTGGTGTTCACTGAGGCTCACACACCATGCTGTAAACTACTTAAAGTAAATAAAATCCTCTAATGCACTCCCCACCCCAAGCATTAAAGAAAGGTATCAGTCAGAGGACATGTAGCATGCAGCCCTTAGAGCAAATGTTCTACATATATCCTAGATTCTCTCTCCATCCCTGCCATCAGTGTCCTTCCTGAAAGCATTTACAACATGCATTTGGGCATTCAGGAAGCAAGTAGTTATTGTGACTCTTGTGGGCCAAGTAAGTGTCATCACTTATTCACTTACAAATACTTATTGAGCACTTAATTAAATGTTGTTCTCCTAGTCTGTTCTGGAATGCAGTAGAGATTAAAATAAACATCTGCCTAGCAGAATTCTGTTCAAGTGAGGAAAGACAATAAGCAAGTAAAAAAAAAGTATTGTGTAACTATAGGGCAATAGCTACTATGGAAACAAATAAAGCAGTTAGGGAGCTGGCAGTTTCAGGGCAGGGGTAGGGAGGCTGAGAGGAAGTCTGTTTTATTTGGAGTAATCTAGGAAGGCTGATAATTTGAGCAGAAAGAGCAAGAGGGCAGTGGGGAAAATATAGCAAACACAAAGCCCCTTGACAAAAGTGTTTGTATTGTGTTCTGGGAACTGAAAGGAGTCTTGTGGAATGGTTTAGCAGTAGAGTACTTTATTGAACATGTGTGAAATCCTGAGTTCAATCTCCAGCTGGAGGAAGACAAGGGAGGAAGAAAGGAAGGCAGGGAGTATGGGAGGAAGTAAGAAATAAGAGAGAGAGGGGAAGTAGGAGAGGGAGGGAGGGGGTAAGGGAGAAGGAGCCCACACAAGCTTAAGGAGTCCTGTGTGTTTGCAGTGAGATGGTGGCAAGTATATCATAAAAGTGGCTGATAGGCCATAGGAAAGCTTTTGGCTTTGATTCTGAGATACACTGAAAGGATCTGAGTGGATGTGGCCAACTCTGCTTTGAGTTCTATGAAATCACTGTGGAAAGCTGACACAGGGAGCCAAGGATAGGCCAACCATTAAATGTCTTCTCTAATAATTCATGTAAGGGGATAGTGGCCCGAAACAGAGTGGCAGCATAGGAAATAGGAACTGGCTATGGATTCATCCATTTGAGGATAGAAGTGAATAATGCAGGACTGGCTAATGTGTTGAATGTGGGGTGGAAGAGAAAGGCTTTATAGGTGCTCTTGGAGTTTGGGTCTCAACTATGAAAGAATGGGTTGCTAGGCTGCAAAAGGAATGGGACCATCCAACGAGGGCTCACTGCTCTGCACATGAACACAGTCCCCACAAACAGCTCTCTTCCTTAGATACGATTTTTAAATTTTTTTTTATTGTAATTAATAAAAGGGTTACATGATATTTGCCAGACAGAAGGTACATTAATTCACATACATTGATACCCTTTCACATGTCTTGGTACCCATTACCCTTACTGTCCTCTTTTCTGTTCTCTCCATAACAGCCATTGAATATGAGTATAACACTTCGGAATATCAAAGCATACTGGGCACCGGTGGCTCCTGGCTGTAATCCTAGCCACTCAGGAGATTGAGATCTGAGGATAATGGTAAGAAGCCAGCTACTGCAGAAAAAATCAGTGAGACTCTTATCTCTAGTTAACCAGCAAGAAGCCAAAAGTAAAAGTGTGGCTCAAGTAGTAGAACATCAGCCTTGAATGTGGTGCTGAATTTAAGCCTAGTAACAGCGTGGAAGAGTAGGAGAAAGAGGAGAAGAGGAGGAGGAGAAGAGGAGGAGGAGAGAAAGAGGAGGAGGAGGAGGGGAGGGGAAGGGGGAGGGGGAGGAGGAGAAAATTCACATGCACCAGCATGTGTAAGCCTTGAGAATATTTTAAGTGGCATAAGCAGTACATGATTCCACGTATATGGGGTTAGGCTCTGCCAGGAAACCGCTCAGACATTCAGGCACAAAGAACAAATAAAAGATTTACTGCCAGCAAAGGGATGGGCAAGACCCGTTCTCACAAAATGAGAAGTGTTGGCTGTTGTCTGAGGTGACCTATATAACCTACAGGGGCTAGGAGGGGCTGGGAGGTGGGACCCTAGGTGTGGACATGTGAGCGAGGAACGTCTTCACGGTGGGCTAGGATTTATGGTTGCTGCCCAAGTGGCAGATAAAGAGTTTGCAGCTGCCCAGACTTGAAGGTCCCCTTATTTAGGGGATCTTGTTGACATGTAACTAATCAAATTCATAGACAGCAGAATGACTGTTTCCAGGGGTTGAGGGAGAAAGAAATGGAGAGTTGTTTAGTAGGTACTGTTTCCAGTTTTGAAAAAGATTTAATGTTTTTCGTGCCAGACATCAACGCTATTGCAATGCATACCATAGTGATGGACGCATGTTGCCTTATTAATTCTGCAAGCAGAGGTCAGCCTGTGCTACACGGGCACCATAATGAAACCTTCAATCAACAGAGTAAAAAGTTGGACGTTTGGTTTAAGAAAAATGTGTTTTAACTAAAGGAAGCCTGACTCTTTCCAGATACCACCATCAACAGTAAAAGGAGGAGGTGTAGTAAAGTTTCCTTTCTGAGCTGGGTGTGGCCCTCGCCCGCCCCGCCCTTTCTCGAGCTAGCCCCTCCCCTCTCTCCGTAAGCCCCGCCCTCTCCCCGATTTTTCTCCAATCACTGACTTGCTCCCACCCCCTGACGGAACCTCTTTCCTCGCATCCGGGCTCTTTCCTGCACGCTGTCGGGAAGCATGGAGATCCAAGGGGACCTGGCGGCCGGCGCGAGCTGTTCGCTGTCCACTCAGGGCTCCTCGAGGGTCCCAGTGTCCAAAGAGCTGTTGACGGCGGGGAGCGAAGGCGGAGGAGGTGAGGGCCCCGTGGCGGCGGCGCCGCGGGGCGCGCATGCGCGGCGGGGCAGCTCTTGGTTGGGCCCGGTGCACCGCCCCCCCCCCCCATCCACACCCCATAGGGCGGAGCTCTGTCGGGTCGTGAGCACCCACGCGGCGGGGCCCCACAGGTGGGAGCTTCCCGGGCGCGCGGAGCTGGGGCGCCCGGGGACGCCGTGGGGCCTCGGTGGCTGCGAGGTCCCTTTGCGGGCAGTGGGGAAGGAGACGATCGCGATGCTTGACACCCAGACCCCCCTCTTCTAGCTTCCGGAAGTCTTCACTGCATTGGAGACTCTGGGATGGAGCATCTAACATCCTCCGTTTGAGTCCCGGCTCCCCTGTGGGACTTTCTCCAGCGAGAATGGAGGGTCTGAGACATAGAATTTTTGTGATAGGAAAATGCAAGAGAATTTGCCTGTGGCTGCTCACCAGGAAAAGGTCTCAGCATCCTGAGCATCCTTAGGCGTTTTGGTCATGATAGCCAAAGCTTAAGGTGTGCTTTCTGGGGCCCAGGAAGGAACAGATTCAGTCCTCACACCCACCCCTTGGAGAGGATTTTGTTATCTCTGTATTGTAAAAGAAGGGAAACTGGAGACTAGGTGTGTTAGACAGCTTTCTGGAGCGCTTGTGGCTGGTTGGGAAGGGGTAAAAGTTGAATGTGATTCTAAGCTTTATGGCTTCAGAGTCTGCTCCTAATACTAATCCATTCATGAATTGAATAGATGATTCTTCAGTGGTGCTTTGATGAACAGGAGTTTGTTTTTTGGGGGGAGGGGGGGTTATGGGGCTTGATCTCAGTCAAGGCACTGTCCCTGAGCTCTTCAGCTCAGGTCTACCACCCTGTCCTTGAGCCAAGCCCCACTTCCGTTTTCTAGAGATTAATTGGAGTTAAGAGTCTAAGGTCCTTTTGTGCCTGGCTGGCTTTGAACCTTGATCCTCAGATCTCAGCCTCCAGAGTAGCTGAAGGGCGTTTCTGGGTTTAAGAAACAATGTGCAAAGTCTTGAGTTGTCTAAAATCCTGTTTTTAGAGATCCCAAGGACTGGAGAAAGGTGAAATGGATGTACCTAAATAACCAAAATGTTGGACTTAAAACTAGGAGCGCTCTTTTTTTTTTTTTTTTTTTTTTCATCCTGTGGAATCGGGCATAGCAAGACTTAAGGTCTTAGGAGATTTGTTGACCATTCCCTCTCCCCCCCTTTTTTAAATTTAAATTTGGTACTTGGGATAAAACCCAGGGCCCTACACATTCTAGGCAAGTACTTGTCCTACCACTGAATTACAGCCCAAGCTTGTGCCCTTGGTTTGTGTGTGTGTGTGTGTGTGTGTGTGTGTGTGTGTGTGTGTGTGTTTGCAATTGTAAATTAAGTGTATGTGTGTTTGCAGGTATATGGGAGAGGTTACTCATCAACTCAAAGCCTGACCCCAGAAAGACCTCTACTCTTCAGACAGTTCGAATAGAGAGAAGTCCATGTAAGTATCTTGTGCTCTTTTTTTTTTTTTCTTTTTTGCTGGTTATGGGGCTTGAACTCAGGGCCTGGGCACTGTTCCTGAGTCTCTTTCTGCTCAAGGCTAGCATTCTACCACTTGAGTCACAGTGTCACTTCTGGCTTTTTCCGTGAGTAATTGGAGATGAGTCTCTTGTTCTGTTCTGCCAGGTTAGCTATGGATAGTGATCCTCAGATCTTAGCTTCCTCAGTAGCTAAGGTTATAGGTATGAGCCACTGGCACCTGGCTTACTTTTTTTTTTCCAGTCCTTGAACTCAGGGCCTGAGCACTGTCCTTGGGCTTTCTCAAGGCTAGAGCTCTACCACATAAGCCACAGAACTACTTCCAGCTTTTTTCTTTGTATATGGTACTAAGGAATTGAACCTGGGTCTTTGTGCACACTATGCAAACACTCTACCACCAGGCCAAACTCCCAGCCCCTTACTTTTGTTTTTTATTAGGAAAAAAATATGGCAGTTTTAAGAATGATTAATTTAAGGGGCCAGGAGTTTAGCCTAGTGGTAGAGTGCTTGCCTAGCATGCATGAAGACCCGGGTTTGATTCCTCGGTACCACATACATAGAAAAAAAGCCAGAAGTTGTGCTGAGGCTCAAGTGGTAGAGCTCTAGCCTTGAGAAAGTCCAAGGACAGTGCTCAGGCCCTGAGCTCAAGCCTAGGACTGGCAAAAAAAAAAAAAAAAAAAGTGTTTCTTAGACTGTTTTGGGTTTTATTTTGACCAGTCTTGGGGCTTGAATTCAGGGCCTAGACATTTTCCCTAAGCTTCTTCTTCTTTTTTTTTTTCCTAAGCTTCTTTTTCTCAAGACTAGCACTCTACCTCTTGAGTTACAACGCCACTTCTGGCCTTTTCTGTTTATGTGGTACAGAGGAGTCGAACTCAGGGCCTCATGCATGGTAGGCAAGCATTCTACCACAAAGCCATATTCCTAGCCCCTCCTTAGACTTTTAATTGAAGTGACTGGAGCTCAGCTCACATTGCTTGAAGAAAAGAAAAAAGAGCTATCTATATATATGGCTCATTTTTAATAGAAATAGAGAGCCAAGGTGCAGTAATGGCAAGAGCATTACATCCAGGTGCTCACCGCCAATCAAGGTGGCAGGCAGCTGTGTGTGTCTCAGCTCTGCTTTCCTAGGTGGTGACTTCCTCCAGAGCCATCTCTCTCCAAAACCACTTTACAGAAACTCCAGGCTTAGCTTTCATCATCATAGTCAGTCATTCACTGAGAAAGAAGATTTCTCCCCCACAATTTAATGAAAAAGTCTCAGACTGATGACTTACTGACAAGAGCATTGTATCATTTGTAGTCCATAGAGCAAACTGCAGTAAGAAAGGTTATGGAAAATGTAAGTAGGTATGGGATGAGAAATAAGTTACCCAAGCCTAAAAGGAAGCTCAGTGCAAGGAGGTGGGAGGAGGGGTGAACTCCCATAGTCTCAGCACTTGCGAGGCTGAGATAGATGTGAAAGGCAGCCTGGGCTACCTAGCCAGACACTCACTGAAGATACCCCAACAAAACAAAGCAAAAAGGAGCACTGAGATTATGTTCTCCGAAGGGGAATGGATGTTGGGCAGGCAAAAACAATTATTACCGAATTAATTTGCTTGCTGGAACTTAGGGGTACACATGGATTCTATTAATAATCCTACCAAGGGAAAAGAGGAAGGGGAAGAGAATTTAAGAAAGGAGAATAATACTTGTTCAAAATACACTGTATATGGAAGTAGTGCCATGACTCAAGTGGTAAAATGCTAGCCTTAAGCACAAAGACACAGAAGCTTTAAGCTCAGACACAGCACCCAAGCCCTGAGTTCAGGCCCCAGGACTAGCAAAGTACACTGTGTGTGCAGCTATAGAATTGTCAAAATGAGGGAGTACCAGTAATGTATGCTGGTAATAAAAAAGTAATGCTAGTAATAATACTAGTAATACTCTAATAATAAAAATGGAATATTAAAAGTGTGATGACCTTATCATTCTTACCATAAAGCTTCATAACCTATTGTACTTAACTATTAAGCTGTCAACCTTTTTTATTTAGTTAGTACTTCTTGAATGCCTGCTTCTAAGCGTTTACAGTTCTAGGGATGTATAAGAAACATGAAAAATGTTTTGAGAAGTAATTGCTGAATTGTGGAGTTATATTGCTTTAGGAGTGCTGAAAATGGTCTGGGGTTATAACTCAATGGTCAAGCACTTGCCAAACATGTGGTGGCATCCCACTACCATAAAAAAAAATCAGCAGAGGGTAGAGATTCATTCATATGGTCAAGTGGAAGAGAGCCGAAAGAATTTGTGTTGTTACTGCAGTTTAGAAGTGTTTTGCAGGGAAGTCTGGATTGTATAGTTTACTAACATAAATGTTGATCTCCTATGTTTTTCTCCGTAGTATTAGATCGAGTACAGACCTTTCTCCCACAGATGGCCCAGGCAAATGAAAAGTTACAGAAAGAAATGGCAGTTGCTCCACCTGGCCGTTTCAACATTGAAAATATCGATGGGACTCTTGGAAATGTTATACAAATGGTAAATAACTATGCTTGATTTTCATTTTTATTTCTGTAGGTTATCAGTGTGTCTTGTCTCCTAAACAGTGGGTAGGTGAGGGGGGTCTAAAAAAGAAAACTAAAACCCAGCAGTAAAAACTAAAAAAGAACAAGAGCCTTTCCAATTTGCTCCAAGCATTAGTTTTCTTTGTAGAGCTCATGTTTCCAGTACTGCAGAAAGAAATCTACTGTGTCTTAGGGTTAAGATCTTACTGGTTTAGAAGCCTCTTTGGTGGCCTTTAGGTGGTGCTTTAGGAAGCAACAGGAGAGCTTTTTCTAAGTCAAACATTACATGTATTATCTTGAAAACATTCATTTACTAAATGTCCTAAATGGATTCCCCCCCCCTCCATCCAAGCCAGCAAAGAACTGCAATCACCATCTGATTCATTGAATATGAGTGCAGTCTGGTTTCATAAGCTTCCTATGAAACTTAACTCATTTTATATTCATTTTCCTTCTTTAGCATTCCTTTAACATGTATCTGGGTCTTGCTGACACTGAGGTTATTAATATTTTATTCAACAGCCAGTCTGAGCAGCTTTGCTTGCCTTGGGAATCTGTCTCCAATCTCACCACTTTGGATAACTTCCGAAATTCCCTCTCTTGGTCTAAGTTACTTTGGTATCTCCTGAACTATTGCATTTTCTAACAAATTTCCTACTTCCATCCTCTTCCTGGAGTCTGTTCTTAGGATGTGTGTGAAGGGTCCATATGATCCTGCCTCCTGTCCTGTCTGACCTTTTGTCTTCTACACAGCCTCTCTGGTTATCACTGTCTGGCTCCAGTGTCATTGTTTCAGGTCTTCCCCTTGTGATTTTCTCACTCAGAATGTAACCACATTTCTGCATCATGTCTCCTCTGTTTTCAGTTGTTTCTTTATCAAGAGACCTTCCCTGAGGGTATGCCCTTACCCTACTTCATGTTTATTTTCCCGACCCTACACTATGTTGTTTATTGTCTTTCTAGAACTGGGATCAGCAAGCGTCTTCTGTCAGAGCTAACTGGTAGCTTCTTGGGGTTTTTAAGCCATGTTGGCCTTAGTGACTGTGGCTGACCTCTTCATGGTCGATGTAGCCATTGATAGTATGTTTTTGCTTATAGAATTTATGGTCACTGAAATTTGAGTTCCATACAATTTCCTATTTTAACTATGATTGCTTACAGCTTTAGTCCTTAAAAATACAGAAAACAAGGTTGGGAGAATAACCTAGCTGTAGAGTGTTTGCCTAGCATGCACAACGCCCAGGGTTCGTTACCTGGGTACCACATACTCAGAAAAAGCTGAAAATGGTGCTGTGGCTCAAGTGGCAGAGCGCTAGCCTTGAGTAAAAAGTGTCCAAGGACAGTGCCCAGGCCCTGAGTTCAAGCCCCAGGACTGAGAAAGGAAAGAAGGGAGGGAAGGAGAGAGAGAGGGAGGAAGGAGGGACGAAGGGAGGAGGAAAGAAGGAAGGAAGGAAGGAAGGAAGAAAGGAAGGGAGGAAGGGAGGTAGGGAGGGAAGAAGGGGGGAGGAAGGAAGGAAGAAAAAAAACATTCTTAGTTCATAGCTGAACAAAAGGCAGTGGCAGGTGTGATCTGACCTGCAGGTTATACATTTGCTGGACCCTGCTTGTGTAAACTCAATGAATGGAATAATTTTGTTCTCGTTTTGTGTGTGTGTGTGTCAGGGGTGAGGAGAGGGGGTCCTGGGGCTTGGTCTCTAGGCCTGGACACTGTCCCTGACTGCTCAAGGCTAATGCTCTGCACTTTGAGCCAGCTAGATCTTCAGCTTTTTGGTAATTAATTGGAGGTAAGAGTCTCACATCACAGGACTTTCTTGCCTGAGCTGTCTGTGAACCACAATCTTCAGATCTCAGCATCCTGAGTAGCTAGGATTACATGTGTGAGCCACCAGCACCTGGCTTGATCTGATGTTTTTGTTAATTTTGTTAGACCTAGTGTATTGTCTGACTTACGTTAATGTTTGTTGAATGAAAGTTGATGTATACAGGTTATAAAATTAGGCTGCAGGAGACCATTTTTTAGACTTTAGCAAATGGAAATCATCCAAACCAAAGCTGGTTTTGTAATTATGATAGATCCTGGTAACTAAAATCATGAAAATGCCATTGTACTCAAGATATTTTTCAACTCTATGCTTCAGAATTTATCTTGAATTTTGGTTGATCCATGTGTTATTTTACTACAGCTTTTTAGAGAACTGGTCTGAAATAAATTTCTTATCTTGTACCTTTTACAGGATGTGGCCTTATTTGAGATGAATCAATCAGATTCCAAAGAAGAGGATAGTTCAGAAGATAGTTCACAGGACACCTCTGAGGACAGTTCAGAGTCGGAGGATGAGGATAACAGCATCCCCTGTGAAGTCAGCATAGATACCATTAAGCTTCCAAATTCAGGAGGTGGGAAAGGCAAGATTGAAGTTTTGGACAGTATGGCTAGTAAAGAAAAGAAATAGTTTGGAAACCCAGGTACCACACTCCTGCTTATTCTGTGAAAAGGGTGGTGCTTCCCTGGCATTTGCACATTTTATGTTGCTGTGGTCCTCTGCATTCAAGAACACTTTAAACCAATTGACTTTAATAGAGGTTATTTTGAGTAAAGAAGAACTCGTGGACCTGGCAGCACCCTGAACGGAAAGGAGTTTGGGAAGCTTGACTGCATCGAGGGCAGCGTGTCCTTACAGCTGAAAAGGAAATAAATAAAGTCTTGGTAATGGCCAGGCACTTGCTTTATTTGGACATGGTTGATCAGTTGTAGTCAGTTATTGCCATAGTTCAGCTGTTTGTGTTGGGCTGACACCCAGCTATTTTGTATAAAAATACACTCATAATTTAATTTTCAAGTTTGTTTCTGTACTGAGGTAGGTTGTGGGTTTTTTTTACATAGGAACTGGAAGTACTGGAGACAACTTCAGGATAATAGCCTTTTGTTAACTTAATATGTAATATTGGGGATGTTTTATTTCTCAGAGAAACCAAAGGCAGCATGGTATGGGCACCACCACCCCCGACTTCCCTTTGTTCTTCCCCCTTTCTCTCCTTCTCCTTCTTTGCTTGCTTGCTCGCAACAGCCTGTGTTGGCCTTGAATTTATGCCCTTCCTGCTTCAGCCTCCTGTGTACTAGGATTACAGGAGTGTACCACCATGCCCACAACTTTTTACGAGAAAAATACTTTTTTGCAAAGAGGGGTTGATCAGTATATGCATTACATAAAGCATATAGTATATATAATATATGCTCTTGTAGTTAGAGCTGGAAAAATGCTCTGTGGTAAATTTACACTGCCTTTGGCAGCAGCTATATGATGCATGGGCATGGACTTGATAGAAAAATGGTGTTTTATTTATTTTTGGAGATACTGGGGATTGAACTCAGGGCCTCACTCATGCGAGACAAGCACTCTACCATTTGCTTTTAGATTGCTTTTAATAGTAGTCTCAAATATTTGCCCACACTGGCCTCAAACTGATCTTCCTATCTGTGCTTTAGCTTACTTCACCTCCATCCCACTCCAGGTCAAAACTTTTTGGCTCAGCTACTAAAAATCCTCCATCCAGTTGCCTACATGAAGCTTGTCAAGTGTTGAAAATAGGACTATTGTTAATAGCTGAGTCTGTTATTGGATTGATCTTCCTGCCTCAGCCTCTTGAGTGCTGGGATTAAAAGTATATATCACCATACTATGTGTGTGTGTATTATATAAAATTTATTGTAACATTTAGAGAAAAGAAATTAACAAATTCTAAAATAAATCTAAACAAAGAGATATAAATGTCCAATAATAGAAGAGAAGCTGAATTGACATCATGGAAATATGCAGAGATGTGTTTATTGGCATAGTGCTCATGATATAATGTTAATTTAAAAAGTAGATAGCAAAGGCTAGGAATGTGGCTTAATAGTACAGTACTTGCCTAGCATGATGGAGCTCTGGGCAGTGCCTAAGCCCTAAGTTCAAGCCCCAGGACTTGCCAAAAAAATAAAAATAAGTAAATAACAAGTGGTGCTGGTGACTCACACCTGTAATCCTATCTACTTAGCCTGAGATTAGGATCTCAATTTAAAAGGCAGGAAAGTCAGACTCTTTTTTTTTTTTTTGCCAGTCCTGGGCTTGAGCTCAGGGCCTGAGCACTGTCCTTGGACTTTCTCAAGGCTAGAGCTCTACCACTTGAGCCTCAGCACCATTTCCGGCTTTTTTCTATGTATGTGGTACCGAGGAATTGAACCCGGGTCTTCATGCATGCTAGGCAAGCACTTTAACCACTAGGCCAAACTCCCAGCCCGAAAGTCACTCTTACCTCTAGTTAACCACCAGAAAACCAGAAGTATAGCTGTGGCAGAGCACTCAAGAAGACCTCTACTCCACGGGGCAGAAGGAGTGGGGCACAAGAATGGAGGGTGGAAGGGTGAGCAAATGCAGTCATTGTATTTAGTGTACATTATGTAAACTGTGCTATGTAACTTGAGGATAATGATGGAGGGGGAACTTAGGGAAGAATGATGGAAGGGTCACATTGATCAAGGTGTATTGTATTGATGATACCTGATTTGTGGAATTGTAATCTACTTAATAAAAAATGAGAAAAAAATCCACTTGGATATAATAGTAATCACTTTTAGCACACAATGTCTCATTTTTTTTGTTTTGTTTTGTTTTGTGTGGGCCATGGGGCTTGAACTTGGCCTGGGCACTGTCTCTGAGCTCTTCAGCTCAAGGCTATCACCCTACCCCTGGGCCTGGGTGTTGTCACTGAGCTCTCCAGCTCAAGGATACCACCCTACCCTTGAGCCAAGCCTCACTTCCTGTTTCTAGGGGTTAATTGGGGATAAGAGTCTCAGGTCCTTTTGTGTCCAGACTGGCTTTGAACCTTGATCCTCAGATTTCAGCCTCTTGAGTAGCTAGGATTACAGGCATGAGCCACTGCTCCCAGCCAGGCTCAGCTTTTAATGTACTTTTTGTTGTTGTTGTTCTGTCATGGGGCTTGAACTCTGGGCCTGGGCACTGTCCCTGAGCTTTTCAACTCAAGGCTAGCAACTCTGCCACTTGAGCCACAGTGCCACATATTTTTGGTGTTGTTGTTTAAACATTAGCTTGGTATACATCTAGGCTGGCCTGAAAATTAGTCCTCCTACCTTATCCCCCTAATGGCATCACCTTTTATATCTTCTAACCCCAGTTTACCTTGACAGCTTTATTTTCTTATTTCTTAGAAAGCCAGTCTCTTAATGATGCAGTATGAGGGGAAAAAGAATAACAAAGCAGAGACCTGAGAGAAGAAAAGTCAGCTAGTGAAGAAAGCTGCTCCAGGCTGGCTTTGTATTTTGGTCCTCAGATCTCTGCCTCCTGAATAGCTAGGATTATGAGCATCTCTACCTGCCTCAGACTTTTTTTTTTTTTTGCCAGTCCTGGGGCTTGAACTCAGGGCCTGGGCACTGTCCTTCGACACTTTTTGCTCAAGGCTAGCACTCAACCACTTGAGCCACACAGCCACTTCCAGCTTTTTCTGTGGGCTTCATGCATGCGAGGCAAGCACTCTACCACTATGCTACAGTCCCAGCTCTCTGAACTATGTATTTGTCTGCCATTCTGTAAATAATTTGATAAATATCCCAAATTACATGAATGAGTTAAAATACTTTGTTTAAAAGTGGTGGCTGAAGCCAGATACCAGTAATCCTAGCCTCTCAGGAGGCTGAGATCTGAGATTGTGGTTCAAAGCAGAACAGGGCAGAAACATCCCCATGAGACACTTTATCTTCTATTAGCCAGTCAAAAACTGGAAGTAGCACTGTGGCTCTAAAGGTAGGGCAGTAGCCTTGAACACAGAGAGGTTCAGGGACAGCATCCAGGCCCTAAGTTCAGGCCCCAGAACCAAAAAAAAAAAAAAGAAAAAGAATGCATCTTCTAACAACTCTTCTTGGGAAGTATAGACTGCCAAAAAAATAAAAAATAAAAGTAGGTTATTTACAAGAGCTTTGTCGTTTTATTCAAATATGCACTGTCATTTTGAACCCAATATCTACTCCAATTTAGCACTTCAGATGAAAAAAGAACTATAGTTTAATTTCAAAAAATGCTAATAAGGGGCTGGAAGTCTAGCCTAGTGATAGAGTGCTTGCCTAGCATGCACGAAGACCGGGGTTCCATTCATAGAAAAAAGAAAAAAAAACAGAAGTGGTGCTGAGGCTCAAGTGTAGAGCTCTAGCCTTGAGAAAGTCCAAGGACAGTGCTCAGGTCCTGAGCTCAAGTCCAGGACTAGACCCCCCCCCCAAAAAAAAAAAATGCTTATAAGGCAATGTTGGTCTGTGAAACCAGGTTTGATCCGTCCAGGGTTAAACTTTTTTTTTCCTTTGAAAGTATTTTGGTTTTGTTATTGCTGCTTATTGATTCTGTGTTCCCTTCCTCTAATCTCCAAAGTAAATATTCCTTGGAGGCTCTTTCATAGTCAAAGAACTAAGAATGCTCACTGAAATTCTGCTTCAAAGGAAGGATTGACATAAGTTACTCTGGGCATTTTCTGGAGGCTTCTGTTTTTCAGAAAGTCCTTTTCACATACTGGAAACTGCAAGCACCACGGGGAGCAGGACAGCTGTAATTTCTTAAATGCTGATTCTGATGCTTGTTAGGTGCTTCATGTTTGGTTTCTCATTAAATTCTGTCAGTGCCCAATGAGAGGGGATTTTTTTTTGTCTTCATTTTATAGACACCACACTAGACAAGATATTAGGTAATTAATTTGCTCAACATCACACAGCTAGAGAGCAGCAGAACCTATAGGTAAGAAATAAAGAACAGATGTGCTATGGAAGACAAAAGAAGGGAAAGAAAAAGAAGGAAGAAAGGAAAAGAAAAGAAAATGGCCCCTTTCCTAGTGCCACTGCTATTTTTGCATTGCTTAGCATTTTCAGTATTCTGCCATGATACACATCATGTTATAACCGTGTAAAAAGCCATTTAAGAACTGATGATTACAGAAAAGGGAATAAGGAATTTTCCCCTCTAGTTAAGCCATCTCAAAACATTAAAAAAAATAGTGATGATAGAAAAGAGTTAATTTTTGGATATTTACCATGGACAAAATACAAGGAAGGACACTTTTCTACATGTTACTGCATTGAAGACTCATGCTAAGAACTGGAGGAAAGCATTGCTAGTCCTATTTTATGCAAAAGGGAAGTCAGGGCTCAGAGATGAGATAATTAGATAGTGTGCTACAAACCCAAGTCAGCCATGAAAGGCTATGCTAGGACATTATAAATTTCATTTTCAAGGCTATTTACTAGGATTTCTGTTATGTGGCGCCAAAGATCATGTCATTAAATGTTTATATCCCCCTAATATAATACAGTACCTTGTAAGTAGTGGGTAGATGCTCAGAAATGGTCATGGGCTGATCACCAGTCATAGTGGGTTAATAACACCACAGGCACAAAGATGTATCCTACCCCAAAGACAAAAACCAAAAAGAGCTACTTGTACATTTCCTTATCAGATACACCGTGTCTTGAAAACAAAATTATAGAAACTCTTTTTAATCACCATATGTATGGTTCAGAGGTTAAAACCTGTCCACATACAGAGGTGGTAATAAATGCACTTTGTGCAGTAGCTGCATGGAACAGACATTTTCACATAGTCATGGACAGATTAGTGTTGATAGGGAATAAGCACCTTGATATTTTAGAAATGTGGATGATACAAAACAGTCAAAACCAATTATAGAAAAGCACATTCAGGTATAAAAGGTGCTTTAACAAATAAGTATTCAGGCACATGAGTAAATGCTCAGACTAGGGCTCTGGCCTTCTTCATGGTCTAGGTGTGATTTTTTTTCCTCATGGTGCAAAAAAAAAAAAAAAAAAAAGAAATCCTTCCTTAGCACACCCAAGCTTTTTTCATATCTGGATTGCTGAGAAATCGTGCTGTCTGCCAAGAGTTTCTGGTGATGGTGTTTCTAATACTCCAGTGTCACAGTCTTGGTTTTGAGATATTCATTCAGCGCTTCCTCACCTATGGCAAAAAGAACAGTTGTTAACTGTGTTCAAAGGCAGATATAGCAGAATGCTGATGGTTCATGCCTGTACATTCTAGCTACTCAGCATCTCAGGATTGCTGTATGAAGCCACTCTGGGCAGGAAAGTCCATGAGACTCTTATCTCCAATAAACTATCCAAAAAAGCCAGAAGTGAAGCTGTCAATCAAGTGGTAGAGTACTAATCTGTCTCAAGCAAGCCTCCTGAATAGCTAGAATTACATGCATGAGTCACCAGTGCCAGGCTAAGAAGCACATTTATTGTTGCCAATATATTGAGAAAAGTCATCAGGAAATGTGAACTATATGCCAGATGAATGAAATCTACCACTCAACTATAATTTCAATAAATCACAAGCTTTTCATATGTGGAAAAAGGCAGGACTGTGGAGAATAAGATTTAAGATCTACAGCCAGACTGCCCTGCCTTTGTGACTCTGGGAATCTCAATGGGCAGCACATCTGTCCCCTTGAGTAACTGTGACAGTGGCTTGTTCCTTTCACAGTTATTGCTTAAAAGGTACCAATCCTGCTGCTATAGTAAATCACATTTTAGGCTTGCACACACTCTGAATTCCCAGGCTATCAAATCCCTACCCCCTACAAGGTTGATTCAACCTTCGAAGCAGCCAGGGCCAGGATTCTTCAGTGGTAAAAGTAGTCACTGCCTCCACCCACTTTCCTTTCTTGGTTCTATTTAGCTCAGAAGAATCTAAACCAAGCTGACTGTGATGGAAAATGTCTATCATCTCAGCACTGGGAAGGCTGGGGCAAAGGATGATGAGTTCAACGTCAATCTGTGCTATATGATACTATATCAAACAAAATCAAAATCTAAGCCAAGTTCATGCTGAATGTAAGATAAAAAGAATTGAACGTATTTTAGTCAGTACATTGCCAGTCTTAGAATTAATCTTTCGAAAATAAGGAGATTGCACTTTTTCTGCACATTGTGTTTAATGAAAGTATTGAACAATTTCCTTTTTTGGTACTGGGGCTTGAATTCAGAGCCTTGTGCTCAGCTTTTTCGCTCATGGTTGGTGTTTTGCCATTTGACCCACATCTCTACTCTATCATTTTTGCTAATCAGAGATAATAGTCTCTTTGACTTTCTGCCTAGGCTGGCTCTGTCAGTCTCATATTTCAGCTTTCTCAATAGCTAGGATTATAGGCTACAAGTACCTGGTTTGAACAGTTTTTAACATCAGCTTCCCTGGTAAGTCTAGATCTACCTGCCATACAGGAAATGCCCAAACAATTCCCAAGTGTTGTCTGAAACCCATCAAGTTTTCCTGTAATGGGGCTGCAATAGATGTGTGTCACAGCAAACTAGAGCCATACATACCCAAGTCTTTTCCAAAGCCAGACTGCTTCACCCCACCAAACGGGGCGGCCACATCCGTCTTGTTGTATGTGTTAATAAAAACGGTCCCTGCTTCCAGCTTTTCACTCACATACATGGCTTTGTTTATGTCTCTTGTGAAAACCCCTGAGGCCAGGCCATACTCTGTGCTGTTAGCTCGCTGCAACACACCATCGATGTCCCTGTTAGATGTGTCCAGAAAGACACAGAATTTCATTATGTGTAAAGCAAAATATTCTCATTTTGTGCTGTCAAGTGTTTCTTCTCTCTGCTGGAAACAGGAAAACTTCACTGCTACCTGTCTAGATTTTTATAAATGGAACATTCCAGGCTTATGTGGAAAGAAAGCCCTACAGAAATATTGAAACTCCAGAAGGAGTTTTTCATATGCACCAGGCAACATCTTGTAAAGTCCAATCCAAATCTTTGCAGGTTTCCTCAGTGGTTATCAGTCACACCTCCCACGCTTCAATGTTCAGGGAATCGCTTCTGTTTTGTTTCTTTATTCTTTCATTTCTTCAGATTCTGTGCATACAGTTCCTTCATTGTGGGGGCAATACTTGAACTCAAGGTTTGGGTGCTGTCCTTGAGCTTTTTTGCTCAAAGCTAGTACTCTACCACCTGAACCACAGCTCTACTTCCAGCTTTTTGGTAGATCATTGGAGATAAGAGTCTCATAGACTTTCTTGCCTGTGCTGAATTTGAAAGCAAGCCTTAGATTTGGGCAGTCTGCATAATTAGGATTACAGGCATAAGCCACTGCCCTCAAGCTCCTCTTCCTCCCCTGGAGCCTTTCAGGGATCCCACCAGTTGGCAGTGTCAGGGTTTGAAAGAGGGCTTTGCGGCCAGCTAGGCTGTTGGGAGGAACATTATCTATCCCTGTGATAAATGGAAATCAATGAGCATGCAATGAACTAAAGTGCCTTGAACACAATTAAGTGCTCCATAAAAGCTATAGCCAGGGTGCAGAGCTTATTTAACTTGTCATATAATCATGGTTCACTCTCCATAAATGGAAGGACAGAGGGTCCCAATAGCAAAGGATAATGCCTCCCTTCATACTATGGATATTTTATATTAAAGATAATGTCTGATATTTCTTCATACTATGATGCTATGTCATCACATGACAGTGAATACAGTTTCATAAAAGGATAATATATCCAGGCACTTTTGGCTCACGCCTATAATCCTAACTACTCAGGAGGCTGAGATTTGAGGATCACAGTTTGAAGCCAGCCCAGGCAGGAAAGTCCCTGAGACCTATCTCCAATTAGCCACCAGAAAACCACAAATGGTGCTGTGGCTCAAGTGGTAGAGCACTAACTTTGACTGAAAAAGCTCAGGGACAGGGCCCAGGCCCGGAGTTCAAGTCCCACAACCAAGCAAAAAGAAAGAAAGAGGAAGAGGAAGAAGAGGAAGAGGATGAAGAAGAGGAAGAAGAAGAAGAAGAAAGAAGAAAGAAGAAGAAGAAGAAGAAGAAGAAGAAGAAGAAGAAGAAGAAGAAGAAGAAGAAGAAGAAGAAGAGGAAGAAGAAGAAGAAGAATCATCTTTAAACTCTCACGTTTCATGATGCATTGAACTCAGTGAGGACCACATGTTTACAGACTGGACCAGAGACAGAAAGATGAGTTAAATAAAATATGACTGAAGAACATACCCATTTGGGAATTTAGAAATGACCATAATTGGCCCAAAGGATTCCTCTTTGGCAAGGTACATGTGGTCTTCCACATTTGTGAACACAGTGGGTTCCATAAAAAAGCCTTTATGGAAAAAAAAGAAGAAAAGAGCATCCGTTGCAGGTAAAGTCACACTTTCAATTCAGAATTGTCTCAGTTAATTCTATTATAATTTCCCCACTCTGACTTAGTAAAACTAGGGAGTTTTGTATCTTTATTTGATATTGGCATTGCTTACTTCTTGTTGTTTGTTTGGCTTTTTTTGTTTTGTTTTGTTCTTTTGGTCATTGGGCTTGAACTTAGGGCCTGGGCACTGTTCCTGAGCTTTTGTGCTCAAGGCTAATGCTCTACCAATTGGTTCACAGTTCCACTTCCAGTTTTCTGGTGACTAATTGGAGACCAGAGTCTCACGAACTTTCTGCCC
Organism: Megascapheus bottae; assembly: GCF_031878675.1. Taxonomy (NCBI): domain Eukaryota; kingdom Metazoa; phylum Chordata; class Mammalia; order Rodentia; family Geomyidae; genus Megascapheus; species Megascapheus bottae. The sequence continues at coordinate 84,465,631 of NC_143510.1, forward strand.
AGGCTGGCTTCAAGCTGCTACCCTCAGTTCTCACCTCCTGTGTTGCTAGAATTATACCTGTGAGCCACCAGTGCCTGGCTTTGGTTCTTAAACATTAACAAAAAAAATTCAGATAAATGTAAAAGAGAAAGTAACAGTAAATCATCAAATCAATATATCTTTCCTAAATTTATGTTTTTCTTGCTGAAATATGATCAAGCAAGCTCTAGATATAATTTTAACTCACCAATATTTTACAACTCAGGAAAAAGTAATCGTATCACATTGCTTATTTATAGTTTGTATTTCACTTCCTCTCATTGTTCAGAAAATACCTTTCTCACAACTAATTCAATTTAGGATGTGTATCTATTCTACTGCATTTGATAGTTAGATTTCTAAAGTATCCTTTAACATAGACTGTTCCTCCTCCCTTTACCTTGTGTTTTCATGCATTTACCTTGTTGAAAATACTGGTCACTTGCCCTCCAGCTTGTCTTACATCCTAAATTCATTGCATCCTAAGGGTAATATTTATTTCTCTGTGCCCTGTATTCCTTTATTTTGAAGAAAAAAGAACATGTTAACGTGTTAGGCACTGGTGGTCCATGCCTGTAATCTCAGCTACTCTAGAGGCTGAGATCTGAGGGTCGCCATTTGAAACCACCCTATCCTGGACAGAAAGGTCTATGAAACTCTTATCTCAATTAACTAGCCAAAAGCTGGAAGAAGTGGAAGAGTACCAATCATGAATAAATGAGCCAAGTAATAGCTTGAAGCCCTGAGTTCAAGCCTCAGTAGTAGCACCTAAAACAAACAAAAGAACATATAAAAAGCCCCATGGAGCAAAAATGCTCAGGGACAGCACCCAGGCCTCAAGTTCAAACCCCACACAGATAAAAGAAATGTTCTAGAGAACACAAAAATTCACCACTTTAGGACCCAGAGTTTGGCCTAGTGATAAAGTGCTTGCCTAGCATGCATGAAGACCTGGGTTCGATTCCTTGAAACCACATACATAGAAAAAAGCCAGAAATGGTGCGGTGGGCTCAAATGGTAGAGCTCTGGCCTTGAGAAAGCCCAAGGACTGTGCTCAGGCCCTGAGTTTAAGCCCAGGACTGGCAAAAAAAAAAAATTCTCCACTTTAATGATTGATTAGCTGTCATGGTCTGGTCTTACAGCTCAGTCTGGTCTTAAGCTTGCTCATTTGCTCATGCTGGCCTTGGGCTCATGATCGAAATGTCTCAGCCTCCCATTGGCTCCATCTTAACTATTTTTAGTGTACAACCTCTTTGCCACCATCCATCTCTGGAGCTTTTTAGGTTTATAAAACCAAAACTCTCATAAAATAATCATCCCCCTTTTCCTTACAAATTTCAGGTTTGGGGTATCATCTGCTGTATTCTATCAGAAGAGGCCTGATACCCCAGTAGTCTCTGTTCACAGATGCTCATCAGCTCCAGGTGATAACAAGCTGGCCATCCAGTGTAAAGCTGTGTTTTTCCCCCTGTGAATTGTAAGCTGTCTTTGATGCCTCTTGATACCAGTTACCTCTCAACCTTTTACCTAATAACTGCAGCCTCCCTGGCCAGTCATTTCATGAATCGATTCCTTCATCTATTTGCATGTGAAATGTTTATTTTTTCCTATTATAGCACTTTATTTCTATATTACTTAGCAGGGATTCTTAGACATTTTGGGGGGGGGGTTGGGGGTTGTGGGGCTTGAACTCTGGGCCTGGGCGCTGTTCCTCAGCTCTTCAGCTCAAGGCTACCACCCTAGCCTTGGAGCCACAGTGCTACTTTAGATTTTCTGATGGTTAATTGGAGATAAAAGTCTCACAGATTTTAGGACTTTAGTGCCCAGGCTGGCTTTAAATTGCAATCCTCTCAGCCTCCTAAGTAGCTAGGATTATAGGTGTGAGCCACCTCACCTGACTTCTCTTAGATACTTTCATCAGCTACTCAATCACCTAGAAATCCCATTCACACAGGGAAATACAGAATAAATTAGCTATCTTTTTCTTGTAATTGCCAATGTTTACAGTAAGGTGTTGGTGTATAGTCTGCCAGTAACAGCAAAAAATTAATGGTTGTTTCCCTGGATTTGAGAATCATGGCATGGAACCATTCACCTATTTTAGTAACAGGTAATAGGAATAAGTCTTTTACAGGGTCCATTGGCCAAAATTAAATCTCACAGTGTCAAGAATCAAGATCACTAGTGCTTGATAATACAGTTCATTACTAGACAGTAAAGAGCCTGCCACATCCATTTTATCATTTTCACCATCTTGTAAGACTGTGTTCACATGCCCTCACTATACCTAAGAAGAGCATACAACTCTGAAGAATTGTTTTGGGCCAAGGTGCCACAGCTTGTAAGTGACTAAATGCAGACATGAATTGTTACAGATTTAACTAATGAATTTATTATATTAATTCCTATTACAGTTGTAACTTTTTACTTTTTCAGCAAATGGTGCTAAGATGGAAAGTGTATCTATTCCAGGGGAAGAAGGCAGATTCTCCACCCCATAAGTCCCCTAACGAGGCAATCTTACCTGGTCTTTGAACTTGTCTTCCCCCATACACCAAGGTGGCTCCTTCCTTCACTCCAGCTTCACAGTACTGTAGGAGTTTTTCCAAGTGGGCCTTATGATTTTGGGGCCCGTGGTCAGTAGATCTGTCAAGTGGATCACCAATTTTCATCTTTTTAATTTCTTCCACCTATATATTACCCAGTCCACAAAACACAGTTTATTGTTAATAAGAATGGATGCCCTTGACTGTGTTTTTATCTTTCTTTCTTTCTTTCTCCTCTCTCTCTCTCTCTCTCTCTCTCTCTCTCTCTCTCTCTCTCTCTCTCTCTCTCTCTCTCTCTCTCTTTTTCTCTCTCTCTCTCTCTCTCTCTCTCTCTCTCTCTCCCTTCCTCCCTCCCTCCCTTCCTCTTCCTCCTCCTCTTCCACCCATCCTCCTTCTTTGGTGACAGTCCTGAGGCTGGAACTCAGGGCCTGGGCACTGTCTCTGAGCTTCTTTTTCTTTTTCTCGAGGCTAGCATTCTACCACATCAGCTGCAGCACCATTTCTGGCTTTTTCTGTGTATGTGGTACTGAGGAATCAAACTCAGGGCTTAATAAATGCTAGGCAAGCACTCAATCACTAGGCCACATTACCAGCCTTTGACTGAGTTTCTACTATGTAGTGAGTGTTCTACTAAGCTCTCTGTAAATGTGTTGTCATTCAATCTTCATAGCTGCCCTAGAGGTAGAAATGTATTATTTCTGTCTTACAGAAAAAGAAATGGGGGTCAGAAGTATGGTCTAGTGGTAGAGTGCTTGCCTAGCATGCATGAAGCCCTGGGTTCAGTTCTTCAGTATCACATACAAAGAAAAAGCTGGAAGTGGCTCAAGTGGTATAGTGTCATCCTTGAGAAAGCTCAAGGACAGTGCCCAGGCCCTGAGTTCAAGCTCCAGCACTGGCCAAAAAGAAGAACAAAAGAAAAAAAAAGGAAATGGAAACTTTAAAAAGGTTAAGTGACTTGCCTAAGTGTGTACCAGCACTACTTAATATGTTTTCAAAGCCCAAGTTCTCAGCTTTCTAAAGAATATAAGCCATATATACTACCTTAAATTTTTCCTGAGTATTGGTTCATTAAATAGCAAGCTGCTGTTCTGTAGTTTTTACTAATACAGTACATGTGTTCGCTTCATGATAAAGGAATTTTTACAATGACCATATTGTTATTCTTCCTCTTCTAAAAGGTGGCACACTTGTGAAATCTTGAGTATAGTCATGCCAAAGGAACTGTTACATTGTTAGAATGTTCTGATGAGAAACAGTCCTTTTCCCCCCTTTGTGCTGGAACTGGGACTTGGACTCAGGGCCTCATACTCTGATTGGACTTTTTTGCTCAAGGCTAGAGCTCTACCTCCTGAGCCATATCCCCTTTTCCAGCTTTTGGCTGGTTAATTGAAGATAAGAATCTCATCAACTTTCTGCTGAAGCTGGCTTTGAGCCATGATCCTCAGATCTCAGCCTCCTGAGTAGAGAGGATTACAGACGTGAACCACCAGCAGAAAAAGTGGTGACCACCACTGCCATGTCTGTATAACTGCTTCTTGTGCTCCCTAGTTGTCCTAATCTATACCTGGACTTTCTAATACGAACTCCAGCTCCAGTCAGAAGCATGAATAGGAGTTGCAATGACACTGGGCCATGAACTTGAATATACATCCAACAATAATAACCTCTCAGTACCTTGCACAGGGTTCTGTGTTGAATTAGCAGCTCTGAGAAGGCAGGGGCGCATCTTTCCTCTTTTCTTTGTTATTTGGTAAATAAGTGCTCAATAAATAACTGATAAATGAATGCAAAGAGTATGTGTACAAACTCTGTTGATGAACTGATACAGTAACTCCTTGAAATTTCTGGTCTCGGCATTTGAAATTCAAGTTGTAGCTGACTCCAAAAATCCACAACTATGCAATTATAATAAACTGGATTTTATAGAGACACAAACCGAATTACACTGTGATATCCAGGAGGCAGCTGCCCATTTTCTGCCCTCTGACCTCCTTGTTATTCACTCTCAGAAACAAAGGGTACCTGTGGTTATCTTCTGGGTTGGGATGTAGAAATTGCTGTGAGGCATTTATGGATTCATGATCCAATTACAGGGGCTATTTATTGTTATTTTAGTGGCAAAAATTATATTGTCATTTTAACTATAAATTGGGATTTGAAAGGAATGAGTGACATATCTCTCATAATCAATGTATTGTTTTGCAAAATTTGGGGAGTGTATCTTGCACAAATAACAAGATGTAATATACTTGAGAATATCCTCTTAAGTGTATATATAATATATATTACATATGTGATATATGTGCTATTATATATGTGATATATATGTTGTACATTACATATATTTTGTATACATATGTGATATTGGAGATTTGAACTCAGTGCTTCATGTTTGCTAGGCAGGCACTCTACTTAAGTCACAGTACTAAGCCCTCAAGTACATTTTATTAAGTTTTTAAAAAATATAGATCTATAACTTGTTACTAAGAAAATTATAAGCACATATATAGGAAAAATCATATGATGAAACCTATGTATTCATTACCTAACAAAAATAACTACCAACTCATGGCCAATTTATTCCCCAACACCCTCTCCTCCTACGTTATTTTGATAAAAGTTCTAGACCTCATAAGTTCTAATCTGTAAATATGTCAGTATGTAGCTCTGTTAAATATAGCTTTTCTCTTTCCTTCCTTTTTTCCTTCCTTCCTTCATCCCTCTCTCCCTCCTTCCCCTTCTCCTCCCTTCCCCATGCTTTGCTAGGAATAGGAAGAACCTGGGCCCTTATACATAGTAAGCATTCACTCTACCATAAACTACACTTCAGGTAGGACTAATATTTTTCAACATAACCATAATAATGCTATCATCCTCCCCAAATCATGAATAATACCATAACTACATTTCTAGTAAAAAGCCACTTGTATACAACTCAGAATAAATTTGAAAACAACTTACCACTTTCGTCACAAATTCATCATGGATGGATTCTTCCACAAACAACCTCCCGGCTGCAATGCAGTTCTCTCCTTTGTTGAAAAACACCGCACCCATGCCCTTCAGCCATGGAAGAGAAAATAGAGTTAATGCTGCTCGGTAAGTCAGGTTTTACAAAAATTATGCTCTGTGCTCGTGGGGCTGGAGGTGGTATTCAAAGCTGCTGACAGCATAGACACTTGGTTTTGATCTAGCTGTTTCTTTTTTTTTTTTATGCCAACATTGAGGGATTTGTTTCGTTTTATTTTGCCAGTCCTGGGGTTTGAACTGGGGGCCCTTGAGCACTGTCCTTGGGGTTTCCTCAAGGCTAGTACTCTACCACTTGAGCCACAGCACCACTTCCAACTTTTTCTGTGTATGTGGTACTGAGGAATGGAACCTCGGGCTTCATGCATGCTAGGCAAGCAATCTACCACTAGGCACGCTCCCAACCCACTACTGGGGGTTTGAACTCAGGGCCTTTTGTTCAGTATTTTTTGTTTTCTACTGGCATTCTACTATTTAAACCATGCTTCTAGTTTCTGCATTTTAACTAGAGATAAGACTCTCATGGATTTATCTGCCTGGGCTGCCTTTGAACCAAGATCCTCAGATCTTAGCCTCCTGGGTAGCTATGATTATAGATGTGAACCGCTGGTACCTCGCCGCTAGCCTGGTTTTATTCCGTGAACAGTTTAAAAAAATACATGTGAATAAGGACATACTTATAAACAAATTTTGTGTTGCAAGAAAATATTGGTTATTCTACAATTTACTTCCCCCATCCTCCACCCATCTTCTCACTGGAAAGCTTTGAAAAGGCTTTCCGAAATCCAGATGTCCAATGGAGTAACCCCAGCCACTGGTCATCCCTAACCGTCCAGCTCCGTCTTCCTGTAGGCCTGGCCACAGGAGTGCTCGCAACACCTTGTTCCATCCTCTGTGTTCATATCCTCCCACTTGTGAATAGATTTCACTCAGCACCTGGGCAGAAGTCAGCGTGGAGCTTAGAACATCCCATGCTTGTACAGGAGCTGCCAGATTGCTCCGCACAAGCCACTCTCATGTTGGCTCACTATATGCCCATATCTCAGAAAAATATATTACTAGTTTCTCTCTCTTTCTGTTCAGCTGACTCTGAACATCTGGGCACAAGCCATTCTTCTGCCTTCGCTTCTTAAGTAGCTGGGACTATACTCGGGCACTTCTGTTGTGTCCAGTAGTATCTCCATCATTTAATTTGTCAAGCAGATAAAAGTAGGCTGGAGAGATGCAGTATTATTAGGAGAAAGGAAGAGAAGCTTACAACTGTCATCACGATATCCTTGAAACTTCTTGATCTAGTTGCTGCGACTTACATCCCATTTTAAGACATCTTAATTCAGAGAAATTATAAATATTTTAGTTAAAAAATTAATTGCTTGAGACAGGTACCAATGGCCCATGCCTGTAATCCTAGATAGTCAAAAGCTGAGATCTGAGGATCATAGTTCAAAGCCAGCCCAAACAGAAAAGTCCCTGAGACTCTTACCTCCGATTAACCACTTGAAAACTGGAAGTGGTACTGTGGCTCAAAGGAGTAGAACACTAGCCTTGAGCTGAAAAAGCTCAGAGACAGTGTCTAGGACCTGGTTCAAGCCCAGACTGAGATGTAACTCCAGTGGAAGAGACCAACTGTGAATGGAAAAAGCTGACAGAGAATGAGAGACCCTGAGTTCAAGTCCCCCTTCCAGCACCAAAAAATTAAGTGCTCTTAGGATAAAAAGAGAGTTTCTACTTATAACTAGACAAAGCACGTCTTATTTGAAGACCTCTAATGAAGATGAAGTGTGTTTCAGCAGTAGGATCGCGTGTACTTGGGTTAGACTCCCTTACCATTCGCACAGCCTTGTCCAGTTCACAGTCATTGAATATTATAAGTGGAGATTTGCCACCAAGCTCAAGGGAAACTTTCTTCAAGTTGCTCACAGCACAGCTAGAGGAATATAAATGGGATATGAACATTTAGTGTCTATATTTGTCTGCTTCTTCCTCAGTTCTGCTTTTCTAAACATTAAGTTACCACTTGGCATGGAAAACCTAACAGCCTCATGGCGGGAAGAGAGAAAAGGAAAGAGAAGAGGATAGGGGGAAATGGGAGGAAAGGGAAGCGGGAAAGCAAGGAGAAGAAAGGGAGTGGAGGGCAAGAGGAGAGGAGGAGAAGGAAGAGGAGGGGAGAGGAAAGGAGAGACTCTGTTGCTTTCATCTTGTTTAGAATTGGGATCACCCAACAAATTGTGTCTTATTTTTCTTTTTTAAATTAAAAAAAATATGTGTCTTATTTTTCTTTCCAACTATCATTTTAACAATTTTCAGTGCTATTAAATTAATTCTATGAACACTGTTATTCTGACATACTTTACTAATCATTATAGCAATTTTTAAAATAATGATTATTGTGTTTTGAGAATCTATTTTATATGTTGTCCAGATTTATTATATAAATGTATAGATTTGTCACACATAGTTTTTCAGTGTCTTCCATAGGGTCAAGAAAAACAGTTTGGGCCACAGTCTTACTACAGAAAATTTCTTGTTCTAGATTGTGACAGCTGCCACTGAGTAGGATAGGAAGTTAATGCAGCTCTGGTTTTTATTAACTGGAAGCTTTAAAGCTTCAAGACTTTGTATTCTATTGCCTCAGTATCCTGCAATAATAAAATGGACTTCTACATTCCATGTGTTTTTTCCCCCTCACTCTGAAAGCCCTCTGTTTATATCTAAATAGAAAGCTGGTTTAACAGGCTTATTACCAAAGGAGTCACCAGTACCTCTTCATGATTTGTTTGCCAATCGTGGTGGAACCAGTGAAACCAAGTTTGCGGATATCAGGATGCTCAGAAAGACGTTGTCCAGCTATGCCTCCTGTGGAATAAGACCTGAACTGTATCTCCACGAATGAAAACATGACTCTGGTCTTGATTATATTAGGGTATCTAGGAATTCACTGAAGTGAACTAGGAAGCTTTCCTTTAAATCTCAAGTTTTACATTTTTAGTATAAAAAAATCACATCCTGCATACAGTTGTCAGCCCCACAAATGCAGATGAGTGTTGTGGTTTGAATCTGAAGTGTCCACAAAGCTCCATTATTGTGGCTTGGTTGGCAGCTAGCTGAACTTTTGGGGAGTGGTTGGGTCCTGAGGGTTCTGACCTAATCAGTGGGCCAATCTCTTGATGGATTCACAATCTGAAGGTACTACTAGGCAGTAGTGAAGGATAAGAGGCAGAGCTTGGATGAAGCCAGTCATTGGCTATATGTCCCTGGGGCTAAGTCTTACCATGGCCCTTTCTTTATCAGCTCTGTTCTCTACTTCCTGTCTGTCATGAGGTGAGCAGTTCTCCTTTGCCACGTGGTCATGATGCCATGATGCTCTGGCAAAGTTCATGGGGCCAAGTGACCATGGTTTGAACCCTTGAGATCATGAGCCAGAACTAATCCCTCTTTTTAAACTGTTTCTGCCAGATATTTGGCCACAGGGTTACAGAATCTGATTAATACAGTGAGTAAGCCCTGCTTGTGCTTTTCCAAAGAAGTTAACTCAAAATCAGATAGACTACGTTAGGGGAATTTTACAGCATAATCCCCTCTACTCCATGTCCCCACTGTACATTTCTACTTTGAAGAGTCTCAGCACCTGGTAAATATGTGTTTACTTAGCAAGCTATATTTAGTTTTAATCCAGGTCTTAACCCAGCAGGAAAATAAGAAATCAGCCACTCCTACGGCATCCTTTGGTTATAACAGAGTGGGTCATTTGAGGGCTTACCTGAGCCAGGAATGATGTTGATAACCCCCTTCGGAAAGCCAGCTTTCACAGAGAGCTCTGCAAACTTCAGAGCAGTCAAGGGCGTGACCTGACAGAGACAGACAGCAATTACCATCTTTAGACTCTGGCCTGGGCTATCCACTAGTGCTCAGCTTCCCTTAATCGCTATCCAAACGCTCATTTGATTTTGATTTTACAGTGTCTGGGTTTTATTTTAATACAATTTCAGACTCACAGCAAAGTAACCAAAATAGTATAAAGAATTTCTTACCTATTTGTTACCCTGACCCCTCAAATGTTAATCTTTTGCATATCTGCTCTGCTTTCTTTTTACATGTAAATATATAAAGGAGACTGATGACCTACAGGATATAATCAGGGTAAGGAAAGCACTGTTTAAGATAGATAGGAGATCCTGTTTGTCTTTTTCCTATACACATTTCTTAACACCAAAAAAGTCATCTACATAATCATAGGAGAATTTTCAAAATTCCCTAATTGTTCTAGTGATGTCTTATATTACAAAAGAAAGTCAAAGATCATGCATTGCATTCAGGTTTTTTTGTCCTCCCTTCATCTGGGAGAGTATGAATTTTCTGTTTGATTACACTGACAGTTTTGAGGGGAGACAGGATAATTATTTCACTCAGTGTTCCTTACCCTGAGTTTGCCTAATGTTTCTTTTCTTTTCTTTTTTTTGCCAGTGCTGGGGCTTGAACTCAGGGCTTAGGCACTGTTCTTGGGCAATTTTTGCTCAAGGCTAGCACTCTGCCACAAGAGTAACAGCACCACATCCAGCTTTTTCTATGTATGTGGCTCCGGGGAATCGAACCCAGGGCTTTGGGCATACTAGGCAAGCAAGCTACCACTAGGCCACATTCCTGGCCCAGCCTAATGTTTCTTCATGATTAGATCCAGGTCATGCATTTGGACAATAATCCCATCCATGCCCAGAGGATGCTGGCTTTTCTGGGCATCATTCTTGAGGCAGGTGCTGTAGAACAGGCCCAGGCCTGGACATGTTAACTTCGATCACTTTGTAAATGTTTGACCCTTTTCCAACTCTTATTTCTAAGTCATTGTTTTACCCTTTGTAATCAACCTGCCTGCACTTATTGTAATTTGTGCTGTCCCCGAGCATGGGAGGACTAGAGATTTACATTATATGTGAACAGTATTTTGGACATGAGTAGGTCATTGCTAAATATGAGGATAATAATATCACCAGAACTTGTTAGATCTGGATCGGACTACCCTAGGTCAGGGGGATCTGCCTTCTGCATGTGAAGCCAGGAGGGACTCTTTCCTGTGTGCAATGAAGTAGCCCTTGTGAATCCAGTGCTCTCAAAAGGCCCACACTATGTGATTTCATACCATCCTTGCTTGCTATTTTCCAGTAAAGACCCTCCGACATCAAATGGCAACTCCGTGTCTTTAATTCCGACATTAAAAGCAACGTTAGCTGGGTGCTAGCCTTTAACACCTCACCTGCGCCGGCTTGAGCACTAAAGTGTTACCCGCTGCCAGACAGGCAGCGCTCTTCCAAGCGAGCATCATCAGCGGGTAGTTCCAGGGGATGATAATGGCGCAGACACTGCAGGGAGAGAGCCCACATCCTTACTGTCTCACACTGATACCACCATGAGTCACTGGACAGGGCTCTCCTCATCTTACCCGATGGGCTCCTTCTTGGTGAAAGTCAGATTGCGATTTGGACGGGCTTGGTTGATTGGAATTGTAGAACCCTATAGGGTAGGAAAGGTTGACAGTTATTTTACTAACCTAAATGGATAACCTCAAAGGATCTATTTTCTGATCTCTTTATTTTTCCTTGGCTAATATGAAAAGGCGCTGTTCATATCCTAAGAAATAGTTTCCTACCCAGAAGGGACTACTTCTCAAAATAATTATGAGACAGGAAAACAAACATAATTCTAAGTCAATCATCTTCCATTTCCCAGTTTCTGCACATGGCCTAGAATGTGAATTGCTTGCCCAATATCCATTTTCCTACCTTTCCTTAGTAGTAGAACCCCAATATTGACAGAGACGGCACTATGCCCAGATAAAATACTCTTTTCTAGTCTCCATAGCAGATAGAGGTGGTCAGTGGCAAATAAAAGCACAAAGCACTGGAAACTCCTTTAAGGGTAGCTCCACTGCCTCTTTCTTCCTATTCAGAATATTGCTGTAATGGCTGGCACTGTAGTGGTTATCATGACACCATGAGACAATCTTGAGGACAGTCAATGGTAATAACAATAGCCCATAAAAGAGAGAGAGAGGGGAGGAGGCTACATCTCATGTACTAGCTCTAACTATCTGTCGTTAGACTTTTTGAAAGGGAGAAAAATACACTTCTGATTTGGGGTTTCTGTTATATAGAGTCAAACTTAATTCCAAGTAATTCACAATAGTAGTCTTTAAATAAAACTGTTTGTCTGGTCTGCCAAGAGAGATAAGATTGCTATTATGGATATATGTATACACACTTCTTCCTGAAACCTTGCAGCCAGGTTCTATTAAGGGATGCTGACTTCTTTTTACATAAGAAACATAATATAGTGCATACTTCCTACATTATCTCCCATCCACAGTAAGGTCTTGGGAATCCTCCATAATTGAATGCATTAATATTTAATCACTCTAAGTGGTATCCATAAAGATTACAAATAGATTTGTGTTCATTCAAGTCAGGGTTTGGTAGCAAGAGAGTTTGAACCAATCAAATCCATTTTTGATTCTCTTTTCTCTTATTTTACTATTAACTTTTATATTATCTTTAAATAGCTATACAAAGGATCTTCAATTTATTAAATCCACTGATAAATAATAGAATGTATCTTGGACAATATCATCTCTTTAATCATTTAATCAGATCAGTTTGAAAAAAGAAGCCAAACACGTAAGAACCTTGATCTTAGAATTCCTAGCCCCCACAGTCATGAAAGAATAAATTCCTGTTCTTTATAAATTATCCAGTCTTGGGTATTCTGGTAGAGTAACACAAAACAAACTAAGTCATGTTATTTGGTAAGAAAAGCTATATAAAAGTTGATATAAAAGTATCTACTACAGAGTAATGAATGTTAGTCCCTTTCCCTTTCCAAAGAACATTTGAGCTCACCTGAATTTTGTCACACCAGCCAGCAAAGTATCTGAAGGTTTGCACAGACATTCCTATGTGAGTTTTCAGAGCCAACGTATAGACAGCCCCTGAGTCCAGGGCTTCAATGGTGGCCAGCTCTTCCTGATTTTCTTCTAGTAGGTCTGCAAGTCTGTATGGTCAGGAAATACATTCACTGGCTGCCCAAATCTCAGTTTGGGCAGAAAGACTGTGACACTTGTATTTCCAATAAAATATTCAAATAAAAATGCCAGAAGTGGCATTGTGGTTCAAGTGTTAGTGAGTGAGCCTTGAGCAAAAGCAGCTGAGGGATAGCATCCAGGTCCTGAGTTCAAACATCAGGACCAGGAAGAAGAAGAAGAAGAAGAAGAAGAAGAAGAAGAAGAAGAAGAAGAAGAAGGAGGAGGAGGAGGAGGAGGAGGAGGAGGAGGAGGAGGAGGAGGAGGAGGAGGAGGAGGAGGAGGAGAAGAAGAAGAAGAAGAAGAAGAAGAAGAAGAAGAAGAAGAAGAAGAGGAGGAAGGCGGCGGCGACGATGGGGAAGGGGAAAGGGAAGGGGAGGGGGAGGGGGAGGAGAAGGAAGAGGGGGAAGATGAGGAGAGCATATCACCTGTTTTATGGGAAGCACAACAGCAGGGTGTGGTTAAGGGGCTCAGTTTCCCAGCTCTCTGGATAGTGAACCATGTCTCAGCAGTTGCCATGTCCCCTTACCTAAGACCACTTTAGGTGCTCTTCTGCAGCAGTGTGCTGCCCAGCTTCTCCCTGTTCCTCCGGAGCCGGGAGGAGTGGCAGCTTCCCCCTCCCCACTGCTAGCCCTGCCTTGCGTGCTCCATCATCCCCTTATGAGATTCTCTTGACCTTGCCCACATCTTGGTATATTGAATGCCCCCGCCCCCTGAATGCTACTAGAGTCCTACCCGTTACAAGCAATAATACATATACCAGGAATTCCTCTATATGAGATTTCATATGATTTGGCTCATAGGAGATATTAGAAGGTCTCAGACCAGTGTTTCTAAGAAAAACAAAACAACCCTCCCCCCCAAAAAAACAAAACATACCTGTACATCAGTCTTCCTCTTTCTCTGGCATTCATTCTTCCCCATTCTCCATTTTCAAAGGCATCCTTGGCTGCTGCTACTGCTTTGTCAACGTCCACCAGAGACGCATAAGATACTTTGCAGATTGTCTAATTCAGGTGAATATAAATAGGTCACATATGGTTCTTGGACCATTGTTGTATTAATAGGAAAACCAAACATCATTTACAAAATCTGGAAGATTTTTTTTTTGTCAGTCGTGGGGCTTGAACTCTGGGCTATCCCTGAGCTCTTCAGCTCAAGGCTACTGCTCTACCACTAGAGCCACAGCACCACTTCTGGTTTTCTGGTGGTTAATTGAAGATAAGAATCTCATGGACTTTAGTGCCTGGGCTGGCTTTGAACCAAGATCCTCAGATCTCAGTCTCCTGGGTAGCTAGGATTATAGGCGTGAGCCACCAGCGCTCAGCTAAAATCTGGAAGTTTTTTGTTTTTTAGATTTAAAATGTTTATTTGGAGGTCAAGAGGTATAACTCAGTGATTTAGCTGGCAGGATGTTCTAGTTTCTATTCCAATAACAATTGATAAAGTAAAACAAAAATCTGTTTAGTTTAGAAATCATTCAGATTTTATACATACACATAAATATAAATTGCTATACCATTCTTCATTGTAAAAGAGAGAAAATAGCCAGACAGCTTGATGTACTGGAAGGTTTCATAAAAAACTGGTCATACAGACAGGCGCCGGGAGGCTCTCACCTATAATCCTAGTTAATCAGGAGGCTGAGATCTGAGGATCACAGTTCAAAGCCAGCCTGGACAAGAAAATCTGTGAGATTCTTATCTCCAGAAAAGCAGAAGAGGCACTGTGGCTCAAGTGGTAGAGCACTAACCTTGAGCAAAAGAAGCTCAGGGACAGTTCCCAGGATCTGAGCTCAAGCCTCAAGACAGACCCCCATCTTTCCTCCTCCCCCCCCCCAAAAAAGAGTAGTAAGCATACTTTCTCAAGCCTGTATACCGGAACTGAGAGGTAGGGCCCCATGTGAGCTGAAATATACTTCCTCATACTATATTTCCGACCTCTGATAGGGGAAGCCCAAATCTGAAGATTTTGGTAAATTCCAAGGTACTTTTTCTCTTATAGGTTCCATATTAAAAGAATACCCTCGTACACCATAGCTGTGTACCAAGTTCCTCATAAATTCCTATCCTGTGACCACTCTTTAGCATTAACCACTCTCAGGATAAAATAGCCGAAAGCAAGGCATGAAGTGTGGCCAGATAGAGTCCTTGGGGTCAGAGTGACAAAGTGGCTTGCTAAGACCGCCCATTTTCTCACCGTGTACTAGTTCATTACTCACAGAGCCATCTGTTGGGTTGATGGTATCATAAGTCTTGCCGTCATCCGCGTCCATGAACTGCCCATTTATGAAACACTGGTATGGCATTTTAACTGTCATTTCATTGACTTCCTTTGAAACCTGAGGGTTATGGGAACAGATTCAAGGATGTCAGCGTGTAGCCACTTTTACCAAGTAGCAAAAATGCTTATTCTCTAATGCAGAGTAAAACGTTCAGTGAATGGCATTCTAGTTCTCACTATCTAGAAGGGACATGGGCCTTTGGATGCTTTGTGGTCACTGAGGCAGGGAGCTGGTACCTGTGACCACAGAAGCCTCTAGGCTAGGTTTGGCTTTCCTTCCTCAAGCAGATGGTCTTATCAAGAAGGGCCACAAGACAGTGCAGACACTGCCATCTAGTGGTAGCTTTGAGGAAACATAGCTACTGCTTTCCTCTTTGGAAATGAAGTCATTATTAGGTCTCATTTTACGTTGGTACCATTTGAAGTTTTCCAAGTTCCTCTCAGTTTTCATTCTCCTTCTGTTACATGAGTGTTAAATTGTTACCTTTATCACTGGCTAATAGTAGTCAAAATGAAAAGGACACTAGATAGGTACTTGAATTCACAAAAGCACACTGGCAAAAGTAAATGCAGAAGATGGTATACAAATATTTTTGTCTTTAACATTTTCCACCTATCTAATATAAAATACAAATTGCAAAAGCACCAACTATAAAACTGTGCTAGCTTATAATGCACACAGTAGGGATTTGTATGAGAGTAATAGCACAAAGCAGGGGTATGGAACAGAGTTCTATGACAGTGAAGCTTTTCTATACTACTGATATACTATAAACTGGTATTGGTTAACTAGTTAAGCTGAACTAGGTTGTTTTAAACAAAAATATTCATTGTAATTATCACGGCAACCAGTAAGAAGCTAAGTGAAACACATTGTAAAAGAAATAATGAGCGGCCAGGAGTATGGCCTAGTGGTAGAGTGCTTGCCTAGCATGCCTGAAGACCTGGATTCAATTCTTCAGTACCATGTACATAGAAAAAGCCGAATTGGTGCTGAGGCTCAAGTGGAAGAGCATTAGCCTTGAGAAAGTCCAAGGACAAGTGCGCAGACTCTGAGTTCAAGCCTTAGTACTGGCAAAAAAAATGAGAAGGCTGGGGATGTGGTTCAGGTAGAGTGCTTGCTTAGCATGCATGAAACTCTGGGTTTCATTCTTTTTTTTTTTTTGCCAGTCCTGGGCTTGAGCTCAGGGCCTGAGCACTGTCCTTGGACTTTCTCAAGGCTAGAGCTCTACCACTTGAGCCTCAGCACCACTTCCGGCTTTTTTCTATGTATGTGGTACCGAGGAATCGAACCCGGGTCTTCATGCATGCTAGGCAAACACTTTAACCACTAGGCCAAACTCCCGGCCCCTGGGTTTCATTCTTTAGTACCACATAAACAGAAAAGGCCAGAAGTGACATTATGGTTCAAGTGACAGAGTGTTAGCCTTGAGCAAATGAAGCTCAGGGACAATACCCAGGCCCTGAGTCCAAGGCCCAAGATTGGCAGGAAAGAAAGAGAGGAGAGGGGAAAGGAGGGAGAGGAAGAGAGAAAGGGAGAGGGAGAGGGAGAGGGAGGGCAGAAGAGGGAGGGGGAATAGGGAGAGGGAGGGGGGAGTGAGGGAGAGAGAAGGAGAGGAAGAGGTGGAGGGAGAGGGAGGGTGGAAGGTTAAAATGACAATAACTATTTCATACATAAGGCCATGAAAGAAGGACATAGGGTGGAAAAGGCATCAGATAGAAATAGCAAAAGAACAGACATATTAGTCTTCAAAATTAAACCCCATTCCATTATTAAGAAAGTGGGGCCATTGTTCTGAACAAGGCTCTTCTCTTTGTCTTGCTAAACTCAAGCCAAAGGAGAGGTGGGATAAGTGAGAAGATTTTCATACCAGAGCTCATAGAAAGCTAACTGACTGCCAGCAAACTGACTGGTGGTGAAGAACCAGAAAACAACTCTGAAAGCTCTTGGTTCTGAAAGCTGTTGGTGAGCACGCGCCCTGTCCTGGAGGGATGAGGAATCTCACAACTTAAGGCATGGCATTGTTCAAAATCAGATGTCATTAGAAGCCCACTAACCTTCTGATTCACAACTCTAGGTTTCATTTTCATTCATGTGTGAACATATATATATATATATGTTATATATATGATGGATGGATATAAAAAGGTTATAAACATAAAACTGATGGTTGCAGGCTCAGCATTCTCTCTCTCACACACATAGATACATGTATTATACACACACACATACATATGAGGATATAAAGCATTAATAAAAGTCAAAAATGTTTCAGTAAGCTGGGCGCAATGGCTCATGCCTGTAATCTGAGCTACTCTGGAGACTGAGATCTGAGGATCAAGATTAGAAGCCAGCCTGGGCACAAAAGGACCTGAGACTCTTATCTCCAATTAATCTCCAGAAAATGGCAAGTGGGGCTTGGCTCAAGGATAGGGCGGTAGCTCTGAGCTGAAGAACTCAGGGACAGGGCCCAGGCCTAGTTAAAGCCCCATGACCCACAAAAAAAAAGTTTCACCATATGTTTCAGCAGTTTATAACTAATTATAAATAAACCTGCTAAATTTTCCAGACAATACCAGCATCTGGATTTTAAGAGGTAACATTCTTACTGGCAGCAGCTATATAGTGGAAGCTTTTTTTTTTTTTTTTTGCCAGTCCTGGGCTTGAGCTCAGGGCCTGAGCACTGTCCTTGGACTTTCTCAAGGCTGGAGCTCTACCACTTGAACCACAGCACCACTTTTGGCTTTTTTCTATGTACATGGTACCAAGGAATCATACTTGGGCCTTCGTGCATGCTAGGCAAGCACTCTACCACTAGGCCAAACTCCCCGCCCTGGTGGAAGCTTTTTTATTTTTGTCAGTCATGGAGCTTGAACTCTGGGTCTGGACACTGTCCCTGAGCAATTCAGCTCAAGGCTAGTTCTCAACCATTTGAGCCACAGCACCACTTCCAGTTTTCTAGTCATTAATTGTAACTAAGGGTCATAGAGTTAGGTGCTGGGGCTGGCTTTCAACCTTGATCCTCAGATCTCAGCCTACTGAGTAGCTAGGATTATAGACATGGCCCCCAGCATCTGTCTAGGAAGCATTTTTATCATGGATTCCATCCATTCTCTGCACTTGTCCATGTTGTCCTATCTGAATAGCATGCGTGTACATGGTTGAAATGGTTTCCATTTTTTCTCCCATTACTACCAAGTGCATTTTAATATCTGCTAATAAAGTATGTTAAACCATAAAAAGGAACTGTGTGGAAAAAAATCCACAGACTCAGAGAAAGTCTTTGGACAGCTGTATCTAACAGGAATCCAATATCCAAAATATCTACAAGGGACTCTTACAACTCAACCAGAAAAAGACAACCCACTTTTAAAAAAGGGGATGAAGCACTTTTGCTGTCCCTTGGTTATCTCATATTGTTACACTATCTCACTTTGTTACCTGATATATCGGATACATTTGTGTTTGGTTATCTGAAATTGGATAGGGAAGGGGGGGACAAGAAGAGGGGTGGGGGTGGGTGGGAGGAAATGGAGACCAAGACATGTGAAAGGGTATCGATGTATGGGAATTAATGCACCATCTATCTGGCAAATATCATGTAACCCTTCTATTAATTACAATAAAAATATATGAAAAAAAAGGGGATGAAGGATCTGGGTTTTGTTTGTGTTGGTTTGTTTGTGTTTTGGAACAGAGTTTCACTATGTGGCTCAGGCGGGCCCCCAAGTGCTGAGATTATAAGTGTGTGTTTCACGCCCAGACAAAAGGTCAAAATAAACATCTCTCTAAAGAAAATAGATGATGTCCAATAGGCACATGAAAAGATAGCCATTACTCATTGAACATAAATAAATTTTAAAAAATCTCATTCATTCCATTCTGGGGTATTTATCCAAGAGTGTAGGAAATCTTTGTAACAGTTTAATTGTTAACAAGGTGAAGGGGAAATAACCCAAACGTACATCAACTAATGAAAGTACAGACACCCTTGCATGCCCCATGCAATGGAGGATTTGGCCAGTAGGGGGAGTAAAATGCTGACAGGTTCCACAATGGGGACCAACCTTGAACATACTCTGCCAATGGAAGGAGCAGATGCTGCAAGAGACACATGCCACAGGAATCTACTTATATGCAAGGTCTACACATGGTGAGTCCATCAACACAGAAAGGAGATCAGTCATTTCTGAGAGCTAGGAAAAGTGTAGAATGATGTGTGTGTAGAATGGATGTCAGTGGGTACAGTCTTTCTTTGAGGAGTGATGAAAACATTTCAAAATTAGATAGAGGTGGTGGTAGATGTGCCCACACCCCACCCCAAACCAGTGAGATATTCCTTTGTAAAGGGTGATTTTTTTTTTTAGAGTTTATTTTAAAAAAAGAGGAAGTAGGGCTGGGAGTTTGGCTTAGTGGTAGAGTGCTTGCCTAGCATGCACGAAGACCTGGGTTCGATTCCTCAGCACCACATACATAGAAAAAAAAAAGCCAGAAGTGGTGCTGAGGCTCAAGTGGTAGAGCTCTAGCCTTGAGAAAGTCCAAGGACAGTACTCAGGCCCTGAGCTCAAGCCCAGGACTGGCAAAAAAAAAAAAAAAAGAGGAAGTAAAAGCCCCACAGAAGAATGAGCAGTGGGCCTGGAAATCATAAACCAGTGTCTTTGGGGTTGATTTTTATAGTATCTCAATTATATCACAAGAAGGCTTATTCTAAAAGGTTATAAGTAGACATGCATGGTTTCATACACCTGTAATACCAACATTTCAGAAACTGAAGCAAGAAGATCATGAGTTTGGAAGCCAGCCTGTGCAATATAGTTGAGTTCTATGCCAACCTGGGCTATATAGCAAGGATGTCTTAAAAAAAAAGAGGGGGGGGGCCTGGAGTTTGGCCTAGTGGTAGATCCTTGGTACCACATACATAGAAAAAAAGCAGGAAGTGATGCTGAGGCTCAAGTGGTAGTGCTCTAGCCTTGAGAAAGTCCAAAGATAGTGCTCAGGCCCTAAGTTCAAGCCCAGGACTGAAAAAAAAAGGAGGGTGGGGTTATAAATGCAAAGACAATAGTTACAAGGCCCTGCCTTGCTTTACAGTGTTTAAACAAGGGAACACTTACATAATCCACCACCAGCTCTGCCTCCTGATCCTCTCCTCTCAGTTTTCTCACAACCTTCTGAATGAAGTCTCCAAACTTAGTGGCCATGTACACATCTTCATTCTGTAACTGAAGTCCACCACACTTTTGTCTGATTTCTTCAACCAGCCTGGAAATAGGAACCAGCTCATGTTACTGATGTTTTTCAAAGGCTGTCTGGGACCCTTTACCAACATTTGTTGGTAGTGGTAGTCTTATTTGTCAAGTAAGACTTCCATCTAGTGCCTTTGTAAGATTTTCTGTGCTAAATAAGCAGAGACATGTTAAGACTGGGTCAAGACAATTAAAAGTTTGCCTTGAAAGATAGTGACTTTCTTTTTGTTTCCACTTTACTCATGACTATAAAAGAAATAATGGTAACATAAGCCAGATAGTAAGGAGCAAATCAAGCCATCCTTTCCTTTCAAATAAATTCAAGGAATAAGAAAAACTGATCATTTTTTTTGCAGGCCCAGGGGCTTGAACTCAAGGCCTGAACATTGTCCTTGGGCTTTCTCAAGGCTAGCGCTCTACCATTTGAGCCACAGCACCACTTCTAGCTTTATCTGTGTATTTGGTACTGAGGATTCAAACCCAGGGCTTCGTGTATGCTAGGCAAGCACTCTTACCACTAGACCATGCTCTCGGCCCCTAGACAATTTCCTAATGATCAAAATGATGAAAAATAAATGTCATATGGACATCCTCTCCTTTCCTTTCCTTTCCTTTCCTTTCTTCCCTTCCCCTTCCTTCCTTCCTTCTTTCCTTCCCTGCCTCCCTCCCTCCCCCTCTCCTTCCTTCCTTCTTTTCCCCTCTCTTCTCTCCTTTTTCCCCCTTTCCTTTCCTCTCCTCTCTTCCTTTCTAGAAGTACTACGATTTGAACTCAGCCTTTGTGCTTGCCAGGAAGACGATTCCTTGAGCCATGCCTTACAGTTTGGGCCTGAGCTGTTCTTGAACTGTGATCATGCTGACTTCTGCCTCCCAAGCAGCTGGGATTACAGGTATGAGGTGCCATGCCAAACTTCTGACAATTCTTTTTTTTTTTTTCCACTCCTGGCCTTGAACTGAGCACTGTCATTGGGTTTTCTCAAGCCTAGAACTCTTATCACTTGAGCCACAGCACCACTTCCAGCTTTTGCTATGTACGTGGTACTGAGGAACCAAACTTGGGTCTTTGTGCATGCTAGGCAAGCACTCTACCACTACCACTAGGCCAAACTCCTGGCCCCTCTTCTGACAATTCTTGAATAGCAAATAGTATACTCTGTACAGTGTGACAAACCCACCACTGTTACTATTCTCTAACAGTTTATTCTCTAAAACAAACGAGGTGCCTTGGTTACTATGAAGATATCAGATGATTATGGCAAGCCAGACACTCAAAAAGGAAGTGAGTAATTCCTGTAGGCATCTTTTCTTTTTGTCCTGTAGGCAGCATTGAAGTCTTTTTGAAGCTAATGAGAAGTTTCTGGGAACTCATGAATCACTGCTGTGAAATCTATAATTCAAAGAACAAATCTCTTGAATTTTAATACTCTTGGAAAATTATTTTTGCTTAGTGGGACAAAAGCTTGATGAATCAAAAAACTTTGTCTAGTTCAGCACTGGATTCCTCTTTCCAAAATAGTCTTGATATGTAATAGGTGTTCAACAATTTTATTAAATAAATGAGTGAATAGATAAATAGTATATTTAGGACTGTTTCTGGGTTGACAGGAAGGACTGTGTCAGGAGGAAAAACATGGCCAGCATGGCAGGGCTCTGAATTCTCAGTTCCTTTTCTCTGCGCATATCATCAAAGGCCTGCACAGCCCCTGACTGTGTGTCCAGGTGTCTCATATCCCAGCTACTCAAAGGAAAAAGGCCAGTGCATGTTTGTACTGTTAGCGTCCTGACATACCTGCCTGCCTTGCCAGGGAGAGGTATGCTGGGGCTCCAGCCATTCAGCTTGCTGTAAACCACTGTAGAAAATCTCTAGCCCAGGAGTGATTGTTCATTTCTTTTCTTTCTTCCTTTTCTTCTTATTTCTTTTCGTTTCTTTTTTTTAACCAATACTGGGGTTCAAACTCAGGGTCTGGGTGCTATCCCTTAGCTCTTTTGCTCAAGGCTGGTACTCTACTCTTGTTTTTTTTTTTTTTTTTGCCAGTCCTGGGCTTGAGCTCAGGGCCTGAGCACTGTCCTTGGACTTTCTCAACGTTAGAGCTCTACCACTTGAGCCTCAGCACCACTTCCGGCTTTTTTCTATGTATGTGGTGCCGAGGAATCCAACCCGGGTCTTCATGCATGCTAGGCAAGCACTTTAACCACTAGGCCAAACTCCTGGCCCCAAAGATTTTTTTTTTTTTTTTGCCAGTCCTGGGCTTGAGCTCAGGGCCTGAGCACTGTCCTTGGACTTTCTCAAGGCTAGAGCTCTACCACTTGAGCCTCAGCACCACTTCTGGCTTTTTTCTATGTATGTGGTACCGAGGAATTGAACCCGGGTCTTCATGCATGCTAGGCAAGCACTCTACCACTAGGCCAAACTCCCAGCCCGGTACTCTACTCTTGAAGCTACATCTCTACCTCCAGTTTCTTGCTAGTTATTTGGTGATAAAAAGTCTCACAAACTTTTCTGTGTGGTGGGCTGGCTTTGAACCACGATCCTAAGATCTCAGCATCTGGAGTACTTAGGATTACAGATGTAAGCCACTTGCACCTAACTGGTATGTAGCTCTTTAACTTTCATTCTAGGGAATGAGAAAAAAAAAGAATTGGGAGAAGAGGTATAATCACCACCAGATGTCCTTTTAAATCTGGCTAGAAAATTCCCTTTTACCATTCCCCCTGCTCCAGCCTCTCAAGTCCAATGTCACATTGAAGGAAAACCCAGTCAAGAAACTTAAAGACAAATTTTAAAAGTAGCAAATGATTAGAAAGACTAAAGGAGATACAGAACAACTTGGTCAGCAATGAGTAAAAACAAGCAGGCAGGCCGGGAGTTTGGCCTAGTGGTTAAAGTGCTTGCCTAGCATGCATGAAGACCCGGGTTCGATTCCTCGGTACCACATACATAGAAAAAAGCCGGAAGTGGTGCTGAGGCTCAAGTGGTAGAGCTCTGGCCTTGAGAAAGTCCAAGGACAGTGCTCAGGCCCTGAGCTCAAGCCCAGCACTGGCAAAAAAAAAAAAACAAAAACAAAAAACAAGCGGGCAGATAATACGTGTCTAACATAAAAATGACAAACAACAACAACAAAGAGGTTTAAGTTGACAGACATGACAGAAAGGACCTCTAAAAGGAGAAATTCAGATGTGATTTTTCAGAGCCAAGGTCAAAGGTCAAAAAAGCACCCATGTGGGCCGTGAGTTTGGCCTAGTGCTAGAGTGCTTGCCTAGCATGCATGAAGACCCAGGTTCGATTCCTTGGTACCACATACTTAGAAAAAGCCAGAAGTGGTGCTGAGGCTCAAGTGGTAGAGTTCTTGCCTTGAGGAAAAATCCAAGGACAGTCCTCAGGCCCTGAGCTTAAGCCCAGGACTGGCAAAAAAAAAAAAAAAAGCACCCATGTTAGCAGGCTAAGTTTTTACCTCACAACATCCATTGAGCTTGCTCCAGATTTAAAGAAGTCTGTGGAATCTTCAATAACTGGGACGTTGCTTAAAATCCCAGCCCAGATTACCTACACACAAAAAGGGACACTTTAGGAGGAATTCTACATAGATCTGTGGCAGAGTAGGCTAACTCTTCAGGGAAGTTACCTCCTCATCCCATACACAGCTCCACAGAAGTCAATGAATGTGAGTGGGTGTGGCTTGCATCATGCCAGCAAGGTCCATAAGAAATTTCCCCATTGCACACATAAAGCACTGTGTGCTGCTTTGACCTTGAAGCTCTTAGGGCTTGAGTGCTGAATAACCCCACAACTAACCCTAATCCCTTTAACCTTTCCCTTCATGCCAACCCTACCTTGGGTTCCTTAGGTGAGAAATAAATGTGCTCATACTATATTTGAGCATATATATTTTGGTGTTTGTTTCCTATTGCAATTTATACAAAAGTGGGAATTACAAGCTCCGGCCCCATTACTTTTAGGACATCGATACCAGTTGTGAAGATGGTTCTATATTCCAAGGTCAGTGACAGTAAGGCCATCACATTTACCTTGATGGTCTCTGCCACCTTCATTTCTTCAGCTGTAAGTTCTACCACAGACATTTCTCCTGAAGAAAAGTACTGAGAGGCTGGGATCATTTTTCCATCTTCAAACTGTAGATTTCTCACCATAAGCTATGCACAAGCAATAAAAACAAGCACAAAAATCAAGGATTAGGGCTCTCCACAGAAGAATAATGGGAAATGGAGTCTAATGGATTCCATGGGAGTAAGAATCAACATTGGGGCCTGAAAGCCCAGCTACTCTGGAAGTAAAAATACAAATAGGAGGATTGTAGTCAGGCTGGCCTGGGGAAAAGTGGTAGAATGAAAAACTAAAATCTGAAAAACAAACTAAAAGAAAAAAAATGACTCAGTGGTAGAATGCTTGTCTAGGAAGAGTAAGGCAAACCCATGACTGTAAAATAAGCAATCAAATAACAGTTTTTTGAAAAATAAAACTATGGGGCTGGGAGTTTGGCCTAGTGGTTAAAGTGCTTGCCTAGCATGCATGAAGACCCAGGTTTGATTCCTCGGTACCACATACATAGAAAAAAGCCAGAAGTGGTGCTGAGGCTCAAGTGGTAGAGCTCTAGCCTTGAGAAAGTCCAAGGACAGTGCTCAAGCCCAGGACTGGCAAAAAAAAAAAAAAAGGATATTGAAACAAAAGCCATATAATGAATGATTGTTGTCCTTAATGTACTATGTTATCTCTCATCTCTTTTGCTGTCCCTTGGTTATCTCATATTGTTATAGTATCTCACTTTGTTATCTGATATATTGGATATATTTGCATTTGGTTATTTGAAATTGGATAGGGAAGGGGGAAAAACCAAAATGGGGGGATGAGGGGAGGGTAATGGGGACCAAGACATGTGAAAGCGTATCAATATATGTGAATTAATGCACCTTCTATCTGGCAAATATCATGTAACCCTTTTTTTTTTTTTTGCCAGTAGTGGGCTTTAGCTCAGAGCCTGAGTACTGTTCTTGTACTTTCTCAAGGTTAGAGCTCTACCACTTGAGCCTCAGCACCATTTCTGGCTTTTTTTTTTCTATGTATGTGGTACTGAGAAATCGAACCCAGGTCTTCGTGCATGCTAGGCAAGCACTCTACCACTAGGCCAAACTCCCGGTCCTCATGTAACCCTTTTATTAATTACAATAAAAAATATTTTTAAAAAAAGAAAAAGAAAACTATGGATTGAAAGTACTTTATATTATATGAAAAAAACTGAAATTGCTTCTTATTTTTTTAAATAGTGGCATCAGAGAGGAGGAAGTCAAATCTAAGGATAGATACATCTGAGCTCAGGAAAAACAGGAACTGAAATTTACTGTAACAAACACACACACAGCTCCATTTAGTCCAACTCAGCTGTCACTATCATTGGGGCATTTGGTTTATATATATATGATGTGTGCTAAAATGTTCTACTTAGGGGCTGGGAATGTGGATTAGTGGTAGAGTGCATAAAGCCCTAAGTTCAATTCCTCAGTACCATATTAAAAAAAAAAAAAAAACAGAAATGATGCTGTGGATTCAGTGGTAGAGAGCTAGCCTTGAACAAAAGAAGCTCAGGGACAGTGTCCAGGCCCTGAGTACAGCCCAAGGTCTAGCAAAAATAAAAATAAATAAAAGAAAATGTCCTACTTAATCTCAAGAAATCCTGCTGGAGGCAGCTGCCCATTTTACTGATGCAGAAACAGAGGCCCAATGAAATTGAATAATTAATCCCATTTCTACCAGGCAGGAAGCAACAGAACTGGGATTAAGACTTCAGAGTAGCTGGATGAGAAATCTCAGCCAGTGGAGATGTCTACAAACTACAGATTTCTTTTGTAGGAAGCTGTCCATGAGCGTTATTGAGGCCCTGAGCCAGCTCTCTGAGCACAGGCAGCATGGATGGATGGCACATGCGCAGGGAGGAATGCTGTGAGCTTCAGCAGAGGCCTTGTGCACACCACTGCATCTTCCCAGACTCTGGCTATGGGAGGAGACCTGACTCTCTTCTCTGCTTTGTAAATGGGGTGACTGAGATGAAGAGAACCATCCTACTCAAGGCCAGTGAGTAACACTGTACATAGTCAAACCCTTGTCTCAGGGTCACAGAGCTGACTGTGCAAGTCTGTGGGACTTGCCTCAAGGGGCCTTGTCTTCATCAGGACACACTGAGCCTCCCACATCCCATATGACCTTGGGAAAGCTATTCCCTCAGGAGCTGTCATTACAGAAGGAGATCAGAACAGTTATTTCATGCAAAAATACATTGGACACTCACTGCTTTTCCATCGTTACCAAAAAGAACAAGTCCAGCTTTGGTAACAAGACCAGGCTTCTTGGCACCTTGAATTTCCAGTGGTTGCCCAGGTGGCACAGAACTCTTCAGCAATGATGAACCATAGAATGTGACCATCTGAAAAAGAGATCAGACTCAAACAGGAGAGCAAAGACACTCACAGGGGAGGGTATACTCACTCCTTGACAAAATGCAAAAGTTCAAATGATCATCCACAGTTAAATGAGATATAGTAGTATGCATACATACATACGTACATATACATACACTCATATAAATGTAGTTCTCTATATTATTACAGACACATATACATATCATAAAGAAACTGTTACAAAGCATCCGAGATATGTCAGAAAACAAGAGATAGGCTGCAAATGTGTCTAGGTGACATGATTTTACATTTATCATGAATTCAAATAGATACAAGGTTCATCCTTTGTAGCTTATGGGCGTGTATGGATATTGGGGATGGGGATGGAATCATGTAGACTCCTATAATTCAGTGAGAGAATGGATGCGAAATGCAGAATGCTTAGCTCAGGGGTCAAGAGCTTGCTTAGCACATGTGAGACTATATACAGATACTTAGCACCACAATCAATATCAAATCAATTAACCAATAAAACCAAAGAAATGCAGGGTATTTTGTGAATCAGGAAACAGGCCCAAATTCAGACCATAACCAAGCTCAACTGACACTAATTTATTACTATCAATCTAGGCTGTCATTCACTGAGTACAGCAGTGAATAACATTGAATGTTTTTGAAATGCACATTTATATACATGCCCATGCACCAATTATTCATGTGATCTTCATAACCTATGAGGGAGGCAGTGTTCTCCATCACATTTGTGATGTGCCCTAGATAACACAAACACAGTGGCAGAGGCAGAGGCTTCATGGTCCCACGGGCTTTGCCATAACCTTAAACTTCCTCCCTTGACTAGCCATGGATTGCATATATTTCTGTTGGTATGGCTCCTTCTCAAGCCTAACACCACAGAAGTCATCACAAGAAGCCTTGACTCCCATGTCTACTGTTGAAACAAGTAAGTTGAGACCCTGATACTAGAGAATCTGCTATTTTGGAGGTGGGCAGAGCTTGGTCAGCACAGAGGATGTCAGATCTTGCCTGGCAGGGCATATGAAGTCAGGAAATGTTCAAGAACTGAATGGGGAGGACCAAGTTTGCAGAGCTTCCTACCCCTGCCCCACTCACTTCTTTAGTCCACCTCTCCTCACAACCAAGGGTCTGGCACTATTGAACAGTCCATTAAAATCCTTTCACAAGGATATGTTAGATTCCTGTCCTCCCCTTGGCTCATCTTCTCAAAGTGCCCTTCACTTCTTCCCTCTCCCAGAGCCTCACTAACAGCCTTTGCCTTACTCACTGTCAGTGTTTGCTTGTTTCTCCATGTTCCCAGTTAAACTGCCAGCTCCCAAAGAGCACAGGTGGTGGCCAGTATCTGTACCACAATAAATACTCAATCCAGGCTGAATCTAGAGGGGAGGAAGCCAAGCACAGTGGCTCATGCTTGTAATCCCAGCAACTCAGATGGTAGAGAGATCAGAAGCATCATATTTTGAGACCAGCCTAGGCAAAATGCATGAGGAAAGAAGTAAAGTAAAAAGGGGGCATGAGAAGTGGCTAGATGGCAGAGCACTTGCCTGGCAATCACCAACACCTGAGTTTACATCCCATATCATCACAAAAAAAGTGGAGAAGAGGAGAGAGAGCACAGATTTGACTTACACCCAAGGATAATAATCAGGGAAAACCTAGACATCTTTCTAATACCTCTCAGAAAGAGAGTATGAAGACAGCCCTGATAGCACACATCTATAATCCCAGCTACTTAACAGAGTTTTAGGCAGAAAGAGCATGAGGTCACCTGTGCAGCCCAGCAAGATCCCATCTCAAAATAAAAATGCAAAAGTGCTGCTGTGTTTGGTCAGTGGTAGAGCATTTGCCCATCATGTACAAGGTCCTGGGTTCAAACAATTCTTCATGCTACAAAGCGAATAAGCAAATAAGTCAATTTAATCAATCAACCCATCAGTCAATCAATACCTGCCCATTTATCTCAGTCCAGGCTCCAGGCACTTTATCATGACCCCGAATCCAGTTATGCAAAACTTCAGCAGACTGATCCCAAGAAATCTAGGCAAGCACAAACAAGGGATGTAAATCTCAAAGGTACAAAGTGGTAGACAAGGGGGTGGGTTGGCAGGTTGGCTTGGAGGTTCATCATTTGGCAATGAAATAGTGTATTAGAAATCTCTCAAAGGCAAAGGGTTGTGAACTTGAGATGTGTTATTGAGTTCATAGAAATACCTCCGCATTTTCCTTTTTCTGGATACCTTCATATGTTGCCCCTTCCTCTGGTTGGGGTATCCGAGGAGCTTCTCCATCAGCTATGAGTTGGACAGCTTCTACCTGAAGCAGAAAGCATAACCTGTGTTACACCCCACAGATCCCGTGGCACGGTCTGTTTAACTTAAGTTTGTGCCAACAGAATTAGACCTAAATTCATTCTGAGAGTTTCTCAAGCTCCATCAAGATGTTAAGCACAAAGGATGGTAGCTATCTTAAATAAAATATCCCTTGCAAACATCACAGGAATCCTGCAAAGTGGACATCTTCCTTCCTGTTTTATAGATGGAGAAGCTGTAGTTCAGGGACAAGCTGCACAACTAATTCAAGGTCAGAGACACTTAATGCGTGGTTTGCAGTCCTGGTTTATCTACTTCCAATATGAAGACTTCATTCAAAAATCAGACACCCTTCCGCTGAGAACTAGTGGTTTGTGTCTATAATCCTAGCTACCTGAGAGGCTGAGATTGGTAGGATCATGGTTTGAGGCCAGAAAAGTTCATGAGACCCTTTCTCCATGGACAGCTGGATAGAGTGGAACATGCATATAATCCTAGCCAGGACAAGAAGAGGAACATAGGTAGATCATGACCCACGCCCAGGCTTGGGTAAGAGGCAAGATTATACCTCAAAATAACCAGCAAAACAAAACAAAACAAAACAAAAACATAGCTGGAGGAATGGTTCTGCAATAAAAGTCCTTAGATCTCTAAGGACTCACAGCTTCTCAGCCTTCCACAAAAGAGAGCCAAACATGTAATGCATTCCACTCAGATATATCTTTAAGACCATCAGATATAGTATGTAGGCCTGAGAAAATGCCACTTGAACACACATATGACTATTTTGACCATAATTGTCATTTTCAAGCATCTGTCATGTGCCAGATACTTTACTCATAATAACAAATAATATCACTTTCATAGCAATTCTACAGGTCGTGCTGTAATATTTGTATTTTATAAATGAGGGAACCAGGGCTAAAGAGACTAAATGACTTGCCTATTGTCATACAACAACAAAGTGTCCTTGTACAAGCAGAAGAATGTGAACTCAAACATGGAGCTTTTTGACACCAAAGCCCTCTCTGAGTCCTTCCATAAAGCTTCATTCTCCTCGCTTCCATACCAATGGCAACTAAGTTGTATGATCTTCTACTACTTAACTTGGGGAAAAAAAGTAAATGACACAGGAGTTATTGATGAACCCTTCAATAGACTCACAGGCTAATATTTCTATTTCATAATATACATGCTTTGGGATTTTTTTGCTCAGGGTATGTCTGAATTAATAAAATAACAACATAATTTCACCCTGTTACAAAGACAAATTCAAATTATCTTTAAAGGAAGTCCAAATTATGTAGAAAACTTTCCTAAGGTTCTGTATACATAAACAGGGCTGGAGATTTGGCAAGAGAAGCAGAGCCATCTAATTTCTTTGTTAATTACTGCCCTAAGGGGAATGAAACAGCAGCACATACTAAGAAGAGTTCAAGTTCAGATTTCTACCCTAAGTATACCATCCCACTGGTAATTATAAAATCTAATTTGTGTGTGTGTGGGGGGGGGTCTTGGGGCTTGAACTCTGGGCTTGGGCACTGTCCCTGAGCTCTTCAGCTCAAGGCTACAGCCCTACCTCTGGACCTGGGTGTTGTTCTTGAGCTCTTCAACTCAAGGCTACCGCCCTACCCCTCAATCCAAAGTCCCACTTTCTGTTTTTTAGTGGTTAATTGGAGATAAGAGTCTCACAAGAGTCTCATGTTCTTTAGTGCCCGGGCTGGCTTTGAACTGAAGTCCTCAGATCTCAGCCTCCTGAGTAGCTAGGATTATAGGTATTAAGTCACTGCACCTGGCCAAAATTTAATTGTGTTTTTAAGATTAATTTTAGTGACAATTCACATGGCAAATTCTTTTTTTAAAAAACCAGATCTGGCTATGTAGCCCAAGCTGACCTCAAACTTTCAGTCCTCCTGCCTCCTGAGTATTATAAATACAGACATGTATCACTGTGGAGCTGGCTCAGTATGAAAGAGAACTATTTCTCAAATTTTAAGT
The DNA here is from genome assembly GCF_031878675.1 of Megascapheus bottae. NCBI lineage: Eukaryota > Metazoa > Chordata > Mammalia > Rodentia > Geomyidae > Megascapheus > Megascapheus bottae. Next base: position 84,496,563 of record NC_143510.1, read on the forward strand.
ATTTACTAACTTTTTCTTGATGGCATAAATATACTGACCATGGCCTTGATTCCTTCAGGAAAAAGGAATCGATTATAAAGTGCATCCACTGTATCATTGGGTTCGACGTCACAGGATCTCTGAAGAAGGATGGGTCCTGTATCTAAACCATCATCAGCCCAGAAAACAGAAAACCCAGCTTTCTTATCTCCCATAATTAGAGTCCTGTGAAAAGAAGATTTTTCAATTGTTAATGTTGGTTATATAGTCAAGAGAGGAACTAGTGATATTAAGGAAGTTAAAAAAGTAATTAATGGAAAAGCATATAGTGAATGAAAAGACCTTGAAACATTAATAATAGAGCTGAGAGGTGTCAGCCTATAGAAAGCAATATCCAGTGACACTACTACTTAATGTATTCTCCTATCTTTAATCTTTCTTAGTAACATATAAAAACTGACTTAAAAGGGCTTTGGAGCCCATCATCACTGCCACTCTGACTCATAGGTGTTAGTTTCTCCTTCCCCACTAAGCTTCCTACTTGAGTCCAATTCCTAAGTTCTACTCAGTCTTGTGTTATATGGAATAAGAATGAGAATAAAGGTTGGGAGTTTAACCTAGTGGTAGAGTGCTTGCCTAGCATGCACGAACACCCGGGTTCGAGTCCTTAGTACCACATACATAGAAAAATCTAAAAGTGGTGCTGTGGCTCAAGTGGTAGAGCCCTAGTCTTGAGAAAGCCCAAGGACAGTGCTCAGACTCTGAGCTCAATCCCAGGACTGGCAGAAAAAAAAAAGAATGGGAGTAAAGTACAGGATACGCAGTGCAGTATTGAGAATATTGTTAATTTAGGTTGTATAACTGAAGTATAAACTTCACTTAGGATTGTAGACTCTAAATCAGCTAGTTAATCTACTTACTTATAATTTGTGTTCTATACATCTAAGCCTATGAGAAAGATTATTTGGTCCTGCAGGAGCTAATCAGACAATAAGAAGTTAAATATTCTGACCATATACCTACAAACACACATCAGAAATCAGAGATCAGACTGACACAGAGAATTTGAAGTGGTAAATCAGTCATTTTCATGATCTAAATCATGGATATTTTTTCTGGACTACTGACCAAGTAAGACCCAAATTAATCACTCAATAAAGCACTCCATTCAAAAACATTGAGGAATTAACCAGGCATTGGTGTCTGACACCTGTAATCCTAGCTACTCAGGAGGCTGAGATCTAGCAGCTTGAAGCCAACCTAGGCAGGAGTGTCCCTGAGACTCTTATCTCCAGTTGACCATGAAAAAGGTGAACATGAAGCTGTGGCTCAATTGGTAGTGTGAAAATCCTTGAGTGAAAAACCTAAGGGACAGTGCCTAGGCCCTAAACTGAAGCCCCAGGACTGACATGCACATATACAAAAAATTCATAAAAATTTTAGAAAAAAATCTCACTAAAGAAGCTTAAAGTCCAATAAAAGAAGATGGACAATGGAAGCAATTCGATGTACTTGAGATGCTTTATACAAAAAATAATCTGGGTAGACCAATATCCTTGAGCTGAAATGCTCAGGGACAGTGCCCAGGCCCAGAGTTTAAACCCCATGAGCAACAATAAATAAATAATGAAATAAAATCTGTGGTGAATATATGTCTGGGAATGTGGTATACTCAAATTCCTTCTTGGAGGTCAGAGATAAAGGCATATGTTAAAAGCTAAGGGAAGTCCTGCAATAAAGAAGCAGCACAAAGGGAACTTATGTGACCACAGGACCTTTGTTTGAGAAATATCTATTTTCTGCCACTGGAAGTAATTCTTTATAGACTATCTTTGGGAAAGGCTGTCCTGGTTCATGAGTTTCTCTAGATCCTAGGGGAGTTCATGCAATAGAATCAGTCAGTCAGGTCCTCACAATTGTTCAAACACACTTAATTTCTTAATCACTGAGGTAAAAAAAAAAACAGATAAGACTACATATACAGTAGAAATGGGCCCATAGTCTCTGATTAAAACAGTCTCACCAGTTGATGGCAGAAGCCCCCCTGTGCCTGGGCAGGATGGAGGGGTGGTAAATGATGGAGCCATGTCTTGGGCTATCAATGACATCCATGGGGATAAATTGTGTGCAGAAGGGAAGTACATTTAGCTCAGCACCCACAGATCTGTAAGCCTCCACCACCTCCTTGATAGTCTTGCCCTTGACTCTCCATCTAGGGAACTTGAACACGGGGGTTCCGTCTTTTTCTGCAGCCAAGGCTAAACAGGAAAAAGAAGATGGTTTCCAGTTTTTAAGTCAGTCTTAACCAAGATCTAGAGGCTCATGCCTGTAATCCTAGCTACTCAGGAGACTAAGATTTGAGGACAGATCCGAAAGACTTACGTTTGAATCACCATCAAAAAAACTGCAAGTGAAGCTGTGGCTCAAGTGACAGAGTACCAATCTTGAGCAAAGAGCTAAGCAAGAGTGCCAGGCCCTGAGTTCAAGTCCTAGTATGGCCTCGCACTCTGTAGCTTTAGATCTGGAGTCAAGTATCAATACCTCACCCTCAAAGTAAACATACTCTGTAGGAAAACCAGCTTTTCCTTATCCAGAGCAAATTGTAGGGTACAACATCATCTCCCTACTAAGCAGTCAAGTTTTATAGATGAAGGCAGACAAAGCTCAGATTTGTGCTCACAGAGTTCCTTCTGCCACCTTTACCAAACAGAAGTTAGATCACAGAGCTGAAATGTGGAATATGCAAGAGGCTAAAGTATGGAGAACATAGAAAAAAGCACTGTCCCTTCTAGTTAAAGCACCTGATCCCATTTTTCCCCTACAAATAAATGCCATATTGACTATGAAACATACATAAACATAAGTTTATGCCTTTACTTCAGTATATTTGTATGAACAATATACATGAATACTATGACTTATTAACATCACTTCATATTTTATGTAGTATATTTATTATATTCATTTTTTGTTAGCCATGGGGCTAAATCTCAGGGCCTGGGCTCTTTCCCTGAACTCTTTTATTCAAGATTAGCACTCTACCACTTTGAGCAACAGCACCACTTCCAGTTTTTGTTTTTTCGGGGCGAGAGTCATGGAGCTTGAATTTGGCCTGGACACTGTCCCTGAGCTCTTCAGCTCAAGGCTACCACTCTACCCTTGAGCCAAGCCCTATTTCCAGTTTTCTAGAGGTTAATTGGAAATAAGAATCTCAGGTCCTTTTGTGCCCGGGCTGGCTTTGTACCTTGATCCTCGGATCTCAGCCTCCTGTGTAGCTAGGATTACAGGTGTGAGCCACTTCGCCTGGCACCACTTTCAGTTTTTGAGGATAGATATAGGTAAGAGTCTCATGGGGACTTTTCTGCCTGGGCTGACTTTGAACTGAGATCCTCAGATCTCAACCTCCTGAGTAGCTAGAATTACAGATGTGAGCTGGCACATTCATTTTTTTGTTTGTATTTTGAGAGAGGATTTTGCTATAGTTCAGGCTGCCTTTGAACTTGCAATCCTTCTACTTCATCCTTCTAAGTAGAAGTAGGATCACAGGCATTATTGTAAATTATGCTATAGTAATACTTAGTAATACATTTTACATGCAAATGTATTTAAACATATGTTTAAACAGTGGATGAAATCTTTTTTACATATAGTCTCATATGGACTATAATGTAGAATATATAATACTAGCTCTAAGCCATTTCCAAAAAACTTAACATAACTGAAGTCTCAGTGAGCCCTGAAGAGCTCTAAGGCCCTGACCAATCAATTTTTAACAATTTGAGAGACAAGTAGGAAAATGTTCATGCAAATGTGTGAATGCTCATAAAATATCCCAAAAGCCTAATGCACACTTTAGATAGAAATGGATAAACAGTGGCTAACAAGGTGATAATGGGACAATTCTGAGTAGGTGCTTGGGAAAGAACACTGGGGTCAGGAGAGAAATGTATTTGCTGTAAAGTTTTCTTCTGTGAGAGGCTTAGAGGCTTGAGGTGGATAGATGTTGATCTTCTATTTTGGTTTTGGGCTGCCTGGAGCTATTTTTGCCTCCTTCGTCAGCTTTCATGATAAGAATAGCTAGCTACTGTCCATGTTGACTGCTAATTGTGAGTCTGGTAGAGGGCTGAGCACTTCACATTCATTATCCCTGTGGATCTCATGGGAGCACATGAATTAGGTACCACTAAGTTTAAGGTTGATGAGATTAAACAACGTAATCAAGATTACTCAGCTAGTGAGTGACAGAACCCACACTGGTCCCCAACTTCACAACGTAAGTTATGTGTGGTACCATCTCCAAGGTCACCCAGTAAGTTAGATTCGTGGTTTTTCTTTTTCTGAGTCACATCACAAGGCCAAATTGCCTAGAGCTATGAGAAAACCGGTCCTGACCTGGGTCTAGGTACCAAGAAAGACCTCATTTCCCAGGATTCCTTCTGAAATGAGGTCTGAAAGTGACATGCATTGTCAGGAACCAGTGGTTGGTTCTTGCCTGTAATATTAACTACTCAAAAGGCTGAGATACATAGGATCATAGCTTGAAGCCATCTAGGGAAGTAAAGTCCTTGGGATTTCATTTCTAAACAACTAGCAAAAAAGCTAAGTTAGAGCATAGCAGAGGGTAGAGTACCAGCAAGACAAGCAAGCTGAGCAAGTATGAAACCCTGGGTTCACAACTTAGTGTCACTGAAAGAAAAAATGGCACATGCAAGCATAAAATGCTAGTTGTCTCTTTCATTTTGGTGAATGGCTTTCTTTGGTTTAGTTGAACCTACAGCCATTCTAAACAAAATCTGTATTTCTCGACCTCTCTTGTGAATAGATTTAGTGTTATACATTCTTTCTAATGGGTTATCCATGGAAGCACTATGGACAACTTCTAGAATATTCTCTTTATGAAGGACTCATCCTCTACTTTTCTGCTTTCCCATTTTGCTTGCTGGCTTGATGGGGCTAGGGCAGATACATTGGCCCAAGAGATAGAAGACCTTCCTTGGTAATGGTAAAGTAACAAATAGGAGCATGTATTTTGTGAAATGTAAAGCTGCCACCTCAGGTCTGACCACCAACTTAGACCTGAGAACTCTTGATCCAGTCATCCTAAGATGTACTCACCCAGTGGATCAGCTTTTCCATCCTTGTCTGGAACTGTGAACACCCCAACTACTCGGTGTCCCTCCTTCCGGAGATGACTGTAGACTTCCTGTCCAAAGAGGCTCTGGCCAATGAGTGCCAACTTCAGCTTGTTTTTGAAACAAACCTGTAAAACAATTCAGTGATTATAGATAGGCGGATAAATGAGAATGGACAGTAAGTCATACAAGATGACTTAAAGACTTGAAAGTGAAAGGGCTGCATGTATACCCAGAGGCAAGAGGATCATGGGTTTAAGGCTAATCTGGGGTATATGACAAGACCCAATCTCAAAGAAATTTCCTTAAGTGCAAATGTTCTGTTTCTAAGCTATCCACTCTGAGTTCCAAAGATTAAAAAATACCACCACTTCTTCACAGAAAAATATGAAAATGGTACTTAACAAATTCTGCCTTGATCTGAAGTCCTTTTGTAAAGCACCTGTTGACTGCAGGTGGACCACTTAATCAGGGTATAAAATAAGACTAAGGCTATTCCCCCCCGCATGAATAGTGAGAATTGGCAGGCTGACACAAAGGATCTTTACATCAAAGAATAATCCACTTTGCTGAGCCAGTGAAATACATAATGGAGCATTTTAACACATTACTCCAAGGTGTGCTTGCATCTGGTCAAGACAGACCCACAGACATGTTTTGAGCAATTGCCATGTTCCAATAGTAGCAGTGGAAGGAATGGAAAATGAGTAAATAGGAAATAGAGTTCTATTTCATCCAGTAGGAATTTTTTTTTACACTGAAGTGTTTATTTACAAGCCCGCCAGGCATTTTTTAAAATGACAAATAAAACCTATGTAAAGATTTGAGGAGGTTTCATGTCCTTAAAACTTAGGAGGTTCATCAACCTTGGTCTGCCATTCCTATAAGAGCTTGCAGGGGATACAGCTGATCAGCAGTACTTCCTGACTCTAAACTGCCTTTCACTCCATCCAGCCTCCATGTTTTATTTACCTTACCTGCTGGGCCTCTGTGAATATTTCTTTTTAAGATGCCTCCACTGAAGTTACAAATCAAAATGGACTTCACCAGTTAGTCAGGGGGATACCCAAGAAAATACATTTTAGTAACTCAGTATTAGGGTAGGTGAGCAGAGTAGTTCTGAAAGGGGACAGTGTCCCCTGAACAAAACTCTTTGGTTGAGTCACTTTCTTGGGAGTTGGCCAAGAAAAGGAAGAGGTTTGTGGGAGACCCTTGGGAAGTGCCAGGCCAAAGGAGCTGCCCGTACATAGAAATGAATGAGTGGGTATCATGTATCCAGCGCTTTGAGTTAGGGCGTGGTGGTGACAAATGACGTTCTGGAAAGAAGCATTTCAGAGGGCCTTGTCTATGCAAATAATTTGGTACCACATTACGCAAAAGCAATGGGAGTTGCTGAGGGACTTTAAGTGAGAGAATGACATGATTTCATTTCTGTACTCTCAGAGTCTGTGTTAAGATCCAAGCCAGCTTGAACACTTAAGTATGCCTCTTGCATTGGAGAATTGAGGAGATGAAGTGAAAATCAAAACTCACCTAACAATTGATCAGGAGATGTACTTGGAGTAGTGGAACAGCCCATGCTACTTTGGATAACAAGTTCTCATAGTAGCAGGAGCAACACATTTCAGCTTTAAATCTGTGTCAGAAGCAAGGGTCAGGATATCACCACAAATGACAACCTTGCTCAACTTGATTCTCTTATTGCATCATTATATAAAGGTATCAATGATGGCTTTGTGGGATACTTGGATAACGTTTTTCTACCTGTGCTAGGATACACCCAGAGGTTTATAGTTACCAGGTAAGCACTCTATACTGAGCTATATCCCCAACCCCAACCTTTTTTTTTTTTTCAATGATAAAAAGAATCAAGGAATTTTACAAAGAGGGAAGTCAACATAGGGGCTAATTAGCAGATGAGACTAGATGGAGGATGCCTAGCACAGGAGACTAGTGAGAACTGCTGGGGTAAATCTGGTGACCAGGGAACATTTTGAAAAATTTGAGGAAAGTGAAAAAGATTGCCATAATTTTCAAATGTGCACCATTGTGTGATTCCATTTCCATGATACTCTTATGAGGCCCTCACTGGAGCAGAGCATATGTTGGCATCATGCTCTTAAACCTCCAGAAGTGTGAGCTAAATAAACCCCCTTTCTTTATGAGCCTAGGCATTTTATTATAACCACAGTAACAAAGACAAAGATATGTTAGGCAAATATTCTACTACTGAGCCACATCTCTATCTCTTAAAAGTACAATTTCAATATAGTAACTTTTCTGGAGTACAGTTCTGTGAGCTTTGCAAATATGTAATCAAGTTATCACTGCCATGATCAAGATATAGAAGTTCTAGCACCTTCAAAAACTCCTTTATCGGGGCGGGGAGTTTGGCCTGGTGGTAGAGTGCTTGCCTACCATGCACGAAGACCCGGGTTCAATTCCTCAGTACCACATACATAGAAAAAAGCCAGAAGTGGTGCTGTGGCTCAAGTGGTAGAGCCCTAGCCTTAAGAAAATCCAGGGACAGTGCTCAGGCCCTGAGCTCATGCCCAGGATTGGCAAAAAAAATTCCTTTATGTCCAATTTCTTATCATCTAGGAATTCTACTGATCTTTTCATCTGTCCCTATATCTCCACACTCAGATATCAGAAAAATAAAATAATAACATATGTGTGTGTGTGTGTGTGTGTGTGTGTGTGTGTGTGTGTATGCATAAGACTTCATTTCTCTTAGGTAAATGCCCAGGAATTTTGAAACTGGGGATACAGCATTTTCAGGGCCTTATGTTCTATCCCCAATATCACAAAAACAAACGAACAAACAAAAACCCAGAAATGTGATTGCTGGGTCATACAATCTACCTATGTAGATTGTTTTCAGTATGGAACATACTGCCTCCCAGTTTTCCAAAGTTTTATATTCTTACCAGTACTGCATGTGTTTGATTCTAAACAGTCCCTATAGGACACAGACTGAAGAATGCATCTCCACTTTCTATACAGTAGAACATCCTTTCTTACTTATTCCTTCATCGGTGCTTTCCTCTGAGGTATGCCTTACCTTTAAGAAACTTACCTTCTTCCCAGCTATCTCTACCCTTACTTTTCTGTCAGGACATTAGTGGTGGGGACAGTCAGACCCCAAAGAAGCCAGATGTTTTCTGATAACATGTCATTTGTCTCTTGGTTCACCTTTTACCGCTGTGAAAAGCATATTCTTCAAGACTACATTCTGTTCTCCAAAACAGACAAGTCAGAGCTATGTCCAGGTAACCTTCAGGTTCAAGACCCCGGGAGGGCTCTGTGTGCCCTCCTACTGATCTCCAGGGGCAATAGGGAGGGTAAGGAGAGCTCCCAAAGTGCTGTTTAGAACAGGGTTAAAGGTCTAGCAGATTAAAGGTCTCTCTTTCCCTTTTTACTTCATAAAAATGTGGATATTTCTCAAAGTAGACCTGATTATAAGGAGTAAACTGAATCCCCATTAATTAGGGTATCCGGGGGAAGCAAAGTTTTACCATGTATGCAAGTTTGGGACAATCTGGTGTCATACAACATTGTGTCTCTGGCTATTTTATATGTTTATGTATACAAATGCACACATGGCTTTGGTAGAGACACCAGGGAAAAGGAGAAGTCTTTTATAACATACCAAACATATATATATATATATATATATATATTCCCCCCCCCCCCCCAAGAGCTTGGAATAGACCCAGAAAGGCATCTCTTAGCAGGCCCCAGAAGGTCGGAAGGCAGGGCTGCGAGCAACGTGTCGGTTCTTATTCCATTTCTGGAGGAGCTGATGCAATTGCCAGCTGTAGGGCTGGGCCAGGGCCCCATTCTTGCTGTACAGTTTAGGAAGGTTCCAGCGTGGCTGCCTCTGCTGCTCTTGGCAACCACAGTAATTCTGAGGGCCGCTAGTGGTCAGTTCTAGTGCTCAGCTTGCAAACACCAGGCTTGGAGTTAAGTGTCTTATTCTGCCAGGGCCCTGGATGCCAGTCCAGAGCCCTTACACTCTCAGGTGGACTTTATTCTACAGTCTTGTCCCTATTCCATGTCTGGAGGAAGGAATTTCACTATTGAAATGACAAAGGAAAGGACTCTATCTCCCTGACCTGTGATGATTCCCACCTTGTCATCCCAGCCAGCCAAACTGCCTCTGTAGTCCCTTCCCCGTGGAAGACAAAGGCTTCACAGTTCCGATGCAGGACCTTTGGGACATTTCTCTCGAAAAATGCCGTCCTGCCTTTTACCAAGATCTAAGCATCGCCCTCAGCCCTGCCGCCCCAAGATCTGAAAAGCAGAACCGGGCATAAGCCAGGAGGCTCCCCAGAGCTGGACTCACCCGGCCCGTGGAGAAGCGTCGGAGCGCCTGGCTTCCCCGCAGCAGCATGCCGAAAACAATCGCTCAACCGTGCAGGGGACAGGAGACAGGAGACAGGCTCAGGTGCGGGATTCGAGAGATGGGCTCAGCTTGGTTTCGGCCTGCGGTCTGTAGCCTCTGTGGGTGCCCAAGCACGGGCTGCTCGGGCCCTGTGGCCCCACCCCACCCCCAGTCCAGCTCGGCACCGGCCCAGGCCCCGCCCCTCAGCCATAAGGCCACGCCCCCATCGGCTGTCCTGGCTCCCTCCTCCAATCCCGTGCCTCCCAGCCTTGGGCGAGCCTTAGCACTCAACTGGTGTTAGCTCCGAAGTTCCTGCCAGGCAGATGCCTAGACCCTCTCTGGATTCCGGCCCTGGCCCAAGCCTTTAGTGGGGCTTTTTTTTTTTTTTTTAAACTCAGTTTTTCACCCACTCTAAGGTACATAGAAATGTCTTATTAATGGGCCACATCCAAAACAGAATCCTGAGAAGGCACTAGGCATGCGCATGGATGGAGCTGGGAGCCTGTGGGCATCTTCACTCCACAGGGATCCTGCCGTCCTTCTCCTAAAACAGACAGGACAAGTAAGGAAATGTCAGCTGGTCCCTAGATTGCCCGTACATGCCTTTCTACCTCTCTGAAAGAAGCTCTCACACATGCGTTAGGCTGAGCTCTCATTTCAAAACAGCTTAACTTGGAATTCCTGCTCACCTACAGCTTGACATTTACTCAGTATTTCTTGTTGCACTTTTCCATATGTAATTCTTTTTGAAAATTATTATAAGCTTACATTAATTATATGGTTAATGGGTTTCTTGTGTCATTTCCATGCATACATACATATGAATCACGCTTTGCTCAAACCCACCTTCTTTCCCTAATACTCCATTCCTTTTCTCTATTAGTCCCTCCTGTACTTTCAGAATACTTTCTTTTTGGTTTGTTTGTTTAGATTTCCCATATGGGAGGCAATATTCGATGCTTATTTTTGTATATCTGGCTAATTTTTGTTAACATGATGATCTCCAGTTCAATTTCCTTTCATACAAATGACATGATTTTATTCTCTTCGATGGCTGAATGGTGCTCCATTGTGCATTATTCACCTTAATTTTATCATTCATCTCACAATGGGCAATGAGTAGTAGTATACTTGCCAGTATTCGAAAGACCCTATGCTTGATCCTCAGCACCAAATGAAAATATATTAATAATAAGTAAATATTACTGTAATGAACCTGAAAGGATATTTTAAAAAGGATCATTTGCCTTATGTAGAATCGAGATAAAAACATAGGATATTCCCAATAATAACTTTCACATAGCACTTTTCAGTTAGTACATTTGCTTTTATATCTATCATATAACATAATTCTCTAACAAAATTTGAAATAATAGGCAGGGGGGTTTCTCTTAAGATATTTAAGGTAGCTAACCCATTAGATTAAAAAGGTCATATTAATTTATATTAGAAAACAGTATTATAGTATGTTGCTGGTATTATTGTTTATCTCATATGTAAAAACTAATTTAGTCATAATGATTTTTTATTCTTTTTCTGTACTTCATCCATCTCCTCTTTTTTTTAAAAAAATTATTGTTGGGATAATGTATAGAGAGATTAGTTACATTTGTCAGGTAGTAGGTAAATTACTTCTCACACATTGATACCCCTTCTCATGTTTTTGTCCCCATTTCCTTCCCCCCACCCCTCCCATTCATCTTGTTTTCTCCCCTTCTCTTTCCTATTTCAAATAAACAAATAAACGTATATACAATATACCAGGTAACAAAGTCAGATACAGTAAAACATGAGATTAACCATAAGGGCAAAAAAAGAGAGAAGAGAAATGACATAGTACATTAAGAACAACAATCACACAAGATAAAGCTCTTGTCATAATGATTTTTTATTCTTTTTCTGTCCCCCACCACCTCTCTCTCTCTCTCTCTCTCTCTCTCTCTCTGTCTCTCTCTCTCTCTCTCTCTCTCTCTCTCTCTCTCTCTCTCTTTTGAGACAGGCCCTCACTATGTAGCTCAGGAGGCCTTTTTCCTGTCCTAGCCTCTCCAGTGCCAGGTGGACACCATGTCACTACACCCTGTTACTTGATTTCTTTACCAGTTTACTATTTCATAGTGTGTATGGACTCCATTTGATGGATATTTAGATTCTTATGAGTACTTTTCACAATCCATACTGTACCTAACATTGCTGTGTGAAATATTTGTATAAATCTACAATTTGGGGTAAAAACTATATCTCCCCCCCCCCCCCAGAAAAGCCAAGTGGCACGTTTTCTGGCCCCACCTTCTTAAAAAGTAAACATAGGTGAGACTGTTAGTGAAGTTTCCAGTTATACGAGTGGGTAAAAATTACTCCTTTCACTCAGAAGTCTTTTCTCCAAAAACATACATGTGCAAAAGAGCAGCAGGAACCGAGATGGTGCAGAAGGAGAAAAAAAAATGTGTATTCTGTGGTATCTTGACCAGGCCCTGCTTCAGGGCCCTTTTCCCACCACTTCTGCGCAATTCGGGCTAGATTAAGAAGCCGCTCTTTACCCTGCAAGGTGAAACTGAAGGCGCTCACCTTGCCTTGAGGACAGCGGTCCGAAGCCAGGCCCTAGCCGGAACCGAGGACACTAGCTAGCTGGGGTGGCTGCCATGGCGACGGCGTTCGACTGGGGCTGAGGACTCGCTTTCCCAGCGGCCCCCGCGGCGGCAGTCCTTCCCCGCCCACAAGCTGGCCGAACCTCGGGCGTTTGGAGGAGGAGGGTGGGGGCGTGACCGGGACCGGAAGTCACGTGTTGTGACAGCCGCTGGGGTGAGGCCGGCAGCGTCGCTCCCCCTCCCGGCTGCTTGGGGCTGTGTCCGTCTGTGAGAGGCGCCTGCCGAGGTGATGGCGGTGGAGACTCTGTCCCCGGACTGGGAGTTTGACCGCGTGGATGATGGCTCGCAGAGTAAGGGAGCGTCGGGGCGAGGCCGCGGGTGTGGACGGCGTGGCGCAGGCGGTGCTGCTGTGGGAGGGCTGGGCGTCGCGGGCACCGCGCGGCGTCAGGGTCCCGACACTACCCCGTGGGGTGTGAGAGCGACGCAGGCTCCCGCGGGACTCCGGGGGTCGGGATCCCGAAGTGGCCGGGGCCGGCGGGCCGAGTCTGGCCCTGCGGGCGCGGCGGTGACCCTTCCGGCGGCCTGAGGTGGCGGGGCGGGAGGAGTGTGGTGGGGGGACGGCAGGGAGCGCTTTCCGAGGGCCCTAGGGGCCGGGCGGGCCGGGGCGGGGCCCAGCGGGACGCGGCGGCGGGACGGGGGACGAAGGGGCGCCGCGGAGGGGCGCGGTGGGGCGCAGCTGAGGCTCCGCTGTCCGGTGAACCCAGCCGGCCCCAGGTTCAGCCACTGGAGGGGGTTCGGGATGCTCAGTGCTCAGTGCTCCGTGTCAGAAGAGCCTGAGCTCCGGGGTTCCTGTTTCGGTTTCCTGTTTTGCTGCTTTTTCTCTCAAACCAACTTTTGGAAGTTTGCGTTCACATTCTTTAGAACCATAGAAGATAGAGAGAAAACAGTCCTTCCCGGGGTGGGGGGAGGAAATTAATGCATATCATTTTCCCCCTTCCAACACCTTTTATTTTGCAGAAAGTGGTTCCCCCCACCCCCGCCCCCAGGGATGTCCTGTAGCTGTCATTGCAGCTACCAACATTAAAAAAAAAAAGTGTGCAGCTGTGCATCTTTGGCTCATTCCTGTAATCCCAGCTACTCTCAGAAGGCTGAGATTTTAGGACCGTGGTTCTGAGCCAGCCTGAGCAAGAAAGTCTGTGTGACTCTTATCTCCAATAAACTACGCTAACAGAAGCCGGAAGTGACACTGTGGTTCAAGTGATAGAGCACTAGCCTTGAGCTCAGGGACAGTGTTCATGCCCCACTTCAAGTCCCAGGACTCACACACACACACACACACACACACACACACACACACACACACACACACACGATATGCAAGTGTTGTTTCATAAAATAAAATGTTTTGATTTTTTAAAAATGAAGACATCCACCTCCCCCCCCACCCCCAAATAACGAATGCTGTTTCTTTCAGTCAAATGCTGAACTGTTTCAGTGAAACTTTGATACTAATTCAGATTGACAATCTCTTTCTGATCTTTGGTGATACTCTGTACAAGTGACATGAGTAGTTTATGCACACACCTCCAGTGTTATTTAAAAAATTCGACTGGAATTTTATTTGATTTTTATGAATTGGGACCTATTTCTACAAACTTAAATGTGACTAGGAGTAATTGGGATTTTTTTTTTTTTTTTTTTTTTTTTTGCCTCTCAGAGAGGGGTGACCTAAGTACGTCCAGGATGGTATGCAGCTCTTGTGCAGCATGAAAAATAAGCTTGGCTGTAAAGACAAAAATCATTAAGGGGTGTGTGTGTGTGTGTGTGTGTGTGTGTATGTTAAGTATTCGTTTTTTGTTGCTGTAAAGTGAACTGCACTGGACTTTCTTTTTGGGGAGAAAGGGGACTGATCCTAGGGCTTGAACTCAAGAGACCTGAGTGCTGTCCTTGATTATTTCTGCTAAAGGCTAACCCTCTACCACTGGAGCCACAGCTGCATTTCTGCATTTTTTTTGTTGTTCATTGGAGATTAGAGTGTCATGGACTTTTCTTCCTGGGCTGGATTCGAACTGAAGTACTCAAATTTCAGTCTCCTGAATAGGTAGGGTTACAGGTGGGAGCCAGCACTGTCTCCAGGTTTGTTTGTTTTGGATAAAGGACCCATTTCAACAAATGGAATGATAATAAGTTATTGGGTTTGAAAACCCTTCAGCTTGAAGGGTTTAGGTGCTATTAGAAATAGAAATAGGATGAGGAGTCTATTGGAAGGGACAAATATGTTAGGCAGATCTTTGGAGGTTTGAAGAATCACCTTGTGGTTTGTTCTTAAGTCAGATCTTTGTACTTTAACTTTTACCAACTTTACAGTTGACTATCTTATCAGCAAGGGGTATTACTGAAGGTTTTCCATTGCCTTCTACCTTGTGAAATCCCCAGACTGAACAAATGTGTGCAAGAGCAGTGATTTTCTAGCGTTGTCTTTAAGAAGTCATTTGCTGATCAAAACAAACAAACAAAGTTGGTCATTTCCCATGTAGCTGGCAAGTGTAAATTAGCTTGGTGTTCTGAATTCTTGAGATTTTAGTTAGCTAAAGTGAAGACAAGATGTTCTCATTTGCTATACCTAGTTTCTATTAATTTTTTTCTGTCTTTTTTTAATATATTTTTTATTGTAATTAATAGAAGTGTTACATGATATTTGCCAGATAAATGGTGCCTTAATTCCCACACATTGATACCCTTTCACATGTCATGGTCCCCATTTCCCTTCCCCCCTCCCCCACCCCTCATCTTGTTTTCCCCGTTCCCTATCCAATTTCAGATAACCAAATACAATTATATCCGATATATTATTAATTTTATATTTAAAAACTTTTCTTGCAAAGGTGATATACAGAGGGGTTACAGTTACATAAGTCAGGTAAAGAGTACATTTTCTTTTTGGACTATTAATATCACCCCTTCCTTTGCTCTTTCCTTCCATTTTTTTTTTTTTTTACTCTGAATTATATGTAGACTAATTACTTAACAAAATCACCCAGACTAATGCTGTAATAAGACAGGAACTTTTTTTTTTTTTTTTTTTTGGTCATGGGTCTTGAACAAAGCCTGGGCACTGTCCCTAAATTTTTTGTTCTAGATTAATGCTATACTGCTTTTATTTTTCTCTTTTCTTTTCTTTCTTTCTTTCTTTCTTTCTTTCTTTCTTTCTTTCTTTCTTTCTTTCTCTCTTTCTCTCTTTCTCCTCTTTCTCTCTTTCTCTCTTTCTCTCTTTCTCTCTTTCTCTCTTTCTCTCTTTCTCTCTTTCTCTCTTTCTCTCTTTCTCTCTTTCTCTCTTTCTCTCTTTCTTTCTTTCTTTCTTTCTTTCTTTTTGTGGGTCATGTTGCTTGATCTCAGCCTGGGCACTGTCCCTGAGCTCTTCAGCTCAAGGCTACCATCCTACCCTTGAACCAAGCCCCATTTCCCATTTTCTAGAGGTTAATTGGAGATAAGAGTTTCAGGACCTTTTGTTGGCTTTGAACCTTGATCCTTAGATCTCAGCATCCAGAGTAGCTTGGATTACAGGTGTGAGCCACTGCGCCCAGCCCATTTCTGATTTTCTGATGGTTAATTGAAGGCAAGAATCTCATGGATGTTTCTGTCTAGGCAGGCTTCTAGCCATGATCCTCAGATTTCAGCCTCCTGAGTAGCTAGGATTACAGGTGTGAGCCACCAGTGCCTGTCTGAGATAGAAGTCTTTTTTTTTTTTTTCTTGCCAGTCCTGGGGCTTGAACTTGGGGCCTGGGAACTATCCTTGGACACTTTTTGCTTAAGGCTAATGTTCTGCCTCTTGAGTCACAGCACTACTTCCAGCTTTTTCTGAGTATGTGGTACCAAGGAATTGAACGCAGGGCTTTATACATGCTGGGTGAGCATTCTACCACTAGGCTATGCTTCAGGCCCTGAGATAGAAATCTCAACGAACTAAAATGACTCACCAGATCCAGAGGATTAAGTGAGAGAATCAGGGAGGTAGGTCTTTTTAGTTGAATACATTTGCAATCGGAACACACTCTTTGCAGTGTTAATTGGAAGAGGGAAAAATTCTTTACTTTTGAAGATAAAGGTAGTTATACATGTCAATAAAAAATCTTGGAGTTGAATTTGCTGTATTGGGAATAAATGACAAATTTATATCTACTAAGATACACTTATTTTGAAAAATAGGCATTTAAAAATTCAATTAATTTCAGCAACTGTGCTTAAAGTTATCTATTAGTTTGCTGGGAGCATGGCTTAGTGGTAGCATGCTTACCTAGCATGCACGAAGCCCTGGTTTTGATTCTCCAGAACCACATACACAGAAAAAGCTGGAAGTGGCACCGTAGCTGAAGTGACAGAGCACTAGCTTTTGAACAAAAACTGTCTAAGGACAGTTCCTGGGCCCTGAGTTCAAGTCCCAAGACTGGCAAAAAAAATTATGTGTGTGTGAATTTTGCAAATATCACCACAATATTCTGTGCCAAGATTTTTTTATTGGCTTTTTCAATTCAGTTATGTCAGTTAAATAATGAAAACTTCTCAGAATATTTTAGACATGACAGGAATAATGTTATGGTACAGTAGGTTTATGCCTCACTTAAAAATTGGCGGCCAATTATAATGTCTCATACCTGTAATTCTAGTTATTGGGAGGTAGAGGTCTGGAAGATCAAAGTTCAAGGCCAGCTGGGGCAAAAATTTGATGGGACTCCCCTCTCAGCCAGTAGAAATGCTGTGTATTGTGCCACATGCCTGTCATCTCAGATATGGGGAAAGCATAAATAAGAGGGTTGCAGTCCAGGCTTGACGGGCATAAACATGAGATCCTGTTGCAAAAATAAATAGTTGGAGACATAGTTCAAGTGGTAGAGCAAAAGCAAGAGGCCCAGCAAACTGAAGGCCTTGAATTCAAACCCTAATTCTGCAATAAATAAATGAAAAAAAAAGTTCACTGGGAATGGAATTAACAATGGAAAATATGGCTCTTGGAGTTGGAGCCATGGTTCAGATAATAGAATGTCAGCCAGTAAATGAAAACATCATATCAAAAGTTCAAATCCTGGTCATAGACCAATAAATAATAAAAATATAGCTTGTGTTATGTGGGGTTTGTGGTCAGGTCTGTGGATGAATGGATCAAGAAAATGTATTACATATACACAATGTGATTTTACTTACCCATTAGGAAGAATGATATCACATCATTTGCAAAGAAATGAATCAACCTAGAAAAAATTATGTTAAGTCAGGCCCAGAGAGACAAAGGATACATGTTTTCTCTCATATGTGGAAACTATATCTAAATTACAAATATTTATAAATATACAAATAGGCACATATAAAGTTATCTGCAAACTTATTAACTGGAGGTATGGTATGTACAAGGCAAAACTTAAATGATGTAATTAGAAAAACAAACTGTCCACCAAAATGAATGTCAGGAAAGTGATACTTGAAAGGTTTATGGAGGAGGTCAAGGGGAGAGGGATCAACAAATGAAGAGGGGAAGAATGCAGTCATGATATTCAATGGATGGCCTTTGAAACTAGGAAAATTGAAGTGAGGGGTTGGATTGAGGGAAGAATAATGAAAAGGTTACGTCAGTCAAAATGTATTGTACCTAGGTATGTTGTACTAGGTGGCTCACGCCTTTAATCCTAGCTACTCAGGAGGCTGAGATCTGAGTGAGGGTCATGGTTCTAAATGCCAGCTCAGGCTGGGAAGTCCCTGAGACTCTATCTCCAATTAACTCCCAAAATAGCAGAAGTGGAGCTGTGGCTCAAGTGTTACAGTGCTAGCCTTGTACATAAAAGCTCAGGGACCAGCATCTAGATTCTGTGTCCAAGCCCCAGGATTAGTATGTACTCATACACCCATATTACCCCTCCCCCCACATTGTACTTCTAAACAGATTGGTTGAATAGTCACCCCTTTATACAACTACTTAAAGGTAATAAAATATAACCTTAAAATACTGCTTTTGCAAAACAGATTTTTGTACTTAATTCAGGTCAGGTTGTGAATATATATATATATATATATTTTTTTTTTGCTTCAGTGTTGTATATGACTAAAGCATAATATAGGTTGTTGAGGTATCAAGTTATCTAAGGTATTATTCATATTGGTTAAGCCCTAGATTATGGGTTGCAGCTGTAGGTTTTTTTTTTTTTGTTGTTGTTGTTGTTGTTGTTGTTGTTTTTCCCAGTCCTGGGCTTGAGCTCAGGGCCTGAGCACTGTCCGCCTGAGCACTGTCCTTGGACTTTCTCAAGGCTAGAGCTCTACTACTTGAGCCCTCAGCACCATTTCTGGCTTTTTTCTATGTATGTGGTACTGAGGAATTGAACCTGAGTCTTCATGCATGCTAGGCAAGCACTCTACCACTAGGCCAAACTTCCAGTCAAGACTATAGTTTTTAAATTGTCTTACATATGTGGAAGAAATTGAAAACTAAATTACTGTTTAACTTTGGAACTTTATTTTCAAGAACTCCAGACTTTCCCAAGTAATAATTAACAGTGCTTTGTTGAGACTTTTGAGATTATTTGAAGTAAATGTTCTGTTATTCATTACTCATAATGTATTATTTTAAAATTTGCATTTAGAAATTCATGCTGAAGTCCAGCTTAAGAATTATGGGAAGTTTCTTGAGGAATACACATCCCAGTTGAGAAGAATTGAAGATGCTCTGGATGATTCAATTGGTGATGTTTGGGATTTCAATCTTGATCCTATAGCATTAAAGGTTTGATTTCCTTTTATTTATACATATATAAATATACACATATACATATGTATGCTTTTTGAGAATGCCATTTTACAAAATAGAAATGAATTTTAACTTGAAATCTAAGTGTGAAATAACTTGAAAAAAATTACTAGTTTCTTTTGTTGTTGGTCATGGAGCTTGAACTCTGGGCCTGTGCAATGTCCTTGAGCTCTTTAGCTCAAGAGTAGCACTGTACTACTTGAGCCACAGCAGTAGAGCCACAGTGCCACTTAGTTTCTTGTTTTCAAAGTTTATTTTGAAAGAATGATATGAACTCAAAAGTCTTGATAGGCCAAGCCTGCTTGAATTGGTCTGTTTTTTATCACCAAGAAAATGAACAGAGCTGGATAGAATATTCAAGGTTTATTTTGATTGAGATTTTTCTTTATATACAATCAGATACACAAGATTTCTGTCTTATATCAAAACTTGTTAGTATGTACCCTAAAGAAAGATCTACAATTCCACTTAATTAAAAAAAATTACTTACAGATGATAATCAAAAGCTAAGAAAGGTAGAAGTTAAAACTTACCTTTGAAGATAAATTCACTCACTCTATTTTTGTTTCTCAGTCATGTATTTATATAAAAACAATTGTCCTTCATTGTTTCATTCTTAATCACTTATTTTGACCCTTTAAACAATAATATTACTAAATTTATGCCTACATAGCGAATTCCAAAATGAGCATCTTTTCCCTATGTTCATAATTATAGGATTGGATGTTAGTTTTCTCTTCCCTTTTCTTGCACTGCATTCATAACCAGCCAGAGCCTAGCTGGAGTTATTGCAATATGAGATGTCATATTGGAATCTTCTTTTCTTGGCTCCTTTATTTTCCTTATTTTGTTGTCTAACTCGATGTGAACTGTAATTCAACTAATTTCATTTTGTGTATTTAAAATTTCAGTGATTTTTTTTCCCTCCATAATTAAGAAGAATATTCTTTTCTTTTGTTTCTGTAGCTTTTGCCTTATGAACAGTCTTCTCTTTTGGAGCTCATCAATACTGAAAACAAGGTACAAAGCCCTATACCTAAAATTGTATTTTTAAAAATGCTTTCATTATCTATTGCAATTTACCTTATTGTTATCTTCTCACTCATGAATCTAGGTCTTAAACAAAGTTATCACTGTTTATGCTGCACTTTGCTGTGAAATCAAGAAGTTAAAATATGAGGTAATTATTTATGGTCTTCAAAACTTTAAGAACATCATACAAGGCAAATATACGCTTATCTAGATGCAGTAATAAATACTAAATGTCAAATAAATTCATTAAAGTTACAGTAATGTTAATGATACTAATAGTAAAGAATAGTAATATTGCCACGTGCCATGGCTCATGTCTATAATTGTAGTTATTCAGGAGTCTGAGATTTGAGGATCTCAGTTCAAAGCCAGCCTGGGCAGGAAAGTCTGTGAGAGTCTTACCTCCAATTAACCACCAGAAAAGTGGCACTGTGGCTCAACGTTGTAGAATACTATCCTAGAGCTGAAGTGCTCAGGGACAGCTCCCAGGCCCAGGACTCAAGCCCCACAACCAAAAAAGAAAAAATAATATATAATAATAATATTCATTGAATACTTGCTATGTGCTAACACTGTTAGTCCTTAGAACTGCTGAAATAATTGGTGAGGAAGAGATGAAGAAACCAAGGCTTAAAAGGGTGTTACTTATTCAATATCTTACTGGTAGTATCAATTTGAATTTCTGTGAATATCTCTAACGTTGGTGTTACCTGCCATATATTAGCTAGCTAGCTAACTAGCTAGCTAGCTAGAATTCTTTTTTGTTGTTGGTAAAAAAGCTTTGAACATTTAATATGGGTTTAATTTTGTTTCTACCCAAAAGCCACTAAATTCTGGTTGAAATTATTGTTGCATTTTTTTCCCCCACTTCATTTATCTTCTAGACACTGTTGGTTACATACTGTGAATAAGTGAGTATATGTGGAACAGTGAGGATAGTCAAATAAAAGCTAAAGGAATCAGGATATGGCTTGGAGTATTAGTACTATTTTTTGTTAACTTATAGATGAGTTTATTTTTAAGTGATTTGGGGAACTTAAATAATATAGAGTGTGTAGGAATTTGAAAATAAAATAACTTGAAATTATTTTGTTTTAAAACAGGCGGATACTAAATTTTACAATGGTCTCTTGTTTTATGGAGAAGGAGGTAAGAAAATTTCAAAATTAGAATGTGGTGATACTTTATATAAAATTGAAATGAACATAAAGTCAACAGGTAATTCTAGGATTAATAGTATTATATAATATATTAATGTTAGAAAATATACATTCAAATTTCTGTGATGCTTGTAGACTAATAGGTGAAAAAACTGAATCATGAATAAGCAGCAAATTCTTAAACAGTTTTAAAATACTTGTTACAAAGCACAACGTTACAGGTACAATCTTGAGGAGAACTTCCCTTGGCTTAATTAAGTACTGAAGCAGATCATTAGTTTTAATTGTGTGAATAGTGATTGTCTCATTTATCTCTTTAGTGTAAAAATACTGTGTTTTAATACTATGCAGATTAGAAGATGACCCTATGAATAATATAACATTTTATTTTTTGGTGATGATTGAGTTCAAATTTAAAAGTTGAAACATAGTTCTTCATTTTGTCTTTTAAAGCTACAGATTCTAGCATGGTGGAAGGTGATTGTCAGATTCAAATGGGAAGATTCATTTCGTTTTTACAGGTACTTTATTTTCATATTCTCTTGAATTTTTTCTTTTAAAAGTTTGTGTAAACCACACATACTTCAATAAGTTCTGAACCCCAAGTCAGGTGCAGTGGTTCATATTTGTAACCCTAGCTTGCTCAGAAGACTGTGATTGTTACTGTAAGATTCAGTAAAAAGTCGGGTGCTGGTGCCTCACGCCTGTAATCCTAGTTACTTAGGAGGCTGAGATCTGAGGATTGTGGTTCATAGCCAGCCTGGGCACAAAAGTCTGTGAGACTCTTATCTCCATTTAATCACCAGAAAACCAGAAGAGGTGCTGTGGCTCAAGTGCTAGCCTTGAGCAGAAGAGCTCAGGGACAGTGCCCAGGCCCAGAGTTCAAACCCACAACTGATCCCCTCGCAAAAAAAAAAAAAAAAAAAAAAAAAAAGATTCAGTAAAAAATCTGACATTTTAAAACTAATTTTGACTCAACTTGTCGTTTCAGGAACTCTCTTGTTTTGTTACGCGGTGCTATGAAGTGGTGATGAATGTAGTGCATCAATTGGCTGCCCTCTATATCAATAACAAGTAATGAATCCTAGAAATATTTTTTTCTAGGGAAAAAGAGGATGAACAATTTTGTAAGCCATTGCAGATATATGTATATGAAAACTCGACACAAAAAAATCTCAGTGAGCTGGGGCGCTGGTGGCTCATGCCTGTAATTCTAGCTACTCAGGAGGCTGAGATCTGAGGATCAAGTTTCAAAGCCAGCCCAGGCACAAGAGAACCTGAGACTCTCATCTCCAGCTAACCTCTAGAAAATGGGAAGTGGGGCTTGGCTCAAGGGTAGGGTGCTAGCCTTGAGCTGAAGAGCTCAGGGAGAGCGCCCAGGCTGAGTTCAAGCCCCATGACCCAGAAAAAAAAAATCTCAGTGAAACTTTTGATCAGTAGAGGAATGGCAAAGAGAAATAAATAGACTCTATAGGGGGATGGGTAGTAGTGGGAGTAGTTTGGCTAATGGCTTGGCTAAGAAGGAGGGTGAATATGGTAAAAGTAGATTGTTTGCAACTATGAAGATAGAACAATGAAGCATGATGAAGTTATTTTGGGAAGAGGGGAAGGTAGAATGATAGTGACATGCTTATAGTAACTTTGTTTAGGTCTGTGATAATGAGTTCAGAGGAATTATTTGCCAAGATTTTAAAGCAGTTTAGGCATTTTTTTTTCTTTTTTTTTTTTTTTGCCAGTCCTGGGCTTCGGCTCAGGGCCTGAGCACTGTCCTTGGACTTTCTCAAGGCTATAGCTCTACCACTTGAGCCTCAGCACCACTTCCGGCTTTTTTCTATGTATGTGGTACCGAGGAATCGAACCCGGGTCTTCATGCATGCTAGGCAAGCACTTTAACCACTAGGCCAAACTCCCGGCCCATTAGGCATTTTTTTTTTATCACCAGTCCTACCATTTTTTTTTTCCAGTCCTGGGGCTTGAACTCAGGGCCTGAGCACTTTCCTTGGGCTTTCCTCAAGGCTAATGCTCTGCTACTTGAGCCACAGCACCACTTCCAGCTTTTCTTTGTATGTGGTTCTGAGGAATTGAACCTGGATCTTCTTGCATGCTAGGCAAGCACTCTACGACTAGGCCAAACTCCTGGCCCCCTGTCATTATTCTTACTGTACTATACTGTGTGTTCACTCTATAAATGTTTATAGACTGTATTTGCTGTTTTTCATTCAGATGTTTCCTCTTAGTTAAGTGTTATTTTATGGTCTAGTTCTTTAGTAAAGTTATATTTGTAGCAAGAGAGAATGAAAGCATAGCTCCTACATATATATATATATATATGTATCTTTTTGAATATATATGTACTTTGATACATTATTATTCAATTTCTTATTGTTAGGTATATTGGGTAGGAAATCAGGAAGGTTGAACTTTTTTGTATTTTCACTCCACTTTAATCTTAGACATATACATCTATTTTTCAGTAGGAGCGAAAACTTAGAAATCAACCTGACTGTTTAGGATTATTTCCCAAATCTTGGGTAGAATAAAAAGATTCTAGTTGGTAATAGAAATTCTAATAGTTCAGGAAGGTAATTCAGTTTTAGTGTTTTTGTACCTCCGTTCCAAGGTTTAGCCTTTAGATTGTATCTTTAGAGTAAGGCTGTTGATGGGCCACATTCTTATGTCCTTACATATGAGTGGGGTACGGACAAAGTAACCCAGACTCTAAATGCAGGTGGTTTCTATGGTAGTAATTTTTTACGATCTCCTAAAGTTTAGTGATTGAAACTTTATAATAAAGATAATGTTAAAATTCCAAGTGTGTCATTTCCTAGGTCTATTTCTTTGGTCTTTTTTCTTTTTTTTTTTTTTTTTTGCCAGTCCTGGGCTTGAGCTCAGGGCCTGAGCACTATCCTTGGACTTTCTCAAGGCTAGAGCTCTACCACTTGAGCTTCAGTACCATTTCCAGCTTTTTTCTATGTATGTGGTACTGAGGAATCGAAACTGGGTCTTCGTGCATGCTAGGCAAGCACTCTACCACTAGGCCAAACTCCTGGCCCTCCTAGGTCTATTTCTTAAAATAAAAATGAACTTGACAATAAAAGTATTCTTTTTTCACTTGGTTGTTACTTTATTATAGGATTGTACCTAAAATTATAGAGACAACTGGAGTTCATTTTCAGGTAAAAGTAATTTAACTTGACTTGTAAAACTATTTTTTACTTTACAATTAGTATGTTTGAGAAGTATGGATTACATAGCAAGGGAAGGAGGGAAAGTGGGAGAAAACCACGGGAAGGGGTCACAATGTTCAAGAAGTACTGTACTCACTACCTTATGAATGTAACTGTATCCCTTCTGTACATCACCTTGACAATAAAATTTAAAAAGTAAGATTGTATGGCAAGACTTTAAGAGTCATAATAACTCACAATCAGTTTAACTCTTAGTGTTCCCAGTGTATATTCCCCAAGTAATCTTTTTGGGCAGTGAAACAAATCTGTAGCATTAAATTTAAGGAAGAAATAGATTGGGCAAAGTATTCTATGAGGCTAATGATGCCATTTGGGGATTAAACTTTATAAATGAGCTTCATTAACTAATTTATCGCACGCTTTAATTACTTAAATGTATTTAATTTAAAAGTTCACATGAGGCTTATCTTCTAACTAGTGACTAAATGATAATCATTAAAGGTTTTTTGACAGACTATGTATGAGCATTTGGGAGAACTGCTAACAGTTTTACTCACCCTGGATGAAATTATTGATAATCACGTTACACTGAAAGACCACTGGACTATGTACAAAAGGTATGCCAGCTAAAATATTTTTAAATTTGCTTTGTATGTATGAACAAGTAACACAGTTCTTTAAAAGACCTGGAAACCTGTGTTTTAATTCTCAATAAGAAGGAAGCTGTGTCACATATTTTTATGAATATAATACTAGTTTCTTAATTTCAGAAGCATTTGAGAGTGTAAGTTATCTAAAGTATTTTAATTCTTATAGTGTTACAGTAATAGGAACATTCCATTCTAATATTTTGTTTTTGTTTTTGTTTTTTTTTTTGCCTGTTGTGGAGCTTGAATTCAGGGCCTGAGCACTGTCCTTGGACATTTCTCAAGGCTAGAGCTCTACTACTTGAGCCACAGCACCACTTCCAGCTTTTTTCTATGTATGTGCTACCGAGAAATTGAACCTGGGCCTTTGTGCGTGCAAGACAAGCACTCTACCACTAGGCCAAACTCCGGGCCCCTCTTTTAATATGTTAATTTACTTACTATAGGACTTAAATTTATTTTCTCATTGGGATCTATTCAAATGAAAGCTTCTGTTTTGAGGTAGGTTTCATCTTGATAGATGGAAGTACTTAAAAAATCTTATCCAGTGTATATACTCACTAAATGTTTATAACGGCAGGCATCTGAATTGGGGATGACATACAGAAGCTTGTTCTGCTCACCTTTTCAAATGAGTAGATAAAGGTTTTTGTTTTGGGGGAAAATTTATTAAATTGAGCGTTTTTCTCTTAATCTTCCACAAGGTTATTAAAATCTGTCCATCACAATCCTTCAAAATTTGGAATTCAGGAAGAAAAATTAAAGCCATTTGAAAAGTTTTTGCTGAAGCTAGAAGGACAGTTACTTGATGGAATGATATTCCAGGTGAGTTGTGCTATGTGTCAGGATGTAATTGGTGGTCTTGTATTAGTTGACCCATCTAACAGTTACAAACATTTTAATAGAATGCTGTTGAATCTATTTTGCTTTGAAAAGGTGCTTTGACCTAAAATTCTTGTTAATATATTAAAATATACCTTCTCAGTCCCTATTAACAAAGTTAAAAACCTACTGGTTGTACTTGGAGTAAGAGTTAACAAAATATATGGGGGATTAGGATTTGAGACTATCCTGGGCATAAAGAATTTCCCAGGACTCCTACCTCAACTAATTACTAATTATTCCACCTATGCATGCGGTGCTATATACTGTCATCCCCACTGACATGGGAAATGACAAATAGTAGGATCACAGCCCAGTCTGGTCCAGGCATAAAGTGAGACCCTGTAATAACCAGCAGCTAGCAAAGTGGTTAGTCATAGAGCACTGCTTAGCAAGAGTGAAGTCCTGAGTTCAAACCCCAGTACTGAAAAAAAAAATGATGTTTAAAAATTAGGATCTAAATTTATACATTTGTGCATAGTACAGAGTTTGTTATTAATTATAGATTTAAGCTTGTAAGGGTTAATTTTTTGTATATTTAGGGAATATAATTTGAATCTACACAGAAGGATAAACTTCTAAATTCAACTTCACTATAAAAACACCTTTTCTTTCATTTTTTTTTTTACTGTTGGGGTAATATAGAGAGGAGTTATGAGGTTACAGTTATATTCTTCAGGTAGTAGGTGTATTACTTCTCACACATTGAAACCCCTTCTCATGTTATTTATTTATTTATTTTTTTTACCAGTCCTGGGCCTTGAACTCGGGGCCTGAGCACTGTCCTTGATCTTTCCTCAAGGCTAGTGCTCTACCACTTGAACCACAGCACCACTCCCAGCTTTTTTCTATGTATGTAGTACTGAGGAATTGAACCTGGGTTTTCATGCATGCTAGGCATGCACTCTACCCCCAGACCAAACTCCCGGCCCCTTTCTCATGTTTTTGTCCCCATCTCCTTCCCCCCACCCTTCCCAATCATCTTGTTTTCCCCCTTTCCCTTGCCTATTTCAAATAAACAAATAAACATATATACAATACACCAGGTAACAAAGTCAGATACAGTAACAATATGAGATTAACCATAAGGGCAAAAAAAAAAAAAAAAAAGAGAAATGACATAGTACGACATAGTACATTAAGAACAACAATCACAGAAGATAAAGCTCTTGTTTCCATATTCTAGAGACCCTTTCATTTAGTCTCATCCTATATGACCTCATGACCTTATGTATCTAGGTTTTGAGCTATTGTAGTCCTCTGCTAGGAGAGTCCTAGGTTTGTATTAATTATTACAAATGAGGGAAACCATTGAGCCTATGTTCCTTTGGGTCTGGCTTACTTCACTTAATATGATTTTTTTCCAAGTCTTTCCATTTCCTTCCAAATGGGGTGATGTCATTCTGATAGCAGCATAGAATTCCATTGTGTAAAACAAATAAAAAAAAAAATCTAAAAAAAAAAAAAAAAAAGAATTCCATTGTGTATAAGTACCACATCTTGTTGATCCAATCATCTGCTGAGGGGCATCTGGGTTGGTTCCATGTCTTTGCTATGGTAAATATAAAATCACTTTTTCTTTCTTAATCACAGTAGGTACATTTTCATTTATAGCCATACAGAGTTCATGATTAGCCATCTTGTTAAACAGCACAGAGGCAGATTTCCCTCACTGAAGAAAATTCTAGCAGGCAGCACTGCCATGGGTTGTACCTATCAGAAACTGAATTATGTTCCATTTCATATCTGTTTCAGAATTATTGATAGTTTTTCAAATAATTAATTAGTTAATTAATTTTGTTTTTGTGTAAGTTTTGGGGTTTGACCTCTGGGACTTCCCTCTTGCCTGAACTCAGCCACTTGAGCCACATTTCCATTTCTACCTTTTTCCTGGCTAATTGGAGTTAAGAGTTTTGTAGAGTCTTATATTTTTTGTTGGTCATGGGACTTGAACTCTGGGCCTGGGCATTGTCCCTGAGCTCTTCAGCTCAAGGCTGCCACTCTACCCCTTCAGCTACAGAGCCACTTCTGGTTTTCTGGTGGTTAATTGGAGATAAGAGTCTCACAGACTTTAGTTCACCCAGGGTGGCTTATGAACCTCAATCCTCAGATCTCAGCCTCCTGCGTGGCTAGGATTATAGATGTGAGCCAACGTGCCCAGCTATTATTTTTGCCAGGGCAAAAATGATTCAAACACTGATTCTCAGATCTCAGTTGGTAGCAAGGATTACTAACTCCCAGCCTTACTTATAGTTTATATTTCCATATATGTAGTTTTATTGGGTTGGTCCCAATTCTGTTTTTATCAGTTTAACTATTAATCATAAATTTAACTATCATTTAGTCATAAATTTAACTGTCATTTAGTCCATTAGGTTTAGAAGTTATTTCTATTATTTATCTTTTTTCTAAGATACATTTCTACACATGCTGCAAAAAAAGTTACAGTGAACTACTTGTAGAAAGGAAACACAAACTACTCTTTAAAACTGTGAAGTAAAATAAAAAAACACTTTCCAGGGTATCATCAGAAATACCTTCTACGTATCCCTGAGCGTCACCCTTTGTATCTCTTCATTCAGTTTTAGATGTTTAGGGTTTGATTTTATTAGTTTCATATAAGTGGTCCTCTTTAAGAACACATATGTTTTCCACTAAAAAGGTGAAGGTATAAAGTTTGGTGTTTATTATTCAGTCTTAAGTTGATCTTTACATGTTTTCTATCTAGGCCTGTATAGAGCAGCAGTTTGATTCTCTAAATGGAGGAGTATCTGTGTCAAAAAATAGCACTTTTGCTGAAGAATTTGCACATAGTATTCGTTCAATTTTTGCAAATGTGGAAGCCAAACTTGGTAATGTGAATAATATGTTTGAGTTTTCATCATAAAGTTTTCATTTTCTTAAGAGCATTATTTAATTATATTTGCTGTACTTTTCTCTTATGTTTTTACTTTCTAAGGAGAACCTTCTGAAATTGACCAGAGAGATAAGTATGTTGGAATTTGTGGACTGTTTGTACTACACTTTCAAATTTTTCGAACTGTTGATAAAAAATTTTATAAGTCTTTGTTGGACATTTGTAAGAAGGTAAGAACTTAGAAATTACAATTTTCAATTTGGAATTTACAAGGCTTTTGATAAAACTTTTAAAATGTATTTTACTATTTTTAAATTCTAAGTATTTCATAAATAACAGTAAATGGAAATACTTTAATTCCATTTCTATATATGTTGGTGAGTATTCCTCAGACCTTTTATTGTACATAAATTTTCTATAACTGTTACTGTTACTACATTTCCCCATTTGCTTTTATTATTTAGCTTGTACTGAAATCTGAACTCAGGGATTTTGCTTGCCTGGTTTGTTTGTTCACAGCTGGTACTCTACAGCTTAAGTCATATCTTCCACCTGGCATTTTTCTGGTTATTTTGGAAATAGAGCTCAATAATATAGAGTAAAATAAAGATCTGGGATTCAAGTTTGTGCAAGCTACAGTAGTGTCTGTGTGAATATTTAGGCAAAATGGAATGGTTCTGTTCAACACCAAATACAGAAATGCTTTCACTCTATGCTGCAATTTCATGTTTGTCTTCTAATAATGAGTAGATTTTTGCATTATTTTTTCTTGGAATGGACTTCTTCTATGTACACTTTAGAATTATTAAAGAGCTTATTGTTGAGCCTGCATTTAGTGATTTTTTTTTCTTTTTATTTCAGGTACCAGCCATTACTCTAACTGCTAATATTATTTGGTTTCCTGACAATTTTCTGATCCAGAAAATACCAGCAGCTGCCAAACTTCTGGACAGAAAAAGTCTTCATGCCATTAAAATACACAGGGATACTTTTCTACAGCAGAAAGCTCAATCACTTACCAAGTAGGTTTTATAAATAACTATAATGGTAATACTTAAATATTTTACATAAAAACATTTGAATTAATAAAGTCAGATGTACTTATTCATAACCAAAAGAAAGTTAAGACATCTTCAGGAGATTATTTTTGAGCACTTTTAAACGTTTTAATCTTAAAGTCAGTTTAAGTGAAGACAAAATGTACTTTACGTATACACACTTTTTATTTGGCATATTACATATCTTGTTTAAATGATTTCTTGATAGTAGGTGTCATTACAAGCAATATGTGTCATTGATGAATTTTGGAGGAGTTGACTTTAGTATGACGCTCTTTTTTTTTGTCCCTTTACTTATAATATATTTATTTTTTTGTTCCAATCCTGTGGCTTGAACTTGGGGCCTTATCTTAGTCTGTATTCATTAACTTGCTTAACTTATTACCATAGCATTTGTCACTTGAGATCTTTTAATTATTTTAATATTTTAAGAAATTATTTATTATAAAGGTGATGTACAGAGGGGTTGCCATTTCATAAGTGAAGAAATAAATACATATCTTTTGGACAGTGTCATCCCTTCCTTCTTGGTCTCCCAGTTTTTCCCTCTTGTTTGTGCCTCTAAGTTGTATAATTCATTTTCAATGTAGTGCCTTTTGAGAACCATGACTGCATTTGCTATTCACCCTTTGTTCTTCCATTTTTGTGCTCCTCCCCTTGCCTCCCTAAAGACAGATAAACAAACAAATACAACAAAACAAAACAAATATTCCAAACACCCTTGTTTCCATTTCCTAGAATTTAGATTTTGAGATAGGGTTTTGCTATGTAGCCTAGGCTGGTCTGGAGCTCATCCTGCCTCAACCTTCTGATTATAAGTGCAGCATTATGCCAGACCTAATTATTCTTTTTTGTACTACTCTCCTTTGTAGTGTGCAGGCTTCACTGGAGAAAGAATTTGCATCTGTTCTCAGTACTAGAAACAGTGCCTGTCCTGTATAGGCATTTAATAAACAATCATACATTTATGATTTCTGTCTATTGAAAACTGGAAAGGTGAAAATGGCTTCTGCAAGGAAGCATTCCAATTAATATGTAAAATAGAGAAGTAACTTTGTTTTCATGTACTAAGTAACCCCAGTGTTTTCCTTTGTTAGAGATGTACAGTCTTACTACGTCTTTGTGAGCTCATGGATGATGAAAATGGAATCTATTTTATCTAAAGAGAGAATGGATAAGTTTGCTGAAGACCTCACCAATAGATGCAATGTTTTTATACAGGTATCTTCTTATCTGACAGTCTTTTGTATATGATATTAACATAGCAGAACCACTTTCTTTTAACTGATATTTACATGGTGTATCTTTTTTGATCCTTACACTGGTGCTGTTTCTGCCTTTTTATACCATACGTTTTTCCCCAATCTGAAAATATTTATCTTTTTCATTGAACTATTTGGTTTGTCTTTACTGATATATGTAATTTAAACCTACCATCTGATTAGTGCTTTCTGTTTATTTGCCTTTTTTTTATGTCCCTTTTTTCTTTCTTGATCTTCTGTGGATTATTTTTTACTGTTTTTCCTTTTGTACTATTTTCTTGATTGTGTATTTTATTGTTCTTCTTGTGTTTACTCTCAAGATTTTATGATGTGTAATTATACTCTTTCATCTCTAATAGAACTTAGTTACTTGACCACATTCTGTACTGTGTAAGGTTTTAAACCGCTTGAATTTTTTTCTTCCTCTGCTACTCAACATACATTATGCTTTGTTTTGCTGTTATTTTTCGAATTAATGCTATTTAGATTGACTCTACATCTTATATCTTACTGCTTTTCGTTTTTCCTGCATCTCTCTCTCTCTTTTTTTTTTTTTTGGCCAGCCCTGGGCTTGGGCTCAGGGCCTGAGCACTGTCCTTGGACATTCTCAAGGCTAGCACTCTACCACTTGAGCCTCAGCACCACTTCCGGCTTTTTGCTATGCATGTGGTACCGAGGAATCGAACCCGGGTCTTCGTGCATGCTAGGCAAGCACTCTACCACTAGGCCAAACTCCCAGCCCCATCTCTCTTTTTTTTAACTTTAGAAATTACCATGTTTATAATGTGAAGCTAATTGAAAGGACCTCCAGGATATTGAAACAAAAGCCATATAATGAATGATTGTTGTCCTTAATGTACTATGTTGTCTCTCATCTCCTTTGCTGTCCCTTGGTTATCTCATATTGTTATAGTATCTCACTTTGTTATCTGATATATTGAATTTATTTGTATTTGGGTATTTGAAATTTGATAGGGAAGGGGGGAAAACCAAGACGGGTCGGGGGTGTGGGGGGGGAGGGAAATGGGTACCAAGACATGTGAAAGGGTATCAATGTATGTGAATTAATGCATCTTCTATCTGGCAAATATCATGTAACCCTTTTACTAATTACAATAAAATAAAAAATAAAAAAAAAGAAATTACCATGTTTATTGTAGCACCATTAATAATACCCAAATAATTATAAAAACAGTTCAACTGCTCATCAATGGAAGAATGGATAAGAAACAGTAATAGAAAAGTAAATATGATCAAATTGCATTATTATATGCATATATTGAAACAGCCAATGAAGCCCCTCATTTTGTACAATATGTATCAATAAATTTTTATATATTAGCTGACATATAAATATCTTGCACAATAACCTTAACACTTTATTATTCAGTTTGAATATCATCTATTGTCATGAAACTTTGTCTCTACCAAAAGATTCCTATCTAGTTAAAGAGAAATCTTGTTTTAATTTTCTGTGGGTCTTGGGGCTTGAATTCGGCCTAGGTGCTGTCCCTGAACTCCTCAACTCAAAGCTATGGCCCTACCCTTGCGCCAAGCCCCACTTCTTATTTTCTAGAGATTAACTGGAGATAAGATTTTCAGGTCCTTTTGTGCCTGGACTGGCTTTGATCCCTGAGTAGCTAGAATTACAGGTGTTAGTCACCTGGCTAGAGGGAAGTCTTTTTTGTTTTCCTTGATCCTTGATCATGGAGCTTTAGCTCTGTCCCTGGGCTCTACAGCTCAAGGTTAGCGGTCTACCACTTGAGCCACAATGTCACTTCCAGTTTTTTTTCATATTTTTTTTAATTAAAGAATTTATTAACATTGATTTTTACATCATATTTCAAATGATGCATTTAACAAAGAAGTCTTCAAGAAGGGAATCTATATACAATCACTAGCACTTAGATTTTAGAACATAATCAAAATTAGGCTGAGGATTTGTATGTCATAGATACATATTAATCTATGTAATAAAATATTATATCTATAGAGTCATAAGTTTTTATGTCTGTGTAGTTGTTTTTATATTTCCAGTACCATGTCCATAGCATTGGGTATGCAAATATTGAGTCATCGCTCTTGTACTGTTTGAATCTGCTTTGTTTTGCTGTTATTTTTTCAAATTAATGCTATTTAGATTGACTACATCTTACTGCTTTTCGTTTTTCCTGCATCTCTTTTTAAAAAAATATTATTGTTATTAGTAAGGTGTTGGACAGAGGGGTAGTAAGTCAGGTAATGAGTACATTTTGTTTTTTGGACAATGTCACTGCTTGTAAGTCAGGTAATGAGTACATTTTGTTTTTTGGACAATGTCACTCCTTACTTCTCTTTTTCCCAGTTCCCCCTCCCATGTCTACTCACAGGTTTCATAGGTCATTTTCCTCATAATGTATGTTGAGTAACAGGATCCTATATCTCTTTTTTAACTTTCTCTTTTTGCTTGTGGAATTCACTTCAAGTATTTCATTTAATGTAAGTTTCTGTTGATAAGTAATCACTGATTTTGGCCTGAATGCATCTTCAGTAGTTTGTATGCTTTACAGTTCTAGGTTGGTTAGGCTTTCTTTCTAGTGCATTTCATTATCTTTGTTTCTGTTCAGAAGTCATCTGTTGGTTTTATTGCTTTTTAAGTATGGTATGTCTTTATTTAATTCCTTTTAAGGTTTAGATTTTGGATTTTAGCAACATTATTATGATGCCTATAGGTTATAGTCTTCTTTTAGTCCAGTCATGGATTAAGTTGATTTGAATAAGCACTTCAGTCCTTTGATAATAATTTTTTGTTTCAGCACATTCTTAAAATTTCTTTGAAGGTCGGAAGCAGTAATCTTTCAACATACCGCTCCAGAATCTACATGGTTTACCAGAACCCTCTGCCCTTCCTGAAGGGCTATAGGTTCCTGTTTCTGTCTTTTTTCCTATGCAGTACCACTGAAAAATGTGGTTGACATTATCCTTTTACAGAAACTTCTAAGGCAGATACTCCAAAGAAATTGTCTCCAAATGCCAGCTTCACAACTGTGGGCTTCTAACTTCTTTCAGATCTTAGCCTCCTGTTTCCTTACTTTCCTGATAGGTCTTTGATTCCTTCCAAGGTATTTTACTAATGTGTTGTTCAGCTTTTCCAGTTCTTCTCAGAAGACCATATTATTACTGTCATTAACAGTAGTAGATCCCAGTCCTCTCTTCCCCAGTTTAGATCTTAAAGTAATATTTTATGTATGTCCAGGTCACAGATCAATGTTGAATATGGTGATTGTTGGGCCGAGGAAGTTTATACTTCAAGACCTCAACCTCCACCAAGAAAAGGGAGGACCTCTTTTCTGCCTGTTTTAAGAGTTTTGCTTTTGCTGTTCCTGTCTCTAAGGCTTGTGGCTCTTTTTGAATGCATGCCCCAAGCTTTGGTATTAACACCACTTTCTTTAGGATGCTTATTGCCCTCTATCATTGAACACATCTTGTCATGACAAAGCTATAAATGAATAACTCAGAGACACTCCCAGTTTTCATTCCGTGTTAAGTGTCACTCCTTCAGTGAAGCATGCTTACTACATGAGTTTATTTACTTTCTTGTGTTCTGGTGCCATGTTTTGCCATCATGTAAACTCTAAATGCTAATATTTTCAAACTTTTGTCCCCCTCCCAAGTCTGTGTCATTATCATTGTGGTTTTTTGTTTGTTTTTGTGCCTGTCCTGGTGCTTGAACTCAGGGCCTGAATGCTGTCTGTGAGGTATTTTGCTTATGGCTAGCTTTCTACCATTTGAGCCACAGGTCCACTTATGGCTTTTTGGTGATTAATTGGAGATAAGAGTTTTATAGGCTTTCCTGCCTCAGCTGACATTGAATGGCAAGCCTCAGATCTCAGCCTTCTGGGTAGCTAGGATTGCTGGTATGAGCCACTGGTGCCCAGCTATCCATTCTGTTTTTTGTTTGTTTTGTTTTTAGTATCCCTTTTGGGTTTAAGTTAAAAATTGTATGAGAGATAACATTATTTTTTCCTCCTGTTTTCTTATTGTTTCCCTTGAGTAGCATTATACTAAAAAAAAAAAAAAACAAAACCCGATAAGACTTACTATCCTTTCTGAATAGAAGGGGAGGGGAGAATCTGTCCTCACTGGATTAGGAGAGAAGGCTTGACTGATAGATGAGATTACAGATAGACTCTAGGGAGTGGTGTAGGGAAAGAAGAAAGGAGCTGGCTGAATTAAGAAATTCCTTTGTGCAATAGTCAGAAAGCTGGTCTTTTTCTTCATACTTAACTTCCTAGCTTTTTAGAGCCTCAGCCCTTACCCTAGATAGGAAGAAAGAGGAGCTTTCATTCACTACACTGGCAGGTAAGATAAAGATGAGTAGTTTCTTTGACACCATTTCTCTGAAAAGTTTCCTTTTTTCCTCCTTTTTAAAAAAACATGATTGTATACATTAATTTCAACAACATTGAACATTTGGTTTGTGTTCATCTAAATTAACTTTTCTATCATTGTTATAAATGTCATGTACAGAGAGGTTATAGATATATGTCAGGTAAAGAAAATTTTTCTTTTTGGACGTCATCCCTTTTCCTCGCTCTAAGTTAACTTTAAGAGCTTCTTTCATACAAACTAGTAATGAATAAATTAATCTATGTTGGGAAAACTACTTCAAAATTTTAATAGCTGGCTTTAAAACAAACTTTAGAATTATTGGCAAGTGGAGAAATAATTAATTGTTAGTTTAGAGAGACATCTTGAAGAAATCTTTACTTGTGATGATAGTCAGTGTTTTCTTTTTCAGGGCTTCTTGTATGCATATGGTATTAGTACCATTATTAAAACCACAATGAATCTTTATATGTCCATGCAAAAGCCAATGACTAAAACCTCAGTTAAGGCATTGTGCAGGCTCATTGAACTTCTCAAGGTAAGTGTTGGTTATTTTACCTTGTCATGGTGATTGAAAAATGACTAGAACTTAAATTAGAATGATCTTGTAAAATTTGACTTCCTATTACATTGAGAGCCAAAACTTATGAGAACATGTACTTGTCCTTCAATTGAAAGAAATTTCTGATACAGGTTCTCTCTGATGTATGGTGGAATTATGTGCTGATAAGTTTTTAGCTCAGGTTAGCCCATTTAAAATGTGTTCTGCACTTATGCCATGTGCCACATCTGGCTTTTTGGAAGTAACTGAAGATAAGAATCTCATGGACTTTCCTACTGAGTCTGGCTTTGAACCATGATCCTCAGCCTCCTGAGTAGCTAGGGGTTACAGGTGTGAGCCATTGACTCCATGATTGCAATTTTTAATGTTTAATCCAATCCCTTATTTGTAATGATGGTTAACAATTAATGGTTGAATATGTTTTCAATTATTAACTTTTTGAGAGACACTATATATTTTGTTCAAGTTTTTCTTGGATTGTATGCCTTTAATGGATGGATGTCTTTCCTCATTTTGAGTCTTTATGTATATCCTGAATACTAATTCTTTATATTTGGCAGATGTCTTTTCATGCATTTTTTATATTACCTTTTATTGTTTTATAACTAGAAGTTGTTAATTTTAATATCATTAAATTTTAAATTTTTACCTTTTATTGTGTTTTATTTTCTCAGTTATAGATTCCTTCCCCCACTTAACATTTTAGAGATGGTCTCTTATTATTTTGCTTAAAATTCTTAGGTTAATTTTCACAAAATTACTTTTGAAATTTTTAGGCAATAGAGCATATGTTCTACAGGAGAAGCATGGTTGTGGCTGATTCAGTTTCACATATAACACAGCACCTTCAACATCAAGCTCTTAATTCTATTTCTATAGCCAAGGTATGCAAGTTATTCTGTATTCTAAATAAGTATTTTTTCTATTTTGTATGCTTTAAAAAAATTTTTATCTTGAGCCAGGAGTTTGGCCTAGTGGTAGAGTGCTTGCCTAGCATGTGCAAAGACCCAGGTTTGATTCCTCGGTACTACATACATAGAAAAAAAAAGCCAGAAGTGGTGTTGTGGCTCAAGTGGTAGAGCTCTAGCCTTGAGAAAGTCCAAGGACAGGGCTCAGTCTCTGAGCTCAAGCCCAGGACTAGCAAAAAAAAAAATAAATAAAAATAAAAAATATATATATATATATACCTTCCTTATTTTTATTTTCAGTGGTTATAGTTACATTTGTCAGATAGTAGGTGTATAACTTCTACACATTGATACCCCTTTCATGTTTTTGTCCCCGTTTCCCTCCCCCACCCCCTCCAGTCATCTTGTTTTCTCCCCTTCCCTTTCCTATTTCAAATAAACAAATAAATATAATACAAGTAAATACAATATACCAGGTAAAAATGTCAGATACAGTAACAATATGAGATTAACTATAGGAGCAAAAAAAGAGAAGAGAAATAACATAGTACATTAAGAACAACAGTCACACAAGGTAAAGCTCTTATTTCTATATCCTAGAGTTCATTTCATATAGTCTCATCCTATATGACCTTATGTACCTAGATTTTGAGCTATTGTAATCCTCTGCTAGGAGAGTTCTAGATATGTACTAATTATTACAAATGAGGGAAGCCATTTTTAATTAGCCTATCCCATTTCTTCAAATAATATTGGTCTTTCATATCTTTAGTATTTTATGATTTTCATTTAAAATTACCAGAGTTATCTTTACTCTGAAATTGAAACATAATATATATTTGTACACCTCTACTAAAAAATAATATTGATTGGATTCTAGTGGTTCCTGCAATCTTAGCTACTTGGAAAACTAAGGTCTGAGAATTATGGTCTGAAATTAGGCTGTGCACAAAAGCCCATAAGATGCTTTTCTCTAGCAAATAGGTGGCTCAAATGCTAGTCAGTGAGCAAAAAAAAAAAAAAAAACAAGAGCATGAAGACCTGAGTCCAAGCCCTGGGCACAATTTTTTTTTTTTTTTTTTTTTTTTTGCCAGTCGTGGAGCTTGAACCCATGGCCCGAGCACTGTCCTTGGGCTTTCTCAAGGCTAGTGCTCTACCACTTGAGCCTCAGCACCACTTCCAACTTTTTGCCATGTATGTGGTACCAAGGAATCAAATCTGGGTCTTTGTGCATGCTAGGCAAGCACTTCTACCACTAGGCTAAACTCCTGATCCCCCAAATTAAAAAAAAGATTTTAAAGATTGATATTGTGTGAACTTTGAAAATGAGGCACCATTTAAAAAAATTTTTTTTTTGGTCGGTTGTGGCTTGAACTCTGGGCTTTGATGCTGTCCCTGAGCTCTCCAGCTCAAGGCTAGCACTCTACCACTTGAACCACACAGTGGCAGATTTTCTGCTGGTTAATTGGAGATAAGAGTCATATGGATTTTAGTGCCTGGGCTGGCTTTGAACCATGGTCCTCAGATCTCAGGCTCCTGAGTAGTTAGGATTACAGATGTGAGCCATAACACCTTGCTAGAAATACTTTTTATTAAATTAATATATGAATTTTAACGTATGCTTAATATATTTGCTATTGCTGATAATAGCCAATTGTAAGGGATAATATTAAAGTTAAATTTAAAATGTGAGGTTCAAAGTGAAACTAATTGCTCATGCTCTCTAAAGTCAAATCATAGAAAGCTAATAGAAAAGTTTTTCTTATGAGATATGTTACTATTTCAAAAACTA
The DNA here is from genome assembly GCF_031878675.1 of Megascapheus bottae. Lineage (NCBI taxonomy): Eukaryota > Metazoa > Chordata > Mammalia > Rodentia > Geomyidae > Megascapheus > Megascapheus bottae. The sequence goes on from NC_143510.1 coordinate 84,535,152, forward strand.
AACTAATAGTTTCCTATTTTCTGTTTCTTTTAAGAAAAGAGTAATTTCAGACAAAAAATATAGTGAACAGCGTCTTGATGTCCTCTCTGCTCTAGTTTTGGCTGAAAACACTTTAAATGGACCAAGCACAAAGCAACGGCGACTGATTGTTTCTTTGGCACTAAGTGTTGGTACTCAAATGGTAAGTATATTGTTGTTACTTATGGAATAATGTCAGGGCTGAGATTTTATAGTTTTTTAGTTATTAACCCAAGAAACCTATTCTTAATTTTAACTGCAATTTCTCTGCTTTTCCCCCCCTCTTTTTCTGAAAGAAAACATTTAAAGATGAAGAACTCTTTCCCCTTCAAGTAGTTATGAAAAAGTTGGATCTTATCAGTGAACTTAGAGAAAGGTAAGTAGAATTGCTATCTGTCATAATAGTCTGAAGACAGAGCTAATAGGAATCATAGATCTTTTTTTTTAGCATACCAAGAAAGAGAATAAAACCAGATAGAGCATTAGTTTTTCACTGTTACCTCTTTAACGTGACCAAAATGTTATTCACAAGGGATCTTTTTTTTTTTTCTTTTAGTCATCGTGCTTGAACTTAGGGCCTTCCTACTGTTTCTGAGTTTTTTTTTTACTCAAGGCTAGCACTCTACACTTTGAACCACAGTTCCACTTCTGATTTTTAAGTTAAAAGTCTCAAGGAGACTTTTCTTTCCAGGCTGGCTTCAAACTATGATCCTCAGAATTCAGCTTCCTGAGTAGCTAGGATTATAGATATGAGCTGCCAATTCCTGTTTAGGGATCTTCTCTATTTAGATTTGTTTTTATAGGAGCGTGCAGCCTACTGGAAGAACTCACCAAAATAAAGCAGTACAGCCTCAAAGCATTTGACAGAGACTAATGCAAATTGCAGTTATTATATTGAGTGTTATTAGTGGACTTTAAAATCTACTGCTTTACAGTTAGACTTTATCAAATGTCAGATACTTAGAGATCTTTGACAAATGTTCTTCTGTAATTTTATTTAGTGATAGGAGTTGAATTACATTGTCAGTGGCCAGTCACTAAGTTCAGTTTTGGGAAGTGTTTTGTTTTGAAAGTTCTGATGACTTTACTGTTTTCTCTTTATTGAGTAAGCAAGAGATTTCTTGAAAGGAAAATGATTTTTTTTGAATAACAGCACAATTTCCATTAAATACTTGTAATTTTCTTTGCTGTACTGAGAAGCTGACATTTTTCTAGTTGGTAACCTTAATTTTCCATCTTTGGAAGAAATAGTGAAGCTTCCTCATTTATGCAATATTTAGCCATTATTTGTTACCATATAAAGTATGAAATAGTTACTTGGTGGCAAAGACTGAACATGGGATAGGTTTTGGTTGTTTCTTTTAAATCAGTTTTAAATAAGTGTGATGTAATTGTTGCTAAGTGTAGTCATATCACATAATAATAAAATAGTTATATGTATTGTGTGTTAATTTTGTCACAGTGATGACAAAATTTAAAAAAGGCTTTAGTACATCTCTAAGAGTTACCGAAGTATTAACATTTTTGACATAGTTCAAAAGTCCCGAGTCACAATTTAGACTTAGTGTTGTTTTTCATATGTGAACTATAAAAAACAAAAAAGCTGGCCAATGTGGCTCATGCCCTATAATCTTTACTGCTTGGGAGCTGGAGATTGAAAGGCTTGCCATTATGGGCTGGTTCAGGCAAAAAATTAGCAAGAGCCTGTTTTAAATCAGTGAAGCTGGGGCTCAGCTGTACATGTCTGAAGTCCTAGCTACATGGAAAGTGGAAATAGGAATGTCATGGTCTAGGTTAGTCCAAACAAAAATCAGATTCTGTTTGAAAATTAACTGAAGCAAAAAGGACTAGGATGTGGCTCAAGTGGTAGAACATTGATTGCCTAGGTAGTGTAAGGCATATCCAAGATGCAGTGGAACAGAATAAACATTCTTATTTCAAAATGGAGAAATAGGATCATAGAAAATAGAATCAGGTAAGATAGAAACCCAGCATGACAAACTTTGGTGACTGAGGTCCATAAAGTGAATCTTGGGAAGCAACATTTTAGGCTACCCTCTGCACTGTGAGTGTCCAGTCACTCTACGCTCAGTACTCTCAAGTGAAGTCTTTCAAGGGAATTATTCTTATACCCTAGAGTCTGAAGGAGGGGAAGTCTGGCTAGTTCCTAAGATACCCTCAAGGCATGTTTCTTATTGTCTGGATGTAAAATGCTTGGCTTTTTAATGTTGCTAATCTTTTCAGAAACCAGCTTCCTTAGCTTTAAATTTTACTGACTTTTTTTTCTTTTGACAAATCTGCAAGTTCTTCAAGTCTTTCTGCTCTGATTTTGTCTCCCAGTTTTTACCATAAACCTGGCTAAAAGCAGATAAAGTTAACAATGCTTTGGTGTGGAATTCTCTGCACCTAATTAGTCCATATTCCATCTAATTTTTTTTTTTTTTTTTTTTTTTTGCCAGTCCTGGGCTTAAGCTCAGGGCCTGAGCACTGTCCTTGGATTTTTCTCAAGGCTAGAACTCTACCACTTGAGCTTCAGCACCACTTCTGGTATGTGGTACCAAGGAATCGAACCCGGGTCTTCATGCATGCTGGGCAAGCACTTTAACCACTAGGCCAAACTCCCGGCCCTTAATCTAATTTTTTGTGGCCTATTACTCAGACTCATTCATAGTCTAGGATGTGGATGGGCAAAATGTACACAAATTCTTTGCCATAATGAACTGCCTGAAGTTACTTTCACATCAACTTAAAGGAAAAAGGATTTATTTTGGCTTACAGCTTCAGAGAGGTCAGCCTGTGGTGTCTTGGCCCTGTGGGCTTGGGCATGGTGGTAGATGCATGTAGTGAAGAAAATTGTTTCCCTCATGGTGAATAAGAAGCAGAGAGTGAGGAAGGGACTGGGGACCAGATGTCACATTGAGAGGCTTGCCCCAGGTGACTGAACTTCCTCCAACTAGACCCATCTCTTAAAATTTTAAGTAGCACATGAGCCTGTGGGGAATGTTTTATAGTCATACCTTAACATACTATGTTCCAAGAATCGTTGCAATTAAAGTGTATGGAAAATTCTGATATGAGATACTGGAATATTTTATTGCCTTTGCTCAATTTGAAAATGTTTATGATTTTTCTATACTAATATGAGTGAAATACAGGAAATGTAAAATGATGTGACATTCATATCCTTTATTAGGACATGAATGAAGTATATTCTTTCATACTGTTTTGGGATACTTTAGTTTGTGTACTACTAATTATTTACTACCTTATATTGTAGAGTCCAAACACAATGTGACTGTTGCTTTTTATACTGGCATCGAGCTGTCTTCCCAATTTATTTAGATGATGTATATGAAAATGCTGTTGATGCAGCTAGATTACATGTAAGTAAAGAATAATTACAAAGAATAATTTTAATGACTTTTTAAGTTTTAAGAATAGGTCATTTAAAAAACCTTTATGGGGAACAATCCTAAACTGGAGTTATAAGTACTTTCAAATTCACTGTGTCATAGATTAAGCAATAACAGAATTTGGGTATCAGGACAAGACCTCAGTATCTAATAAGTATTCCTACAAGAATGACGACTCAATACTGGGGCACTCAAGAAATTTGGAGATATAAATATATCTATATAGACATATATGTTTATGATAAGATATATATTCTATAGACCTATTGATATATAGATTGATATGTATCTATGACATACAAATTTTAATTTTGTTCTTAAATTTATGTGCCAGTGATTACATATAGCGATTCCCTTCTTGAATACTTGTTTGTTAAACATTTGAAATATGTTGCAAAAAAATCAGTGTTAATAAAATCTTTTAAGGAAAAAAGAAATGAAAGAAACCTTTATTAGGGGCCGGGAGTTTGGTCTAGTGGTAGTGTTTGCCTAGCATGCACGAAGACCAGGGTTTGATTCCTTAGTACCATATACATAGAAAAAGCTGGAAACGGTATTGTGGCTCAAGTGATAGAGCTCAGGGACAGTGTTTAGGCCCTGAGTTCAAAGCTCAGGACTGGCAAAAGCAAAAACATACAATAACAACAAAAACCCCTTTATTGGCTGTTAATCTTTTTTGAATGTTATGCATATCCAATATGTATTTATATAGTCTGTAAATTTATTTTACTGTTAATAAAGCTAATTTTAGTAATCCTCCTATATAAGTAACCACTCTGATTTCACTTGATTTTAATTTGTCATAACAGTCTGACACATATCTGAAAACTATATTTTGCTCAAATATACCTTCTTTTTCTTCTGTCTCTTTCCTTCCCTTCTCCATCTCCTCTCTGTATGTTTTTCATTTCCCTGTTTTCTTTATTTTCATCAATTAGAGATTAAAATGTTACCAAGCATATTACTTGTGGAGCATGATGTCTGTGTGGAAGTGAATGTGTTTGAAGCTTTTTATTGTTTATATGGTTTACATTCTTCTCTTGGGAATATAAGACAGTTATAGAAAAGTCATCTTTCCTTCAGACTAAGTTTTTATCTTTGTGCATAGATTATTAACCTATGTAATATTATTTAGATTACATTTGTTACACATATTTATATCAACTTAAATTTTCTCCTTAGTATATGTTCAGTGCTTTACGAGACTGTGTACCTGCTATGATGCATGCAAGGCATTTAGAGTCATATGAGATACTTCTGGATTGTTATGACAAGGAAATCATGGAAATTTTAAATGAGGTAAGATCAAAGTTGAGATGGGAAAGTTTAAAACAAAGTTCTGAAAAAAGTCTTGGATTTACTAGTCTTTTATTTTATTTATTTATTTTATTATCTTTGAAGAGTTGTAAAAGAGGATTTGACTTGGCAATATATGTATACAAAGTCTTCTTCAATGTCAGACTTTCCATAAAGTCAAAAGTTATAAATCACTGTATAGAGCAAAGGAACTATTTTTAGTTTTAGTATTACTGTTTTACTAAGTTAGTTTTTGTTACTGCTGTTTAAAGAAATTTAGGAATTTAAATTTAAATTTCTTTTTATTATAGGAGTACATGTACAAAATAGGTTTGAATGTTAAATGCTGATATATAGAGAGGTAGATAGGATAGATAGATAGATAAGCACTTAAACTATTGATATTTTCCTGAGTTTCATATGGAGAACTCCTAAGAAGAGAAAAATTAAAGATTAAAAAGATAATGGAGGGACTGGGAGTTTGGCCTAGTGCTAGAGTGCTTGCCTAGCATGCACGAAGACCCAGGTTCAATTCTTCAGTACCACATACAAGGAAAAAAGCCAGAAGTGGTGCTGAGGCTCAAGAGGTAGAGCTCTGGCCTTGAGAAAGTCCAAGGACAGGGCTCAGGCCCTGAGCTCAAGCCCTGGACTGGTACCAAAAAAAAACAAAAAAAAGATAATAGAGCAGAAGTGATTTGGATGCTATATAAGTGTGTTCCTGCCTGTTTTAGCATGTATAAACACTGATACCTTTAAAGTTAAATTTCCATTTAGTTATACTTTTGTCCAGGTGGAGGTATTAAAATTAACCATAATATAAACTTACTTAGGTTTCATGAAATCATGAAAATTTCAGTTTGGCAATTTTGAGTTACTGAACTCAGGGTCTTGCACTGAGTTAGGTCCCAGCCCATACATATTCTTATGTAATGAATAAAATATATGTGGCCAGTGTTTAGAATTCTGATAGATGAAGAAAATGGTTAATTTCATTACTTTTAGCACAAGGAATTGTGTGAGAATTTTTTTTCTGGGCCAGGAGTTTTTCCTAGTGGTAGAGTGCTTGCCTAGCATGCACGAAGATCCGGGTTCAATTCCTCGATACCACATATATAGAAAAAAGCCAGAATTGGTGCTGAGGCTCAAGTGGTAGAGCTCTAGCCTTGAGAAAGTCCAAGGACAGTGCTCAGGTCCTGAGTTCAAGCCCAGGACTGGCAAAAAAAACCCCTTTTTTTTCTTTAGTGTGCATTTGTAGAATCTTTCCTCTTTTGTAGACAGTTTTCATAAAATGTATTTATGCTTTATTTTTCATATTCATGCTTCTTACAGTGAAGCTATAGGTTATTAGCTTTTGATTTTCTTTTCAAGAGAGTTAAAAGTATTTTTTAAAATATATTTTTATTGTAATTAATAGGATTGCATTATATTTGCCAAGTAGAAGGTGCATTATTTCACAGACATTACTACCCTTTCTCGTATTTTTGTCCCATTTTCCTCCCCCTACCCCATCCCCTCATCTTGTTTTCCCCCCTTCCTTACCCCATTTCAAATAAACAAATAAACATATATACAATATATCAGATAACAAGGTAAGATACTGTAACAATATGAGATAACCAAAGGACAACAAAAGAGATGAGAAATAACATAGTACATTAAGAACAGCAATCACACATTATATGGCTTTTTTTTCTATAGCCTGGACGTCCTTTCATTTAGCCTCATCCGATATGGCCTTATGTATCAAAGTTTTGCCCTATTGTAAACCTCTGCTAGGAGAGTCCAAGGTTTATACTAATTATGACAAATGAGGGAAGCCATTGAGCCTGTGTTCCTTTGAATCTGGCTTACTTCCAAGTCTTTCCATTTCCTTACAAATGGGGCTATGTCCGTTCCTTTTGATTGCAGCATAGAATTCCATTGTATATAAATATCACATCTCGTTGATCCAGTCATCAACTGAGGGGCATCTGGGTCGGTTCCATATCTTTGCTATGGTAAATAGTGCTGCAATGAACATTGTTGTGCTAGTGGGTTCAGTATGTCCTTGTTTCTGGATGATTGTGTAAATGCCAAGTAGTGGAATTGCTGGGTCATAGGGGAGCTCTATGTTTAGTCTTTTTGAGGAACTGCCATACTGCTCTCCATAGTGGTTGAATGAGTTTACATTCCCACCAACAGTGTAGTAGTGATCCCTCCTGGCCACATCCCACCAGCATATGTTGTTATTAGATTTCTTGATAATGGCCATCCTAACTGGAATGACGTGGAATCTTGGAGTTGTTTTGATTTGTATTTCTTTTATGGCCAGAGATGTGGAGCATTTCTTCACGTGTCTATAGGTCATTCTTATTTCTTCTTCAAAAAGACTCTTCAAGAGAGTTAAAGTATTAACGAAAATAAAAGTTTTGGTATTTATGTAACTCCCTGCTCCCCAAAAGATGTTGGTATAAAATGGAAAGTTGAACCATTTTCACTTTATCAATAAAAGTAAAATTTTACCACTGAGTGTTTTGGATACCCAAGTCCAAAAGACCAGTTTGGCAATTAAAACCAAAAAATCACTGCGATGATGATGATGATGGTGAGGTTGTTGTTGATTTGACAGTCCTGGAGCCCTGTAGAACCCAGGGCCTGTGCCTAACCAGACAGTTCCCTAGCCCTTTGCTTTGGTTTGCATTTTGTCTTTTTAAAAAATTATTATTTTTAAGTAGATGTGGAAAGGAGTTGCCACTTAATGAATCAATTTATGAATACAATGTATTTTGAACACCATCATCCCATTCAACATTTTTAATTTTTTTAATTTTTAATGTTTTTGTTTTATTGTAATTAACAGAGGGGTTACAGTTATATTCACCAGATAGAAGGAGTATTACTTCACACATTGATACCCCTTCTCATGTTTTTGTCTCCATTTCTCTCCCCCAGCCCCTCCCCTCATCTTGTTTCCCCTACTTCCCTTTCCTATTTCAAATAAATGTATATACAATATACCAGATTACAAGGTAAGATACTGTAACAATATGAGAATAACCAAGGGTCAACAAAAGAGATGAGAAATAACATAGTAGAGATGGGAGTTTGGCCTAGTGGTAGAATGCTTGCCTAGAATGCACGAAGACCCGGGTTTGCTTTCTCGATACTATATACATAGAAAAAAAAAGTCGGAAGTGGTGCTGTGGCTCACATGGTAGAGCTCTACTCTTGAGAAAGCCCAAGGACAGTGCTCAGGCCCTGTGTTCAAGGCCCAGGACTGGTAAAAAAAAGAAATAACGTAGTACATTAAGAACAACATTCACTCATTATATAGCTCTTATTTCCATGTCCTGGAGGTCCTTTCATTTAGCCTCATCCTAATATGACCTATGTGTCTAGGTTTTGAGCTATTGTAATCCTCTGCTAAGAGATTCCAAATTTTGTGCTAATTATTACTAATAATTATTACAAATTACTAATTATTACATTGAACCTATGTTCCTTTGAGTCTGGCTTACTTCACTTATATGATTTTTTTCCAAGTCTTTCCATATCCTTACAAATGGGGCGATGTTGTTCTTTCTGATGATAGCATAGAATTCCATTGTGTATAAATACCACACCTTGTTGATTCAATCATCTACTGAGGGGCATCTGGGGTGGTTCCATACCTTTGCTATGGCAAATAGTGCTGCAGTGAACATCATGGTGCTAGTGGATTTAGTATGTCCTTGTTTCTGGAAAATTACATAAATGCCAAGTGCCACTTCCTTTGCCTGGACTATCCTTCAATTTGGGAGCCTTTTGCCTTTGCTTCCCAAGTATCTGAGATTACACATGTGGGCCATTACACCTCTTAAGGTCAAAGCATAAACATGTAAGAAAACAAAATAATTAGAATATCAATTTGAAAAAAAACCCATCATTTCTCTTGTGAGCAGCATTTACTGGACAAGTTGTGCAAAGAAATTGAGAAGGATCTACGACTTTCTGTGCATACTCATTTAAAACTGGATGACCGAAACCCTTTCAAAGTTGGCATGAAAGACCTTGCTCTCTTTTTCTCTCTGAATCCAATTCGATTTTTCAATCGTTTCATTGATATTCGAGGTGAGTATTTTACTAGCCTTCTTAGAGTCATCTTCTGTCTCATTATTCTGACTATAAAAAAAGGTAAAACATAGACATTCTCTTCTTTGTGTGAGCTAGTTTATTTTATTCTTTATTTCCATTTTGTTTTTTGTACGTTTATTTATTTGACTTTATCTCTATAAGTAGTACAAGACTGGCCCCAAATTTGAGAACCACCTGAGCACTGCATCACTGCTTCTTATTTTACAGAAAAAGATGTTATGTTCAAAGTTAAATGGTGTTTTGTTACTGTTTTGTTTCGGTTCTAGTTTCCTTTGTTTCTGTTGGTTTTAATAAACCTTTTGACTTTTTTTTTATAGCATACGTAACTCATTACTTAGATAAGACTTTCTACAATCTTACAACAGTAGCTCTTCATGACTGGGCCACTTACAGTGAAATGAGAAATTTGGCTACTCAGCGTTATGGATTAGTTATGACAGAGGCACATCTTCCTAGTCAGACTTTGGAACAGGTATGTGTTAAATACATGTAATGTAATCTGCCTATATGTAGTGTACTAGTGTTTCTTAAGAAAATCTATATTTTGGGGTCTTCATTATTTTTTCAAAGATCATATTTGCTGAATAAAACTTCATACTTGAAAGGATCGCAATTTTAGTTACAGAAATGATTGCAATAATAGTTACCACTAATGGGCTTTATTTATTTATTTTTGGTGCCAGTACTGGGGCTTGAACTGAGGGCCTTATACTTTAACTTGGCTTTTTAATGCAAAGCACTCCACTTCTGTATTTTGGTTAATTGGAAATAAGAATCTGATGGACTTTTCTGCATTTGCTGGTTTTGAACTGTGATCCTCAGATTACAGCTTCTTGGGTACCTAGGATTACAGACATGAGCCTTTATGAAAGCAAATGATAATTCCTGGGTACATTGAAACTTCAGTGCATTTGAAATATGTATAGACTATGTGTAGCTTTCCAGAAACATACAAATATAGTGAGGTAACCTCTGCATAATTGTAAGAAGCCCAGCTAAGATCATAGTTTAATGATTTTAAACTTCTGAATAGTATGGAAACTTTAATATCTTAGGAAACTTTTTAATAAAACAGCTAACTTTATATAATTGTAAATTATTTGAACTTAAAATGAGTGCAAAGAAACAGATTTGCAAATTCACTTAGGTTATTTTCAATATGAAGGTATTTTATGAATTAGTAGTGTATATTGTCAGTTACTTTGCATAGGATTCTTACTGCAGTAATAAAAAAGACATTTATTCAGTCCCAAACTGTTGAGATCATAACTTTTTTTTATCCTGCTGCATGTAAAGATCATTTCCAGTTTGCATGTTTTTTCATTCACTTCTATATATCTACTGTTTATTGCAAGCATGCTAAAACATTCAGCTTTGTTTAGGAAATCAAAGGGAAATAGAAACAGCCCCAGTTCATATACTTATACTCTAATGGGACAAAAAAAATGTGTGCAAAAAAATTTAGTTTAGGACATAATGAAGCTGCAATAGAAAAATGAAAGGTTTTATTTATTTATTTATTTTTATTTTTTGCCAGTCCTGGGGCTTTTACTCAGGGCCTAAGCACTGTCTTTGGGCTTTTTCAAGACTAGTACTCTACTAGTTGAGCCACTGCACCACTTCCAGCTTCTATGTATGTGGTACTGAGGAATCGAACCTTGATCTTCATGCATGTTAGCAAGCACTCTACTACTAGATCAAATTCCCGGCCAGCTTAAGTGATAATAGAAAAATTAGAGAATAATGTAAGGTATCTGAAAGATAATAAAGTCTGTAGAGAACTTTTATATAAAAATGGGCTGCAGGTGGATGCCATTGGCTCACATTTGTAATCATAGCTACTCAAAAGACTGAGGTCAGAGGATTGTAATTCAAAGCTAGCCCAAGCAGTAAAGCCTGAGACTGTTCAGTTAACCAGCAAAAAGCCAGACTAGAGGCCTGGCTCAAGTGGTAGAACTTCAAATGAATAAACCTTAGAAATGCAAAAATTTAGAATTTGACTTCCTAAAACTCTAGAGTCTGCCTCTTGTGCTTGACCTCAGAGCTCCCTTAGTTTAATTTTTTTCACTTATGAATTTTGAATAGCACCTCACTTTGAGAATTTTATATGAAGAATTTTGTGTAGTATATGAAAAGTAATGTATTTTTCATAATTGTCACAGCATAGTCTGTGACTATTTTTCAGAATCCTGGCCATTTAGTTTACTTTGCAAAAAACTAGAGAAAATCCTTGAGAATATGTACATCAGAAAGCTCTTGGACCTTTAGTGATGCCTTTTATGAAGTTCTTTTGTAATAATTGTAAATGTAGTAACTTCTTATATTGCAAACTTGGTAAGTTCCTGGCTTGTTGCAGATTTAACTGACCATTTTAGACATAGAACTCAAACATGTACTTCTGTGGATTGTGTTGTAGGGCCTTGATGTTTTGGAAATTATGAGAAACATTCATATCTTTGTCTCTCGGTACCTCTATAATCTCAATAATCAGGTGAGTAGGTTTTAGAAAAAAATTTTTTATGTGGGTTATTCAGTGTGAAAGGATAAGAAATAAATTCTCAAAGGTTATAATCAGTAAGATACACAAAACAAACTATTCTTTTATTTAGAGATTTTGCTTATTCCTTTGTTGCTATACACATTCCTTTCTATTTTTTGCCAGGCCTGGGGCTTGAACTCAGGGCCTGAGCACTGCTTGGGCTTTCACAAGGCTAGAGCTCTACCACTTGAACCACAGCACCACTTCTGGCTTTTTTTTTTCTATGTATGTGATACTGAGAAATCAAACCGGGGTTTTTGTTCATGCTAGGCAAGCATTCTACCACTAGGCCAAACTCATGGCCTGTATTGTCTTCTTGAGTGGCTTTTCAGTTAAATTATCTTTAATGAGGTAGAGTCTGAAATTTGCTTTGCTTTATTTGTTATAGTTCGTGTTCTTACTGAGCATAAATTTGTTTCATTGCAGATTTTTATTGAACGGACAAGCAATAATAAACATTTGAATACTATTAATATTCGGCATATTGCGAATTCAATCCGAACACATGGCACAGGCATCATGAATACCACAGTAAGCACCTTTTGTGGTTAGATGGAAATAAAGCCCTATCTGATTTAGTACTTTGGAAGATAATTTTTTTTACTGAATAATTAGGCAAAATGCATTGCTTCTTGTTTCGTATACCTGGATTTCCTTTTTTTTTTTCTGGAAAAAATGGCATTAAAATTGTTTTGGAGCCGGCTTGGTGGCTCATGCCTGTAATCCTAGCTACTCAGGAGGCTAAGATCTGAGGATCTCAGTTCAAAGCCAGCTAGCCAGCTTGGGCACAAAAGAATGTGAGACTCTTATCTCCAATTAATTACTAGAAAAAGGGAAGTGAGGCTCTGGCTCAGGGGTAGGGTAGTAGTCTTGAGCTGAAGAGCTCATAGACAACGCCCAGGCCCAGGGGTAGGGCAGTAGCCTTGAGCTGAATCGCTCAGGGACAGTGCTCAGGCCCAGAGTTCAAGCCCCAAGACCCACAAAAAAAAAAAATTGTATTGGGTATGATTTTGTGAACTGTGATATAAAGGGTGCTGTAAGGTAATTCTATATCTCAGACTCATCATAAATAGTATTGGATATTTGGAAATGTATATATACTTTGATGTTATCTAAAAATTATTTTTGAAAACAAATCTTTGGTAGCTATTTAATGTCATTTCTGTCTTTTTAGGGAAAGGATTTAATTATTTGATATACACTTGAGTAGGTATTTAATAAAAATAGTTTGAATCCTGAAATAGGCATTCATTTACTTGAGAAAATAACCAGAAGCTTTGTGTAGCAGTTAATTTTTCCAATGAGGGAGAAAAATGAATTTTTTTTTGTAGGTCATGGGGCTTGAACTCAGAGCCTGGGTACTGTCCTTGGGCTTTTTCAAGCCTAGAGCTCTACACTTGAGCCTCAGCACTACTTCCTGCTTTTTCTGTGTATGTGGTACTAAGGAGCTGAACTCAGGGCTTCATGAATGCTAGGCAAGCAATCTGCCACTAAGCCACACTCCCAGCCCCGAAAAATGAATGTTTTAATAGGTTAGAATTAGTGTTAGGTTATTTTACTTTAATTTCACTTGAAATCTCACTTTTTCAGGATATTGTGAATCTGGGCCATGTCTCTTGCCACTGTCACAGCACCTCTCACATTACTTACCATGTCTAGAAATTACTACAATTGAGATTTAATTTTTGTTTTTTTCCTAGACTGGGGATTGACGCAGGCTTTGTGCTTGATTACAGTACTTAGCTACACCCTTAACCCTTTTCAAGATTGAATCTCACCAACTGTTCAGGCTGGTCTTGAACTGACTACCTGTCAATTCTGCTTCTCATGTAGCTGGAATTACAAAGAATATCATCACTTAGCAGATTTAGGGTGTTTTTCGTTTTGTTTGTTTTTTGCCAGTCCTAGGACTTGAACTCAGGACCCTGCCACTTGAGCCACAACACCACTTCCAGCTTTTTCTTAGTATGTGGTATCAAGGAATCGAACTCAGCGCCTTATGTATGCTAGGCGAGCACTCTGCCACTAGGCTGTGCATCATGCCCCAGTTTTTTTTTTTTTAAAGGTAGTACATACTTGTTTAAGATGTCTGTGACCCATGTCTAGTTATAAACTTCACGAGGTCAAGAAGCATTGTCTAGTAGGAGAACAGGAATATTACCTTTGATGTACAAGGCACTGAGTAATTGAATGCTTACTATCTTCAGGAAAATTCAAAGAACGCCTTGCTTATTACTTTGGTATCGTTCTAGCTATGCAGATTACTACTAAGTAATCTTTTTTTTTTTTTTTTGGTCAGTACTGGGATTTGAAATCAGAGCATTCTACTTGCTAGGCATGTGAGCCATATTCTAGCTCTTATGTCCCCTTCATAAATTGAAATTACAGGTGTATATCATTATGCCCAGTTCATTTGTTGAGATCTGTTTCAATAATTTTTTTTGTCTAGGCTGTCCTTCAACTTTGATCTTTTTTATATCTACTTCCAAGTAACTAGAATTATAGGCTTGAGCTAGTGTACCTAGACCTAGTAATAAACACAGTAAACTCAGATTTATTATATGTAGTTTTATCAAGGTAGTAAAATTAATTAATTAAAAAAATTACAAAACAAAACCTAGATTTTCCCTTGGGTGCATTATTCAACTTGATTGGTGCAGAGAGAAGCTCTCATATGATCAATTTTGCATAAATCATTGTATGATCTACTGAATGTTTCCTTACTCTTAATTTTGTGAAAATCTACCTTCCAAAATGCAGCCTAATAGTCAAGGGAAATGTTGGTGTGCTTATTTTAATGATACAGTGAGTATTTTAGATTTGTGGAAAGGCAGTGTGTCTTTGATGGTAGTTGGGAGCACAGCACAAAAATTAAGCGTGTGTAGTATAGTAGTACTCACCTCTGTATCCTGAGCATGGGCACTTTTCCTTAGCAGATCATACCCACTTGGATGCCAGGGCTCTGCTGTTGTCTAGAGTAAGAGAATTCCATCTGTGGTTAAATGGCTTGAACACTAGGGTGTGCAGTATGGTTTGTTTCTTCTTCTAGTCTGAGTATTTTCTACATTTTCCTCTTTGTTCACCTTTGTAGTAAAAATAGGAACCCTATAGAAAGTTTGGGCAATATAATTTGATAAATTATTGAGCACTGGTGTGTCATGCCTGTAATCCTAGTTACTCAGGAGGCCGAGATCTGAGAATCATGGTTCAAAGCCAGACCAGGCAGGAAAGTCCACAAGACTCTTACCTTCAGTGAACTGCTCAAAAACAACAACAACAACAAAAAAGTGGAAAGTGGTGCTGTGGTTCAAGTGGTAGAGTGCTCACCTGGAGTAAAAAGTGCAGCTCAGGAACAGTGCCTAAGCCTAGAGTTAAAGCCCCAGACCTGGAGGGGGGGGGCGGTTAGAAATTGGAATTCTTTAAATAGCTCAGATCCAGTGTGAATTGAATTTTAGAAATGATTTTTGGCCATTATTCAGTAACATTGACTAGAAATTAAGTTTTATATTAACTTTATTCAATTTTTAAAATTTTAATTTTATAGGTTAATTTCACCTACCAGTTTTTGAAAAAGAAATTCTATATATTTAGCCAGTTTATGTATGATGAACATATCAAATCCAGATTGATAAAAGATATTCGGTTTTTCAGGGAAATCAAGGACCAAAATGATCATAAGGTATGCTATATATTCTTTTAAGGTGTTTTAATTTAGTTCCTTAAGTATAATACAAATGTTTGTGTTAAAATTCTAACTCTTCAGTTCCTTTCTTCCTGCTTTGTTTTCTGGAAGCAGTTGCTATTAATAGTATAGTGCTGTGCCTTCAAGTCTTAGTCTGTATGAATACACATACTTACATAGCTTGCTTTTACATACTATTTTTCAGTGTGTTTGCTGCATCAGAACATACAGATTTACTTAATTTCTTTGTAAGACATAATTTAGGCATTAAAAAGAAGCAATTTTGAGGCTAACGATTAAATATTTAAAATTTCTAGCACAAAGTGCTTCCTACTTAAAAAACACTATGAAGTTCATATTCCTGATAATAATTTAAAGGAATGCTGAAGTTTACCCAGAAGGAAGTAAAGATCCTGTTATATTGTAAGACATTATGAGTATCTATATGGTTAGAGAACGACTGGGCTCAGATGGGCCCTGTATTTTTTATTTACTGTATACAGAACTATTTTAATAATCTTTCTTTTTTCCCCTAATAATCTTTCTTAAGATTCATCTAGTCCTAGCTTTCTTGTAAAATAGTTTGTAATACTTATTCCACATCACAGCAGCAAAATGCTACTTTCTGTTAAAATAATTTAATTACAGATTACAGTTATCAGTAGAGAAGTATATAGACTATCTTTTCTTTATTGGAATGGACGTACTAGTGCCCCAAGCTAAGTAGTCCTGCTATTGTATAAGAATTGCTTTCTTTTGTTCTTATGAAATAATTTTTTAAGTTTATTCACTAAGACTTGGAAAAGTCATTTTGTTTAATTGGTGATAGTAATAAATTTTATCCTAACTGATGTGTTTGTTTGATGTATTTGTAAATCCAACAGAAACTTGATCACACATTGTAACAAATGTTTCTAGGAAGAACGGGTTTCTTTTCTCAATTTCATACAGTAGTTGGGTATTGGGAGACTAATAATGGTTAGAGAGAATTCAGTTTTGTAATTTATTCCCTTTAGCTAATACTAGTAAGAAAATAAACACCAATAGTTTTTGTTCTATGGACTTTTTTGTTACATTTGAGATATTTAAATTTTTTAAATTTTTATTTATTTATTTTTTGTCAGTCCTGGGTTTGGGCTCAGGGCCTGACAGGGCCTGAGCACTGTCCTTGAGTTTTCTCAAGGCTAGAGCTCTACCACTTGAGCCACAGCACGACTTCTGGCTTTTTTCTATGTATGTGGTACCTACAAGTCGAATCTGGGTCTTCATGTATGCTAGGTAAGCACTCTACCACTAGGCCAAACTCCCTGGACACATATGAGGGACTTTTTTTTTTTTTGGTGGTTCATGGGACTTGAACTCAGCCTTGAGCTCTTCAAATCAAGGCTACCACTCTGTCTCTGGGCCTGGGGACTGTCCCTGAGCTTTTCAGCGCAAGGCTACTGTCTACCCTTGAACCAAGCCCCATTTCCCATTTTCTAGAGGTTAATTGGAGATAAGATAAGGGATTTTTTTAAAAAAGGAATAATGGAATACAAAATTAGAAACAGAAGTGGTATTGACCTTTTTGGTTTGATAGGCATTTTGTGCTTTTTAGGGATCTAAAAATAGCCTTAAAATTCTCTCTTTAGTATCCTTTTGATAGAGCAGAAAAATTCAATCGAGGCATCAGAAAACTTGGAATCACACCAGAGGGACAGAGCTACCTTGATCAGTTCAGGCAACTTATCAGCCAAATTGGTAAGGTATACAAAACTGTTGGGAAATAAAGCACAAATCCCAGAAATGCATATAATATGTATCTCATATTAATAAACAACTTACCATATGACCTAATGCAATTTTATTACACTAGGATATTTGTTTACCAAGATAATTGCTGCTAATTTTAAACAAGTTAAGTAAAATATTTTCATTCAAATTAGAAGTATAATTAGTAACTCATCTCCAAGATCACGTTCAGAATTAGTAATCAGCCAGTAAGTAATTTCAGGGTACTCAGTCTGTTTCAGGTACTGCTTTGTACTTCTAAAACAGCTGCTCTCATACTCTAATGCCTAAATGGAAAGGTATAAAATGTTTCATTTAACTTACTATGTTGTATATGAATTTAAAGATAAAATACTGATAAAATTACTGAGGTAATTTTTTACTTCAATACCATTTTGTCCCTCTTCATTCTGAGTAGAACTTGCCTTTTAAAATATACTATATTTAAAAGCAAGGACTAAGCTGGACATTGGTGGCTCGCATCTATAATCCTAACTATCATATAATACATTGTTACAAAACACTAGCTGGTAAAAGGTGGGGAAAACTAGCTCCTATCTCTGACACTGTTCAAAAAGAAATGTACTCATTACCTGACTTATGTAATTGTAACACCTCTGTACATCACCTTTCTAATAACAAATTTTTTTAAAAAAGGAGAAATTTAAAAGATGAAAAAATACTTATTTTTGCCCTAGTTTCTTTTTGGATAAGACTTCATACTTTTCTCTGAATGGGTAGTCTTCCAGGTAGCAGGTATTTATTTTGGGAGTGATCTGCCATGCTTGATGTTTCTTATAGGGTCTTTATGACTTTTTTCTTTGTGGGATTCTGGGTTATAAATCCTATCTTCTTTCCAAATAGCTGAGATTACAGGTGTGAACCTAGCCAATCCCTTTGTGCGTGTGTGCATGCGTGTGTGTGTGTGTGTGTGTGTGTGTGTGTAAAAGTATGAAAGGCCTCAATGTGAGAATGACAAATATGAATATTATAATTTTAAAATATTTCATCAATTTTAACATAGAATTTAATTAATTTACTTTTCCAATTGACATAATTACATTTTTACATATGTAATATAACCATATGTGTATTTTACGTGTAGAACTAAGTAATAGTTTTCCTTTTTATGGAATTAAAAACTAAAAGTAAAGTGAATGTTTTATTACTTCAGGCATGAAAGTCTTGTAATTGACTACTGAAAATGTATTCCTGGCAATTAGAGTTGTTTATATAAATATTTGCTTTTTTATGTGGTTTTAAAGGTAATGCTATGGGCTATGTACGAATGATAAGATCTGGTGGTCTTCATTGTAGCAGCAATGCCATTAGGTATGGATGTACACATCATTTTGTCTTGTTTATGCTATTTGAAATATGTGCTTCAATTTTTCTTGTGATATTGTACAGAAAGCATTTGTTCTCATTAAAATAATTTGAGATAAAATGCAGGCAGAAGCCATTAATCCTACTATCTTGATTTTTTTTCTCCTTAAATTTTAACTGCATTGGACTTTGAAAATTTTTTAAGGTTATGATTTGTTTGATCAAGTTAGCTTATGAATGAATCTAAAGATTACCTTATTTTAAGGTTTAAAATGTGATCAGATCTAAATTTGATTTGGAACTTAAGCAAAATTCTTCCTAAATATATAATTAAAAATTTTGTAGCCTTTTTATATCTATGTTAATTGCATGTGTTGTAACTTGCCTTAAAAAAAACTTCCCAAATTCTTATGTAGATTTGTGCCAGATCTTGAAGATATTGTAAATTTTGAGGAACTAGTAAAAGAAGAAGGTCTTGCAGAAGAAACATTAAAAGCAGCAAGGTAATGTTTTTTGGAATAATTAAATTTGGAAGTTTTAAAGGCATGTTTATGTAAAACATTAAAGAGAATATTAGATAACATAAATTATATGCCAGTCCTGGGGCTTGAACTCATGACCTGGGTATTATTCCTGAGCCTTTTTGTGCTCAAGGCTAGCACGCTCTACCACTTGAGCCACAGCACCACTTCCAGTTTTTTCCTGAGTAGTTTAATGGAGATAAGAGTCTCAGAAATTTTATTGTCTGGGCTGGCTTCCAAACTAAGATACTTAGGATTGTAGCTAGGATTATATATACATGAGCCACTGGCACTGTTTTTATTATACAAATTTGGTCTCAGTGTAAACATACACGTGTGTTGAATATTAACCCCTTTGTATAGCTAATTAAATAAAAATTAAAAAGAAAATGACAGCCTGCAGTAGGAACTATACTTCCAAGTTTTGAAGCAGATACTTATGGTACTGGCTTTGGCAGCAACAGTAGCACTGAATCAGCCCTGGAATCATGAGGGGAAGGAAACAAAGGCTAATCTGCAGCATGCATTTATTGATAGTGAGTTTACTGAAATGGAACCCCATGGTAATCAAGGTGAAGAGCATTTATCTGTAGATAGATCATGAGAGTCGCAAAGGAGAGATTTGTAACTTGTAGTATGAGAGCAATAACAATTTGGAAGTAATATCAGCTGTTCATGAGGGTTTCAGGAGCAGAAGCAACTAATGTTTCTGATGGTTAAAAGGGAAAGAAGTTGAAAGAAGGCCAGTTTTAAGTTGAGATAAAGAGATTAAGAAGAAGAGATTTAAATTGTTTACAAAGAGATAGATTCAGGTTCATTGTTGGGGAGAAGAAATGCAGTCCACCTTCTTTTGAAAAAGAAGCCATGATGTACATATTTTTATTTGTAGACATTTGGACTCTGTCCTCAGTGATCATACACGAAATTCTGCAGAAGGCACAGAATATTTTAAAATGCTTGTTGATGTTTTTGCACCAGAGTTCCGAAGGCCCAAGAACATACATCTTCGAAATTTCTATATCATTGTTCCTCCTCTAGTGAGTATTTTCAGAATCTGAAGTGATTTTTTTTAAAGTAAAATGCTTGATAAACACATCTGATTTCCTTCTAGCATACATTGCATATAGACTTTGTTGTTCATTAGTATCTACATCTGGCTACTGAAATTTAAATGAATTAAAATTTTACAAAATAATTGTATGTTTTTGCCTGGCACTGGTGACTCATCCCTGTGATCTTAGCTTTTCAGGAGGCTGAGGTCAGAGGAAGCCAGCCTGGGCAGGAAAGTCCATGGATTCTTGTCTTCAGCTAACCACCAGAAAACTGGAAGTAGTGCTATGGCTCAAAATGATAGAATGCTAGCCTTGATTAAAAGAGCCCAGGGACAGCACCCAGGACCCAAATTCAAACCCCATGACTGACCAAAAAAAATGTTTTCTCAGTTACCTTAGCCTCCTCTTAGAGCTCAGTGATGTGTGCAGTTTGTAGCATACTGTTTTAGGCAGCACAGCTACCTGTCTCTGCTGTTGCCTTTTGAGAACTCTAGATGACAATTGATTTCTATAATCCTAAACAGTTAATTGCCTGATATTTACTAAGCTTCAGTAAATCTTTTTCAAACAAATGGTTTAAGGTATTTGGGAAAGTAGTTTTTAATAGTACTATTTTGGGGAATTCATCATTTAACCAAAGAACTAAGAACTAGCCAGATGCCTGTGACTCATGCTTGTAATCCAGGCTACTCAGGAGACTGAGAGCTAGAAGATGGCTTAAGGCCATCCTGGGCACTAGACTCCATCTCTAAAATAAGCAGCACAAGGCAGGGATGTAGGCTGAGATAAGTGATAGCTTGACAAACTAAGAAGCATGAGACCCTAAGTTCAAACCCCAGTATTGCCAAACAAACAAAACCCCCTAATTATTATTATGATGATGATTTTTATGATAATTAATTTTCTTTTTTTTGCCAGTCCTGAGGCTTGAACTCGGGGCCTAGGCACTGTCCTTGGACGCTTTTTGCTCAGGGCTAGCACTCTGCCACTTGAGCCACAGCACCATTTCTTTCTGTGTATGTGGTTCCAGAGAATTGAATACAGGGCTTCGTGCATGCTAGGCAAACACTCTACTGCTAGGCCACCCTCCTGGCCCCAAACCTCTAATTCTTTTTAACTAAGAATGTGATCATTAGTTTTAAGAATGTATTGAGTAGGCGGAAATAAGGGCTGTTGTGGTAAAGTGAGTTCATTTCCTGACTCCCATGTTCATTTTATGTGACCTGAATAAGATACTAACTCTGTCAGTGCTCAGTGTTCTCATCTCCAAAGTGTATGTAATAATATCTAATGACATCTAAGACTTAGTGCTAGGGTTAAATAGTGATTGAGGGAGTACTCATATTTAAAGACTTGGGGAAAAAGCCATTATTTTTTTTTTATAGATTTGTGTTTTCAAGAGACTATTTGGGGCAAGAGTTTTAAATGCAAATACAAGAATCTAAAAGAGATTCTATTTATAAGTTTTGAAAATATTCTGAAGATTTGATTAGCACAGTTGCTTCTCTAATACATTTTATTTCATTTTAGACCCTCAACTTTGTAGAGCATTCCATTAGTTGCAAGGAGAAATTGAATAAAAAAAATAAAATTGGAGCTGCCTTTACTGATGATGGTTTTGCTATGGGTAAGCTTAATGAAGCTGTTTTCCTATTAATTTTATGTTTACCCTATGATGAGTTCTAGAAACATTTTGGTTGAAATAGAGATTGCTCTTTACAGATTTTTTTTTCATTAGCAATGTTTACTTTTTTAAATGAAGCCATAAGATTGACACTACTCATTTTTTGTCATTTAATACCTATCATATTTAAGTATTGCTAATCACTTGTCTGGTTTAACTTGTAACTTAGGCTTTCCTTTTGTTGAGGTTTTTTTTTTGTTTTTTTTTTTTTTTGCTAGTCCTGGGCCTTGAACTCAGGGCCTGAGCACTGTCCTTGGACTTTCTCAGGGCTAGAGCTCTACCATTTGAGACACAGCACCACTTCCAGCTTTTTTCTATGTATATGAGACTGAGGAATTGAACCTGGGTCTTCATGCATACTAGGCAAGAACTCTACCATCAGGCCAAACTCCCGGCCCCTTTTGTTGAGATTTTATGGGTGTTTTCTGTGTTTTTGTTTTGTGCCTGTCCTGGGGCTTGAACTCAGGGCCTAGATGCTGTCACTGAGCTCCTTTTGCTCAGGACTACTGATCTATCACTTAACCCACAGCTCCACTTGTGGCTTCTTTGATGATTAATTGGAGATGAGAGTATCATGGACTTTCCTGGCTCTGAACCTCAGTCTTCATATCACAACCTTGTAGCTAAGATTATAAGCATGAATGAGCCACCAGTGTCCAGCAAGATTTTACAGTTTTATCATCTTATTATTTGGTTTCCTGGTTTCCTTCTAGCTGCTTCATTGCTGTTTGTTTAGCAATGGAACATTCTCTTAATATAGCCGTGTTTTTCTGGATGATTTTCGTGGGCAAGTTTGTTTATTTCTTGATTTCTTTTGGTTTTTGATACTTTATCTTTTAAAGGAACAATTAGCCATTCTGGTAAATTTATTTGTGCTGCAAAATGTGATTTAAAAGAAGATTATGAGCCAAGTATAGTGGCTCACACCTGTAATCTCAGCTACTCAGGAAGCTGAGATTTGAGGATTGTGGTTCAAAATCAGCCTGGGCACTAACAACCCTGAGACTCTTATCTCCAGTTAACCGCTAGAAAGCCGAAAGTGGTGCTATGGTTCAAGGGGTAGGGCGGTAGCCTTGAGCTGAAGAGCTCAGGGAAAGCACCCAGTCCCAAGGGTTAAGTGAAGGGCTCAGGGACAGTGCCCAGGCATAGAGTCCAAACCCCATAACTACCAAAGACAGAAAGAAAGGAAGATTAGTTCAGGTTAGCTTAGTGCTAGGAGTTATTGATAAAGGAGTAGAATACAACTTCTATATTCATGTTCATTTAACTTTGGTTTTGCTAATGACTACAGGTGTGGCTTACATCCTAAAGCTTTTGGATCAGTACCAAGAGTTTGATTCACTTCACTGGTTCCAGTCTGTTAGAGAAAAATACATAAAGGAGATAAGAGCAGTTGCTAAGCAACAGAATGTACAGTCAACTAGTCAAGATGAAAAACTACTACAAACCATGAATCTCACTCAGAAGCGACTGGATGTCTATCTACAGGTAGAAGAAGAAAAGAATCAACTCTCCTTTGCCTGACTTTTTGATAATCATTATGTTTGACATCTGAAAACCAGAAGCCATATGGAAATTGCCACTTTAACAAGTGAGATAAATAGTGGTAAAAAGAGTACATTTTAGAATAAATGATAACTGGAAATCATTTGATTTTAAATATGGATAGGTTACTTAGTTCTGTTTCTGTATTGATGATTTTCATTAAAGTGTGTGTGTGTGTGTGTGTGTGTGTGTGTGTGTGTGTGTGTTGGTCCTAGGGCTTGAACTCTGGGCCTAGGCCTGCTTGGAACTGCAATCCTCAGATCTCAGTTTCTTGAGTAGCTAGGATTCCAGGATGAGCCACCAGCACTCAGTTAATTAGGTAGCTTTTTTAAAAATAGTAGTATGGTACAATGTAAATATTTTGCTCTAAGTATATTCCCCTTTTATTTTATATTTATTTACATAGGAGTTTGAATTGCTGTACTTCTCACTGAGCAGTGCAAGAATTTTTTTCAGAGCAGATAAGACTGCAGCTGAAGAGAACCAAGAAAAGAAAGAGAAGGAAGGTCAGTAAGTGGCTTAAGGTGGAAAAATCTGTGTCTCTCTTTAGGAATCACCACAAATGAATGCCCCATTCTCTGGTCATGTCTATTATTTTTTGGAAAATAATATAGAAATAAGTCCTTTATAATAATATGGAAATAAGTCTTTAAAAAAAATAAAGCCCATATGAATTGTGTACAGTGGACATGCATTTTACTCTGTGGTAACACTTTAAGCCCTTATTCAGTTTCATGTTCAGATTGAAATGAAGTTTAAGCCAGTTTTTATTTCAGTGCTTAACTATATCAGATTAGAAGCAACAAATTAGGAGAGAGTGACTAAACTTTGCTGCAGATAGAGCTGCTGCCCACTGGATGTTGATTTAATGGGGTGGGAGAGGTATTTAGAAGTCTAAACTCTGGGCTGGCTGTCACTGCCACCATAAGCATCTGTTTCTTCCTACTTAGGCCTGGAGGGTCCCAGTGCAACGCAGCCATAACTGACAATTTCAGGGCAGTTGAGTCACTTGTGCTCTGTGTAGGATGAGGGGGAAACATCACTTAGTGGTCATACTTAATGTCTCCATGACACTTTTCTCTCAGATATGACGTTTAGGAATAGTCATTTCTCCTGAGGAACAGATGTTTCCTTTTTCTTGTCAGGGAAGTTAGTTTTTTTTGCTTGGATGGTCACAGCTGGGTATAGCAACTAGTTCACCATTAAAGGTTTCATGTTCCTCCTTTTTTGAACTTACGAATTTTTTATAAACCAAGATACAGAAACATGTCATAAAATATTTCCATTAAGCATATTTTATGTCACATTTTAAAATCACCCTCCCTACTTTTTAATACTTCAATGGAAGGAACTCATTGAGAGGAACTCATTGGGGAAGACACTTATGTGGCCTTTGTTCTCTTTTTCTTTCCCTCCCTCCTTTCTTTCTCCTCCCTCCCTCCCTCTCCCCCTCCGTCCCTTTCCTCCCCTCTTCCCCTTACTTTTTCTTTCTTTTGCCAGTCTTGGGGCTTAGACTGAGAGCCTGGGCACTGTCCTTGAGCCTTCTCAAGGCTAGCACTTTACTGCTTGAACCACAGCACCACTTCTGGCTTTTTTTGTATATATGGTACCCAGGAATCAAACCCAGAGTTCTTCATGCATGCTAAGTAAGCACTCTACCACTAGGCCATGCTCCAGGGCCCTACTTTGTTCTTGACTGCTGCATAAATTAAATATTAATATTGTTTACTTATTAAGAACATATCCAGATATTTCCAGAAACAGGACTAAGTAGTATGCATGTACTTGAAAAATTATTTGTTTGTTAACTGTTTTGGTTTTTTTTTGGCCTGTCCTGGGCCTTGAACTCAGGGCCTGAGTGCTGTCCTTGAGCTTTCTCAAGACTAGAGCTCTACCAGTTGAGCCCCAGCACCATTTCCGGCCTTTTCTAGTATATGTGGTACCAAGGAATCAAACCCAGGTCTTCATGCATGCTAGGAAAGCACTCTACCACTAGGCCAAACTCCCGGCCCCCATCTGTTTGTTATCTGGAAGACGGTATTTACTAAGTGGAAATTTGTCTCCGGAACTATGAAGAATTTGTATATGAATAATCTAGTTATTGCTTATGTTTGCTCCAGCATTTTGTGATGTCAGGAACTTGTCTCTAATGTAGATGACTGGGAAAGTCCTGCAAATAATACACACTTGTTTTAAGGCCTCAAGAATTAAAAAAAAAAATCCACCACTTAATCCTTCAGGCTCATGATAGTGAGACTCCTTTCTTTCTCTCTCTTGCTCTCTTTTTTGTGGGGGAGTCGGTCGTGGGACTTGAACTCTGCTCCTGGACACTGTCCCTGAGCTCCTCAGCTCAGGCTACTACCCTACCCCTTGAACCTCAGCACCGCTTCCAGTTTTCTGGTGGCTAATTGGAGTTAAGAGTCTCATAGACTTTAGTGCATAGGGATGACTTTGAACCACGATCCTCAGATCTCAGCCTCCCTGAGTAGCTAGGATTACAGGTGTGAGCCACTATGCCCAGCTATAGAACTATTTTTTTTTTGGTGCCAGCCCTGAGCTTGAGCTCAGGGCCTGAGCACTGTCCTTGGATTTTCTCAAGGCTAGAGCTCTACCACTTGAGCCTCAGCACCACTTCCCTATGTATGTGGTACCGCGGAATTGAACCCAGGTCTTAGTGCATGCTAGGCAAGCACTCTTCCACTAGGTCAAACTCGTGGCCCAGAACATTTTATTTTATTTTATTTATTTTTTTGCCAGTTGGGCTTGAACTCAGGGGCTGGGCACTGTCCTTTGACAATTTTTGCTCGAGGCTAGCACTCTGCCACTTGAACCACACAGCACCACTTCCAGCTTTTTCTGTGTATGTGGTACCAAGGAATCGAACCCAGGACTTTGTGCTCCCCGCCCAAGACTCCGCTCTGTTAGTTTTTTTGTTTGATTTTATTTTTCAGTTACAGGATTTGAATTCACGGCTGGGCACTGTCCCTGAGGTTTTGTTTGTTTTTCTGGCTCAAGGCTAATGTTCTACCACTTTGAGCCACAGTGCCACTTCTGGTTTTAATTGGAGATAATAGTCTGGTGGTTAATTGGAGATAATAATCTCATTGATTTTCCTGCCCAGGCTGGCTTTGAACTGCGAGCCTCAGATCTCAGTCTCCTGAGTAGCTAGGATTACAGGCATAAGCCACTAGTTCCTGGTTTGTTCTGTTCGTAAGGAACTTTGAGAACCTTAAAATTCTGGTTGATATATCTCACTTGCATGTCCAGGTCACATATTCTTCTGTTTAAACTATATTTTAGCTGACTATTGCTCAGGGAGGTAATCGGAGTTGTTTATTACTCAAGTAGTTTCCATCTGTTAGTGAATAACAAATTCATTTTAATCACAAATAATAAAAAGCTGCTTTGAAAAGGGAGAAGTTTGCTGGGTGCAGTGGCTCATGCCTATAATCCTAGCTACTCAGGAGGCTGATATCTAAGCATCTCAGTTCAAAGCCAGCCTGGGCACTAAAGACCTTGTGGGACTCTTTATCTCCAGTTAAATACTAGAAAAGGGGAAGTGGTGCTGTGGCTCAAGGGTAGGGCCTTGAGCTGAAGAGCTCAGAAACAGCACCCAGGCCCTGAGTTTAAGCCCCATGACCCACAACAAAATAAACAAAAAATAAAAATGAGAAGTTATTTATTCAGGACAGGAATAAATATTTTAGTATGTGAGCTGAACTTGCAGCCATGTTTCTTTCAGTAATGACAGTATACCCTAAGGTGGCTTAGCTTCTTTGGAGGGACTGGGGGTGTATTCTTAACTCTACAGGAGACAGGAACTCAGATACTGAAGCCCCATCCCAGAGGGAATTCTTAACCTCTCAACTCCACACTTGTGTTAAGAACCAGTCACACTTTCTCAGTATGTGGCCCAGATTTTTTTTTTTAAAGGGCACAATTTGTGATATTAAGAAATACTTGCTGGGTGTAACTTTTTCTTAAAAGCTTAGCAGTGTAGATATTCCCAAATGTTACTATCTTTTAATTCATTTTTAATCAATCGACATAAATATGTCCATTGTTATTTTCACTCCTGTTTCCAGAAGAAACTAAAACAGGCAATGGAGATGACAGCACTGTGACTGCTGATCCTGTTGTGAAATGAGGTTGCAGTATGAAGCCATCAGAATTGGGCTCAATAACTTTTACCACTGAAATGGACATTATAAGCTATTATGAATTGTTTCCTGGGACACATATCTGGAAGGTATTTACATATTGCAGCTCTTGAAGGCAACTCCCTAAAGTTAAAACTTAGAAAAGGCTGAGAAAAAAATTTAAAAATTGGACTTCTGCTTGGAACTTAGGCTGGAAAATGTTCCTCGGAGCAGTTATTTAAAATGAAGTTATAGAAAGGCAGATGTGAATTCCTGAACTGACACCTCAGATCTCTTATAATCTTGTATGTCATTCATATTTACAGAGGTCTTTCATCCATATTTATCTCTAGTTGTTGCAAAGTCAGTGCATATATTTTATATACACAGTAAATATATGTTAAAACAAAGATCTGAGCTTGAAATTCATGAAGCATACATATTTATGCTTATGAAAATAATATATGAAAATGGCTTTATGCTAGAAGTAAGGCATGAGCATTATTCTTTGTACAGTAGAACTGAGGATCTTTCATGCATTATTAACTTCAAGTGACTCACAAGAACTGCTGATGTCTTTGATGAGACATTGTGTAACTAGTTTACATTGCTTTGGGAACATTTAACCTCCATCCACTGCTTTAAATTTAAGATTTACTTAATACTCAAAGAAAATTTCAGATAAAGCCATAAGAGTCCTGCTTGAATCTTATTTTCAATTTGAAGACAGTCTGTAGGATATCAGAAAAAATTGAACTACTACATCCAAACTCAGGTTTCTTCTACATGAGGTTAAATGAAATCTTGGTGATGGTTTGGGCAGAATTTTTCTTTTCATCAGTCATAATTTAAGATACAATTAAATAATAATTGCACTGTTGGCAGGCTTTTAGAAATTTACCACTGTGAGGATAAAACTCTTAATAAATCACTTGCTAATTTAAAAAAGTACTAGATTTTGAGTAAATTTAGTTCCTAGTAAGCTACTAAGCTTTATTTTTGTAAAGGTCTGTTTGTTAAATGGGTTAATCATGGCCTTTTAAAATACAATAAAGTGCCATCTTTATGTTGAAAAGGAAAGTTTAAAACTGTATATGAAGTAGTACATCATTTTGGGAGATGTTTGGTTTTTCTACTACATTTACTTGCTAAACATTTTTTTGGCTAACTCCTGCAAGTAATTCTAACATGGTTAGAATTCTAACATTAATTTCTGATTGCAGATTATGGAGTAAGTATTCAGTGCCCTGTCTATATTCATCGGTTAGGGTCCAGGGTAGCTTTCCCAGCCCCAAATAAATACTTCCACTGTTAAAAGTCAGAGGAAACAGAATATATAGGAAATGGTTTTTGCTTATTTTGTAAAAATGGCTTACTGAATTAATGGATAACGGATGGACTAAAGGCATTTAATATTTTTAATTCATACTAACTATAGAGATGGCCCTAAAGCATGCTGCATAATTACTAATTTATATTTTCATTATTATAAATGTTTATATTGATACTAATTTGATTATATCAAATTATAGTTGATATTTCATAGCAACAGTATTGTTTTGTTTTTTTCTGATTTCCTGAAAATACCCCTTTAACAGGGAAGTTTTGATTAGAAGAACATCACATGTTCCCTGTTCTTTACCACACATGAAAATGAATTCTTACATCAATATTAGAGTTCACTGTTGACACTAGATGCCTACAACTCTGGTTCACTGCCAGATAACCACAATTGAGAAGAACGTGAGACCCTTTTGCCTTTAGTTCAAAATAATGTCATTGAAGTTACTGTGGATAAATTGTACATCCGTATATTTGAGTTACAATCTCTGAAATGACAATAAATATTTAAATGGATTAGGTTGCAGAGCAAGAGAACTTCATGTATTTATAACTGAGTTAATACATGAATGATGGTTTTCTTTTTGCTAACATTACTGTTAATATTTTATAGACATTTTAATTAAAAATTAATTTGAGCATTTGTTGTACGGTTACAGAAAACTTAGCGATGTTCAAATTCTCAGGAATTAAAGACTAACCATACCATTATTGTTCTAATCAAATTTTGTAAAAGATGGCACGCTTGTTACCTCACTTGAGTGGAGGTTCCCCCTCCCCCCAATTCTAAGAGAATACAATATGTATAAAAACATTAATAAATATAATTTCAAAACTTTCCTTCCTCTGCGTGTTTGTGTTCAAGTTTGAATGTCCTAAAGCCAGTATTTAACATTAACTTTTCTGAGGTCCCTTTAAATCAAACGAAGTACATGGAATCTCTATGCAGACTGTTGCATGCGATTATGTTCGAGAGCAAAACACAAAAAACTGAAATATAACCCAACACAAAAGGGTTAGAGGTGTCATTTAAGTAGTAGGATGCTTGCCTGAGCTCAAACCCAAACCCCAATGCTACCACATCATCTACACATACACATGTGCGCACACATTTGTCATTGGCCCTCAACTTTATAACAAGAGCATTTCCAAAAATGCCTTAATATGCATGTCTTACTTACATGTACACATAAAATTGGGATTGCATTCTTTGTGTATCACAGGTAAAGAACTTTTATTTTCTTTCCCGTAGAGGAAAGAAACCCTCTTAATCTTTTCATAGCTTGATAATTTCAAATAAAAAGAACCAACATGAAGTTATTTCAAATTCTAATGCTGGAAAGGGACACTAAGTATGCGTGTGTGTGTGTGTGTGCGTGTGTTTTACTGTGTTAGAAATAACTTATTTACAAACAAGAATTGAACCAAAATATTGATCAACAAAATGTATTTATTTTTTTGTCTGTCATTGGGCTTGAACTCTGAGCCTGGGTGCTGTCCCTGAGCTTTTCAGCTCAAGGCTCGCACTCTACCACCTTGAGCCACAGTGCCACTTCTGGTTTTCTGGTAGTTAATACTGGAGCTTCACAGACTTTCCTGCCCAGGATGGCTTCAAACTACAGCCCTCAGATCTCAGCTTCAGGAGTAGCTAGGATTATTGGTATGAGTCACCAGTGTCCCACAAGGTTATTTTTTATCGAGGGGAGGAAAGAGACTTACTCTGTAGCCCAAGCTGCTTCCAATTCTTTCACCTTCTGCCTTAGTCCCCCCAAGTGCTGGGATATATGTAGGAGCGTCCCTGAGCAGTTTGAGACCATTTCAAGGACTACACTGGATGCAGTAGATGCAATCTTGTCAAGTATTGTGCTAGAAAAATGTCTTAATTGCTGCCCTTCTATCTTCTGTGGTTGTGCATTTCTACAATTAGAGGAAGTTGAAAAGATGGCATCATGTTACTCTTTATGCTGTGTTCACTAAGAGGAAATGGTAGACTCCAGTGAGCTTTAATAATTTTGGCTTGCTTTTTTCAGCTTCATGTTGTAGACATTTTGGAATACCTTCTTTTTGTTAGGGAAGTTTCAGTGCTACTAGTTGTTTTTTTGGTTTTGTCTTAGAGCAAGGCCTTTAGATGTTAAGAACAGTTTAGTAGGTTGTCAGAAATTTCAAAGAATAGTAGTACTAAGAAGAAAAATTTCCCACTCCACCATTCCTTCCACTTGAAAAATTCCAGACCACTGTTGGCTCACACAGCCTGTCAGAGGACATACTGATCTAATTCAGTGATGCTGTTCAAATCTGTAAGGCTTTGATGAGCAGTGAACTAATTTAACAATGTAGAATAGCATGGTATGCACATGAAAGGAATGGATTCTTCCACATTCTGTGATACTATGATTAATTTACCATTAAAAAAAGCTTCTATACATGTTGAAAAGTATTTTTTGTAGTCTTTTTCTTCTAGGTTTTCATTACGTCCTTTTCTGGATATTAAAACTAGAGAACTGACTACTTTTTTCTTCTAAGAACAATCTAGAAAATAACCACAACAGATAAAACATACAGAATAGTAAATTTTATTGCTCTGTTAATATTACAAAGATAAAACAAATCTGTTGAACTTGGTTACAATTAAACACACTGTACCAATTCAGATCCTTATATTTGTTTCATAAGTAGGAGGGATAGATGAATGGGCTGGCCCCAGGAACCAAAAATACCCAGGTAGAAATAGAATTTTATACCATGCCCCACAAGCAGCTGTGCTTCAAGTAAGTTTTAAAATTAATTGGTCCCTTACTTGAGGGTCTGGCTCAGAAGAAACAGGAGCTAGTAGAGTTGTATCCTGTCCACAGGGAATATCCACTAACATCATATCTAAGAGGACCTTACAGTTTTGAACGAATGCTGGTTCTGTAAGAGTCTTCTGTTGTAAAATAACTTTTGTGGTATTCACCTACTAGTCTTTTTATTGCAGGATGTTTGGAACAGAATTGGACCTCTGTCTCTACTAGTGCTTGTCACCTAACTGCAGAGTAACGTAATGCTATGAGGTCCAGTTATGAGATAGACTGAACATAATTACATCAAGAATGACAGGCACTTAAGATTCATTAAGTAAAATACAAAAATAGTTTATATTAATAGGGAATATTTAGTATTAAATTGTAAATCTCAGCTTTTGCTATTTTTACAAAAGACACTGAAAACTGGAGATGACATCCAAATCAACTGAACAATGCATTTTCATAGCTTTTCTTCTGAGCACTAAATAATGCAGTCTAATGAAAGGACTTACCACAAAGCACCTAAAATACCATTTGTAGAGGGGTAGGAACGTTGTCACCCATTTCTTATTGTCTCCCTCTCAAGTCTCAGTAGCAAGACATCGAGGGGTACATTCCACAAACGCTTGTCAGGATTCTGAAACCAGGTCAGTGTGCCTGTGCATCAGAGAAGTTGAGAACCCTTAAGGAGGTAGCTCTCCTTCTGTGTGTCTTCCCCACACTCCCAAGCGAGTTACGCTTCAGATTCTGCACCTCTATTTTCACTTGAACTTCCACCATTGTCATCTGGTTGATCGTTTAACAGTACATATTTTCCATCATTGGTTAGTGGTACAGACAGCATTAATTGAGCCAGTGCTTCTGGATCCTGAAGTTAGGAAAGTTTAAGAAAGAAAAAAGGACAAAGCTTAAGATGTACTTAGACCCCCCCCCCTGGCTTGGCCTTTCAGTGTGCTCTGTCATCTGTCTCATTGCTCCTTGCTCTTAACCTGTGTGAAATCTCAAGGGCATTACTTCTAAAATCACAGCTAAGTAACTATCTTCCCAAAAAGAGTCCAAAGGGGGCACTTTGTTCACAAAACTTGTCTTTATCTTAAATCCTTTTTTTAAAAAAATCTTTAAATCTTTATCTGGAGTTTGCCAAACTCTGGCCAGTTTGCTCCCATTTTTATTTTACAAATAGAGTTGCACCTGAGCACAGCCTTGACCATGTTTTTACACTTCCTAGTGACTGAGATGATCGAAGCCTATAAGATAAAGACCTTTTATAGAAGTGTGCTGGCCTCTGTCTGGCCTATGGGCATGGCAGCACATACTTGTAATCCCAGGAAGATAGTATCACAACTTTGAGGCTAGCAGGGACAAAGTTATTAGCAAAACCCTATTTCAGAAAAACAAAAAGGCTGATGACATGGCACGAATGTTAGAGTGTTTGCTGGGCAAGCCCTGGATTCAATCCCTATATAAATCACTTAGGAAAAAAGGTTCTAACTTAAAGTGCTTGTAATTATTTCAGGTATGCTACTAAGTGAACCAACAGGGTAGCTTGTGTGTTAACTATTTAAATTTTTAAAATTCATTTTCTTAGTCATATGCACTTTGCTTATTAAACAATGCAGTTATACAGTTTCCATTAACACAAAAATTCTACCAGACACAATGGAACAAGAAACCTTCTGGGGAAGGCACAGAGCTTATTCACAGTTGTATTTCCAGGGCCTTTCTTATACAAAATTAGCCTTTTCAAAACCTTCGTGGATGTATGAAAGACAGGGAGCTCTGAGTTGATCATTTCAAGTAAGTTCCCAGGTGGTGTCTCACTGTTGCTGGGCCTGTGATGAGCCTCTGAGGAGCTAGGCTGTACAGCGCATGATGGGTTCTTAAGTTTGTATCAGCTTACTATGAAAGAGAAGAAATCTAGCCAACAAGTACGCAAGCAAGAAAATTATCAAGGCAAGAGCTGTGGCAGTGTTACTTAATAAGTACCAGATGTGTTACCAGTGAACGTGGAAGCAGCTGACCACAGATGTCTGGTGGTTATAGAATACTTAAAGGAAATGCCAAACATGTCTGCAGTGGCTCATAGGCGTTGCTTCCTTTTTTAAAAGAATCTTATTGTATGACACCTTTTGAGTAATTGTTAAACCAGCACTAAAATGTTCCT
The DNA here is from genome assembly GCF_031878675.1 of Megascapheus bottae. Classification (NCBI taxonomy): domain Eukaryota; kingdom Metazoa; phylum Chordata; class Mammalia; order Rodentia; family Geomyidae; genus Megascapheus; species Megascapheus bottae. Next base: position 84,568,538 of record NC_143510.1, read on the forward strand.
TACCTTTTGAACCTCAATAATTTCTTTTCCCAAATTAATAGCATAACATATCTGCAAAAGACAAGAAAAGTAGTGTTTGACAAAGGTAGAAATGCATTTTAAAAAATTCTAGACATGTAGCATGGAGAGTATAGGGAGGTATCTGGCTCATATCCACATGGCAGATAGGGCCTGGCTACAGCAGACATTTTTCATGCGCTCAACACCACTGCCCTGACCTCTTCTTACCAGTTACTGCCTTGGACAAGGTATTCCAGGTAAGTGAAAACCCAAGTCAATCAAAATTTTAAAATTCCTAATAGGATGCCTCTCATTTTTTCTCTCTCATAATTAGCTACTTAATGTTCATATATATGGTGGCAAGCAGATATGTAATAAAAGGACTGGTTAATTTTAGAGCAGGGAGTACTAGAGATTAAACTCAGGGCCTTGAGCTTGCAAAGCAGGCCCTCTTCTACTTGAGCCATGCCTCCGGTCCTGGATTGATTCATGTTGAATTTCTAAGAATGGAGGTTGTCATCACATTCTTAAAAACAGGAATGATTCAGATTCACTTACTGATGTCTTCTTCCTTGGCTTTGCGGAGACTATCAGAGGAAATTATTTTTTTACCATTTCATGATATCTTACTAAACAATTAGATCTTTCAGGGGTGAGGGTACTGGGGCTAGAACTCAAGACCTTGCACTTGCTAAGCAGGCTCTCTACTACTTGAGTCATATCCTGAGTCCTTATTCTTTTTTAATTTGTGTTTATTTTTCCATGGGGAGGCTTTAACACTTTTTTTTTTTTCCCTTTCTCAGTAGGGTCTTCCTAGGCAGTATTACTGAACGGCCAGAGTTGCACAGAACAATTGACTATGCTATGTGTAAAAAAAAAAAGTGTCAAAGACTTGTTTCAACTGAACTATTACAGAATCTTATACACACAAAAAGGAGAATAAAGACCTTTTCGCCTTCTGAGTTGCTTTCAAAAACGTATGTGCTCAGAGATGCTTCGCCTGTGGACTCGGGAACACGGATGATAAAGCCAACCAGTCTCTTGTTTTCTTGATGAGCAGCAAACTGTGTGACACTTGTAAGTTCAAACTAGGGAGGGAAAAGGAATGGAATGAACAATCACACAAGTGGAATTCAAACAGACAAAGCTAGTCTATATGGAAAAGAATGTATTCTTCCTGATGGGCAACTTGGCAGATTGTCTAAGTGCCTACATTGTGTTCCCAGGTGATGTAGGAGATACTTACATTGGCCCGTGACACTTGAGTCTGTGGATCTATCAACCTGAAGATTTAAGAGATTCACTACATTACAAATGTTGTATTAACTTTTTGTCTTAACATAAGCGGTAGAGCACAATGAAATCATATGAATACTCTCACATGAAACTAAGGCCATTTTGAAGTGGGAGTTACTTGTAGCTGGCTATATACCATAGTCCCTGCCTTGGCTGAAACTGTAGTGGAAATTTAGGATCTTTGGAGTGGAAGATTATGTAGAAAACTGAAGAAGTGAGTTCCCAGTATTTTGCTGCTTACCAAAAAAATTTAAGAAAAGTATTCAAAAACAACAAAAAATCCTTTAATGCCGGAGAAAAATGAATAATGGCACATCATGAACAGAATATAACCCGCACTTTCCTAACCTGAAAGTTCACTCTGAAGTATGCTCTCAAGATGCCAAAGTGAAACATTCCATACCACGAAGCCTTTTCCCTTCATGACACTACCAAAAATATCCTCTTACCCTTAAGTTATGTTGTGATAAGAAAGATAAGTGAATTACGTTTATAACTCAGATAACCCATCTTCACTGACTGAATTTTCAAGGTACGAGTTCCTATTTTTAAAAAAGTTATTCAGTGCTGGGGTTGAACCCAGACTCCTATGCATGTCCTACCACTGAGCTTCTCTAACCCTTATCCTCCACTTTTTTTTTTTTTTGAGACACTGTCTCACTATGTAGGTTAGGCTTGGGCTGACCTTGAACTTGGAGTGTCCTATTACAGCCTCCAAGTTCATGTGCAAATTACACTGCCATCATGCCTGGCCAATTCCTGGGGATTTTTGATTTTTTTTTTTTTTTGCCAGTCCTTGGGCTTTTTCAAGGCTCTAACACTACCACTTGAGCCACAGCACCACTTCCAGCTTTTTCTATGTATGTGGTACCGAAGAATTGAACCCGGGTCTTTGTACATGCTAGGCAAGAACTCTACTACTAGGCCAAACTCCCGGATCAAGGGAAGTTCTTTTATATCATATAAAATCAAAATATAAAAAGGGGTAGGAATAAAACAAATATAACACCTTCATCTGACCAAATATTCTAGCAGTATCATTCTAGATTAGTGTGCATGCCTTAAAAGGTAAACCATGTAAACATAAGAGTCTGAAAAGGAAACTGTACCTCAGACTTTGACTGGTAACCATCAGATGGGACTCTGTTGTGCGGAAGATGTTGTGAATAGCCCGTGCAGCCAGGACTTGTCTCATTGCTTCATAAATCACTTCAGTTGTGCTGTCTGTCTTAACTGCCATCGATCCCAGAAACCGAACTATAAACATTTGTTGCAAAAGGGAATCTGCAAGAGAGTGAGTTCTGCTCAGGGTTCTACTGGCTCCTGCTGGTGATGTGCAGGCGGTGTCAAGGGCCCCACAGGGAAGAGGCAGAAGGTGTCTATGAAGGGCATTTGCCAAAGCTGTCTGGCTACGTCCAAATGCTGAATCTTCAACTGTCGGCATTTGTCAGTTTGGAACTACTTCAGTACACTGGAAAGGCTCTTTTTGAAAATTTATTGAAATGAATGACAGTATCAGATGGACTTCCTTCAAAAACTAAATCTCAAGAGCATTTCCACTTGCTATTAGGAAAGCCACTTTGTCTGGCCCATATAGCACAGTGTTTGTGGGAAGGAAGACCTGGACTCTCACACAATTCATTCTATTTAATAAGCTAACAGAGATGTGGTACCAAAGCAGTGTGTTTACTGATTCTGAAGAGCTGTCAATGATGACTTCTGGATAATGGTAAGCGGCTTGAGATTTGCTGACTAAGAACAAGAACAAGAATTCATTTACCTATTATTTTAAATGGAGACCCTTTCTTTTTCTTTGTCCTTACAAACAACTTTTGTTTTGTTTTGTGGCAGTCCTGGGTGTGTGAAGGGGATGGACCTGATTATATACTGTGGATTGTTAAAAAGTTCACTAGGTTTTTACATACAGAGAAATAAAATTGACTCAGACTAATAACATCTTAAGAAGAACTAAAACTTTTCGCCTATCACTGTAGGGAATACAAATTCTTAAGGATTCATTTAATAAATAGTAAGTAAGGAATTTCATTCTAAAGGCATTCTCTTGTATTTCATTTAGCACTTTTCATTACTAAATCGCTAACAATTTTCATTACTAAATGCTTTGGCTAAGGACTCCTGAGTAAGTCATGGTCCATTCATCCGGTTTTATGTTAAATACATTAGAAGAATATAAATCAACGAAAATATAAATTTGAACAACTTCAAATTTTAATTCACTTTTAATTCAACAACTTCAACATGACTTTTAATTTGTGCTTTGGATGTTTTGAAATGTATCAAATGAAATAACATAGTATTTTTAATTCATCAAATTGACATTTAGTGTGACCTTGGTTTTCTAGGAATATGGTAACAGAATTGGCAACATTTTTGGGTGGAATCTCCAAAAAGGGAGAGGGGGGTTGCTAATCCTAAAGCAACTGAAGAAAATCTTTGAGCTATCTCTGTTTTCACTCCAAGGCCTGTCTTAATTTTACATGTGATAAATTTTCAGAGACTCAATGTCATGTTCCAAGTGATAGCTTCCTAGAGTGTGCTTTCATACGGCATTTCAGTGGCCCTTGTCATTATTTTGTGCAGGAACAGTCATTTACCTTCTGCTTCAGGAAATGAGTCATCCTCAGTCTCACCGAAAGGGTTGGTGCGCCTGGGGAAACAGCCAGAAGTCAGCTCGGCATCAGTCCTTGGTGGGTGGAGCCACAGTGACTCAGGTCTATGTCTGTTTCTCCCAGAAATAACGTCCCATAACCCATACCTGCTCCCCCTATTCTGATCAAGGAATTCTGTAGCAGGAAGCACAATGTCAAACTGAATAGGAGTTCCAGGTGCTATCAGTTCTGTGGCAGGAATACTGACTGCTGATTTGGAACCAATCGTGCCATTTTCTGTCTCTGAATTTTTCAGGTTTGGACTGGAATATAAATAGGAAAAAAAAGAATCAAATATACTTAACTGTAGGATGCTGGTGTGACTTACAAATATCAACCCATTCTGTACATAGGTTTTCCTCCGACGTTATTCATATCTTTGGTTTATAATCTCAGGCCTCCCAGCTATAGTCGGCTCAGCATTTGCATCTCTTTCCTTGTGAGACTGGTTTTTGAGGGAGGAGCTATAAGTCATTTATTATTTGGCACACATTAGGCACTCAGCAATTAAATGAAAAGACCTGGAATTCACAGTGTGTCTATAATTTCTGGAAAGCCTACCCTTCCACTTCCTTAACGAACCCTCCATCTCCAGGGGCGCTCCCCTGCATGCACCACAGGCTTCTCCTCACTTGTGGCATGGCAGGTTCTGCCACTCATGGACTTTTCCCAAAGGCCAGCTCAGATCTCCACTCGCCCACCTCAGCAGCTTAAACCTCTCAGTCCCTTCTCTGGACTCCTTTGGGTCTCCATAAATGACAGGCACCACTGGCACACTGTGCCTCCTGACCTTAGCCCTGCACCCTGCGCACTGCTGCCCTCCAGTGCACAGTACCCCGGAAAACAGTGTGCTGGCCCTGGATCATCATGTGTCTTCCCTTCGAGAGGTAGGATGCTATGCAAGGTAACTTCACCTTTTAAGATATTCCCCCAGCTACAGGATAAATGCAAAGGGTATCATGGATACTCTTTGATAGCTGGACCATAAAAAAATACACATCATATTTTTGTACCAATTTTTTCCTATTTCTCAAATATGTTAATGACTGAAGGCATTATAGGAAACTGTAAGTTATTTGATAGATGGTTATATTGAATAGAATATGGATAGTAACACACTCTGTGGCCTCAGAACAAAGAGATGCCTTAGAGGCCTGTAGAGAAGTGGTGTAAGCTAGATTCAGAACAGAGATCCCCTGCCTCCGTCACCCAGTGATGGAGTTACATCTGCTGTCTGACCCAGTCATTATGGGAAAAATGACATGCGCAGAAGCTTAAAAGGGAGAGCGCCAAGGTTTGTGGCTCCCCAAAGGGTCATGTAAATTATGGTGGGAACAAGTCACTGAAAAACCTGAGTGAACTCACCAGGCGGGGGCTGAACTTGACTCTCATGTAGGAAGCCACTGAGGACAGAGACACAATGCCCGGCCTCTCCACGTCCCCAGCTCTTAGGGACACTGGAAGTGCCATGCTGACTGACCTCCCCTGGTAACTACTATTTATACTGAGCCATATGAACAGCTGATTGCTTCTCCCACCCTTCCACCTGCTTTCTCCACTCCTGAGAGTGACGTTCTCCAGGGTTCTGTCATAGGCTCTACTCTCCTCCCTCTCCCCTGCCACTGCAAACAAGCTCCTTGCTCATGTAGCAGCCAAGTGGTCTCTTTGTGCTTTGGACTAGAATCGTCAGGACACTACTTGATACTGCCCTGTGAAGATGCACAGACCTCTCCATCCTGAAGTGCTCCAAGGAGCACTCTCTATCTTTAACCACCACTGTCCTCCCAGAAGCTACACACAGACTAGAGCTAGCCTTTGACCTGGAATCCTTCCAACTTACATCTCACGAGCCACACTGCCCATAGGCTTTACCTCCAGGATCCAAACCCACCATCTCGGTCTAAGCCGTCTTCTCCCAGCCTGTTGCCACACCTCTTCACTGGATACCTGCTTTCTAAGCTCTGTAGTTCTGCATTCTCCAGAGCAACCGGAGCCAACTGGAATGTGTGGAGTGGTCCCCCTCTCTCACACACCTCTGGCTTCCCATATCCTGCCCAATCTCATCCTTTCCCATAGGTTGCCTCCCACTACCACAACATCCTGAACTTGTAGTTCTTCACTCCTAAGCTCTTTCCTACCTTGTCACCATAACTGCTGTCAGGAACATACTGGCTCCCAGGGTGAGAATCTCCACAGCCAGACTCGCACAGGGCACCCTCTGGTCTCCCTACCATAGCCACTGGGCATGGTGCCTTCGCCCCGTTCTAACAGGCAGTTGTTACCTTTTCTGGTATTATCTTCTAGGGAGGCCATGCATATTTGCTTAGAAGTAAATGAGTCCTGTGCTGCTTTCATCCACCATCATCAAAACATTTCTTTATCCTTAATGAGCTACAGTTAAAAGGTATTTCCTTCCCCCATTCGCCCCACCCACATAGCTCGGGCCATCTGGTAGCTACCTCTGTCACTTGACCCTTTGATTTAATTCAGTTGGCTGTGAAGTCATCCCCTTCCTCTCTCCTCTCGGGAGTTTTCTCTGTCCTCTGTAATGTCTTTTCTAAGACTGTGGGTCACTTATTCCAGACTAGGGAAGAGGAGCCAATTACTGATAAGTCTGTGAATACAATATGTCGTTTTGGAAAATCTATCATATTTATTAACATACAACCAGCACCCTAGAAACATGGCCTGTTGGAGTTAGATGGGGCCTTGGAAGCTGTGGTTTCTCACCTATATCACAAAGTTGAAGAGAAGGCCAAAGAGCTAGTAGCTTGCTTACAGACATCTAGCTGTGTGAAGGCAAAGCTACCATGTCTCCAATTTGGTCTAAGGCTCTCCCCATGGTGCTTAGCAGAAATTTTTCCACGTTGCTGGGGCTCCAACTATGGTCTTATACACATGAATACTTTACTACTGGGCTGCATGGGTTTTTGAGGTCTCTCTTGCAGTGTAGCCCAGGTTGGCCTCTTGCCTCCTAAGTACTGAACTTTTAAGCATGGGCCTAAATACTATACTGGTTATGACGACATTTTTTTTTAGCTAGTGGACTACTTCGTACAGACTAAATTGTTATTTCCAGTTACTTTCATATGGTACTGCCTTAGAGTTACACTTAACAAGCAAGCCGTCAGTGGAAAGTTAAAATCCTTCATTATGGCACTGAACTGTTTCTCCGATTTGTTGCGTCCTTCCCATCTTTATCACCTCTAGTCAGTCAGGTTCTATTTTACAAACAATTCAGGCAACATCCTGCTGGGTCTTTTACTCTCCTTTCTACCACCAGTCCCTATACAACTGGTCCTCCTTAATGTTCTGGAACAATCTTCCTAATCTGAGTTCTGAATGTCACCCCTTTTCCCACAACCTTCACTTCTCTACTGGCTATCACACCAGGGAAGACACCAAAATCTTCCACAGTGAGACTCAAACCTCTTCCCTGGCCTTCTCACCATTCCTTCTCATGTACAGATTCTAGGTGCACAAAGCCCAGGAAGCCATGAGCTTTCTAATGGCTTCCTATGGGCCATTACATTTATCTGTAGGACACTTGGTGGAGATCTTTCTACCCTACCACACCAATACAGTGATCATTTTACTTTGCCTTCAATGCTACGTTTTCATTAGCACAAAAATCCAACACCTAACCCCCCACGTAGCAACATAGAAACTCCCATTAGGACAAAAGATGAGCTTCTTAAATCTTAAAGCAGCGTGCATGAAAATGTTCACTATTCATGATAGCAACTAAGGAGACACAACTTAAATAATACCTAATAAGAGACAGGGTGATACAATTACTAAAACAATTACAAAAAATAATAGTGTAATACATGTGAAAATATCAGCATGTGTGCCAAGAAGGCCTGGGCAGTAGCGTGGACGTGTAAGAGGCGCTTTGTTGATGCTGAGACACGTGGGTGAGCTCCTGAGTGGCAGAACCCATGTTTGCCTGCTGCATGTGGGAGTAGATAGGGACAATTCGGAATTGAATCCAAATTCTATGCTTGTCTGGAGTGTGACTGTGGACAAAGCATTTAGCTTTCCAGGCCACAGTTACAGCTCTGCTCAACCAGACTCATGGGCACCCTGTGGGGTGATGAGGCTCAATTACCAACTTATGGGGAACCCCACAAAAGCTCGTTTCCCTTTGTCCTTTATTTACCTGGGACAGAAGGTTTCTGGCTTCTTCTCAAAACTTGTAATGGGAGTCACCGCCTGGAGAGCCGTCTGATTCAACTTGATGGCGACTGCCTACAAGCCACGGGAGACACCACGATCAGGCCAGAAGGGGGATGCCTACCTTTGGGTGCAGGTGCAGGCAGTGGCTAGTTACCTCTGGGTTTTCAGTCAGGTAGATCTGCCTGGAGATGTTGTGTATTGCACATATCCACTGTAGGGGACATCAGAAAAAAGTCTGAATCCCACAGTTATCCACTACACAGAGCCAGAGGTAAAAGAGACAAAGCTTTACCTCTTCATGCTCTTTCCTGCTCTCTGCCTGGAGGATTATCCCCCTGCAACAAAAGGCATCTCAGTCAGTGCTCCCCAGACCTCAGGGACTGAGGGATGTTCTCATTAGCTGATGCGAAATCAGGCAGACAGCACCATGGGATGGAAAAAAAATGTGCATATGGGGAAGCGGGGGGGGGGGGGGGGGCTCTGCCAGTAATGCACTTGGGTGACCTCAAACCAACACTGGCTTCCCAATGAGAAAGCCTCAAGTTTAGTGTAAGCTTGTGATTCTGTAGGGAGGACAATCTTGCTGGCTCCCCTCTTAGATGATGTAAAACCACTAGGACTCTGGCCCAGCCACTTCCCAGTCATGCTCAATGTAGGACGTGGCACTTACTTCTAATAACTGAAAACCTACATGTGGAGGGCAGGGAATAGGCTAACAATACGTCTGGCTGCCTTCTGCCAGCAACTTTGCTCCTCTTGTCTGGAGCAGGTAGGGACACGTTTCTATTCTCTATCTGATGATAGCCAAGGGTCCGGAGAAGTGAAGTAACTGCAAGGCCCCATGTCTGTGATCTGGGCATTTCTCATTCCTAGTTCTCTGCCCATCGCCATCCTGAGAGGAAGGAGGATGCCTAAGGCTGCCCTGAAGTCAGAGAGAAGAGGTGATCCACAGCAGCCTGACCAGTGCTTCCCCCACTTGGAGGCCAAACCTGAGGCACTTTCCTGGTCTCTGAACTTCTCAGACAACAGTATTTTGAGGCAATCTACTAGGCCATCCCAGCGGGATGAGGTATGTTGTGAATGACATCTCTACTAAGCCGCCATGTTGGAAGGGTGTGGCTGAAGTGGTAGAACATAAGCCTTAACAAAAAAGCTAAGGGATAGTGCCCAGGTCCTGAGGTCAAGCCCTCGTACTAGCCTACATACAGACAAAAAGCAACCATGGGGCCATGCTTAAATTAGGATCTCTATGGGGTCTCTGGAGATCCTGGGATTTGTGGAACCCACATGGCAAGGGATGATATAGAGGTGTCCCAAGGAACTGCTCGTGTCTCCTGGGCTGAAAACTGGTCACTTCAGATATCCTCACTTGCTCTCCTCAGCCCACCCCACTGCCACAGGAACCCGAGCGCTTGAGAGCAGCGCCCGCCTCTCTCACAATCAACTTCCTTCACTAGGACACCCAGGGTTTTTCTACCTGAGACACAGATCCCTGCCAGTGCTCCCTAAGCCAGGCATGACAGATCACTGGCATCATGCGAGCCTATTCACAGAGCAAGGTAAAAACCATTCTCTCAGCAGCACCCAGCGTGGAGCCTCTCACAGGGAGAGCTGGCTCATGGGAAGCCCTCCGTGGGGCGGCCACTACCCTTGTTCTCCCCCCAAAATCTCTGCAGCATACGATTTGCCATTGGGCGTGGTGATCTGGAAGCAGTATCGCCGGTCCTCACAGTCTACCGCCATCACGGAGCAGTTGTCCAGGTCCTGGATCAGCCCTCCAGCCACCGCTCCCCTCGGCTGGCACATGAGGTTACCGCCTTGGGTGAAGAAGTAGAGTCTCTCCCAGGTGGTGGTCACCAGCCCCGTTTTGCTGTAAGATACAAAAGCCCATTGGCACTAGGAAGTGGGAGTGGTACCTCCAAGTCGGCGTGTCTGTTCAAGGTACTAGAAGCATTCCGAAATCATGTCTTTGTAGGAAAGCAAACCCACTCCGACATCACTCAAATAAAAAGTGGCAGAAGAGAGCCAACGTATCTTGAATGACCTCAGGGCTGTGGGCCCTACTCCCAGCACCAACTCCAGATAGCTGGGTGGGATGCATCCAGCTTCAGCCCAGCTGAATTCGGCTTCCAGGCTATCAGGGGCATCTGTCTACCACAGTTAGGAACTGAAAACCCGGAAGATCAGTCATCCTCCAGAGCTTGCAGCCTACCTGTTCTGAATCCATTCAGTCACCTCGGCCCACAGCCCACCCGCTGTTCTCATTTGCTGTGCAAATGAGTCCTATATAGGACTGCTGGTAGCATTCCACTTGTGACCTGCAAGTTTTCAGACCTTAGGAGCTCTGTGATGATCCTGTTGTGATTACCGGGGTGCCAACTAAGCACAAGGAACTGAGTGTCTTTCTCCAGGAATTTCTAGAAGTGGAGAAGGCTAACATGAGAGCCCCCAGTGCCGGCAGTGGCCTCGTTCAATCCCCACAAGGACTTCATGAAGTAGGTGCAGCCTCAAGCAGAGATGGAGGCTAAGCCCACCAGATGTCTGCCACAGAGGCCAGGACTCTTCCCACCCTCTCCCTCCCTTTGCTCTTAGAAGCGGCTGGCCCTGACCATGCCTGTCAGGTTCCCAACAGACAGTTAAAGGCAGGAATGTTAAGTGTTAATATATAATCTGAACGAAGCTGACTGACTGAAAGCTTTCTGACCCAACCCTTGCCTTACTGCAGGTCTCTGGTTCTCTTCTTGCCAGCCAGCAGGGTACCAGGGAAACAGTTCAGGAGAACAATAGTAAAAGAAGTTCTTACAAATAGTCCCAGTGACCAGCGTCAGGACTGGTCTAGTGTCTGGGAGTCCATGGCATGAGTTCTTGCTCCCAAGTCTACTCTAGCCCCACCTCCCAGTGCACTTTGGGCCCTGGGTCCAGAAGCTTCCTGTGGTCCAGGAGGGAGGGGTGCTATGATGGAGCTCTTCCCCCCAGACCCATGCAGACCTTAGTGGCCACTTGAGAGATGGCCCACGGAGCGCTACTTCCTGGAGGAAGGAGGGTTTAGAGAGGCAAGCGGTGGCATTCTTACTTTCTGAGATTCAGGTAGCCAGCTTTTTGGAGGAGGTTCCTGTTGACTTGTGGTGCAGCCACATCAAAGTCTGGCGTGTACACAGACTCATCAACAGAAAGGAGCTCTTGCTGGGACACCTGCATCTTGTCCACCTCGGCTTCCAGTTCCTCCTGAATGCTTAAATAGGATATGGCACATTAGTCACTCACCCCAGGCCTACGCAGGAACAGGAGGTCTCCATCCCCTCTCTCAAAGTCCCCTGCTTACAGGTGGAGCCGCCAGCCTCCCCTAGCTAGTTCCCCATCCTCTGCGTGAAGCCCCAAAGCCAGACAGAACAGGGACTTGGTACTGAAGAGCAAAATGTTTTTAGGACTGCCACTTAAGAACACCACCAGGAACACAGGGACAGTGTTGAGCCCAGCTAAGCAAGCCCACTGCTGGCAAAGAGCTACCACATGCACAACTGTGCATATGGACTTGAGGAGACGCTCTGGTGAGCCCATTCTGAGGCTGTGTGTGCAGAGAGCGTGTTAAGGAATGGAATAGCAATGCCAGCTCTTGGGGTGAGAAGGGGCGGTGGAGACAGCTACAGGAAAGTGGCTGGTCAGTAGCAGAGGCAGCATTCTTGCTATGACAGCCCTGAACTGGCTTGCAGCTGCCCACAGGAGGATAGGAGAGGCCAGGGATGGATAACAGAGGTCTAAGAAACCTGGCAGCGTTCACCTCAACAGCACAGATGAGATATCTATCAGTAGGCTCCCCACCCGGTGGTGACAGGTGTGGGGATAAAGTCCTAGCCCCAATTGGCCTGAGGTGGCCCAGCCCTCTGAGAGCAGGAGAACGTGAACAGAAGATGCGGTGTCCCCTCTTAATGTGTTAGAGAAGATGACAGGATCATAAACCCTAAAATCAGGGGAATAAAAGAATGAGCAAGTCCAAGGTTTCCTCAAAGTGGTTGCATGGGGATTTTTCTCTTTTCCAGGGTGAAGTCACTCAGAGCTTATACAGTCTACCTTCTCTTGCTCCACAAAATAGACTTTCCAGGTTAATCATGGCTTTTCTGCCATGTGAATGGACGGCAAGACACTCTGCCACTGGAGACCGTGGGGCTGGTAGCTGGACAGGCCTCTCTGGCTGAGCCTGCTACTCACTGAGAGAATGCAACGCCGGCAAAGAGTAAGCACAGCCAAGAGCACTGCAGAGGCTTCTGTGGGTCTGATGAAAGGTAAGGACTGTCTCCTCAGAAACATACTCGCATGTACTGAGGTAACATGCTGCATAAGAGTTCAGGGTGTTTATAGTAACTGCTGTGTACTCCCTACCCATACAGGCTAAAAAACTTACAGCTAATCTAAGGCTCCCAGGAGCCAAAGGAACGAAAAACGTCTGAAGCATCGTGGTCACCAGAAACAAGACAGCAAGGCAGGATGCAGAGTGAAAACAAGGGGTGACAGATTAGCAGGCTCTTCTTATTTTCTCCAAACATTCCCAGAGATTTCACCAGTTGCTCTGGCACCATCATAAATCTAAAGTTGCATCACTTGCTGCTGCCAGCTCAGCAACCCAGGAAGGGGAGGGCAAGTCCAGCTCAGAACCCCAGGTTCTGCCTGGGATTCAGTCTCTACTTCCAGAGCCTTTTGATTGCTACTTAGATTCCTTAAGTTTTGAAATGTACCATCCTAAAAGAAATTTCTCTTTTTTTCCATAAGAAATAAAATGCCATATTCATTTCCATTTTGTATATATCTAAACACAAAACACAAAGAAACACACACAGGTTTTTGTTTTTATTTTTGTTTTTTGGTTGGTAGTGGGGCTTGAACTCTGTCCCCTGTGCTCTTCAGCTCAAACCTAGTGCTCTATCACTTGAGCCATGGTGCAACTTCCAGTTTTCTGGTGCTTAATTAGAGAAAAGAATCTCACAGACTTTTGTGCCCGGGGTTGGCTTTGAACTGCAATCCTCAGATCTCATCCTCCTGAGTAGCTAGGATTACAGGCCTGAGCCACCAGCACCTGGCCACACAGTTATTTCTATGTTCAGAAATTGTAACAGGAACTTAAGGAGTCGTCCATCTGCCCTCTAGGTGCCATGAGTCTGGCCTTCTGGGGCCCAGGGACGCCTCAGAGCTCTACAGTGGAGGCTGACAGAGGAGCCAGGAAGCACGGCAGCCTTGCCATCCAGTCAATGGGGTACACTGGTCAATCTCAGTACACTGGTAGAGGTTTTGAAATAAGCAGGCACTTGCATGGCTGAACCTCCGCTTGTTAAAGTAACCAAGGGGCCAGCCTCATTCGGCCTCATGACACCCATTATAAATTAACATGACAGCAGGCATTTCTGCAAAAGGCAAAGGAATTGCGGCTGCTAATCCCCTTTACTCAGAGGAAAAAAAGCAAATCTAAAGGGAACTCAAAAGCTTATGATATGTGAAACCTGACTGTTAACAAAGACATCCTGACACCAGGCACCCAGACTCCAGGAGAAGTGTCCTGTGGGGATTTATTTTTAATTTGCCTCTTGGTTGCCTGCACTTTATGTGAGTCAGAAACTGCAACTACAACTCCACTTTGCTCCCCAGACACTCACAATTGGGGGACTGTCTCAGAGTTCATGGGATGGACAGGGGCTGTAACCTTCTGCGGGCAGAAACCCTGCTCCCAGCAACGCTGATGTTACCTTTGCATCATGCCTGCGATGGAAGATAAGAAGCTGTCCACACTACTGGAAAACATCTCTGCTCCCTTCTTGAAAAAATGAATCTGAAAGAAATAAAATGACATGAAAAGAAATAATGGAGGACGTCCCCAAGTGAGGCCAACCACACTGGCTGAGTGGACTGTCAGCAAGGGTAAGGGGCCTGGCTGTCTGCTGAGAGGTGGCAAATGGCAGGGAAATGAAAGGTAAGTGTCCTGTACATATCAACACTTTACCTCTGAAATTACAGCAGTCATTTCCTTACATGAATTCTGGAGGTCTCACTCACCTTTCTATCTCTAACTTGAAGTGGAAGGGTGACATGTGACACCAGCAAGAAACAGACAAGCACTTGCTGCGGCCAGCAAGAGTCATTCAGGGGGTAGCCCCTGAGCAGCTGCCCAGCTGCTCCCTGCGCTGCTGTGGTCCCAGGCAGATAGGTGGAGGAGGGTCGAGCGACTACAGAAGGAATCCTGGATCAAAGACTTCTATTGGCCTCTTGCATTCATGACATTAAATCAGCCTTCTGTAATGGACTCTTTCTCTCCCTAGGGGAGAATGCTTCCAGGAGACCTGAAGACAATGCCATATAGAAATGAAACTACAGTTGCTAGCTTTCAGTACCAATGGGAGGAATGCTTCCTTTCTCTACATTCACTAGCAGAAGTCTGGGTGTCCTGACACACCCACGAGACAGAGTTCAGAGAAGGAGGGAGACGACCACATCGGGGCATCACTGACTTTTGCATCCACGCACCCTGAAAAACACAAGCTGCCATTCTTAATGAGGTCACTGGCTTTCAAAAATGTGGACATTTGACATGTGAGATGATGGGCAGGTAAGAGTCACGAGCCAAGGTCAGGAAGGAAGAGAAGCATTCAGCAAGGACCTTCTGTCCTCTGGTCTAGCAGCTTGCCGGCCCTCGGTGGTGGGCACGGAAGAAGTTCCTTACATCCTGAACAGGACAATGGCTATCACTCCCCCCCCTTCTGCACTGCAGACAGCTTGGGAAAGCATGCACACCGGGGATATTCTCAGCTATCACAGGGTCAATTCACACGCACACGATAATCCTCACTCGGGGTAACATGCAGGGGATGTTCTGGCTCCATGATCTTTGAATCACACAGAGATCAACACTGTAAGTGCCATTTTCAATCCCTGCAATCTCAAATACCAATGTGTCACTCATCAGTTAACATCACTCCTATCGATAAACATTGTGTATTTCTAGAGGCCTAATATTCTGAGAACTTCTCCCGTCCTTCTTCTCCGAGTTGGCACTCTGAAGCCAACGCACTCTGTAATCTGTTTGGGATGGGGGACATATCATCCCTGAAAACATGTGATGAATGGAAGGGAAGATACTGACCTCTAGAGCCACATGACCTAATACTTCTCCTGTCAGGCCTAGGCAAGAGGTCATTTATGTGTATAAAAGCTTGTATACAGATTGCAAAACCTCACTGTGCAGGCATGAAGACTGAATCATGACTTAATTGCAAACCTGTCTACCACAGACCAGAGAAGCTACACCTCCACAAAGGCAGGTGGTGCTGAGAAGGCTGACTCAGTAGTCACCAAACGGACATAAGAAACAGCAGGAGTGCAGTTGCTACACGGCCATCAGCTAACAAAGGCAGGGGGGCCATGAACACTGACTTCCAAGGGCTGGAGCAGGACAGCAGGGACTCGTGAATCACCCACAGGGTGAACACTTGGAAACAACTAGATTTTATTAGAACTCTAAAATAGGTAAGGGCAGGGACTAATGTGTCTTGAAATCTGGGAACTTCTTGGATGAAAGGCAAAACATGCTATCCTCAGGCCTGCAGTAATGGTGAGCTCTCTCCACTGGCTTCCTGGGACAGGGGCTGCATTTCCTCGATGGAATCCATAGCACTCACTTATGTAGGCCAGGCTGGAAGAAGTGGTGCAGCTCTGGACCATAGGAGTGGAAGAGCTGGCATCAATATCCTTTGGGCCTTGGGAAGACACTCGTCCAACACAAGCTCCATAGCCTGACCCATCATACTGGACTGGAGAGGTTCTCTTTCTAGACTCTCCTTGGTTCTAGGCTTGTAACTAGGACAGCAATGATTCCCCCAAATGCAGGGAATATCTAGCTGAGAGGATAAGAGAGCGCTCTTCACAGTGCCGGAGCAGAGACTGAATGCTCTCAAGGACTTGGGGACGAAAGTTTCAGGTAAATAGTGCTAGTTGTGTATTAAGCCAGCTTTACTCAGGTGCCACAGAAAGACCCTACTTTTCTATTTAAATACTACCTGTAGAGGCATACCCTGACCTAAGTGAACTCCCCACTCACCAGTGTAACAACCATAGAGTAAGAGGGCAGGACAGCCAAGCTCAGATGCTTAAAGATCCCTTATTTCCCTTTCCTGAAATGAAACTCACACTGTATCTCTTTTCAAATATGTTATAAAATGTGCTATAAAAGCAAAGATGTTCTTATGGAAGGCTGCTTAAGGGTGGTGACTTCATTCTTTTCAACTTTTTGCTTCCTCACATCTCCTTCTGTTGCTAGGCTGTCAAGTGAGAATGATTCTGTGTATTTCTCACATGACGTTTTAGGGTTGGTACAGGAGTTGAAGTGAGGCAAGTGGAAAGGAGAGGGTGGTGACAACAGCCTGAACTGCTCATGACTGTCCTGTCACTCTTGTCCTGTGCTCATCCCGAAGGCGGAACAACTTTAAGACCACTTAAAGGAGTGATATAGCCAAATAAATCCCCAAGCCAGATTAAAACACTGACAGCAAGCTTAGGGATGAATCATTTGAGAAGAACCCAGTGTGGGTGAGCATGGAAGTGTGGAAAGGAACTAAGGACAAGCACAGGCTTCGTTCTGAGCCAGCAATCCCAGCCTGAGCAGGGAGCTACGACTGCTAAAATGGACCAGGTTAGGCTTTCATCTGGATTAGAATGACACAGAAAGGGCCACACAAAGGGCCAGGGAGACTCCTCCCCAAGAAAGGCTCAGGCCTGGGCCATCATTTTCTGAACACATGACCCCACAGGCCCAGCAAAGCAAGATCCAGCCCAGCTGGAAGCTCTCCAAAGTGCCTAATCCCAGGAACTGTCCAGGGGGGTTGTGCATCTACTTCTTTCTAGATGATTCTCCAGTTCTCAGGTTCTCCCTCTGGGAAAGGGGCTCCCTCACCTGTCCTTGGGCAAAGCCTATCATGGGCTCCATCATAGCCATCCGCTTTCGGTACTGTAGCGCATTGAGGGCGCAGTAGTATTGGAGGGATGACAGGTGCTGTTTCCGCCGGGCAGCTGCCACCTCTTTCCCAACTTCACTCTTGACCTGGTTAGAAGGTGAAGGGAAAAACTTTAAGGTTTCTACTGGGCAGGACAATTCTGCAAGAGGATGCAACTTGAAAGCACATTTGCTTATTTATTATAACTATTTCTGTGACAAATAGAATAACACAGATATAAGGTTAGAACTAAACATACACACCACACACACACACACACACACACACACACACACACACACCTGCACACACGCACGCACTCATGCACACTTTCAAAAATTCCAGTGTTGCTCAGCTCACACCCATGATCCTATCTACTTAGGAGTATGAGATCTGAGGATTGCTGTTTGAAGACAGGCTGTGAAGAAAAGTCTCTGAGACTCCTATCTCCAATTAAGCACCAAGCAAAAAAAAAAAAAAAAGCCAGAAGTAAAGCTGTGTGTCAAGTGGTAAAAGCTGTGTGTCAAGTGGTAAAACACAAGGCTTGGGCAAAAATGCTCAGAAATAGAGCACAGGCCAAGGTCGAGCCCCAGGAGCAGCACAAATACACACACACACACACACACACACACACACACACACACACACACACACACACACACACACACACACACACACACACACACACACACCATCAAAGTAATGCAGTGTTCCAGTGTTGTGAGGCTGCACAGGCAGAGCACTTCAGGATTACAACATAGTGGCAGGCCTGAAAAGCCAGACACTTGGGATCATGTGTGATTGCACTCCAAGGAAACCATCTAACAGAAAAATAAAGGTCTCTACAGGAGTAAAACCCAGAACGAGCAGGGGCTGAGGATTCCATCAACATGCAGACAAGGCACTCAGGTGACCTGAAGGACCCATGACAGAGCACAAGGCTGGGAGAGATGATCAAGATGCAGACATTGACATGTTGAATTGTAACTCCTCTTTACCATTAAAATGATGATAATAATAATAACAGAATTTTACAGTGGTCCCAAGTAGGTGTTCAAGAAAAAACTAAGGGAAGTGAATGGCTACTTAGGAAACTCAGGACAGATTTTAAGGACCACATATAGGAAAAAGATACAAGTCATCAAGGGCACCCATGACACCACGAAATTCCAAGAGAAGACACATGAGGAGCTTAAGTGGATATCATGAAAATAACACAGAAGCACACTTACCCTTTCGTTCTCCTTCTTTTTAGGAAGCCTGCTATATTTTGCCATTGAGAGGTCATGTTCTGAAAAGAAAGACATCTGAGAACCCAAGAAGACTGAAAGGCAGGGACATTCACTTATCATTAAACTCACACACACTACCAAACCCACAAACCAAGAATGGAGAAAATGCCTACCATTGCTGGCAAGTCCAAAAAGATCCTTTAAAGTGCTGACTTCTGAATAGGAGAAAAGAAAGCAACTTAGGGCAGTGGAAAATAAAACCTGACAAGCAGAACTCTGCTTTCCTGAGAAGACAAGTATATGCTCTGCCCGCACCCTCTCGGACCTCTGCTCTCAAGGGCCTTGACCTCGTGACGGAGGCCCTGACCTTGCTATACTCCACACCCTGGGCCCTCATCTGTCCATGAAGACCTTCCCTCCAGACTGGGCTGGAGCTCTGGGAAGGAGACAGTACTCTAGGGCGTGGAGCCAGTGGTGGTCAGGTTCTCTTCCTGAAGGCCTGGAGTCTACGTTTAAGTTCTGATTTTTCAGCTCCAATGTCTTCACATGTCCTTCCTTAGAAGACAGTCAGGACTACTCCCCAGAACTTTAGTCTCTTATGGTTGCCATTTTAACATCTGACATAATATGTCACCTCTGGACAAAGAAAGGAATTATGAGAAACTGACAGGAACTGATCAAAAGCCAACACCAAAGACCATGATCCACATGGGTGACAGACATCAGTCCCAGCTCATTACAGCAAAAAGGCCACTGAAAAATGCAGAGATACTGAAAAGAAAGTGATACTTCCTATCATTCAAACACATCCAAGCATGCCATACTTTCTATGCTATTTTTCAGTTTGCTCCCAAAGTGTCTCCAGCTGTTCTGATACTGGACGGCTTTCTACGTTCCTCTCCTGCATTTTCTTCCTTTCTCTACACCTTTTACCTTCTGGTGGAGCAGTTTTGTGGCTTGTCACTTACTAATTTTAAATAGCTTTGTTAATAACTCTCATGTTCTCTTTGAGGGTAAGATAAACTATAAGATAAATACTACCATGGAAGTCAACAGGACATCACTTTCTAATCTGTTTCTGGTGTGGACTAACGTGTAAACTGGCTCACACATTTCAAGTTCATGTCTGTGTCATCAGGAAAGGTCAATTTGATTAGCTATTTTTCATGGACACTAGTAAGCTTCTGTTCTGAGTGAGTGCTACTGAGTACTTAATCTCCATTTAGAAAGAACATCATCGTAGGCGAATGCTAATCTATATGTTGAGTCCTGGTGGATTAAGGAAAACTACTGTCATTCTCAACCCTGGGTCTGCTGCCCAAGAATTTACCAGAAAGATGTAAGTATGACAACATCGGACTTAGAAAATGACTACACCTTTCTAAAAGAGTTGGAGTTTGCTTTTCAAATAATTCCCCAAGATTCCTAACCCTTTTACTTAGAGAAAATATTTTGTAAAACATACCCAATAAGGTTTTCAGTTAGGACTGCAAAATCAACACACAGCCCCAGTTACCAAGTTTGGGCTTCACATGCAATTAGTGATAAGCAACCAAAAAAATATGAAAATTCCTGTCCAATGAAGGATTCCCTTTGCGCAGGCTAGCTCACACACTACTTAGTATTATTTGCTTATCAGATGGGCCTTGGGTAGAGCTTACACCAATTCTCCCATGATTCCCCAGATTCAAGTGACAAGACCCAAGGAACCTCAAAGGGAGGGAGAAAAACGCATCTTCACCATTAGATTAACTGCATCTTTACTGTCTAGAAAAGTGAACTTTAGAGTTCTATATCCAACAGTACCTCTAGCACCCAGGCTTAGACTTTGGACCATTGCAAGTTTTTGTGGTTACTGGAATCTGAACTCAGGCCATGTGCCTGCTAGGCAAGTATTCCACCACTTGAGCAATGTCACCAAATTATTTTTATGAGTATTTCTCAAATATGATTCTTTATAGTTAACGAATACTTTCCCAGTAAGAATAGAAAACTGTTGATGCTGACACTTTTATAACATCAACTAAGTTTTTTTTCAAAATTATGAATTCCTTTTTCACACATGTTTTTAGCTACTTTGATTTTTAACAGATACACAATTACCCTAGAATTTAATTTAGCATTAGAACTAAAAAATGACTTCAAAAGGTCATTCTGGGCCAGCAGACCCTCATTCGTAAAGTGAGCCTCAGGAACATAGCATATTCACAGTTGCACCCCAAAATGCAGAATGGAGAAAGCAGGGGCCCCAATGAGTCCTTTCCTCTCCGAGTCCTCAAATGACATGCCAAAGCATGTATGGTCCAGGACCATCGTGCCTTTACAAATGTTCCCAGGGTTGCTGCCTGCTTGGTAAAGAGCCACATGTCACTCAAGACCAGCTCCAACCATCTTGGGAAGCTTTCCCTAGCCCCTTAGACCTGAGGAAATTGTGCCTTTCTGTGTGTTCTTTCTATCTGTCCTGTGGCTCACAACACCACACCACAGTGATCTGTTCCCATCACATCTCATTCAGGTGAGCCAGGAACATGGTAGGGAATCAGCACATTTGCAGAACTGAACTGCTCAAAAAGAAAGAGACAGTTCTCAGTAACTATATGTTTAAAGAAATTAATCCACTAAGAATTAAGTCAAAAAATATTGTGACAGTAACCACACAGTTTCTTTACCTGTGAGATCCTTTTCTCGAAACTGTATAACAGGTAGAACCATGGTGTCTGCCAACTGCTTAGCCAACTCAGTGTGGAGAATGTTAAGCTGGAAGAAAATCATGATGTTATTACTGACTGATGCAGTTTCATTTCATCAAGGGGTCACCAGACTACTTCTATAAGGCTGAACAGCTTAGCTCCCCTTTCTTAGCAATCCATACCTTCCTAAAGCAGTAAATCAGACAGTCATGAAGGTGGTGGGTATTAACTTCGTGGTTAAGACAGACAGGGTCATTGGTGGGGCTTGTTGAAGGCCTCTCTGACCATAGTTACTCTTTATTTGTCTGCTGTGGGTCTGCGCCACACCCATCTGCATAGCCAGATGCTGTCGTTGCTGGCAGTGAAGGAAGCTTGCTGGCAGTGCTCAATGTACTTCAGAGGGCTGAAGTCACACCAGAAAAACTGGCTGTGGGAGCTGGACTGGCCTCACCCAGCTGTGGGACTGAGGATTCATCTACAGAAGGGAGGTATCCTATTGAAACAGAACAAGCCATAGCTCTGGCCTCCACTCTTCAGACTTTCTAAGCACACAGTTCTAATAACTCTTAGTCTCTCTTCCAACCTCAAGGCCTTATTAAATCCTGCCTGTGTAAGTGACCTAGGAGAGACAGAGAGAATCACCTTTAGTGCTACCATTTGGGCACTTTTTGTATGCTTTTTGTATATTTTCACCCTGTGAGCTAGGTATTTTTGTCCCCATTTTCCAGACAGGCAAATAACCTTCAAATCCAGAGGGCAAAGAGACAGCACAGCTGTGCACCCCACAACCTGGGAGGTGGAGTCTGTCCTTGAATGCTCACAATGCTACCGGAAGCACACATGGTCAGGAGTATAGGTGCCTGCAGGGCACACAAGAGGGCCTGCCTCTGGTCACAGCCTTGGGGACACTCTGGAGGATGGTTGGAAATTCCAGCCAGGGAACTAAGGGGAGTCTCTGCACTCTCTTGGCACCTTCAGCAGTGACTGTAGTCACGCGCTCATTCCCCACAGGCTGACTTCTGGGGCTGGGGCTTCTGAGGCAGCTGTGAGAGGCTTCAACTCTTGCCCATGGCCAGCCCTTTGCTCAGATATGGGAGTAGCACTCAAGCTGAAAGTGTTCTCCTTGTTTTAATCTAGCCCAATCATGGAGCTTTCTTCTGCTGGGAATTCATGAAACCAGTCACACCACTAAGTAGAATCAGGACAGAAGGGGTTAAATGTTTCCTGTAATGATTTGAGAAATGTAACCTTTGTCCCTGATGCTTAATTGAATGATTGTTGACAAGTACGCCCTGTACACACTGGCTCTGTGCTTTTCTGCTGCTTTCCATGCTCATGCACTCAGGAATGGCAGGCTTCTTTGTCAGTCTTTTCCTTCCTAGTTAATCCCTAGAGATCTAGGGGTTTTGGTGACATGAGCTTTTGAGATATATGGGCTAACTTGCTGCTGACAACAATACCTTTGCTAAGGAGAGTAGAAGGAGCAAATCACCTCTCAACCCCTTAGGATCCTCATATAAAAGATAGAGGTAGAACCATCTCTTTAAAGCCTGACCCACTGTGCTAGACATGGAAGGCATAAGAAAATGACCTTTGGTCTCAGGGGCATTCTGAGGTGTGATCCTTTGTGGTAATTACCATGACTGGGAATCTCTGTGTAACTTATGACAAGAAAGATCCCATCTCGAGATGGCCTATTACATTTAAGCCATGTAAGTCTCTACTTTTCATTATTCTTTAAGAGTCAAGTTACTCATCTTGAAGCTTTTTCAACCTGGCTTAGACTCAGGTGGGAACAACTGCTGTCTTCTCCTCAGATCTGGACCCAGCCGGCTGGCTGTGACTCTCACAGGCCTGTCTATCACGAGGCTCTCCTGTGAAGGGCCTCCTTGGAGGGCCTGCCCAGAACCCACAGTAATTGAGCTATCATTATGATTTTTATGATTAGAAGTGTGTGTTCCTATAACAATAATGTTTTTTTCCCACAAACATTCCATGTAAATGTAAGAACAGTTTATGACTTTGTCATGCCAGGACACACTGGGAGCCACCAAAGGCTAGAAGGAGGAAAGACCCTAACGTGCTGGGTGAGGACGGTGGTCTTGCAGACTCTTTGATGTAGTCATTTGGCCTCTGGAATAATGAAAGAATAAATTCCTTCTGTTTGTCGGTCTCTAGCTGAGATGACCTACTGCGGCTGCCTTGAGAAACTAACGTAACTGCCTTAGCAACTGAGTTCACAGACATCCCTCTCAAAGCCTTTTCTTCTCAACCACAAATAAGCATAATGCTCTAGAGCATCTGTCATGGGTAAACTGGAAGATCATCTGGTTGAGCTACCTTCTTAGGTATTTAAGCAGAAATTTTAAAAACAGCGCCACGATTGACATAAGCATGAAAGAAAATGCAAGAATCAATTAAAATTTCCTGTGTGACTATCTTACCTCATCCACCACCTTGGAAAAATAGTGGAGTGTAGAAATTACTTCGTCATCACCTTTGCCGAGAGCAAAATTCTATGACCAAAGAAAGGAAAGAGCCAGGTATTAACTAAAAATTGGGAATTCAGCACTTGCACAGGGCCTACAAAACTATTATTACCACATCCAAACCTCAGCATCTACCTGAAGAAAGCCAGAACTCTGCCTGTCCAGCTGGGGTTGTATTTACTTGCATCTTTGGCAGTCCTTCCATGTCCAGGCCCTTCTGTTTGCATACAATGATATCTTTACTTGAGGGCTCATTTCCTAGAATGGCTAGTGTTGATTCACTGGTCCTTTCTGGAGACAGAACCCTCAAGGGCAGTGGGTTACTTCTGCAGGCTCCTTATAACACCTCACTCACAAGGACTTTGGACTATTGCCAGTTAGAAGTTATTGGAGGAAGAAAAGAAAGGATAAGATGAAAGGGAAAGCTAGAGCAGGGAGGGTAGAAGGAGGGTAGAAGGATAGAAAGAAGGGAAGGAATTGGGAAGGATAGAGGAAATCTTTACAAATGCCTTAGGAAAACTCTCCTTTTTTTCATCCTTCCTTCCTTCCTTCTTTCTTTCCTTCTTTCCTTCCTTCCTTCCTTCCTTCCTTCCTTCCTTCCTTCCTTCCTTCCTTCCTTCTTTCCTTCCTTTTTTCTTCTTTTTGTCAGTCTTTGAGGCTTGAACTCTGGGCCTGGGTGGTGTCCCTGAGCTCTTCAGCTCAAGGCTAGTGCTCTACCACATTGAGCCACAGAGCCACTTCCAGTTTTCTGGTGGTTAATTGGAAATGAGTCTCACAGACTTTCATGCCCAGTCTGGCTTTGAACTGCAATCCTCAGATCTCAGCCTCCTAAGTAGCTAGGATTACAGGCATGAGCCACTGGCACCCAGCTGGAGAATTCTTTAAAAGTAGCCATTTAGGAATAAAATAACCCCTTAAGAGTCCCACACACAACGCTACATGCCTTACAATGCCAGTTACCTGCTTTTCATATGCTAGCAGCTGTTTGGAGAGCTGTTGGGTGGCCAGGCACATTTCATTCTGCAGAGAGAAGGGCGGGGTGGGGGGAAGCAGGTTAAGATTCGTCCAATGCATATATAGTTACTGAAAAGGGCTACCTCACAGTAATGTGCTTGTACCTATGATGTGATCGAACATTTTGTTTGGGTATTATTTAGAAAAGATAAATCAATGTAATTCTAGCATTCAAGAGGCTGAGGCAGGAGGATCATAAGTTTGAGGCCAGCCTGGGTTACATAAGTCTCTATCTCAAAAAAAAGAAAGAATGAAAGAAAACAAGACCAAGACAAATCAAAAGTTCAGAAATTTGCTCTTTAAAAAAAACAAAACCTCTCTCAAAACAAACTCAAAAGGTTTAAAGTTGCTGTTTCTTCTGGTCATTCAATCAATTAACAAATTCAATGAGCAAGAGTGACAAACTGTGCTGTCCTCGGGGTTCACTGGGGAAGCAGACATGAAACACAGTTGCGTTTATGCTGAGAACTGCTAAACCTAAGCTCTAGGAACCTGAGGAGAGCAAGGCTCCTTCGAAGCAAGGGGATTCGGAGGCCTGTGCGTGCTATTTCACTCCCAGGCTGACCACTTTCCTTTCCTCCTGTAGATCCTCTTACCTCTGCATGCATTGGTGTTTCCCCCCAACACAGACATGGTGGTCTAGAAAAGGATTCCTGTATCTGAGGCTCAGGGCACCTGCTCTTCAGATACAGGTTTTAGGCTGAGACTGCGGACCACAGGTCTGCCCGGGCATGGGGAGACCTTGGTTGCCTCTGCAGGCATAGCCTCTATTTACTGTCTTCTTAGGAGTTATCACTCCTTTAAAACTAAGACTTAGGGCCAGGAGTGTGGCCTAGTGATAGAGTACTCACCTAGCATGACAGAGTGCTAGCTTTAAGCAAAAAGTATCCAAGATAGTGCCTAGGCCCTGAATTCAAGCCCCAGGACTGGCAATGAAATAAAACTAAGGCCTGGGCTTTACAGGGGTTTGTTTCAGTGTCTGGGGAGGTAGGAGGGAGAACTTGCAGGAATACTGAAGCTGCTTTCCACTTTAGGGCCTTTCCTGCAGCCAGCCAGCCAGCCAAGCTCCAAACTGGTGGGGCTGCTAGCATGTGAGTCTTTCCCAAGGACCCAACATGGTTGAGAAGTGTTTTCCACATAGTCCTCCATCTCCTTAGAAGTAGGTTTACTCTTATCACCATTTCACAAAGGGAGATCAGAGGCTATGTGAGACAAACACATAGCTCACTAGAACTCCCATGAGCTGAGCAGTAACTGCTAGGCAAAGTATTAATAGGCTGTCAGGTTCCCAGCTCAGGTTGCCAACACTGTGCCATCTGAATCTGAAGTGCAACATATTAGCTCGTAGGTCAGGGGCAGAGGATGGGCCCACATGACATCTCTCACCAGAAGAGGTGGCCTGATACTCAACCTCTGAGTGGACCTGCAAGTGTAACAGGCATTTTTTTGGTGGGGAGTTAGAGCCTGCTAAGCAGGTCTTCTACCACTGAGTCACACTTCCAGCTGTCCACCCTGGACAGCTCTTGAGCCACCACCTGCACTCAGCTGCTTCCTATGAACCCTTGAAAAAGGTAAGTTCAGAGTTGGGAGTTAA
The DNA here is from genome assembly GCF_031878675.1 of Megascapheus bottae. Classification (NCBI taxonomy): domain Eukaryota; kingdom Metazoa; phylum Chordata; class Mammalia; order Rodentia; family Geomyidae; genus Megascapheus; species Megascapheus bottae. The sequence goes on from NC_143510.1 coordinate 84,594,670, forward strand.
GGGTAGTTTGTGCAAGGCCCTGAGCTCCATCCCCAGCAACACACACACATACACACATACACATACACACACACACACACACACACACACACACACACACACACACACACACACACCACCATCACCACCAACAATATCAACAATAAAACCGCAAGGCAAGCTGAGGCAGAGCTTGCTGACAGCATCTCCTAAGACAGCCTCCCACGGCCGTTGCCAAGACAGAACACAGTGGCTGTTAGTGATGGAAATGGGAGCTGCTAGCAAGGGGATGGCTATGTCAGGGCTTACTGACTGCCGGCTGCAGCCACCTGAAACCATCTCTGCAGGCCTCTGGGCAGGCAGCACTGACCATAGCTGCTATGAATGGAGAGGCTTGGAAGTAGGTCAGAGAAGTCCACTGGGATTCAGAGTGACAGTGTAGCCATTTGCTGGATCAAGTGTGTGGCCAGAAATGTGGCCTAAAGCTGAGGTAATGAAGGTCCCCTTCGTCATAATAGACACCACAGCACTGGGCTCAAAGGCTGCACTCAAAGGCCCTGAGACAGGAGAGGGGATGCATAGTGTGCAAGAATGGATGCAGGCTAGATCCTGGCACTGTAAGCTGTGAGGGGGCTACAAGGACTTGAAATCTGTCCTAGAGGCACTGAGGCAGTGAGAAGTGGCAGTGAAGTCCTGTATGGCTGTGGTGGGAGGAGGGAGAAGGTAAGGGGCTTGTAAGGAGGCTGTGGGAAGGTACGCTGCAAAAGAGGAACATGTAGCTCAAGTGGTGGAGTAGTTCCCTAGAAGTGCAAGGTGCTGAGTTCAGACCTCAATGCCCTAACCAGACAGAGCCCCAGAGGTGTCACACTTGTACCTCAAGATGCAAGGGGTCAAGCCAGAGAAAACAACCTCCAATGGTTGTAGGTGGAGAGGCCCCACACTTGTTTCTCAGTAGTGCAGAAGGGGCCAGGTAAGCTCTGGCATCCGGGAAAGGATGAAGATGTGCTTTCTAGAGTTCAGAGTCCACAAATGGACTAGCAGCCCCTGGTGATACCAAGTGTTCTGGCCCCGAAGCACACAGGGCACCAGGTTCATTGGCGAGGAAGGAGGCAGGGCAAGAGTACTGGCAGAGATGCTTTATCAGACGGGAGGTCAGCCTCAGACACCAGTTTTCCTCTCATTTCCTCTTTCCACGAAAAGTGGGAGAATTTCCACAAAACAGACTCACCCCACAGTCTGATTAAAATGTCCTCACTCAACATGGAGTAGCAACATAGACCTGGTTTTTTAACACATAATAATGAAGTGATGCCTTACTAAATGCCTGGTTTTAGTTGTCTGATTTTGAGACAGAGTCTCTTTGTGTTTCCCAACCTGGCCTCAAACTCTGATCATCCTGTATCAGTCCCCTGAGTGCTGGGATTAGATGTAGGTAGTAACACACTTGGCTTAAGTGTGCGTCTTAAATAAAATTATGAAATTCTATACACTCCACCTCTGTATGTCTACATATGAAGCATTTAAGGAATAACGTGAAACAAAACCAAGAAAATACAACTTGGGAGAAGAGAAAGTTGAATGAAACCATTAAGAAGTATTAGTATCTTTAATGTATGTGGAAACAAACTGATCAAAGAGGATTCAGAAGGTCTTTTAAAAAATTGAAAAGAAACAAAGCATAGAATGCAAATGGACCTGGTGAACTCAGCGCTAGCCCTGGCCCTGTGGCTGCTAGTCTGGATGCAACCGGCCACTGACTATCCCCGAGTGTATTGCGATGGCTACACATTCCCGTGGCCTCTGCTGCAGGGAACCGGGGGAAGGTTTCTGGCCAGAGAAGAACCCACATGACAATCATGTGCTGTGAATTAAAAGCGGGGTTCCAGCCTCTTGGAATGCAAGGCCTACTTAATTTTGGCAAAACACAGTTTTCTGGCTCAAAGAAAGAGGGTGTTAACTCTAAGTCAATGGCTCTGACAGACATGGAAAAGCCAGGGTCTTGGGAGTAGCAGACACTTTTAAGTCTTCAGCTTTTAAGCTTTAAAAATACTCCTTTAAGCTAGCTGCTAGTGGCACAGACCTGTAACCCTAACTACTCAGGAGTCTAAGATCTGAGGACTGTGGTTCCAGGCAGCTAGAGCAGGAAAATCTGCAAGACTTTTATCACCAATGAGTCACCAAAAATCCAGAAGTAGAGCTATGGTTCAAGTGGTAGGGAATTAGCCTTTAGCAAAAAAGCTAAATGCCCTGGTCCTTGAGTTTAAGCCCCAAGAGCAGCACAGAAAACAAAAACAAAACTTTTTTAATCATAGAATCAGAATTTTTTTAAGTACTGATTAGCAAGCCAATTTGCATATAATTATAGTAAACAATGCCAGTTTTTATCAAATTTGGAATATTTAAGGAAAAAAACAAAAACATACTACATAAATAATCAGTGCTTCAAATTTAAAACTAAACACTCATGTTCTAAATTCTGAATGTCTTACCAAAACAACTCCACAAAAAAAAAATCAGAGCACGGGATTCTTGCATTTATCTGTATCTCAGCCCCTACATTCTTGAGTTCATTTTGGTGTCCCACAGACAGCTTGAAACCAGTATTAAGGAAGAATTATGGCTGAGTCTGCTGGCTCACTCTTGCAATCCCACCTCCTGGGAGGCAGAAGAGAAAGACTGTGGTCTGAGTCTGTCCTGGGCAAGAGCAAAAAAATCTCTTTAAAAACTTAAGAGCAAAAGGACGAGAGGAATGGCTCAAGTGGCCCAGCAGGTACAAGACCCCAAGTTCAATCCTCAGTATTGCTAAGAAGGGAGGAAGGGAGAAGAGAGAGAATGAGAGCAAGAGGAGTAGGAGAGGTGGAGGAAGAGGGAAGTGGAGGGAGTGTAGAGGGGGGCTGCACATCATGCCTTCCTCCTCTTTCCTGTGTTCTTTCACCTACTCATCCTGTTGTGCAAGTCAAAAGCATGGTAATCACTCTTTCTTTTGAAAACATGTTTTCAATTGCCCTTTTTGTTGTTTTTTTAGTCATGGGGCTTGAATTTAGGGCCTGGGCCTGTCCCGGAGCTCTTTTGCTCAAGGCTACTTTTAGTCACAGAGCCACTTCCAATTTTTGAGTGGTTAATTGTAGATAAGAATCTCATGGGGAGGGAAATGGGGACAAAAACATGAGAAGGGACATCAATGTGTGAGAAGTAGTGCACCTTCTATCTGGAGAATATAACTGTAATCCCTCTATACATCACAATTAAAAAAAAAAGAAGAGCCTCATGGACCTTCCTGGCTGGTTGCAAACCACAATTCTCAGATGTTAGCCTCCAGAGTAGCTAGGATTTTACAGGATCATGTTTTTCATTTTTAGCTGCCACATAGTAATGGCACACTTTTATGGGGGGCATCAATACATTCCAGTACATATGTATAATATCAGATTAGGGTTAGTGGCAGGTTTATCTTTCCAGACATGTGCCATTTCTTTGTTTGGGGCAACACAGCTTCTGTCATCCCTAGTTTTCCTCGTAAGCTACAGAACATGAGGAATTATTTCTGCTACCTCAGTGTACCTTTTCCCCTTAGCCATCCTTTCTCCATTGCTGCAGATTCATCCTTCACTCACCTAATTCTTTCACATCCAATCCATCACCACTCTACACCCTAATTCCTCTAACCTTCACCCTCCTCTCTACATTTCTGCAGCCCTTTTTCTAGTTCAAGTCTCTATGTCCAGGAGTAGGAGCGAAAAGTCTGAGCTGTGGTTTTAGCCATGCATTAACTGGGTGGATTTGGGCAAATTACTCATCATCAAAATCCTTAGTCTCCTGAAAATATAAAATGCAGGACACAGCTCACAGAGTTGGCGAATTTAAACGAAATCACCTATGTAAAACCCCTGAGACTATCTAGAAGCTATGCACACTTACTCTCCTTTTGGGTGTCTAGCTGTTGTGTTTTAGATTTGAAATGTCCATCAAAATCCCACATGCTAAAAGACTTGGTCCTCTGCCTACTGGGAGGTGGTATAACTTTTGTGAGGCTGGGCCTAGCAGAAGGAAGTTAGGACACTGGATGAATATCCTTGACACAGATTTGTGTCTCTCTTTTTTTCTCTCTTCCCTCCCTTCTTCCTTCCCTCTTCCTCTCTCCCTCTTTCCCTCTCTCCCTCTCTCCCTTCTCTTACCCTCTCTCTCTCAAGCCCCTCCTCACCCCTGTTTCAGAGCCAGAAAGTGATTGCTTTTCCTGGACCATACACTCCCCACCACATAATGTACCACAGGCCCAAAACAACAGTGCTAAACAACCATGGATTGAAAACTGAAATGATGAGCCAATATAAGCCATTTCTGTTGATAAGTTGCCAGGTATTTTGCCACAGCGATAGAAAACTGCCTTACAGAGCTACATAACTCCCCTGGGTGAGGTGCCTCTCCTCCTTTAGCACGTGCATATTTCTATGTATAACAGAATTTATTTTCAAGTAACTCAAATCTGTCCTTGGAAAGTGACAGACATAGCACTTCTTGATTTTAAAAGGTCTGCTTTTGCAATTCAGCAATTTCTATGGTTTGCAAGCTAGACATATTTGTTCCTCAAAACAAAGAAGTCACCGTCTCCAGAACTGTGATTCAAGTTTTTTTTCACAAGAAGTCCTTGAAAGAACGTCTATGCTCCCACATTGACCTCGAAGACTACTCATATATGAGAAATACAAAGAGCACGTCTCGAGACACTAAAGCCACCGGTTCACAGTAGGAAGAGGAGATGAGAATGCTTCCTTCTGGAGCTGGCTTTAAAATGAATACAAACAAGCAGTTATGTGGTCCCTCTACAGCTTCTTGTTATGGGAAAGCTGCCTGTTCTTAGTTTTGTTAGTAAAAAGAAATGAGGAAAACACTGACTTTAGTTCAAATGTTTAAGTGTAGGTCTTCTGACTCTGATTTCCCTGACCCCGAGAGCAGGGGCCAGCTGCATACCTGCGCTCCGTAGACACGCTGCATGGCCTGCAGCAGCTGGTTGGTATATTCCGTGAGGGTGCCAGCATCCTCTTCAAACACACTGAGCAAGGAGCGAGCCTGTGGGGGATCAGGAGGGCAGCATTAGGCCTAGCTCTAGGTGCTGAAGTCACAGACAACAGAAAGCACACGCTGCACAAACTGGAACAGGAAGGAAAGGGGCCTGGTGGTTTGTCAGCGCCACTCTTTCACAGATGACACCAATGTACAGCAGTTCCTGGAGCTGTAACTGAGAAACTCTTCCAATGCTCTCCATTCCGGTGAGGGGACTTAGCTGTGCATGATGGTTCAGGGCCACAGAGGAAACACCAAGGGAGAGAGGAAGTGTTTGCTTGAACTCAGGGCCCTGAGCTTTTTTGTTCAAGGCTATCACTCTACCACTTCAGTCACAGCTCACTTCCAGCTTTTCACGGCTTGGAGGTTAAGAATCTCATGGGCTTTCCTGTCTGGGCTGGCTTCAAACTGTGATCCTCAGATCTCAGCCTCTTGAGTAGCTAAGATTAACAGCCAAGTTTATAAAAGCCAAGTAATAAAAGCCAAGTTTTATTACATTTTTTTTTGCCAGTCACAGGTCTTGAACTCATAGCCTGAGCACTGTCTCTGAGCCTATATGAGCACAAAGCTTGCACTCTACCACTTGAGCACTTGAGCCACAGTGCCACTTCTGGCTTTTTTCTGGGTAGTTTATTGGAGATAAGAGTCTCATGGACTTTTCTGCCCCAGCTGGCTTCAAACTTCGATCCTCAGATCTCAGCTTTCTAACCAGTTAGGATTACAGGCATGATCCTCTCAGTGCCCAGCTCTGAAAAGCCAAGTTTTAAGATTAACTCTGGTGCTGAGGATATGGCTCGGATCTCTTGTCAGGCATGTTTGAAGAGTTATCACCTGACCTGACTTCAGCTTCTACCTATGCACCAGTAAAGTCAACCCCACAAAATTGTGATTGAAAGGACAGCTGCTCCACTCCTTTCAAGCCCACAAAAGAGCTGAGGCCAGGCATCTGTGTGCACTGGGTGTGGTCGCCAAGTCAGTGCTGGCCTACAGTCACCCCACTGGGACCAGATGCCTGCTTTTCTGCCATAGTGGCTGACTGCAGAGTGTCGTTTTTTCCTCTTAACATACCATCATCAATTTCTTGGTTTGGGTTTTTTTTCCCCCTGTTTGCTTACTTTATTCATCCAACTTTCAAACTCATGGGTAAGAATTTCACATCCCACTACCCAGACCCATTATTGAAAATTTCAGGCACAAAACTCAAACTCAAACAGCAGCCGGGTACGGTGGCTCACACCTGTAATCCTAGCTACTCGAGAGGCTGAGATCTGAGGATCAAGGTTCAAAGCCAGCCTGGGCACAAAAGGAACTGAGACTCTCCAGTTAACCTCTAGAACATGGGAAGTGGGGCTTGGCTCAAGCATAGGATGGTAGCCTTGAGCTGAAGAGCCCAGGCCCAGGCCCAGGCCCAGGGGTAGGGCAGTAGCCTTGAGCTGAAGAGCTCAAGGACAGTGCCCAGGCCGAGTTCAAGCCCCATGACCCACAAAAAAGAACTAAACAGCAAACAGAATGGCAGCTCACTTCTTTCAGGAAAGTGAGCACCTGGGTGCTTTGAGGGCAGCTGTGCAGTGGCGTTTGCTGGAAGGCATTTCCTCTCACTTGTGTGCACAGTACCAGACATAGTAGGCACTAAAGACACTTGTATACTGGACAGTGGATAAGAAGGGTCCGTCATCATGGCAGATGCAGCCACGCATGGGACTTCCAAGAAATGTGTTTGACACAGTAAGGATTTTAAATTCAACATCTGCAATAGCAAGCATCTCAACTTTAGAAAATAACCCAGGATTGGCAGGACAGAGTGACAAGGGCTTCCTTGGCCGCTGTGCCCTGTTAGGATTTGAACCACCATCATGCCCACCCAGCCAGGGACCAGAATCTCTGTCATGCCATTTCTCATCCCCCAGGGTCTGAGCTGCAGCTGTACCCAAATTCCTAGGCCGAAAGTACTCCTCACCCCATTGTCTGGAGCAGGAGTTCTTGGCACTGGGATCACGGCTCCCCACTTTGCTCTACCTCTGACTTGGCTCCATACTCTCTGAGGCTCTTCACGGTAGCGTGTGCTTCTTCTGCTTTGCTGTGTGTTTCAAACTAAAATTACACACTGCAAATCTACGGATTCTCTTCAGTACTAAATCTTAGCAACAGCATTTCAAGGTGATGAATGAGGAAATTGTAAAATACTTGTTTAAATAGTGCTAAGAGCAAAACCTTATAGAGATCACCTATGTTAGATTTAACTTTATAAAATTAAAATCCACAGTCAGACATATGTTTTGCACCAGGATTGAAACAAAGGTCCTGCCAACCACTACCACCTATTTGTCAGTAGGGTAACTTCCATATTTGATATTTATTTTCTATTCTATTCTACTTATACGGAAAAAATTGTGGTCGTAATGCCCTGGATCTCAGAATCCCCTAATGGACAATAACCAGTAGGTTAAAAACTTTGCTTTAATGTATATTTTTATGTGGAAAAACAAACTATTGCTAAAAGTGTTCTATGAACATACAACGCGTGGCTTGTCCTTTAGAAAGCATTCTGTGGTACCTGCCTGAGTGGCTGGCATTGGCCAGCCTCCGCTGAAACGCAGAGCTGCGACTCAGCACCAACAGGGATGTGCAGTGACTACACTCTGCAAGGCAGAGTGTCCAGGGGTCAGGTGAGTCCTGCATCCACATCCGTCTCTGACACTCATTTGCAGAGTTAATGACATAATGAGTATATGCAGAGTTCCTTGCATAGTGATGGGGTGGGGTGGCTGGTAGATAAGGAACTCTGACTCTGTATCCTAGGTGGGGCGCTGAGTGTTTAGCTGTGTCGTCCTACTTTAATACTATAGCTGAGAGTTCATCTACCAGTAGAAAACCTTCCTGTAATCCTGATGCCCGGAGCATAAGATCTCACCATTTTTCTTTTTTTTTTTTACCATTCTGACACCATTCTTTTTTTTTTTTTTTTTTTTTTTTTTTTGCCAGTCCTGGGCTTGAGCTCAGGGCCTGAGCACTGTCCTTGGACTTTCTCAAGGCTAGAGCTCTACCACTTGAGCCTCAGCACCACTTCCAGCTTTTTTTTCTATGTATGTGGTACGGAGGAATCGAACCCGGGTCTTCATGCATGCTAGGCAAGCACTTTAACCACTAGGCCAAACTCCCGGCCCCTGACACCATTCTTTATGTCAGCTAATCTGTTTTGGAGCATGACAAGTGATACAACTGGATTATGTGATCTTATTTTTTTAAAAAAAAACTGATGCCCATCCAGTTGAACCCTACTTACTGCTTTTAATACTTACTGCTTTTAGGAATAAAACAGAATGGAAAGTGATAGGTAAACTAAAAAGAGAGGGTCAGTATAAATGTCCTCCACAGAGGTGGTAGGAGATAAACCTCCCATTAATCTGTACTTTCCCTGGGCCAGACACTGTGCTAGGTACTATGCATTTGTCATTTCATCTACCTTGGTTTAATTAACCTCATTTTACAGGTGATAAAACAGAGGCTCATCCAAATTAAGATGGTTGTTCTGCCTCTCTGCTGGAAAGCAGCAGGGCTGGGATATAAACCCAGGTCCTTTGGTGGGGCTGCCTGGCTCCTGGCAGGGTGGGTCTTGGCACCAGGCATGCTCTGTGGTGCACACTCAGGATGTGGAGCTGGATTTTCTATGCTCTCCACCCACCTATGACAAAAACCTCACTCCCAGCAAACCATATCACAAATGTGTGCCTGTGTGTGTGTGTGTGCGTGTGTGTGTACGCGCGCACGCACGTGTGCATTTTAATAACCTAGACATGGGACTATGGTGCTTTTTAGAACTATCAGGAAGATTCCAGGCTTCCCCAATAGGGATATTCTGAGACCACACCAATACTGGAAATTCCACAGAAAGACACTGGTGTCATCTGCAAAGATATCAATCATTTATGGAGTTGGGTGGCAACACTACACATACTATTTGTTCTTCAGAACAACTCTGGTCACTAGCTAGTTTTATACTCATTTTTACACATATCTAAACACAAAGCTCAGAGAAGGTAAATAACATATGAAAGGTGATAAGGACACCTTCAGGGTCTAAATTCCATCTTTCCCTACTACCTTCTGCTGTCAGGAGCACTTGAAGCCAGAGATACAGAATCCAGCCTTCTATGGGTATATCTCTCCTCCCAGTCCTACTTTTACCTTACTATAAACAAAGTGGGTGGTACCCAAACAGTCCTATACATTCTTCATAGAATGCAATTGTGCAACAGTCCAGTTGTAAGAGTACTGATTGTTTTCTTAAATTTTTAAGGTTAAAAACAGTTCTTAGCCAGGTGCCAGTGGGTCATACCTGTGACCTAGCTACTTAGGAGGCTGAGATCTGAGGATCACAGTTCAAAGGCAGCCCAGGCACAAAAGTCCATGAGATTCTTTTCTTTTTTTTTTTTTTTTGCCAGTCCTGGGCTTGAGTTAGGGCCTGAGCACTGTCCTTGGACTTTCTCAAGGCTAGAGCTCTACCACTTGAGCCTCAGCACCATTTCTGGCTTTTTTCTATGTATGTGGTACCGAGGAATTGAACCCAGGTCTTCATGCATGCTAGGCAAGCACTTTAACCACTAGGCCAAACTCCCAGCCCCTCCATGAGATTCTTATCTCCAATAACCACCAGAAAACTGGAAGTAGTGCTGTGGCTCAAGGAACAGCATTGAGCTCAGAGACAGCACCCAGGCCCAGGGTTCAAGCCCCAAGGCCAACAATAACACCAATAACAACAACAAAAAAGTTCTTGATCTTGTAATTTGATGGAGAGAGTGAAATGTCTTAGCAGCAACTAAGTCAATTGAAAGGAAAAATAGGCTATAAACAAAGAGTTTCAGGACTAAAGTTCTCCACACTGAAACCATACAAACTTACTCAGATTATGTTTCTGGGCATCTTGCTTGTTTTTTATTTTTTTAAAGGCCCCAGGTGAGCCATAAAAGCATAATCTCAGAACCAAGTCTTTCATTTCTATTTCATTTGTTAACTGGGAAAAGAACAAGGGGTGGGGGGAAACACCCCAAAAAGCAAGCAATAGTGATTGTCTTCCCCTTATCTCAAAACTGTACTAATTACAGGATAAGCAAACAAGCCCCTGACTAAGACTCACTGAGAAGTTCAAAGCTGTGTTTGTGGCCCTATCTGTCCCAGAAGTCCTCATGCTGTTCTGAACAGTTGCCTTACTTATCTGTGGTGGGACAGCCTGTGAGCCAGTGTGGACAAGCAGGATTATCTTATTTGTAGTCACATTCCCCACAGCTAGCAGGGGCTGATCAAGTGCAGAGACTCACAAACCGAAGCAGGGAAAATCTCTTCACCCCAAAGCACTCTACCTTCTCCTGTGTCAAAGGAAAGCAGAAAGAATAGAAGGATATGCACGCACTCTGGTTATACAACAACAAGATATGGGGCGGGGAGAAGGAATAGATGTGTACAAGGTCAACTTCTATCCAGCTCTTCTTGGGTCATTCACGTTCAAATACAAAAGCTTTTGTGTTCATTTAATTGTGCTCAAGTAATTAATAGTTTACTTAAGCAATTCTTATAGCTCTTCTATAAAAGAAAAATCAAGAGAAAATAAACAAAGGCTGCTTTCTTAGGATCTTTTCCTTCTGGTAAAATCAACATGTTCATTTACTAATGACAGAAAGACCAGGTGCTAGGTTACTGGACTGACTTCAGCAATAGTCCTCTTATATGAATGTTTCTTGAGTTTCAATTTTGCCTGTCATTTTAGTGTACAGTCTTGGATAGGTTCTTCAACTTTTCTTGCAACCTGGTCGTTTTACAGAGGACTTACGCTAAAAGATTATACAGTGCCACAATCTGGGCATTTGCAACTGTTTTGATTCTTTCCCATAAAAAAAGAAGAGATTCTTTTAGTTCCAAGTCCATGGCTCTGAATGGAGTACAACAGCATCAGGCACAAAGCACATACAAAAGAGTGCTAAATATGCTCTGAGGATATTAAAGACCTTCTTAAAACTAGCTCCCATTCTGTACAACAAGAAGAACTCCTGGTGGAGACAGCCAAGCATACACAGCAGTGACAAATACACTTCCTATAGCCAAAGGGTCAGTAAATAGGAATCAAATGTCTTTTTCTTCACAGAAGCTCAAAATGACAAACCACATAAATGTGACAACATTTTAGGTTTCCACGGTACCTTGATGATCTGTTCCATGTCCTTTTGTTCTCTCTAGAGGTTCTGCAGATGAGAAAACTGAGCCAGCCACAGGTTGGGGATTAAGTGACTTACCCAAATCACATGACAGTGTGAGAGCCAGAACTTCAATCTACGTATCTTTACTCCTCCCTCTTTACTGAGCAAATTCTTTATGCCATACTGAACAGTGTCTATTTATTTCTGTGAGACCTAAAAACTTCAGAACATGTCCTATCAATGAGAACATAGTGAGCTAGTACTTCTCTCAACTGGCTTACACATCACTAGCTTTAAGAAAGGAACAAATATCCTTTTCTCTCTATACCTCCAGCTCCTAAGCAAATGGAAGGTCTTGGTCACCATGATAGTAACAAATTTCACATTATGTTTGGATTCCACACAACAGGTGTGAGGATGAAGACAAACCTTCTACCACTGGCTTTGGCCTAATTAAAACACCACACAAGTCCAGAGCTGTATAAAGAGGTCTTTGAAAAATTAGCCTGGTGGAGGCTAATTAACAAGATAAAATAAAAATCACAGCTCACTTAGTTTCTTCCTTGACTACATAAAGAGGATCACATACACACAAGCAGAGCAAAAAACAAGGTCTACACAGCCCTTTTAACTTTTTAGAAAGGAAGAGAAGCAGAACGGATTGAAATAAGTCCACGGGAAAGATTGCTCTGGGATGTGCAAATTCAGATCACGAGGAAAGGAAAGGGACCTCAAACGAGAGCGGAAACTGTGCAAGACCAACTTAATTGTACTCTAATTTATGACAAGTACAGAGACCTTAGGGAATAATAAAGTTATCCATTTAAACAAACGGAGCATGCAGAAACAGGAGGGGAGGGAGGGAGTGTTGGAGGAAAGGGAACACAAGTTCCCTGGGGGAAATGATGACCCGATGAACTAAGTCCAGCCACTCGGCACTCTTTCTCCACTCACCAGTTTTCACTCCCAGGCTCAACTTGATTGACATGTCCAGGGGGGCTAATGAACTCCCTTCCTGCCCCCCTCCCCAAGACAAGCCATAAATGCATTGGTCAGTTGTTGGCATTTTCTCTTCACACATGGAAAACGGTGGCCAAGGAAGTCCTGAGACGGGGGGAAAGGGAAGGGGGACCTCAGATCCACTGGGTCTCACTCCTCACATCAGCAGCGGTGGAGGTATCAACAGCAATAAAAGTGTCCTCGCGTTGAGCACCAGATTTTGTCAGCCAAAGCCTTCTTTGGTTCTCCTAACTATCCCGCGAGACAAGGGACCACGACACCCCTGGGCGGAGGTGGTGGCATGGGGACTGCGGCCTGGGGCCGTGACGGGACACGGGACGGGGGGCGGGGGCGGGGGGGGAGCCCGGGCCGCCCCGTTCCTCGGGGGGTACCTGGGGGCTGTCCTGCAAGGCCTCCTCCAGCAGGAGCTTGTCCACGGCGGGCATGGCGCGAGGCGGCGGGGTCGAGGGCGGCGGCGGGACGCGGAGGTGTCACAGCCCGGGAGGATGCTCAGGCCTCGGGAGTGCTCGGGGAGACTCGAAGCCACCGCCGCCCCGCGCGCACGCGCGCGCGCCCGCCACCCGCAGCTCCTCCCCCCGGCAGAACCGGATCAACAGGAAGTGTGGCAGATGTCCGGCCCGGACACCGGAAGTGTGGCGGTCATGCTTCCGTCCGTTCCCCCCCCCCCCCCATGCCTGGACCCTATATAAACACACACCCGGGTCAGAACCCCCCCACCCCACTGCAAAGGTTCCGCCTTGAAGCGCGCCCCGGCCCAACCCTGTGTCACTCGGTGCTGAGAAAGCCTGCGAAGATGGAAAGACCAAAGTTGTATCCACTTGGGGTTATCAGAAAACCTTTGAGTCAAAGGAAAGAGCAATGCACACAGATTTTTGATACTGTGACCATGGCTCCTTATTTATTGATGCATTAAAAAGGACAGCCCTATTCTTGTCACACTTTCCCTTGATAAATCTCAATGCCTCTAACCAGCTCTAAGGATATAAGGGGTTCGCCTAGGTCTACAAACAAAACAACCATCAGGTAACTATGAATCACCCGTGACATTCAGACAACAGCCATTTAGAAACTACCTTTATTGGATTTGGGCCGTATAATTAGGTTTTATCTTCCTGGTTTCTTCTGTTTGGGCATTTTAGAGAATTTCATAATACAATTTTCATAAATAGAAAAGACAATCTAGCTCAGTGTTGTGATTTAAAGATGAGAAATTGGACCCTAGAGAATGAAGTGATTTGCTTCATTCAGTGAAAGTTAGAGAGAAAAGAAAGGGAAGGGGAACTTGGAGAGATGATGATGATGATGATGATGATGATGATGATGATGATGATGATGATGATGATGATGGTGATGATGATGATATGAAATCTTGGAAGGTTTGCCTTTAGGAATCAATAAGATTTTTTCAATAGGACATATTATCAACATCACCAAGAAAAAGATGATATTTTCATTCTGTTAAAACCACTTTAGATATTTTAAGAAAACCTGTGTTGCAAATACCTTCAAAAGTGAAAAGCATCTTTGGGTTCTGGCCAATACCAGCTTGTCTTGAACTAGTTTATGGCTTCCATCTAACAACTTTCTTCTCTTTAGGCAGAATTGTGCTTACACCATGTAAGTGCAAGGTTCTGAGTTTAAACTTCAATATAGCCACACACAAAAAGAAAAGAAAAGAAAACGATGTGAGAGAAAAAGGCAGAAATCAAGAAGGCATCTGAGAGGATGCCTAGCTATGCTCACATTGGAACACATGCGCTGAGAGATTTTTCCTTTGCTAACAATGTTCTTCAGTTAAGTTCAACTACATCCTTCCAGTACTATTTGTGAATGCATGCTCACTCATGCACACACACACGCACACACACACACACACACACACACACACACACACACACACACGTGTGGGTCTAATGTCCTCTCCTGGAAAAATAAATCTTTCTACCCCTGGGCATGTTTCAGTAGCATTTAGCTAGATAATTTCAGAATTCCACCTTTATTTCTTACTCAGTTTTCCAGTTAAAGTGAGCAGGAATTTATTTATTTTCACAGTTACAGAGCGTCGTCCATTACTTAACCCCTAAACAGAGGCTTTGGTAAACATGCAGTACAATGTAATGTTAGTTATTATAATTAGCACAAAATGAGTTCCCTGGAGTCCTAAAAGTGCTTTCATAACTCATTTCACTTTATGCTATAATTTTTCAGTTATTCATTCACCTTTTAATACCTGTTATGTGCTGTCTTCTTCTTTAGAAGCAGAGGGTGAAATCAATAGGAGTCCATGTCTTAATGGAATGTACATTTGAATAGGGGAGATGATAATGAAGAAATACAATTTGATAATCAGCTAACAACAGTGAGCAAAGGAATAGAGGATTGTGTGAAGTGAGGTGAGGTGAGAACAGGAAGGACTTTTTGAAGTGGCCAATATTTGAGCTGAGAACTGAATGAAGTAAATGAACAAGAAAACCTGAAGGAAAGAACAAGAGGAAGGGCCTTGGGGCAGGCCTTTCTAGTTTAAGGAAACAGAATAAGGGAGGGAAGAATTGTAAGAAATGGGGTTGAAGAGCTGCCAGGCAGCAGGTTGCCAGAAGGAATAGGCATGTCAGAAAGCCATTGTAAGTATGAGCAGCTGAGTGGCGAAAAGCAAAGAAGCCATGGTAATCATTTGACCAAAATGGAATTCTTGGTCAAAAAATCTAGAGTAGCAGTAGAAATGATGAGAAGTAGATGAACCTGGATGTATTTTTATTTTATTTTATTTTATTTTTAAATTGAATTAATTTTTTTTTTTGCTACTGCTGGGGCTTGAATTCAAGGCCTGGGCACTGTCCCTGAGCTTTCTTTTGCTCAAAGCTAGCACAGCTCCACTTTTGGCTCTTTCTGTTTATGTGGTACTAGGAATTCAACCCAGCGCTTCATTCATGCAGGGCAGGCACTCTACCATTCAACCACATTTCCAGCTGAACCTGGATGGATTTTTGAAAGCAAGTCAGTCTTTCCCTCCCCAAGTCATTCAGTGCCTAAGATGCCACTTCAAACAGTAAGCCATCATTCCAACAGATTAGAGAAGGCAACAGAAAAGTACACGTTTTCACCAGAAGCCCCCACACCCGACCCTGCACACACACTCTTGAAATCCCATTTCGTAAGCCAGAACTTGGTCACATACAGTTACAAGGAAGGCAGTTTTGTTTTATTTTGTGTGTGTGTTTTTTTATAACCCCCTTGGGAGTTTTGCTGGAATGTAAAGTTGACTTTCCATTTGAACTCATGAAACAAGACAAAGTTCAGGAAAATAATGTTTCAGTCATAAGGTCACGACTTTGAACTTCTGCAAATTTAGCAACTGGGCCCTCTGCAACCAGTTACGTTTAAAGTAGCAACAGTCTGACTTAGAAAACTCTCCAGAGAAATCATGGCCGGATGCTGGTGGCTCACGCCTACAATCCTAGCTACTCAGAAGCCTAAGATCTGAGGATCATAGTTCAAATGAGACTATCTCCAATTAACCACCAGAAAACTAGAAGTGGAGCTGTCCCTCAAAGTGGTAGACCATACTAGCCAAAAAGCTGGGCGACAGTGCTCAGGCCTGAGTTCAAGTCCCACAACCAATAAAAGAGAAGAAAAAGAAACCATAGGGAAGGCTTTATAATTTCTGGTCATCGAAGGAGAATCACAGAATTGTAGCATGAGAATCCTCAATCTGAAAGCCCTAAATTTATAGATTAGAGAGTGTAGGTGGACAGACGCATTACAAGAAAGTACAGTAGAAGGTTGGTGGCTTTGGCATTAGACCTGACTTGAAGCCTACTATCCATGAGGCTTTGGACAAGGTATGCAATGCCCCCTGAGCCTCAGTTCTTCTCTCTGTGAGATGAGTATGATGAAGCCTATACTATTAAGTTGCAAATGATAAAACCTGGACTCAAACTAGCTTAAGGGAAACAGAAACATTTGGAAAAATGGGACCTTGATTTCTTGCCCTATGAAACCAAGAGGGACTCCAAGAGAAGCTGGGAACTACCTGGAGCAAAGAGCACCTCCCAGATTCACTCTGCCTCTCATCCAAACACTTGTCTTCTGCTCTCTTCCTTTCTCTTCAACTTGAGTCTCAAGAATGTCTACAGTCAGGTCTGTTGGTGCCTCTCCAGGCAAGAGAAGAAAATGGAAAGTTCTAGGCAGGGGCTTGGGTTATCCTGCTTGACCACAGCTGTCCACTGCTTGGACCACCAGTTACTGTCATGTGTCCACACCACCAGGGGCCATGATGGTCACCTAAGCCTAGGTCAGAGCTCCCTCCTTTCCCCCTCCCTCCCACTTCCCCTGGGGAAGTGGGGCTGTTACTAGGAGAAGGAGAGAGGGGATGCTAGCTTTGCTGCATAGACTGAAACAATGTGATAAAGCTACCTTATGGGTCATTCCCAGTCATCCCTCCTTCCACCAAACCCTTTTCCTTCCACTCCATATCTCAGTGGAAAGCAGTATTGCCCAGAGGCTGAAGCCAGAAACCTGGGAGTCAGGCTCTGCCCTCCTCCCCATTTTTGGTGTCTGCCACCGACACCAAGTGAGTCAACAAGCCCTAGAATCCTGCCCTCTGGCTCTTGACACAGCTACCTTTTCTCTCCTTCTCTACAAGCTTCCATCCTGAACTTTGTCTTGTTGTATGAGTTCAAATGGAAAGTCAAGTTTACATCCCAGCAAAAATCCCCAGATGGTTATAAAGCAACACGAAACCAAGTTTGTTCGGCCCCAGAAGCCTGGACCCTTGGCCTTGACCAATCTGTCTATTCTGACTTTTATACTTCAGCGACAGGTTTGTTTTCCCTCCTGAAATGATACCCTAGTTGTGTTTCTTCTCTGTTCAAGACTTTTTAAAGACCTCTCGATCCAAGTCAGCTACAAAGTTTGGGAGAGGGGTGTGGTTCCAGATGTTCCGAAAGCAGGAGAAAGAGACCATTAGATAACACGGAATAAAAGCACTTTTCTGTACTTTTGCTTTTCTCAATTTGACATGGTGTTTTGATTTACTGTTCACTCTTCTAAGTGAAGGAAAATTCAAAGTGCAAACTATTAGCACAACCTTCATTGCTCATTTTTTTTATCACACAATGCCAGTTTTAAATTAAGTGCACTTGTTTTAGATATGGAATCATGATGGTTATACCATTTGCATTATGTAAACATTCTATTTCAATAGATTAAAAATGTATTTCTAGAATAGAATTCTAAAAACACTGTAAAAAACCTGTTTTACCCCCTCCCCTTTTATCGGTATGGTACTGTATTTTAACCCAGGGACTGGCTCATGCTAAGCACACACTCTACCACTTGAGCTATGCTCTACCTCTCCCACCCCCTGCATCTAGCTATGTTATTTCATTGTATTTTAAATTTATGTTTTAAATCATCTTTATTTATTTTATTTACTTTTTTTAATTTTTCGCCAGTCCTGGGCTTGAACTCAGGCCTGAGCACTGTCTTTGGGCTTTCTCAAGGCTAGAGCTCTATCACTTGAGCCACAGTATGTGGTACCAAGGAATTGAACCCGGGTCTTCATGTATGCTAGGCAGGCACTCTGCTACTAGGCCAAACTCCTGGCCCAAATCATCTTTATTTTTAAAGTCATCTTTAAATAGCTGTACAGAGGATCTTTTCTTTTTTTTTTTGTACTTTTTTTTAAAGATAAGTTCTTGATTAGTCCCAACCTACCTGCCTCCATTCCATGGTTTCTTTTTCTTTTCCTTCTCTTTTGTTTGTTGTGGGGCTTGAACTCAGGCCTGAGCACTGTTGCCCAGCTTTTTGGCTAGGATGTTCTACCACTTTGAGGCACAGCTCCACTTCTAGTTTTCTGGTGTTAATTGGAGATAGTCTCATTTGAACTATGATCCTAGATCTTAGCCTCCTGAGTAGCTGGGACTGTAGGCGTGAGCCACCAGCATCTGGCCATGATTTCTTTGGAGAGTTTTCTTCTCTGCTTTTACAATGAATTGAGATGGGATTTTTCTTTCCATCTTTTCTGCACTAGGATACAGCCTATGCCTATTAGATACTGTGTTTCCCTTGCTTGTTTAATCCCCCAAATCATAAACTTCTCAAGGGCAGGGACTGTCTGTCTCTTTTGTTGTTTAAATTCTTCGGATCATGTAGACTGCCAAGTGAATGATAGAAACTTGCTTAATAAAGTATTTGACAATGGTCCAGGAGCCAGAGGCTCACCCCTGTAATTCTAGCTATTTGGGAGGTAAAGATGGGGGAGTCCATGGCTCAAGGTCAGCCCAGGCACAGAGTTCAAGAGATTCCATCTCAAGTCATTGCAAAAGCAGGGTGGTTTGTGCCTGTCATCCCAGTTATAGGAAGCTGAGTTCAGGAGGATGGAGATTCCAGGCCAGAATAGACAATGTTCATAGGACTGCCATCTCTCACTGGAAACAAATGAGCTTGGCATACATACCTCTCATCCCAGCTACTGCAAGACAGTCCAAGACAGTCTGGGTGAGAAGCAAGATCAGGTCTAAAAAATAGCCAGATCAAAAAGGACTAGGGCCGGGAGTTTGGCCTAGTGGTAGAGTGCTTGCCTAGCATGCACGAAGACCCAGGTTTGATTCCTTGGTACCACATACATAGAAAAAAGCCAGAAATGGTGCTGAGGCTCAAGTGGTAAAGCTCTAGCCTTAAGAAAGTCCAAGGACAGTGCTCAGGCCCTGAGTTTAAGGCCCAGGACTGGCAAAAAAAAAGACTGGGACTGAGACTTACATCGTAGAAAGCATTCCTAGCAAATGTGAAGATCTGAGTTCAAATACCAGTACAACCACACACACACACACACACACACACACACACAGAGCCAGTTTTCTGAAGCAATGTCTGACTCACATGGAATTTTTCCAAAATCATTCCCTAGTGCCCACTTCGGAACGAGACCTGGGCTAATCCTTAGCTTTGGTGTGTAGTGCAGCCCTGGCCCACATCCAGTACTGGGAACACAAGGGTTATTGCTTTTGAGCTGCTTCTCAGTAAATGTCATTTTACTTCCTCCTGTCACTGTGTCTCTGCAGGCCACTCAAGCAAGTCATGCATATTTTAAGACTCTGCTTCAGCCATTTGCTTGGGATTCTCTTTCTCTAGTCCATTCACATGTACCAAGTAATGGACACTGAATCTTTTTCTTATTTTTTTTCTTGTTGGTTGTGGGGTTTGATCTCAGGGAGCCCTGTCTGTCCCTGAGCTTTTTTGGTTTTGCTCAAAGCGAGCACTTTGAGCCACAGCACCACTTCTGGTTTTTTAGGTGCTTAATTGGAGATAAGAGTCTCACAGACTTGCCTAGCACGGTGGCTCATGCCTGTAAAGCTAGCTACTCAGGAGGTTGAGATCTGAGCATTGAAGTTCAAAGCTAGCCTGAGCACTAAAGTCTGTGGGACTCATGTCCAATTAGACACTAGAAAACGACCCCCCTTCCCCCACACACAGAATTTCATAGACTTTCCTGCCCTGGCTGGATTTGAATTATAATCCTCAGATCTCAGCCTCCTGAGTAACTAGGATTACAGGTATGAGCCGGTAGCTGAGTGCCCACTGCCAAGTCTGATACCTCTTTCTCACCTAATATATTCTCTCACAAATCTGAAGTTTATTTCTTTGTATCCCATCATGGCATCTGTGGCCATTATAATTATATATTATATTTGGGATATACTTGGTGACAGAGCTCAACTCTGGCTCACTGAACGGAATGAACCATTTGAATGGCCAGCTTTCCATCCTCACCTTCCTTCTCCCCACCCCTCACCTGTATCTTCCTGTTGTCACAGTATTGGTGGGCAGAGAAGCCTAGCACCCCTCTCTCCATGCCCCAAGGCTTCTTTTATCTAAGTCTCCTCACGAATCCAGAGCTTATCTTTCTCTCTAATTCTCTCAAAGGTTGGGCATTGATGTTTCACATTTAATCATAGCTGAAAGAAATCAAGAAAATCACTTTAAAGCCTACTTGAGCCACTCCTTACCTCTTCTTTAGTTTTTTTTTCTTTCAGATACTGTCTTGTTCTGAACTGAGATGCTCTGACCTCAGTATCCCATAGAGTAGCAGGGATTACGTGCGCCTGCCACGCCACCCCATCACACCCCACAGTCTAGTTTTCAGATAGGATCTTGTTCTAATTTCCCCAAGGCTGACATTGAACTGTAATCCTTCTACATCTACATCCTGAGTAGCTGGGATTACATGAATCAAACACTGTACTCAGTAAGAACAACTTTTTTGTTTGGTGGGAAGCAATCTTTGATGGATAATGAGGACTTTTCTCAGAAATGAGATATTCAATGGGCCTATAAAAAGCCAAACCTTGATTGCTGGGGATTCCTGGCTGTGGGCAAGAGCTGCTTAATTCAAAAAAGTGATTTCACGCAATGGATTGGGGGAAAAGTAAAGAAAGTGTATTGTCTCCACCACTTCTGTGCACCCACACATCAGGAGAAAAGAATGCACTGTCATGATTCTTCCTTCATTTTACTAATGAAACATGGCCGGATTTATCCTCCAAATTATTCCTCTGAAATGCTGGTTATCCACCATATTACATCCAGGTAGACCTCAATGAAAAATATCCTCGGAGGCCATCAGCTGACGTTTGCACAACCTTAAAGCTGTCCTCAAATGATAGGGAGCCATCTTAGGGAGAATCAGCAGGAATCCTGAAGGAAAGCTCCACTGACAACATGAAAGCGAATCACCCACTTTGATGACAGAGGAACTTTGAGGTTCTCTTTCCTGGGAAAGGTTGTTCTCCTTACTCACTCAGCCTCTGTTGCATGGAAAAGCTGTTGTTTTCCTTGCTGCCTTGTGTAAAGTTGCAAATCAGTTTGTTGTCTATCTTGCACCAGAACTTTATGCATTGAAATGTAAGTTCACTTTACATGCACAACCCACCCCCCCTCCAAAAATGGAAGCGCTGACTCACTGGTGTTTTAATGAGGCTGGTAATGTGTGAATAGATGAGCCAATTTTATTTCATTATATTTTTGGTAGTCCTGGAATTTGAATTCAGGACCTAAAGCTTGCTAGGCAAGGCTCTCTTTCAAATCTTTGAGCAACATCCCAGCCCTTTTGAGTTATGGGTTCTTTTTCAGCTAGAGTCACAATAACTTTTCTTGGCATCAGCCTCCGACTGTGATCTTGATACCACTACCTCCTGAGAAGCTGGGATTACAGGCATGAGCCACCATGCTTGGCCTCTAGGCCATAGTTGAAACAATATAGTCAGCAGAGTTGCAAAAACTTAATGACAAAAGAAGTCATTTGTCTAAACCAGCTCAACATAAGGTGAAGATGCTGCTTTCTAGAAGGACACAAATAAGTCTAGCACATCAAAGTCTATGAAAGAAGAGAACTACCCACACCCTACTTCCAGGTTGCAGTTAGGAGTCTTTGAGAAGCATCCAAGGAAAAAGACAAGTCCCATGTTCAACATGTGCTGCCTTCAACCATAAAAGAAAAACTATGCACTATGGATATGCTTATGATACATTGTTTTGCCTCAGGAAAATATTGATGCTATATGAATAACCTTACACGGCTCATTTTGAAACACGTTGCAAAGACATACCAATTTAACAGGCCGTAAATGTCACTCTGGACTTTTTAAACATCTTGCTTTTCAGTAGTATTGTATTCTAGCTGGCTTATAACTTTTCCCCCCATCTTTTTCCTTTCCATGTAATTCTCTCCTGACTGTACATTTCTTTTCAGTGAAAGCTCTCATGGCCTAAGTCAGAGTGGTGGCTGTGTTTCCAAAGCAAATGTTTACCTTGAGACATCTGAAAGGCCCTGTCAGGTTCTCTCAGAGTCAGGTCCATGCTAAAGGAATGAAATCTGCCCTCAGATACCGCTCTTTTGTGCAAAGAAAATTGTCGAGAAAAGAGAAAAATCTTCATTGTTTTTGCAAAACCTCTAAAAGGATCCAAAGGTAAATGGTTGATTTAATCCATGTGTTTATTTTTTTTTCAAATGAAAAATGAATTCTCTTTTTTTTTTTTTTTGCCAGTCCTGGGCTTGAGCTCAGGGCCTGAGCACTGTCCTTGGACTTTCTCAAGGCTAGAGCTCTACCACTTGAGCCTCAGCACTTCCAGCTTTTTTTTTTCTATGCATGTGGTACCAAGGAATCAAACCCAGGACTTCGTGCATGCCAGTCAAGCACTCTACCACTAGGCCAAACTCCCAGCCCATGAATTCTCTTTTTAAAAAGTTGCCTTTCATACTTCCTTTCTTCTTCCCTCCTTTCTCTTTTCTTATTCCTTCCTCAATTTCTTTCCTTTCTTTGTTGCTTCCTTTCTCTTCCTCTTTCTTTCTTTTTCTACCTGGAGTTGACATATTGAGAAAAGACCTGCCACATTTCAAAATATTTTGTTTTACATTAACAATGGAGATGAAAAATAAGTGCTTTTGATCTGTCTAGGATGTCAGGATTGAGAATTTGACACAGATTTTAATGCCAGTTGCTGTCCCATCCAATACTATTGATGACCCATTTGGCAAGAAAACAGACTAAGAGAAGGCAAGGTATTCAATAAAATTGAACAGTTAATGAATTTCCAAAAGAATATTATTTCCTAGCACACATACAAGGTGTGTGATTTCTTCTGGGTATTGTTAAGCAAAGGGCAAAGGTTTTGTTTTCTCTTTTGATGTAAGAGCAGACTATGCCAGAATCAGAAAAAAATATATACATATGTGTGTGTGTGTGTGTGTGTGTGTGTGTGTGTGTGTGTGTGGTGTGTGTAGTCCTGTGGTTGATCCTAGTGAGGAATGTAATGGTCTCCTCTCTGCTTTTATTACTATCTTGTTTTATTCATACAGTGATTTCTTTCCAACATAGGACCAGAGTTGATCTTTTTGCTTGTTAATTTCTTCTAATTAATCTCAATGTTTTTTGCCAGTCCTGGAGACTGAACTCAGGGCCTGAGCACTGTCCTTGGGCTTTCCTCAAGGCTAGCACTTGAGCCACAGTGCCACTTCGGGCTTTTTCTAAGTATGTAATACTGAGGAATCAAACCCAGGTCTTCGTGCATGCTATGCAAGCACTCTACCACTAGGCTAAACTCCCAGCCCCTTAATGTCAATTATTTTATGTGTTTCATGACTTTTTCTTTTGGCAATATTAAGGTTTAAGTTCAGAGCCTCTTGGTCAACAGATGCTTTGCCACTGAGCCATGCCTCCATCTTTTTTTGCCCTTGTTATTTTGACATAAGATTTGCTTTCTGCCCAGGAATGGGCCATGACTGTGATCTGCTTATGGTAACGTTCCTGTCATGGCTGGGATGAGAGGCACAAACTACCACACCCAACAATTTGTTGAGATGAGGATGGGGACATTTTTACCTCAGTTGGCCTTCAATCATGATCCTCTCAATCTTAGCCTCCCTGAGTAGAAGTACAGGCATCAGCCACCATGACTGACATAACTTTATATTAGCCTTCATAGTTCATCACCTCCAGTTCCACAAACTACCACATGTTTGTCAAAATGAGCTGTGCCAGAAACATCTAAAGACACGCTGTGTTCTTCCATAACATCAGAATGTGTTGAATAATAATAAATCCACAAGCCTGGTCTGTTGGTTAGCTTTAGTTTCCCAAGTACTGCGGAGTTCACTTAACAGCCACAATCCATTGGCAGTACAGGTCCTTTCCTTCCAATTTTGATTACTGGCATGAACTCCCAGACCATATAGTAAAGTACACGTGAGTTACAGAATGGTAAAGTCAGGGTTAAACAGTGTCTGGTGTTTCTGTTATAATTTAATATATTTACAGAGGCAACTTTATTGGAACAAGTGTCAGCTTGTGTCTATGGAGTGCTGGCAGATGGCAGCTGTTTCCTTGTATAAACAAGATGCAGAGTCATTCTGTTTGGGCACTCGTGCTCAGAATGGAATAGTTCATGTCAAAATGGTTGCTTTATGAAATAAAGTAAGTCAAGGCCAGAGGCAGCCTGAAAACAGCTGTTTTATACAACATAGAGTAGCCCACAGCAGGCCCAGCCAGTCACCTCAATGTAAAAGACAAAGTCACACAATCTATCCTGTTGGAATAAGTGAAGGCTTCCCTTCTCTGATTCCACAGTTGGAAAGTAGGAAGATGAAGGTCCAGGCATTCCTGGCCAATCCACCAATTCCTGGCCGTCCTGGCAGCATGCCATGTGAGTTTCTCACAGAGATTCTTGCTTTTATGTGGCAAGGATTGTCGATGAGATCCACTGTCCTTGTGGTCTCGTCTTCAGATGGATGTAATCTACCGGGGAATCTGCCTCTCCTGAAAGAACGAAAGTGAGAATCTCTGCTCAACAGAGCTTGAACAAAATACTTCCCTAGAAGTTGTCACAAACCTCAGACTTGTGTGAATACACACACACATTCTCTGCTGGGAGACCGTATTCCAGTGGTGCTGTCTGGAAGCCACAGCTGTACAGGGATGTTGGGGTTCCTTAAGTCCTAGTCTTTGCTCACAAACCAGAGCTGCAGGAAACAGCGCTGTGGACAGGAAGAATGCTGCCTTTGAGGTCTGGTCCCTGCTCTGCCACGTGGCTAGCTGGGTGACTTTAAGAGAGCCATCAAATCCCTCGGGGGTACTCTTGGCCTCTGTTCAGAGGGCCATGGTGAGGCAGGAATGAGAAGATAGAGAGGGCACATTTTGCTCTGTGTGGGTTCAGTGATCATAGGAGATTGGATGATGACGGTGATGACAATGGTAATAACATTATTATCTGCTTAAGAGGGTCCATTCTTAAGCATCACAGCTAATCATTTATGTCTTCTGAGTTGCTGCTGCTGCTGCTGCTGTAGTGGCTGAAACCCAGATCCAAGCTCCCCAAAGACATCTCTATTTTCAGATAAAGGCATCTTTAAACCCTTGCCGTAGTTAAATTATGGTTTTGGCTTAAATATGCTTTCCGTTTTATAAGAAATGCAATTGGATGGAGGGAAAGAGGGAGGGAGTGAGGAAGGGAAGGAAGAGGAGAAGGAAGAAAGGAGAACGCTAAACTAATCTTCCTATATTTTCTTTGTTCAAAGTAATGAGTTTTATGGTTGTTTTAAGGAATTATTAATGTTGTGAACACTGTCATTTTGATATATTCTTATAGACTAAGACAAGATTTGACAATGAGTTTTCCAAAAATTTGTAGGCTTGTCAAAATGCTTTTCGGTGTTTTGTCGAGACCCACCATCATATACTGAGTCTGAAAACTTGTCAGATCAAAGAGCTGTCCCCTCAGGGGAACTGCCTCTGCTCTTCAGGCCCCAGTGCTGTCTTCAATCTAAACAGCTACTGTGACTGTTCTTTATGCTTCTTTCTTTTTGGCAGTACTGGGATTTGAACGCAGGGCCATGTGCTTGCTGGACAGATTCTCCCACTTGAGCCATGCCTCCAGTGCTTTTGACTTTCATTTATTTTTTTCATATATTTTTATCGTAATTAATAGAAGGGTTACATTACATTCACCAGATAGAAGGTGCATTACTTCACAAACATTGATACCCTTTCTCATGTCTTGGTCCCCATTTCCCTCCCCCCACCCACGTCGTTTATTTTTTTTTTCTGATTTATTTTTATGCTCATGGTTTTTGCTTTCCCAAGCCTGACTTGAACTGTGGTTGTGAGAAAGGACTTGTTTCTGTACAGCCACTTCTGAAATTTTTGTGAATGTCTGCTAAAGATTTGATAAAAGCAAATTGATCAATAAAATCACTACAGAATTCCTTATCAACAAAACTAGTGCATCCTTGCGCACTTGGAGAAACTGTCTGGCCACAAAAGAGTTTATGAGTGGGGTTTATTCAAGAAATATGATATAGAATGCTCATCGCAGACATTGTCAAATAAAGCTTGTGCTGAACAAGGGTTATCTGTAAGGCTGAACAAGTGTTATTTGTAATTTAAAAAATGATTCCATGTGGTAGCTACTTTTTTTCAGTTAACTAAACAACAATCAGTCTCAAAAGCTGAATAGATGGCCTGTCATCTTTTCGCCTCTACCCTCTTCCTCCTCCTTCTCCTCCGTCAGTCCCAAGGCTTGAACTCAGCTTGGGCACTGTCCCTAAGCCTCTCTGTGCTCAAGGCTACCACTTGAGCCACAGTGCCAGTTCTGGCTCTTTCTGTTTATGTGGAACTGAGGAATCGAACCCAGGGCTTCATGAATGCTTGGCAAGCACTCTACCACTAAGCCACATTCACAGCTGGCATGTTATCTTATGTACCATCATCATTATTATTGTTGCTGCTGCAGATGTCAGTATTGTTATTATAATCATTTAAAAAAATCTTCTTATTCCCTTCTCAGCCATTTGCCACCTGGTTTCCACAAGCAACATTTACATGAAACTATTGTCTCACAAGTTAGCAAACTTAAACATAGAAGGTCCTCAGACTTCTGCCTTCTCTAGAAGGCCAATCTCTAGGGAATTACTTCCAACTACTTTATAAAGTTGCAGAACAAAACCAATCTAACCAGTCTGCTAAAGACTGAAGAGCTCAGATATTTTTTTTTTCCAGTCCTAGATCAGGGCCTGGGCATTGTCCTTGGGCATTCTTAAAAGTTAGAACTCTACCACTTGAGGCATAGCACCACTTCTTGCTTTTTTTTTTTTTTTTTTTGCCAGTCCTGGGTTTGAGCTCAGGGCCTGAGCACTATTCTTGGACTTTCTCAAGGCTAGAAGTGCTACCACTTGAGCCTCAGCACCATTTCTGGCTTTTTTCTATGTATGTGGTACCGAGGAATTGAACCCGGGTCTTCATGCATGCTAGGCAAGCACTCAACCACTAGGCCAAACTCCCGGCCCCACTTCTTGTTTTTTCTGTGTATGTGGTACCGAGGAATCAAACCCAGGGCTTCATGCACACTAGACAAATACTCTACTACTAGGCCAAACTCCCAGTGGGTCTAGGTCCTGGTTAGAATGACAGCCTTGCTGGCCAGGATACCTGCCTGGGTCTCTTGCTCCATTACACTGGAATTGTACTGAAATAGTACTCACTTATAGGTGATATCTATACCACTCTGCTGGATTTGGGGTTTATCCTGGGTCTTTCCTTCCCTTGGAATTAGTTTCTCTCTAAGCACCTACTTGTGGATTTCTCTCACAACAGAATTTCATCGGGACAAGCTCAGAATCCTGAGGTGGCTCATGTGGAATTTATTTTTTCCAAGATGGATAAAAATTTCAAACCAAGTTACGCTACACAAGGACATCCCAAAACAACAGCCACCAAAAAAAAAAAAAAACTCACTTGGTAACTTCATTTTAGCATTCACAATTAACCTATGTACGTTTCTGAAGTCTCCTTGAATGTTTGGATGTCTCATAAACAAAAGAAAAATGTGATCCACATTCTTTGCACATCTGTGTGTAAGTATCCTGATTATGCACTTATAAAAAAGTTATTATGGATTCTTGAATTGCCGTTCATATCCTTGGTCCTGAAAAGGAGAGATGGTGTCAGCCTGGAGCCTGTTACATCATCTCTCAAGACAAAATGTCCCAACTTCCCTTTTGTACTATCAAGTAGAGCCGCTGTCATCATCTGATCCAGTGCAGGGAAAAAGGCACCGAGATGGTTTAATGTGTCTAGTCAGGGAGGCAGCTGTCAGTCCTCACATGGCAGTGTCTCTCCCACAGTATCTCCCACTCATTCCCTGCTCTGTAGAATGAACCTATTCTCTATTCACTTCTATCTTCCTCCCATCCCACCTTACCCACCCATTCCAGCTCTCCTAGAGAGATGATATATGTTATTCATCTCTCTATTTTATGATATATTATACAACATATTATAGGCTATGTATTATATATAACAGATGTGTATGTTAAACATTCTGTGCCTCATACTGTGCCTCATACTGTACTCAGAAAGTTCTGAATTTATTTCCTAGTATAGGATACAGAACACTAAGAGGCCAAGGGTCTTATTAAGCTGCTAGAATTTTAGAGAGGTGGGGAGGGAGCGGGAGAGAGAGAACACAACTCTATGTGGCCAGGAAGAAAGGACTAAGTAAAGACATGGGGGCAATCCACGGCCAGTTGTTTCTGGTGTCTCTTCCTAATGCCAAGGTCAATGCCTCCCTCTTCACTTCTAGGGACCAATATGTTCTGCAGATATGTGTGGTTTTCGATGTCCTTGGATCAGAAACAGACCTGTACAAAAATAAGGCAAAAACACTGTACCATTTTAAATCTGGGACATGCTGAACCAACAAGGACCAAATGATTATGAACCAAGTAATAATCTAGCACTTGCTGTACAGGGAATTCTAGATAAAGAGAAAAGTATTCTGTAATGCCTTGAGATTCCTTTGGGGCAGCACTGAGTGTTCCCAGGAGAGATTAAAGAAATATACCACCAAGATATTGTTTATGAAATCAAGCCATAGTGTCATCAGTTTAAGGTAGAAACATGTGCCTTTGGCCATTCCTCTCAAATTTACTTAATTACTACAAAATCTAAAAGCCTTCTGTGAGCATATCAATGAAATGTTTGTTTCCTATACACTCATCTGTGAAGCATATACATTAAGTTAATGCAATTTGTTTAGGTATAAGGATTGCTGGCATAGAAGTGAGCCTATAGTCATGTGTGAATTCTTCTGTCTGCTCAGCAAGGAGCTCCCCAAGATGGGTATTTATTTATCCCAAGATGGGTATTTCTGGAGCTAAAAACTCTAGCCTTCCATTCTTGCCTGTGTTGTGTTTCTGATATGACTGGAAAGTAGAGTCATGATTTTTGTATGATTGGATCTCTTGCCAACCTTCTCTCTCTGGAACTTAGACCATGCTCCTATTTCCTTCAGTTCTGGTTAAAAAATTTTCTCCTAGAACCAAAATAAACACTAACTATCCTGACACATTCTGTCCTGCCTATGGGCTTCTGCGGCCAGGCTCCACCTCAAGCCACAGACGACTCCGCTCTGTGCATCATCCTTGTTTGTGTTGAGAAGTCTGCTATTGGGCAGGGAGTTTGGCCTAGTGGTAGAGTGCTTGCCTAGCATGCATGAAGATCCGGGCTCACATACATACAAAAAGCTGGAAGTGGTGCTGTGGTGGCTCAAGTGGTAGGGTTCTAGCCTTGAGAAAGCCTAAGGACAGTGCTTAGGCCCTGAGCTCAAGCCCAGGACAGGAGAAAGAAAGAAAGGAGGAAGGAAGGAAGGAAGGAAGGAAGGAAGGAAGGAAGGAAGGAAGGAAGGAATAAATCTGTTATTATTTTTAAGCTACTTATCTAGCTTATTTGCTATCAGCATTCTTTCTTTATTCCGTATATTTGGTGTTGTGTCTAGTGGTGTTTCTTCTCTGATGTTGTCTGCTTGGAGTTTTGTAAGCCTTTATCACACAACTAAGGAAGGTTTCTGCTATTTTTGTTGTTGTTGTTGTCAATAATATCTTCTCACTGTCTTTAGTTTTGATTTCTTCTTCCTTGTCTAGCTCCATTATATGTAGATTTAACCTTTACATAGAACTTGAGAGATCTTGTATGTCTCATTGATGTCTTTTAAGTGATTTTCAATTTCTATTGGATCTAATTACTCTGCTTTATAGTCATCTTTTGATACTCTGCTTTCAATTTGTTATATTCTATTACCTATACTTTTCATTTGTTTTATATTAGAGTAGTTAAGGTCTTCAATTGCAGGATTTAGGGTTTTATTCATGATTTAAATCATTTTATTGAACTCTTCTCATATCCTTCATTGTCTTTTTTAGCTCAGTTAGTTGTTAGTTTGCAATCTCTTGTTCACTTAATTGTCCAACTTTTCTTAGAATTTGTCCAATTTTTTTTTTGCCTGTCCTGGGCTTGAACTCAGGGCCTGCGCACTGTCCTTGGACTTTCTCAAGGCTAGAGCTCTACTGCTTGAGCCTCAGCACCACTTCTAGCTTTTTTTTCTATGTATGTGATACTGAGGAATCGAACCTGGGTCTTCATGCATGCTAGGCAAGCACTCTACCACTAGGCCAAACTCTCGGCCCCAGAACTTGTCCAGTTTTTTTTAAAAGCACTTCTTTATTTCATTGACAATTCTTATCATTGTTTATTGGGTACATTTATTCTCACTCAGTCCTTTATTGTGTCATTATTAGTTTTTGAGGGTTATAGATTATTTATGAGTTTCATGTTTTTTTGTTGTTGTTTTGTGGGGGTTTTTTGTTGTTGTTTTGGGGGTTTTTTTGTGGATCATGGGTCTTGAACTCAGCCTGGGCACTGTCCCTGAGCTCTTCACCTCAAGGCTACCACCCTACCCTTGAGCCAAGCCCCACTTCCAGTTTTCTAGAGGTTAATTGGAGATAAGAGTCTCAGGTCCTTTTGTGCCTGGGCTGGTTCTGAACCTTGATCCTCAAATCTCAGCCTCCTGAGTAGCCACCACGCCCTGCTGAGTTCATGATTTTTTTTTAAAAAGGACCTACACGTCTGGATTTAGGATTTGTGGAGGTTTCAGTTTTCTGAATACCCTCAGTTGGTGGTTTCTTGCAGCATCATCAAGATGGGGTGATGGCTAGGTGGAATTGTGGGACGTGGCTGACTTTTTAAGTTCAACCAGAAAAAAGGAAAAAAATTAGCCTCTATGAAAATCTGTGATTTGGAAAATACATTTAAAAATCCCAACCCCTTTTCTTCAGATTACCCTGCCAATTTCCTCGAATAATCCTTGCTTCTAAACAAGAAGGATTTGTTGAAATATATTAAGCGACATGGTAAGGAAGGTGGATAGGAATCCTGTATGTGTAAAAAGCAAGAAACAATTTTAAGATAATCATTTTTCTTTAGATTTGGCCACTTATCCCTCCATATCTGCGATTTCAAAAATGACCAAAATCCAAATATCTCTAAAAAGGAGGAGTAATTATAAACCTTGAAGATGTATATAAATTTAACATTTATTTTTGTGCTAAATATTTTGCTTCACTAAATTATTATAAAAATGTTCATTTCAGAAAACCATTTCTTATAGAAAGAACAAATATTGCAAAAGGTAGGCATGTTCTTTCTGAAATCTAAAGGGGAACATGTGGCTGGTGAACATGTTCTGAGAATTTAGGGTCAAAACCAGATGTTCACTTATGATTTCTACATCTCTTTCATCTTTTTATTTTTTTCTTTCATCTTTTTAATCATACAACTTCACTGCTCAAAGACCTTTTTTTTGAAATGCTGTAATTTATTTGGAGGGGGTGTCTTGAACTCAGGGCCTAGGCATTGTCCCTGAGCTCTTTTGCTCAAGGCTAGTGTTCTAACACTTTGAGCCACAGCTTGACTTCCAGTTTTCTGGTGGTTATTTGGATATAAGAATCTTAATAACTTTCCTGCCTGGGTTGACTTTGAACTTCTAACTTAGATCTCAGCCTCTTCAGTAGCTAGGATTATAGGTGCAAACAAGCTGTGATTGGCCCAACTTGATTCCCCACCCCCATGGATGTCTACTTAATTATCCCTACCCTAATAATCTTTTTCTCTTGAATTGAAATATCACTTTAATCACATACTAAATTTCCACATAATTTTTCTGCCAGTTTTTGGATTTCTGATTGTATTCTGTTGAGTACATACATCTCAATGGGTCAATGCTTGCAAAATAATATTTCATTATTGTACCTTAAATCTGATTTAATCACATACTTTTCAAGTGTCAATGTTGCCCAAGACAGGACTTTCCCACTTATTTCATCATCCACAGCCTCACTTGTTGAATCTGTTTTTCTTCTGCACATTCCATTGTTAGCTTGGATTGTAGCCATTACTTAGGTGGAGACTTAAAGATAGGAGCAGAAATGGTAGATAAGAAGTCAAGGAATAATAATAATAATAATAATAATAATAATAATCCTGGATGTTTTTAAGAGTCATGTGCCTGCCTTTGGTACTGTAATTGGAAGCCACCAGTAAGCCTTCCTGGGGAAGGTACTGATAGTTATTATAAAGCAGAGAGGCTAAATAGGCAAAAAGTAAATGTCAGCTGCAGAGATGCTCACTTTGACCAACCCAACCAAGAATGGACACAGAGAGTGTATTTGATATTGGTATTGTTCTAGCAAGTCTATGGGATACCTTTAAGAAATTGGAATGCCACGCCTTCCTTTCCTGCTTTCAAGGGTATTTATTATTGAAATAATAGAAAGACAGAATAGTAGCTGTCAATTATATGTTAAAATTGATGATATTTATTTATTTTTCAGGGGCAAAGAGATCAACCATTTTATGACAGAAGAAATAGAGCTGATAAATAACAAAACCGATGAAACTACCATTTATGTGTTAGTTTTCTTACTTAACAAAAGACAAATTATACTTTCTGCTACTCAAAGAAAGTACTCTACTTTGGCAAAGTAGAGTTTTCTGGTCACCTTTTTGTTCCTTTAAAACTGTAGCTTCTAGACTTGCGTGACATCTAAAAGGGAATACATGAAAATAGTGAAAAGATATTAGATATCTATCTATCTAGCTAGCTAGCCATATTTTTTTGGCTAGTGGTGAGGCACTTTTTTGCTCAAGGCTACTGGTCTAACACTTTGAGACACAGCTCCATTTCCCTCATCCATGTTTTTCTGACAGCAGTTACATAGCTTCATTTTTTAATTCTTTATTTCTTTATTCTATAGTTTGGATAGTAATTTCCTTGTCATTATGAGCTTTCCTATCAGCTCTCTCTTGTCATTTAATTTCAGAGCTTTTACCCACTCCAGGCATTGTGTTTAGTGTGGCAACTTAGCCAAACACCACTCTTTCCGTTAACTATGATTGTAGTATCAGGGTACATAGAACATACAAAACAGGGTATGATAAGGTAATCACTTGCATCTGTATTTTGGACTTTTACAATGCAGGAATGATTTAGAATCTAGCTTCCTATTTACTTAAGATTTAACTGGTCTTTGGGGGACAGTTGGGAAACATTTGGAATTGAGGGTTGGGCATGGAAACTTTTGCTTTCCTTCATAAACACTTCCTTATTATATCTTTATAACTCTCCTTCTCCCAAATAGGGTTAGTGTTTTCCCTTGAAATAATTTGTCTGAAATTGGATTTCCTGAAACAAAACCTTCACGTAGAAAAATCAATTGTCTAGAAAACTCTTCCAAGCACTATGATTTCCAACCTCTCTGAATGATGATTTAATGTTGCAAAATCTCTTTTTACCAAGTAGCTACTCACTGTTTTTACATTATTGCAAAGTGCTCTCAGGCTTGGGTGTCTTTTACCTCCTACTCTGGAGCAAAAGCTAGACCTTATTTCCTATAAATGTCTTTCATGGCTTTGCACATCATTTTAAAACAAGATTGTGTGTGTGTGTGTGTGTGTGTGTGTGTGTGTGTGTGTGTGTGTGTGTGCCTGCCCAAATCTTGAGTATTATTTGGAGGCTATCAGTAAATTTTCAATCTTTACTGTTTATAATATATAATCTATATGTAGGTAGCCCATATTTAGAATATTTACATGGGGGTACATTTTCTTTATATTTTAACTTATATGTTTTTTTTCAGAGCTCCACTGAGCTAAACCCCTAAGCCCTTTTTTTTTCTTTATATTTTGAGAATAACTAACAATTGCAATAAAAGGAAGGACCAATTTCTTGGAACTAGAGAGATGTCCACAAAATTGAAGGTGTTAAAGATATAGACGGTCTTGGGAATATGGAGGGGAAAAGAAAAAAAAAAAGCTTTTTTTGGGGGGGGAAGGGGTCAGTTGTAGGGCTTGAACTCAGGGCCTGGGCACTATCCCTGAGTTCTTTTGCTCAAGGATAGCACTTTATTACTTTGAGCCACAACTCCACTTCTGGTTTTTGAATGGTTAATTGGAGCAAGAGTTTCATGGGAACTTTTTTCCCAGGCTGCCTTTGAACTGTGATCCTCAGATTTCAGCCTCCTCAATATCTAGGATTACAGGTGTGAGCCACTGGTGCCTGGTTTGAAAAAGAGGCATGGTGGTAGGCATGATACTTAGATGAACAAGATAGATACATCATGTCTAGCAATAGGCAGTCCAGGGTACCAGGATTCCAGGGTACCAATATTTTCTGTACTCCAATGTTCCTATCCTAAGCACAAAGATATTCACACTTATATAAATGTTCTTGGGGTTTTACTAGATTGCTGTACCTTCAGGCCTCATATCTAAGTTTAAGGTAAAAAAATGAAGGAGAAAAAGGATCAAAGGAGTTTTGCTTTTTATTCAGGAAAAGATGGCATCCTTGGAATCTTCTATCTATATCTCACTGGACATAAAGTATAAAGTATATTTTATACTTTGAAAGTCTCAGTGTAAAGAGTAGAAAATCCTTGTTTCTTTGGACAGTGGCAGAGGAATTTTAACTAATGGCTCTCTAGGCAGCTGTGATTCATGTCTGCAGTCCTAGCTACTCAGGAAGTTGAGATCTGAGGGTTGTGGTTCAGAGCCAAACTGGGAAGGGAAGTCTGTGATATTCTTAACTCCAATTAACTACCAGAAAAGTCAAAAGTGGAGCTTTAGTTCAAGTAATAAAGTGTTATTAGCCTACCAAAAAGCTAAGAGACAGCTTCGAGGCCCTAAGTTCAAGCCCCAGAACTTGTTCACTTGATTCTGCACACATGCATGTGTACACACACATATACACAAATTAAATAACATTTTCTGGAGTTGACTCAGACTATTTGACTCAGATCAACATCAAAATGATAAATGATTATACTTTTGAGTAGTAAAATTCAATACATTAGCTACTTGACAATCAAAATTTAAGCTTTCAGGGGAGAATTTGAGCTTTATGGATCTTTTTTTTGTGTCAATTGTGGGGCTTGAACTCAGGGCCTAGAAACTGATCTTGGACACTTTTTGCTCAAGCCACAGCTCCACTTTTGGCTTTTTCTGTGTATGTGATACTGAAGAATCAAACCCGGGGCTTTGTGCTTGCTAGGCGAGCACTCTACCACTAGGCTATGCTCCCAGCCCCCCTTCTTTTTACTAAAGAAGGTAAGACCAGGCACTTCATGCATAGTAAGTGTAGGTTAGTGATCAGGACTATACTTTCCTAGTTGCTCTTCTTGTAAAAATGTCTTTAAGGCTCCCATTTCAGGAGTTAGAATGTTTCTGCCTCCCAGTTTCAATATGAGTTGTTTGTTTTACTGCTCCCCATTCTTTTATTGCTTGCTGTGTAGACAAGAGCTAACAGGGCAGGCGTTGACATAGCATGAAGCTTGGTGGTTAGAGGATAATTGGAAGGCCTTGACTCTTGATGGAAACTTGATTCCTTTCACTGAGAGATTCAACTAATGGATTTTTATCTCATTTGTCTGGTGCAATGGTCCCTGAATCTGGCTGATGACCAGAATCCCTTGGGAAGCATTTAACATTTTTTTCCCACTGTTGATGAATTAATTTCAATTATGAAAGTAGGACATGCTTTCAGTTAGAATAATTTAAATAGTGCAGCAATGAAAAGTAGAAACGAAATCCATTCTTCTCCTCTTTGTACTCCCTAGAGAAACCCCACTATTAATGTATTACATGTCTTGCCTTTCAAAACACGGTGCATAACCTATCATAGGTGTGTTAAGATAGATATTTCATATATATGATTATCTTATCTTTAACTCGATTTTGAAACTACTGTAATGTGGGCACCATTTTATGTAGTACACGCATCCTCTCTTTATTCTTTCTAAAGGACAGATAGCTTTCATTCAAAGTCATCCTGCAAGCCTGAGGTTTTGTGATTTTTAAAACCCACCACCTCCACTATCCCCAATTATGTTAGACAGATTTCTATCCCTGTGACAAGGTACCGGAGATAGTTTATCTCATAGTTACAGAGCCCTCAGTCATGGTCACTTGACCCATTGCTTTTGGGCCTATGGCAAAGCAATGGAAGCAAATGGAAGAGATGCCGCTTACCTCATGGCAGCCAGGAAGCAAAAGAGGAAATCAGAGACAGGGGCCATGATCCCAGTATTTTCTTCAAATTCCCACTTTGAGGGCACACTCCCAATGACCTAACTTCCCCCCATGGGGCACCATTCCTTAAATGACCCACTACCTCCCAATTGCATCAGTCTGGTATGTAGGCCGTCAGCGTATGTACATTTGAGGGACATTTCAGATCCAAACCATACTTAGATGAAGATGAAGATTCTTATGACAAAAAGGGAATAGAAACTTGGGACAGGCAAAATGCAGAGCAGCCTTTTACCATGACTTGGCCAATCAGTTGGGATGATTTCAGCATAAAGTACCATTGTGAACAGTAAAGGGTTTAAATCTTACCACCTTTTGAAAAATCTAAAGGTTGATGATCCTAGAAGATGCCCAACAAATACTTATGAGTAGTCTGAGTTGAATCATGGAAAGACTGGAGATGGTCTATGAAGTGGGAAGATGAAAAAAGATAGAACAGTATGCAGAGAAATCAAGTGGAATTTATTTTTACAATGGGCACACAATTCACATTCCTATAGCCTGAGAAGAGATTAAAAAGTGATCTTTGGGGAAAAGAATGGTAAAAATCAGATATCTTAGTAGTAGGTAGAAAGTTATCAACTTGCAGAAAAATTAGATAGGGGTACTTTCATATGTGTATGGGGTTAAGATACTTATCCTAAGTTTTCTGTAAGACCACCCCAACAGCCTGGTGACATGGCATATGAGAGAGAGAGAAAAAAAAGTTTGTTTTGAATACACAGCAATTTGAAGAGGCAGGAGGGAGAGGGGAAATGCCTATACGAAATTACTATACAGTTCTCGTAGGCACATACTTACTAGGTCCAATGCCAGTCAGCAGATGGTTCCAAGGAGAGCAGCAGCTGGGTCACCTGTGAGAGGTGAGGAATGCATGTGCTCATTTAAGATACAGATTTCTGGCTCTGCATCTAAACGTACTGAATGTAAGCCTTTGAGTCCAAGGCCCAGAAATTCATACGTGTCCTAGGAGCCTCATTTAATTCTGAACCTTATGAATAGCTAAGGCTAGTTTCTGACCTATGTTGTGTTGACCAGTGTTGTTGTATTGTACAACTCTAAGGTATGTTCTCATACACCAAATGTTTCACATGTCCGTCTTTATGGAATACAACAGGAATGGTGACCCCTGGAACTATCCAGATTTCTTCCATTTTTGCTGTTGCAGGCCTTCTCCTCACTGGAGCTGTTCCTTCACAGTAATGGAACAGAGAAGCATTTTCTGTGGGGAGCTGGTAGCCAAGTCTGTATTGCTAATTGTATACCTCCCTGGAAAGTTATGGAAGGTAAGAGTTTTGTTCTGTGCTAATAGGTAGGAATTACTTTCAATGTATTATGTGGAGACATCTAGGTCAGTCTCTAACAACTATGAGTGCTAAATGGATGGCAAGAGATACTGTGCATTTCACAGGGACATGGGTATCTATAAAGGTGTGATTTGTTCTAGTTATTTTTTTCTTCTTGGCTGTATATTTCAGAAAGAGAAGTTGAAAGACAAAAGAGAGAGGAAGCTAGGAAATGCTGAACAAAACAGCTTTTCCCCTGTGCAAAATTACCTTGAACAGTCTTTGAGCTTGTTTACTGACTGGTTTTGCTTATACCATCTGCAACACTCAATCTACCATTTTCTCAGAACCCATCAGAAAAACAGTAGCTCAGATTGATTGGCAGCTGTCCACATGTTTTGTTCCTTGGTATGCAAAAATCAAACAAAACCCTGAGTTTGTGGAATTCTTATTTAAGTTGGAGGCTGGGATAAAAGAACAAAAAAAATAAGATGTAATGATACCATGTGATTTTTAAAAAATGTGCCTAAGATATGGAAGAAGGAAATCAATTTTTCCTGCACAGATCAGAGAAGACTTGCCACTGTGTGGATATTTGGTGGGCTGTGTGAATTAGTTTCTCATGGCTGCAACAGGAATACCTGACATAAACAGTCCAAGGGAGAAATGATTTATTTGCAGTCATGGTTTCAGAGGGTTCATTCCCTGGTCATTTACCTCAACGTTTCTGGGACTGTTGTTAGTCTGACTATCATGGTAGCATGAAACATTTTCACCTCCTTGCAGACAGGAAAGAGAGAGAGGGGAAAGGAGGAGGGAAAAGAGAAGGAGGGAGAGAAGGAAGAAGAAAGAAATCAGGAACAAGATCTACCAAGGACCCCCCCTCCCCCAGTGACCTACTTCCTGCAGTAAAGTCAAACCTCCCAAGGTTTTCAGAACTTTCCAAAATAGCACCACCAGCTGGGTACCAAGCTTTCAAAACAAGAGTGTGTGGCAGCCAATTCGCAGTCAAACTCAAACGTGGCCCTTAATCAAAGATAAGCGTGAAGGTGTCAGGTGAAAAATAGACGTACAAGCTTATGTGTGATCAAGGAAAGCCTGTTTGAAGGTCGTACTACACAAGCTCAGGAAGAAGACTGACCGGTGATGAAATGGCAAATGGAGGTAGAGTCAGGCTATGAAAAAGCTTTGACTACCAACTGGGAAGCTTGGTCTTGAACATCTTGACAGCTGGGAGCCAAGATGGAGTATAGACTAAAAATCAGATGATCAGATTTGTCAAGAGAGAAGAGAGGGGGCTGTGTGGTGCATGACTTCCTCTTCTGCAGAAATGTCTCCCCTCTCCTCTTTCTGGGAAGCAACATTGATGTTTAAAGATTTGGTTTGTGTCACTTCCTTTAGGGGGCTTTCCCTGATCTTTCCTATGTTTTCGTCATTTCAGCTCTTGGCTGAATCCCATGTAAATATGTGTATTAGCACCAGAACCAATTGGTGCCTGTTTATCTGCCAGCTAGCTTCCTGTCTGCATCTCACTAAGGTCAGCAGCTGCTGGCCCAACTCTCCACCATTCTATAATGGCTCACCACAAACATTGGTTGTTGAATGGATGGAAATCAACAATGCCCTCATACTTAAGGCATACATAAACAATAACTACCAATAACTAGATGCTTACTATGAAGTACATTATGACTTCAGTTGATTCCCACAAAAACTATAGTATAAAGAGTGACAACATC
Organism: Megascapheus bottae; assembly: GCF_031878675.1. Lineage (NCBI taxonomy): Eukaryota > Metazoa > Chordata > Mammalia > Rodentia > Geomyidae > Megascapheus > Megascapheus bottae. The sequence goes on from NC_143510.1 coordinate 84,633,909, forward strand.
ATTATTATGCTTTTAGTGTTGAAATCTAACTTTCATGAGGTTCTTATCATGGAATGGACACAAGTAATTTGCATATGCTAACTGATTTAATTCTCATAGGAACCCGGTGATGTAACTGCCATTCTTTTCTTTCTTTTTTTTTTTTTCATGAGTTGTGGGGCTTAAATTCAGGGCTTTGACACTATCCCTGAGCTTTTTTGCTCAAGTTTAGTGCCCTACCACTTTGAGCCAGAGCACCACTTCTGGTTTTTGAGTGGTTAATTGGAAATGACAGGCTCACAGGTACTTTTCTATCCAGGCTGGCTTCTAACAGTGATCCTCAGATCTCAGCTTCCTGAAGCTAGGATTATAGGCATGATCCACTCCCCCCACTCCCCCTGCCCTGCCCTCGTTTTCTTTTTTTTTTTTTTAAACGAAGAAGTGATCTTAGTCATAATGATGAGGTTAGAATCTGGACCCAGTCACATCTGACTCTCACATCCATTATGTGCATTGCATAGGTCCAGAGGCTTAGATTTATGTCCAAAGGCTTAAAGGTTTATTAATAATAACTAAATAAACCAAAGGTTTACTTAGGTATAAATGGGAGGATAGGCGAGTAACCCTATGCCTGTATGTCTCTTCTAAAGTCCTTAGCCCTCAATATCCTGATGCAGTCTATGTCAAACATAAATGTCTGTATTCTCCAGGCTTATACGAACACAGTTTTAGACAATGGAATTCCTTCAGGAGTAAATACAGCACAGAGGGGAGAAGTCTGATTCATTGTGGAATTAGAAGAAGCCAGTTGTGAGTAAGGCTGGAGAAATTTAAAGTGGGAAATGGAGACTCAGAGGTTAGCTTCAGTCTAGAAATCGAGACAGCTAGCTGCTTGTGTGTGTGTGTGTGTGTGTGTGTGTGTGTGTGTGTGTGTGTGTGTGTGTGTGTGCTGGTACAGGGTCTAGGCATGATCCCTTAGCTTTTGTTTTGCTCAAGGCTGGTGCTTGAGTCCCTGAGCTTCTTTTCTAGCACTTTACCACTTGATCCCCAGTTCCATTTTTGGCTTTTTTAGGGGGGGAGGGGGTTGTTTAATTGAAGATAGGAATCTCCTGGACTTTCATTCCCAGGCTACCTTTGAACTGCAATCCTCAAATCTGAGCCTTCTGAGTGTTATACATATGATCTACCCGTGCTTGGCTTTGTAAGGCCTTTAGGCTACAAACACAGCTGTAGTTTAATGTCTCTTTTTGACATCTGTTGTCATATTTAAGTCAGGAAAGGATGTTCTCGTTATTTTTCTGCATCCTGGCAATTTCCTCCCTTCCTAAGGCCTGCCTCAATTTGGAAATCACTTCTGTTAGAAATCCCTTTGAGTTGGGGCTCCAGACGCTGTTTGGATGTCTTTTGCTTTAGCTAATGATTAAATGTCTCCTTTTCACTTCCTGTTTCCCTCCCTCTTTTCCATGCAATTTAATCTTAGCCATTTGTGGATAGTGTTTAGTTAGTCATGGCAACAGAGCCATTTCATAGACCAATTAGCAACTTCAACAGGACATTGATATTCTGATTGTGTTAGCCAAATTTCTCAGATGCTAGCATAAAGGTTTGACTGCCTTCTACACATTTCCATTACTGTTATGATGACAGTGCTGTGGTTAAAGAAAAAGTCTCCTTAGCATGGTAGGACATATTGATTTGGTTTTTAAATACATCTGGAAGGCAATTGTGAGAGATGAGAAAACAGCTCATTTGGTTTCATTTAAAGTAGGTTATGAATAATAATCGAGAGAGAGAGAGAGAGAGAGAGAGAGAGAGAGAGAGAGAGAGAGAGAGAGAGAGAGATTACTTACGAAGAAATTAGACTTGTCAGGACAAATGCGCATTGCAGAATTTCAATATCAATTTTCTTCTTTTTCCTTCTTAGAGAGACAGATGTGTAGGTATCAAAATCTATTTTTTTTTAAATCAAACTTACATCCAGGCCTTGATGGTTCACCCTTCTTATCTTGCTTGAAATGAGATCTCTAGATCTCATTTCAAAGCCAGACTAGGCAGAAAAGTCCTCCAGATGCCATTTGCAAAAGAGTCAGCAAAACCCAGGCTGAAGGGAAAGCACCAGTAGAGCAAGTAAGCTGAGAGCCTGAGGACGCGAGTTCAAGCCCTAGTACTGCCAAAAGGAAAAAGAAAGCAAACTTCAAAAAATTATTGTGTGTTTAATGATGACTTCATATATCTTCACTGAAACTGCATCTCTGGGAAGACTAGATAATATTTTCTTATTCAAAATACTAGATCTTAAAATGAAATTCAGCGAAGAGTTGTAGTTAAGTGCTAAATTGCTGTATGGTTACCTAATGTTATTGGTTTGTAAATCCCCAAAGATTACTGAACCATGTTTCAAATCTTGAAAAATAATAGACCAAGTTAAAATAATATACAAGTTAAAAATACAACTAGAAGAAAGGATTTTGTATGTTTTCTACCATAAAGAGATGATAAGTGTCTGAGGAATAGGTATGTTTAACTTGGTTTAGATGTTTGCAGTGTATATCCATATTGGCACATTACACAGTACCCATATGCATGTATGGATTTTGTGTCTTTATTTTTTTTTTTGTTGGGGCCAGAGTTTGAACTTAGGGCTTCACACAGTCTCTCTCAGCTGTTTGCTGGTGCTCTGCTACTGGAGCAATGCCTCCAGTTGAGATTTTTGCATTATTTTGGAGATGGAGTCTCTGCAGATTTGTCTACCTGGGATGGCTTTGAACCTTAGCTTCCTAAGTAGCTAGGATTTCAGGCATCAGCCAGAGTAGCAACTGGCCAGTTTTTGTATATTCATATATCAATGAACAAAATAAATCAAAAATTGACAAATGGAAATTGAAAAACAAAACAAAGCCATTAATTACTTCCTCCTCAGAGTTTGAATTCTTTGATCTCCCTTCCATCATGAAGGCAAAGCAAGCTTAACCACTCTATAGAGGCTAATCCTTGTGTATTGGGTCCTGAGTATCAGATGACTAAAGAAAATGTTCTCAGTTCCCTGAAGGGAGAGGGGATATTTTCTAAGTAGTTTGTTTCTGAGAAAAGGACATGATGTTATTTGCTTCACAAGTAAACTCAACCCTCATCATGGTGCTTGAGTAGGTGCCAGGCAACAAGCTTGTCAGCTCGCTTCCTGTACATTTTTCTCTGCTTCCTCCTCCCACCTTCCTATGAGAAACAACTAGTATCTCCAAACAAACCCTTCATTCTGGATCTCAATCAGCCTGGGTAGCTGAGAAGTCTGCCAGAAAGCAAAACAACATACAAGCTTTGATCATGTATATATTCTACCAAAGAACTCCATATGTTCTAACAAAGAATTCAAATGATAGAGCACTAGCCTTGAGTCAAAAAGCTCACGGACAGTGCCCAGGCTGTGAGTTTAAGCCCAAGGACCACACACACAACACACACACACACAGAGAGACAGACAGACAGACAGAGACAGACAGAGACAGACAGAGACAGAGACAGAGAGACAGACATTAGAAATGTACTTGTTGCTATGGAATTGTACTCTTTAGAACTGTTCTGTTACATGAATATTTAACTGAAAAAAGGCATGTCAATTTTCGATTTATTTTGTTCATTGCCTATTTTTGGAATCTATTTCTAAATGGCCAACTGTATAAAAAGATAGGCATCAGGTATATATGTATTCCCAGGTTCTTGGGAGGCAGAGATAGGAGGACTTGAAAAGTAAACTAAAGGAAAAGTGTTGGAAGTATGGCTTTTTGTTGTTGGCGGTGGTGGTCATGGGAATTAAACTCAAGGTTTGGGCACTGCCACTGAACTTTTCTGTTCTGCGTAAGGCTAGTTAGTGCTCTACCACTTTTGAGCCACAGCTCCACAGTTTTTCTAGGGGTTAACTGAAGATCAGACTCACAGACTTTCCTGTCTAGACTAGCCTTTAACTATCACCCACCACATCTCAGCTTTCTGAATAGCTCGGATTATAGCATGAGCTACCAGCACTGGGCTAAGAGGTGTTGTTTTTAAAGTAATGGAACATTTATCTTGCAAGCTTAAGGGGAGTAGACATGGAGCCTCATGAAAAAAAGTGGGTCACAGTAGATCGCTATGTGGAATAAAAATGGGACACACTGGATGGCTGATGCCTTGATTCCTGAAGGCCTTTCTTGTTCTGAAGCCCCAGGCCATTTGCTAGGCAGGCTCCTCTCTATTCTCAGGGTTCTACCTGTCTCTTGGTTTCAAGCTCCCTTGGAGCAGACATATCTGATCAGAACTATTGCTTTAGCTCCTCCCTAGTCCTGGGTCTTAAGTGTGCCCACCAATCTCTAAGCAGCTTCTCCACTTGCATTTTGACCTCAGTGTCGGATGTAGGGCTGAGTGTCTGTGCATTTACCTTGGTTGATGAGTTTGTGCACTAGTTTCTTTTGATGTGTGTCCCTCATTAGAAAGTGAGCTCCAGGGTGTCAAGGATAGAAACTCTCAAATATTTTTGGGTCCCTGCTTTGGTGAAAATACTGACCATGGTGCTAGAGAAGAAACATGGAGTAAAACCAAGCCTGGGCTACATCCTCTTGAGAAGGAGAAAAATGCTTGTTATGAAGACTCTGGGGCTGTGTAGTAGGAGATAGGGCAGGCAGAGAGGGAACCCGAGGCTTCTCCATAGGCACGTCAGTAAAGCATGAAGGCTAAGTAGTATTAATTCAGCAAGGAATTGAGGAGAAGGCATTCCAGGCAGGCAGAACAGCTTGTGCAAAGGCCCAGTAGCAGGAAAATAATACTAGGTATTGTTTTATTATTAGTTAGTGATAAGCTTTCTGAAAATATCTTATGCCATGGTTTTCTTCCTTCTTTCCCTAACGATGATGTGAGATGATACAATGCTCAGGTCACCAGATGATGGATGGTCAATGAGAGGTTGTTACAAAGTGTCAGGCTACTACTGACCTTTTTTCTTAAGGTAATTCTGGAAAAAAAAAAAAAGAATCCTCCTTATCAAGGAATAGAAGTGTGTGTTGGGGTAAGTCATGCCCTTAGAAGGCACCCAAGCCAGGGAGATGCCCTCTCTTAGTTATGGAGTATTGTATGGCTGAGTCAGAAGCCACCACTAGCCTAAAGCCTTGTTCACATGGAAATAAACAAAACCCAGGCTACTAGACATTCTGCAGGAAGCCATCTTCAAGAAGAAAAATGAAGAAAATTTAGATGCTCAGCTTCACCTGCTCCTGCCTCTGATTTTTAATTATTTTGGTACTGATCCTGAGGTTTGGACTCAGATCCTAGGGTCTGTCCCTGAGCTTTTTTATGTATGTATTTATTTATTTTTTGCTCAAGGCTGGCTCTCTGTCACTTGAATAGCATATGGCTCCATTTCTAGCTTTGTTTACCCCCTGGATAATGTGAGATAAAAGTCTTACAGACTTTTCTGCTGGGGCTGGCTTTGAACTGTGATCTTGGTAAGCTAAGAGTACAGGTGTGATTCACCAATGTTCAGCTTTTCTTTTCCTCATCAGAACCTCTTAGCTCACACTCTCATTTCCTCTGCCCACAATGCAGTTATTGTTTGAAGAATGAAAACAATGGCAAAGTGCTGCGGTTTCACTGCCACGGAGCAAGAAACTGACTTTGACCATTCAGGAAATGGAACATGTATTATTAACGATTTTTTTGACTCACTGGTTGTTTTTGGCTTTTTATGAGAAGCATCAAAATGAAACTTTGCCTATAAAATAAAGCCTTCAACAGGAAAAGGAAGACATAGCTTTGCTCTTCATTCCATATTAAAGAGGGGGGTGTGGAATTACTTTTTATTATTCCATTTTATTAGGGACTCTTACATATACTGTCAAGTCAGATGTACTTGGGCGTTGCCCTCTGACTAGATTTTAAAACTTCTTACCTGGGCTTGTCATTTCCTTAGCAAATTGAGCTGCTTCTCTATGATCTCCACCACCCATCTCCACTCTAGCGTAGTCTCATGACTTTTTTTCTGCTTATGAAGCATACCTGGCATCCAGGGCTCTTGCATTTGTCATTCTCCTGGTGTAGGTGATCTTTCTTTGGATCTTCTTCATGTTTGATGTTTTTCTTATCCATCGGACCTCAGCTATAAATAACCCTTGCTTTGCCACTGTACCTAAAATAACATCATACTTCTCTTTCTACCTATGATCTCTTATTCCAGTGATTTATTTAATTGCTTTACATTGCATGTACAGTGACTGGACTCATCTCATTTTGATTTTGTGCATATGTGTGTGCGTGTGTGTGTTTGTGTTGGTACTGAGGCTTGAACTCTGGGCCTGGGCACTGTCGCTTAGCTTTTTTGCTCAAGACTGGTGCTCTCCCACTTGAGCCACAGCTCCGTTTCTGGCTTTTTAGTGGTTAATTGAAATCTCACAGGTTTTCCTGCCTGGGCTGGTTTTGAACCTTGATCCTTAGATCTCAACTTCCTGAGTAATTAGGATTAGAGGTGTGTGCTACTGCACCTGACTTTGATATAGCTCTTTTCTTCTCATGTTGTTCCTGACTGTGGGGCACATCACATCAAGGGTAAAAGGCCTACCTCATGGCCCAGTGCTCACTTCCTGGTTTTGGAAATCCAACCATGCTGTCTCCTGGTTGGGAGGTTTGGCTGTGGTTTGTGATGTTAAATAACATGGATTGGCCCCACCGCCCTCTCTGACCGCACCTACCTCCCCCTGTCCTGCCTACTTTTATGCTGATAGATTCCTGCTTCTTACTTTAGCCCCTTGTATTTCCCCATTAAATGAGTCTGCTGTGACAGTCTCCCTGGCACGTCTGTGTCTTCCCTCTGGAGAGGGAGGACTGGGTGAAGGCGGCCAGCCGGCCCTATCCTTTCTCAGCCTCTTCTTAGTTGGGGCGTTTTCTCTTTGCCCTTCCTGCTGGTCAGGAGGCAAAGAGTGCTAAAACCCCGGACACCTGACCATCTGTCAAACATGGAACTAAATAGCTTTGTGCAAAGGGGATGGTAATTAGAGTGCTGAGAGAATGACGAATGGATACAGGTGATATTTGGCTGCATTTCATTGTTCAGAGTGGCCCACTGTGAAATTGGTGTTCTATGCAACTATTCCTTTGGAGGTCCTAGGATTTGTACCCAAGGCCTTGGGATTGCTAGGGAAGTGTTCTATGCCCTATCCTGACACAACCCCATTTTAACAGGAGCAAGCAAGGTTCTGGCTAGGAGTGCCTGGATGATAAAAGTCTGCTTTTCTCACATGTGTCCTAAGACTGACTTCAGTATGGGACAGGACAGAAACAAGTCTGCCTTCCTTTCTCTCCTTCTCTCTCTCTCCCTCTCCCTCTCCTTCTCCCTCTCTCCCTCGCTCTCCCCCTTCCCCCCCTCTCTCCCTTTCTTTTGCCAGTCCTGGGCTTGAGCTCAGGGCCTGAGCACTATCCTTGGACTTTCCCAAGGCTGAAACTCTACCACTTGAACCTCAGCACCACTTCCGGCTTTTTTCTATGTATGTGGTACCAAGGAATCAAACTCAGTCTTCATGCATGCTAGGAAAGCACTCAACCACTAGTCCAAACTCCTGGCCAAGCCAGAGTATTTCCTGTGACTGTTTCGTAGTCTTATCTGCTCCGATTCTGGATTTCTGTTGGGCTGCACACTGGGCCAAGACAATGGAGACCAACACAGAGACATGATACTTAATTGTCCAAAAATTAGTACCATCTCAGCACAAAAAAGGATGCTGACTGACAGGACTACCAAGTTCTCACCATCATCTTGTGAGATCAGATGCAAAATCTTTGGAGTCTCTGATTCTCAATCAAGTTTTCCTCTTCCTAAGGCTTGTATGGTTTTAGAAGAATCTTTCTAACCAGTGGCTTCTTGGCCCCTTCTTGTCGTCATCTCTGCTGTAGCTGTAGTTAATTTGTAATCTGTCTGGCGAGACTGTCTCTCACATATTTATATCCCTGGAATTTAACAAAGAACTTGGCCCTGGCTAGGCTCTGTAAAATACAGTGAGTTTTAAATGGAGCTTTAATTTCTGCCTTGAGTTTACATCACAGCACATTTACTGAACCCGTATTATGAGCCAGGGTGACATTATGAACCATCAAGAGTCTTCAAGGAATTTGTACCCAGTCCTAACAGATTTAAGAAACATAGTGACAGTGGCTGAAGAGGCCTGAGGATCAGGCACTGTGCTAAATGTATTATTGCAGGCACTCAAGTTATGGCCATTTCACAGGCGGGTGACTTTCTCGAAGTCACCGGTATCAGGGGTCAGCCTGAGGACCGTAATCCAGTCTGGGTGCCCAACTGGGTCCATCGGAGCTCAGGTCCTGAACTCAGGCGCTAGTTCTTCATTTGACAGCTGAGTCAGTTCACACGGATTGGGGACGAGGGCGAACCCAGATGCCTCAGCTTTCCGTGAAAGCAGGAGAGGATTGGATTCAACCTTGAACTTCATTGAGGACGTTCACCTTTCCTGGGCATCCATGAACCTCAACACAGCAGAACAGGACAGGAGGAGCCACCTGGGCCAGGTGGGCGTCCTCCACCCCGGCCCGCCACGCCCCCTGCCCGCCACGCCCCCTGCCCGCCACGCCCCCTGCCCGCCACGCCCCCCCGCGACCTGCCACGCCCCCGGCCCACCACGCCTGCAGCTCGCCACGCCCTCTGGCCCGCCAAGCACACCCCACCCCCGACCCGCCACGCCCCGGCCCGCCACGCCCCCGACCTTCCAAGCCCCGCCCACCCGCCTAGCCCCTCATACCGCCACGCCCCCCGACCCGCCAGGCCCCCCCCCGCCCGCCGCACCCCCTCCAGTCCCGCCCCCCGCCCCTCCAACTCGCCACGCCCCCGGCCCGCCAAGCTCCACCCCCTGACCCGCCACGCCCCCCCGACCGCCATGCCCTCCGGACCGCCACGCCCTCGGCCCGGCCCGGGCCCCCAAACCCACTTCAAACTCCCGCCCCCTCTTTCCAACCACCAATGTCCCGCCTAGAAGCTCGGAGGACGCTGCGGATTGGCTAGCGCCGAGGTTGCTGAGGCAACGGGTGGGTCCCGCGGGGTCTTCGAGTGGGGCGGGGTCTGGCATGGGGGAATCCTGGCGGTTTCCGCCCCGGCCCGCGCGTCGCGGCCGGCGGCCCGTCCCGCACGGTGGAGGGGACGGCCCCCGCGCATCCCCCAGCCCCGGGCGCCCCCCACCGCCGGCCTCCCGCCCGGGGCGCGCCGCCTCCACTTGGGTCTCCGCCCCCGGGCCCTGCGGCCGCGAGCTCCCGAGCGCGTCTTCCCGGGCGGGCGGCGCGATGGGCTGCGGGAACTCCACCGCCACCAGCGCGGGCGCTGGCCGAGGTGAGCCGGCGGGGATGGGGATGAGGGGCGGGGAGGGGTCCTGCGGGGCTGGCCGGGGAGGTACCTCGGACGGTGCGGGGCTGCATTCTCGGGACGGGAGCCGATCGCTTGTGTCTGGAAAGCCCGCTAAGCCTCGAGGGGTGCCCGGTGCGGGGGGCGAAGACGCCTGGACCCCGGCGAGCTTGCGGGGAGGACCTGTCCCGGGTCCCCCGCCGCCGGCCGGGCTCCGCACCCTTCGGGGGGGCAGGGTTCCCCTCCCGCCCCTCTCCCGCCCCCACCCCCGGGAGTCGGGACTCGGCGCCGGGAGAAGTGCGGCGGGGCGAGTCCGGACTTTCCTGGGGCGGGGCGGGTGGAGGAGAGCTCGCTGACCGGCTCCAGGACGCATCGTCCTGGTCTCCGGGCCCGAGACCCCCCGCCCCCCCCAGCCTCCCCGATTTCCCCCAGGCTGAGGTGCCGAGGGTGGAGGCGGGCGTGCCCGAGCTTCACGGTCGACCATTCAGTGGATGCTCCCCCCCCTTCCATTTTAGATCATAGCGCAACTTGGCTCTTCCCCACCGGGGTTTGTGGCCGGCGCCCGTTGGCCGGCCAGGTTTTTGTGTGAAGTGACTTACTTGTGCTAAAACCGCAACTTTTCTACCGGACCGCCCGCCCCTTTCCTTCCCCTCCCGCCTTGAGATCCTGAAGACCGGCTCCGGGTAGGCATCTGCTGACTTACTGTCATGTCCGTGGATCCTTCCACTGAGCTCAGGGAGAATGCCACATCCCACCCCAGGCTGTGGGTGGCTGCAGTGTTTTCCGGCAGGCTTGGATGCCCTGTCAGTCACTTGGTAACCTTGAGCTTACCACTCATTTGCTTTAACGCAGATCTGAAGTCTTATTTGTGTTGTTGTTTTTTTTTTTTTTTAAAGAAGAAAGTAGTGAGAGAGCCAGGTATGGAAGGCTGCTCAGTTCATTGGTCAACTCTGTTACTTTTTTTTTTTTTGTCATCTATGATCACACGTGTGGGATATTCCATTTCAAGAGTAGGGCCTAAAAGATGGGAGTCAACTCAGGTGATTCATGGAAACGTTTATATATTTAGGGTAGCCTTTGCTATCTGGAATTTTAAAAATCTGCCTTGGGCTACAAAGAGCAAATCCTGTAGTGTTCTTGTCATAGTGGGAGTCATTGCGAAGTAAAGGCCCTAGACAAGCCAGAGGTTCTACTTGGAAACCCAGAGCAGTGGAAGACCACGCCCACACGGGAGTGTCCCTCTCCACCTTCAGGTGTGATGGTGGCTCCAGGCAACCTGCTATTAAAAAAAAAAAAATGGGGCTGGCAGCATGGCCTTGTGGTAGAGAGTCTGCTCAGCACGCATGAAACCCTCGGTTCCATTCCTGGGTACCACATACACAGAAAAAGCTGGAGGCGGTGCTGTGGCTCCAGTGGTAGAGTGTTAGCCTTGAGGACGCCCAAGGACAGTGCCCAGGCCCTGAGTTCAAGCCCCAGGACTGGCAAAAAAAAAAAATTAAAAAAAATTAAGAATAGTTACATTAAGAAAAAAAAAAGTAGAAAGCTGGGCACTGGTGGCTCATATTATGCTCCTCAGGAAGCTGAGATCTGAGGCTCATAATTCCTAGCCAGCTAGGGCAGGAAAGCCCTTGGGATTTTTTGTTTTACCTCCAATTAACTAGCAAAAAGCCAAAAGTAGAGCTTTGAGTCAAGTGGTAGAGTGCCAACCATGAGGAAAAAAATGCTTTGGGTGGGTGCCCAGGCCACCCAAAGCCTCAGTACTGCCACCCAAACAAAACAAGAATTAAATAACAAAGAAAAAGCACAGTAGGAGGGTGTGTAACAAATTTCCTTTGAAGTAGAGAGTTTAGTGCATTTACATTTTTCTATTAATGAACAGCTTGTGAGATCTGAGGTTGGGTGGGTGGCTGTGCCATTACTAAATGAAAATCAGAATAAGATCAGGTACGGTATGATAGCTCTGAAATGTCAATTTGAGAACCATATTTCTGGAGAAAACACAATTTTCTTTAGAAATAATTGACTTTTTTTTTTGACACAGGATCTTACTAGGTAATCCAGGTTGATTTAGAGTTTCATCGTAGTCCAGGCTCACCTCAGATTCAGACTTCCTGTCTGTGTGCTGGGACTATACACATGTACCACGGTGTGGTCTTTGAGGTTTGTTTTTTGAATGTATTTCTTATTAGGTAAAGGGAGTATAGTTGCATTTTTTTTTTTCTACAGGAAAGCGCACATCCTTCCCCATGACTTTTGTTTCTGAAAGCCAGCACATGTGAGAACACGTTGTTCTCTAGCTTAAAATTATTTTATGCTTAGAAAAGAACCAGCGAGTGAGTGCACACAGTAAAACATGAAGGGAAGTCGTTCTTTGTTGGGAGTTACTGCTTCATCTCTTTGGAGATGATTTGCCCTTGGCTTTACAAAGTCATTGTCAAACATTTCCCTGCTTGTGTATCCAGCTGGCTGTTTTTGAGATTCGGTCATTGTTATTTTCTATTGGTAGGAGGAGTTTTGTTTCAGAAAGGAAATACATTAGGATGATTGATAGAATGCAAAAGTACTCAATCTCTCTTCCAGCTCTGACATCAGCGCCAAATAACTCTTGAACAAGTTGTATACTTGCAGTGAGCTGAAGTGATCAGAAATGCCATAAATACCCATCCTTGTCCTTTAGGTCTGTGCAGGGCACAGCTTTGGCAAAGCTCCAGGAGTCCTACTTTTTATACTTTCCTAATGGTCATACTTTCCTTTAAAAGAAAAAAAGAGAAAAGTTTAGGGAGCTGGTCACTGAACTTGAAGCCTGGAAGGTAAACTTACACTTTCCTTCTGTACTATACCAGTCATGTTACTATGGACATTAGGTATTGCTTTTCTGAACTCATTGGTCCGTACCATGGAGAAAGCTAGATATATCCTGTTCTCTGGGGGCTCATGAAAACCTCAGAGTTAGATAAAGCAGAAAAAGCGCTCTGTAAGCTGTAATTATCATACTGTAAAAATTTATGATCCTGAAGATCAAGTGGCTTTCCTCTTTCTTAGGACAAAAAACAGTGGGCAAATCTACTTTCATGCCCTAACAGTGTAAGGTTCGGAGTCTCCGAACTTGAAATTGCCATTATTACTAAGCCCCATTTTATTCCTGAAGTAATCCGGGCAATAATTAATTTCCTTTGCTCTGAGCTGTTTCCTTCTCTGTTGCTTTTCTTGGCTTCTGCCTAGTGACCTTGGGTAGTACAGCACAGATTGATACACATTAATGTACTGAGTCAGTTTGATTCCATATGTTTGCATCAGTGGGGGAGTGGATGTGTAGTAAATGATGAGGAGGAAAGTGAGACAGGTCAGCTCCTGGATGATCTAGGGTAGCTTTACACTTCTGGGAGGTTTCTAACCATAAACTTGTATGTGGTCCATCCTTATGTAGAAACCACATCATCAGGAATTGTCTTCTTGTTGATAAGCTGGTGGTCTAGGTGAGAGGGTTAACTGTTTGAGAACAATTGCAAAGCAATTATAGAACATCCATAGAGATGTAGAATGTTACAATTTGCATGAGAACTCTCCATTGTATTTTTGTTGTTGTTGTTGTTGCAGTGCTGGGCGGGGGAGGTGGGAGGGGGTCAAACTCCAGGCCTTGTGTATGCTAGGCAAGCTCTGTGCCATTGAAACCACACTTCCAGCCCATTTTATTGCTTTGATATAATTATTCTGTGGTTGGGCCGGGAGTTTGGCCTAGTGGTTAAAGTGCTTGCCTAGCATGCATGAAGACCCGGGTTTGATTCCTCGGTACCACATATAGGAAAAAGCCGGAAGTGGTGCTGAGGCTCAAGTGGTAGAGCTCTAGCCTTGAGAAAGTCCAAGGACAGTGCTCAGGCCCTGAGCTCAAGCCCAGGACTGGCAAAAAAAAACCCCCAAAAGTAATTATTCTGTGGTGATAGGAGCTTGATTTTTTTCCCCATATCTAGAACTAAAGTAGGATGGACTCTTACATTTTGCATTTTGTAAGGAGCTAGTACATTTTTTTCTTGGGAAACATTAAATAGTCTTTTTTGTTGTTGTTTTTTGTTTTGGTCAGTTGTGGGGCTTGAACTCAGGGCCTGGGCGCTGTTCCTGAGCCTCTTTGCTCAAGGCTAGTGCTCTATCACTTGAATCACAGCACCACTTCCAGTTTTTCAGTGGCTTACTGGGAGTAAGAGAAGCACAGGGACTTTTCTACCTGGGCTGGCTTTGAACAGAGATGCTCAGATCTTGGCCTCCTGAGTAGGGTGAATTAAATGAGCAATGGTACCTGTAGTAGTCTTGTTTTTTTTTTTCTTTCCAGTTCTAGGCTTGAGCTCAGAGCCTGAGCTGTCCTTAGGCTTTTTCATGGCTAGAGCTCTACCACTTGAGCCACAGCACCACTTCCAGCTTTTTCTATGTATGTTGCACTGAGGAATCAAACCTCAGTCTTCCTGCAAACACTCTACCTCTAGGCCTAATTACCAGCCAGTAGTCTTGTTTTTTAAGTGATGCGTTTATTCTAAGGCAGGAAACTTTTGCATTCAGGTGCTGTATGTCCATGGTTTTCTTGAATTCTCCCCTAACAAAGCAAAGCAATGAGCAACTCTGCAGTTTGCCATAATGAAGTGAAACAGGTCCCCAGGTCTTTTCATAAAACCATAGAGAGATTATTCAATGAGTTTTTGTAGTGGAAATCAGAAGAATCCCTTAAAAGTTCCAGTGGGTTCAAATGCCTGCAATAGTCTATTTCAATGTAGACTCATATTTTGTCTACAACAGAGTAATTTTAGAGGTATTTGGCTCATGATAATTTCCTTGAATTAGTTACTTGTAGGTTTTTTTTCAGAGCTATATAACAAACAACTATGGGCAATATTTTGTCAGAATGTTTCTATAATGGTTTTTTTCTATTTATATGCCAATAGTCAGAGCAGGAGGAGCGTAATAATAATTTATTAATTCTAACATGGGCCTTCTTGGCTTCAAAAACCTATTTCCAATTCCGAGGCTTTTATCAATGTAACTAGAGAGTTAATGTCATCCTTTCGGGTCCAATTATTTAGATTAGTTATTTCCTTGTCCTCAATTAGCTAGATAATTGCATTCTCTTTCGATGTGGCTACACACTGGGCCAACCTTAATTGACATCTGTAGATGGTTTGATAGTGTTGAAGTGATCCTATTATGCTTAGCCTTGTGGGGAAATAATGTAAAATTTTATTGAGATCATCAAAATAATCATTTATATATCAAATTACTCCCTCTCGTCTTGCCTGATGGTAAAAAGGAGGTTGCTATCTTGTTCTGTAAGCACACTGGCTTCTCTCTTTGAGTTACCTTTTGGTGGAGAGCTGCTGCTCTACTTTGTTTACATCCTGTCTCATTTGTTACTCCCTTCTTCACAAAACTCTCCAGAGACCCCTCATTTCATTCACACACAGCTGTATCCTCTGTCTCTATACCAATCCCTAAATTTTGAGGGGGAGGGAACTCTCAAAAAATTGAGTGAATGAATATATTTTGAAAACAAATAAGATTGAAAATTAAGTCCTAAATTGTGTGAGCATGCTGTGACTGACAGTTGAAAGAATGTGCTGAAATTACAAGCCGTAAAGGAAGTTCGTTTGTGAGAAAAGGAATTGGATTTCGCTTCAAAGAATCATTAAGATTTGAAGAAACAATGTGGAAGGGAAGTCTCTATATCCATCCATCCATCCATCCATCCATCCATCCATCCATCCATCCGTCCATCCATCCATCCATCCATCCGTCCATCTATCCATCCATCCATCCATCCATCCATCCATCCATCCATCCATCCATCCTTCTCTCTGTCCCAGCCATTCATTCATCAGTTCACATGTGCATGGGGATTCCGCCCAGGGCTTTCTACATGCTGAGCTACTCCTCCAGCTGGAGGACATTTCTAGTACTGCCAAGTGAAGTCCTAGAGTCAGAAATGGGTTGGCACATTTCCAGAAGTGCAAAGCCTGGCTAGGCTAGCTTTAGAAGTTCTCTTGGTGGCCAGTGGTCGGAAGGAAGGAAAGAAGATGGTTTGGCTAGAAAGTGAGGAGGATAGAGAGGTAGTAAGAGCTCAGAACGGAGCCTAAGTTGAATCCTTCTTTTGCCATTCATTTGCTGTGTGTCCTGTGACAGTTTAAGCTGCCTATACCTTAGTTTCCTCTACTATAACATGAAGGAGTAATAATAGAAACTGTTGAAAATGAAAGGAGTTCATGTATCTAAGCTGCCTCATCTATTGTAAGAATTCAGGGAGTGTAAACTAGAGGGAAAGACATTTGTAACTGTTACACAAGGGAGAGTGAGCCATGGAAGGCGCCTGTGTACATAAATGGCAAAATGTAATGATGTAAAGATAATGTAGGAAGGGATAGAGTTGACTTGTATACTTCTGGATACTACCTTAGAAGTGTAGCAAATGAACTATGGATGCTTCTTGGGTAAGGCAGTTATTGAGAGTGGGGCACTTATTTCCTCAGCTCCCTAGAATTGACATGACATCCTCGAGAGTGGTTTCCTGATGTCATATACGTGAGTTACTCATTTCTACCATGAGCCATTGGTATATCACAGTATCCCTGTGTCTCTTTGCTATGTGCTTCCTATTTTTTTAATGAATTTTTTTCAATCAACCTGAAATATGTCCTCTTAACAAGGACATCTTTAAATATAGAGCCTTTCTGTGAAAGCATCCGTGTTCAATTCCTTGACATGATTTTCTATTTCTAGGAGGCATTGACCTGAATTTTCCATTATTTGAAGAAATGACTTAGGGTTCTGCATTGTTTTTAAAAACTGGCTTCTTAAAAATAAACATTTGCTTTGGATGAACTAATGAGCTTTTGTTCTACTTCATTGGGGCAAGTTGAGAGCATGACCTAGTTTTAGAACTATTACAGGCCAGAGGGTCCATAGCAAACGCTCAGAATTGAAGAGTTGTGTTTGTTTTTCTATAGTTGTGTTTTTACAGTTCTCAGGGGACCTTTCTCTTTTACAAAACAAATAAACATTCCTGTATACCTTTCTTATTCCCCATAAGAGTCATAGCCATTTATTTTCTGATTGCTTACACTGTAAGACAATTGATTCGTAAATCTTTACTTTTTCTCCCCCTCATATTATTTGTGGAGCTTGAACTCAGGGCCTGGGCACTATCCGTAAGTTCTTTTGCTCAAGGCTAGTGCTCTACCACGTTGAGCCACACAACACCACTTCTTGTTTTTGAGTGGATAATTGGTGATAAAGGTCTTACAGGGACTTTTCTGCCTGGGCTGGCTTCAAACCATGATCCTCTGATCTCAGCCTCCTGAGTAGCTAGGATTACAGGTGAAAGCCACCGGTGTGCAGTTGGGATTTGTTTTAAATATAAAGATTTTTCATTTATACTTCATTTTGGAGTATATGTGTGTATATATATGTATGTGCATCACTTAGCTTGAGGAATGGAATGTGATTCAATATACAAATATACAAATTCAATATACAAATGAACAACTTACTGATGAATATGTTTAATGTATTTCATAAGCTCTATGAAGAGTTTATTGTATATGGGTTAAGAGAGGGATTAACAGGTTTCTTTTTGCTCAAATGTGAACGTGTGTTATGTCTTCCAAGCTTAGTAGTAGAGTACTTGGGTAGCAGTTGGCCCTGTTAGATCTCCAGTACCACAGAACAATGAAAAGGAGTTAAGGCTGTTTTTTATCTGAGAATTTGGCATGTGTAAACAGCACTGGAGGTATTTTAGGCTTGATTCTCATCACATATAAAGTAGACTGATGAGATTTTAAAGGAATGTCTATGGGAATCAAGAAAACATCTGCTTTAAAAATTACTAAACCGATGTCATATCTGGTAACTGATTCCCTGATAATTCACTAAGAATAAAAATGGGTGTCTGTGGAATGAGCATGTTACATTAAATTTAGTCTCCCTTCAAGATGTTAATTTCTTATTATAATGTATTTTAAATAATTTATTTACTTATATCAGGAATCAAAGCATGCTTGGCAAGTACTATATGCTTAGTTATGCCTCACCTTGGATTCCCCCCCCCCCCCCGAATCAGTGCTTGAACTCAGGGCCTCATGCTTGCACAGCTTGCTTACTTGCCTGGTATGCTACAACTGGAGCTATACCTTCAACTTGGCTTTTTGCTATTTGAAGAGGGAGTCGATTTCTGTTTGGGCTCATTTTAAAACTCGGCCTTTCAGATCTCATTTCTCTTAATAACTATGATTACAGGTCTAAGTGACTGGTGCATGGTGGAGATTATTTTTGAGAAAGGAGAAAACAAGGTT
The DNA here is from genome assembly GCF_031878675.1 of Megascapheus bottae. Taxonomy (NCBI): domain Eukaryota; kingdom Metazoa; phylum Chordata; class Mammalia; order Rodentia; family Geomyidae; genus Megascapheus; species Megascapheus bottae. Next base: position 84,651,573 of record NC_143510.1, read on the forward strand.
AAGCAGTTAGGTGGGTATGTATGTCATCCCAGCACTCCAGATACAAGAAGGCTAAGTTTTAGACCAACCTGAGCTGACATAGACCCCATTTCAAACAAAACAGGAAAAAGCAAAGCAACACAAAGCAGATCATAAGAAAGGGAAAAATTGAGGGTTTCTGAATGATGGTCCCCAAAAGTTGTGTCTGTGTGCTGTTCTTGAAATGTGGGCATGTAGTCTTCTTTGGGTAAAGGGTCATTTTGAGGTCAGGAGATGATACTAGATGGTCCATTGGCCTCTTAATTGAACGGTAAATGTGTTCTCCTGAGGGATGGAGAGAAAAAGATGATGAAAACATGCATGCAGCAGTGAGTGATGTGGCCACAGCCACCGCTAGCGAGTGCCTGCTGCCTCTGGGAGCTGAAGAAGATGTACACAGAGAAATGGAGCTTTTTTTTTTCCCCTCTGGTCCTGGGTCTTGAATTCAGGGCTTGACCTCTGTCTTTGGGCTTTCTCAAGCCTAGTGCTCTACCACTTGAGCCACAGCACCACTTCTGGCTTTTTCTGTGTTTGGGGTACCGAGGAATTGAACCCAGGTTTTCGCGCATGCTAGGCAAGCACACTACCACTGGGCCACACTCCTGGTCCTGCATGAAAGCTTTTGTGCCATGGACTTGGGGGACGCCGCCCTCTCAGCATGTGGATCTGCTCACCTAGCTGGGCCTTTGATGATTTCCAGGGGATTTAATGCCTACACATGATTGATTGGTGAAGACATTGGCTATTGGGTTAATCCGTTCTCCAGCTTTTCTTTCCTACTCAGAAACAAGAATAGGGCTCAGTGCTCCAGACTTTAACTCAAGCATGGCTTTTCTGGCCACCAGACCTCATCTACCTGGGATGCTTGACCTTGAGCAGACAGTTCCGACTCAGGGAATTCCAAGGATTTTAAGGAGCTCTAAGCGAAGAACCAAGGGAAAAGATCAAATCCCTTTCTATGGCAGCTTATCTCTGATGAAAGTTTCTGAATATTTGGATAAATTGGACTTGCTATATACTTTTATGTAATGGAGACTTTTGACTTTGAGACTCATGAATAAAATAATAAAATTATCTCAAGGGTGTACTGTAAAGTTAAAGGTAAATGTGCTTAGGATGAAATGAAATGACACCAGGAACAGCTACAGTGTTGAAGTGTTAGTTACTTGCAGAAGGAAAAGTCCTGCCTGCCTGCCTGCCTGCCTGCCTTCCTTCCTTCCTTCCTTCCTTCCTCTTTCTCTTTCTTTCTCTTTCCTGCCTTCTTTCCCTCCCTCCCTCTCCCACTTTTTAAATCAGAGGTGGGCCTTGAACTCAGGGCTTAGGTGCTATTCCTGAGTTCTGAGTTCTTTTTGTTTTTGCTCAAGGCTAGTGTTCTACCATTTTGAGCCTCTGTGCCACTTCTGGTTTTCAGATGGGTAATTGGAGGTAAAAGTCTCATAGGGACTTTGAACTGCCTCTCAGCTTTCTGAGTAGTTAGGCCTATAGACATGATCTACTGGCGCCCAGCTGAAATGTTCTTTCTTGGACCTAGAATCACCCAGAATTTTTTTTTTCTTCTGAGAGCAAACCTTACTTCTCTTTTCATTTTAAGAAGGGTAACTTAAAATTATAATAGCTTCGCAAACTAGTTACTACATATTTTTTACTCATGGAATTTTTAATGTTCTTGATTTATTTTTTGTGCTTTTCATATGAAACTTCGATTCCTTTCCTCCACCTTTAATTCAAAGGTCCATTACATAAAAGCACTACTACTGTACCTAAAGAGCCAGTTGGCAAGAAATGAAGTGCTATTAACAGAGATAGAACATCACCCCCGGGGCCTGGAAAAAAGTAGATGCACCACTCTAAATATTTGTGTAATAAATGGTATTACATGACTCATGAATGCAATTTCAAGTAGATGAGATTTTTATCACTGAGTAGTTTTGGTTATTTTTTTGCATGAATTTTCTAGTCATTAGGCATCTCAGTCTTATTAATTATAATTAAGTGAAGTCTGATTTAAATATAGTGAGGATAATAACTTTCCTGTTTCTGATCATTTTATAATTTATACTTTTATAGGACAAATAGACTTATTCTTTCTATTTTATATGTTTATGAACTCTCATAGTTTGGCCTAGGATCAGTCAGTTAGTCGGCGGGTTGGTCAGTGTTTCTGTCTCTCTGTTTCTTTCCTTCTCTTCTTTCCTTTCCCTTTCTCCTTCGCCTTCTTTCTCTTTCCCTTTCCCTTTCTCTTTCCCTTCCCTTCCCCTTCCCTTTCCCCTCTCCTCTCCTCTTCTCCCCTCGCTTTCCTTTCCCTTTGCTGCCTTTCCCTTCCCTTCCCTTTCCTTTCCCTTTCCCTTCCCCTTTTCCCTTTCCCCTCCCTTCCCTTTCTCTTCTCTTCCTTTCTCTTCCCTTCCTTCCCTTTGCCTTCCCTTTCCTTCCCTTCCTTCCCTTTCCTTTTCCTTTTCCCTGTCTCTTCCCCTTCCCCCTCCCCTTCCCCCTCCCCCTCCCCTTACCCTTCTCCCTCCCTTTACTCTTCCCCTTCCCTTTCCTTTCTTTTCCTTTCCTTGTACAGGTACTAGGGCTTGAACTCAAGGACTCATGCTTTTGTTTAGCTTTTTGCCTCAAGGTTGGTGCTCTACCAACCTTTAGCCAGGTCTCTACTTTCTGCTTTTTCCCGATTAATTGAAGATAAGAATCTCTCATTTTTCAGCCCAGGCTGACTTTGAACCCTGATTCTCAGATCTTAAATTTGGCCAAACACTGGCTTTGACCTAGGGTTTCTAAACATTAAAGATGAATAGTTCTACTGTGAGGCAGTACATGTTGGTCAGTGTCCCTACCCTGGTATGAGCTTCTCATTAGCCATTGTGCTGTCTTCTGTGAAACACATTTTCTTCCCTTTTTGAAAATAAAGTGCTTTTTGGGGGGAGAGCCTGACCCTTACTAGATTGGCTTTTTTCCACTTGAGCCACACCTCCAGCTCTGCTTTTTTGCTGGTTATTTGTAGATAAGAGTCTAACACACTTTTTCTTCCTGGGTTGGCTTTGAACTATTGTCCTCCAGATCTCAGGCTTCTGAGTAGCTAGGTTGATAGGTGTGAACCACCAGTGCTTTGCTCCAAAAATAAAGTTCATTCTACAATCAGATTATATATCCTTGCTGAGATACCTGTGGCTTCACTCTCCTCTACCATCGGGATTTCTGCCCTTTCAAATGAAAGCTGTTTTAGAACAGAAAGAATGATCTGTCCACTTCCATTTGGAAGATGGATCCTGCTGGGCTGGTAAACGGGGTGCTCAGTGGGGAGAGGCTTTGATGGAAGCCCTTAGCTAGGTGCAATCATGGTGAAGCAAAGATGACTTCCCAACGACTGATTAAAACAAGTTTGATTGCTCAACATTGCCATCCTATAAACCCCACACGCATTATTGTGCCTTTTCTTCCTAGCTGCCTTTGTCCACCAGGCCCCTATTTATTAGACACCAGAGCGAAATGATTTCGTGACAGGCAAATGCTGGAGCAAGGGCCTGACTTGTCTTCTGCCTTCCAGTTCCAGTCTGTTCCCTTGCCACCCTCCCTGAGTGGGTGGGGCCTGTACTAGGTGGCCCTGTTAAAGGGGGAGGGATCAAAGTGCACATAATTATTATTTCCTTCCCTGATTAAGACTTGGAGTATCGAAGTTTCTGATCCCTTTGAGTATTAACCTGATCACTACAAATCCTCAAATAAAACCCAGGAAGATGGGCAAAATTTTCTTCCTAGATTTTCTTCAAGATTCTGCTTCTTTTTTTGCAGGTATGTAGTGGCAGATACCTTTTATATGTTTTTTTCTGTCAAAGCATGCTGGATGCCAGCCTTCCTTATGTTAATTTTTCATTATGATTTGTGATGATCTTAGATTCCAAAAGTGTTCTCTTCCTATAATACACATGCATATATATATATATGTATATATATATATATTTTTTGCCAGTCCTGGGGTTTGAACTCAGGGCCTGCGCACTATCCTTGGGCTTTCTCAAGACTAGGGCTCTACAACTTGAGCCACAGCGTCACTTCCAGCTTTTTTCTATGTTTATGGTACTGAGGAATTGAACCTGGGTCTTCGTGCATATTAGGCAAGCACTCTACCACTAGGCTAAACTCCCTGACCACACATGCATAATTTTAAGGATAGTTGTTTTCATCGAGATGTTACTGTTTCTTAAGAAAGGAGTGAAATTTACTATAAATTTCAGGTTGACTAAAGCCTTAAAAGAATGTGCTTGAGACAGTCTCAGTCACGTTCACTGTCAGTTTTCAGTCTGCAGATCCTTGGAGTATGGTTGTCACAGTTTTGTGTGTTTATTTGTTTTTGTTTTGTCTTGGGGCTTGAACTCAGAGTCTGGGAACTGCCCTTGAGCCTTTTTACTCAAGGCTAGCGGTCTACCACTTTGAGCCACTTCCTGTTTTCTGGTTGTTAATTGGAGATAAGACTTCCATGTTTTTTCCTTCCCCTTTGGCTCCAAACTGCAATCCTCAGATCTCAGCCTCCTGAGTTGCTAGAATTACAGATGTGGGCAACAAGCACCAGCTGGTGTCACAATTTTAGGAAACACTTTCAGTGCATTCTTACTTATTTCCTTTGTAGGATTCCTGCCTCTATCTTCAGTCTGTTGTGGCTTGTGAAGAAGTTATTTGAATTTTTATTTCATAGATTTGGAAATTAGATGACTAAGTTAAATGTGACTCTGGATGATAGCCTGGTGGGTTTGTTTGTTTGTTTGTTTTTGTGATCTGCACTGTGTGCTGTTTACACATCTTTTTAATCTCCCTTCAGTCTTTGAGCAAAGTATTTTTTCTTTCCTTAGGAGAGAAGTGAGATTTTTAGAGACACTAATTCTACCTCTGTCTTCTGGATGAAGACAGACATGGGAGAGGAAGTAAGGGAGAAGATTTACATTGACTGGCGGGAGTGTTGTCAGACAGAGATGGTCTGTTTGGGGATGGGGGCAGAAGGCAGGAGTGAGAGGGTTTGATGAGGAAGAAGAGCAGAGATAGGTGCTGTTGAGATGTCCTCAGGCATGGAGTCCATCACCTCTTTTTCCCTGCGCTTTCCCTGTGTGGTATCTATCCTGTTATATGACTTCCGGTACACATTGTATTAGCCAACCTAGAAGGCATCCGACTTCTCCATGGCTGCCAGTTTCCTCAGCTGTCAGATGAGATTGGGTCACATCCTTTTTTGGATCGGTTGTGGGGCTTGAACTCTGGACCTGGGTGCTGTCCTTGAGCTCTTCAGCTTGAGGCTATTTGCCATAGCCCTTGGACCACAGGGCCACTTCCAGTTTTCTAGTGGTTAATTGGAGATAAAAAGATAAGAGTCCCTTGGACTTTAGTGCCCGGGCTGCTTTGAACCTCAATCCTCAGATCTCAGCCTCCTGAGTAGCTAATGAATCACATTATTTTTAGAACCACACTTCATCTTCTATAGGAATTGTTCAAAATGGGAGGAATTAGTTTCAAAGGTAAGAGTTAAAGGTTAATTAAGAACTGAATTTTATTATTTTTTGTGTCTTGTCTGCCTCCTGGGCACTGTCTGTGGGCTTCGTTTTGCTACTGCTTGCTTCAGCTACCAGTTGAGCCACACTTCCTTTTCTGGCTTTTTGGTAGTTTGTCACAGATTTTCCTGCCCAGGAGTCTAGGATTGCAGTCATGAGCCACCAGTGCCTGGTTTGTGTTTCCCTTTTACAACTTTTGAAATAGATGTTTTTCAGACATACTTTTGTCTTTTCTAGAATATTCTTGCAGTTAAGTATTGGGCTAAATAGGCAGGTAGCAATATTGTCAGACTAATACAAAACTTGTCATTTTCTTTTTCCCTGTAGGCCCTACAGGAGCAGCTAAAGATATGTAAGTACTTCATATTTCTACATTTTAAGCTGTTTTTCATAATTGTCCCATTAGAGATTTGTAGGTATGGCTGAAGAGAGGAGATATTACTTTATGTAGTATAAAGATTATTATTGGTTCACAGATAAATGCTATTTGAAGAGTATTATGACTTGCCATTTTAGCTTTTCAGTTGCCTTGGTACTTTAGCTCACAGTCCCCAGTTAGGGCCATGTTTAATTGTGTTTCTATTTCAATTTCTGTAGAGACTTCTAGTAAGAATGAGCAATCAGATAACTTAGCATATAGCCTTTGTTATGTCTCAGTGTCTTAAAGCTAGACAGAGAGGAAAGATTAGAGTCCTACATTTGCCACATACTCACTGAATTGTTTTAAGGTTGATAACTGGATATTTAAGTGAATACATGTGACCCTTTACAATGGTTAGATTGGGTCCCCCAAAAGTCAGTGTGTTTGAAACTCAGTCCTCAAGTTTTTATGTTGGGAGGTGGAGCCTCTGGGAAGAAATTGGAACTAGATAAGCTCCTGTGGATAGGGCCCCTATGATGGCATGGTGGCTTCATAAGAAGCGCTAACGTGCTTGCTCTGTCTCACCCTTGCTACATCATGATATCACACTAGGTCTCACCAAAGACCAAGCACATGCTGGCATTATCTCCTAGCACCTGCAACCGTGAACCAAATAAGCTTCTTTATAAATTGCATGGTCTCTAGGGTGGCAAATAAATAAATAAATAGTTTGGTCTCATGTACTTTGTCTTAGCCACAGGAAGTAGACCCAGACATCGTTCCAAGCGGTCATCATTGAGTTGACCTTCAGATCATAATAGGACATTAATAAAGGGACATCTTCCTGCACAAGGCTCCTTGAACTCAGAAACCTTCCCAGTATTTTTGTAGTACCTCCCCTTTGTATATTCCTACTTGTGATCCAGATAAAGTAAGGGCATTATGGGAGTTTGCTGTGTAAGGCTGTAGTTATATTGTGGAGGTTGAGGTCAGTCTCCCTACTCCCGATTGGTGGGTTGTCAAGGCTGACTAGTGGCACTATACATTAAGAGGGTGTAGAGGATTTATGAGTCACATGTTGAGGTTTGGGTGGGGGAGAGCAGGGCACCCCCAGTAACCAACTTAGGGTGAGGGAGAGGTGGATACGTTTGGTTTTCCTTGTGGTTGAGGAGTGGGCTGGGGTGAGGCACATGCAGAACGTTGGCAACTTCTGCTGCCTAGAGAAGTGTCCAGGCTGTCTAAAAGACTTGCACGGAGGTTGTGAAAAGGGAGAGTGATGAAGCTTGATTGTTGTCACGGATCCAATATTTAAAATAGAAACTTTTTTTAATTTCAAAGAAAAATTCGGAGTTAGAATGGAGTAGTATAATTCTCTGGGACTTTAGGCACAAAAAGAAGTAGTCATTAATTGCTTCAGTGTTTGAGTTTAGTAGGAAAATATTTAATTACAAGTGAGCCTTGAGTCCTTACGTCACTTTTTTCTCCCAGTGTTCTGATCTTTTTCTTCCATTTTTGGGTATCATCCCCACATTACTTTTCCTCAGACACTGCCCTAACACTTAGGCAACCTGGATTGAGTCAAGAATCCCTGAATAATTGGAGAGCCATGGCTAGGTGTGTGTGTGAGGTGGTAGGTACAGAGAGGTAATTAAATGAGGCCATGAGAAGGCAGAGGGCAGGGTGCCCTGTAAATGAGTGGAGGTGATGCCTTCCAGATGTGCTAGGAAGCATCACTGTTGAGTGACTGGTGTGTAAGGAAGAGGAAAGAAGAGCTGAGGAAGGGATGACTGATGCTCCAAAGAGGGTCAGATGGGCCAAAGGAGGATGAGAAGCCACTCGATGTGAGACCATGGCTGTATATCCACCTGAGGAAGAAGGGAAAGTGATGCATGCATGCTGGTTTACTTGATAGCAGAAAGAGGTAGCATAGATTAATCTGTATTTCCATACAAAACAAATGGTTGGAAACTTTTGGCACAGAAGACTAATTTTGTTTAAGGGAGAGAAAAATTAGGTATGAAATGACTATTAGAAATAGCCATCATTAGCATTTTCTACGCATCAACATTTTCTTTTGTTAATATTTCCATCTACTTTTCATATGAATGGCTTGGTATACTGAAAGTGTTTTCCTTTTCTGTTTATTGTTTTAAACGCAACAAACATGAATTAAAGAATAGAAACCCAGAGTTAGTAAGGCTGTGGAACTTGGGTAAGGAGTTGTGTGTATGTGTGGGAGAGGGTTGGGGAGGTTGATAATTGATAGAAATAGATCCCAGAAGAGGCTTTGGAGATTAAAACAGTAGATGGAAGGCTGACTTTAGACAGGTTGAAACCCTAGACAATGTCTGGGGATTTATTTGCCCTCAGATAGACCCATGAGCCTGGTGCAGTGAGCCCTTTTACCCTCTCCCTGTCTCTCTGTCTGTTTATTTATTTATTTATTCTTATGCTTCCTTGTCTCTTTAAATTGCAGTGCAACACCAGAGAACAAAACAGATGTAAATCTCATGTGTTGACATTTGGCTGCCTTACAAACCTGCAAAAGTCAACTCTGCTTTTATTTTATCTCAGTGAAATTTAGTGATTTGGCACCAATAGTTTGTGTTATGATATTTTTGGTTGTAAATGGCAAAAACCCACTTTAGTTGGTCTTGGCAAACAAAAAGGAATTCTTTGGCTCTTGTAGTGGAAAAGCCCCAGGGAGGTGCCTTTGGTCTCAGCTGGATCCAGGTGGCCAACTGAGGCAAGAAACTCTATCTCTGACTTCCTATCTTGGCTCCCTTCTCAGGCAGCTTTTCCCTGGAACAGACAGAGGGCAATCTTGATTGTACCACCTTAGTGAACCTGTGGAAAAAATAGCTTCGCTTCCCATTAGTTTCATCAGCAACCCTAGAGCCAGGCTCTCTCACTAGTTAGAAATGGACCAGAGCCTTCTCTGAAAAGAGTTAGAGAACCAGGAGAATGTCAGAATCTCATTGGCCAGGCCTGGGTCATGTGACCCCCCTTGCCAGAGCCAATCAGATAGCTCTACTAATTACTTTTCCCTAAGAAAAGTCAGACCTAAAAACAGGATCATTTTTTAATAATGATCAGGAGGAAAGACTGGGCCATAGTCAAAATCTTTAGGGCTTTGAGGCTTTTTATAAGTGAGGCAGAACTCCAGAGGAGAGTGTTTGAATAAATGAAATCTGTTTCCTCCAAAAAAGCCCCATGGGAAAGGTAGAGACTGGTGGGTTCCGTTCTCTAGAGACACTGAGGTAGAGGAACAAGGTACACATTCTTTAGATTTGGAGAAGAGAGAGAGGTATCATGAGGAAAGGGTTCTTAAGGCTAGGAGACAGACAGCATTGTGGTGGTTTCACTGCTTGCTTGTTGGGAAGAGAACAGTTAGCAGTGAAGTCAGGGTAGGCAGGGAGATCACAGTTTGGCACTTGATCCATTGCCTGTGTTAAAGAGAACTTGAAAAGCCTTCCATTGAAATGAAGGTTACTCATGTTCCCCAGAGATAAATTCTGGAAGAAAGAAAGGGACCCGTGGTGGCCAAGAGACTCAACCAAAAGAGGAGATTGGAAGACAACTGTCCAAGCAAGTTTGGAAGTAGTGAACAAATGAATTAGATTAGGCACAGGCCCCAAACAGTCCATGGTAAAACATGAATTCAATCAGAAATCTTATGAAAAAGTTTGGTAGAATTAATTGGACCCATCTTAAGGAGCAACAGGCATTTTTCAGTGTAAGGAAACACTGTAAAGAAAATTAACTGATTACATTTTCATGTGGAGAATTATAGTAAATATTGTCAAATAATACACTTATCCCAAAAGATTATCATGAATGCTAAAAAATAGATCACTAGCATTACATGCATGCTCTAGAGGCTTCCATATTAAATTTGTAGTGTGTACAAATCAAAACAAGCTTAGCCTCTTTACTGGCACTGGAAATCTGGGAGGGGAGGGGCAAGCAAAGCCAGGCTGTTTTTCTGCTTCTTAGTTGAGCCCTAATAAGAATAGCTCTAATTTAGAATATTTTTCCCGATGAATAAGTAAAAAATACATCCTGTCTTTGTCATAAAAATATGTTTGTTCTGGAAAGCAAATGAGAACTTTCTGAATTATCAGACAAGTTGTGGTCAGGGTGAGTTAGGAAATGTTAATTGGAAAAGCTGGCTGCTAATATTTTGTCATCTTTATTTTTTTTTAACTTTTGAAACCTTTAGGTCCCTTGGGATAGCTATTTTGAACAACCAAGAAGCCAAGCAATATAATCGTGAAAAAGTTTTTTGTTTTTGTTTTTGGTCAGTCTTGGGGCTTGGACTCAGCGCCTGGGCACTGTATCACTTAATCCACAGCGCCACTTCTGGCCTTTTCTGTTTATGTGGTACTGAGGAATCGAACCCAGGATTTCATGAATGCTAGGCAAGCCACATCCCCAGCCCTGAAAAAGTATTTTGATTACTGTGTGCTACTGGGGAAGGAACAAATAGTAGTTTATATATTCAATGTGTTAACTTTGAGATGTCTTTTACTTAAAGTGGTAGCTGCTGGTTGAATGAAAATTAGTGTGAAATGACTGAAAAGGCATGCTGTACACATTTGGATGTTTTGTTTTTTTTTTTGCCAATCCTGGGCTTGAGCTCAGGGCCTGAGCACTGTCCTTGGACTTTCTCAAGGCTAGAGCTCTACCACTTGAGCCTCAGCACCGCTTCCGGCTTTTTTCTATGTATGTGGGGTACCGAGGAATTGAACCCAGGTCATCGTGCATGCTAGGCAAGCACTTTAACCACTAGGCCAAACTCACGGCCCCGACATTTGGTTTTTAATAGGCATGAACAGGGTATACCATTGATAACAAAGACAAGGTAGGTGAAAGCATACCTGCCCTAAGGAACACCCATAGGACCCACATAGATCTGTGTTCAGGTATACACCTGCTGGAACTCAGACCTAAAGGAGGTTATAACTTATTTATGGTTATGGAGCCATCTAGTCTCTCTGGCTCATTTAGAAAAACAGCTACAGGATGAGTGTGAATTAGAAAGGTGAATAATTACCTACAGACTCTGGGTCGATAGAGACATCCAGTCTGAGAAGGGCAAGTAAAGAAAGCTCCATGCTGGTTTTATTGAGTTCACAGAAAGCAGGCTAGAAGTGGGATTAATTGATGCTCTGAAGCTTTCCAGCTGTAAAATATGTGTGGAAAATGAATATATGCACAGCTATGCACAAAACATGAATATATTCACATAATATGAATCCTACGTCTTATATAGGTTTGTTCTCTCCCTCCCCCCCACCCTCTCTCTCTCTCCATTTTCTTTCTTGCCATGGGCAAGTGTCCAGTAAACTTTAGTTACATACATATCACTAAACACTAGCTTTCTGGGCAGGAGTGAGTCACATTTTTAAACTCTCAACTAAGGATTTATCTTCAACAATTTCCCCAAATATCAAAAGTGGGAGGAGTTCGAGTTACCACACTTCAGTGTATCTTCAATAATTCTTGTTTCTGCAAATGCTTTTATGGATTCAGTGACCAGAGATCCGAGTCAGAGCCGAGTAAGCCTGTGATCTGAGTCTGGGAAAATGATGTTGAGTCTCTTGGGTGACTTTAACCTTGACACATTCTCTCTCCTTGAACACCTGTTCATGTGTGATAGCAGCTCAAACTGCTGCCAGAAACACTGAGTCTCAATTAAATGCCTAAGTTTTTAATACCGGGTCCAAAAAAGGTTAATAAACTTTTCACACTTCTTAGGAAAGGTTTCTTGTAGTTTAAAATGCCTAAGGTTTTCTTTATAAGATGCTATTTGAGATTATGATTAAAATGATTTCACTTTTACATAATATTATATCACATTCTACCAGTTTTTCAGATGAAAAATATGACCTGAAAATGAATCAGAAATGAGAAGTCTTGATACCAGAGAAAGTATCATACTCCCACTGGGAAAGACAAATGTTCCACATGCTTTTAACTAGAAAATGGAGTTACTATTCATTAAAATTGACAAGTCTTTTGGTGCTGTTTTCCCCTACAACACCAAAATAAGATTTCCTGCTAAGTAAGAGTAGTTCTAGGTATAGATGTGAAGTGTGTGATATTTATACTCAAACTCTAGCTCTTGGTTCTAGGCCCTGCCCTTGGGTCCTGCCTCTTTTCTTTTTTTTTTTTTTTTTTTGCCAGTCCTGGGCTTGAGCTCAGGGCCTGAGCACTGTCCTTGGACTTTCTCAAGGCTAGAGCTCTACCACTTGAGCCTCAGCACCACTTCCAGCGTTTTTGTATGTATGTGGTACCAAGGAATCGAACCCGGGTCTTCACACTTGCTAGGCAAGCACTTTAACCACTAGGCCAAACTCCCGGCCCATCCTGCCTCTTTTCTTGCTAAGATTCCTCATCTTTCACTGACCTTTTAGATAATCATGATGTCACGTGAGTACCGTGAATTTATATCCTTAATAAATTAAACCCTGTTTATATCTCAAGACTTCCTAGGCTCTTAAAAGTATTCAAAGATGTAGTTGCTTATGCTATGGAATAGAAGACGTCAGTTTGCTTATCTCTCTATCCACCTTTCCTTTTGCTTAGCTTGCACAAGACAGAAATCAAGGTGGCTTTGATGTGCATGGTCCTGATATTAGGCACTAAAACTGTTCAGTTGGAGTTTTGGAAGAGTGCTGGTTAACAATGCACGAGGTCCTGGGTTCAGTCAGCAGCCCAGGGGAAAAACAAAAATTGTAAACCTCTTTTCCCTCCACTGTGTTAGGGACTGGTTTTAGATTCAGCTCTAGATTGCAAGAAGAAAGAACCTTGAAGCTTTTACGGGTCTGTTTAGATAAGAGACAGATGTGTCTTCAGTTTCCCCTTTCAAGAGTGCCAGACTGGACTAAATGAGAACCGAGGTCAAATTAATGATGAAGAGTTGTTTGTCTTGTCCTGTTTTACCAGCCAGAAACGCTGTTTCCTTGGCAGGGCTGAGCATCTACTGATTTCGTATCCTGATACTTTGCTAAAAGTGTTTATCAGATAGATCTACAGGTTTTCTGGTGGAGTTTTGAGGATTTTTCTAAAAATAGAATCATATATTGTAAGTTGGGATAATTTAACTTCTTTCTTTCCTATTTTTTCTCCTTTACTTTTTTCTTGCCTTTTCCTCTGGCTAAGAATTCAAGGTATATTTGATGAGTGGTGAGAGCTGACATCTTGTTCTAAATTTTGGAGGATATGCTTTCATTTTTTATTGTTTGGTAGAATGTTGGCTATGAGTTTAATATGTATAGCCTTATTATGTTGAGTTATGATTCTCCTATTTCTAGTTTCCTTGGAACTTCTTACAATGAAGTCATGTTGAATTTTGACAGAAGCTTTTGCAGTATCTATTGAGATGGTTTTTCTTAATACTATTTATATGTTGTATTGCATTTATTGTTCTGCATATGCTGAGCAATAGTTGCACCTCTAGAATGAAACTAATTTGATGAGTATGATCTTTTAATGTGTTGTTCTAGATTTTCCCAATATGTTGAAATTTAGGTTTTCAAAATAATCTTTAATGATTATCTGGAATTTCAGTGGCATATGTTATAATCAGCTTTTTGTTTCTAATTTTATTCATTTGGGTCTTCTATCTCTTTTTTAGTTTAATTTGACTAAGATTTTGTGATCTTTATTTCTTTGTTTTTTGGGTTGTTCCTTTAGTCTTTATTTCATAAACTTGTGCTCTCATCTTTATTCTGTTTGTCTACTAATTGGAAGTTTGTCATGATCCTGCTTTTTAAGGCATTGAAGCGTACCATTTTGTTATTATTTAAGATATGAAATTTCCCTGATTTTAGAGTGGTGAAACTGACGATTTAAATTTAAATAACTATAAGTGCCTTTTGTTTTTACTTTTCTCTTAGAAACTATCTTTTGTTCAGAGCTTGAAATACATCATTTTATGCTCTCTTGACCTTCAGGGCTTCTACTGAGCAGTCTGTTGTTACTCTGATTGGTTTGTCTTTTGTAAGTATTTTACCATTCTGTTTGTAAGTATTTGTTCTTTATTCTTAAATAGGATATGCTGTGGAAAGGCTCTTTTCTGGCACCTCCAGGCCCTGAGCAACCAAGGCAAGAGATAGAGGTTATCATAATGGATGAGCTTGGGGTAGAGAGGTTCCATGAAGCTGGGACCCAGATCTCTACGGAGGGAGTGCTGCTAGATTGAGGCTTTTCTCTTGAGTTCAGTAATCTGCTGTAGGCCCTACAGTTGCCATGGCCTCCTACTTGAGCAGAAGAGAGTGTCAGCCTGCTGTGGAGGTGCTGGAAGAAAGCTTGAAGCAGGACCGGGCATTGTAGGTGATGCTGGTTATCAGGAGAAGCTGGAAAGAACATTTTGCATTTTCTCTCCTCTTGGTGGGATGACAGGGAGTTAGAACGAGAAGGAGAATGTGGCGTTTTAGAGTCTCAATTTCAAGATCCCACTGTGTAGGAAGCAAGGTGGGTTTGGAGGAGGCAGACAATCACTCTGTAATCAACATGGCTCCAGCAAGGTTATGTCTCCACAGTCTTCATGGTTGTTTCAGAGTTTCCTGATCTCTGCTAATGTGGGCTAACTTCCCTTCCCCCTTGCAAGTTCCAGCCTTCAGGTCCACACCAGTGGAAAGAGAAGTCCTGCTGAGCCTGCTAAGGCTGGGGACTTGAGGCCAGGCAGTGGCGGTGGGAGGGACACTGAACTTGTCTTTTACTGTGATGGAGTTAGGGAATTTCTTTCTTTGGTAGATCCTTGGTCCTGTATCTCTGTGGCTCTGCATTCTAGTTCTCTTGATACAAGCTTTCTCGTCAGTTTTCCTCCTCATTCAGTTATTAAGGGGGTGCTTTTATTGTTCCCAAATCCCTTCTCTCACATTTTTTTCCTTCTTTTTTTCCAGTTTCAGTGCCCCTGCTTGTAGGTGGCACAGCCTTGGCTCCTGAGTCATACCTCCTTCTGAAGGAGGCTGTAGTTGAAAAGCAGATTTGTAGATTACGTAGGAGGTTTATCCTGGTTCATGCCTATGTATGGGCTCTTTTCCTTAGGGACAAGATTGGGGTAACCTGAGTTCATAGACATATTTGGACCAATTAGCTCCCCACCCTGAAGAGTGTGATGTGCTATCAGGTACAGCAGAGCCGTCTGCCTCTTCTCTGGTTCATCCACCAAGAATTAGCCTCAGTCTCATTTTGTTTATCTTTTTTAGCCTGGAGTAATTCAATTCTCAGGCTCTTTTCTCCAAGGGGAGATCCTAGGAAGTGAAGTCGTCTCATTGTCTAAGCCGAATGCTCTTTAGGCCTGACAGGATAGAGTTGTGCTGCCTGTTTCTGAGAATCTTGAATCTTCTGGAGTCTGATCTGTGGCTAGGGTTCTCACAAAGCTAGGGAAAGGTGTGGTTCTGAATTCTGTTCTCCCTCCCACTTTCTTTCCTGGTTTGGACCGGGACAGATTTTGTAGTCCATTAATAATCACAGCTTCTAGCCAGGCAGTAGTCACTGCCCTCCCGCTGGAGCTGTAGTGGCCATAAAAGAAAAACAATCACATCCTCAGCAAGGCTCCTTGGCTCAGCATGGCTCATTGGGGCTTATAAGGCTGTGGGGAGCTACATGGCAGTGATTGTTCCCGCCTCAGTGCAGTTCCCAGCTTGACATTCTGGATCCTCAGAATTGAAGATGGATCATAAGTTGTTTTCATTGCTTCTGAAGCCTAGCAGATATCTGCATGTACTTACGTTATGCCTAGGCATATCAAACTTGAAGTTTGTCTTTGATTCAGATCTCATCTCTTCTTAATAGGACCCTTGGTTATCTCATGCTCACAAGACTTGCAGCCATTCAAGACTCAAGTAAAGCATTGTAATATCTTGACTTGCTCATCATTTTCCCATCTACTAGGGTTTTTAAATCCATTTTAATTAAACATGGTAAATAGCACTGTTAAGACCACATCAATAAGCTCAACACCATTTCTAATAAAATTGGACCTTGACACTGTGGAATTGAAGAATATTTAACTTTAACCAGAGGTGAGAAAAGCTGATAATTGTCTTTTGGGTTCTGTGCTGAGATGGCGTGAATTAGATTTCAAGGTAGATTTTGCACTCAACTGGAGTAGGAGTTGTGCTCATGGCCAGGGTTCACTGCTGGATAACTGGCTCCCTGCCATGAGGTAAGATAATATGCAGTGTGTAAGCTGTGAGTGAACCACACTTACACATCTCTAAAATAGAAGATTCAGTAAAGATTCAGAAGAGTCAGGAAGTCCTGTCTGTGTGCTTGATTGAAGAATTAGAATTATATGTTGAATTCAGCGGGTTGTTTTTTTCTTTCAGATAAATGCTGTGTGTGTGTATGTATGCATGTGTGTGTGTGTGTGTGTGTGTGTGTGTGTGTGTGTGTGTGTGTGCGCGTGTGTTAGGCCTTTAAGGACGATGTCCAGCCTTCTTAGAAATGTACCAAAGAATTCTGGTAGAATTCTTTCCTCTAATGTAAAGAAGGGATCTATGTATCTTTAGGTAGAGATCCCTCCCAATGTTTTCTTTGAAGCAGCCTTCCTCATCCTCATAGGTTGTCTATTAAATGGCTCGTGTTTTTAAATGAGAGGAAATTAAATTGATATTAACTCTCTCTGTATAAAGATTAACCCCTCCATAGTTGTGCCATTGAACCAAATCACAGAGAGGACCAGAAGAGACTTTGAGAGGTCACTCATTAGCTATACCAGCCTATCTGGACCTGGCAACTGTCTGTCTCATAGACTATCTGTCACCCAGTGAGCAGGTGACACAGCCAAGAGATCTCACTTTCCCAGCAACTAATTTTTACTTCTTTTCCAATTTTCTCATTGCCTTAAGTTTTTCCATTTGTCTTGGCAATTGGGCTTTTTCCGGAATTTGCTAGATTTACATATTTTGGTGAGTTGGACAATCATCATGTTTGAGTGTGTGAGTGACTGAGGAGAGCCAGGATACTATGCTATTGAAGTACTTGGTGGAAACACTCGAGATAAACAGACAACATGATCTCTATGGTCTCCTTTTTTTTTTTTTCTGCCTAACCAAAAGCAAGGTCTCTGTGTAACCAAGTGGCTCATCAGATATTATTTTTGACCTTTTAGAACTGAAGAATCAGTAACCGAAGATGACAAGAGGAGGTATGTTTGCTATTGCAACTGAGTAGAACTTGTATAATTTGTGGAAACTTTTAGCACAGGCAATCCAGAAGGAGCATGAGATCTGAAAGGTTTTTCCAGGACTCAGCACCTCTGCTTCTTGGAAGCAATGATTTTAGCCCTGGTGCGTGTGGCCTGTGTTGACTGCCATCTTGAGGTCTTTGGGGTGATGGTGCCCCTGAGTGGCTGTTCCCTCCTCATTTCTCAGCTCCCTGCAATCCTCTTTTCCTTCTCCTGTGATCCGCTGACCTCTCACTTGTCTTTAGCTTTCTGTCCCTTCATTTTCTGTCTGTCCCCTTTTGAGGAACTGTTTCCATGTGTGTATTATCCCCTAATACTGTGGAGACCTCTGAATTCTTGATAAATGTTGGTTGAGCACCCGCCACATGGGATTCTATGGATGTTTGTTACTTTACTAACACCAGTTTCTGCTCCGTTGCAAGTAAAAGATCTGAAATCTCTACTAACTTGGTATAGATTTTTTTCTTTTTTCTATTTGGCTACTGTTTTAACACAGAGAAACAGTCACATTTCTAGTGAGAATAATATTCGGAATTCTTCTTTGAAAAAGTCATGAGTTGGCCAGACACTGATGGCTCATGCCTGTAATCCCAGCTACTTGGGAGACTGAGATCAGAGGATTGAGCTTTGAAATACAGCTCAGGTAGAAAAGTCTGAGATTCTTACCCCAATTAGTGAAAAAAAAAATCCAGAAGGGAAGTTCTGGCTCAGATGGTATTGTGCCAGCCTCCAGTGAAAAAGCCAGGTGGGTGTATAAGTCCCCAAGTTAAAAAAAAAAAAAAAAGTCATTCTTCTTTTGTTCCCTTGGTGCCAGTACTGGAGTTTGAATGCAGAGTGCTGGAAACTGTTGCTGAGCTGCTTCAGTATATTTAAGGCTTGCTACTACTTGAGCCATAACTCTATTTTCTCATGGACTTTCCTGACTGGGTTGGCTTTGAACTGTGATCCTTAGATCTCAGCCTCCTGAGTAGGTAAATAGATAAATACAGGTTTATCTATATCTAGTACTGATTAAACTGATTTCTTTTCTTAAAGAAACTATGGAGGAGTGTATGTTGGCCTGCCATCTGAAGCTGTCACCATGGTGTCTAGTCAAACAAAGACCGTACAAAAAAGTAAGATAATGAAATATGTTTATTTTTTCAAAATACTTGTGTATTCTATAAAATTTATGTGTCTGCCTGCCTCACCCATCTTATGCATGGTGTAGTGTTAGTGAACCACGTGTAGGACTAGCTGTCATCTTAAGCTTTACTTGAAGTCAGCTTCCATTTGTGGTTCGGCTTCATGGATAATCTCAGTTTCTTGTTACTGTCAATGATAATCAAGGTGCAAATGAAAGCTGACGTTGAAGTAGACCCTTCATGTAGAACTCAGAGGTAATTTGTGTTCTGTCATTTCTTATAGGGATGACTAGCTGAAATATGGTCTGGCGATTAATTGAGAGAGAACCATCTGTTGTATGACTAAATGGCATGAGACTCCCTTCTCTGAGCTGAATAGTTAGTAACTATGTCATAATGAAATCTTGAATAATAGACACTTATGTGACTGTGTATTTGGTGTTTTTTGCTTAATTTCAAGTGAGGCTAGTGGTAAGGACTTCTGGTTTAAGCTGGTTTCAGTTGCTCAAGTCTGTAATTCTAGCTACTCAGGAGGCTGAGATCTGCAGAACGAGGCTCAAAGTCAGCCTAAGCAGACAGTTGTACTTACTAGACTTGTTTTTAAATAACTTTCGAAGAAGCTGGAAGTGAAGGTATAATTCAAGTGGTAGAGTAAGAGGAAAAATCCAGGCGAGAGTTACAGGCCAGGAGTTTAAGCCCCAATACCAGCACAAAAAGATGCTGATTTGCTCAACTGTTATTAGAGGTAACTTTTAAAATGTTCTAGTTAGTTCACATTATTCTTTCTTCATGATTTTTTAAACTAGTAAACACACATATATCACTACTGTGTAGCTTTGTGGGCAACTGGGTAATTCTTCATTATATTGACATTAACTTTTCTTATCTTTCTCTTTAAGATTAAAATAACATCACAACACAATAATCAAGAGGTACGGTATATTTTTCTAAATAATTTTACACAGTCTGATGTGATCATGACTGGGTTCTTGATATTATTGCTATACATTTCTAATCTTGAACTTCATAGTTAGAAGGGTGGGTTTCTGCTCTCAATGCAAGCATGTTTTATGAAAAGGGAGTCATTCTCGGATCTGTTACCTTTTCAGCTACTTAATTTGTTACAGGTGTGATTTATTTAATAAGAGCAAGCTGTGAGGCTGCCTAAGTGGGAAGGTCTCACCTTTCTGGACAAAAACTTTGAAAGCATAGGACTTAAAGGAATAGAAAAGAGAGTGATTAGAGAGACTCAGCCGGACTTAGCTGGGCTTGAGGTGCAGTGTTAGCAACAGCTGGGGGTTAGATAGTATAAGAGGAGGTGGGCCCGAGCCACGGCTCTGCTAGGGGTGGGGCCTCATCCCCTACAAGGTGCATTTGTGCTGGAGGAACACGCCTCAGTTCACAGGCAGTGAGTGGATCACAACTTTGCCAGTCTTAAACCTCTGCTTCTGGAATGCTCCCGGGGTTGAATTTAGGCTCTTTCACTTATTGACTGGGCAAGTTGCTTCTTCTTTGTGTCCTATTTCATAATCTATAAAGGGTTAGATCGAATGGGTAGACGTCAGGGTTGTTGTTAAGATTAAATATAGAATCCCTGGTAGCTGCTGCTCTCCTCATGACCACCACCACTACCACCACCACCACCATCAATACCAACATGACCACTGCACCACTACCACTACTGCGCCATCACCTCCACCACACCATCACCTCTACTGCACCATCACCACCACCCTACCATCACTACAACATCATAACCATCATCCATACCATCCTCTCCACTGTACCATCACCACTACCACCATGAATACCACTCTCATCACCACCACCACTCTCGCCACCCTCGTCCTATTATTCTTTCTATAGACGCAGACAGAACCCAGTCAACAGCAGACCAGAAACATGACTCTTTTGATATGGCATTAACTTCTTACCAGGCCTAGCACCAGAGCTGGCATTTGGGATGGGGTGGACTTTCAGATGAAGCTTACTGGTGGAGATTAGTAAGCTTTCCCACTGAGAAGAGAGGGACACTGAAGCTTCACCTCTTTTTTTCTTCCCGACAGAAGCCAGAGCCAGCAGCACTGGGTGGGGGCAGTTCTTCAAAGACTTTCTCACCAAGGGAGAGAATTAAGGCTGTTTATTCTCTGGTCCCTGTGGCCGCAGGGTGTTGGATTTCTTGTTGAGAATTTGCTAGAAGATGTTCTATTTCTAGAATTTTAATACAGTTCTACCTCCCCATGGAGTCCAAGTCCCCTGCCAGTTTTACCCTTTGCGGAGGTACTTATATTATTTGCAAGATAAAAGGCAGGGCAGTTGAAAGAAAGCTGAGATCACTGTTTCCACTCCTGGAAAGAGAGTGCATCTCAGGAGGCATAGGCCTAATGTTGGAAGAGGGGCTTGGTAAACATACATTAGGGGCCTGGGCTACTCTGCTATAAGCCACACTGTAGGTGAGAGTCTCTCCATCTCACTGTCCTCATGGGAGAGGTAGACAATTGCCTGTTCACCACTGTGTTGGGATGGAGGTAGATCACATAACCAAGACCCTGACCAAAATGTGTCTTTACAATTCATGGATATAAATGTATTGGTATTGCCACCTCTCTTCTCAACATCCCTTTGGCGGTTTCTCTATGACCAGTTTGGTCATGGTCTCTTGTTGCTTGCCTTTGAGTTACCTGAAAGGTTTTCAAAATTGAATGGCTATTTTCCTTGTTGGCCAAATGTCTATTGTAGTTTGGCTTTCTGGGTCAAAGTTACTAGGAGAAAGTCCTGATAAGATGTCCTCAGGACTTTATGTATCATTATGGAAGGGGAAGAGGTAGAAGAGATGATGACATGGCCCCAAATGCATTGTACTCATAATCCAACTTGTGAAACTGAAAGCCCTTTGTGTAACTACTTGGGATATACTAAATATAAAATTTGAAACATATAAACTAGACTGTGTCTCATTTGAGCACTAAATATTAATGTTTTGTGGTTCATCATTGCTATTTCTTTTTCTGTTTATAACTGACATAACTGTATATATTAGGGTGCTATTGTTTTATAAAGTATAATAATATAAACATTGTCAAAAGCAATTTGTTCATACTTATGAGTCTACTGATTGATTTTTTTTTTTGCCAGTCCTGGGCTTGAGCTCAGGGCCTGAGCACTGTCCTTGGACTTTCTCAAGGCTAGAGCTCTACCACTTGAGCCTCAGCACCACTTCTGGCTTTTTTCTATATATGGTACCGAGGAATCGAACCCGGGTCTTCATGCATGCTAGGCAAGCACTTTAACCACTAGGCCAAACTCCCGGCCCTACTGATTGATTTTTAAAGGGATTTGCAGTTAGAAAAGAAAAAATATTTCAGTCTCAACAAAGATGGCATGTTTTCCCTCATTTGTGCAAGCTAGAATTAGCTTTCAAACTGATAAGTAAATACCCTGGGTGGTATGCAAAATGTATATAAATGTCTTATGATAGAGTCAAAGGAGAGTTCGATTGGTTTAATATCTTAGAAAAGCAAAGTTAAAGTTCAACAAAATAAATACCACCAAACAGGTATTTAAAAGAAGATGAGGGAAGAGGGCCGGGGAGGGAAATGGGGGCAAAAACGTGAGAAGGGGTAGCAATAGATTGTTATGTCATGCACCTTCTAACTGGCAAATATAATGTAACCTTTCTATTAATTACAATAAAAATATTTTTAAAGATTTTTTAAAAAAAAGATGTCCTCAGGAGAAGAAGATTATTATGGAAAAGATGAGTTATACCTTTTGACCAATTTGTAAATTCTAAATGGATTCAGAGACCAAAGTTTGAAGTTAATTGGCTGTTTGGGGGGGCAAATTAAGGAATAACTTCAGAATCTCTTGAAATTTATTATTATTAATCAATCTATTTAGTTTTGGTGGTACTGGGGCTTGAACCTCAGGTCCTTATATTTGCAAGGCAGGTACTCTGACATCAAACCATGCATCCAGCTGACATGACTTACATCATGAAACAAATGAGTAGGTTCTTCTGTGGGTGGCTTTGGGATGATAGGCACCGCCACAGAGATGTGGAATTCTTAAGCACAGAGCTGATGTAAGAATTCTCAGAGGGCCGGGAGTTTGGCCTAGTGGTAGAGTGCTTGCCTAGCATGCATGAAAACGCGGGTTCGATTCCTTGGTACCATATACATAGAAAAAAGCCAGAAGTGGTGCTGAGGCTCAAGTGGTAGAGCTCTAGCCTGGAGAAAGTCCAAGGACAGCGCTCAAACCCTGAGCTTAAGCCCAGGACTGGCAAAAAAAAAAAAAAAAAAAAAAAAAAGAATTCTCAGATGTCCATAGATAGACTGGTCCTTATCAATTCTACATGACGACGTGGCTCTCCTATGGAGAAGAGGCATGGAGTTGTGGCTCAGCAGCCTGTATTTTTTAGTTGGGTGATATTGACATGCATGCAGCTAGAGGTGGGTGGGCTGTTTCTCGGGCTGCATTTAATTGCAAGTTTATAAAATCTCTGTACAACAGCACTGTGCAGACCACATTTCACCGAAATGTTATCACTTCAGTTAAGTATCTGGTGGATGTTGAATGCTTTACTTGAAAGACAATCAGTAAATTAAAGCCAATATATTTAAAAAATCTAGATTGTATTTTGTCAAGTGTGTTAATTCTGTTCTCTTGTTTTTGTTCTCTTCATAGCTTACTCATCAGTTTGGAAGGAATCCTGCACTGGGGACATTGTAATGTTGCACAGACATTTCCAAGGAAATTTAAAACAGTTGTCCTCATGTCCTCTTCACACAGTCCTAAATGTATAAAGTAATGAGTTCAGGTTGAATATTGTGATAAGGGAAAATGATTAGATAGTGTGCTGGTCTGTGGAACTTTCTGCATCCCACTTGTGGAAGACGAGATAAGACTCTCTTGGGGTCTGTTGTTACCCTCCTGGGCCTCTGGGGTCCACAGCATTTTACACCCTGGTCGTACAACATTTCACAGAGGTTATGTCTTCTCATTGAGACTTTTTTTGGGGGGGGGATAATTTTTATATGCCAAAAATCCTTATTCTGTTTATAACGTAAGATAATAGTGCACTATAAATGAATTACCCAAAGTAATATATTTGTCACTTGTCTTTCACTGTTTCTACTTTGCATTAATTTTTACCTGTAAAATTGGGAAATGGATTCTTATTACTGTCACTTCCCTGTTTTTACTATTTGGTTTACTAATTCTATTTAAATCTCCTTGATTAGAAACAATGTATCACATTGTAATATTTGACAGTAAATGAATTAAATTTGCATGCTATATAGACATGTTGACTAAATTCCTATTGTATTTAGTCAAAGGCTTATGTTACTCTAAATACTTGATAGCCAGAGAGTTTCCCATTGTACTGCATCTTACTATGCTAATTCTATACTATTTTCTGGGACTTATGATTAAAGATTAGCGATGAATCTAGAGAGTTCTTAATTTGCTAATGATATGATATGTATTCCTGCTGCAATGTGAATTACCCAATTTATCAATGTATTTCAACAATTAAATGTTTTTATTCCTCTTTACCTGGGTTTTGTTAGTTATTTTCCAAAAAAATACTTTGAGTTACACATGGCACAGTCTTGTATGTATATAATATGTCAACATAGGAAGATCAGTCTTAACATATGGATCATTATGAAAAAGCAAAATACTTTTCTCAAGGAGAAAAGTATTTACTTGAATAACTTGGTTCATATGATAGCCTTGGGCCATCCAATTAATAAAAATATCAAATATAAAATTACTAAGACATTATGGAAAATAATGGGAATCTAGCAGCTTATCTCCTTAAGAATAATGAAGTGATTGACTTGGACAGAACTTTTAATTTTTAAATAGCTGAGCAGGCATCAGTGACTCAGGCCTGTAATCTTAACTACTCAGGAGACTGAGATCTGAGGATTGTGGTTTAAAGCCTACCTCTAGGAAGATAAATCTAACTCCTATCTCTAATTAACTACCAAAAGCTGGAAGTGGAGGTATGGTTCAAGAGGCAGAGCACCAGCCCTGAGTAAAAAGAAAAAAAAAGAACTAAGGGACAACACACAGGCCCTGAGTTCAAGTTTTGCATTATTGGCAAATTTTTTTTTGTCAGTCCTGGGGCTTGAACTCAGGCCCTGGGCACTGACCTTGGATGCTTTTTGCTCAAGGCTAGCGCTCTGCCTCTTGAGCCACAGCACCACTTCCAGCTTTTTCTAAGTATGTGGTGCTAAGGAATCAAACCCAGGACTTCATGCATGGTAGGCACAAAGCTACATTCCCGGCCTTTATGAGAGTGTTTTAATTGTAGTTCTTGTAGTGCAGAATCAGAGTTCTTATGTGTTCTTAGCTCAGTTCCCCTAATGTTAATCTCCTATGACCATAATATACTTGCCCTGATTGAGAAATTAAACATAGACACACTATGTAGCTTTTAATCAGATTACATTAGTTGTTGCACTGATGTCTTTTTTCTTTGGAGGGTGGAAGGGCAAGTGGGTGGAGAAGAAAGCAGCCTTCAGGTAAAGGACTGTGGGTCCAAAGGCCTGGAGTCTTGAATGTTCTTGGTAGAGGTGAGCCTAGCTGCTGCGTGGTGGACAAAGTGGGCTTGTGGGAGTCTTGGGTCACTCTGAGAAAAGCCACTGGAGAGGAGAGTGATGTGGGCTTTGGTTACAGGCACTCAATAGCATGATGTACTTGTGGCCATGAGGGTGTGTGGTCTTTGTATCCTGATGTGCTGTTTGCATTTCTGTCTCTGTAATAGGTATGACTTCTTTTTTTGAGTATGAAGATGCTGTTTTGCTATTTAACCTATAATGTAAAGTAAGTGGAGGGGTTTTTTTTTTTTGGCCTATCCTCTTATAGTCAGGGCCTGGGGCCCATTATGAAGAAATGACCTTGAATTGGTCTAAAAGTGAAAGAATTTATGGCTCCCAGGAAAGGACAGACTTTGTTGTCTTTTGTTACAGTGGAGTGTCTTTGGGATCATATAGGGCTGAGTCATTTGGTTTCTCAGTATCTTGGACATTTTCAATCAATAGGGTAAGTTTAATACTAATGAATAATTAATGTGAGGCTTGCTAGCAGAATTCATTCATGCATAGAATCATTCACTCAGCTATTTCCCCAGTGTCTGTTCTGTTGGAACTATAACAGTAAACAAATCAGAAGTCCCAGATCCCGTGGGACTTACTTTTTATAGAAGGGAGACAGAGTACATGAAGTAGTATCTTTGTAATTGCCAAAGTAATACTAGAGAAGAGTAGAGAAGAGGGAATAGAGGGCCATTTGGGAAAGTGGAAATTGATTGAATCAGCTAATCAGGGAATTATACTCTGCAAAGATGACACTGGAAGGCAGAGACCTGAGGAGAAGTAGCCACTCATAAGATTCCATTGGAGTGACATTCTAAAGAGAAGGGACAAATTAAAATGTTCCATACAGCAAAGGGTGTGGCATACCTGAGGAGCAAAGAAAGCAGTGTGGCGAGGATCGGGCTGCAGATGGTAGTGTGACAAGAAGGGTCTGAGGGTGACTGGGGGTGGGAAGAGAGATTGCAGAAGAAGCCAGGGGGCTTCTGCTCGAGTAAGCTCTGAGCTCTTGGATAGTTTTGAGCAGAGACATCATGTTGTCTCAGGCTACTGGCTGCTGTCTGGGGGTGAGATAAAGCTGGGAATGAGGAGAACAGCTGGGTGGAAGCTGTTGGAATAATCTAGAAATGGGATAGTATGGATAAGGGTAGCTTTTGAAAGTTGTTTGTTTGTTTGTTTTGCAGTCCTGGGCCTTGAACTCAGGGCCTGAGCACTGTCCTTGGGCTTTCTCAAGGGTAGAGCTCTAGCACTTGAGCCACAGCACCATTTTTGGCTTTTTCTCTGTATGTGGTAACGAGGAATTGAACCCAGGTCTTCGTGCATGCTAGGCAAGCACTCTACCACTAGATCAAACTCCCAGCCCCTGTTTGTTTTTTTTTTTTTAAAGATGGAATGAATTGAATTCGTATGTATCAGAATTATCAATAAAGGAACCTTAGAGACAGTTCAGTTCATAAAAGGATTGTAAGCAGCCAGTAGGTCATACAGGAAAAATTCTGCCTCATTGAAGTCAAAACAAGAGGGATGATCCCTATCAGATGGTAGAACCCTCCCCTCCTGTCCACCCCGTGGTCATCACTGGTAGCTAGTCACTGCTGCTGGATGTGAAGCAAGCATCGTGCTTGGATTTCAGTGTCTGCATGCAGGAGCTTCGAGGACCCTGGATCAAAGTTCTGAGGCCTTTCTGCTTCCAATGAATATGTTCTCTACTCAATCATATCCACTCCACCATGATACCCCACAGTTACTTTCCAATGGCAATTTTTAACACTCTACCCGTTCACCATCCTCTCCTCTTCTTCCTGGAACTCCTTTTGGTCTCTATGGAACCGCTCATTTCTGTCTTCATTTCTAACTTGTCCAGTTTATACACTAAGGCTATCTAGGATGATTTCTCCTTTGCATGTAACTTCCTCTTAACTCCCCCTCTTTTTATTCACTGTGACCCTGATTGAACCTTATCCCTGTATACACATGTCTGGTTGAATATGGCTGTATGAAAATAGAGGTCTCCACACATCAGAGAATTCCAGCAGGTCCATATGCCCAATTCATAGCCTAACCATCTATGTCCTTTAGTCAGGAATTTCCTATCTTCTCATCACTAGTGCATTCTCCCCAAATACTTATTCTCAGCCAACATCTCGTCTTCTATTTCTCCCAGAGAAAAACAAAATATGGAAACAACTTCCCTCTCCTCACCTCCTGTAAGACACACACCTCTCTTTTCCCTGGCACTACTTGGATGTGGAAACATTTCTACACATGCACTTCACATCTCTTTCATTCCAACCAAGGGCATGGCTCCAACAGCTCTTTCCAACTCCCTAACAATTCCCAAATCAATCATCATACAAACACGATTGATTTCTCCTTCCTTAAAGACAAACAACTCTCTTTTCCTCTAGTGTTTCATTTCCCCCTCCTTATGCATCAGAGCACCCAGTTAGTAGTCAGTGTCCTCAATTTCTTTCTGAAACTGCTGTGTTCAGGTATTTGCCCCTCTTATTCCACAAAGACCAGTTCCAAGGTCTCTGATAGCCTCCTTGTTGCGGATCAGAAGGTTCAGTGATTGTTCTTTGTCCTACTCTCAACCTCTGGATGTCCCTGCAAAGCGTCTTTACTCTGCCAGGTACCCAAACCTCCCACCATCTCCCTGCCTCACACTAGACATCCTTGTGTTGGTTTTTCTGATTCTTCATGTCCTAGGTTGTCTTCAGACTCTCTTTTCTGACCGTTCTACATTATTGATACCTAAATTATTTGTCATTAGCCTTAAGTTTGACCTGAACTTCAATTTTATTCTATCCAGTTACCTACTTGTTGTCCTATTTGGGTGTCTTAAACTATATATCATATTTAACAAGTCCATATCGGATTTCTTGATTCTTCTACTCTCCCAATTTTACAACATTATTCTTCAAGTTTTTTCAGGCAAGTGAACTGGGTGCCAGCCATAACTCTTCTATCTCAACCCTCTGTTTCATTTCTGCTTCAGCAACTCTAAAGGGTAGGTGATCACTTCTTTACATTTGCTTTTATTCTGGTTCACTCCTTATTAATCCCCTCTCGTACATGGTTGAGGTAGCCTCTTCCTCAGCCCATTTTGGTCTCTTCTGAGCGTAGCCGTTAGAGAGATCTTATCCCAAATCAAAACTCTCTGGTGCTTCCCTTCTCTTTCAGGGAAAAAAGTCCCAAACTGTAGAATCCCCCATCTCCTTTTTTGACTCTAGGTAAAGCTTTGACCTTCACCCTTCCTATCACTCCTCTTTGCCCCCGTGCTCTAGCCACAGTGATTTTACTTCTTGAGCTTGTCAATCAGGTTCTCCTGTTTTCTTTTTTGTACTAGGCTTTAACTCTACAATCTTAGGCCTTGGATATTTACATGCTTTTCTTGTTCCTTCAAGACCTTACCCCAAGAAAGCCCTACCCTGCTCATCTCAGATGAAATTGATCTCTAACCTTACACTTAGAGCCCTCCTTTAAGGACCTCGTTTCATGACTAGTTTTCCTCCTTGGCATTTGTACCTAACATGCTCTGTACCCCCTTATTTACTGAGGTGCTACCTCACTAAGATGGATGTTTCCAGGAACAGAAATTCTTGTCTCTCTCATTCATTGCAGAATTTCAGCACTGTACCTGTACCGGGCACCTGGTAGATTCTCCAGAAGTAATTTTTGAGTGAGAAATAGGTTACTTGGAATTATTTACATGGTGGTAAAATAGACCCATCTTTGCCAAGAGGTTTGACGATTTGAATGAAGATCATTAAAAAATAAACGTCAATGTCTTGGATCCAGTGATTCAACTTCTAGCAAAATCAAATATAGAATAGTCCCGGATATCATGTATATGTGTATGTACCACAACATTTTGATAGTAAGAAACAACAAGGAAATTTTGCCTTTATGTGTGTGATGAAGTATATATTTGAAGATCTTTAGAACAAAACTGGTCATCAGGAATACGTATGCATGTTCTGTATAATTAGAGCATCTCAATGTTTTCCTCTCATCTTGTATGCTTTCTTACTTGTGGGTAGCGTGGCGTGGTTAGAGTGGACGAGTCTTGAGGTGATCTCTACTCCTTTCCTTCTTATTTTTCAAGGAATGAGGACTGTCCATGCTCTGAGCCCATGGTCCAGAATATTTCTTCTCTGCTTTTGTTTTCTTTTTTGGGGGGGAGGTAGAAATGGGCTTTGAACTCAGGGCCTCGGGCTTGGTAGGCTGGTACTTTGTCACTTGCGCTACACCTTCATTCTCAGGGCATGTCTTTCTGCTTGTGGTAGTTTCTCTTGCCTCCACGTACCCATGAAGCAGCTCCATTCCTGTTGGCTGAGTTCCCATGCCATCTCCTGGCAGGATGAGTCCCTCTCTCTCCTTAGGTCCTACACCAGCTGGCATATTGGCCTTCACAGAACATTCACTTTCTAGATTCAGGCTCATTTATTGCTTCTAATGTATTCTGAACTCTGCAACTCTGTTTGTGGCCACCCTGGAGATCAAGCCAGCATTACCTTGTGCTTGCACCATTGCTGCGGTCTTTCAGTTAAAGAGCGTGGTGAATAGGCGATGTGTTGGGCCTTTTGTCTCTCACCATCTTGAGAACTTCATTCCTGTGCTCTCTGACACCCAGCCCTAGTGCTGGTCAGGCTCACTGAATATCAGCAGGTTATTGAATACTGGTAGAAGACCTTTTCTTTTGCTGGACCATTTACCAGGCATTTTAACACATGTGGTTATATTGAATCCTGATAGAGATCTTCTTCATTTTAGTGCAATACAAAGTATAAAATTAGTTTGAATTATTTTCTTCCTTACTAATTGGCATAATATCTGCCCTAAATTTGACAGCCTTTGATGTAAGTCATGCCCACGTAATGCATGTATGTACTGCCCTCTGGTGGAATTGGTTTCTAATAGCAGCTTGGGTTTTTTTTTGTTTTGTTTTGTTTTGTTTTCTCTTCCTCCTGTATTGTCTCCGAGTAACTGAATAATTACTTACTTAGCCATTTATTGTAGAAGGGAGATGTTCATTCATAATAGCAATGAGTTTACGTTGGGGCTTGGCCACTTACTAGTTTTCTCTCTTGGCAATAGACTTATTTTTCTGTGTCTTAGTTCCCTACCTGGTGAAATAAAAACAGTATCAGCAATAAAATATTAAAAGCTAACATGTGTGAAGTACTTATCATTTGCCACTTATTAGCTTGCTGAATTTTTATTATGATATAAGGACAAATATGATACATAAATTGAGAATCTAGGGAAAAATAACTTGTACTACTCAGAGAAGTATGCGGAATAAATGACTTCCCACATAGATGATATTAGAAAGTGCAACATGGACAAAGAGTTTGATGACATCACCATCTGATACTGACAGAGGTAGCGGTTGTGAATCAGGCAAACAGAAGGCTCACAGGGAGAAAGCTGTTGGCAGTCCTACTCAGCTGAGAATAGTTTCATAGAATGACACTTCAGAAAATCAGGAACTTACCTCTTCTTGTGGAGAGCTTAGGTTGTAGGATGTTTAGTGCAGGGGTAATAAGCTGTCCATAAGAGAGGGAGCGGGAGAGGGAGAGGGAGGGGGGAGGTGGATTAGATGCAGGTGAGGATTTAGAGCAGCCTGGGGGCCTTCACCGTCCCTGACTAGCAAGTCCCAATTCCTGAACATCACAACAGGAACATCAAACCTATGACTGGCCGAATGCTCACACCAAGGAGCCATCTGGTGGCTCCGGAGATCTGTTACCAGGCAGGTCTGAGAGCTCTGACACCAGGACAAGGCTCATGTGATACCTGAGCCTGAGATTATCACGGGGTGACAAGCTGCTGATAAGAAAGCACTGAGCTCTGAATCCCTCAGATCTACACCCTGGGTAGAGAACTCAGCAAGTTATTTGCTCCTTCCATTAATAGGATCAGTAGGGGAATACCCTGTGGGGTAGCCTCTAACTGCCCCGGGGTGAAGAAACTGGGAGACGTGCAACAAGTGTGATCTTGATTGATTCCATGACTAAAAAAATGCTCTGACTAGCAGAGAGTTCCAGTATGTAAAGAAAGGAAATTTCCAAGGTAGATGTAATATAGAAGGAGACAACTGATCTTTAACCAGCAATCCTCAACTCAAACCCAAGGAAGTACAAGAGCTCACTGTTAGTTATTCTGTCTGAGCCATACTGGGGGACCACGTTGGTCCCCAAGCATTTGGGCAAAAGCATAGCCACTAAGTTCTCTGCCAGTGAGGTGGGAAGAAATGATATTGTAACTTTTGCAGGCATATTCCTACCTGAGCACTGCCTGAGTGTGTGATTAAAAAATTCCAACTGATGAATTTACCTCAGATATGAAAATGTCAGTATGAGTATACACATACACACACATACACAATATGGAAAATAAGATTCCTTGACAGGCCAAAGGTCAACAACCTCACAGTAATGTTAAGTACAGGAAAGAAGAAAACCAGCAAAAGTATAACAAAAAGCACACAAACATTATCAGAATGCTCAGTGAAAATAAGAGGACATGTGCAAAAAGCTGGCCAATTACAGAGGGGATATAAATAGCTGAACAGAGTAAGGAAGACAACGTAAGATATGAAAAAAATAATTCATTAAAGATACAAAAAATCCAGAAAACCCCAAATTAAGGAAATTAAAAGCCCAATAAGTCAGACAACTCTACAAAAGTCTCTCCAGTAGACTGGTTTGAGTTGAAGACAAAAATATCAGGACTTGGGGACAGTACAGATGTATGAAGACAATGAAATCAAGAATTGGAGGGGGAAGATTAAGGAATAGGAGCAGAATTACTATGACCTTATTTAAGAGACCAAACTTAAAGAGGCATGTGCATAGAAGAAGTGGAGAAAGCTGAAGGTATAGAAAAATGTATTCAGTAACATAATAGGAGAAAATTTACCATATCTTGAGAAAGAAGCAACCATTCAGCTATAGTAAACCTGTAGTATATATACAAGAACTACCTGCAAACATATCATAAAGCATTAAATGTGGTCTGGGAGTGTTGCCTAGTGGTAGAGTGCTTGCCTACCATGCACGAAACCCTGTGTTTGATTCCTTGGTACTACATACACAGAAAAAGCTGGAAATTGTGCTGTGGCTAAAGTGGAGGAGTTCTAGCCTTGAGAAAGCTCGAGAACAGTGGCCAGGCCCCGAGTTCAAGCCCCAGGACTAACAAAAAAATATTCCATGTACAGAACAATGTAGGAATACTGAAAACTATAAGATAACTTCTAATGACACCCCATCAGAACAGCAGATTTCTCATAAGAAAGTTTTAAAACAAAGTAGGGGATGGGTTGATGTATTTGTACTTTAAAATTTCTTTTTAGGGGCTGGGAGTTTGGCCTAGTGGTAGAGTGCTTGCCTCGCAAAGACCCTGGTTCGATTCCTTGGTACCCCACATACATAGCAAAAAGCTGGAAGTGGTGCTGAGGCTCAAATGGTAGAGTGCTAGCCTTGAGAAAGTCCAAGGACAGTGCTCAAGCCCTGAGCTCAAGCCCAGGACTGGCAAAAAAAATTCTTTTTATTAGCTTTAAACAGTTGTCCAAATGGATTTCCATTCAACATGTCAGCTTATGAAAACACTGTTCTTGATCAGCATCATCCCTACCATTGTTCTCCTTTGGTCTCTCAAGTGCTGAAAGTAAACCATTACTACCCTAGATTAATCTACTCACGAAAGCTATCATTCATAACCAAGGAGTAAGTAGAAAATCTCCCATTATAAGGAAACACCAAAGCAACATATGGTAATCACTGAAGCAGTACAGCAGAATGCATTGAAAGGAATCCTACACATAGAAATTTAAGATTAATCCAGGCAGTGGTTCATGCCTGTAATCCTAGCTACTTAGAAGACTGAGATCTGAGGATCAACCCTCCAAAAACTTTGGTATAGAGTGTATTGAGTGGAAACTTTATAGCTGCAGTGCCTACAACAAACAAAACAACACACACACACACACACACATACACACACACACACACACACACACACACACACACACACACACACACACAGAGTTACCTCAAATAAATAGCCTAATAATATACACCAGAAGCTTAGAAAAACTAAAATTAACCAAACCCATAAGCAAATAGAAAGAAATAATAGTTTATGCAGAAACCAGTGAAATGTATGATACAAATATCAAGAAACCTTCAAAAGATCCATGAAACAAAAAAAGTTCTTTCAAAACATATAGATAAAAATGGAGGTATCACAACAAATAGCAGTGCAATCAAGATGATCATGATAAAGTATTTTGGAAACCTATGTTGAAACAAACTGGAAAATCTAGAAGAAACAGATATGTTTCTCTATATAATTGACTAACTTAAATCAAGCAAAGGGATATAAACTACTTAAATAGACCTATGAGCAAGGAAATAGAAGTAATAGAGTTCCCAAAAAAGAAAATTCCATGACGAGACTGAATCCCTGTTGAATTTTATCAGCCCTTTAAAGAACAGCAGTAGGCCTCAAACTTTTCTCCAAGATAAAGAGGAAGAAATGCTACTAAACCCATTCCATGAAGCCAACTCTCAGAGACACAACAACAACAAAAAAGAATATTATGCCCATCTTAATAAAATACTTGCCAACTGAATTTACTAACACATGAAAAAAATTATACACCATCATCAGGTTGGTTTTATTACAGGCTTGCAAGGTTGTAAATCCATAAACACAGTGTAGCACAGAAACAGAATTAAAGACAGAAAGCACATGATCATTGCAATTCAGAAAAAGCCATTGACACAATGTAACATTCTTTTGTGATAAAATCTCTGAAGAAATGATGAAGGAATCTCAATTAAATGGAGGAAGACTGGATTCATTCCCCCTAAAGACAGGAGTAGAATGGGGCTGTCTACCCACTATAGGTGAGAATGTCTCCAGTATTCTGGAGAACATGGCTTGCTGTGTGAAAGGACTTGGGTCTGTGAATGTCAGACCTGCATAGATTTTCCCATTCAGAGAAGCAGAGACTGTGTTACCCCTGGGCAGACTGTCCCTCAGAAAGGAGATAAGCTGAGCATGCACAATCCCTTTCTCACCAACTGGGGGAGAAAGATGGGAGGTGGGGAGGAGTCTAGTTCATCCCATAGGAAACAGGAGTGGAAAATAAAAATTCCTACTGGAGGGCCAAGAGTTTGGCCTAGTGGTAAGGGTGCTTGCCTAGCATGCACGAAGACCTGGGTTTGATTCCTTGGTACCACATATGGAGAAAAGCCAGAAGTGGTGCAGTAGCTCAAGTGGGAGAGCTCTAGCCTTGAGAAAGTCCAAGGACAGTGCGCAGGCCCTGAGTTCAAGCCCCGGGACTGGCAAAAAAAATTTCTACTAGATCACAGATGCCTATTTGTTTAGCCTGTCCAGTGTCTATCCCGAAAAAAGGATATAAGCCACTAGGTAGCATTTAGAGATTGGAAGATTTTATATAGAATCTGTTATTAGAAAATGGACAAGTCTAGACTCCTGGGTCATAGCCCATAGGGAACTATCTAGCTGTTGTTGTCAGGTTGGGGACTTTACAGAGTGCTCAGGTTCTGCAATTCTGGTGCTATCCTCCACCAGACAATAACAGCTAGACAGTTCCTTAGGGGCTATGACAGTTCCACTCATGGTTAAGATCTCAGATGTTGGAACCAACCTGGTGCTGTGTTCACATCAGATTGCAGTGACTTCCTAAGGAGGTGGCCTGAGGCAATTCACTTAACCTCTTGAGCCTGTTTTCTCGCTTGTAATGAAAATAATGCCTTATGTAATCAAAGGAGTCATTTTTTTTTTTGGTAGGCATTCAAAGGATACAGTAGATGGGAACTACTGTTATTGTTTGAAAGGTAAAACCTGCTATGTGATTGGAAACCTGAAAGAAAACTGGAGCCCCTGCTCCAGTGTTCACATTGTCTGGTTTTAGTAGTGCCCTCTGTCTTATCAGGTTTGGGAAAAATATTTCATCAGCCAGGTTCCAAGGAGCCTGTTTCACTGTAGTGAGACGCTCAACAGCCGTTTAGGGAATTAGTGGTCTAATTAAGGTGGTTTCCTTTCCTCCCCACAGTTTGACTTTCTTCTGGAAGAAGGTTACAGTGAGGCAAGAGAGTCTGGGTTTCATCCAAATACCTTGATGTCTGGGTTTTAAAATAGCTTCCATCTCAACTGGCTTCACAGACTCCCTCTGCTCTGATGGATCATTTCTCCTGGAGGGCAACCCTGAATGATGGAAGCTGCAGAACTTACTTCAAATAGCATATTTCCATGTGAATGGACCTGGGGGGGTGGTGACAAGGAAGCAGGAAGGGACATGGCATGAACACAAAACTTCTCATGAAGGAATACTCAGGTAAGAGCCATCAGCCTCTGGAATGGTTGCAAGCCATACAATCCAAATCAAGTCAGTCCTTACAAAGAAGGTGAATTTATTTGGAAGGACACTGATCCTTCCAGTATCCTTGAAAGTATATGGACAACTAAGTACTGTACCCCACACCTGTAGTGTTACCTATTTATGAGACTGCCAGGAAAGTCCATGAGACTCTTATCTCCAATTAGCCAACAAAAGCAGGAAGTGAGTTGTCAACCTTGAGCACAAAAGCTTAGGGAGAGTGCCTGGCTCTGAGTTCATGGCCCAGTATAGACACACACACACACACACAAAAGAAAATCTGGACCTATAGATACATAGAGAAGACAGTGAAGGGTTGGGGTCATTCATCTATCAACCAAGACTATGAAAGACCACAGGCACAGATACTAGGAAGAGGAGAGAAAGGATCAGCTTCCTCTTCTACAGGCTCTCTTTTTCTTCTGCCCACCTGAAGAAGAATGAACACAGATATGTAGGACAAGAATGGCCTGTGGGGCAGGGAAATGTATATATCACTTGTCAGCCCCAAGACAGACATCTTATACTGCTGAAATGATACATTAGTAGTGGCCGGATGCCACTACTAGAAAACTCTGGCCAGATGCCAAGCAATGCTGAGACTTCTAATCTCATTGAATTCCCTCCAAAATGCATGGGGGTAGATATAATTATTATTCACAAAACCTATGCTAAATTAGTTTGTTCCATGCTCTCCCATGATGGTTATAACTTTCCCTCAGTGCACCTAAAACTGGAATTATATTTCTTTCCTCCATAGGAATATAAGCTCAGCAAATGGCAGGAATTGCATTTGTTAATTGTGGACGCCCAGCCTTAATATGACATGCAGTAGGTACTTAGTAACCTTTGGCTGGATAAATGCAACCTCAGTTAATGTGAAGAAATTAAAGCTCTGAGATCCTAAGTATTCTGCTGGACATCACTCTTGTAGCAAGCTGTGGAGCCAGGACTTGAACCCATGTTCTGACCACAGACTTTCAGAAGGGAAACTTGGGGACCCTTCTCTTCATTTTCTTCTGGATGGGGAGCTGATTGTGAGCAGCACCATTTTGCAGTGACATCATGTGATATGTGTATGAACCAGGAGAATCCTGGGCAAGTGGAGGGCAATGTGTAGAACTAGAGAAGCAAGAGCCTTGGGATAACTCAAAGGAGATGAATTTGTGCTCAGGATTCATCCATGAGCAACCTCTGGATCAATGATTAAGATGATTCCTGCTAATTTTTTTTTAATCTTGGTTAGGCTCAAACCATGATCCCTCTGACCTCTGCATAGCTGAGATCACAGATGGGAGCTACCACACTCAACCTTAAATACTTTTTTTTTAAAGGCAGGGAGAAAAGGTAACTTAAAGAAAGGAAAACCAGGGCCGGGAGTTTGGCCTAGTGGTTAAAGTGCTTGCCTAGCATGCATGAAGACCCGGGTTTGATTCCTCGGTACCACATGTAGAAAAAAGCCAGAAGTGGTGCTGAGGCTCAAGTGGTAGAGCTCTAGCCTTGAGAAAGTCCAAGGACAGTGCTCAGGCCCTGAGCTCAAGCCCAGGACTGGCAAAAAAAAAAAAAAGAAAAAAAAAAGAAAGGAAAACCACAAAAATGGAGATCAGTTGAAAAACTGTAAAGATGATATAAATAAATAAAACAATGTAAAATTTTATAATATAGACTGATTAAGCATTCAAATCATATGACACATTTTTGGATTAATATACAGAACTGAAATACAAATTGAATAGACAAGTCTAATTTCATTCTGCTTAATAAGAGACATATAAAATTTAAAGAAATCAAAAAGTTAAAAGCAAAAACATAGAAGATAGGTAAATATTAATTGTTCTGGGAAAGATCATTTAAATTGTATCAATATTTATCAAATTACTTTTAAAAAATGTATTTTGAGGCCAGGAGTTCGGCCTAGTGGTAGAGTGCTTGCCTAGAATGCATGAAGACCCAGGTTCGATTCCTTGGTACCACATACATAGAAAAAGCTGAACATGGAACTGTGGCCCAAGTGGTAGAGTTCTAGCCTTGAGAAAGCTTAAGGATAGTGCTCAGGCCCTAAGTTCAAGGTTCAGGACTGGCAAAAAAGATTAATAAAATAAATAAAAAGATAAAAGGCAGAATTAGGGATATATCAATCAGGTATGATTTCATTTGCCAAGAAAATAAAATATATGAAAAATAAAAAGAGCTCAAAATACCTAAAGAAAAACTGAAATATTTGAAAAATAAATTTATAGAGCGATGATTTATGATTTCAACCCATATCATATTTTTACTGGCATGACAAACAAATTTTAGCAAATTTATAGACTATTAGACACTTGGCCTAAGTCTTGGCCGAGCTGTATAGAGATATATCTATCTAATAATTAAGAATATGAATTCTTTGTGAGCACAGATGGCATATTTATATTTAAAATAAATCATGAACAATTAGCTTTAAAGAAGTATTTGATAACATAATGCTAAGATAAAAATTACTAACAAAGAGAAATAAAAAATCTCCATACATTGGAAATGATAAAGTTTACTTGTAAAGATAATGACTTAGCTTAAATTAGACTAAGAAAGCTGAGAAATAGATGAAAAAAATTTAAAGACATAAATAAACTTCAGAGACAACCATGCCTTGAGACTAAAAGAAAAGAAAAAGTCGTAGAAGAGATAGATCTACAGAGAGGGTAGTTAGCATTCTGTAGCCTCATCCCCTTTCCAGGTAATTTGCCATTTCTGGACATGAAGATTGAGAACTGAGCAAGGGAGCTAAGACAGAAGAGATGCTAATAAAAAGCATAAATTTTGTGTTGTAGGGCTAGAAAGATTAAAAGTATGGCTGAGGAGGGAAAGGCAGAAGCAGTGAATGATATCGATGCATGTTCAATATTCCTCTTGAGATATTTGCTGACTTTTGAAATTGCTTAAGATAGGAAGCTAGTAGAAAGTTTTAAAAAATGGACACTGCATGCATTTTGGAGCAATCTTGTGATACCGAAGAAAAGAGGATTGTAATTTTTAGTATGTGAATAGAAAGGAACCCTGATCTTCATTCTTGGGTCTGCTGTACCAGGGTTCCTGTACAATTATATGCTTATCCTGCTCTCCCATACACTTTCTGCATTCTTCCATAATTCTATACCTACTTTCATACCTGCCTTTTTCAGAATCCACCGTTGGATAGAAAACTGGTTTTCCACCATCCAAATCTGAGCCAAGCTTACCTTTGCCTTGGTTGGAAGCCAAATCTCACCAACCTTGGGTTTTCCTTAACTCAACATCACATGGTGTTGATCGAATTAACAGCATTTGAAAATGTTCTCTTTACTAGACCTCCTGTTTCTTCTCAGGAAATATGAAGGCACAAAGGCAAATACATCAACATTCCACTATTAAACCATGTGTATTACTTTTTTCCTCTTGGAAACATCACACATACTCATTGATGTGATAAGTTTGGGGATTCATTACTTTTGTTGGCTGAATTACTGGTTTGCATCTATGCCTTGTTTTGTAACTAAAATATATTTGTAGGTAAATCTTCTCTGTTTAGCTATCTATGGGATTTGGTTTTAAGGTTGTTTCAAGGAGCCTTGAATCCTGGCCTGTATGTTTTTTTTTTTTTTTTAAATCCTTCTTTATGGTATCACACAGGGCTGATCTGTACTACCAACTGGATATTGGAGAAATGAGAGTGTGATTTTTTTTAAGGTTAGGTTTGGAAGTCATGTGGCTTTCACCTTGGTCTTTCTTTGTAGCATTTGCTCTGGGGGAAGTGATTGCCATGTTGTGAGGATACTCACGCAGCGGTTGGAGGAGAAGTCAAGATCTTTCATAAGCAACAAGGTGAAGGGCAGATCCTCCAATCCCAGTCTAGCTTCAGATGAATGCAGCCTGGCCAGCGTCGTCACTACAACCAGATGAACGAGTGGGTGGAAGCTACTTGAGTCACACACTTCAGAGTTACTGTGAAATCAGAAATAGTTATTGCTTTGAGTTAATTTTTATGCTGCAGGTATTAATACACTGTCTTATTTCTTTGTTTTAATCACCACGTTCCTTCCCCGTGTCCCTTTCTTGTAGCTCTCAAGTTTCTAAGGTTTCTAGGTTCATTCCGGGACTCTAGTTTCTATGCATTCATTGAGAACGCGTTCTTTTTGACATTGGCTGTTTCAGAGCAGGTATAAGTGATGGAAAGATACTTCTGCAAGACAGGTTTGGTCTTCTCTCAAGATGCATTACAGGACATTTGATTTACAGTGCTAAATGTGGCCCTGGACTTTATGCCTTAGGAGAATGGACCTGAAGGGGTTTCAAGTGTTGGTCTTGCTCAGTCATCTGGAAAGCCACATGAACAGAATCAGTTTGTTTTGGCTTTCAGATCAAGGTTGTCTTCTTACTAATTGGTAAAAGGAGCACAGGGAAAGGCTTTGGCTGTCAGGAGTAGCGATTTTCCTTTCCCGGCCAGTGCTTTCTCCGATGGCTTTTTAAATGCTGTGCTTTCAAACTAAGGATGTGTGGTTGAGAGTTGAGCTGTTGGAAAAGGTTTTTCCAGACTTGGTGACACCCTGGTGAACTTATGTCCTTCCCTCTGAATTTTCCGCTGCACCCTGTTGAGTTCATTTTAAGAACACCCAGAGTTGTTTATGCAAGTCATTCACTTTGGATGGTTGGGGGTATTATGTTCATTAGCATCAGCAGTTTTGCTGTACCCTAGCCTCCACATCTGGACTATTTTTTAATGTGAGGAGGATATAGGTTCTAATCTCTAACTGATCATATTGCTCTGTGTGTGTGTGTCGGTGTGTGTGTGTGTGTGTGTGTGTGTGTATGTGCATGCGCCTGTACTGGAACTTAAACTCAGGCCTCGGCACTGTCCGTTAGGTTTTTTGCTGAAGCCTGGTACCACTTGAACCACAGCTTCAATTCTGGGTTTTTGGTGACTAATTGGAGATAAGAGTCTCATACATTTTCTTGCGCAGGCTGGCTTTGAACCACAGTCCTGAGAACTCAGCCACCTAAGTAGAAAGGATTACAGGTTTGAGCTACCGGTGCCCAATTTTTGTCTGCATTAAAAAAAAAAACCAAAACATTTTCCACACAAACCAGAGTCACACATGCTCCTTCAGCTTTGGGGGAAGCTTTGATTCCCCCTCCCCACTTCTTGAAATAAGCATATTATACTGATTCCAACAACAGTGATGACACACTTAGTACAAAGAGTATCCACAGAGCAGCATGAGGGGGGGCGGGCTGCAACACAGCGAATCAGCACGGCAACCCTAGGGGGTGGGTTCTGTTTTGCCACTCTAGTTACAAACATGAAAAAACTGAGCTCTGCGAGGCAGAATATCTTGCTTGAGGTCACCAGTTGCTAAGCACTATTGTCCAGAGACGGTACCGGAGCCATGTAGTTCAGAATGTCACTCTCCTTCAGAAACTCCACTTAAGAAGGACTATCCTCTTACATGATAAACTTTACAGGACCCCAGGCATTCACACACTGTGAGAATAAAGGAGGATGCTCTTAGCCGAGGAATGCAAAGGCGAAATGCCTCATGCCTCTGAGCATGTAACATCATATTTATTGAAATAAACCCCAGGACATGGAAGCAAGAGATTTTTTTTCTTCGATGCTGTTTTTGTTTTCTTCTCTTTTTGTCTCATTTGTTTGTTTGTCTTTGGGAGAGTAAAGGGAGGTTCAGAAATAGAGTGACGAAAGGTGAATAAATGCAGCAGTGGTGCTTACTGGACCCTAGGTTGAAAATGAACTCTATAGCTTGTAGGTGGGGATGGGAGGGAAAAACCAGGAGGGAGGGAAAAACCAGGAGAGAGTGAGGGAAAGGGGGACAATGTCTAAAAAGAAATGTACTCTTTACCTACCTAGGTAGATACCTTTAACCTTTGTATATCACATTTATAATGACAATTTAAAAAATTCAAAAAGGACTACCTTCTTTTCTTTTGTCGTTGGAAATCCACATTGCAAGGTGTGTGTGTGTGTGTGTGTGTGTGTGTGTGTGTGTGTGTGCATGTGTGCACATGCATGCATGCATGCTGGTACTGGAGCTTGAACTCAGGGCCCCACACTTACTTGGCTTTTTCTTTTCTTTCTTTCTTTTTTGTTTGTCAGTCATGGGACTTGAACTCTGGGCCTGGGCCTTGTCTCTGAGCTTTTCAGCTCAAAGCTAGAGCTCTACCACTTAGCCACAGCACCACTTCTGGTTTTCTGGTGGTTAATTGGCGATAAGTCTCACGGATTTCCTTGCCTAGACTGACTTTGAGTTCCCGTTCCTCAGATCTCAGCCTCCTAAGTAGCTAGGATTACAGGTATGAGCCACTGTCTTTTTCTGCTCAAGGCTTTTTCTACTCAGTTGAGCCATACATCCACTTCCAGCTTTACCAGTTTTATGGGCCATTTCCGCTTGTGGATCCTGGGGCATGTGGTGTGGGCTGGTGGTGTCTCTTTAGATGGAATTAGAGGTGGCCAAATCCTACTAGCTCGCTCCAGATTCTTAACAACTGGAATTCTTTGTGGTGTTCTCTCCTTTCATTTAACAACATTGGTTCAGATGGAATCGTTTATGTAGTTTCTCCTTTTTCTTCTTTTTTAATGGCTTAAAAAAAAAAAACCCAAACCCTTGAGGGTTGGAGGTGATAGGTGGAAAAACAGGCAGGATAGGGAAGGTCCTTATTTTCTAGTCTGGTCTCATTTATAATCTTCTTGCTCTGTCCTCAAGAGTTGGGATCTTTTATTTATTTATTTTTCTTTTCTTATTAGTGGTTTGCTCTGTTTGTTTACTTTGTGATCTGTAGCTGAAGAGATGTTTTCTCCAAAGGGAATTGTCTGCATCTCATCTCATCCTGGCCACGCGTTGGCCATCTCTCATCAAGGCCTTCTTTGTGTGGAGAGGCTGACTGTTTATTCTGGTTAACAGGGATGCCTTCTAGGGGTGGTGATTTGATGGGGCAGAGAGAAAATGGGCTCTCGGTCGCATAACTGGACATCTGAGATGGATGTTTTTCCTGGAAGCGGAGCTCCTGAAGCTGCGGGTTAGCACACAGGGTTCTAGTGTGGGTGACTGAAGCCTGTCATGATTCCTGTTGTTTCAGTCAGGATCAAGTATGGAAAACTCCTCAAGCTGTCTTCAGTGCAGAGGCACATTTCAGGGTCAGCTCACTAGAAAACAAAGAGGCTTGGGATCCTGTGCAGGGAGCTGGACTTTAGGGTCATCAGTCATGTTCTCTGGCTCTCAGGTAATACATGGCTTCTCTGCTGCTCCAGCTTCTCTGGGCAACATGGCCCTCTCTAAGCCTCCATTTATTCTTCTGCATAGAGAAGAATCAAAGCTGGGCATTTATCCAAAAGATTATCAACCAGGATACAGTAAAGCCACCAGCAAAACCATGTCCATTGCAGCACTATTCACCATAGCCAAGGTGTGGAATCATCCCAGATGTTCCTCAAGATGAGTGGATCAACAAAATGTGGTGTATGTGCACATGCAATTTTACTCATCCATTAGAAAGAGTGATATTATACCATCTGTAAGGAAATGGAAAGACGTGGAGAAAACTGTTAAGTGAAGTAAGTCAGGCCAAGAGAGACAAGGATGCGTCTTTTTCTTTAAATGTGGAAGCTGGATTTAGCTTATAAACTTATAAGTAAATATGTTGGGTGGTATGTAAGTGTATATAAACACATTAATGGAAATACAGGAGATTCAAAGGGAGAAC
The DNA here is from genome assembly GCF_031878675.1 of Megascapheus bottae. NCBI lineage: Eukaryota > Metazoa > Chordata > Mammalia > Rodentia > Geomyidae > Megascapheus > Megascapheus bottae. Next base: position 84,694,566 of record NC_143510.1, read on the forward strand.
TCACATAGTGTAATTCCTTAGGAAGGTGAAATCAGAGGTCAAGAAAATAAATACCAGGAAGCAGGTATGTGAAATGAAGGGAAGAAGGGGAGAACTCAGTCAAGAATATTCTACAAGATTAAGGAGATGAGGGAAGGGGTGGGAAGAGGAGGGATGGGGGAGACTGTTGGAAGGGGTGACCATGATCAAGATGCATTGCACTCATAAACTGCTTTGTTGAAAGCTACTTCTGTGTACAACCACTCAAAGATGAAACAATAACAAAAAAGAGATCAAAGCACCACCGAGAGGAGATATTCAGAAATGGGATGCCCATGTTTCATTCTTGCATGGCTACTTCCTAAACCTGGTTTGTGCCTCAGTTTCTTCATAGGTGAAATGATCTCGAGTTCCTGGGGTTGTTGGAGTAAGCTATTACCCAAAGTTATCTGAGAAAACTGGAGTCAAACACAGCTGGATTTCCTTACCTGCTGAGGGACAAAAAGCCCTGTTAGTCCAGCAATTGCCTGAAGGAGTCATTCACAGATCTCCGTCCTGGCTTCTTTGTCCTAGTTCATGTTCTTGAGAAGAATGTGATAGGCTGGGTTTTTCCTCTTGGGTTAGGTGAGCACTTTCACATCAGCCAGGTATGGCCAAGGCTAGGGACATATGGCTCCAACGTGATCTAAATCACAAAGGGCCCAAGCTCCTCTTAGAGATGGAAGGAGACCACTGCCACTTTCCTAATAGGCAAGCTGATTCTCTCCCAGAATTGTCCTGATGTCCTTTCCAAGGGTGAGGGCACTGCAGATTGTCCCCTCTGCCTGTCTCCTGTTGCACTTGGCTCAGCCATGGGACCTTCACAGGCGGGCCTGGTCCTGCCCACTTCTGGAATTTATCTGCCCAGTGTTGGCAGAACATGGAGTGCCCTGTGTCTGCCAGCAGGTGGGGTCTGGAAACTAGTCTGGCAGCTCTGTGTGGTAAGTAGCTATGAGTCCACCATGCTGCCTTCCCTCACCTTGCGCTGTCTTCCTGATGATGGTTCTTTGAATGTCCTTGAGTTCCCATGCAGTTGTCAGTGCTCAGTGAGCCTGACTATTTGCCTAGCACATTCCCTTCCTTTCCACTCCCTGGAGCCCCAACTATCAGCCAACATCCCGCCTTAATCCAAACATACAGCAGGGAATCAATCATACTTGTGCTTCAAAGAACTCTTTACTATTACCCACCCACCCGTCAAATTCATAGATATGTATGACTCTTTATCCTGGGTATTTAAGACTCTCATTATGGAAAATTTCAAACAGACACAGAAAAATGCAGAATTATGGAGTAAGTCAGCATGCGCCTATCACCAAGTTTCAACAATAATCAAGTTGTGGCCAAACTTGTTAGATATGGATAACTATACTTCTCCTTCATTTCCTCTTCAATATTATATTGAAGTGAATTCCAGACATCACATCACTGCATCTGTAAGATATTTCAGTGTCCATCTCAAAAACTCAGAACTGTTTGTTCTTAATATTGCACATGACCATTATGACACCTAAAAATTATTAACAATGATTGCTTAATATCACCACATAAGCCAACCAGTGTTTATAGTTCTAATTGTTTTTCCAAGGCAGAAAAGAGCTTATTGGGGTGGGGGTGGGGGGGACAGCAAACTGCTGGCCCATACCAGATGATGGCAAGTGGAGACAGAGGGGAAGGAAAAAGAGAAAAAGCTCTAATTGTTTTTTGTAAATTGTTTCTGAATTTGTTTTCTTTTTACATATCCAGATGAGGCATGTGTTAGTTGAGGTCCATGTGAATTGGTATTTGATGAAAAAAAGAAGTCTTGATTCTGTTTCGACATGATTTCCATTTTCAAGACTACTTTACGAGTGGTTGTGGGTGCTTCTTAAGAGGTGAAACATGTCTGGTTCTCTCTGTTTAAAGGTATAACAGCCATTCATGCTCAATGCTGAATGATGGGAATTTATAAGGGCTTACAAATGGTCAGACTTGAATTCTACAATTGCTTTTTTTTGTTAGGTCAAAGATTTCTTAAAGAAGCTATATCACATTTACTGGTCAATGGCACAGGAAAACAACGGACTAGGTCCTTGATTTCATTCCTTCTTTAGTCCACAGCCTTATGTGTATGGAGTCCATTGTAGGAAATGATTATGGCTTTTGAGAAATGTTAAAGCTCATAGAATTAAATATATGTGACAGGTTTCCACTTATTTCAGTTAATATTAACTTTGGTGCTATGTGATTGAACTGATAAGTAAGTGGGCTACCTCTTGATCCAGACTTTAGAACTTTTTGCTTATTATTTTAGCTTGTTTTTCAGATTTAGATCTTACGCTTTTTACTTGCATCATCTGATTCTCCTACCTCTACTTCCTGATTAGCTTGGAATTACAGACATGTGCTACCTTACCCAATATGTTATTATCTTTATTCAATCCCAAACTATTCCATCTTTGCCCAAGAGAAACCTCTTCAGATTAGCTTGAGGCCTTTCAGTGTCCTCTCTTTGCTTGGCAGGTGTCCAGACTAAGCTTAAGTCTCCTAGACCATTCACGTGTTTTGTACAATATCTGGTACAATATTAGCCATGATGGTTGTATTTATAGAAATCTTAACCCCTTTCCTGGTACAGGGCCATTACCTAAGGTTCTTTGATACCTACCATAGCCTATGCTAACACCTGGGGTGTGTGTATGTATGTGTGTGTGTGTGTGTGTAAGAGAGACAAAGACAGAGAGACAGGGAGAGAGGCACAGGCAGACAGAGAAGAGAGCGAGAATTCTATTGCTTTTTCATTGGTGTATCTACATTCATATCTCCGCTCTTCTTAGTAGTCTGTTTTTTACTGGAGAGACTGAAGCCAGGGGAGATGCATATACATAGCACAGTGACTTCCAAACGCTTATCTCTCGAGGATGGGTTTTGTCTCTGAGCTGTGTGTGCCATTTGATTTGCCTCCTGAGTGGGGTCACATGGCACTCGTGGGAATGAGTAGCTGTAGGAACTACAGTGGGAGCAGGGCATTATGTAGGCATACCTGAGACTAAGTGCAAAGTTAATTCATTAGAGAGGAGTTTTGCATTTGGCTTTACATCCAAGCAATACTCTTTATTCTTGTGGTAGCAATCATTAAGCTCGTATGTCAGTCTTTTTCCTGGCTCAAATGGCTTGCCATCTGCTCTACTTTGGGTGTGCTTTGTCTTTCAAATGTTTATCTGCTGGAAACAGCATGGCAATGTTGACATGGTGGAAACTTGAGGAGGTGATGCCTAGTGGAAGACGATTAGATCATGGGATCGATACTGATCTCACAGACTGGACTAGTTCCTGTAAGGCTGGGTTGTTATAAGGGATCCTGACACTCCCCCTGCATCCCTCTTCTACATGTGGCCATTTCCCATTCTGCTCCTTCACCATATTGTAGTGCCACAAAAACAGCCCTTCCCAGGAGTCTGGAAATATGTTATTTGGGCCCTGTAGCTCCAGAATGATGAGCCAAATAAATATCTTTTCGTTATACACTACCCAGTGCCAGATATTTTGTTATAATAACACAAATCAGATAAATAGGCCAGAAATTTACCATTAGAAATGCTTCCCCACCCCCCCATCAGCCATCTGGGGTTGGGTGACCGTCTCTGTTTATGGCAAATCCTGCCCAACAGAATCCAGAAGACGCTTGTTAAAGTACAGTGTCACCTGAAGGAATAGCTGTGAGGCCTAAAGTCGAATGGGATATCTAGCACATTTCTTAAACAGATGTGGCCAAGGCAAAGAGAGATTCTTTCCATTTATAAACCTTCTAGACATTGAGGCCAATGATTGCCACTGGCCCAGCATCTTGATTTTTCCGTGGCAAATTTGCCTGCAGCAAGCTAGTCCTTTAGCTTTCTGTATTGGCCAGAGCTAATGTTTTCCTTCTACTGCTGAATACCTGGTATCAAATGAACTGGTTGTCTAAACCAACCATGGGGCAGAGGCAACATGAATGGGATCAGTGCCCTTGTAAAAGGGACTCCAGGAAACTCTATTCTTTTTTCTTCCATGGGAGAATAAAATAAGAAGCTAAGCCAGATGTGATGGCCTTGCTTATAATTCAGCTCTTTGAAGGTTTGAGGTAGCAGTATCAAGAGTTGGCATTTGAGGCCGGTCTGAGCTATTTAGGGAGACCCTATGGGAAACAAAACAAACAAACCACAAACATCTCAACAAAATATGAGAAGATAACCTACTACCATCCAGAAGAAGGTTCTCATTTGAACTCCACTCTACTGCATCTTAGTCTTCTACTGAACTGAGTCTTCTTCTTGGGTTTATCCATAACTGCGAGGAAAAAAAAACCCTGCTGTCTATTAGAAGCCACAATTATGTTAGGTAGTTTGTTATAGTAGCTCAAATGGGCTGAGACCACTAGTAACTACTGTAGGCTGTCCCTGAGAAAGGGATACATCTTGGAGTGAGGTGTCTTTCTTTGGGGAACGTTTCTGGAAAGGGCTGAGAGTTAGAGGTCTCAGAAAAAGTTCCTGCAGTTGAAGGAATAAGGATACAAAAGTGTATGTGTGTGGGGGGCGGTGGGGAAGAAACGCATAATATTTTTTTTTGTCTGTTAAGAAATGGAGCTGTATGTCCATCCTTTTAATTTGGGTTGGCTTTGTGATTTGATTTGGCCAATAGGACAGAAGCAACCACGCTGTGGAAAGAAGCTTTGAAAAGTATTTGCGAACTGGGATTTGTCCTCTCTTACTACTGAGAATCCCTCCATAGCTTGTGAAGAAGCCCTAGGAGGAAGAGATAGCCCATTCATCCCAGGCGAGCCCCTCTCTCTTCCCCAAACATCCAGGCCTCTCCAAAGGCAAAGGGTGTCCAAATAAACCACCAAGCAGACCCACAGAATCATGGAAAATAATATTTGCTGTGTTTGGCCACTAAATTTCAGGAAGTTGTCTCTGTTACTGAGCAAATACTTGTTGATGAGTAGGCCAGCACGAGCATGGCACTTGCTCTGATCTGTTTGCTCAGAATGTTTTGGTATTTGGACATTTTATTTTATTCCTCATTCCCCTAAAGTTTTCTAGATTTCTAATAAAAATATCCATATCCATGTAGGTTTATTTTTTTCAGAATCCTTTTACAAAGCACTCATTCAATTACCTTCTCAGCTCAGAAACCAGAATAAAGAGCATTCACTGTTCATATTTGCTAAAGAAAACAACATGCCTTTGTAGTTGCCCAGTGTTACTGAACAGAAAACACAATTACCATTGGGGAGGAAAAATCAAGGGCTGTTATTTGATCATAAACCTTCTAAGGAGAACAGTATGCTGATTAGGGCCTCGGTTGAGATTTTGGAGGAGTATTCAAGGACCTGATGCAGTGAGTTAAGTGGAAATGTGCTAAAATGAAGGAAAAAAAAAGCAAACCAAAAGAAAATGCAAGCGAAGCACCTTCTAGATACTTAATGGAGAAATATTTTCCTAACACATACTTCTTGGCACCAAGCGAGGACCTGAGAAATGTTTGTTGAATGAACAAATAAATATGTAAATGGTAGGAGTATGCGCTACTGTACTTGGAGAAAAAGAAGTGCTACCTTGTTGCCCAGGATTCCAGATCTTTGGAAAGATGAAACTGATATTCAAATATAAAAATGTAGTTTGAGATTCTTGAAGATTTCTCTTCCCAGATGCCATAGGATTCTAGTCAAAATCTAGAGCTGTTTCTTGTTCTCAACCTACTCCTCTATGTTCTCTTCTGAAAGTAAGAGGATTGGGCCATTTTGAAATCATAGGTTTGGGGGATTCACCTTGGGGTAGCAGAATATGCCTAGAAACAGAGTGAGCTACTTTATCCTATATCCTGGATCCCCACTAGTTACCATAAATAAGTTATTTAACCATAAATAAGTTACTTAAACTCTTGGTGCCTCATTTTAAAATCTGGGATCAATAAGGCTATCTGCAGACTTTTAGAGAGAATGAGAAATAATGAATATAAAGTGCTTAGACTCTGAATGCTAAATATTAGTATTAATATATAAAAATATACTAGTAATATATAGTGGGCAAGTTGTAGATTGGCTGGAAGTAGGAAAAGTAGCATTTATGCTATTCTAATAAGTCTTGTGGTATACGTCTAGGTTGTATGTATGCTTTGTGTGTGTGTGTGTGTGTGTGTGTGTGTGTGTGTGTGTGTACACGTGCGCGCACACCAATATCAGGGTTTGAACTCAGGGCTTGGGTACTGTCCCTTAGCTACTTTGCATAGAACTAGCACTCTACTACTTGAGCCACAGCTCTACTTCTAGCTTTTTGGTAGGTAACTAGAGGTAAGATTCTCAGACTTTCTTGCCTGGGCTGGTTTCAGATCTGTCTCTTAAGTAGCTAGGATTAGAAGCAAGAGCCACTAGCACTTGCTTTCCATCTAGAATTTTTAATGTATTTTGTAATCATCAATTTTGCGGGAAGCTATATTCATTGTAATCATTCATCTCCACATCTTCATTTAGGACTCTGAGGGTTTTTGTTTTTGTTCTTTCCCACCTCCCCACCCCCCAACACACACACCAGATTAGTATTTCCAGATGTCCACGAGGACAAGCCACTGTGGCTCAAACTTCTAAATCAAATGGCAGCTGCCTTTTATTCCACGTTTCTCCTTCCAACATGTTGTCACAAATATTTTCAGCTACTAAGCACGACGTCTAGGCTGGTGTGTTTTGCCATATTATATTGCCATATAAGCATATACATACATATATTATTTTTATGCAGAATTCTGTGGTTTCCTACCCATTTGCTACACTGTTAATTGCTCTACCAGCACTGGGTTTCTGCCTCCTGCCAAAGCTGTCCCCCCACCCCCTTTCCTACCATCTCCCATCTCCCCAAGGGCCATCTTTAATCCACCAAGCTCTCAAATGCTTTGCAAAATTGAAACTCCTCTGTTTATCCTGCTCCCTCCCCTCCACATCCATGGCGGTTATCTCACTTGGGCTCCCATTTCCTGCTCTTATTCTTGGCCCTCAGCCAGTCATCACACATTCACATGAAATCCTGACTCTCCTAGCAGAAGGGAAAGGCTGTTTCCATTCATGGAAAGCTCATTTGCCACAGAGTCACTACACCTTCGCCCGTGGAGGGGGTTCTCCATTTTCTGATGTGCTTAGGAGAAGGGGAGTTGCTCTGGTCCCTAGAGCTATTTAGATTAAAGGTAATCCTGGCTACAGAACAGTGTGGTCTTTGTGGGGGTGGGAGGGAGGCAGAGACTATCAATTCTAAATCACCTGGATTTGGGGCCATGGCCCACTTCTTAGCCTCTGGGTTGTTTATCTGTGAAATGAGAATTATAATACCTACCTCACAGCATTATTGGAAAGATCATGAACAGAAAGGGCTTAGCCCAGGGCCTGGAAAATGACATTTGCTCCATAAATATTTTATTTTCTCCCTCCTCACCCCCCTCAGCTTCTGGTGGGTTGTTCAGACCTCCAGGTCAGTTAGGGCTTTAACAAGAAAAAGATTGTTACCTCTGAGGGTCTAAGTGAAGGGAGTGCAATGAAAGGGTTGTTTATGGAGGCATGGGCAGAGGGACTTAAAAGCATGATGGGGCCCCCCTGCAACTGCCAGAAGCCAAAAGCACTCACTGAAGGGTAAAGTGAAGGTGAGTTCCCACCATACCTTGTGAGAGCTGGAGCCTTGAGACAGGGGTAAAGACCGATGCATTTGGAAAATGTTCCAAGGTCTTAGTGAACTGAGATCATTTCCTCTCCACTTTCCCGAGACTTGAGATTTCTAAAGTAACGTATATAAATGTAGGTTTTTAAAAATTGAAGTGACCAGGTAAGACCGTGGCTCAGGTGGAGGATTGAAGCCCCTGCTAGAATTACAGCCTATCAAAAAGGGAATAAGGGTCTAAATGTCCTTTTATTCTTGCTTTCTGCCCAGGCTTTCTATGAGTTGAGAGGAAGTCCTGTGGAGTTAGTTAGCTTCCTGGTAGGGCAAGATGGAGAATGAGCTGGGGAATAATCGTATTGCCACTTGTCACCTTGTGCAAGGTAGTTACCTTTGTTGGACTCTGGACATGAAACTCACCCATTTGTCTCCCTCACTGGGCTATCATGAAGAGCTAGGGAAAAATACTGTGACCATTTGCTCTGTGAAGCGAGCTTCTTCATCATCTTATTCTCCTTTCTCCAGCAACTAGGCAGGGTAGAAGGCAGAGAAGGCAGGGGACAAGAATGGGCACTTTGGGATGGAAATAACTGAGTGCCAAGGGTAGGTTGGCCAAGCTTTCTAAGTGAAGGATTAGAGGTTAGGACCTTAGTTTTTCTAGGCCTCAGCTGCCCTCCTAAGTTAAGCATTTGAGTGCCAGGAGTTGATTGGAGAGCTGACCCTAGGATGCATGGTGAGAAGGGATTGGCAGCCAATCATCAGAGTAGGAGAGCCAGGAGTAGATGCACAAACAACTTGGTCTCAATTCTGCAGGTGTCTCTAAGGTACTGCAAAAGATATATGGCTGGATTGTTCTAGAACAAGATGAGGAAGCTGGGGTGTTTATGCATTAACTTCCATACTTATTGGATGGGCTTTAACTTCTTGGCCATTCCATGCTCCTGGATTTGGGCAGAGGGCACGCATGTAACCAAAGAATACCATGGGGCAGAGAAACACAGAAACCCTCTGAGGAGAGTGGAAGGAAATAGCTCTGTGACCAAGAGCACCTGCTTTGGTTTCCTCATTTGTGTGACAGGACCACATTATCTCATAGAGCATTTGTGAAGACTGAATGATGAATGATGAATTCATCTGTATTCTGAGTGCCTGTCCCATAATACGTATGAAACACAAAGGAAGTAGTCATAATAAAGATGTGTAAATATTATTCATGCATTATGGATGGAAGCAAATGGGACAGAAAGACATTTGCCCTAAATCAAGTAGACATTTGTTAAGTGGCCGAACCAGCTCTCCCTCCAAGTTGTTTCCCCTTCCATTTTGCTGTAGCCACCTCCCCTTCATGGACTATTTAGAGTGCTTTTGCTTCATAAAGTGTGAGAAGCTCCATAAATATAAAATGTTTGTAGTCCCAGGCTTGCCAGCTTGGATCCAAGTTAAATTGACTTTTGGGCAGCTCCTCCCTCAGCTCTGATTCTCATAAGCTCAAATATATATATATTTTCTTAGCCTCCTGGGATCTGCTATTTGATGCCCTCCAAATCCCAGCCCTTCATTAGTGATGACTAGATGTCTCTGCAAATTTCAAGGGGTGCCAGAAAGTCTCCAGACAAAATAAAAAATGCTGTAAAACACTAAGGACATAAAACTGTAGTCACCTTGTTCTCTATGTAGTGTTTTCTTTTTTTTTTTTTTAAAAAAACAAATATTCTGAATGCCCTCTTTACTGTTTTGCTGATACACACATAAAAACCAATAAAATGCATGTCTTTAAAAATGGTGGGTAAAATAGAGATTCCCTCATTGAACACTTGTTTGTTTTAAACTTGTCATTTAAAATATGATGTAAAAATCAACATTAATAAATTCTTTAAAAAATGGTGGGTAAATGTATATAACAACAAAAAAAATTTAAACAGTTCGAAATGTACTGAACGGGGATCTTGGTTTTGTGTTCTGTTTGATGCTGGGGACAGAGACTCAGGGCCTGTGTATGTTAAACATGTACTCGATTACTGACCTACACTCCAGCTACCACCAGTTCAAAGTGTCCTGTCTGCCTTGTTATTCTGCGATGGTCACCAGATCCATGGCCAGAACAGTTTTTGTCTTCCCATTAAACACCAACTCCCTGTTTCCTCTCTGCCTAGTTCTGGAACCACCATTCTACTTCAGGTTCATTCTACCCTAGGCTCCACTAATAGTATTGGTCTCATTTTACTTCAAAGTCTGTGTTGTAGCACAGGCAACCTTCCTTCCCTCCCTCCCTCCCTTCCTTCCTTCCATATTTTCTCCTTTCCCTTTCTTCTTTTCTTCCTTTCTCCCTCTATCACCCTCATTCCCTTCTTCTCTCTTCCTTCCTCCCTCTTTTCTTCTTCCCTCCTTTCCTCCCTCCCTCCTTTCTTTCCTCCCTTGGATTAGCTTCAAGTAGCAGAGCAAAATTAACTGAGCAAGAGTATGAGCCCTAGAATTCATGCCTCAGTACCTGTATACTCACAGGAAAAGGAAAAGAAAGGTTTCCTAAAAAGTGAGACACAGCCTCCATTTGGAAATATTCTAAGAAACCTTCCCAGTGTTTTAAATGTGGCAGCTCAGTGATTTCTGCTTACTTACAATAAGGATGGAATTGCTAGAGAAAAGGCCATGTACAAGTCGAGCATGGTGCGGGGCGCCTCTAATCTCAGCACTTAGGAGGGGGGTGGCTGAGACTGATGCAGGAAGACTGCAAGTTCCAGGATAAGCTGGGCTACACAGCTAGACCCTATATTAGAAAAGAGACAAAGAGGAAAAGAGACAAAAAGAGAGAGTGAGAGGAGGAAGTGGATGGAGGGAGAAAATGAGGAAGGAAAGATAAAAGAGAGAAGGAAGAAAGAACGGATAAAAACACAAAGAAGAAAAGGAAGAAAGGGAGAAAAAAACTGTCATATATATTACAAAAGACTCATGATATCTAAGGACCATAAGACATTAATGTCTCATATGATAAAGAAGCCCAGTTATTTATTGTCACATCCGTTTTCTGTCTCCAGTTCATGGTTATGAAGGATTGAGAATGTGGATGGCCTTGGCGGAAAGGCACAAAAAGAGGACAGATATGTGAGATGGTTTCACAGCAAACTCTGAAAACTTAAATCACTTACTGACCATTCGGAGGGAGTTTTGTATAGTAGTCAGTCAGGCAGTCAGGCAGTCAGTCAGTCAGTCAGTCAGTCAGGATTTCTGTTATGGTCTTAAGGCAGATTTTTATAGTTTCTCTAGCTCCTAAGAATACCATAATGTTCATAATTTTGAACCCACCAGTGGATTATCCATTGACTACGTTGGAGCCCATATGATCCAGTTGCCTCTTAGTAGTTGAATCCGTCAGCCTGCAATCCAAACATTCAACATACAGGACATTTTTTTTTTTAGGGGATGGTGGTGGTATATCTCATATCCAAAAACTAGTGGACAAAGGCTGAGGGGCTGAAAGAGGGGACATTTCTTATTCCTAGGGTCTTTGCAGTTCTCTGATGGTCATTGCCAGACTTTGGCTTCCCTAGATGGGTACACAAATGTATAAGCTGTTCCTGGTAGATAGGAAGTGCATGAGATCTACACACTAACTCTTGTAAGAGGGAAGAAGGATCAGATACAGGGAAGAGCTCTTAAAGAATACTAGTCAGGCAGAGGTCATTAAGTGCTGTTCTTATAAATGCCCCAAGAGTTGGCTTCTAGTTGGCTCACCCTCTCAGAGCCTTGGCCATCTATTGTGTAGGGCCAATTGACTGGCTTCTCTAAGTCAGGCTACATAGAGACTGATAGAGAGCCAGTGGAGACTGTGGCTTTCCAGAAATCTGGCTAGCAGGGAACCTCTTGCAGAATGCAATTTATTTCTGTCTTCCTCCTCTTTCCTGTAGAAAGCTGTTAAACTAAGAGCTTCACAATTCTGAGGACATGAGCTCGTACAGTTTGAATCCAAGTTTGCTGCCTCTGTGTTGCCTCTTGTCATCTCCATGAGGTTAAAAACACAATCTTCTTCCTGGCTGGCTTTCATAAGGACTCCAAACCTTCCAAGTATTTTATGAATTGTGGTAGGATTTCACAAGGCTTGGTGGTACTGAGAGTGGCTGGAGTTTATCTGTGTTACCTATATTTAAATGCTCACACCATTAACTCTGATTTGCCAAACATTTGTCCATGGCTACAGTGAGAACATGTGAAAGACCTGTCAATCGTCTACTTTGCCCTGTGACCCTGTAGAAGCTCCGGTCTAGAGGTAGCCTATATAATAATATGTCTATGGTAATGGAACTTCACTGAGCTCCTGGAAGTTGTTCAACTCAAAAGAGTCAACATGTTCAACGGGAGGGAGCGAGCGATCGCATACTTCTTATATGTGGGTGAGTGAAGATCGGAGACCTGGGCAAGCGGCATGGAGAAGTGCTCAGCATGATGCTATCGTTTCCCTGAGCTCTCAAATAGGGACATCAGTGTCACAAGCACACCACTGGAGTTCTAGCCCAGCTACTCAGTCACTATTAGGCTTACCCAGGTTGTGGTGGGGGGAGGGGGGCGGGTCAGGCAAGTGGGCTGAATCGGTCATGATTCTAGCTTTGCCTCAACAACACTGTAGTCAGGGAAACATGTGACTGATAGAGGGAACGTTGAGACCAGAAAAAGAGTTCTTCAGTTGGGACTGTCGCACCTTCCTGCCTATGGCTGTCTCCTGCCTGCTATGTTCCCTTCTCCCTCTTGTCTAAGGAATCTGCCCTCCATCTTTCATCCCCACCCTGTCTCTGGTGGGGGGCGGAGACTGCTTGAGGTTCTTCCTAGCTACGTCTCACCCTTTCCTACATCACTATGTGCGTTACTTACTCACGGTGTATGCCCTGTTCTCATTGTCATTATAAAGCCATTGTTGAGCAACCTAGGGCCTGAGGTAGCTGAGGTCTTTCTCCTGTCCCCTCATCACGTCCCCGCTTTGGTCTTGGCTGCTTTGCGAGTGTCCTTTATCCACACCCATCAGGGCCCAGAGGGAACAAGACATGACTATGCTTCACCTGGATTTGCTTTGATCACACCCAACCTCTGTGATATCCAATCCACGGTTATATGAATAGCATCAGTTCACTCTAGAAGGCCGTACCTCCATGACCTAGTTGTCTTACAGGAGTCCCCTCATCTCAACACTAACGCAGTGCCAATGAAGTCTCAGTATGAATTTTGGAGAAGTATTCAAACCCTAGCTCCATGGTTAGGAGAGGAGAATAAACCTCCAGATGGCAGGTGCAACATGCTGGACTGGAGGTTTCTAATTACAAATCCAGCCTCACCCTCTCTCCATCACTGTTCCTCATGACAGTTCATCGTTCACAGAACCATTGATGTTCATGACTAACTTACACTCGATGCCAGCAAGCAACGAGAGGGTAAGATCAGTGTCAGATTGGTTTCAGTGGATCCCTCAAATGCCAGATTGCCTATAGAGGGGGAAAATGTGAGCAGGACATCCTCAGACCACAGTGCAGGTCAGACACCCACCAGGTGAGAGCAGGAAGAAAGATGGCTGCAGTGTTCCTCTGAGGGAGCTGCCTTGCTAGCCATTGGAAGTCTCCAAGCAAGGGCTGGACACTTTGTGCTTAGTTATTGACTGGGAGAATTGTATGCTTCAACCTCCTGAGGGAGGTTAGCTACTTTCTTTCCTTTAGGAGGCAGAAGACAATGTTAGCAGGGCAGATATTGGAGAGGGGTAGGCTGGATTTAAATCTAGCTTCTGTTCCTCATTAGAGGTGTGATCTCAGATAGGTTATCTAACCCTTCTGGGACTCACTTTTCTCCTCAGAAAAATGAGGATAATAGTAGTTGTTAATCTCCTGGGGTGGTTGTGAGAATGAAATGAGATAATTTGTGTAAAGGAGGCAGAATTTAATAGTCGTCATTATCTATATTCCAGAACAAGCGTCCCATGGCCTGCAGGGGGCAGCATCCCCACATTAATCTGACACTGTTTCCCTTTACTAGGGCCTTTCAAGTTTAAGACAAGAAACAATTTTTTGTTGTTGTTTTTTGTTTTTTGTAGAATGACCAGGTGACCGAATGTACAGATGAGATTGCAGAGGGCATAAGAAAACAGCCCATATTTCTTGATAAAAAGAATAGAGAAAAAGAGCAAGAATTTTAAATAAAAAGCCCATGCACATACAGAATAAGGATTTCTTACTCCATACAGTGTATGTGCCTGGGCCTGTCCTAGGGGAAGCTCAGAAGTTGGGAGAGCTGGGCTCTAGTTTGTTCAACTTGTGTTAGAGATGAAGACAGAATGTGGATTAAAGATCCACAATGCAGAGGCAACTGGAGAGAAGAGAAACTTTGGATTCATTGAACATTTGCTTCTGGATGCCAGATCAGCCCTAATTAGCCAGGCATCTGTAGCCCAGCCACAGGCCATTTCTGTGTAGATAATCCTTTGAGTAGCCAGGACAAAGGGCCAGCCAGAGCCAACCATTATTCCATGTTCCATGCTGAATCTTCCAAAATCCCTTTTGATTTATCCTATGTTATTCTATGGAACATCTTCCTAGTTTTTCTAACATTTTAGATAAACGAAGGTATTTTCCTATATTATCAAAGTGCCTGCCTCTGTTTTTGCTCCTAGTAGACTAATTGGGACATCTAACCACTCCTGGCCTCTTAGATGTCTCTTGACACTCGTATTTACCATCACCAAACACCAAGATCCTTACTATTGCTGGCTACGGAGGCTGCCCCATTTACAAATATCTTCTTTTCTTTCATCCCATGTTCAACCTCAAGGCCTCAACGTCTGCCTCATTCTGAGCTTATCAATCTGCAGATGCCAGGTTAAGGGTAAGTGTATAGATCCAGATAGATCACTAACCCTATACAGTCACTCACAAAGTCTGTGTCCACTAATATTCTCATCTTTTTCTAATTCAGCTTTATTCTGCAGATGACAGGTAGAGTATGATGATGTCAATAGCTGACCTTGGAAGAAATATCTACTCTACTGTTCAAATTTATGTGACCTTCAACAAGTCTCTTTACCTCTTGAGAGGCAATCATCTCATTTGTAATGTGAGAATGTGACGAGTAACTAAAGCATAATCACAGGTAGTTATTATAATCACATGAGTTAATGTCTGTGAAACACCTAGAAGAAATACTTGGCAAGTAGCAAGCACTAATCCATTGTTTTATGTCATTGTAATCCCAGTTTGTCTGATCTGTAATTCCTGAAGTGTTTGGTAACAAGCTGGATGTGTGAGAATTTGCAAGATGTATGTGGTACATGAGGCCAGAGACTACATGTCAGTGGTAGATTTTGTTGAGATAAGTAGCTGGACTAGAAATACATAAACATACCTTTATATGGAAAGACATATATTATGGAACACAATACAAAATTGACAGGAAATAGAAAAGAAAGCTGACTTAATGCCAAGTGTAGTGGCACATACCTAAACTCTCACCAGTCAGGAAGCTGATGGTGGAGGATGGCAAGTTCCAGGCCAGCCCAGACCACAGTGAGGACTGTTATGCAAGACCTACTCAGACTCTTTCCTCTACCTAGGAGAGTGGTCTCCCATCTGATGGTCCTGTTAGGAGAAGTTTGGTTGAACAATAAGAATAATTCATGGAGATAATCCTAGCTACTCAGGAGGCTGAGATCTGAAGATCAAGTTCAAAGCCACCCGGAGACTGTCTTCAATTAACTTCCAGAAAACGGAAAGTGGGGCTTGGTTCAAGGGTAGGGTGATAGCCTTGAGCTGAAGAGCTCAGGGACAGCGCCCAGACTGAGCTCAAGCAACATGACCCACACACAAAAAAAGAATAATTCATAGAGGTTTGCCTGCTGAAAACAGAGGGTCTTCATGAATCCAGATTTACTTTCTAGGTTTATGAGACTAACCATTCATCTCTGCAATAAAAAGAGAATTATTCTCAGAGGCTATGTTGAGGTGTTAAGCAATCAGTGAGCAGAGGCTGTGCTCAAAACAATTTCTCTTTTGTTTGTATAAATAGAGTTTTAAAATAGTCTACCAGGTAAATAATCAGACACAGCCTTGCTCTCCTATCTTTCTGAACCTCTGGAATAGATTTGGGACAATCAGGAAAATACAAGATTTGTGAAACCTATAGGATTCATTGCATTTTGTTTTTTTGCTTACATTGTACTCTTTGCCTCTTCATGGCACCTTTTTGTTTGTTGTGTCTTAGGTTTTTAATATGTAGCACATTGCAATCAAATAAAAATTAGATTTTCTCCTCTACTAGTTTCTTTTATTTTAAAAAGCAGCATTTAATTACAGAAGTGACTTGAAATCTTGACTTAGTTGCTTAATAAATAAATTGGGGCATGTTGGTCATTTACTGAAGCCTATTTTTTTTGTCTCAACTAGCAAAGGAGGATTAATTCTGTGCCAGATAAGGATTACAAATGCTAGAAAACTCATCCTAAACAGAATTTCCTGGCTTACATGTCAGAAAAGCCGTAGACTTCCACTTGAGGCATAGTTTGATTCCACACCTAAAACTCATCCTAGGACTCAATTTCTTCTTTTCCATTTAGAGTCTTCAGTTATCGTTCTACTGCGTGCCTTCAAATGGTAACAAGATGGTTATGGGCTCTCCATCTTCTACACCCTTCAGAATTGAACCTCAATGCAAGCCTGTCTGCTTCTGTTGGAGATTCCTAGCAAAAGTCTCAGTGAAGCTGATTGGGTGTTGGATTTGTCTTTAAACCAATCACTGTGGCTAGGAGAACTGAAGGTGCTGATTGACTTAGATTGTATCACATGACATCCACCACTCTGTGATGGATGTGTTTAGATTCTCTGGTAGGATGATTTTAATCTGACACAAATACTGGTAGAAAAAAGAGAATCGATATTAGAAGGCAAAGGCTTTGCACCTCCTTCCTGACAGGTTGGTGGTGTGGAGAATGTGGTAAAATAATGAGTGGTACAACTATCTAGTGAAAGTCATATGTGCCGATGTCTCCTCTGGCAATATGTTGGCAATTGTTTCTTTCTCTTTGTATGCCAGTCTTTGAGATTTGGTCACATCAGCACAGTTTCCCGGCTGACATTTCTATTTCCAGCCTTGTCCCCTTTCCATAGGCTTAGTGCAGTGTGTCTGATTCACTTGTTATCTTGCTTATTTATATATCGTATTGCAACCTGTGAACCAACACATCAAAGCTTTCACCCATCATATTGATCCTTAAACTAGATCCTCATTTATGAATTTGTCACTTCTGCTCTTGGGTACCATGCCAGCTTTGATTTTCTGTATTCTTAGTTATTTCCCTCTCAGTGGAGGCCTGGATTGAATTGAAGTGCTCTTTTCTATTGTCTCTATCTTCATTCCTCCTGGTGTGAATCCTGGACCACTGAGGATGAAGTTCTAAAGTCCCACTGCCTGTGTGTCTTTTCCTTTCTTACAATTCTTACGAGGCCTGTGAACTCGACCCAATAACATAACCTTTCTAAACCTCAGTTTCCTTATCTGTAAAATGTTTTATGTCCGATATCTGTTTTCCATTTAAATCACATATCTCTTTGATAAAGGATCTAACCTTTTGAGCTGTGTGTGGGCAGAGAAGTTCATAGGTATCATTTGCTGGGTTGGTTACGCTGACCATCTCTCATATTCAATTTGGCTCTAATTTATGATTCACTTTGCTCTCTCTTTTCTTGGGGGAGGGAGGAAAGCAGCAGATATTTCTAGACTTAGAGGGTGTTGGCGAACTCTGTAGAAATGCTACTCTCACACCTATAGAATATATGGTGCCTGCCATACCTTTCTGTAGCACTTCTAATCCTCTTTGGCACTGGGCTATGTAATTATATCCTCCTTTTCTCAGCTCTGCCTGCTCCAGTCCCACAGATTGCTGTCTGTTTCCTTCTCACCTGCCACTGACCCCTAAAGGGGTTGTTACCTGAGAGGTGGATTTTTTAGTGTTGAGGCAAATGTATTAGGAGAAATCACTGGCTCCTCTACAGGAGCCAAGGTGCATGTGCTGAGTTACTCGTGGCCTGGAGTTCATTTTGAGTGTTTGGTTAAGTGACTCCATATGATGTAATGGCTGGGAATAGAGAGACAGCATGCATGCCTTCATTACGCATGCCTTGTCCAAGAGGATGGTCGTAGCCACAACCATATATCGTGATTTAAATTGGAATAATTTGCATTTCCCAGCCCCTCCACTGTACTAACCACATTTCAAGTGCTCACTAGCCACTATGACTATGATTTCCATTTTGGACAGCCCAGATAAAGATCTATTTCATCACTTAGAAAATTCTGTAGAGCAACATCGGTCTGAAGTGAGGAAATAGAATCAGGCATCCTAAAACCTCTAGCTTTGGCTACAGGCAGGAGGCAGAGCCCTGTTCCCTTGGCCATCTTGATATGGTGTGAGGTACGTGACATGGTTTCAAGGGTAGGCCTTATGAATAAGAGGGCAGAACATCCAAGGATTGTGCAAATCAGACAAGTCATCCTTTCTGTTAGGGAGTGGCAGGAGGAGGAAGGGGGGGGGCTGATCTTTGGGGCCAAATACAATATTGAGAGAACCAAGGCACATGTGAGCCCTCAGAAGAGGAGGCCTCAACTGAGCATTTACATAGGTAATTGCATTCAACCTTAGGGAGAGAAAAATTTCTCCCCTGTGATAGTCACTTCATAAATAAGGACTCAGTTTCAGAGAAGGGCATCTAAGGATAAGCTCTTTTTTTTTTATTACTGTATACCAGTTGGTAGCCAGGCACAAGGGATGGAATAGTGGGAAAGCAGCAGTCTGAGCTATCCAAAGGACACAGGCTAGAACTAAGCAGGGCCCAGGCTAAACCATCTCACTGGCTTTTAGGGAAGCTAGAATCCAAGACAGAAAGGAGTAAGTAGGGCAAGGTGGGGCTTGGCTAATCCTACATTTTATGGATGAATCTGATGCAATGGGGACGTGCTGGTGCAGTAGATGGTGCATTCTGTAGATGCAGACATGAGACCACAAGTCCTCTGAGGCAGGATGATACAGTTGTGGTGACCTCTGTGACCTTTGAGTCTTCATGGATATGAACACGATCTAGTAACAATTGTAAGTATCCTCATGAGCTCTGCACCTTCAGATAGAAATACCATACTTAGCCTAAGTAGACCCTCAATAAAAATGGAATGGATTATTTAAAAAATAGTACTGAGATCAAACCCAGGGCCTTGAATTGCCTAGCGAATGTTCTGTCACAGAACTATATCCTATCCATGGAATGGAATGGGATTGAATTGTAAAGGCTGGAGAATGTGAAGGCTGAAGTGAAGGTTCTTGTGGATGAAAGGAAAGAGACCTACTGAGGGCTTGGTCAGGGTAGTCAGTATGGAAATTATAAGATACGTTTTACTTTTGGCCCACAAAAATCATTCATTTCCTTTTGCTATCAGAAATCCCAGTGATACATTTACAGTAGGACAAGTTGACACCATCCTTTTGTGACCACTAGTTTCAGGGAAAGGCACCGAATTGGGTTCATTTCTCCAGATACACAGTTCTGTTCTTTCATCTTTAATATCCTTGTAGATCAGACTTTAAGATCATAGGACTTATCTTGTTAGAAACTTGGTTAGGTATTTTGGGCTCATTGTTGATCCCTTATCCACTTGAAATCATTCCATAAGTTAATAAAGTGGTTATTTATGTGGCTTTATTGCCACAAACAACAGCGCTGATTGTGAGAGATATAAGCCATAAGGTCTCTGAGCTAGTAAATGATAATGTAACTCCAAATGACTTACTTTACACCTTTATAATGCTCCTACAACACATTCTCTGCTTAACCCAGAGCAGAAAGCTTTGATGTTTCACATAACAAGTAGAAATTATTTTGCAAGTAAGCTTAGGAAGGGTTTCCATCGAGACCCTCTCACTGTTTGAATTGTTAAGTCAGAAAAAGGAATTCAGCTGGCTGAACTGTGAGCTTAGCAAGGAAACCTGATTTTTGTTTTAGGGGCACTGGTGTTGGGCTGAGAGCTGCTACTGTACGTTCAGAGGGAGTTCATCCATGATGTGAGCCTTGTGGATAAGTGATCTCCGAAATAAAACCATCATTAGGAAAAGATGAGGCTTCATGCATGCTCTATAAGATGGTTTCTGGTGATTTTCAAGATATCTTGTCAAGACCTCATAGAACCAGAGAGCTAAAAATGGGGCTGGGAGACAAGTCTACCCAGTTTCAGTTTCTTTGGCAGATCTCTCTCTCTCTCCCTCTGTCTCTCTGTCTCTCTCTTTGTCTCTCTGTCTCTCTGTCTCTGTCTCTCTCTCTCGTATATATGTATATATATGTGTGTGTATGAGTAGTTTTGTAAGATTCTCTTTTCTGGGAACAATTGGGCTGCTGCTTTTGGAATTATTATAAAGTAGTCAACACAAACAGTTGAGAGGTTCATATAGAATAAGGAACACATCACCTGGGTGAGTGACAGCTGGACTGTCCATGCAGCTGGACAGCATGGAATATGTCCTTTTATGCTCATTTCCAAGAGTGTTTCATCATTAACAGTGAGAACTCCCATTTGCCGCTAGTGAATATCAGCCATTAAAGATGGACAGTAAGGCAAATTTATGGTTCCTCTATTAAGATCAAAGTTAAAAATGAGCATGATTTTACTTCTCACATTAGTCAAACAAGAAAACCAGGGAAGAGGATCACATAGAGGTGTTCTGTCCCTACAGTTAAACTGAAGCATCGAAGCCTCTGGTTATAGTTCACGTTATGGACTTCATGCTGTGTCTCAGTCTTCACGTAGATGGCTTCCATCAGCAATAAAGCCTGGCCTTATTCTCCCAGACAAATGGTTGTCTTGTCCATTCTAAGAGCATTCTTTAATATGTGTCTCAAAATGCTTTGTATCTCTTGCTCTTAGATCTTCCCCCTGTTTTCCTCTACCAATCCCTAGTATCTTATCATGATCCTTACTTAAACCTTTGAGAGACATGCCTTCATCAAATTTCCAGGCCTCATCTTCCCTCTTTTTTTAGTGTGTGTGTGTGTGGTTTAGTTCTTCCTCTTGAAACGGCCAGCACTGAGTTTAGCTTTGACCTGATGGCAGCTGTTAGGGAGACAGAAATTAAGAGGATCATGGTTTAAGGCTAGCTTGGGGAAAAGAGTGAGGGACACTCCCCCAACCCCGCTCCTGCCTGCCAATCTCAACAAATAAGCTGAGCATGGTGGTGAGTGTCTGGCATACTGGCTACTGGGAGGCAATAGGTAGGAGGAGTGAGGCCCTGGAAACCTACACATATTAAAAAATAACTAAAGTGTACAAGGATTAAGGATGTGGCTCAAGTGATAGGGCTTCTGCCAAGCAAGTGAAAGGCTTTGAGTTCAAAGGCAAACAACCAATAGCAGCATAGCAGCCAGTCCTCAACATTTTGGAGTAGCACCGATACCTGACAGAGGTCACGGTGTCCTTGCACAGGATTCCATGAGTGGCAGGGAGGGAAAAAAAATAGTTCACCCTTCATGAGCTCTTACCGGGATGGCCCATAACAAAAGGTCCACTAACAAGAGCAAAGTAAAAAAGGAGTATGCGTACTTTGTGCACACAGGAGAGATAATCTATAGAAAAGAAGCAAATCTCCAGTAGAGATCTCGAGTTGCCTTAGATTCCAGGCTGAAGTGCTATCATCTGTAAAATAAAGCATGAAGAGTTTGAACAAAATCCAGATGAAGATGACCTATGGATGGCCAACAAAAACACTGGGAGAAAAATACTAAGGTCTATCACACAGATTTATTTTCTTTTTTCTTACGTTTTGAGGCAGGGTCTTACTTTATTCTCCAGGATGGTGGAGATCTCCCTGTTTCAGTCTCCTCATAGCCAGAAGTGCACATATTCAGATAGAAGTTAGCCCTGGCTCCAGCTGGGAGTTTGGCCTAGTGGTAGAGTGCTTGCTTAGCATGCACAAAGACCTGGGTTTGATTCCTCGTTACCACATACAAAGAAAAAGCTGGAAATGATGCTGTGTCTCAAGTGGCAGAGCTCTAGCCTTGGCAAAGTCCAAGGACAGTGCTCAGGCCCTGAGTTCAAGCCCTGACACTGGGAAAAAAAAGTTACTCCTGGCTCACTGACAAGTGCAGTGACTTAGCTGTTATCTTCCCAGTACTTGAAAAGGAGTTATGCTCACAACCAACCATTTCCTTTAGAGATGTCAATTTCCTTTTCCAAAAGTAGCTTCTCAGAGTTTTGTTGTTGTGTCCATTCTCGTAAAAATACCACCTCCCTATGCCCAAAAGATGCATTTCAAGGTGGCATATTCTAATTTCTTGGAGTCCTACGTAAGAGAGATGGTTCTGAATGCCACTAGAGGGTTAAGAGATCTTGCATTGGCTGAGACTGATTTCTTTCTTTGAGCTTCAAGATGCCGAGCTTCTTTTGCTTCCTGTCTAAGGACCAAGAAGCCTTCTCCTTAGATAACAAAATTCACACAAAGAAAATGACACATCCTCTTTGGAAGTCCGTTCTGGTGCCGTCCCTGCTGTTGGTGTCTGCCCTGTCATTTTGTTGTCCATCAATAAGCGGAAATTCAATTGGAATGGGAAGAGGATGGGAGTTGGCCCTAAAACTAGTTCTTTCCTTGAGCTGGTTCCTGGGGCTGGGGAAGTCAATTTAAAGGAGGAGCAAACTTCAGATTGCTAATAGTTTTCTTAATTGTCATTTAAAAAGTATCCAAACTACTCAGATACCAAAATCTCTTTTCAAAGAGATTCTTTGGCTGAAGCAAAAGGAACAACTTTAAATCAATCTTTGTTTGTTTCTTTCTCTCTGTCTCTCTGTCTCTCTGTCTCTCTGTCTCTCCTCTCCTCTCCTCTTCTCCCCTCCCCTCCCTTCCCCTCTCCTCTCCTCCCCCCTCCATTCCCCTCCCCTCTCCATTCCCCTCCCCTCCCCTCTCCTCCCCCCCTCCATTCCCTTCTCCTCCCCTCTTCTCTCCTCTCCTCTCCTCTTTTGTTAGCTCTGGGGCTGCAATCAGAACCTGGGCACTGTTCCTGAGCGTTTTGTTCCAGGATAGTACTGTACCATTTGAATCACAGCACCACTTCCAGCTGGAGACATATCTCACAGACTCCCTTGCCTAGGCTTTGAACTATAATCCTCAGATTCTCAGCTTCCTGAGTAGCTAGGATTACAGATGTGAGTAACTCAATATTAAATTGTCTTTCTCTTAAATTCTCCCCAAATCCTTCCAATTTGAACCTAATCATAGTGTTATCCTGTTCCTCTTTTTTTGATTCCAAGTATTCTACATTTTCTTTTCTTTTTGCCAGTCCTGGGGCTTGAACTCAGGGCCTGAGCACTGTCCTTGGGCTTTCTCAAGGCTAGCGCTCTACTACTTGAGCCACAGCACCACTCCCAGCTTTTTTCTATGTATGTGTTAATCCTGGGTCTTTGTGCATGCTAGGCAAGCACTCTACCACTAGGCCAAATTGTAGTTGTTGTCGTTGTTGCTGGTGGTGGTGGTTGTGGGGTTTGAACTCAGGGTCTAGACACCTTGAGTTTCTTTACTCAAGGCTAGTGCTGTATCACTTTGAGTCACAGCAGCATGTATGTATTCTATATTTTAAAGCACTGTACTTTGAGATATTATTTTCTGATCCCTAACACTATCTTTGGGCCTATTTATGGCTGTGTTTATTTTGCCTCTTTGGGAAGTGTAATGAAGAGTGTGTTCGGCTAAATGTTGTGTTATGTGTGTTCAATATTTACATGTGAATTATCCACACTTCTCCTCCTTGCTTTGCTCCAGTTTTCCTGGGAAATAGAAATTGCTTGGATTAAAAGTGATAATTGAATATAAACTAATGAAACTACTATGAAGAATCTTCCCAGAGAGGTGAAAGAATACCTGAAAGGTAATAAGGTCTGACAAATAATGAGGTTGAGAAGCCATAATATGAATTAAAATCTTAGCAAGGTTTGCTTGATTCTGGTTGGCTCATTTTCTTTACTGCTTATTGTCTTATTTACTGGATGGATAATTCAACATTGGCTGTGGGAAAATAAGATGATTATATGTTCATGCAAGGAAAATTCTTGATTTAGAAGTTTCCCCTTTCTTTCAGCATTTTCATTTCATGCTTTGTAAAGTTGGAAAGTTGGGGGAATCCTGGGTGCCATGGTTGAGAGAACAGCAAGCAGTTGAGCCTGTGTCATTAAGGACATTGGAAAGGATCAGAACACACTTCCTTGAAAGCTGTCAGGTTGGCATAAGGTTATTTCAAACTAACTGAGAAGCAACAGATATAGGAAGAATACTCTGCCCTCCTCCACTTTTACCTCAAAGCAAGGTGTACATTTCCCTATATAAAAGTGACATTAATTTCCATTTGTTAAGATATTCCCTTCTTCTGTACCAGGAAGAGAAGTGACTGTTATCTTCATAATGAACTTCATAAAACAAACCTTATTTATTATATATTTCCTAGTCACCTTCCCACAATTTCTTGTTCTACCTAGGAACTTGAATCTTACTTTCTTGTCACTTCACACACACACACACACACACACACACACACACACACACACACTCCTCAAAAATGTTACATAAGCCCCTACTTACCTGCTTCTTTGATCTTTCCTATGAATTCCTCTGTGTATATAAAAATTAAAATACTGCTAGGTATGGTGGCTCACATCTGTAATCCTAGCTACTCAGGAGGCTGAGATCTGAGGATCTCAGTTCAAAGCCAGCTCAGGCAAGAAAGTCCCTGAGACTCTTATGTCTAATTAACCACTAGAAAATGAGAAGTGGCGCTGTGGTTCCAGGGGTAGGGTGGTAGCCTTTAGCTGAAGAGCTCAGGAACAATACCCAGGCCCAGAGTTCAAGCCCCACTACCTACCAAAAAAAATCAAAATACTTACATCAAAAAAAGAAATCTGGATACCATTTCTTCTGTGGATCTGTCTTTGTCCAGTTTAATTCATGGGGCTGAGAAGAAATGAGTAGAGAAGCAGTTTTTTCCTCCCCTACATCACAATTTTCCACCTTTATGACCCTCTTAATAAGAAAGTCAAGAGGGTCATAAAGTTGGAAAAGTGAGCTTTAACTTTGGCTACATGGATTCTTCAGATTAGGGGAAGGGCTCTACTCTCACACATAATGTGAACTCTTGGCTGAGGGTGAATCATAGTCCTTCATTTAGTTTTTCACAGGTGTAACCTCCGGAGTTGAAATGTCAGATCTAACATTCTAGCCATCGGTCCATCTGATAGTTAAGGAGGCTGGAACAGCCATCTCTGCAAACTTGGATGGAATTGTCAATGGAATCTTGACAAGTATGTTTGGTACCTCGTGTCATGGTAAACCTCTGGATTGATAGTAATCTCTATTTTTCAACTCAGGATGAAGAATGGCTTCAACAGGGGCTGAGATCAGATACCTTCTATCCTCATACTCAGCCTGGATCTCAAAAACCA
This sequence comes from Megascapheus bottae, assembly GCF_031878675.1. Lineage (NCBI taxonomy): Eukaryota > Metazoa > Chordata > Mammalia > Rodentia > Geomyidae > Megascapheus > Megascapheus bottae. Next base: position 84,719,714 of record NC_143510.1, read on the forward strand.
AAATGCATCTCATTCTTTACATTAACGTGGCTGTGCCATTTCTCTGTCTTCAATAGTATGACCTTATTGTTTAAGTCTGCTATTTCTGCAGTTATCCAATACCAGAACTTCCTGAAATTCTTTTGAATCTCACTTTGAAATCTCATCTTAGTGCTTTTAGTACATCTGGAATGTAGCATCAGAAGTCTAACCCAGTTCAGATCAAACCCTTACTTTGAAAAGCCCCCATCAATCTCAACCCACACCTTACCTTACTCCTCCTACATACAGCCTCAGAATTGCAGGTGGATTTCTCCTTTTTCCACAGTAAGCAAGGAACGTACTTTGGGAAGTCAGCTCTGACAAATATTATCATTGGTTTTGAAGAAGTCAATTTAAAGAAGTGCTGATGGATGAGGACTAAATCACAAACAAGGACACAGCTGGCCTTTCTTTTCGTGGGGAGAGATCAGTCAGGATTTGTGCATGGCCATAGACAGAGGTTACTAACATTGCGAATGACCTTTCAGTTGCTGTAATAACTACTTGAGCTAATCAACTCGCAAAGGGAGAATATTTGGATTCATATAGTTGTGGAGTTTCCTGTTCACAGTCTCTTTGCTTTTTGACCTGTAGCAAGGTAGCATTTCATGATGGGGAACCTAGAATGGAACAAAGTGGCCAGGACACATAAAAAAGAATGAGGAAGAGACTGTTATCCCACAGTTCTCCTGGAAAGCACACCCACAAAGACCTAAAGTCTCTCCCTAGACTCTACCTCCTAAAGGTTCCACAATCTTCCAATTGTACCAGACTGAGGACCAATGCTTTAATACCTGGGCCCTTGGGAGAGATACCCCAGATCTATCCTACAACACACAGTTGTATGTGATTCACAGAGAGCTCAAAGGGAATGCAAAACACTAGAATCAGAGCCAGACCTGTTGTAGACAATGCATAGTTCTCTACCAAGAAATAAAATCCTCTCCAAACTTCTATGTGCATTGTGAAGAGTAAAATTCTAGGACATTCCTGGATGTGGTTGCCTGGCATTTTTACACCCTTGACCATGATCACTACAATTTCCCATTTTCAAAAAGAAGAAGCTGAGTCACAGAGTTTTTATTTTTTTTCCATGCTTAATTAGCATGTACAACGGGTATTTGGTTAGGACAAACATAGTTTACAGAGGGGAAAATGATAAAAATATGGTAAAAGTTATTTAAAAAAATCTTTGGATGCCAAGGAAAGAAAGGCATCCTCTGGGGATCGCATGGATATGGCTATATGTAAGTGCCCTCCAGTTCTTGTATGTGGGATGTTTACCTTTACAGTGATCCACACCTTCCATTGTCCTCCAGCTGTTTTGTAACTCTGTAAATTGGAGAAAAGAAAGAAAAAAAAAATCCCAAACCCACAGTGACATAAGTGAGACTTGAGGCTGCCTGTGGCGCAGCTTTTAATGAATGCACCTCAGCATGATGGGACACTGCTGATTGCTTTCTGAGGTATCTCTTCTTTGACTTCTCCTTTGACCCAGTTGAACACCTTAGAATTATCCCATTCATTGATAAAAGAGAATCTTTGACATATGTTCATTTAATATTTGTGTGAGAATCATGTTTGTTTGCTTTCAAAAATCAGTTTAAAGAAAGAATACCTAACCATCAGAAATGAGCTTATCTCTGTGTAAGCACTTTGTGTTTGGGACTAAAGAGCAGATTAGTGGCTCTTCTAGAGCCCTCCTCACTCTGAAATTATTAGATTTTATGACCACATACCTGACATTCCGACAGTTGAATGTTAAGCCTTCTGTTGTTTTCTTTCCAGAGCTATCTGATTGTGCAGGCTGTCAGTTAAGGACAGTCTGAGCAATTAGACCTAGCTAACTCCTTCCTGACTAAAATGCCAGTACAAACATTTAAGGGCAACAAGTGACTGAAAATAAACAGGGGCCAATTAATGAGAGGGAACTAATTTGGTGTTACAATGGAACCAGGGATAACTCTGTGTTCTAGTTCCAGTTAAATGTAACTTCTCACTAAAAGTGCTTGAATTTCAGATATTATTAACTTTAGCCACTTCTCCTTTGGAAGTTTTAGATAGCACTATGGCCCTCCCTATGTGAAGGTGTCTAACTCTTCACATATTACTTTTGAGGCCTTTGTGACCTTACAGCTCTTGCCTCGGTGTCCTGCATCTTGAATCATTAATTACTTAGAATAATGGATTATAGGCAGGATTCTCAAAATCAAAATATCAAAGAATTTGGATATATTCGAAAGATAGAATATTAATCAAATTCCCCACAAAAATCTCAACCCAGTCTAGTTTAAATTAAACAAAAGGGCTGTTGAGTCATACGGCAAAAGTCCAGGGACAAAGTGAGTGATATCTAGCTAGATCCAGGGGCTTCAGAATTGTCCTGAAGATGTGATTCTTTCTCTTTGTTGTGCTTCCTCTAAATTGACTTCATTCACCAAGGTCTTCTTTTCTTTTGGCCCAATGCCCATTTCTGTCTTGCCATACAATTCCTTGAGACAAGAGGAAAAGAGAATATTTCTTACCAACTCCTTCTGGTTGTTCTAACAAAAGTCTCAAGATCAAGTCTAATGAGATAGATCTTCCTGGCTTAAATAATAACGCATGCCTATCTCTGGACCAATCAGAAAAAAATGATGCTTTTGTTCACTATTACAGCTGATGTTTTAATATTCTTTCTCATGTCCCTCCCAAATGCAAAGAATGTAGAGTGGAAGGAGGAAAATGGGAAACTTGGCTGCTGGTGATTCAGTGTACCGTAAAGAAATACTGTGACGTAGTGATTAAAGTCTTCAGGTGAAAACTTGTGTCAAGTGGTATCACTACTTGTGGGCTCTGTTTGCAGAATAGTTATATGTTCATAAAATCATTCATCAATGCTGTCAATAGGTATTTACTAAGCAGTTCCTATTGGACTGGTCTTTTACTGAATGTGGGGGAAACAGCACATCCTGTTGGTAAGAGAAAACATTATTGTCATTTGATTTTCAAGGGCCTGGGCCATTAGACAGTTAGCTGAGCACGTAGTGCTAGGGAAGTATGCTGATGAGCAGCTGCAAAACTTAAAGAAGACATTTCATGTACTCGGATACAATCTACTCAATTTGGTGCAACTGTATTTTGCATTTGCCATATAATATCACATTTCTCTGTGACTCAGTACAGCTATACCATCTTTCATTCATTTGGAAAGGGTTTAGAATCCACGATGAGATGCCTATGGTGAAATATTTCTGATGTAGTCATTTGGGATCTACCCATTAAAGCCTATACCAACTGTGTACACTAAAGAGAGGGAGCAAATACAACATCTCCAGTTAGTACTGAGTGGGCTAGGGAACCATGCTATTGTCATTCACCAATATTTATAGTACGAAACACTATGAGTCATAAAAATTCCATTAGAAGCAATTCCAGGCTCTGAATAGTTTCAGTGTTGCATAAGAAATTGCTTTGGTAATGTAGTATAAGAGTTCTGTGTGGTGAGACTTAGATTTTACAGTGCTAAGGGCTATGGTTGAAAAATGTACAGGATGCTGCAGTTCTGACACAGGGAAGTCCAAGTGAGAGGCATCATTAGGGAACAGCAGCTAATGTCTGAAGGGTGGAGAAGAATGAACTAGGTTGCAGGATGAGTGTAAGGAATTGCTGATGGTGGGAAAGGCAAGATGGTTAGAAATGGTGCTACTATTTAAGAATGTATCTAATGCTTTGCTAAATGACTTATGCAAATCATGCTGTGTAGCCCTTGCAGCAGATCTGTAAAGTATGAAATATCACTGTTTTCCAGATGAGGAAATGGACCTTCCGAGTCCTTCTCCCCCACCAAAGATTCAGTCATTCACATTCACCAAGACAGGATTTGAATTGCAGGATGTTGGATTCCAGAGATCCTACTGTCAGCCATTAGATTGCCAGAAGCTCAAACAAACAAGGCGAAAGGGGTGAGGTGAAGCAAGCAGTGTCAAGAGCAGCAGGGGACAGGTGATGACAGGTCTGTAGTCCAAGATGGGAACTAGAATTTGTAGGGATATTGAAGGGATCTTGCAGCACTGTGATGGGACTTGGGTTTTAAAAAGATCCACCTAACTGCTGGGCCGCCATAGACTATAGAGGAAAAGACTTGAATCAGGGAGGTATTGGTTAGGGGGGATTAGTATAATAGTCCAGGTGGTGGTGGCAGTAAACAGAGAGGGGGGGGAGGAGACATGGATCAGGTATAAAAATGTCTAGATTCGTTGATGAGTTATGAAGAGAAGGTAGAGGGTAACACAGGGGATCACAATTATCCATGGTTTATAGAGGAGGATAGATAATGGGCATCATCCACTTAGCTGAGGGTCCAGTAGGAGACCAGAGTGGAGCGCAGGTATGAGTGAATGAGATCCTGGTTCCACTCAGGGACATGTGACTTTAGTCCTCTGAGATTGACATTGGCCAGTGGATGTATTTATTTGGAATACAGAGAGGCCAGTGAGCTTAGACACGTGCTCGACTGCTATACACATACTGAGTGAAGTAGTTTCAAATTGCTATAAACTTGACATCCTTAAACAACAGAGACGTTTTCTCTCATGGCTTTGGAAGCTTGAAGTCCCAAATCAAGGTTTCAGCAGAATTGATTCCTTCCGGTGTATGTGTGGAGGGGTTCTGAGGAAGAATTTGCTCCATGTCTCTCTTTCAGCTTCTGTTGGTGGCAGCTGAGTGCCCTGGCATACCTCAGGAACTGTGTGCATTCCAATCTGCCACTTCCATCTGCACTGGGCTTTCCGTATATATCACTCCTTTTGCTCCTTTTGCAAAAAAATTTTTTTCTTTCATTAACATTTTCTTTTTCAAATATTTTATTTTATTATCTTTAAAAAGATGTACAAAGGGGTTACCATTCAACAAACCGTTTATAAGCATAATGCATCTTGGTTGCTATCATTCCTTTCATCATTCCCCATCCCCCACCCTACCCAACCCAATCCCTTCCATCACTTTTCTTAGTTTCATAGGCTATTCATTGACTGAATTCTCCTACGCTTTCTCTGATTTGTCCATCTCCATTTCCTTGTGCAACTCCCTCCATTTCAAGTGCCAGTTTTTGGACTATATGAACTAATTTATTGGATTATGCCATTATTTTTTCTAAGGAATCAAACCATTTGAATTCTCCCCAGCAAATGCCCTACTTTGGTTAATACATTTGTTTACACTTGTATACAACCCCATATGTGTTAACTTGCATATTTATAAATTAGATATAGCATCTACATGTGAGAGAAAACATGCATCTTTTTTCCTCTTTGAACCTGGATTACTTCACTTGACATAATTTTTCCAGGTCCACTCATTTATTTGAATATGGTGCACTATCATCATTCTTTTAAAAGCATGAATATAATTCCACTGAGTACATAGACCATATTTTCTTGATCAGTTCATCCATTGAGGGGCCTCAGGGCTATTACCATGCCTGGGCTATGGAGAATAGTACAGCAATAAACATGTGCAAGTAGCTTTACAGTATCTTGATTTGTAACCCTTTGGATAAATACTCGAGTGATACTGCTGGATGATAGGAAAGTTCTATGCTTCGTTTTCTGAGGAATTTCAAACTGCTTCCTAGAGTAGTTAAATAAGTTTACATTCCCATCGGCAATGTTATTAAGGTTCCTTTGTTCCCCACATCTGTGTCAAAATCTGTTGTTGTCTGTATACTTAATGATAGCTATTCTAACCAGGATGAGATGGAATTTCAGTATTATTCTGATGTGCAGTTTTTAATTGCCAGAGATGTTGAACATTTCTTTTTTTTTTTTTACCAGTCCTGGGCTTGAGCTCAGGGCCTGAGCACTGTCCTTGGACTTTCTCAAGGCTGGAGCTCTACCACTTGAGCCTCAGCACCACTTCCGGATTTTTTCTATGTATATGGTGCCAAGGAATCGAACCCGGGTCTTCATGCATGCTAGGCAAGCACTTTAACCACTAGGCCAAACTCCCGACCCCGATGTTGAACATTTCTTTATGTGTCTATTGGGCATTTTTTACTTCTGAGAAGTCTCCATTTAGCTTTTAGTTCATTTATTAATTGGGTTGTTGATTCTAGGAAAGTTTAGTTTCTTGCACTCTTTCTATATTCTGACTATTGGCTATTGTTTGAAGTATAGATGGCAAAGATCACCCATTGTGTAGCGTATATTTTTAGCTTCTAACTGTAGCCTTTGCTAATCAGAAACTTCTTAGTTTGATATAGTCACATGTGACAATTATCTCTTCAAATTGTTGTGTCCTTGTTATTTTACTCAGATAGTTCCTGCCTGTGCAGAGAAGTTCTAATGCTCCTCTTAATTTTTCCTATAGTGGTTTCATGGTTTCAGGTCTTACACTGAGGTCTTTGATCCATTTTGAATTGATTTAGTACAAAGTGACAGATAGGGTCCCAATTTCAGATTTCTGCATGTCAATATCTTATTTTCCCAGCAGCGTTTGTTGAGGAGGTTATGTTTTCGTCTTATCCTATATTTTTTGCTCCCTAATCAAATATTGGATGGCTGTAGGCCTGTGGGTTTATTTCTGGGTCTTCTATGCTATTCTACTGGAACAGGGCCTGTTTCTGTGCCAGTACCAAGCTGTTTTCTTTACAATAGCTTTGTAGTAAAGTTGGAAGTCTGGAATTGTTATCCCCCCAGTAGTACTTTTGTTTTTTTGCCCAGAATTGCTTTTGTAATTCAAGGCCTTCTGTGGTTTTACATTAATTGGGGGTGGTGTTTTCTCTATTTCAGTGAAAAATGACAATATTATTTTGATGGGCCTTACACTGAATTTATAGATTGCCTCAGGCAGTCTTGTAATTTTCATGACATTAGTTCTGCCAATCTAGGAACATGGGAGGTCTTTCCACTTTGTAATGTCTTCTTCATTTGTTTTCAAAATTTTGTAATTTTAGATATAGAAGTCTTTTACTCGGTTAGATTGATTCTTAGGTATTTTATTTTATTTCAGTTTACTTTTGAGACTCTTGAAAATGGAGTTGCTTTCCTGATTTCACTCTTGATTTTCTCATACAGAAAAGCTACGGATTTTTTGTGGCTTTATTTTGTATAATGCTACCAAAGCTTTTTATCTCTTTTAGGAGCTTGTAAGTGGGGTCTCTAAGGGTTCTTTATTACTTTATTTTATTTTTTTATTGCTTTCTTAAAAATGTTTTATTGTTATTGTAAGAGTGATGTACAAAGGGGTTATGTTTACGTAAGTCAGACAATGAGTACATTTCTTTTTGAACAGTGTCACTTCTCCCTCAGTTTTTCCCTCCTGACCAACCTCCCCCACAAGGTGTAGAGTTCATTCTCAACATAGTGTCTAGTGAGTATCGCTGCTACATTTGTTCCCACTTTGTCCCTGCCCCCACGTTCCGTGTTCCCACTTACCCTCCCCAAGACAGATAAACTTACCTACAAGACAAAAGATTCAGAAAGCAAAACAGGGACAAAAGAGCAAAAACCAAAATTAGAAAAATCGACTTCCTATTTCGTGTAGTTCATTTCAATAAATATCATTTTATATGCTTATATGCACATAGCTATTGAGACTGTGTGATCATCTCCTGAGAATATCTTCCTTTGGTCTCATTGTGTAAATGTCTAGATCCCTGCATAATTAAAAAAAGAAATGAGTCTATAGTTCTCTTTCTTTGATGTGTCACTATCTGGTTTTGGGATGGATGTTATGCTGGCTTCATAGAATGAGTTTGGGAGTGATCTTTCCCTTTCTATTTCATTGAAGAGTTTAAGGACATTTGGAACAAGTTCTCCTTTGAAGACCTTATAGAATTCGGTTATAAGTCCACCTGGGCTTTTCTTCGACAGACAGTCTTGCATTGCCATTTCAGTTTCGTAACTGCTGTGAATCTGTTTAGTTGGTTTAAATGGTCTTGGTTCAGTTTGGGTATATCAGTGTACTCTAGAAATGCTTCCATTTCTCCCAGATGCTCCAATTTGTTGGCATAAAGGTTTGCCAAGTATTCCCTAATAATATTCTGAATCTTGCATGCTTCGGTTCTCATGTTCCCTTTTTAATTTGGGTGTGGCCTCTTCTCTCTCTCTTTTTTTTTTTTTGCATGTGTCTACTTTGTTCATTTCTGATTTAATTTGTACTATTTGTTTTGGGTTTGGATTGTTCCTGTTTTTCAAGGAGCTTGAAGTGCATTGAGATTTCTCCAATTTATTAATGTAGGCACTTAGAGCTACACATATTCCTCTGAGTACTGCCTTTGCTGTGTCCCAGAGGAGCTAGAATGTTGTCTGTTCATTTTTTATTAAATTCCATAAACCTTTGAATTTCCCTTCTAATCTCTTCAATGAGCTATGGATCATTCAACAATTGTTGTTTGGTCTCCATGAGTTAGAGGGTTTTCTGTGGTAGCTTTTGCTGTTGAGCTCTAATTTTATTCTGTTCTGGACTGACAGGATGCAAGGAATAATTTCAATTTCTTTAAACTTGCGCAGATTTGCTTTGTGACCTAGAATGTGATCTGTTTTGGAGAATGTCCCATAGGCTTCTGAGAAGAATATATATTCTGATGCTGTTGGAAAAAATATTCTATAGATGTTTATTAAAGTCTAGTTAGTCAATGAAGTTATTTAGGTCTGAGATTTCTTTGCTGCACTTTTGCCTGCATAATCTATCCAGGGGTGATAGTGATGTGTCGAAGTCACCAACAATCAGTATGTTGGGGTCTGAGTATTTTTTGAAGTCAAGTAGTATGTGTTTGATGATGAAGCTGGATCTCCAGCATTGTGTATAGATATTTATAATTGTCATATCCATCTGTAGGAGAATTTTCTAAGTATCTTTTAAATATAAGATCATGCCATCTGCAAATAGGGATAGTTTTACTTCTTCCTCCCCTATTTGAATCCCTTTTATGTCCTCTTGACTTATTGATCTGGCTAGAAATTCTAGTGGTATACTGAATCTTCTCTCCTTCCTTGCTTCCTTGCTTGCTTGCTTCCTTCCTTCCTCTCTTCCCTCTCTTTTCCTCCTTTATTCTATTCTTTGTTCTTCCTCCTCCTTCTTCTTCCTCCTTATTTCTCTCTCCTTCCCCTACTAAGGTTATTCATCATTGGGTTTAAAGTCCCCCCTAAGTCCAAGATGATCTCATTTCAAAATCCTTTGCATTCACAAAGGGCCCATTTCCAAATAAGATCAAGCTTAAAAGTTCTGTTTAAGAGACTTAGATATATACTTTTGGGACCACTATTAGTTTCACAACAGAAGCTATCAATTTAGAGCTGACATCCAAACCTTGATGCATGCATGTAATTGTCTGGAGGGTCCATATTGAGCTGGATGTTGGGGTGTATTCTATAGTTGCAGCTACTCAGGAAGTAGAAATAGAAGAATCCTGGTCCAAGGTCATCTTGATGAAGAGCTTAAGACTATATTTGGGAAATAAACTGAACGTAAAAGGAGTATTGTTCAAGAGGTAGAGTGAGGCCCTAATAACTTCAATCCCCAGTACCAGAAAACAAAATAGAAAAGGCTTTGTGGAGGGAGCAGAAACAAGGATGCCCAAACAAGGATGCAGAAGATCTCCACACGCAGTGGTTGGAAAACAGAATGAGAAGAAGCCAAAATGGTAGAAGGAAATAGAACCCAGTATAGCACAAGAGAAGATACTCAAGATGGTCTGAGCATGGGGGGTGAGAGGGCAGGAGATCAATGCTTTAATTGTCAAAGAAATGTTCTTACGTTGCTAAAAGTAATAGTGATTATTGACCCTGTGTGCCTAATTTATATGGTTAATGTTATAAATTTAGATTTTCCCAGTAGAACTTTAACCAGAACTCCAAGTAGAATGTTAATTTTGTAGAAAGTTTAGTCACACACACATGATAGATATTTTTTCCAAAGTCTTTATTCTCCTTTTTGTTGAAAAGAATCCAAACAGCTTATCACCTAAGTATTTATAACTTTGATTTTCTTTTTATGTAGAGACCCAGTTTATTTTTCAGCCCTAGAGTAAACTAAAACAGCTCCACGTATTGACTCCACAGCATTTTTGAAATAGCCTCCATCACTTGGTACTTTTATGGCAGGAAGAAGATAAATACATGTATAGTGGACTCAGGGAAAAAAAAGATTTTCCAGAATTTTCTTTTTGATACAGATCAAGGGACAAAAATGTTTTGAATAAAAACAACCTTGCCTGGAATCTGCATTTTTCCACATAAAATTTCCAGCTCTGTGGTGGGTTGAAAATGGCTTTTCACTCTGTGAAGGCAATCTTCCTTTCTACAGGTACATGGATGCTCTTTGCTCTTTCCCAAAGTGGTTTTCTGCAGTGAGCAGGACCAGATGAAGGTCAAGTTTTTGTTTTTTTTTTCCTGGCTGGAACAATAAATAAGAGGAGCTGAGATCTCGTGGTACGAATGGAGACAAAAATCCCTCTGACAGTGGTTGCTCATGGAGCATAACAGAGAAAGCTGGAGAGTTGGGTCAAATTCTGAAAGATTTTTTTTTTGCATTCCAAGTTTAGGGCTTCCCAATGGAAGCATCCAGTTTGGTCCCCAAACCCAAACTTTCTCTGCTTCTGGGGCTATGATTCATCCTTGGTTTTTCAATGTAAATACAGTTCAGTCTGTAGTTATTTGTGTTCCCTCTGGGCTAATTTGGGAGTTTCTCTGGATTGAAGTCAGATTTTCATAAATCAACCTGGAATTCCTTGGCTGGTTACTGGGAAGAGGGGCTCAGACACAAAGTAGCTAGATGTGGGGTGTCTTGCTGCTTCAGGGACTGTGGGGTCTACTTCCAAACACCCATGAATTTAGTATCACAACGTGGCTCTGATGAAAACGGCCCCAATGGCAGTGTGCCCTGGAACCTGACCACAAAGATCAGAGGTCTCCTATTGTCTTCAGTGTATTTCTCACCCCCTCTCCCCCACCACTGTATGTTCAACTCCTAGGAGCTCTGGAGAGACGTGTTCCTTCTGTTTTTATTAAGTTCTTCTGGTTTGGGGAGTAAGAGGACAGGGGAGCAGAGAGAAGGCTTTGGATGAGGTGGATTTCAAGGCTGGGATTTATAAGAACATCTTCCCAGTGGATAATATCGGCATGAGGTAGAGGTATGGTTTCAATTCTGCTCTGGCAAGGCAGGCCAGCCCATGTTGTGAGCACATAGCTCTCCCTCAAATCTCACACTGATTCAAGGGTTTGTCGACAACTTAGGGTTTTGGGTGTCAGCCAGCTGTCCTGAAGAAACAATTCCCTTTGGCTTCAAGTTTTCTATCTCAACCTCTCTGCTCCCAACAAAATCTACAGAACAGTTATATAAGATGTGCGTGTGTGTGTGTGTGTGTGTGTACAGATGCATAGATATATCTCTACATGATTAATATATGCATTATATATAAGTATAAATTATATACATATATAATCCTATGTATGTAGGTACATATATATAATTTCACACAAGTATAAAAATACATACATATATACAGATATGTACTTGCATATATACAAGTATACACACATGTATAATTGTATACAGATATGCACATGTGTATATATTATATCTGTGTAAATACTGCTCCTTATTAAACCTGAAAAAAACCCCATGTAGTTGCATTTTGGAGCCAGTGTTATCTTTTCACATCTTGATGAGTTTCTTTCCAGGATCCTCAAGTTCTTACCATACCTGGATCATTATGGAGAGAGGCCCACCAGCCATAGAGAGTGCAGGCTCAGAAGAATGACTTGCTCTTGTGTTTGTTCTTCATCTGACACCACTTTTTTGGAAATACCAATGAAAGGAAAAACAATGTGCCTCGATTTCATCTCTCTTATTCTACAAGATGCCCTGGCTTCTTAAATATACAGCTAGCTTCTGTAGGATCTTATTTGTCTTGTTTTGGCATCCCTGCATCTCTCCCCCATTCTTTTGTCACACAAGAAAAAGTCATTGTGTTCTCACCTCAGCTGGGATGAATGGTCATAGATCTGTCCCTTTGACGAACCTTTCATGGTCCATATACCCTCTGATCCAAGTGTAATCTCTTCTTCAAGAACTCTCCTTCTGTCTCTGTAAAGGTTAGGACCCTTGTTAGCAAATGTCATGAATTAAATTTGTTTAGCTGGAAGTAGGAGCTCCAGTCTGTAATCCTAGCTATTGGGGAATGAGATTAGGGAATTGAGGCCAGCCCACGCAAAAAAAAAAAAAAGAAAGAAATTCACTCCATTGCAACCAATGACTGGCCATGGTGGTACATGCCTGTTATTCCAGCTATGTGGAAATCACAATGTGATCACTCCCTGGCCCTTTCATCCCTCCTGCCACATCCCTCCTGCATCTTCCCTCTGGAGGACATGGCAGCGGTGCTCCATTTTGAAGGCAGAACGCAGATGTCATGAACACTAAACCCAATAGCTTGGGCTTCCCAGCCTTCAAAATTATAAGAGATCAATATATAAATTATCCAATCTGTGGTAATTTGTCACAGCAGCACACATTGACCAAGACAATCACACTTGCTCTTCCATGTTCATGTCAGGTAAATCAGTAGACCCACACTCAAGGGGAGGATTACACGAGGGATGCGTCCCAAGAGACTGGGAACCATGTCATGTGATGCCTTCTGCACATTTATGAAACCAAGACACCAGTGATCAGCTCCCTGAGTCAAGGGTCTACAGGAAATAAATGAGGAAGCCTAGGAATTCGGTCCTAGGAACCAAAGATCCCAATAAGTCCAAAAGACTGAGCTGCAAGAGGGCTCTGCCTTGTCAGCCATGGCTATCCCTAGATTATAACGTGGTGCTTTTAGCAGAAGCTGTAAGTGATGGTAAATGAGACTGAGAATCACAGGCTAGCACTTCTCCAACCCCAAGGTATACAGAAATCTGTGGTAAGATGTTGACTTGGATCTGGTGAGCCTGGGGTGGGGCCTGAGCTCTTTTCTGGGTTCTTGGTACTGCTGCTGCTGTTTTGTAGGACAACCCTTTAAGTCCTAAGAGCCAAAAGGAACAGCTCAGGGCGGTTGACAATTGCTTTCTACTTACAGTTCTCCCCTTGAATTAATGATACAATGAACCAATCAATCATTCAATCAATTGTGCTCTCCAGCTATGCCTAGGGGAGAACCAGCAGCCCTTGGCTGAAGGCAACGGGGAGGCCAGGACTTTCTTAGCCTCTCTGCTCCCAGGAGGGAGACCTGATGGTGATGCTAGTCACAGTACCAGGCTGATGTGACAGGGCTGACACCAGGTTGCAAGAGACACATTTGTCTTTGTTTTGTCCTTTCCAGCGTTCTTCAAACCCCTAAAGGCTTCTCCTAGGATTCTTTCCTTGATTAATCATTTGCACGAGAATCCATACCTCAGGCTTTGATGGAATCTGATCTTCTTTAAATTCAAGGATCAGCTCTGGTGAGATCTCTTAAAAGAGCCTAGCCGGTCCCTGTTTGGGGTCTTGAATCTTCTCAAACACACTGTATTGCAATGATGTTTTGAGAAGTCTTTTTCAGACTATCAGATTGTGGGAGAATTCAAAGCCTTGATTCCTACCCCAGAGTTTTTCTCTCTGGACCCGTGGGCCCTAAATAGGTGATTGTTACATGGTAGATACTTTAAAGGAAGCTCAAAAGGCTTGCTTTGGATGTGAGGATGACTCAAAGCCTTTTATTTCTTCTTCCTGAGAGAAGTAGCATTTAAAGGCTGATTTTTGCCAAGAAAACAAGCGCCCTCTGGCTCTGTCACCACATTTCCTTCTATAACCTCCTGTCAGGGCCTGGCTGCTGCTAGGGATTTGGTGTAGTGATCCATTGGCAAAGATCTTTGGCAAATGGAGAGATGGGCTTTGAGTCTGTCTGTTCTCTTGTGGCTGGGCACAAACAACCTCTGTATTTGTAAAGATTAGAGACAGCTGCATATGAAAGGAAAGACAGCGGTTAAATCGTATGTTGTTTTTCCTTAAGACTTTTTCTAAAACTTAAAACAAACAAACAAAAAAATCCAGAGCAAGGTAGTCTAAGACAAATAAGGCGTTTTCATAGTCAACGATCCAGCACAAATTTTCTTCTTACCTCTCTACCTGTGACTAGGGGATGACTTTCCTGTTCTGGGTCAGTGTGTGGTTAAGCATGGTGGTTACGATTCCATTTACCATGTGAACATCTCCACCTGGGAGAAGGAGGAAATTCAAAGGGCAGAAGGTTCCATTTCACTCTTCAATGGAGCTTATCTGGAAATCATGCGTGGCACAGCAACTATCATCCTTCTGGCTCGAGCTTCTTCATGTGGGAGGATGAACAGAGTAACAACTAGAATTGCTTCCTGCCTGCGAGGGAAGAATGGTTATTTGGAAAGCAATGGAAAAATCTCTCCATACTTTTCATCTCAAGTTTCTTAGGAAAATCCCATTTCATCATTCTTCCTCATGACCTTCATGAGCCATCTAAGTATTCCAGGATGTTCTCTGGCTCAGGTTACGTTACACCTCTTAGACTGGTTCTCACTGTAGAATTCCTTTGCCGAAACATGTGCCTAAACTTTTGTCTTCCTAACAGAACAGACTTTTAAACTTGACCTTTATCACCCAGATGATAGAGACAAGGAATTTGAAAAAGGACCCAGAACCTGGGTGCTAGTGGTTCATGCCTGTAATCTTAACCAGTCAGAAGGCTGAGATCTGAGGATTATGGATTCAAGGCCAGGTTGGGCAGATAACTCTTTGAGATTCTTATGTCCAACTAACCAGCAGAAAGCTAAAAGTAGAGGTGTGGCTCAAGTGGTAGAGTGCCAGCTTCAAGCAGGGAAATAGCCAAGGAAAAAGTGTGAGTTCCTGGGTTCAAGCCCTAATACTGGCATGACCAGAGGCCATCCAGATTCTCCTCTGGGCATTTCATTCACCGATAGCTGAGCCAGAAATAGCTGGGAAGAAATAGCTGCTGCTTTTCCTGGAAGAAGAGAAGCCAATGAAGGACTCAGCGCTTTTTATGCTGGTGGAAACAGAAGGCCTTCACTACATAGGCGAGGCACATTGTGGAGCTGACAAGAATTGGTTTCAGTGTTACAGGGAAAAACTTGTTCAAAATCTTTAGCTTTTGGGGTTTGAACTCAGGGCCTGGGCACTGTCCCTGATCAATTTTGCTCAAGGTTAATGCTCTACAACTTTGGGTTATAGCACCACTTCCAGTTTTCTGGTGGTTTATTGGAGATAAGAGTCTCATAGACTTTCTTTCCCGGGCTAGTCTTGAACTGCAATCCTCATATCTTAACCTCCTGAGTAGCTAGGATTATAGGTGTGAGCCACCAGCACCTGGCTGGCGAATCTTTAGTGTTTATATTTTCCTTAATCTGGTACCTAGTGAATTTCCAGTCACAGATCCTTCTACTTTCATGGACTCCACACTCCTCTGTCCTCGTAACTTGTGTCAGTGTGCATTTTTCTGTCTTGCTTCTCTACTCATGTCTTGTCCCTCTACTCATGGAGTTTCCTCCAAAAACTAGCCTGCTGGTTCCATTTCCACAAGTGCATATCCCAGAGCTGTTAGGTCAGTCTGTATGGTTGCTGTTTAAAAGCAGACAGGCCTCCTGTTATTGGCTGGCCTGTGTCTGAGACCTCAGTCCACCAAACCAGCCTTTAGTCCCTCAGAAATCATTCCTATCTTCAAAGGCACCCAGTTTGTTTAAAAGGAAGAAATGCTATGTTATCGCTCTTTTCTCTTTTTTTTTTTTGCCCTTTGGTTAATCTCATGTTGTTACGGTATCTAATTTTGTTACCTGGTATATTGTATACCCATTCATTTGTTTATTTGAAATAGGAAAGGGAAAGGGAGAAAACAAGATGATTGGGAGGGGGTGGGAGGAGGGAAATGGGGACAAAAACATGAGAGGGAATATCAATATGTGAGAAGTAATGCAACTACTACCTGACGAATGTAACTACATTATCCAACCAATAAAAAAATGTAAAAAGGAAGAAATGCCAAATGTTGGACGAATTAAACATCCCCTAGGTTTATATTGGATGGTGGTGGCGCTCTGTGATTCTGCATAGAAACTCAGTCGGAAGTAATATCAAAAAGCTAAACTGGAGGGCTTTTATGACAATAAGAAATGGACAATGGACTCTGTTGATTGTCCTTTGAGAGAGAATCTCTTTTGCTTCTCTTGATCTGGCTTCTGTGAGAAGGTCATGCTATGTGATGCTTTTGGAAACAGATCAAACTTTCTTGCCTGTACCTCTGAGCAGCAAGCACTTTTCTCAAGGGCGAATCAAGACTTTTGTCTGGCCATCCTTTGTATTCTCCTCAAATCCTCATCTCTTAACAACTTTAGAGTAACACTTCTTGAGTACATGCCAGAAAGTGTGCCAAGATGAATGACTTCATTCCTAATTCATCAGATGAATTACTACCTTTCAACCTTTCAACTATCCTGTTGAGGCAGTCAGTATACGCAGAGGAGCGATACTGAGACTCAGAAACATAAGTCAACTTGCTCAGGAGTTTCACATGGTTGTTCATTTGTAGAGTCAGTGTTAGAACTCATGGTATCCACCACCTCATCTTCAGAGAGAAACCCACTGCCCAGAACCCTTTATCTCTAAGTCTATTATTACCATTTCCTCTGTGTCTTGTTTCTTTGTCTTTCAGCTGGCACTGCCTTGATTTGTTCAGAATCTTGAGCACTTTGGGTAAATCCTTCTTTTACCTCCTACCATGTGCTTCCATTTCCTGCAGTTATTTGTGTATATTTCTGCCAGGAGATCCCTTGTCTATTAGCACTTCTCTTCCCCTTGGAAAAACACAATGCCTTGATTATATTAAGGACGCAATGCATTTCTGTTGAATGGAGGGAATTTTGCTGTCTCCCTTGGGATCCAAACCTTCAATCCTCCCTACAGCTCTTGCTCCTTGTGGTATGGAGGAAAAGTCATGGTCAACATAAACCCTGTTAATGCCTCCTGTGGACTAGTTCCACTGTCTTTGACATGTACAAACCTTGGTGGGTTTATTTTTTTTGAATGAGAGGATTATGACGTTTCTAACACAAGCTATGAATTTTTCCTTTTCATAAGGTAGGAAATACCTTATGAAAAGAAAAACAAAATCCAGCCAAATCTTAAGAAAATTCTCAATAAAGATCCCATCAGAACTCCCATGCATCTGCCCAAACTTGAATGCCTTGGGTTGAAATTGTGGCACCCCAAATAGATCTTTGTAAGGGACCCCACTCATCCCAAATCCCAAGGGCACATACGTAAATGTGTGCTGTGTGCTGTGTGTGTGTGTGTGTGTGTGTGTGTGTGTGTGTGTACCTAGGGAAAAGTATTGTATCCTCCACCAAGAAACAGTAGGTTAAAAAATCTTCCTAACAGAGTCCACAATGTGTGATTTAATATGAATAGGCTCTCTAGGTTGCTTAGAAAAGGATCTAGAAAGGTTGATTCTTGAGAGAATGTAGATGTAGGTCCTACTTGACCAGAATACTCACACTTGCCTTTCCAGGAAAAGGGTAGCCAGTGTGGTTCCTGCTCATCTGGCCATCTATCCATTGTGGCCTTGCTTCCCTTTACTTTCAGGAGACCCTACACAGAGGTGCCTGGCTTTCTTCCCTTCCTCCTACCCAAGACCTTTCTGACTCTCTTCCCTTCCTGCTAAGATGAGGACTTCCTGTTCCTGCTTCCTCCAACCTGCTCCTGGGGCCCAGCTAATCTGCTAATGTGATAATGGGGATGCATGTATTTCTTGTTGCCTCCAGATAATGCATTTGTTGTTTTCTTGTTACTCAGATAGAGACAAGCAGGGAGGTGGTAGAAGCTGGGCCAAGCTGTCAGATAGCATCAGAGTTGCTGGGGTTCAGCTTTCTTGTTATTGTTTTGGTTTTGTTACAAAAGAAGCAAAGAGCAAGCCAACCAGCAAACAAAACGGAAGCAAGGTCAGATCCAACTTAAAGTGGTTCACTATGGTCTGAAATTATTACTATTTTTTTTTGCCCTCTCTGGCTAGGCTGTTACATAACGGGACGTCTTCCAGCTTGTGGGTTGTATACCTTCGTTATAGTATTTTGGCTGTGCAGAGATCCTGAACATCAGAGTACTTTGTTTCCTCCCCTCAGCCCTCCACCCCTGTCCTGCTTAGAATTCAAGTTCTGTCTGTGCTAGAGATGTGTGTGCAAAATAAGTTTTTTTCCAGCCAGAGTTTTAGCCTTTATTTGGTAGCTTCCCTTCAGACTGGATGCCCTGCCTTCTTCCCCTTCTTCCTCATCTTTCCCTCCTGATCGATGCAGGGTGCCCTTGAAGGTGAACCAGTCTCCTAGAAGAGAATATCTCTGCTTCAGCCTATGGCTGCAGTCCCATTGTTGGTGATGATTCCCTTCCCCGCTTCACTCAGAGGCTTCGGTTTCCCCTACAGACCTAACAAAAGCCAGGTAAACATTGTACAAGCCTCTTTCCCATGTCTGCTTGTGGCAGACATCACTAATTAGTGGTGATTTGCCACTGAGTCCCCAAGAGGGCGGCATCCTGGCTGGCATGATCAATCTATTGGAATTTGCATTGGAGAGCATCATTTCCGTCATCCATGCAGAAGGTGGAGGTGTGTGAGTAGTAAGCCCTTTAATTACTCACAGCTAATGAAGCATGAATGCTGGAGACGGAGGGGGCAGACACGGCTGTGTTGGAGGTTATCATGTGGACTTAGCTTTATGGACAAACCCCTGGCCTGGTGTGTTTGATCTGTGTGTGAAGGTGTGACATCTCTCTACTTATTTTTTCTGCAGAATAGAAGAAATCAGCTACACTTCACGGAGTGGGAGGCAAGCCCTTTGTGGAGAAACAAGTCATGGTGACCCAGGCTGCCAGACGGGCCTGGTGGAGGAGGTGGAGTGTCTGACAGCCAGAAGCTGGGGACAGGCAGAGTGGGTTGCAGGTATCCAGTTCCTAGCAACCCTGGCGGCCTATGGTGATCCTCAGAAAGACATAGTCTCCTTGTCTGTTGCTGATGTTTAGACACCGCTGGAATGTCCTGGCAGGACTATCTGTCCAAATCCATTCAAAATTGATTTTCGTGTCTTTGATGGAGAATTTTTGGCCAGAAGCCCCTGGTCCTTCAAATCAGTTGACATTCTCCTTTGCCTCCCTGAGCTTATTAGCTGTCTCTCTGTGGGAGTCTGGACCTTCATGTTCCTTGTTGAGCCAGTTCAAATGATCCAAAGCTGTAGGAAGGATCGAGGTGGGTCTAAGCTGTGAGTCTGAAATGCCCAGATGCATTTATTTAAAGCAGCAGCCTCCCAGCAGGCTTGACACAGCTCGACATTGAAACGCTGGATTCTCAGCCAGGATCTTTTGCTAGAGTGCCAGGAAAGGGGTAAGAATGAATATCCGGGCTAGAGGAGAGAGAAAAAAAGTAAATCTGAAAAGAAAAGCAGTGTCTACACGGGACACACCTCATTGACTTTCTTGTAGCCCTTGTTCCTTTTTTCCCCAAGTACCTCATGCAAGACCCCTCCAGAGGCAGCAATGAATGAGGTCCCTACACAAACCAGGTCCTCTTAGGTGTGGAGAGGGGGCAGGGAGGAGGGGAAGGGGAGCTTGAATCTTAGCTGCCCAGAATTTGCAAGCAGGCTGAAGACATAAGTCCTAATCTAAGGAAAAGGAAAATGGAAATGTGGACACGAAAGTAGGCAGCTATACCATGCCAGATCAGAAGATCAGAGAAATGAAAATGTGATCTTCTCTGTGGGGGCTAAGAGTTGGGTTTTTTGTTGTTGTTGTTACTGCTTTTTTTTTTTTCTCGAACTCTGGGCCTGGGCACTGTTCCTGAGCTCTTCAGCTCAAGGCTAACACTCTACCACTTGAGCCACAGTGCCACTTCCAGTTTTCTTGTGGTTAATTGGAGATGAGAGTCTCAAGGACTTTTGTGCCCAGGCTGGCTTTGAACTACGATCCTCAGATCTTATCCTCCTGAGTAGCTAGAATTACAGGTGTGAGCCACAGGTGCTCAGCTAAGAGTTAGATTTTGAATGGTGTGTGTGCGTGCGTGTGTGTGTGTGTGTGTGTGTGTGTGTGTGTGCATGTGTATACATGTATGCAAGCATACACGCATGTGTGGATACATGCTTTTGTGTGCCTGTGCATTCTTTAATATGTATGAATAAAGAATGCTCTGATCTCTGGACCAGTGGCTCTCCTCCTCAATGTTAGCTATAGACAGTGAAGAATCTGGTGATTGTAGACCTAGGAGAATCTGGTATTAATGAGCCTGAGCCTAGGGAGGGAAACTCCATGGTGTGGGTAAAGTCAAGTAGTATGTTATAGTGGTTGGCTGAGTTCAGGTACTCCTTTGCTGGGATGCATAAGTTTGAAAACAGTGGTTAGGAAGAGGCAGATTTCTGGTCCAAATGGAGAGAAATTGTCTTTGTGTTTCTTTCTCTGAGAGTGAGGGAGAAGGGAAGGGGGGACCTCTGGGTTGTGTCTGCATGGAAAATGGACCCAACATGATGCTGTCTCACAGTCAAATAGCATGTCTCCATTTACAAGACCCATGTACCTCCCTGAGGAGGTACCTCTCATTTCCTCCAGCTCCAGCAGTTTTTGCCAGCCACAAAGACACAACCTTGTCACTAGGAAGTGTGGTGAGACAGCCATAACAGGACAGGAAGAAAGACAGAAGTGGATTGAAGAACTAGATTCAAATCTTGCCTCATTTCCTAGACAGTCCACTGGGTAAATAAATGATGGCTCTAGCTTCATTCATGTTCACCTTTGACTGATCAAATTGACAAAATCTTTTCTGAGGGATTATTGTAGGATTACTTAATATTTGTACACATATAATTTTGTCTTTGCTGAGGTAGACATTACCAATACGGTGCTCAAAGAGGCTAAAAAAGAAAATGTTCCAGGCAATAGGGTTCTTGGACTTAGAACCCTACTGGTGGCCTGAGCTATTACCAGGAATTTGGAATATTGAGGTTGAGATTGTTAAGAATGGGTGTGGCAGTGCATATCCGTAATTCCAGATACTTGGCAGATAGAGACAAGAAGATTGCTCTCCCAGGATATAAAAGTATGAGACCCTATCTGAAAAGCAAAGTAAAGCCAAAAGGGCTAGAGATATGCGTGGCTCAAGGGATAAAGTGCTTGTTAGGCCTTGTAAGCAGTAAGCCCTAAGTGCAAATACCAACACTGCCAAAAACTAGAGATCTTGCCATCACATTTCTCTTTTACCTATGACGGCTAGATATCCCACATCAGGGTTGGTCTGCCTTGTGCCATGGCTTTGAACTTCTCAGGGGCACTGGAGCTCAGCCGGGGTGAGCAGGCACACCCTGTGTTTTCTGGATGGTGAGTGGAGATCCTGGAGTCTGGCTGAGTCCTGGGGTCTGAATCAGAAGGTAGTAAGGCCACTTACTTAGGTTTCAGCAATGACAGGTATTTTCCTGATCTGTGATGGAGAAGCACGTCTGATCCCATGCAGCGGTGATCTCTACTTTCAACACTGCTTGGAGATATAATTTACATAGCATAAAATTCATCTGTTTAAAATGCATGCTTCGTGACATTTTTCATATGTTTTGAAGAGTGGTGCATCTGTCATTGCTACCTAATTTTAGAACATATTTATTCCCCCACCTACAAATACCCTATATCCATCATCATATCATACTCCATTTCCCTCTATCTGTAGCCCTAAGCAAGCACTAATTCCTTTTCTTTCTGTCTCTATAGCTTTATATTTTGGAGAGTAGTGCTGGGGTTTCAACTCAGGGCTGCACACTTATCAGTCAGGCACTCTACCATTTTATCCATTAGAAGTTTTTTTATAGAATTTGCATTTTTTGTCTGGTATTGGCCTTGAATTGTGATTTTCCTGTTTAAGCCTCTCATGTAGATGAGATCACAGAGGTGAACCAACACACTTGACTGTTTTGTTGAGATGAGGTCTTTCTAACTTTTTGTCTAGGCTATCCCTGAACTGGGATCCTCTTAATTTCTGTCTGCCAAGTAGCTGATTTTCCAGGCATGAGCCGCCACACTTGACCTCTGTCTCTATGGTTTCACCTATTGTGAACTATATTTTATTTCATTATAATGCAATTCGCATGGTGTGTGTGTGGTATTTACTATTTTTTTTTCATTTAGCAAATGCTGTCAAGATTTACCCATGTTGTCACGTGCATTAAGATTTGAGTTTCCTTTTTATGGTAGAATAATATTGGATTGTATGGACAATCACAATCTATTTATTCACCAATTCACTGAAGGGTACTTAGATTATTTTTACTTTGGGGTTCTAGTAAATAATAATACTGCCCTGACCATTTGTGAGCAATTGTGTGTGTGTGTGTGTGTGTGTGTCTCTGTGTGTGTGTGTGTGCACATGCACGTGTGTGTGTGTACATGCACGTGCGTGTAAGTGCACATTCATGCACTTGTGCTAAGACCAGGGCTTGAATTCAGGCCCTCATGCTCTTACTTACCTTTTATGATTCATGGCTTGCACTCTGCCAGATGAGCCATATCTCTAGTCCAGCACTTTTGCTGATGGATTGGAGATGGAGTCTTGTGAAATTTTCTGTCTCGGCTGGCTTTGGACCATGATCCTCCAATCTCAGTATTTTGAGGAACTAGGATTATAGGCATATGCTACCAGCCTGTGGGATGTGAGCAAGTTTTTGATACCTTTATTTCAAGTTTCTTATGTAGGTAGGAATGCACTTGCTGGGATCTGGAAAGTTCTAGGGAACTCGAGAAACTGGAAAATGGTTTCCTAGCAGCGGCACCATTTGACCTCCTTATTAGCTATGTGTGAGGCCCTCCGTTCCCCATCGTTTCCTGACTCCATATCTCAGTGGCTGTAAATGGGGTCTGCTAGATGGGATTAGCTTTGCCCTTTCATGTGCTTGCTGATAAATCATCTATCTGTCCTCTTCAGCAAAATGTCTTTGCCTGGGTGTTATTTTCATTGAGGACTGGGAAGAAGGCTTTCATATCTTCTGGATACTAGTCCCTTAACGTTATTTGCAAATATGTTCTCCTTTTTATTGTTTGTGTTTTGGTGGTGTTAGAGATTGAACCCAACATCTTTCACTTGCTAGGCTAGTTGCACTACTACTTGAGAGAGACCTTCAGCCTCTTTCTGTGTAGGTTATTTTTTGAGGTAGGGTCTTGCTGTATGCTTAATTTGGGCAGGGGGGTTTGCCATTCTCCTATTTATCCTTCCCCCATCAGTAGGCATTGATAGGTGCATATCACTTTGCCCAGCCATTGATTGACAGAGTGAATCATAGACTTTGATAACCAGGCTGGACTCAAAATGTAATCTCTGCCTCCCAAGGAACTAAGGGTTATAGGTATGAGCCACCAGCACCCAGCTTATGTGCTCTTATGCAGTGGATTATTGTCTCATTTTTAAAAATTCACCTGTTACTTTTAATTTTACTGACTTTCCTAGGGTTTTGGACTATCACCTAGGCTTCTACACTTCTGCAATGTGTCAAATGATAGAACATTCCAGAAAGGAGTAACTATATATTAAGCAACTTGTACAAAACGAACTAATTTGATCTCCCCAAGACCATATTTTACTGATTCTATTTATAGTGATCAAACTGAAATTTTAAAAAAAATGTGATAGGCGCCTTAGCCACGCTCCCTCCCCCCACCCCCACTTAATTAGAATAGAAAAGGATTTCATCACTCTTCCTGTGGGTCTAAAGTCCTGGCTTCCCATTCTTGGAGCTTGGAGCTCCCCTGTACCACAGAGATCCCTCAGACTTACAAAAATAAAATACTGATACCAGAGAAACAATGAAGGGCTTGGCTGTTCACCTAACGTCACCTCAGTGCAATGAGCAGGAATTGTGTGGGTTTGGGATTCTGGCCTGGGAATGAGAAGTCCCGAGTGGAGACACGTGGGCATTGTTGGAAAGCCATTGTGCTTGCTCTTCCTATGTTGGCCAGTGCTGTGGGCCCCCACGGCTTCCCCACCCTCACCCCGCCTCCCCGCCTCCCCCGTGCCCACTATTCATTATTCCACTTGGCATGACAGCTTGGGAGCTGGCAGACAGGACCCTGTGGCATGCTGGGATACTCATTATCACAGCTGATAAGGGAACGCAAAATCACTAACTGGCTTGGTTTCCTGGTGCGATTAGAGGCCGGCTACGACTGCTGGTGAGGAAGGTTGTAGTTACAGGGAAAGAATGCTGAAATCAACTCCCTTTCCTAGACATACCTTGTAAGCACCCACAAGTTCTGTCTCCTCCCTAGAACCTCCCAAGGGAGTAATTAGTGGTTGTTATACAGTTAGGACTTCTTCCTAGGGGCAGAAAAACTCTGGAACAGGTCTAACCCAACGGAAGCACCTGAGCAGTGGAATCCGGTGCATCCTTAGCCGGACCTGTGGACAGCAAATGCCTCCTTCAGGCTTGATGCACGTGTGTGGCCTCTCCCACATAGACTTACAACTGTGGGATGGCCATCTTTTGCATGTACAGATCCCTCATTTTCCTGAGATAAGCACACTATCATGTCCACGCACTTCTCCACACTCTCCAAATCCAGAAAACTGGCACTCTCTTTTTTTTTTGTCAGTGCTGGGGATTAAACTCAGGACCTGGGCACTGTCCCTGAATATCTTTGTGTTTGAGGCTAACACTCTACTACTTGAGCCAAAGCCCCACTTCTGGCTTTTTCTGAGTACTGGTGATAAGAGTCTCATGGATTTCTCTTCCTGCTCTGGCTTTGAACTGTGATCCTCAGGTCTCAGCTTCCTGAGTAGTTAGGATAACAGGCGTGAGCCACTTGAGCCTGGCTGGAATACTGAAATTCTTAGCCATGTGTTTGCTCTTTAGCTATCTAGCTCAAGTCTGTCATGTTTCTCAGTGGTGTACTCTGTCTGTCTGTCTGTCTGTCTGTCTGTCTGTCTCAAACTCCTTGCTTTGCCACTTTCCATTTGTGTGTGAGTCTTTATCTGGAGTTTTTCTCCATAACCATTCAGCAGTAACAACAGGAGGAAAAGGGGTTGTAGTGAGATAGTACTGTACTAAGACAGTAGCCTATTGAGCTTGGCCAGCAGGGCTGGCTTTAAACCACCATCTTTCTCTGGATCATGAGATAGGAACATTTGATCAAACAGGATCAGTCTGAAAGGTCACTAATGACTGGTAATGAGGTCTTTCATTCAGCCTACTCTTTCTCTTTTTTTGCTCTATTCTCTTTTTTCCCCACGGTAAAATGACCAGGTGATCTGTTTTAGTTAGGCAAAAAAGAAGCAGATGCCTTAAGTAGGCGTTCCTAAAACTCCCAAGTTGCTTGGAATCGGCCATAGTTGGGGAGATTTATTTGGTAGTTGGGTTTCTCTTCATGCCCAAGATGTCTGCTTCTGGTCTCCATCACCTTTTGAATCAACAGAGGTGAGTGGGGGAGAGGGGCTGGTGTGGACAGATGGGGGCTCTCAGTGAGTGGAGAGGCTTCTCCAGATACAGACTGGATCTTTTTGTGGGAATCAACATGGGATTTGAGGGGTAGGGACATCATTTGCAAAAGGCTAATGACATGAGAGGGAGGGCTTACTAAGGCTCAAGAACCTTTGCTCAAATGAGAGGCTGCAAATCTGAACCTTTTAACAGTCAATTGTTATACACGTGGTTTGGCCAGGTACAAAGCGAGGTGCTGTGGCAGTAGATTTGTATTCTCAGAACTGACTATGCAGCTTTGAGGTCATTGTGAAGAGAAATTATCCTTTCAATGGCTGAAATCTGGGGAGTAAGTAAACCTTTCTATGCTCTAGATTAAATCAGGAGGATCTGGAGTAATGGCCAGTAGAAAACGAGTTTTGGCTTTACAGAGCTGACATTGATGCATTTGCTGAACTCCTTGTCTGTTTCTCTGGAAAAAAAAAGCATCTAGGAATCATGAGACATCTCATGTCTGTTGGGAGTGCCTTGGGAAATGTGAGCTGTGTTTGACGTGGACCGTCTCAAGGCCCACTGGAATACGGGGCTCCTTGTAGGATGAAGAGGGGGCTGGATTCCTTTTTGCTGTTTAAAACAAAAGTGATGGGTTCTCCAAGCTTAGGGTGCTAAGCTGCAATGCAGGCTTTCCGTGAAGCTTGGGTCCTATCATGTGTGAGTTAGGGGACTTACATGGCTGACAAGATGTGCGGCTGCTCCTGTGCCTTGCTTTGGGCAGTGACATCCTTTGTCATTGATTCAGGACTATCATGTCTTCTGCCAACAACCACTAAATAGTACTGAACAAACTAATTACCTTGTAGACCCTCTCACCACCAGGCCCCACATCACCCCATGGAAGGAAATATGCTTGTCTCAAGAGAGTACACCATACCAAAGTTGTGTGAACCTCAAAACATTACAGTCAGCTAATAGTACAGTTTTGCCTGGCCTGAAATTAACACAGATCTGAGAGAGACCATCTGATGAATTCAGTAAGGTAGATTCATGTAGAACAGAAAGTAAAATACGGCCATTTAGTCTATCTCATGAGCTAAGAATGGTTTGTGCTGTTTAGAATGATTGGGGGGGGAAAAAAGAGAAAGAGGAAATACTTTTGTGATGTATGATAAGAAAATCCAATTTCTATATCCAGAGGTAAAGCATTCTATTGGTACATAGTCATTCTGTTCCATCCATTAGTATTTTGTCTAGGGCTGCTTTCTGCTCAGGCAGCACAGAACATAGACTATATAAAGCTTGGTAACCCTAAGAGATTTTACTCTTTGAAGGCCAGACATGGTAGCTTACACTTCTAACACTAGAAACTTTGGAGGCAGAGATAGGAGAAGTGTGTTTTGAGGCTAGCCCTAGGCAAAAAGTGCGACAATCTCAGAGAGCAAGTTGGACACAGTGGGGTATCCCCAGTTACTGGGAAGATGGTCACAGGAAGATGACAATTGAAGGATGGCCCAGTTGAAGAATGGGGTGGGGGAGAGTTTGAGACTCTATAAAACAAACTGAAGCCAGGAAGGCTAGCAGTCTGACTGTGGTGGTAGAACACATGCCTAGCAGTCATGAGCCCCTGAATTCAGAACCCTAGTACTGTAAAAGAAGAGAAAAATGGTGTTTATTCTCTGTAACTTTATAGAGAAAAATCTCCAGTAGTGGTTCTTAGATGTCGTTTGCAAACTTGTAGGGACTAAAAATTCTGATGCGAGGTGTCTGGGGGAAAGGATCTGAAATTCTGAGTTTCCAGACACCACCAGGTGGCACTTGAATGGCTATGAATGGCTATGAGAGTATCTTGCTCTTCTGGTACATGTTCTTTTTTTGTTGGTTGTGGGGCTTGAACTCAGGGCCTAGGGTCCTGTCTCTGAGTTCTTTTGCTCAAAGCTAGTGCTCTACCACTTTGAGCTACAACTTCACTTCTGGTTTTCTGGCAGCTCTTCAGAGATAAGTCTCATGGACTTCCCTGATGGGGATAGCTTCAAACTGTGATCCTCAGATCTCAGTCTCCTGAGTTGCTAAGATTTCAGGTGTGAGCTGCCAGGGCACTGGAGTTATAGTGCATATTTGATCTGGTTATCTTCTACCCTTTGCATTGTCTTTCTCCAAGCTGGCATAAGACATGTGAATCAATGTCTATATGTTCATGGATGACAGCATATTCCTGGCTTATTCCTGTGTGTTCCACAAGGTATACTATGTGTGTGAATGAATTTCAGTGCTTGAATTCTCAGAGAAAATTTGATGTCCCTTTTGTTTGAGGGGAACCATCTCACTGACCCTGGCAGCCACAACCCACGTTCCTAGATCTGCTTGGACAGGATGCTTCATTGACAGAAAAGATTCTTGGAAGTTCATGATGACAAGGAAGCTTCCTTTGCTCCTGATTAATCTCTCAGCCATGCCTTTAAAACTTTGCAGGGCCTGGCACTCATTGCGGGATCCATGAGGCACTCAGAGACGCCTCATCACCTAGTTGATGACTCAACACCTAGTGACTTCCAGCATCCAGTTTGCTGCAGTGGAACCAACTGGCCCTTTCCCAAACTGGCCTTAAGCTTTCATGGTTTAGTTTTCCTTCCTGAGAAGGCCTTTTGCTACCTTCTCTGTGTCCTTCACTAGAAAGACATTCAAATGGTACTATTGGCCAGGAGCTTTCTCATGTGGGAAAGGGGGTGAAGCTGGCACCCCCTGTTCCATTGCTGTGTGTCTTTCTTAGACCAACACTTGGGTACACTTAGCTTATCCATATGGTACCCGTGTTCCATGTAGAGAAAGACATCCTTCTATTCGCCCAGCAAGGGCTTGGCCAGAGGAGGGAGTAAGGTCATCGGAGTACCCCATTCACCTGGCATTGAGGGTAGGACACCAACTGCAGAACACTATGGCAAGGTCATGGCCACAGTGAGCTACCTGCATCCCTGCAGCTTTGAACTGTGCTCATTTCCCTAGCTGGAGGCTGAGCTGTGTGAGCGAGGGGTCTGCCTTATACTGCTTTGACCTTTAGGGTTAAGGTCAGGGCTGAGCTTTCTTTCTCACCCTAAACAAAGAAAAGGTCATGTGTTTTCTGGTCTGCCAAGAAAAGAAAACGAAGAGAGAATGAAGTAAAAGCAGGAAAAAGTGAAGGAAGAAAATGGCAAAGCAGTAACCTGAAAGTCTAGAGTTTCTGATTTAGAGAATGCATTTTACTTATGTGAGTTCTATAACAGTCCTCTGACCTAAACCAGACAAGTTTTGTTTATTTGTTTATTAACTTGTGAATTTGGGAAAATAAGACTCAGAAAGGTCCTTTAACTGGCTCAGGGTCACTCAGATCATAGGTCTTATGGGTGGATTAGACATCTGGCTCTTTCTTACACTGTGGACACATGCTGTGTTGCACTGTGCCTTTCAGAGGTGCTTGCTGTTCACTGTTAAGTGATGAATGATTGACACAGCTCTCCAGGAGGGAGGAGGAACTTGCATGTCGCTGCTATATTAGCTAGCTCTGGAATCTTCTCCCATTTAATAAGCTGTGTTAATTTTACTAGCTCCTGTTCTTGGCTCTACCACACAGCGGTGGTTTGGGCATCGAGTTGGAAAAATGTGCTAATGGTAGGCTCTGATTTTCTCCACATCTTAATTAAAGTACTTAGCATTTTAGGACTTACAGAAGGAATGAAATCAGTAGGGTCATAAGGATTGACAGCCAGGAAAGAGGAGCTGCAGGGGATGGGGGAAGTGTCCCGTCCGGCGGGACATCAACTAGGGCCAAGAACCTAGAGGGAAGAATGAAAGGGACAGGAGACACGAAGAAGGCAGCAAGACAAGCGTTCTGATCAAGCTGCAAATTTTATTTTTCACACAGGGGTTTATATGCCTCTTCAGGAGAGACAGGAGGGGGTTGGGGTGTAGGAACCGCTCGGGGCCAGGGGTCCGGTAGTGGGATGTTTACTCCTGCTCTGGGTAGAGGCCTGGTGGTAGGATGTTTGCATATCAATGCAAGCAGGCATGCAGGCACATTCTTACACTAAGAATTCAGGGAAGGGGAGAATGTCTCCGACTGGGAAAAATGTGCAAGAATGGGAAAGATTAGACGTTTCTGGAAGGTCTTGAGTTTGGAGGACAATACAGGGGGAGGGTCTGTATATGGGATGTAAGGGTCAGGGGTTACTGTAAAGGGTAGGGCAGAGAAGAGGGGCGATTGACTCCTCTTCTGGGGTTTAGTTATCAGTCATGCTATGTAACTTCTTGAATGATCATGTGTAGTCTGTGAAATTCATGATCTTTGAGACATTGCCCACTTAAATCATCAAATGTCAACCAGGTACACAAACTGTCCTAATTCTCCCTTCTTGTATAGCAAGGAAGGGACATTGGTGATATCTTTCTAGAAATGGATACCTCCCGTCCCTCCCCCTTATCCCATCTGCATCTCTATCCTGGGCAACATACATCAAGAGTGTGCCTCTCCCACTGAACACATTGACTCTTGCCCCATGAAGCTCAAAGTGGGGTCCCAGGGTAGCAGTAGAATTGGATGAAATCTTAAAGACCATCTGTCCACTCTTTTATTTGCTGGTCAGGGAAGCTGAGGCCCGGGGAGAGTAAATAAACTTGATACACGTCACTTAGCTGCTTAATGGTAGAGTTCAGAACAAAATTCCAACTCTTGACTTTTGGATCCAGCTTTTTTTTTTTCCCCAATAGAATTTATTTTTCCAGTCCTGGGGCTTGAACTCAGGGCCTGAGCACTGTCCTTGGGCTTTTTCCTCAAGGATAGTGCTTTACTACTTGAGCCACAGGACCACTTCCAGCTCTTCTATGTATGTGGTACTAAGGAATCGAACCTGGGTCTTTGTGCATGCTAGGCAAGCACTCTACCACTAGGCCAAACTCCCAGAGTTTAAAATTTTTTTTTGTCAGTCGATTGTGGGACTTGGGCCTGGGCCCTGCCACTGAGCTCTTCAGCTCAAGGCTACCACCCAACCCCTTGAGCCACAAGGCCACTTATAGTTTTCTAGTGGTTAATTGGAGATAAGAGTCTCATGGGCTTTCATGTCTGGGCTGGCGTTGAACTGCAATCCTCAGATCTCAGCCTCCTGACTCGCTAGGATTATAGATGTGAGCCATCAGAACCCAGCCAGCCTTGTTTTTTTTAACACAAATTTTCCTTCTTGATGCCAAAACACACTACCAATTCTCAGAAGTCTTCAACAGAGTCTGTTTAACAGTGTCTGGAGTCTGAAGGCCTAACTGGAAAATCTGGACTTCGCCACCAATGACTTATGACCTCTGGTGAAGTCGTCAGTGCTTTAGCTTTGATTCATTTTGATTCCCAGTAAACTGGGATACAATTGCGATCTGTCTGATTGAGCTGTTGTGCCCATGGAGACAGTGCAGATAAATGCTAAGTGTTGTGCATATCAAATAATAATAACAATAATCATAAACACAATAAAGACTGGAAGTTAAAAAAAAAGTTGCAGAACTGAAATAACGTCTCCCAGTGAGAGAAGCAAGACATACCCTATTCAGCATGTGGCTCAAAGCTGGACAGCTGTGCAGGGTCAAGGTGTAGCCTGGATGGCTTTCTTAGCTTCAAGGTACAGAGATTGCTTAATTAGCCAGGAATTAGCCAGGTGTTTGTCACAAACACCACCCTGCACCCAGCATAGCTTGGAGGGTAGAGAGGATGTTTTGAATGCATTAGCACTGTTGGCTATATGCTGTCCCATGGTCCTATGTCTCCAGCAATGTCAGGAGCCCAGCCTCGTGGCCCCGGGTGCTACAGTCCTCTGAAACACACTCTTTTGACAGCTTCCTTCTATTATGCTGTCCAGTACACACCCTCACTACAATTGATTTTCCTCTCATAGAACTTCCAGGGCATTTCAGGCCTTGCAAATCAGCTGTGTTTATTAGATAGCCTCTGTTTTCCCCTTGGAAGACAGGAAGCTCATTAGCAGCAAGCATGAATAATCAACCTTTAACCCACAGTTTAAAATGTCCCTTGAGAATCAGGGGTGTTTTCTTTAAAGGGGAATGTGTCAAGGACATAGCTCAACTCAGAGTAGATGAGTTGCCAAATCAAGTCGTAGGCCATCCGCATTCCAGGGGTTTTGAGGGTCCCCTGAGAAAAAGATCACCCTCTCCATGATTCCCATCTCACAGCTGGAAATACAAGGAGAAGCCTGGACAAAGTGGAACGTGTAGCAGATGACATGGCTCCCGTTCTCATTCAGCCACTTCTCATCATGGGCAGCGATGGGTAGTTTACTTAATTTCAGGTTCCTAATCTTTTCTTTTTAAAAACTGTTATGATAAAGGTGATGTACAGAGAGGTTACAGTTACATAAGTCAGGTAAAGAGTACATTTCTTAGCTGGGCGTGGTGACTCATGCCTGTAATCCTAGCTACTTGGGAGGCTGAGATCTGATCATGGTTCAAAGCCAGCCCAGTCACAGAAGTCCATGAGACTCTTATGTCCAATTAGCTTCTAGAAAACCAGAAGTGGCACTGTGGCTCAGTGTGATAGAGTGACAGCCTTGAGCTGAAGAGCTCAGGGACAGTGCCCAGGCCTAGAGTTCAAGCTCCATAAATAACAAAAATAAAAAAAAATGAAGAATGCGAGCACAATGGAGACAATTTCTGTGGTGCCCACAGAGCTGGTAGTACAGATGCAGAAATGATACATTAGCCAAGATGACAGTGACTGTGGCCCTGGAGATGACGGTGGTGTTTTGTTTCCAGGAGGATTGGAGTAGCCGTGGCGCTGCTGGCGGTGGTGAGGTAACCACTTCAGTCCAGATGGCCGTGATTAGGCTTGTGGTCAAGATGGTGGTAATGTTATGGCGGCAAGGGTGGTGATGATGCTGTTTTTGGTAAGAGTGATGATGGTAGCGATGGTGGAGATCTTGGTGATGATGGGTGGAGACGGGGATGGCTCATCAAGGGAATGCTGGTAACGATGTTGCCATCACTGGTGACCATGTGGTGGTGGTGGCAGAGGGGCCATTCAGGACAGACTTGCTGCTGGATGGGACACATGAACTGAGTCCTAAAGGACACATGCACTTACATGCCTGGTAGTCTGGGGAAACAATGGTGATTCAGATAGATGTCACCTCTGCCTTTTAGACCTCCATAAAGTATAAGGAGCAGAAAAGTGACAAAAAATTACTGCACGATGAGGTGAGGTGAGTAATTAAGAGGTCTTAGGGGTGCAAAAAAGAGGGATTCCCTAACTGAGTCTGGGGCATGCCTGGAGACTTTTTAAAGGTTCCTGAATGAACTATGACTATGTAAGATATAGGAAGAGAGAATGGGTGAGTGTTTCCAGTCAACGGCCAGAGGGAGACAGACAGACACACACACACAGACACACATACACACACACAGAAAGAGAGACAGAGAGAGAGAGAGAGAGACAGACAGACAAAGAGACAGAGAAGAGGGGAGAAGTATGAGATATGAGAGATATAGTTTGAAATTGGCAAGCCACATATTGAGGCTGGATAGAGGTGAGGAATGGATGGGGCAACAGTGGAATTAGTTAGGTTGAGCTTGAAGGACCTGAGGTGGGAGTGTCTATATGACAATTAGACGCAGAATTGACACCCGTGTGTACATTGTTTAGGTTGTGATCTAAGATTCCTAAAGCAGAGATGAAAATTGGCTAAGGTATTCCAGAGAAGGTGTTTATTGTTTTATGGCTTATAAGTAACTTTAGTATGAGGTCTGTGTGTAAGAAGAGTGCTAATGGATTCCTCTAAATAGTTGTTGTTCACAAATAGTTGTTGGTGCTGGATGCATAACAGGGGTCTGCTCAGAGCTAAGGTGCATTTTTTTAAGGATTCCAGAGGAATCCTCCATTTTTTCCTCTCCCCTTCTCCCCTCTCTAAACCCCAAATCTGCATCTCTACCCCTCTACCCCCACCCCAGTGAAGAGTTGCTAGGATTACAGGCGTGAGCCACCCTGGTTGGTTTTTGTTTGGTTTTGTTTTGTTAACATGGCTAAAAATTGCTCTTAGCTTTGAAAAGACTGTTGTGAAAATTCTATGAACTCATAAAAGTAGCCCAGTTCCTGCCATGGAATGAATGGTGGACACACCAATTGCTGGTATAGCTCCCATCACAGTTCCTTCCAGAGAAACAGACATGGGCATCTGCTGGTTTCTGAACACTTTCAAGCAGAGCATGGAGAGGCCAGTGGGAAAAATGTTCTTCTTCCTCTTCCTCTTTGGATCTTGTTCTCAGCGTCAAGGGCAGTTCTGAACAGAGTAAGCAAGGTGGGTTTTCAAATGGGCACACTGAGTAGATATCAGTTCTCCACTCACTGTCTGCACCCTCGCCCCAGTAGATTTATTACAATTGATGCCTAAGAATTTGTGAAGGAGGCCTGTTAGGGGGAGACAGACAAAGAAAAAGACTGGGCATATAAGAAGTCTAACGCATAGATCTTCCACTGCCTTCAGGAGTAGGAGATTTACCGCCACGATTACTGGCAAAGTGGAAGGGGCGTATTCATCATGGCAGTTATTCAGAGGCACAATGAGAACTCACACCCAAGGCTCCTCCAGTTACAATCACCTTCCCTTCCTTCTACTACCTAACTGCTATATCCCCTTTCCTACTGCCACTGGGCATATAAATGCATTCTTATCTGAGGACAAAGCAGTTAATCAGTTAACACCTTAGCTATCAGCAAACACCAATAGGATTAAAGGAAGCGTGCTCTGAACACTGCCAAGGAAGGTGGGCACGTTTCCCAGTTAGCAGAGAAAACTGGGACACAGATCAACTAACTTCATTAATAATGGGCTGTCTCTTGGCTGGGCTTCGGTCAGTTCCACCTCAATGGTGTCCTGTGTGCAGAGCAAGTTTTCAGAGAGCTCGAGTCTGATTCTCAAAACCATCCACCATCAGAGCAGTGTTTCCCTTGAGTTCAGACCTACTGTGGTGGGAGCACACAGACTGCGGTTCTGTTTCTCCCTGGAGCAAAAGTACTTGTAGGGGTAGGAGAGGGGAAAGGGGAGAGAGGGATGGGTGAAATCCTAGCACAGTGATTGGCATATGCTGAGGTAAACCAGTTCCCCACTATACATAACTTCTGCTGTGAGTCCCCACTCTCTTCCAAGGACCTCATGCAGGTTTATTCTTTTCCATATTCTCATTCATTCTCTGTCTCTCCTACTCAGATCAGAATCCAACATGCCGTGTTGTCTTCCAGCTCTAAAACAACAGCAACAAAAAGCAAAATAAAACAACATACCCCCCCCCCCCATACACACAACTTGCTCCTTTTACTCAACACCCTCCTCCAGCCACCAGGACATTTATTCTATCCCTTTGATAGAACTCGATCTTTAAAGAAGTCTTGATTTAGCTGGGCACTGGTGGCTCATGCCTGTAATCCTAGCTGCTTAGGAGACTGAGATCTGTAGATCGTGGTTGAAAGCTAGACTAGGGGGCCGGGAGTTTGGCCTAGTGGTAGAGAGCTTGCTTAGCATGCACGAAGACCCGGGTTCGATTCCTTGGTACCACATACTTAGAAAAAGCCAGAAGTGGTGCTGAGGCTCATGTGGTAGAGTTCTAGCCTTGAAAAAAAATCCAAGGACAGTGCTCAGGCCCTGAGTTCAAGCCCAGGACTGGCAAAAAAAAAAAAAAGCTAGAAAAGTCCTTGGGTCTCTTATCTCAAATCAACCAGGAAAAAGCTAGAAAAGGAGCTGTGGCTCAAAGTGGTACAGTGCTAGCCTTGAGCAAAGGAGTTCAGGGACAGTGCCTAGGCCCTGAGTTCAAGCCCCAGGACTGACAAAAAGAAAAAAGAAAAGTCTTGATTTGCTGCCTTCATATCTTTGCCTCTCATTCCTTCTGGAAAATATTCAGCTGTGGATTATATTGCACATAGTAAATTTCTGTAGCTGAAATTTCAATAGCTTGTTCCGTTAGGGATACTGATGTCTGGTGTCCAGAGCCGACATGCTTGTGAAAACAAGGAGTCTTATTCCAGGTTGTCCTCCAGGGACCCAGCCTCCCCACCTTAGGTTGCAGCTATTTTGATATATTTCTTAAAGATGGTTGCAGAAAGGGAGGGGAAAAAAAAACTCCATAAAACTGAGTACCTGGGGATGGAGTTTGCCCTACTGGCGGAGTTCTTTCCTAGCATGCACAAAGACCTGGATTTGATTCCTCCATATTACATAGATAGAAAAGCTGGAAATGGTTCTGTGGCTCAAGTGGTAGAGCAATAGCCTTGAGGAAAACCCAAGGACAGTGCTCGGCTAAGAGTTCAGTCCCCAGAACTGGGAAAAAAGTAATCAACAAAACTCTGAGTGGAAAGCAGTATGGCAGTTCCTCAAAAGACTAAACATAGAGATCCCGTATGATCTAGCAATTTCACTACTTGGTATTTACCCAATCGTCCAGAAACAAGGGCATACTAAATCCACTAGCACAATGATGTTCATTGCAGCATTATTCATCATAGCCAAGATATGGAACCAACCCAGATGCCCCTCAGTTGATGAGTGGATAAACAAGATGTGGTATTTATACACAATGGAATGCTATTCTGGCATCAGAAAGAACGACATTGCCCCATTTGTAAGGAAATGGAAAGACTTAGAAAAAATCATATTAAGTGAAGTAAGCCAGACTCAAAGGAACATAGGCTCAAAGGAACATGGAACTCAGCTGAGGAGGTGGCTCAGTGGAAGAGCATTTTCTTTCTTTCTTCTTTTCTTTCTTTCTTTCTTTCTTTCTTTCTTTCTTTCTCTCTCTCTCTCTCTCTCTCTCTCTCTCTCTCTTTCTTTCTTTCTTTCTTTCTTTCTTTCTTTCTTTCTTTCTTTCTTTCTTCTATTCTTGCTTTTTTTCCCCCGTGGGTCATGGGGCTTGAACTCTGGGCCTGGGCAACAACTTTGACTGAACTCTTCAGCTCAAGGCTACTGACCTACCCTTGAGCCACAGCCCCACTTCCCATTTTCTAGTGATTAATTGGAGATAAGAGTCTCATGTTCTTCAGTGCCTGATCCTCAGATTTCAGCCTCCTGAGTAGCGAAGATTATAGGCGTGAGCCATTACACCTGGCTTGCTTGCTTTTCTTTTCCTTCCTTCCTTCCTTCCTTCCTTCCTTCCTTCCTTCCTTCCTTCCTTCCTTCTTTATTTTTATTGTCACAGTAATATATAGCAGAGTTACAGTTACATTTGTACAGTAGTGGGTACATTACTTCTTGAACATTGTTATGTGGGTTCAATCCCTAGCACCACACAAGCAAAAAATCCTCCAGAATCCTGAAGTGATTTTTAGAAGTCATAATCTTGCTTCTATTTATACTTTTGTGAGATACACATGTGATCCTAAATGGCATATTGTTTAGTCTTACTCGCTTTTCAACTATGTACAGTGGTATCATATCTGAGTCTTCTTCTATTTGATTTTCTTTTACTCAGCAATGTTTTCAAAAGTCATGCAAGGTGATTCTGTAAGAAGCTGCTAATTGCTTTGTAGTTAATCTGTCCTGTTACATAATATTTCACTGAATGTCTACTCTGCATTTCATCAATGGATTCCCCTGTTAATGGATATTCAGAGCAAACAAGTAGGCTGAAGCTGACATTTGCTAAGACGAAGAAGGGTTTGTGGCAGTTGATTTCATGTGTCAGCTTTTGCTGAGCCTCAATGCTCAGATCTGTGGTAAAACATTATTCTGGATGTTTCTTCAATGGTGTTTTTGCACAGCATTTAAATTTAAGTGGGGGGACCTTGAGTAGAGCAAGTTTACCCTTCATGATGTAAGTGATCCCCATCTAATCAGTTGAAGGGCCAAATAGAACAAAGAGGAATTCTACCAACAGATGGATTTGGACTTGAACTTCAGCATCGACTCTATTCTCTCAGCTTGCTGGCCTATCCTGCTTTGGAATTGCTAGTTTCTATAATCATTTAAGCCATTCCTTAAAAATAAATCCTTTTCTATTTATGTACACATTCCATTGGTTCTGTGTGTCTGGAGAACCCTGACTAATATAGTTATATTTGAATTTTTTCCTAAAATAAATATATATACATATATATAAATATATATGTATACACATACATTTTTTCCCTACAGTGAACAGTATGGGCATAAACTTTATTGTTCATGGTTCAGATTCCTGTCTGTAAGATTTTTCTTTAAGAAAAGAATTCTTCACAGGTGTTATGGGTGAGACTAATAACTTGTGATTCATTTACATTTCCCTGATTACAAATGCACTTAAATATCCCTTCTCATGATTATGGACCATGATCCTTTGCTTCTCAGTGGAATTCTTGTTCAGAGATTTTTTCCCACATATTTTCTATTGTGATTCTGTTACTGCCTTTTCCTTATTGGCTCGAAAGTTATTCTTTAACACAGATTTATTTTTTTAGTCATAGCTATTTTCTGTTAAGTTGTAGACTCTCATTTAAATTTTCAAAATTTTGTTGACTCTAAAGTTTTGCTCACCCCAAAATTTTGACACTGAAGATCTTTTTTTTTGCCAGTCCTGGGCTTGAGCTCAGGGCCTGAGCACTGTCCTTGGACTTTCTCAAGGCTAGAGCTCTACCACTTGAGCCTCAGCACCACTTCCGGCTTTTTTCTACATGTGGTACTGAGGAATCGAACCCGGGTCTTCATGCATGCTAGGCAAGCACTTTAACCACTAGGCCAAACTCCCGGCCCGACACTGAACATCTTTATTTAACAAAATAGAATCTATCTTTCAAATTTTTACCTGGCTTGAGAAATCTTTCCCTAGTTTTGATCACAGGGTAATTTCGATTTCCTTATAAAAATTTCAATCTTCTCTTCCATGTTTAAACTTGGAATCCACGAACTTACTTTCTGTTCCACAAAATAGAGCTTTCTGTTTGCTGTGCTATATCTTGACACAATTTGTTGAGTGGTCTGTCTCTTCTTTTTTTTTTGCCAGTCCTGGGCTTGAGCTCAGGACCTGAGCACTGTCCTTGGACTTTCTCAAGGCTAGAGCTCTACCACTTGAGCCTCAGCACCACTTCCGGCTTTTTTCTATGTATGTGGTACCAAGGAATTGAACCCGGGTCTTCGTGCACGCTAGGCAAGCACTTTAACCACTAGGCCAAATTCCGGCCTTCTTTTTTTTTTTTTTACCCCCCACTTCTGGGGCTTGTATTCAGCACTGTCCTTGGGCTTTCTCAAGGCTGGAGCCCTACAACTTGAGCCACAGTACCACTTCTGGCTTTTTCTGTGTATGTGGTACTGAGGAATCAAACCCAGGGCTTCATGCATGCAAGGCAAGCATTCTATCACTAGGTTAAACTCCTGGCCCATAGTCTGTCTCTTCTAATGAACAGTTAGTTCCATTCTTTTCCATATGTATGTTGACCCATTCCTGGGTCTCCTGTAGCTTTCCCCTGGCCAAGTTGTCCATTTCTGTGTTATATCTTCTGTGTTAGTCACTGCAACTATATAATGCTAGATATCATATGGCTAAACATGTGCTGAAAGTACATGTAGAAAAGTAGCCCACTTACTCTTGTAGTTTGTTCATAACTTGGTGATTGTGAATAGTGCAGCAAGGAACATAGATGTGCAAGCATCTCTGCCTTGTAATGTTCTGGGTGGGTGCCCAAGAGTGGTATGGCTGGGTCACAGGAAAGTTATATGTTTAGGAGCCTCTATGTTTAGGATACCATCTAGGATGGCTGTATGAATTTACATTCCTACCAACAATGCAGTAGGCTTCCTTTTCTTCATATCTCCACCAGCATTTCCTATCATTTTAATTCTTGATGTTGGCCAATCTTACTGGAAGGTGAGAGATGGAATCTCAAAATAGTTGTTTTTTTTTTTTTTGCCAGTCCTGGGCTTGAGCGCAGGGCCTGAGCACTGTCCTTGGACTTTCTCAAGGCTAGAGCTCTACCACTTGAGCCTCAGTACCACTTCCGGCTTTTTTTTTCTATGTATGTGGTACCGAGGAATCGAACCCGGGTCTTCATGCATGCTAGGCAGACATTTTAACCACTAGGCCAAACTCCCGGCCCCTCAAAGTTGTTTTGATTTGCATTTCCTTTATGACATTGAGCACTTCCTCATGTGTCTATTTGCCCTTCTTTCTTCTGAGAATTCTCTCTTTAGCTCCTTTGCCTACTTATTGATTGGTTTATTAATTTGGGAAGGAGTTAGCTTCTTGAGCTCCTTGTATATTTTGGATGTGGGGCCTTTGTAGAATGCATAGCTGGTAAAGATCTTCTCTCAGCAATCTTCCTGGTTTACTATCTATGGCCTTTGCTGTGCAGAAACTTTTAATTTTTTTATATAATCCCATTTGTCAAGTCACTCTCCTATTTGCTGTGTCCCTGGGACTCTTTTCAAGAAGTTCCTATGTATGTATTTGAGTTCTAGTGTTTCTCCCACTTCCTCTTGGTAGTTTCAAAGTTTCTGGTCTGATGTTGAGGTCTTTGGTCGATTTTACATTGATGGTTCAAGGCAACAAACAGAGATCCAGTTTTAGCTTTCTATATCTGGACATCCAGTTTTCCCAATACCAATTATTGAAGAGGCTGTCCTCTTTGGGTCCCTTGTCAAATATTGATGACTGTATATCTAGGGATTCTAGTCTTTTCCATTGGTCTTTGGGCCTGTTTTTGTGCCACTACCAAACTGTTTTTTGTTTTGTTTTGTTTTGTTTTTTTTTCTGTTATAGTTCTGTAGTAAAGTTTGAGGTCTGGGATTGTGATATCATCAGCATTGCTTTTTTTTTGCCTAAAATTGCTTTGTCTATTTGTTTATTAGTTTGTTTTTCAGGTAATGTCTCATACTTTTGCCAGGAGCTGAATTCAGATTGAGATCGTCCTACCTCGGCCTCTTGAGTACCTGGGTTTATAGGTTTCTTGTCTTATTCTACTACATGCTATTACTGCAGGGACCAGTTTTATGAGAGTGTTGCCCAGCTCTAGGGCACTTTGGCAGCCATTAGCTTTCTAGTCCCTCTGCGTGGACCTTCCCATCCCCGTGATATCACTTGGTATTCAGCAACCCTTATTTTCTGTGTATATGTGGATGTCATGAAGATGCATCTTTGCATGTGGCAGTTCAGGCTGTCCTTGGGAACCACTCACCCAAGTGGTAGCTAGCTTGATGGCTCATCGTTGAGTTGTCTCCTTCCTCTTTGTCCCTCACTCCTTCTCTTTGGATCTCCATTCAAAGGGCTCACACTACAGCTTTTATTTCCTAGGTACTCAAGTTTACACTACAGGATTTCTTACTTTAGTTCACCAATGCATTTCATCACAATTATGGACTTTCAGATGCTAAATTTCTCTTGTGTTTTCTTGCATGAATTAGCCTGGTCTCAAAATATAACAAGAAAAAAAATTAAAATGCATTGGGGGAGTTAATTTGCTTCTATTTGTTTTAGAATTTTCACATTGTGTTCATGAGTAAATATTAGTGTGTAATTTTTCTTTTTTAAAGGTTTTGTCTGCTTCTTGTATAAGGGGCATATTTGCCTCATAAAACAAGTTGTGAAATGTTTTCCTTTTTTAAAAAAAATTCCCTGAAAAGGATATTTCAATGCAGCTATCTGGATGATCTGTTCCTTAGAAGTTTAAAAGTGTACCTATAAAATCAGTAGGGCCTTGTGTTTCTTTTCAGAAGGATTTTTATTGCCAAACCAATTTCCTTAATATTTATAAGTTTATATAGAATTTCTATGTCTGCTTGAGTCAGCTTGGTTGTATACTCTTACCTATGAATTCATATATTTGAATCTAATTTTTTCAAAATTTATTCACATGAAACATTTATGTCCAAAATATTGGGTAGTATAATATGTCATTTCATTTGTAATATTGCTTAGTTGTATAATTTGTATTGTTCCATTTTTTTAAAAAACTGCCTCATCAATCCAAAATTTCATATGGAATAATAAAACACCCCATATAGCAAAAACAATTCTTAGCTGAAAGAACAGCTCAGGAGGAATTTCAATACTAAACTTCGGACCCTATTACAGAGCTATAGTGATCAAAACAGCTTGGTACTGTCACAAGAACAGGCCTGAAAACCAATGGAATAGGACTGAGGACCCACATATTAACCCACAGACCTATGGCCACCTAATCTTTGATAAGGGAGCAAAAAAAATATAGAATGGAAGAAAGACAGCCTCTTCAACAAGTGGTGCTGGCAGAACTGGTTAAGCATCTGCAGAAAATTAAGTTGGATCCTTCTTTGTCACCCTGCACCAGGATTAACTCCAAACGGATCAAAGACTTTGAGGTAAAAGCAGATACACTGAAAACTTTACAAGAAGGAATAGGAGATACATTAAGTCTCCTTGGCACAGGTTGAAACTTTCTTAAAAAGGACCAAGAAACATAACAAATCAGAGAAAGCCTGGATAAGTGGGACTGCATTAAACTGCAGAGCTTCTGTATGGCAAAGGGCATAGCTAGCAAATTAACTAAAAAGCCTACAGAGTGGGAGAAGATCTTCACGAACCATACAACGGACAAAGGCCTCATATCTAAAATATATCAACAGCTCAAAAAATTGAATCACGTCAAAACTAATCTCCAAAGAAACAATCATCCCATTAAAAGATGGGCCAAAGACTTAAAGAGAGTCTTCTCTGAAGAAGAAATAAGAATGGCCTATA
This sequence comes from Megascapheus bottae, assembly GCF_031878675.1. Lineage (NCBI taxonomy): Eukaryota > Metazoa > Chordata > Mammalia > Rodentia > Geomyidae > Megascapheus > Megascapheus bottae. The sequence continues at coordinate 84,761,836 of NC_143510.1, forward strand.
GACACATGAAGAAATGCGCAACATCTCTGGCCATAAAAATGATGCAAATCAAAACAACTGTAAGATTCTACTTCAGTCCAGTAAGAATGGCCAGGATCAAGAAATCTAAAAACAACAGATGCTGGAGGGGTTGTGGCCAGGAGGGATCACTACTACACTGTTGGTGGGAATGAAAACTTGTTCAACCACTATGGAAAGCAGTATGGCAGTGCCTCAAAAGACTAAACATAGAACTCCCCTATGACCCAGCAATCCCACTCCTTGGCATTTACCCAATTGTCCAGAAACAAGGACATACTAAATCCACCAGCACAACAATGTTCATTGCAGCACAATTTACCATAGCAAAGATATGGAACCAACCCAGATGCCCCTCAGTTGATGAGTGGATCAACAAGGTGTGATACTTAAACACAATGAATTACTATGCTGCTGTCAGAAAGAATGGCATCACCCCATTTGTAAGGAAATGGAAAGACTTAGAAAAAATCATATTAAGTGAAGTAAGCCATACTCAAAGGAACATAGGCTCAATGGTTCCCTCATTTGTCATAATCAGTAGAAACCTTGGGCTCTCCTAGCAGAGATTTACAATAAAACAAAATCTAGATACATAAGGCCATATAGTATGATGCTAAATGAAAGGACCGCCAGGATAAGGAAACAAAAGCCATATAATGAGTGATTGTAGTCCTTAATGTACTAAGTTATCTCTCATCTCTTTTGCTGTCCCTTGGTTATCCCATGTTGTTACAATATTTCACCTTGTTATCTGATATATTGTATATATGCTTATTTGGTTATTTTAAATAGCATAGGGAAAGGGGGAAAACAAGATGTGGGGCATGGGTGGGGGAGGGAAATCGGTACCATGTCATGAGAAAGGGTGTCAATGTTTGTGAAGTAATGCACCTTCTATCTGGTGAATATAATGTAACCCTTCTATTAATTACAATAAAAATATATGGAAAGAATTGCCTCATTACAATTTTATCTGTGGTTTTAGTTTTCTTCAAAATAATATTTTCATCTTTGTTGAACCCTTTTGTGTGTTTTTATTAAATGCTATTTTGGCATCATTCTATTTTCCTTATGATGTTTTCAACTGGTTGTTATCTCAGTAATTTTAATCTTTTCTAACTTTTTTTGTTTAGTTTTGGTTGTTTACTTTGAGACAGGAGACAGGAAAATTATGACATAATCCAGATTGGTCTCAAACACACGATCCTCATGCGTGCAGGGATTACAAGGATCTGACACAAACCTGGAAGTTTTCTTCTGTTTTAATACAAGCTATAAATTTCCCTTTAATGACTGCATTCCATAACTTTTGACATGCATAGTATTATTATAATTGAGTTTGGTATCTTTTTAAGTTTCCACTCCTGATTCCATTTCCCAAGAATAATTTATAAGTTTATTTTGAACATTCCTAGTGATTTTAAAATATTACCTTTATTATTTGTGTCTAGCTTGGTTGAATCATAATGAGAAGACATCTACTATATGATAGCCATTCTTTGAGATGGATCAAGACTTATTTAACATGGTGCATGCTGAGTAGAAAGGTTCTGTGGGTATCTTTCACTGGAAATAGGATTCTAAATACGTGCTTTCATCAAGCTTATCAGTGGGTTTTTCAGATATTCTGATTTTTTTTTTACTTGATCAATGAATCATGGAAAGGATAATTTTGTCCATTTAGCTCTATAGTTACATCAATGTTTGATTTGTGATTACTCTATAAAATGTATACAAACTTTTGTAGCAGTCTGTCCTTTATTTTGTGTATTGCGGTTGCCTGGCTATATGCCTATCTCCACTTGAGATTGTGGGGTTTGGGCACAAATATATCTTTTCATCTAGTTCAGTGCTCAGTCAATAATTGTCAGATGAGTGAATGCCTGAATGAATCTACTTCACCCACCTGATATGGGGAAATGTTTAACTCCGAGTTATGTGTAGCAGGAACACTGCTTTACTCACTGTCTTACACCAAGTCCTGAGAGTATGTTGGAGTGTTAGCTTTGTGATGCTTAGAAGCTGGATCATAAATCCTTATGTCTCGTTTAGCAGGGATTTTACATGGGAGCTACCACTGATTGAACCTGATGAGCATAGAATTTTGGAGGCTGCTTGCATTTGGTAATATTTGTTCCCATCCGCTTTTCTTTTAGTGATTCTCATGTGAATCCAGCATGGTGCCAGTAGGACTTCTCTTCCCTAATATTAGTGTCAGAGTTCTGACAAAGGGAGGAAGAGAGAGAATCTATGAAGGACAAAGAAAGGAGAAAGCACCCTTCCCATTTTGTACCTGGAAAAGCTGAGATAAGGTTAAGGGTTGGTTACTGATTTATTTCTTATTTTAAAATTCCAGGCCTGGGGCTTGAACTTAGGGTCTTGGCCCTATTGCTGAGCTTTTTTTTTCTTTTTCCCTTCAAGGCTAGTGCTCTACCATTTGAGCCACAACTCCGCTTCCCAGCTTTTTGTTGGTTAATTGGAGACGAGTCTCACACACTTTCCTTAGGCTGTGTTTGAACCATGATCCTCAGATCTGAGCCTCCTGAGTAGCTAGGATTATAGGTATAAGCCACCGGGACACAGCTGATTTGGGTTTTTTTTATAGCTTTGTTTTCAAAGGATCCTTAGAACTTTATTTAGTACTACAAGAATGAAGCCTTAAAGCCACTTTTGTCACCAAGAGGACTGAGTAAGTGAAATAGTCCTTCTATCTCAGGTCTAATAATTCGTTTGGGGAGGTGGGCCATAGTTAACCCCTATTAACAAAAATAATTTTGGTTGCATACCTTCTTTGCACCAAGTGTTGTTGTTGCTTAGGTTTCTTTCAGGGAATGTAGGGATTTGGGGAACAGGAAGTTTTTGCACAATTACTAGCAAGTTCAATAAACTGAATGAAGCTGCGTTGGGAATCATCAAAGGGTCCACTAGGCTGGGAGAACCTGAGTAGGCTCAAGAAGGTCTTTGTGTCTTAACTCATTATAATCAACTTCATCATCTTTTGTTTAGTTGGCAGCTATATATTTAAGAGGTACTAGTGATATATGTTTTGATATATGTTTACATTTTTGAATGGTTGTCAAAGAACAAGTTTATCATGTTATATACGTATGATTTTGTGTGTGTGTGTGTGTGTGTGTGTGTGTGTGTGTGTGTGTGTGTGCATTCTAATACTTGGGCTTTAACTTGGGGTTAAAACCTCTAGCTTGGCTTTTTTGTGCAAGATTGATGTTTTTTGACTTCAGCCACACTGCCACTTTACCTGTGATTTTTTTCTTTTGTAATGAAAAATTTAACATCTAGTTAATTAGAAGTTTTGAAATATTAATGCATTGTGTTTTTTTTTGCCAGTCCTGTCCTTGGATTTTCTCAAGGCTAGAACTCTACCACTTGATCTACAGCATGACTTCTGAATTTTTCTATGTATGTGGTACTGAGGAATCAAACCCAGGTCTTTGTGCACGCTAGACAAGCACTCTACCACTAGGCCAAACTCCTGGCCCCTAATGCATTGTTTTTTTATTGTGATCATTCTGGGCTGAAGATCATTACCTGACATTCTGTACCTTTTTGTCATCCTGGTTCTAGTCCTCATTCATTCCCCTTTCCCTGCTCCTGTCAACCACAGTCCTGTGTCTATCTTTATGAATTCTCCTTTTCTTAGATTCCATAGGAATGAGATCATGTAGCATTTGTCCTTAAGTGCTGGCTTATTTCACTTTGTGTAATAGTCTCTAGATTCCTCCATATTGTTGGAAATGACAGGATTTCCTCCTTTTGAAAGCTGAATAGTGTTCCCATAGTGCTTCATTGCTTGTGTGGATTTCTTTATTCTTTCATCCTTTGATATATACTCAGGTTGATTCTATAACTTGGCTACTCCGAATGATGCAGCAGTAAACACAGGAATGTGTATATCTTTTTGGACTGTTGATTTCAATTTCTTTAGAATACATACCTCAAAGTAGAATTACTGGATCATAAAATTTTATTTTTACTTTCTGAGTAACTTCAAAGTTAACTTTTATTGGGCTTTTTTCCTCTCTCCTTCCCTCTCCCCTCTATCTCTCTTGCTTTGGACTTCAGGCTCTGACAGGGAATCTTTGCTATTGGGACTTGACTACAACTTGGTCAATAAGTGATTAAAATGGAATTCTGTGCTGCTGTCAGAAAGAATGACATCACCCCATTTGTTAGGAAATGGAAAGAGTTAGAAAAAATCATATTAAGTGAAGTAAGCCAGACTCAAAGGAACTTAGGCTCAATGGTTTCCCTCATTCGTCATAATCAGTAGAAACCTTGGGCTCTACTAGCAGAGATCTGCAATAGAGCAAAACCTTGATACATAAGGCCATATAGTATGAAGCTAATTGAAAGGACCTCCAGGATATTGAAACAAAAGCCATATAACGAATGATTGTTGTCCTTAATGTACTATGTTGTCTCTCATCTCCTTTGCTGTCCCTTGGTTATCTCATATTGTTATAGTATCTCACTTTGTAATCTGATATATTGAATTTATTTGTATTTGGATATTTGAAATTTGATAGGGAAGGGGGGAAAACCAAGACAGGTGGGGGGTGTGGGGGGAGGGAAACGGGTACCAAGATATGTGAAAGGGTATCAATGTACGTGAATTAATGCACCTTCTATCTGGCAAATATCATGTAACCCTTTTACTAATTACAATAAAAAAAACAACAGGTAACATTTGCCAAACACTTTCTATGTGACAAGTACTACTATAGTCGTGTAACTGTGTTATTGCCTTTAGTTCTCAAAACAATCCTGTAAGTGATATTAGTCTTTGCTCCTGTTTCACCAGTGAGCAAAGGCTAGATTGTATGATGAGATTAAGAAGTTGTATAAAGCTTTCAGAACTTGCATGTCTGGCTTTATAGAATTAACAACTTGTTGGGTGCCAGTGGCTCACACCTGTAATCCTAACTTCTCGGAGGCTGAGATCTGAGGATTGAGGTTCAAAGCCAGCCATACAGGAAAGTCCATAATATCCTTATCTCCAGTTAAGTACCAACAAGCTGGAAGTGAAACTGTGGCCCAACTGGTGGAATGCCAGGTTTGAGGAAAAAGCAGGCCCTGAGTTCAAACCTTGGTAGTGGCACCAAAACAACAACAACAAAAATACCTTACAGCTTTGCTCTCCACAAACAGCCTATGACAGTAACTTTGAACTTGAACTCCCAAGAGACCATTGTGAGCCGTAAATCCAGACCACTTTATTTCCAATCTCCTTGAAACTTAAAGTGTGGCTCCTCAGCCTTCGCTCTTATTAGCATTACCTGGGAAAATTTGAATTCCACTCTATAATCTTCCTGTCCCCTAGATCTTTAGGTGGTTTTCCAGCTCAGTGACTGGGGAAAGTACTATCTAAGCTAAACAGCTTTTGCCCAAAATACAGGCTGGCTTTCAGCCTCAGCTTCTTCTGTTAAGTGCGGCCAGGCATGTCCCCTTACCTCCCTCCGTACTGTAGAGATAAAAAAGCAGGAGATATGAGCAAAGGCATTGTCGATTGCAGCATGTTCTACAAAATGTCAAAAACAAACACTGAACCATAGCATTAAGGCTTTAGACAATTCGACAAACAGATAATACCCTTTATCCCCAGCTTGGCTGAGCAAGAACTCATAGTACTTGTGTATCATACAAAAGAACCAGACAGAAGAAATGCCTTTTTACAAGCAATTCCTGGAAATTTTGAGCTTTATCAAGGAATTTGGTTTCTCCACTTAACTCCCTAGTGAAAATAGCTTTTTGCCTTAATAAAGCCCAGATGTTAATAGAGCCACTCACCTTCCCCATTGCATGCATGCATTTCATACTGAATTTCACCTAAGGAATTTTAGACTTTAAAGATAATAATCAAAAACACTGCTAGCTTCCCTTTGGGATTCTTACTGAATTGGGAGATCAAAGATGTTTCAACCACAGTGAATGTAGACAGAAAGTGAGCTTTCTTGCCTACTAAGAGACGAAGGTGACTAACAATGACTGCTTTAGCATATTTGTTCTCAGGTAGGTCTACTCAAAGGGAGCTCTAGTCTCTCATATTTTTATAATTTTTTTCCCCCAACCGCCCTTCCCTACCTCCTGCTATGGCTACCAATGTGGCCACTATACCAGCAACATTAGCTTCTGTTTCACTGTCAATTCAGTGGATGCCCTTGCTGGTTAATTCTTGGCATACCTAAAACATAGTTTCTCTGCATCGTGGAGGACAAGTATGAGATGTTTAAATTCCAAACAATGAGACGATTCCCCAGGGCATGCCACATGGAGTTTGGTAAGGATGTGAATCTGGCCCAAAGGAAGGGTATCCTCCATGGTGGCCTCCCTTCCCTCCCCAATGTTTTCCGGAGGTGGCCTAATCTGACTTTCTGTGAGAAGCTGAGGAATAACATGACTCTTGACTTTTGAGCAAGCCCTGTACTCTCCTAGACCCACATGGAGAGACCAGGCTGTTTTCATTACACACTCACTGGAATGCCTGCAATCTGCTATACGCCACCAGGGATTCCACGATCCCCAAAGAAGGAATGGCAGAAATTTGACTTTTAGAGCCCCAGCCAACTCTACAAGTTTGCTCTGTGCTTTTGTTTTAAAGAAACAATTGAGGGAAATTGAAATTGTTAAATTACTGTAAAGGGATAGATAATGAAAAGAACCTCTTTTTTCAATGGTGTTTCTTTCCCTGGGCCAAGGGGTATCTTATTGGCATCCCCATTTGGTCCAAAGTAGAGGCAGGTAGATGGAGGCCTATGGCATAGGTTGAACTTGATGTACTGGCTTTACAACTTCCTAGCAGAGAGTCTCAGAAAAACATTCAATTCTTCAGAAACGCTGTTTTCTGGCTGCAAAAAAAAAAATGGCAATCGACATTTCAGAGGGATCTTATGGAAATCCCATGAGCTCCTGGTGACACTACAGACAATGTGGATTTCTCTAGAAGGATGTTTCTTCTGTGGAGGAATGTATCACTGTCAAGTTTTCATTTGGACTTCATTATAGTTGAACTCTTTAAGAAAGAGGCTAGTGATTCTCGTATTTAGATATTGACTAGATCAGGTTCAAAAGCCAGACCTATATGAGAAGAGGCTTTGAGTGGATGTTCATGTTTAGAAACCTGTAAGGGATTCTTGGTCCAGTGTAGGCCCTGTGTATGCCAAGGTAGACCCAAGCTCTCTGCTCGAGAGGCTGAAGTTAGTCAGTAAATGGTAATTATAAAGTAGTGAAATAAAGGCCACAATAAAGCATCCAGGTTTCAGGGCACCCATGGAGTCCTGGATGGTAGGGGAATAAGTGTCAAAACAATCAAGGACAGAGCCCAGGAGATGCTGACCAAAACTTGCAAGTGAAACCCAGTAGGACTTGGAGGGTAGGACAGAGTAGCATCCAACATGGTCTGGTCCTATTAGGGGACGACTAATCCAGTTTAGGGAGTTCCATTAGATGTAATAGCGAGTGGGAACCAAGATGGTAGGGTGCCCAGGTCAGGTTTGCATTTCAAGTGGATAGTGCTTTCTTTCTAGGAACTCAGCTTGCAAATGGCTCTTCCTTGCAAATGGTTCCAGGAGTTCTGGACTCCCCAGCCTTGCTCTTACCCTATTTCTTGGGGCCCTCTCTTTCCTAGTCTGAATGCCTCCTGGGAGCATTACAGCATCTGGTCATCTTCAAGTCTGTAGAGTTTCTACATATAGTAGAGCTCAATAAATTTTTGGTCTGGATTGTTGTCTGTTGAGACACAATCTTGCTATGTAGCCTAGACTGGACTCAAACTTTTGATCCTCTGTTAGTCTCTCAAGTGCTAAGACCACAGGTGTGTGTCACCATGCCCAGAAATAAACGTGTTTTGAGTGATTTTAAAAAAGGAGAACTGGTGAGCTGATGGCTCATGCCTGTAATCCTAGCTACTCAGGAGGCTAAGATCTGAAGATTGTGGTTCAAGCCAGCCTAGGCAGAAAAATCTGTGAGACTCTTATCTCCAAATAATCACTAAAAAGCCAGAAGTGAAGCGGTGGCTAAAGTGGTAGAATGCAGCTTTGAGAAAAAAAAATCAAACAAAAAGACAACTCAGGGACAGCACATAGGCCCCAGGACAGGCACACACACACACACACACACACACACACACACACACGCACGCACACATGCACACACACACATGCACAAACTCACACAGACATAGAAAAACTAACTGAATAAAACAAAAAATAAGGTGAATTAGAGGAAGAAAGATGAATGGACAGAAAAAGAGAGGGAGATAGAGCAAGAGTGAGAGTAAGAATAGGTAAATGGCAGAATAGGGGTGTGAGCAGAAAGATAAACTTACTAATTAAGATGCTATTACTGAACATAAGTATGAGTCCTTAACTAATATAAATTTATTAAGTCTTTACAGCAAGGTACTTAGAGTTGAGGAAACTAAGGACACAGAGAAGTAAAAACACTTGTCCAAAGTAAAACACTTAGCAAAGACCAGAACTTTCTCAAAGTCTTAGGAAGTTGAGTGACCTTACTCTGCTCACTCAAGTTCATCTGTGACAAAATTTTTCTTACAATGGAAAAGTCTTACATCTTGCATGACATCAAGCTGGGAAGTTGTAGCAGACGGAGGGCCGTTCACCATCACGGCTCAGCATCTTTCTCTTCACTGCCACTTCAGAAACCAAGATACAATCAGAGACTCTGGTAATGAGACACTGGAGGCACTGGAGGCCCATCTTGGCAGTGTGAAAAACGCTTCACTTACAAGATCAAAAGAACACTTTCTCCCTAGACAGACCCCCAAAATGTAGCTCCAGTTCCACAACTCTACAGGTCTGGCAGCGTTTATTATTAAATTCTCTCACTGTTAGCCAGCCAAACACGCTCAGAGAATCCGGAATAATGAACAAAAGAGCTCTTTATTTTAAGTTCAAGTTCTATCTTCCAGCACTCAGTGTGTGTGGCACTGGCGAGGTGGTATGGGGGAGGTTGAAAGCAGCCCTCCTCTCTTTTACACTGTTCCTCCCACTTCCCATAGGCATACATCCCTTCCTTTTACCTGACAAGGTACATGGCAGTCTTGTGGTGACTGACAACAGCATTTTTTCCCTCCTCTGTGGCATTCTTGATCTCTAGCCTCTCTCTCTCTTCTTTTTTTGTGCCTTTAGATTTTTTTCCCCCACTGGTCATGGGGCTTGAACTCTGGACCTGGGCACTGTTCCTGAGCTCTTCAGCTCAAAGCTACCATTCTACCACTTGAGCCACAGCGCCACTTCTGGTTTTCTAGTGATTAACTGGAGATAAGAGTCTCCCATTCTTTAGTGCCTGGGCTGGCTTTGGACCTTGATCTTCAGCTCTCAGCCTCCTGAGTAGCTAGGATGACAGGTGTGAGCCATTGGCGCCTGGCTTAGACTTTTTTTTTCAAATAGAGCATTGGCAAAACATATTACTTATATCAATGTTCATTTAAAGAATTCCTGGCTTTTCCTTTGCTCCAATTCCTTTATCTACTTGATGCGTATTTAAAGGCATATTTGGGCTTTAATATCATGAGCACAAGTTGGGGGTTGGGCTAGCCAGAGTGATAGTGACAGTGATGAGAATGGCAGGCCTGACAATGATGGTGATGGTGGTCTTGATCACGGGGAGGAGACGGTAGTACAGTTAGTGGTGAGAGGTGGTGATGGTGGTTCAGTGGTGGTGAGGGTTTTGGTGGTAATGATGGTAGATGGGACGGTCTAATAGTGATGACGGTATGGTGAGAGTGGAGGTAGTGGTGGATGTAATGATGGTGATGGCTGTGTAGATGGTGACAGTGGTGGTGGTGATATGACGCTGGTGATTATCATGATGGTGATGGGTGAGGTGGTGATGGTGGTGGTGATGGTAGCTGTGATGGGGTAATGACAATCACAGTGGTCTTTGATGGTAGAAGCACTGGTTGAGGGCGTAGTAATGTTGCTGGTGTGGTTTTGGTACTGAGTATGGTTCTATGGTACTTACGTGGTTTACTTGTAGCATTCTTTAATAGGGGTAACACACGGTGACCTGCATCTCCTTTTGCTGTCAACTTCACGGTATTGTCTTTATACTATAGAAGTTAAAAATAAGACTCTCAGCCATCACTATTTGTCATTTCTAGTTGCTCTTTCCCCCACAATCAGGCCTACTGGTTAATTGAAAAGTTACTGGCAAGTACCACTTCAGTACAAAATGGGATCAGTCTCCCTGTGTGACATCTGTACATCTCCATTTTCTTGGTGTTTCCTCTGGTGGGTCTGCAGAATACACCAGATCATGAAGGACCACAGGTATGTTAACAACAGCGACTACTTGTTTAGCATCTATTCCTTGAGAATGTCACAAAGTTCACATGCATGATGGACAGGGAAAGCCTGCAGGCACCATTTTATAGTAGTAATTTTCCTGAATTAAAAATGAACTTAGAAGTCTCTGAGTTTAATCTATAAAACATAATGTGGTATTAGGTGAAAGAGAAGAAACAACACAAAATAGGAGTAGAGGCTAAAGGGGAACTGGAAAACAGATGGAAAAGTCAACATAGTGACTTCATCCTAAACCAGGGCCGCAAATCAGGCACTTGATCTTCTGGCAGCCATTTTGAATAGAGATAGCTTGCCACCCATGAATAGAGATAGTTTACTTCTTGCATCTAGATTGGAACTCCTGTAAGCTACCTAAAGCCGCCTTCCTATAGTTGAGACATTGGGTGGTGTCCAGAGCTCTCTGCTTCAACACCTGTGCTTCTCTCATCTCCTTGTGTTTCTTGTTCTTTGCTTTGGAAAGGCAATAGATTTTATAGACAGAAAAAAAACTATTTAATCTACTGATCTTTTGCAAAACCAAGTCTCCCAGCTGGCTCACATAGATAGAACAAGAATTCTACAATTTGTAAGAGAGGACTGGTGACTAGGATTTGCTTCAGGATCTCATAGAGGACACAAACCACCTAGTTCTGAGCAGTGGGAGTTTTAGCAACCTTGAAGTCTCCCTCTTCCTACAGAGACACTTTCCCAAGGGCTGGCTTCTGGAAAAGGCTCAGGCCAGGGTGAGGATATGAAGGTGAACCCTTGTGGGGAATGTGGGGTGAGAGGCCTGGGGTCAGCAAAAGAACTTTCACATCGTTCCCTGCTAAATCCTATAGATTTGAGTACTTACTTTCCACAGTAATGATTGGAGACCCTGACACTTAGGGGATAAGGAATTTCTCACCTACAAGAGAAGACAGGAGCCTGATTCTTACAATCTTGGGTGACTCATGAAGGCTCATGCTGAATGATGGTTGGTAGATAAGAAGGGGAGCAGAGGAGGTGGGATACTCCTGTGCTCTGTACATAGTATCTTCTTGTTTAGAATTCTTTCTCTGAGGTTTGATATGGCCTCTATGTCCGATTCATCTCTGTCAGCTTGTGTTTTGTCTGCTGATTACATTGTATTGCTCTACATCACAGCCATCTGCCTTGTCAAGTATGCATTGATTGAGGGGAGAGCAGTGTTTCTTGGATCATAACAACAGCAGTGAAAGGACGTGGAGTATGTATGCCAGGCACTATTCCAATCATTTCTGTCTGTTGTCTCCTTAGTACCAGTTGCTAAGATTATACCCATGTGGATGAGGAAAGGAGGCTATAGAGCTAGGTAAGGTCATATGGCACAAATGGAAGATGGCTAGGATTGAACCAATAATGATTGATTTCACAACTCCTAGGCTGATCCACTGTAGTGGGTTACTACAGTGTGAGTGTTAGAACCTTGTATCTGTTGCCATCTCTAATATAGAGTTGTAGGATCCTTGGTTAGTAAGGGCTCAGATTTAGCCTGCAAGGCACCATTGTTAATCTAGATGTTCTTTAAGATATCCTTGACACACAGAATAATCGAAGATAAGGATGATCAAGAGCTGGAAGATAGTTTTTTTTTTTCCTTATGAACCTTACTCTCTAGAAAGGACCATGGGCTTTGCAATTAGGTTCCTACTCTCTTCTAGGAGGATAATGTTTAGCATGGAGTTTTGGAGACTCTGGACCAAAGTTCCAATCCTAGTTCAACTACAGGTTTCTGCAAGGTACTTTGTCTATGACTGCCCACTTCCTGTTATATAGGATAGGTATAAGGATAATAAAACTGCTGTGCAGAGGATCCACAAGTACCTGAATGGTGACAGCAAGCCAATCTGCCTGCAGGATGGGATCGTGCCTTACTTATTTCTGACAGGCATAGGGTTGGGCTGAATTGGTTTTAAAAGTCAGAGCTCAGATTTCCTTTATTTGAAATAGGGAAGGGAAGAGGGGAAACCAGAGGATGGGGGAGGGAAAATGGGACAAAAACATGAGAAGGGGTATCGCTGTTTGAGAAGTAATGTACTCACTACCTGATGAATGTAACTGTAACCTCTCTATACATTTCCCCACCAATAAAGTACAATTTTTTAAAAAAGGAAGGGAGATGAGAAAGAGAGAGAGAGAGAGAGAGAGAGAGAGAGAGAGAGAGAGAAGTGATTTGACCCAAGTAGATAATACGTATGTATGTAAATGTCACAATGAAACTCTTCTCCTTGTACAAGTAATACATGCTATTAAAATGCTTTCAGGAAACTTTACAAGAAGGAATAGGAGATACACTAGACCTCCTTGGCACAGGTCGAAACTTTCTTAATAAGGACCAAGAATCACAACAAATCAGAGAAAGGCTGGATAAGTGGGACTGCATTAAACTGCAGAGCTTCTGTATGGCAAAGGGCATAGCTAGCAAATTAACTAAAAAGCCTACAGAGTGGGAGAAGATCTTCACTAACCATACAATGGACAAAGGCCTCATATCTAAAATATATCAACAGCTCAAAAAATTGAATCACGTCAAAACTAATCTCCAAAGTAACCACCATCCCATTAAAAAATGGGCCAAAGACTTAAAGAGAGTCTTCTCTGAAGAAGAAACAAAATTGGCCTATAGACACATGAAGAAATGCTCAACATCTCTGGTCATAAAAGAAATGCAAATCAAAACAACTCTAAGATTCCACCTCACTCCAGTTAGAATGGCCAGGATCAAGAAATCTAATAACAACAGATGCTGGAGGGGTTGTGGCCAGGAGGGATCACTGCTACACTGTGGATGGGAGTGCAAACTTGTTCAACCACTATGGAAAGCAGTATGGCAATTCCTCAAAAGACTAAACATAGAGCTCCCCTATGACCCAGCAATTCCACTACTTGGCATTTACCCAATCATCCAGAAACAAAGACATACTAAATCCACCAGCACAACCATGTTCATTGCAGCACTATTTACCATAGCAAAGATATGGAACCAACCTAGATGTCCCTCAATTGATGAGTGGATCAACAAGATGTGGTATTTGTACACAATGGAATTCTATGCTGCTGTCAGAAAGAATGACATTGCCCCATTTGTTAGGAAATGGAAAGACTTAGAAAAGATCATATTAAGTGAAGTAAGCCAGACTCAAAGGAACATAGGCTCAATGGTTTCCCTCACTTGTCATAATCAATAGAAACCTTGGGCTCTCCTAGCAGAGATTTGCAATAGAGAAAAACTTTGATACAAAAGGCCATATAGTAGGACGCTAAATGAAAGGACCTCTAGGATATAGAAACGTAAGCCATATAATGAATGATTGTTGTTGTTAAGGTACTATGTTATCTCTTATCTCTTTTGCTATCCCTTGGTTATCTCATATTGTTACAGTATCTCACTTTGTGACCTGATATATCAGATATATTTGTATTTGGTTATTTGAAATTGGACAGGGAACGGGGAAAAACAAGATGAGGAATGGGGGTGGGGGAGGAGGGAAATGGGTACCAAGACATGTGAAAGGGTATCAATGTATGGGAATTAATGCACCATCTATCTGGCAAATATCATGTAACCCTTCTATTCATTACAATAAAAAATATATGAAAAAACTATTTTCAGGAACAAAAAAAGATGAACAAGGGAGTGGTTCAAACTATAAAACACAGCCAGAGCAGTGTCAATCATCTCAAATAGCATCCCAGAGAGCTGGGCAGAATCATGCAAGAGGATTCCAGAATGAATAAAGGAGAGAAAAATGGAGCCTGTGATATATTTGTCTCTGAGGGAGAATGTATGTGTGTGTGTGTATGTGTGTGTGTGTGTGTGTGTGTGTGTGTGTGTGTGTAGTAAAAAAGGAAACAAAGTAAGAGCCTGATCCTGGTGGCTATTTGGGATGCTAAGATCCGAGGGACTGAGTTTGAATTCACAAGATTCCATCTTAGTCACTGAAAAGCTGGGCACGGCGGGTGGCTCCTGTTGGGGCCTAGCCTCCATCTCTGAGGCCTGATTCTGGCTCAGCTGCAATTAAAGGGCTTTGTCCAGGCATTTGGTCTTTTGCATACCTCTCTTAAGGCAGTTTCGCGGGTCTCGCAGCAGCTCAAGTCTCGCGGGCTTTCCTGCACCTGTCCTGCCCACTACCTGAAAGCCCCACCCAGACCCTTAGTGGTAGCACAGGGGCCCTCTTCCTATTGGCTAGCTTCCCAGTGCCCACCTTCTCCTACCCTAACAGTATATAACTAATTGTCAGACGCAATAAAGAAGGAGAGCATCAGAGAGAACGAGAGATCAGCAGAGATCAGCAGAGAGATCTGATGCGCTTTCATGGTTAACACTGCTTCTGACTCAGCGTGGTTTTTTCTTCCCCGGTGATTGGGGGAGGGCTGGGTCTTCCACACTTACCATCTCGCTCGGCTCCCGGGGGACTACAGGCTGGCCCTGTGTGTCCCTCCCCGTTCCTGTGTTGCTGCCCCAGAGAGGAGCAACAGCTCCAGTTATGCATAAAGAAGAAGATAGTGGTCCAAGCCAGCTTGGGGAAAAAGTGACACTCAATTCGAAAAACACCAACAGGGGATAGGGGCAGGAGGGGAAACATGGGGGAGAATGATGGAAGGAATGACAGTGATCAAGAAGCATTGTATTCACACGTGATTTATGAAATTATAAATTGTACAACTATTTAATAATAAAGTTCTCTTTTGTTTGTAAAGGAAAATACTAAAAGCCAAAGAAGCCAGAGATGTGGTTCAGTTGGTAGGTGTGGGTGGCCTATCTAGTTCATGGCCCTGAGTTCACATGCTAGTAAGAGAGAAGGAGCCTGAGAGGGAGAGAGGGGGGTGGAGGAGAGGGGAGAGAGGAGAGAGGAGAAAGAGAAGCAGGAAGGGAGAAGGGGAGGGCTGGGGAGGGGAAGAGGAAGAGAGGGTGTGAGGGAGGGGAAGAGACGGGGAAGGAGGGAGAGAAGAGAGTGCTATAATATCAAGTAAGAGAATAATTAGGCTCTTTCCAGTTGCAAGTGACAGAATCAAGAGAAACCGGTTCAGACTGGCTTAAGCAGAAAACAAAAATCAAAACAAATCAGGAAACTATGATCCCAACCCACCATTTCTCAGCCATGGGACTGGCACATGTTTTCATCAGCACCAAATGTTAACGAGGACATGGAACCCAACCAATCCCAAAATGTTCATCAGTATAAGAGCAGGTCTGTAAAGCATGCAGCATGCATGTGACAGGGTGCGCTCCACCTAACCACCCTCATGAAACTTGCTGCCAACTTCCACAGAAAGAAGTTTGAAATCATCTTTAAATGACAAAAGTAATCCAAGACTAGACAGTATGGTTTTTATTTTTATTAAGTTCCAAACAAGTTAAAGTAAAGATACATTACTTAGGCAAAGAGATACAATAAAACTGTAAAATAAGAGAAATTATTAATGACTACATAAAATAGTAATTACCCCTAGAAGACTGCAATTACAACAAGGGAAAAGAATAGGTGTGTGGATATATTTAATTATATATATACATAATTTTTATTTTTGAATCTCTAATGACAATTTTATTGACATGTTAAAATAATTTTTATCTATGTAAAAAGTTCTTTAGTTGGAAATCATAAAATGGAAAAACTATAAATCATAATGTGTTTTCCCAAGATTAACCATTATTCAGACGTAGAGAGAGAAGTCTTGATGTGGTTTCTCCTTCCCTTGCTTGAATGCCCACTCTGAGCTGTCCCCACTCACCCTCCCTCTACCCTGTGTCATCCTGGAACCTCTTGGAATACTGCAGAATGTCTCACCAATGCCATTGGCTATGCTTTGGTCCAGGAGCCCAAGGGCTTCTGTTAGCCATATGTTTCCAGCATGTGGCTGCTCAAAAATACACCTGGCAGCCTTAGAACCAGGGAACAAAAGCTTGAGTTTGACATAAAGAGGACAGCTAAGGAGCGAGCAGCCCCATCACACCTATCACGTGGCATTCCTGAATGAGAAGAGATTCAGCCTGGTGCAAGATTTGCTCAGTACTTGAAAGAAGTCTTTTATCTAGGCAAGAGGGGCTAGCCACATCTGTAGGGCATTGTCTAACCCTCCCCCTTTTCTGTCTGAGATTTGGAGCAGGACTAGTGGGTAATGAACAATGAAAACATTTGAAATATCTGACATGGAGTTGGGATTATAGATATGTGGCTTTTTTTTTTGGCATGGGGGTAGGGGAAGAATGAAATGTCAAATTTAGTCTAGCTTTTCTGTCTTTTTGGCACCATTTTTTTTCTCTTCCATATGACCTGCATTTTCCACTCTCTTCTATAGGACGAGTATTTTAGCACTTGTGGGGGTGGATCACATTAACATTTTTTCTTCATCTGTACATGGCTTGAAAGGGTAACCACATTGACAATGGAAACTTCTGGGCTCCCCAGTGAGAGAGAAGTTTAGGACTCTGGCTCCCAGGATGCTTATTTTGGTTACTGCTTATCATACTGAATATCAACCAGGATCATTTGACTCACAGATAGAATAGGACCAGAATGGAAAGGTGTAACATTGCTGTGGAAAACACGAAGACTGTAGTTATATAAGAACAAACAACTACATTTAAGAAGAAATAAGCCTTTACACAGGGGTGGAACTAAGCACATTCATATGTCAGGGGGAAAAGGATTTTAGGCATTATGTTCGGGACTGGGTCGAGCTGTTTTGTACCAAGGGCCACCATGCAGCTTACTGGAGCAATTGGAGCCATGAGGTGGTCAAGTAGATGTCTTGCCAAAAGACTCAGTGTAACAGATTAGTTCCTAGGTTGGCCAAGATAAGACAAAAAAAATCATAACAATCTTCATTACCTTTACCAAGATATTCTTACTTTACCTTTTCATATTGTCTTAGGCTCTTCAGGAGATGGTTGGTTCTTTAGCTTGCGTCCTAAGCTTGAGAATTGAAGGCAAAGGGGATGGAATACCAATGGAAGTCCTAGGGCCTAAAGACTTCTGAGGGAAAAACTGAGAGGAAAAGACTGATATCCCACGAAAGAGGAGAGAAATGATTAGAGAGACTAGAGGAAAGAAAAATGAGGAAGAGAGAGAAGGGGGGAGGGAGGGAGAGAGAGGGAGGGAGAGAGAGAGATGGGGGGATATATAAAGTATCACTTTTGGAAAGTCAGAGGTAGGTAATCAGAGAGATTGGATCATGTCTGCCCATACTAGTGAAGGCATGTTTCTTAATATTCAACTACCAGTCTCCTTCTGCGACCTTCCCCCGGAAATAATATTTAACTTGCTCTCTTGGCACCCAACGACCCAGTCAAGTTGTCACAAAAGTTTAAACACAGATCTAAAGGAATCACTGATAAAACTTCTTATTTTTTTTCTTCAACAAAATAAAACAGAATGAATGCTTAATGGATTGACCTATGTCAAAGATGAGATCAGGTTTTGATCAGATTTTTAACATGTTTGGTGTCCTCCATGTGAAATACCACCTTAACTCTCACTTTTGCCCGTTATTAGCCACTACTGGTTGGCTTCCCCTTGAACAAGTTCTTAATTCCTCCTGGTGTTTCTCTACCAATTCAGCTTCACACTTTCAGTATGCTGCCATATCATCATTGTATTCTCTCTGGTATGTTTTGCTAGGCAAGAGGTCTACCACTTGAACCATGCCTCTACCCTCTTTTTGCATGTTATTTTTGTATGGGCTACAATGCTCCTGGCTTGGCTTTTCCCATGTTTCTGGAGATGACAGATACACAAATACACCACTACACCAGACATTGCATTTCTTTTATTTGCTGCCATGCTTGCCCATTGTGTACTTTTGTGTGTGTGTGGGGGGGGCCTTGAACTTGGCCTTGGTGCTGTCCCTGAGCTCTT
Source organism: Megascapheus bottae (assembly GCF_031878675.1). Classification (NCBI taxonomy): domain Eukaryota; kingdom Metazoa; phylum Chordata; class Mammalia; order Rodentia; family Geomyidae; genus Megascapheus; species Megascapheus bottae. The sequence goes on from NC_143510.1 coordinate 84,780,065, forward strand.
CAGCTTCAAGGCTACCGCCCTATCCCTGAGCCAAACCCCACTTCCCATTTTCTAGAGGTTAATTGGAGATAAGAGTCTCAGGTCCTTTTGTGCCCAGGCTGACTTTGAATCTTGATCCTCAGATCTCAGGCCCCTGAGTAGCTAAGATTACAGGGGTGAGCCACCCTGCCCATCAGACTCATGTACTTTTATGCTTGGGCTGGCCTTGAACCATGATTTCCAGATCTCTGTCTCCCAAATAGTTAGGATTATAAGGTTGAACTAGTATGTCTGGCTTGCAGTTACAGTGGCCTGTGGCTGAGTTTTAATTTTTTATATCATTAGTTCTTGCTCACTAAATGCTAGGAATTCTCCTATTTGTGCCACTCAAAATTAGATGTTCTCAGGCATTCCCAAATATCCTTAGGTGAGTGAATCTATGCTTTCTTTCCTGTAAATCTATAGATCAGGCTGCTTTCTTAAGTGATCTCCCAGGTTCCCTTTGGCTTTTGTATTTAATTTCTGTGTAGAAGCAAATGCATAGTAAATTAATGAATGAACACACAAGAGATGATCAGGACAAATCCCAGGTATTGGCTGCTTTTGTGTGAGTGTGTTCAGATGGAATAGCCCTATGGCTTTGGGGTACTTAGATTAGACCACTGGGGTGCTCCGGACGATACCCAAATGGAAATATGATGGATGACTCAGACATGAGATGAAAGGGCCCAGAAGGCACGCTTCATCTGTTCTGTAGTTTACCTCTAACCAGACCCCTTCCTCATGCTTTCAAGACTGTTAGATGAAGACCCTCCCCACTCAATGGCAGCCCAGAATGGGAGCTGAGGAAGGGAGGGAGGTATATCGGCCTCCCTGTAGTAAGTGGAATACCATCACCCTGGACGCTAATGCAAACCAGCTGCCGACTGGCCCCAGATTGCGATAGAGCAGGCGGAATTCTTGGACACTGAGTTATTCTTAGAAGCATGTGCACAGTCCCCTGGCAGGGCTCACTTTGAGCTGGCTGTTGCCAGTCCCCTGTCAGGATGCTGTGCCAGCAGACCCGGGAGTGATTGTTCTTGCTTATGAAAAATAACTTTGGGATTTTAATTTCAAATTACCCACAGGGATGGGGGCCCCTGGATATGGAAGAGGGTGGAAAGGACAGAGGGAATAGGACATAGGACACAGAAGAGAGACAGAGAGGACTATCTAGGCATCACACCCGTGGGTACTGAGTATTTCCTCCTTGAAAAGTCTGGCTTCTCACCATAGCTGGACTCTCATGGGACCTGGGTGGACATGGGTGATCACTTGTCTAGCCATGGCAGAGGGGCCCATGCTTCTTGGTTCTCCCTGTGGAGTGCCTTTGTGTGTCAGGGTCTTTATACTGGAGCTCTCACTTAGTGCTCATAGCAACACAGAGCTGAAGGTCACTGCACCTCTTTAATAAGAAGAGGAGTGTCAGAGAAAGAATATGCTCAGGGCTCCACAACTATCGAGTGGCACAGCTAAGATCTGAACTCAGGCCAGCTAACTTCTGCCTTCAAGTCTGTGTTGAGCTAAGGCAGAGCAAGATTTTGGCATTGTGGTGCCAGACTGAGGGACTGAGTCCCCAGCCCTCAAGGTCCTCTGTTATGCTGTCAAAGAGCTCTGCCATGACAAAAACTTCTGACAACTGGGCTTGTCAAGCAACTCAGGCTATTGTAGACAATGCCAGAGTACGGCAGGCAGAGCTCTGATGAGGAGGGAATGCTTGAGTCTTCCTAGACCTCGACATGGAAGGCCATGGAGGAGCAGCATTTATGCTGAGGACCAGCAGGTGTAATGATAAATATGCTTAACAATCTGGGGTGGGGGAGCTCAGGATGGACTGAGGACGTGGATGAGGAGATGATCTAAGAGATGAGCAGACTGAAGCATGATGGGTCCTGTAGGGTAGACCAAGTGTATTCATTCATTTAGCCTTTTGCTAAATGCCATTTGGCATTTATGTATGGAGCACCTACTCTGTGCCAGCCAAGCATTCTGTATATAAAGAAACAGGTGCATGGTCTGTACTATAGTAACTAAGGTAACTGTGTGGAAAATCATTAAGGATAACAGGTATGAACGTAGAGGCATATGTGGCAGTAAAGGAAGACCTCTTAACATGACAGACATGGGGGAATAATGGATGCTCATTTCCTTTACAAAACTCATTGATGATACATGCATCATCACACCAAAAGAAGTGTCTGAAAACACAGGGTAACTTCCAGGAATATGCACATATATTTGGCCCATCAGTAGGTTCCATATCTCTCCAGGACCTATAGTATTTGGTTCCAAACCTCTTTATGTCAGTTTCAGTGATCAGTTATTTAATAAATTATTAACTAACAATAAGGGAGAGAGGGAGAGAGCAATTGAGAGAACATTGCTTCTATCAATGTTAAGCTGAAAACTTTGAGACAAAAACTTACTGGAGACAACATCTTGAAAATTGCTATGGAATTAGGTGTGGATGAGACAATGAAAGGATTGGGGAAATCACAAAATTCTATCAAGATTCCTCACTCCAATTGCTTTACAAGGCTCTTTAAGGTCTCTCTCCACTTCAAAGACACTCCTGCTGGAAATTGTAGATGATGCATGATGGGTGTGGTTTCTATAAGAAAGAAGACAGGGAGCTATAGTCAGCAGACCCATTCTCAAAGAAAAGCATTGGCTCCACATCAAAAGAGTGGGGAATGAATGTGCATTTATATGTTTTAGGTTAAAATTAAACAGGTTTGAAGTATGTGCGTATCTTTTTCTTTTTAGCTTTCAGAAGAGTTTTTTCTTGAAGTGTAACACACGTAGAGAAAAGTGATCGAGAGGAGAGTACACGCACTAAGAGTAGACTGCAATTACTAAATGAACAACATTGGAATCAGCACCCTCACCGAGGAATTGAACTTGGCTGGCACCCCAAAAATTTTTCTCATGCTTCCAATCAGCACACTTCCACTCTAATGTAACCACTACGATTTTTTAAAAAAAAAATTGGTATTGATTACTTTTTCCCATTATATAAATTTAAATCAAGCATACTATTTATGGTTTGTTTTGGTTTGGGTTTGACTCTTTGCTTGTCATTATGTTTGTAAAATCTATCCAGGTTATTTAGTGGAACAATGGTCTGTTTAATCTCATTGTAGTATTCTAAGAGCTGTAAATGGAATTCTATACTCAGTAAATGGTAGGCAAAGGAGCTATGAGTGAGCTCTAACAAAATAAGACAACACTTGGACAGCTGCCACCATCTGTGTTCAAATGGATTTTTGAAAGTATTCAGTCTCCCCCCCAATTTATCTCTTCATTGTACTCTTGAAGGATATCCTTCTTTTTTGCTTTCTTTCCTTCCTTCTTTCCTTCCTTCTTTCCTTCCTTCCTTCCTTCCTTCCTTCCTTCCTTCCTTCCTTCCTTCCTTCCTTCCTTCCTTCCTTCCTTCCTTCCTCTTTCCTTCCTTTTTACTTTTGTTAATTTTGCCAGTCCTGGGGCTTGAACTCAGGGCCTGGGTATTGTCCTCAGACTTTTTCAAGGCTCATGCTCTATTACTTGAGCCCAGGACCACTTCCATTTTTTTTTTCTGTGTATGTGGTACCAAGGAATTGAACCCAGATCTCTGTACATGCTAGGCAAGCAGTGTACCACTAGGCCACACTCTCAGCCCCTTCTTCCCTCCCTCCCTTCCTTCTGTTCCTCTCTTTTCTTGCTAATTCCATCCCTTTAGAAGTCATGATTTTAAGACTTGGTTCAGGTGGAATCTCCTATATAGTTTCCCAAAGATTCTTTTTTTTTTTTTTTTGCTAGTCCTGGGCTTAAGCTCAGGGCCTGAGCACTGTCCTTGGATTTTTCTCAAAGCTAGAACTCTACCACTTGAGCCTCAGCACCACTTCTGGCTTTTTCTAAGTATGTGGTACCAAGGAATCAAACCCAGGTCTTCATGCATGCTAGGCAAGCACTCTACCACTAGGCCAAACTCCCAGCCCTTCCCAAAGATTCTTTACCACTTTGGAATGCATGCTGGGAAAATGGTGAAATAATAATGATAATAATTAATAATAGATATCTGGTATTGGTTTAAAGAAGTCTAGTAGGAGTAGGGGATGCATGTAACATCACTGGGTAAGAGCTGGTAATTCCTTGATGGGAATTATAAATGGTCCCTTCTGTATGTTTGGTCCTTCCTTCCCTCCCTCCCTCCCTCCTTCCCTCCCTCTCTCCCTCCCTCCCTCTCTTTCTTTTCTCTTTTTCTTTCTATCTCTCTGTTGATGAAAGAATATCACAGAGATTAGGTACTTTTCTCATTTTACCATAATGAAAGTATTCAGGACACTCACACATTGTTTGATTATGGAAATGTTTACCAAGTTTTTCCACTGTAAAATCACTCTTTTTCCCGTTCTACAGTGCAGAAGTAAATAATTCAATCTAGCCTAGTATTTAATGGTGGAATGCATAGTTCTATTAAGGAAAATAGAACAATTAATTTCACCAAATAAGAAACAATATTCCATAACAGATGCTGGAGGGGATGTGGCCAGGAGGGATCACTATTACACTGTTGGTGGGAGTGCAAACTCATTCAACCACTATGGAAAGCAGTATGGCAGTTCCTCAAAAGACTAAACATAGAGCTCCCCTATGACTCAGCAATTCCACTACTTGGCATTTACCCAACCATCCAGAAACAAGGGCATACTAAATCCACTAGCACAACAATGTTCATTGCAGCACTATTCACCATAGCAAAGATATGGAACCATCCTGGATGTCCCTCAGTTGATGAGTGGATCAACAAGTTGTGGTATTTGTACACAGTGGAATTCTATGCTGCTGTCAGAAAGAATGACATCGCCCCATTTGATAGGAAATGGAAAGACTTAGAAAAAAAATCATATTAAGTGAAGTAAGCCAGACTCAAAGGAACTTAGGCTCAATAGTTTCCCTCATTCGTCATAATCAGTAGAAACCTTGGGCACTACTAGCAGAGATTTGCAATAGAGCAAAACCTTGATACATGAGGCCATTTAGTATGAAGCTAATTGAAAGGACCTCCAGGATATTGAAACAAAGGCCATATAACGAATGATTGTTGTCCTTAATGTACTATGTTGTCTCTCATCTCCTTTGCTGTCCCTTGGGTATCTCATATTGTTACAGTATCTCACTTTGTTATCTGATATATTGAATTTATTTGTATTTGGTTATTTGAAATTTGATAGGGAAGGGGGGAAAACCAAGACGGTTGGGGAGTGTGGGGGGGAGGGTAATGGGTACCAAGACATGTGAAAGGGTATCAATGTATGTGAATTAATGCACCTTCTATCTGGCAAATATCATGTAACCCTTTTACTAATTACAATAAAAAAAGAAACAATATTCCAGAATTTGATATGCCTGGTGATTACTCCATTACTTAAATGGTCCTAAAAAATTTCAGGGTTACGTAGTGATTTGTTCTGGGTTTATAACCAAGAGGTCAGTTGCTTCAAGGTTGTAATGCAGTTTGAGGCAAATGCACAGTTGCCAAATTAAAAAAAAATTGCAAAAATTAAGGCAATGTGGGATAATCCTTACCTCTATTTCTCATCAAGGCTTTTTCCAGAGTTCTGGAATTTATGAAGAGTCTCTAAATGTGGACATCAACTGTCACAACACACAAGGAATGTACAGTAGAAATGGTCCCTGAGTAGGTCATACTGGACAGTCTGGAATGAATGGCTGTGGGGGGAAGCATCTGTCTCTCTCAGATGGGAGCACTGAGGGAATACAGAATGAAGAAGTGCCTGGTGCTGAGTATAACTTAGCTCCAAGAATCAAGTCCTGGCTAGAGTATCAGGGACTAGACCAGAGTCCAGAGGGAGGGTGGCATCAGCCTCAAGCTCAGGAGGGAGGTGGATGGAACCTGAGTGTACAATGGAGGCTGGAGGAGGTGCAATCCAGAAAGCAGGATTCAGGAACTCAGCAGCCCAACGTCAAGTCTCAGTGGCTGTTGTGGGCAAGTTTCACTGTTTTAAGTGTCAAAAGTGACACCTGAGTGAAGGAAGATGAGATGGAATCAAGGAGATTACAAAAGGGTACAAAAGGTCTAGGGGGCACGGAAGACTCGCTGACTTCAGGTTGTGCATGTGTGTGTACATGCATGTATATGCAAATGTCCATGTGTAAGAATCTGCACTCAGGTGTGTGTAAATGTCTATTGCTGGTTCATGGGCATGTATGCACATGTATGTTGGTGCATATATTCAAAGACTGTATTGACAAGACATTGGTGGCCTGTGTTCTCAGGTGGGCAGTGGAAGTCAGAGTCTCTTCTCTTTGTACCCTCCACCCCCTTCCCTGCTGTGCTGCTTTGCCAAAAGCCCATGCTCGAGCCCTGTAGAATAGCATGTGTTAGGGCTGACCTCTCGGCCTCACACTCATGAGCTTGTCATCCCCACTGGAGCAACCACACATTCTTAGACACTTTATGTCATGGAAAGAAAGGTGAAATGCTCCATCTGTTCTGTTCTGCCCTCCCAGGTCCCTAACACTCCAGCAAAGAAAGGAAAGCTTCGTCCCTCACGAGCTCTTTCCACAGAGGTAGGGAGAATCTTTCAGATCCTGGAGCCCCGGGAATCCACTGGTATTGAGGACACTTTCAAATCATCATCATGCAAAATTATCTGCCAAACACCCTCCTGCATGCTTGGGCTCATGGGTACTTGGTCTCTGGTGAGAGACTCAGCAGGTCAGGAGTCTGTGGAGTCACAAAAACAATGGAGCTGAGAATATGATTTCTTCCCCATAGTTGTTGGCTTTTGTCAGTGACCTCATACTAGATGTTAGGAACAGAGCAGTGATGAAACGCAGCAAGGTCTTGGCCTTTGTGGGCTGAGAGCCTGGAAGGAATGAGCATTGAATGCTGGGGTAGTCAGCAGCCAATGAGGGAATTCAGCTTTGGCCAGCAGAACCTGTCCTTCTTGCACCTGACGGTAGTGGGCACATGATTAGGTCCGCCATATGCACAGGATGGCTCAGCTCAGCTGTATGCACAGGAACACTCACTTGCACCAGAATTTCTCTCTGAGCCAAACTCCCTCCAGTCAATCTACAATGCTGACATTCTGGAGGCTCAAGAGCCAAGCCTATAAAAGCCCTTGTAACAGCCTCTTGCCTCTATCTCCATCCCAGCTTTAAACCATCGCCTGTTGGAGACAGAAAGAACCGTTGTGGTGATGTTTATAGGATTTCATGAACCATTTTACAGGGAGGAGAACAACACAGCAAAAGCTGTGCCCACGAGTGTTTGTTTTCCTAGCATCACATGCCAGGGGTTGAGTGTGGAAAGAATGAGTCTGCTGGATGCCTCTGCAGCTGGAGAAAGGGTGGACTTCCAGGAAGACATTGAAAAAGAGATTCCGGACACCTTTTTCTTTTGGCAGAGGGGCTAAAATGACACAGGTCCCAAGCAGATGGAGATTTGATGGAGTGGTTCAGAATTAGTCTGAGTGTTCATTTATTCATCCTTCCATTCCTCTAATCAACACAGCTTACTTAAGTATAAAAAGCTGCTTTGTGGAAGTTGGTGTTTATGTCTTGATGGAAGTATGCAGAATGTGATGAGTGCTGCAGCCAAGCAAATCAATCAACCACCCCTTGCTAAGGGGTGAGAACACCTGACATCTACTCCTGTAGCAGACTTCCAATGTACAATGAGGTATCATTAATCACGTGCTCAGGCTGGACATTGGAACTGGAGATTTATTCATTGTAAGCATAACTCAGTACACTTTGATGGACAGTTGGGTATGTGTATTGAGGTGTCAAGAGTCCTGCTAAGGCTATGTGTCACTTCCACTATTGAACACCCTTCCCCTGGACTGTCCTTTTCTGAGAACAAATCACCACTCTTTGATTTTGTGAATCATATGGTAGACTCCAAATATACTTATATTCTGGATAAATAATCACTTCTGTCATTTGTAGCCAAAGAAATCTAATGGCCTCAGGTGGCATCATAGGTCCTGTTCAGCTGCCTTGTGGACCGATGCTAATTATCAGTGGATGGATGTGTAATACTGGCTCTGTGTAAGGCTGAACAGTGCTACAATTGGGATATAGAGTCTTCCTTCCTCTCCCAAAGGCCCACCCAGTGTGGGCATGGCCACCTTCTGTAATGCTATTGGAAAGTAGCAGAACCTTCAGGAGGTGGGGCTGAGTGGAAGGAAGTTAGGTTATTGGGTGTGTGCTTGTGGACCTTTGGGAGGTCTCTACCCCAGCTAGCAGAAATCTCATCAGGGAGTGAAGCAAGTCACTTTTTTCAAGTCTATTGCTCAGAAGCATGTCCCAAGGTCTGCTTATAGTCATGTCACAGGAGTAGTAGTGGAAATCTTGTTTCTGCCATTGGCCATTTGGATATTTATAATACTCACAGACCATAAAAAATTATCAGTGCAAACAGATAGCCATGGAAAGAGACATATCCTTACCCTGATCTTACTTTGGGATATGTCTGCTGTAGAAGATCTGTTAGAACTATTTAATTCTGCTTTTACACTACAGAGACAACTATAGACCATATGTAAAAACAAATGAAGATCCTTCATTCCAATGAGACTTTACTTAACAATAATAGGTTGAGGGCTAAGCTTTGCTCATTGAGTACAGTTTTCCAATGTTTCCATTGTTGGCCTAAAACTAGAAACTTTATAGGGATATTGTTTATGGCCTTAACATCCTTTTATGGTACATCTTGGAATTTTTTCCCCTAGTAGCTTGTGTTTTACTTGAGTAACAGGCTGTTTTTAATTTCATGGACACCACACTTTATATTAAAAAGGTATTAAAGTATAAAATTGGCATAAATAATTCTGGATACTTATTTTTCAATGTGATTGGGTTTCCTTCTTCACTTTGCCTGATAGGAAGCTTCAAGCTTTGGGCCATAAAAGATAGAACCATCCAAACAAAGTACAAATGAGATGTATTTTGTGCATGTGCCTTGTTCCAGTTAATGCTCACTTAATGTCTGGATTCCTTTTATTCTCCTATAATGTAATTCATGGAATTATTCTGTGTGGCTCTATTCTTCAATTTTTCTCAGAATAAGGGGAAATGCCTTATAAAATAATAAATCATTGTCCCTTAGGATGTCCCTTGGAATATGAACAACCCCTGTGTTTAAATGAGATCAAGTCCTATTTCAATGGAAGGACCTTCAAGTGTCTCTTCTTTTTACCTACATGTGGCTTGTTTCTTCTTGCTGATTCTGAGGCTTGCTTTGGAACTGAGGATTCACATTAGCTCATGGACGGTGCAGGTGTTACTAGGCTGCACCTGGGTGTAGCTGGGCTGGGTCAGAGATCATGGCTCAGTGCTTCTGGATCCATGAGGTCACAAGCTACACCGCACAAGGGTACCATTGTGCCGGTGCCTCCACGGTGATTTCACTGCTGGGCTGTCTCCTTCTGAGGTTTTTTGCAGCCTGAAGAAGGCAGCTGGAGAATGGTTCACCAATGAAATCATAATACCCAGCTACAGCTGTCAACCGCACCCTGCATAGCCAGGTCCCATCTTTGTCTCCCAGGTTAGCTGCTGCAGGGCCAGCTGACTGCTTCCATGAAAAGTGGGGTTGGGCCTGAAGACTCAGTAGCCCTGAGGTAGCTTCACTCAGGTGGCCTCTCAGAGAACCCTGGTCCATTCCATCCAGCTAAGAAGTCATTAGAGATCATGAGGTTTTCGCTGCCCTTCTTTCAAGTCATAGATTGTCTAGATGATGGGAATTTTCCTTGAGGATGATATGAACTATAAATGTGTGTGTGTGTGTGTGTGTGTGTGTGTGTGTGTGTGTGTGTGTATACTATGGCTTGAGCTCAGGATCTGATTGCTCTCTTCTAAGTTTGACCTTCAAGACTAATGCTCTACCATTTTGAGCCAGTCAGATCTTCAGATAGCAAAGATGGTGCACTTCTATCTGAACCACAGATACTGAGAGACATGAGCTAGAGTCACACAGTGGAGACATCCCAGTCTCCTGGCTTGCAGAAACTGCTTGGGATTATAGATGTTTGCTGATATGCAGCAATGGATAACTGGCTTTGCATATGCATTTACACAACAAACATAGCTTTGGCCACCACAGAGCTTAAATTCTAATGGATCATTACACACATTCACACTATTTGTTTATTATTTAGAACTCAAGGCTTTGTGCTTGCTGGGCAGGTGCTTAAACTATACCTCTCGCTTTTTGTTGTTGTTGATTTTAGTTATTTTTCGGTTGGGAGGGTCTTTCGCTTTTGCCTGGGGCTAGTCTTGGGCTGTGATCTTCCTACCTTCATCTCCAGTGTGTAATCTTTGGTAACCAATTCTGCTGAGAAGATTTCCAGGGCAGGTCACTGCTGAAGTCAAGGTCTCCGTATGGCTGTGGCCCCACTGTACATGAAGGAAGGTGAAGGTCAAAGATGGAATGGGCTGTCTATGTGTGTACTTGAAAGCTCACCCAGGATGGTGGCTGCACTTAGGGGAGGAAGGGCTCCATTCCACATGCAAAAGGCTTCCAGAAGGAAGAGAGTGGCCAGGGGGCCATTAGATGATCTCCATGTCAGGGTGGGAGACTTTACACATCAGTAAGTGCAGTTCTTGGTTGTGTGTGCTAGGCTGTACTAGGAGAGAAACCTGTTTGTGGCTGAGACTGAGAAAAGGAACTGCTGAGAACTTCTCTTTCCAGATTCCTTGGGCTCTAGGCCTGGCCCAGCAGGAACAAGGCCAATGCCCACAGTATGCCACACAAAAGGTGTAATTATGAGCATAGATGATAAATATGCTCTTTGAAGACCACTCAGAGTGGAGATTCCAGAAGTGCCTGGAGGTGTCTGTGGGGTCACTGGAGATTATCTTTGATAAACAAGCATCTGGAATGTGGCATTGTTGGAGCTTCAAAGTGCTAATTAATCACTCTGCTTCCCAGGGGATTCAATTCTGGCCAAGAAGCAACCATGAGATATAATTAAGGATTTAGACTCTCATTATTCAGAGGTAGATTGAAGAATGTGGCTTAGAACTGTGACTGAGATTGAACTTCCTTCTGCTCCCTTGACTTTGCTCCTTCTGTCCTGCCATATAATTAATTCATTCACAGGCTTTGGGCCTGTCCTCCCGTGAGCAGGCCACCAGTACTAATGCAGACTAGTGATTGCAAGGTTCTACTCATCTCCTGCTGGAGAGGCACAGGAGAAAGGTGAAGTGAATTGTTTTGATGTAACACAAAGTGTTTAGAATTGTCTCATGGATCACATTGCATTGGAAGTGAAGAATGAAAGCACCCTTTTCTAACTCTCAAAGCACAAACCAGATGGCCCTGGTTACCATGGAGGGGGAGCCAGTACCTCAAGAGCAGGTTCCTCTGGAATGGGAACTGGGTGAGACCTTGCTACCCCTTAACACTGAAATCTACATCTGGCCTACTTATTATTTAAAAACAATTTAAAATGTAGAGGCTCCAAGTCCTTGGATGTAGAACACCACTGACTGCTAGCAGTGTCCCTGGTGGAGGGGCTCTGAAAGCTACCACAGTGTTTGCGCTGGGACTCTTGTGCCAGTTGGTTTTGATGTGAAGAGGCTCTGACAGCCTTACTCTGTTCTTTAAGACCTCAGTATACTATAGAATGTCTCATGCTCTCCTCCCTCTTCTTCACTTGAGGTCAGACCTGCACATGGTTCTCTCAGCTGTACCTGCTTCTCTTCCCATCTTCTTTCTGCTTTGTGGAGGGCGAAGACTCAACACAAATGAAGAAGAAGGGGGTGTCTGGAGGCTGGAAACATTTACTTGTATTCCCTGAAACCTACTTCACAGTGTGCCAGCCCTGAGGACATGAAGGAAAGCGAACTAACTTGCTGGTTATTAGGAGTGAAGATGTTAGATAGAGGAGTTTGCTCAGCCATGACTGTGCTCCAGATGGGACATGCTCATTACCTCTGAAGTTCCTGCTTCATGGATCGGGACCCGAGGCTCCGTGAGATTAGGCACCTGCACTCTGATCGATTGGGCAGCTGCCAGGTGAGAGCTTCCCAGGTGAAAACACAGGTCTCTCTCAGCTCCTCTCCCCTGCTCTTTCTATGATGTCTTGCTGCCTGCAGAAGGCATTGGCCCTCGCCACAGCATCTCCTCCTCCACTGCCCATCGCTGCACTAGGCATCTGTATGTCTCTGGACTGGGATTGCTCTTTCTGTCTTTGCCCTAGTTCTTCCTATTACCCAGGGGCCCCTTGGCCAATCTACAGCTCACTTCCTTCCTTCTCCCCTTTGCTTTCCCTCTGTCCTATATTGGTTACTTCAGAGTTCTAACCACAGTGATTTGCTGCATCATTGTCCTCACTACCAGCACTTGAGTAGTCTACTGTCTACCCTTTTTAGTTCAATAGTCTCAGCACAGAGAGTAGCACCCAGCCAGACAGTAGGTGCTCCACAAAGACTTGCTGACTGAAATAGCAATCAATCATTGGTGAAAGAATATGCCTGCATGTAAAGGTAAGTCAACGGAGAAAGGCAATTTGAATATGGATGGCACGTGCAAGAACATACTCTTAGAGGAATCTATTGTCTCCTGGCATAAAGTTCATCGTAAAGGAAGAATTTTTAAAGCGTTGAAGGCTTGATTTAAGACAAGAAGGGTTTGTTAACACATGCCTCCAATCAGATTTCTATCAGAGAAAGCACCTGTGGATCTTTGCAAAGGTGGCAGAAGGTCTGTATTGTTGAGAACCCCCTAGTACAGAACAGGAACTGAGGTCCCCAGACAGGAAGTTAACAAGCAGGGTTGATCTTGCTTGTTGATTGAACTGAGAAACACCTCTAGGTGTGTTTGTGAGGGTGTCTCCAGGGACAATAGTTCATGAGGACTCATAGAATGAATGGGTTAATCCTTGGATGAACTCAAAATTTGAATGTATTCTTGGAAGGTGGTGGGGTTTGCTTTCCTTTTGGAGGAAGTGGAGTCCTGGGGAGGCAGAGCTTGTCACTGGGGTCTCTAGCTTGCCTTTGACTCTTCCTGTAACTCTCTTTCTCTATTTCCTGTCTACCATGGTATAAACTGCTCTGCCCCATCATGAATCTGTAAGTCTTCTTCCTTTAAATTGTTTATGTCAGGCTTCCGGTCGCAGTGGTGAGAAATGCAACTAACATACTAGTGATGGCAGGAACTGGGATTTGAACCTTGGTCTCATTGCTTTCCAAAATTTTCTTTACCCCACCGTGTATAGAGCTTCCTTAGCTGCCATTCATTGTGTCCTCACACACTCCAAGCCTGGCCCAGAGGCTTTAGGTGAAGGTACTGTAGGGTCATCAACCAGGCTTAGTACCTGGAGTTTGGGTTTGTCACCTGGGACACCTCTGCCTCTTAAATGGCTGTGAGAATTCTTTGCCTTCAGATTCTGGCTTCATCTCTGGGAATTAGATCCCAATACAACTATCTGATAGTTGTCACAAACCAAAGGCCTGGGGAAGTTTTTTACTGACTTCTGTGGAGGTGATGTTTCTTGGTAAGTATTAGAATCATATCTGACGTCAGTAAGAATATTGGGAATGTTTACTGTAAACAGTAGGGTTTAGGGGTGTGTTGTGAGCCTGGAGTGAGATAGTTCTGGGTTCAAATCCTGGTTCTATCTCTTAGCAGCAGTGTGACAATGCCTCTTAAAGTCTCCCTTTTCTTTTCTGTATGTACAGGAAAACTCTTCCTACCTCAGTGCCCATGATCTGTGGTGGGCATGCATTCAACAGTGCCCATAGCCAGCGTGAGCTCTCCCTGACCTTTTTTATTTTATTTTTTTTTAAATGGTTATTGTAAATGGAACATAACAGAGGAGTTACAGTTTCAGAAGTCAGGTAATGGGTTCATTTCTTTTTGACCAGTGTCACGTCTTCCCTCATTTTCTCCCAATTTTCCTCTCCTAATGCCTTTACCCCTCAAGTTGTCTAGTTCACTTTTGAGATGGTCTAGTTAATATCATTGACCCTTTTGTTCATCTTCTGTCACCATTTCTCTGCTTCCTCTAACCCTCTCCAAAATATGGAAACATGGGGACCAAGACATGTGAAAGGGTATCAATGTATGTGAATTAATGCGCCTTCTATCTGGCAAATATCATGTAACCCTTTTATTAATTACAAAAAAAAATATCAAAAAAAGAAACATATACAAGACAAAACAAACAAACAAAAAAACCAAAACAGTGACCAAGGAGAAAAAAACACCTAAATAATATAAAACATCTTCTTTCCATTTCTTGGAGTTCCTTTAGATAAATATATGATCATGGGCATATAGCTAGGGTATTTTATTTTTTAATCATCATGGTGCATTGACTTTGAAGACTGTCCTGAGCCAGACTATCAGAGGGAGCAAGAGAGAAGATAATGAAGAGATACTTGTTGTCGGACTGCATAGGACAGGTTTAGATTAAGAAGAGTAAGATCATGACCATTAACATTTCTACATGCATAAAAGAGCAATAACGATCAGCTGTTGCAGCTGTAAAACTGGAATGAGAATGCCTTATATGTGTGAGAAGAGGATACTATTTGTGGAACACTTGATTTGCCCTAGTCATTGTTCTAAGAATTTAGCATACATTGACTCACTAAAGTCCACATAGCAGCACTCTGAAGCAGGTGTCAGGATGCACATTTTAAAGACAAGGGACAGGTGGCCTTAGCCTATTGATGTCACTGGGATTCATTCAATAAGGATTAGCTGCTGAGATATTTCAGGAAACAAATTTTATTATCACCAAGGCTCAAGTACCCAATAGGTATGTGATACATTTTTATTGTTGAATAAGTGACAGAGACCAAAAGTTGGAAAACTATTTGAGTGGGGGGGAGGGAGAAGAGAAGAAGATAGTAAATGTGGTAGAATTTGGGCTCACTGGGGTCTGTATTGCAAGGTTTCAATTCAGCCATTGTTGTGCAAAAGCAGCCCATAGGTAATATGGAAATGAACAGGTGTGGCTAGGATCTGATAACACCTGAATGTAGACCAAGTATCAGGACAGATCTGGCTGTGGGCTGTCCTTGCCAGTCCCTGATGTTGGTGATACTAGTGCAGATGCTGATAAAGGGTATTCTTCATTAGATGCATACTCTGTGCCAGGTACTGTTGCAAGCACCTACCATGGATTGTCTCATGAGATAACCAAGGAGGAATCCAGGTAAGATTTTAATAACTTATCCACGTCTCACAGATGTGATGAAGCACCCAGGCAACAGGAAGGAGACTGGGCATGATACAGGTGAAAGTAGAAGTTAGTTGTAGGTCCTTAGGGCTCTGAGGCTGGTCCATGGGTGGACTCCACTGGCTGTCACTTGGTAGCATGCTAGGAATACAGCTTGTTGGAATATTTGCTCCTCAAGAATCTTGAGTCAGAATGCACATTTCCACAAGATTCTAAAGCGACCCCTGCCCATGAACATCTGAGAAGGCGATGAATTGCTCCAGGTCATTTCATTCCAATGTCCAGAGAGATTGAGCAACAGCTAATAGCATGGTTGAGCTTTCCATGCACTCTGTGGGTGTCAGCCTGCATACATACTGTTAAAAGAAGAAGACCAATAGAGACATCTTGGAGAAGGCAACATGGAGATGCCCAAAAGAAGACAAGCTTCATTGTCTGACAACCTCCGGAGCATACTGGGAAACCATGGCCAACAATTTAGTGATCTTTAACTTAAAGCCATTGTAAATATGCAGCAAGTGCCAATTATTTTTACCAAATGGGACCAGAATTTGGTTGTGGATCCAGAGATGAATACCCAGGTGGAAATATCTCCAAATTGGACCCCAGTGTATTTATGACCCATTTAGTTTCTTTCTTGTGACTGACACAGACCAGGGAGCCTCATCCAGCTGCCCTGGCTGTTGCTTTATCTAATTGACAATCAGCTCAGCACACAAAGGAGAGAGAGGAATCACTTTGCTAACAAGCTCCCTGCCCTCCTGTCTGGGGAAGAATGTGGGCTGACAGGGACACAATTAAAAGGGGATTGATTTATTGAACTGGAGTGCCCTGGCTCCTAATCTCAGCATCTCTCTGCTTCATGCAATCACCATTTCCAAACAAGAGTCTGCCTACACAAACGAAACCTGCTCCTGATCACCAGGGAGCCAAAGATACTTTTAGTTTACTAAAGGTAGCTGGGCCCTAGAAGATCATAAAGGAAAAAACCACATAAAAGAAGTTCTGTCCTACACAAGGGCCTGGATAAAGATCTGGAATTCAGTAAGGAGGGGATGATCTAAACAAAAAGCAAGCAGCCAGTAATGAACACTGCTAACCTTGGCTCCAGGGGGGAAATGGGTTAAGAAGAGTAAGTGGGCAGGGAGCCCTGTTTTCATCTTTTCCATAATGAAACTGTAAATTTCTGCTAGAAATCACAGGATCATCAAGTGTCTGGAATGTTGATGAGGATGCCGGTGGGATTCCAGGGAAGAAGAAGAAAAAAAAAACCCTGCACAGATTTGGGTTTAAAATCAGTTCTTCCTTTGAACTGTTCCACTGAACCAATGAAGCAAATCTCAGCAACACACATGTATGGGATTATTTATAATTCTGGATTCAAGGCAGCACCCAATAAATAGCACTTGCTTTCTTTCTTCTACCCCCACCATCAAAATTCTGAACTGATTGAAAAGTGAAACAATGATTGTGACAGATGGAGGCCAAAATAGAGCATCTTCTTCAACAGAGTGATTTCTGGGAAGGGCAATTTGTATCTCGGGACTTTGGGTTTCATGAGATAGGAATACCATCTTCCACCTTCACTTGGTTTTGAAATGAAAGTAATAATAATAATAGAAAAGATGTTTACAGGGACCGGGAGTTTTGCCTAGTGGTTAAAGTGCTTGCCTAGCATGCATGAAGACCCGGGTTCGATCCCTCGGTACCACATACATAGAAAAAAGCCGGAAGTGGTGCTGAGGCTCAAGTGGTAGAGCTCTAGCCTTGAGAAAGTCCAAGGACAGTGCTCAGGCCCTGAGCTCAAGCCCAGGACTGGCAAAAAAAAAAAAAGAAAAGATGTTTACAACAAGGACAAATGTATCTGTTTTTTTTTTCTCATTCTGTTTTTAGGTCTCATTGGAGATCATTTCATTATTATCTCTATAATAGATGAGAAAACTAAGACAAAGAAGGTGTGTAATTTGTCCAAGGACACACAGCTGCTGGGATGTGGTAGCGCTACAGTGTAAACACAGTTTTGCCAACTCTGGAGGTTGAATGATATGGCTTTGATTGTTGAATGCATGTGTGAATGAAGCAATGAATGAGGGGAGACAGAGGACCACAGGTCTGGAAGTCTGGGTGGTATGGGAAAATCTGTGTGCCCTGTTGTTAAGTGTCCTGACCAGACTGATAAATATTGGTGACATGTTTTCTTGGACCAGGCAGAGCTCTAGACATTAGAGGTTTGTTTATGAATAGCTGGTTGCGATTTATTGCCAACAGCCAACATAATAGACTTACAATACACATGGATACATAAGAGATGAGCAATAGGCCCAGACACACAAGAGCCAGCAATAGACCTGGAGACATACGATAGACACAGACACACAAGAGACATGCAATAGACATGGACACAGTAGATATACAATAGACATGGTATACAGTAGACACGCATTAGACATGCATATACAATAGACATGCAAAGTGTCAACTAGGACAGATCCAGCTGGAGACAGAGGGCTGTGATTAAAGTTGGAGGACAGCTTCATTGTGCTATTGTTTTGTTTGTTTTGCCAGAGTCCCATTTGCCATGATGGCACAGACCTTGGATAACAGCTCTTTGCTTCCTCCAAGGAGCCAGGTCCAGTGCCTCATTCATCCTAAGATGCCGACATACTTGCTTTTTCTGGATAATGATTAAACTTGAGCTTCTAAACTTTAGACCAACAGTAGGTTTCAATCCTTTTGCCCTTGAACTTCACTCACTGCTTGGTTTATGGGTAGTGGAACAGAGGTGCTTTATGTGGCTTGCTAGAATGAGAGATCTTTGTAGTCTCAAATCCCTTCTATGCAAGACTGGTATGCCCTGTCAGTGTGAGGACGACAGAGCAGAAGTCTCTGTTTTCTACATCAAGAGAGGGATTGAATCTTGTGCAAGTGTCACCAGCCTCAGAAGATGGAAAGGAACACAAGGCTCAAAGCAGAGCAGGTCTTGGCCGGTGGTTTTGGACCTGTCTCTGACAGCCAGCAGAGGCAGATGGCAGGCAAAGGGTTTTCTCCAGACTTAAAATCATAGACTCAGATTCATTATTTTACCCTGGAAATTGATAACCCTCTGAGGTCCTTCTTTCTTTCCTTGGTGGGGCTTGAAATCCAGGTTTACTTTCATGTTTTCTTCTTGTCCCACTCCTTTACTCAGAAGCTGAGTCTCCTGCATCCTCCAGCTCCTTTTTTCCAGTTGTCATCACTTCTTGGCTATTGTGTAGGCCCTGTTGCTAGTTCCTCTCTGCATTTCTGGTAGTCGGTGTCACCTCATCATTGGCACGGGTGGCTCAAACTTCTCTTCTTTACCCAGGTCCTTCAGGGAATAGCAGTTGCCTTTGGAGAACCTTGCTACTCAGCCCATTCCATTTCGTACTTGTCTTCCTCAGTTCCCTAGCCAGATACCCACACTCTGGGTACATCTTCTCTCTCCCTGCCTTGTTTCCATTTATGCTGTGCTTGCCTGGGTAGCCTCATTTATCCTGGTTCAGATATAGGCCCTGAGAACACAACCAGCCAGGTACTCTTACTCCCCTCCACCCTTCCTTCCTGTGCTAGTCTTCCATTGTCCATGCCACACAGTTGCCCTGCTCTGCTGGAGACATCAGTCCTTCTGTGGATTCTGATTTTCTTAGCCTGCGGTGTGAGGATTTTCATGGAGTGAAAGCCACATGGTTGAGTATAAGCCATCTTAAGTTCTATTCAGCGGCAGATGCTGAGTCGATAGCATGGAGTCTGGTGGAACATAGCATGACCCAAGAGAATGACTGGTTTACTGGAGGGCAGGATGGAGGAGGTAGAATGCCCTGTATCCTGAGCAATGTTACTTTGAGAATTTAAAATCCTCTGAGACTTCGGCAAAGATGACAGTCTTGAGGCAAGGGAGGTACTGGCTCATGGAGCGGCAGCATCCCCGGTGACCCAGCTGCACGAAAGGCTCCTGCCAGCCACCTTCAGGAACTGAAAGGAGTTGCTGGTTCCCACGAAGAATGGCAAGTGTGGTTTCTGTCTAGTTCAGGGCCACTGTTTTGCATTGTGGCTTGGGAATTCTCCAGTGGCACCTGGGATAAGTCTCCCATCCTGTCTAACAGGTTCTCAGGGCCAGAACTAGCTTATTGCTTGGCATAAATAATTGCTGATTTAAATTGGGATGCCCTAGGCAGCTGCCGATGTGTTGACAGGTGACTGTTTGCTGCTGTTCAGTTTGGTTCTCTTACTCGGTATTACTCAAAGTATTTTTCTTTTCTTTTATTCTTTCTTTTTTACATTTTATTTTCTCATGGATCATGGAAGATATGTTAGGATAAGCTTGTAGACAGATAAAGCAAATGGGGCCGAGAGAGTGATTGTCTTCTTGAAGATCACACAAAGGGAGATCGCAAATGTGATTCCAGGTTCTCGGCTACAAGTCCAGGCGTGGTTAGTCTTCTGTGTCAGGCACCTGTGAATTCCATATTTTTGGAGGTTCTGGGAAATGAGCTCAGGGCCATTGGTTCATATCCCAAGTCTTCTTGCCTTTGGGTTATTTTTCTGACAGGGTCTTAGGCTACTGCTCAGACTGCAATCCTCTTACATATACCTCCAGAGGACTTAGTATCGTGGACATATGCCACCCCTCTTCCCCAGCAAGGGCAAATTCTTATCATTCTAGTCAGACTGAACTGGGAGAGCGTGGGAAGCTAGGCTGATGAGTTCTCTGCATTGATTCCTCAGGGAAAAATTTAATAGTTTGAGTGTCTCTGCAGATGCCAGGACCCTCTCCTCTTTCTGACACTATCAAGAAACATCTGGTCATGATCATGCACAGATAGCCGAGAATCACCAACATGTTTCACCAAGCAATTCTATAATCTCCAAGCCCAGAACCATCCAACACTATCCACAGCCTCTCCCACTGAACCAGAGCCCAACAGTCCCCCGGAAATGCCAAGACAATTGTTGGTGGCAGGATGTGAGCGACAGGTTGTGGGTACACTTGTCAAGCCTCATAAGAGGTTTATGTCATTTCCTCCTCTTTGCAAATGAGGAGATGAGGCTCCAATTCAATTACTCACCCATGTTTATACAGCTAGTGATGGAGAGCTGTGGAATTCAAACCCATATCATTTCTTAATCCAAATGCATTCTCAACCACTAAGCTATCATGCCTCCAAGCAGACATTCTGCTGATTGAGTGGGGTTGGATAACTGTACAGGAGAAAGGGTGGCCAAGTGCCAAGTAAGTAGGTCAGACAGAAAAGGCTGCTGGAGGTCTGAGAAGTGCAGCGTTTACCGTAGCACTGTCAGCTGGCCTCTTCATGGCAGTCTGAGAAGGATGACACCTCCCAGGAAAAGGGACTTCAAATGAACTCTGCCAGAGGTGGCCACTCCGTCACCAGCCCCTGTTTTGAGGTCGTATTTCAAAGACTGGCTCAGGGCCGCTGGCTGAGGTGCTCGGCTATGAGATCATAACTTTAAAATATTGAGGGACCAACTTGGGAGTTTTATCACATTTCTGCTGCCCCAGCATGAAGTCAGCTGGCTTGTACGTGACAGGGAGTGTTTCACTTGTAATTAGCTGAGTTCTTTCTTTCTTTTTTTTCTTTTTTAGCATTCTGGCTACACTGCGGTGTGTTGTGTGCTTGGCTCAGAATTACCCCTCCGCGGTAGCTGAGGTGAGTCATAGTTACAGAATCTGGAAAGCTTGTAGGGGAATGTGGGGTGATGGAGAAGTATAAATTACTGTGATCGTCTCCCAAACACACACACTGAGTTAGTGATGGCACCTTGGATGGTGGTGGTGTCCTCTCCTCAGCACCAGCCAGAGGGATGTTTTCAAAGGGGGGGGGGGAAGAGTTGTTCTCAGGCAGACCCAAGGTCCTGGAAGCCCCAGGTCTTTTGGAGAGAGATTGGGCTGAAGTTCCTTCTACCAGCTGGAACCTGTGTGGATTTGTTCTGAGACCTTTTGGGTGTGAACAGCATCACATTTTCTTTATTTTTCTAATGCAAATAAATCTGGCTTTGTTCTCCACCTGCCAGAGCTGGCAGGAAACAGATTCTTAGTTACGTCTTTTGGGAAGGGACCATAAGGAATCTCTTGGAATTAGGTCATTCAGCAAGATCTAAAGGCAAGTTTTTGGCACTTGAGTCCACCATGGGGAACTTCTTTCATGTGGTCAGCAAGCACCATTTTGAAGGGAACCTCTCATCCCAATCTCAGAAAAGCTGCAGTCTTCCTAACCATAGTATGGTTCCCCTCCCAAGCTGGGCAGAGAACTCATTTCTTTACACCCTGAAGGAAGGAAGAATAGATGGAGAGAAGGAAGGAAAAATGAAAGTAAGGGAAAGAAGGTAGAAAGGGAGGAAGGAAAGACAAGGAAAGATGGAAGAAAGAGAATGAAAGAAGAAAGGAAGGGAAGGAAAGGAAGGAAACAAATATGATAAGGAAGAAAGGGAAGAAATGAAGGAAGGGAGGGAAGGAAGAAAGGAAAGAAAGAAGGAAGAAAGGGAAGGAAGAAACAGAAGAAGGAAAGAAGCAAGCAGGGATAATTTCCAGAGGTATCTCTCCCATCTTATCCTTGGTATCAGGGAAATTTACAATTGTCCTAGATCATTGGAAAGATGTCATAAGTGCAGTTTGATGGGGCTTGGATAAGTATCATCATAAGCAGGCAACTTTCTCCTATATTCTCAGTAGACAGACAGGCAGAGGACAGACAGAGCTTAGGTATTGGGGAGTTGAACTCAGGGTCTTGGACACTTGCTAGGCAATCAAGACACCAGATGAGCCACTTTGAAAATACAACAGTCAGGTATAGGTCACTCTTGTTCTTACAATCCCACTTCTTCTGAGGGTCACAAACTAAGAAGAGACATGAAGAGTCCAGCCAGAACCTGCTAGGGTCTTCGGTGGTTGGTACACAATGGTTTGAGGTAACATCTCTCTGTGGAAGAAACTGGGGTGAAGACAGTGTAGCTTGTGGCAAAGGCAGGAGCCAGGGTGAAGCTCGGCTTGGTGGGGCTCAGGAAGCCTCGGTGCCGCTGCCTGCTTCTGGTGTCGTCATCTCCTGTAGTTTTGTCATTTGAACTTCCTTCTGCTTGTTCATTATTTGAATCTCGGCTGGTCATGTCTCCAGTCTCAAGATTCGTAAACACACCCCAGGGATATGTCAGTGCACGCCCGAAGGTCTTGAACTTCATTTTGGATGAACCATGTGAAGTCACCCTGTGTGTGTGTGTGTGTGTGTGTGTGTGTGTGTGTGTGTGTGTGTGTGTCTGTGTGTGTGTTCTCACCTAGGGCTTGAACTCAAGACCTAGGCTCTGCTCATGAACTATTTTGTTCAAGACTAACAATCATTTGAGCCACAATTCCATTTCTGGCTTTTTTTTGGGGGGGGAAGGGGTTCTAGTTAATTGGTGATGAGGGTCTCACAGACGTACCTGCCTGTCTGGCTTCAAACCACATTCCTCAGATCTCAGCCTCCCGCGTTTCTAGGATTATGAGTGTAAGCCACCAGCACCCAGCTTGAAGTCACTAGTTTTGTGGCTCACAAATAGCTATTGACTTCATTTAACCGGATCTGTGTGTGGTTGATCTTTCCATTAGGGAATACACCTGAGCGGGTAAAGACAATGACTCGAACATTGCTTTGTCCCCAGCAGCCAGGACATAGCCTTCTAAGTAAGCATCATATGAATGGAAAGTTCATTTAAGGGGAAAGGGAAGGCAAGGTCATCCACATCACATTCTCTGCGCTGCTTGTGGAGCCAAGATTCTCAACCTTGAATAGATGCTATAGTTGTGGTTTATACTGTAAAGATATGAGAGGTGATGAAACTTTTAAGAATGAGGTCTAGCAGAAGGGCCCTGGATCACCTGCTGCCGCCTCAGAGGAGTTGACTTGGAGGGAGTCTCAAGAACAAAATTTCCTCCTCCTTCTCCTCTTCCTCCTCCTCCTCCCCCTTTTCTTCCTTTCTTCCTCTTCTTCCTCCTCGTCCTCCTCTTCCTCCTTTTCTTCTTCCTCTTCCTCCTCCCTCCTCTTCCTTCCTCCTCCTCCCATCCCTTCTCCTCCTTGTCTCACTATGTAGCCCAGGCTAGCCTTGATTTTGTGGTCTGGGATTCCAGGGGGAATCCAGCATACCTGACTCTATAAGTGGTTCTATACTTACTTATTATGCCACAGAAGTTACCAGTGAATCTAAAAATGCCTGTATTTTCCAAGTGGAGAGGGGCCTTCTGAGGAGCTGTAACATTATAATGTGTTTTTTAAATTATGATTTCTAGCCACTCAATGTCACAGGACCTGCTTACGCCCTTGTGGTTTGTGTTCTACATGCATAACTGAACACACTTCAGTTAGGATTATTGGCAATAAAGATTACATTCACTCCCAAGTTCATAGTCCCTGAACTCTGCCTACAAATCCTTTGGAAGTATCTGAGAACCTCAAATAAGAAGTATTTGGACTCTAGATCCATCTTTCCCCCTTCTAGGTGTTGCAGTGTTTCTGTTCCTTGCAAAGCTATGCTTTCCTCAGGTCATGTGAAATTTTCCTTAGAGGGTGTAGGGCCTAGTGAACTAAGCCTGGCTTTTCAACCAGAAAGTAAATGGATTCAAATACTTCCCTCCTAATGTTTATATTTTAACTTTTTTTAAATTTTTGAGACATCTCACTTTGTAGCCAAGGCTATCCTCAAACTCAAGATCCTCCTGCCTCGGTCTCCTAAGTGCTGAGAGTACAGACATATACCATCCTCACAACTCCTCTCAGTTTGCTAACTGCATTGACTTTCATCTGAACTTCGCCAATCACATTTAATGAGAACTTTGAGGGATACAGTGGGGATTAGACAATGTGTACATGCTTGGCATATTGTAGGCACTTAATACAGATGTAGAGATGTTTATTTAAATTGTCAACTACTGCTTAATTTTCTTGAATTTTTTTATTAGCTTTAAGTAGTTGTCCAAAGGAATTTCTAGTCACTGAAGCAATTTCTCCTTTCAATGGAAGCAGTTTCTCCTTTCAACATACTCACTCCTTTCCTTGCTTATCTTAATTTTAGATTATGTCTTGAATTTTTTTGCCATTTAACAAAGCAGTTTATGTGTAAAATGCATCTTGATCTGTGTCATTATTCCAATGTCTTCACCCTTTCCTTCCACCTGCCCCTCCCTCTATTTCTCAATTCTATGATATATACAATGAAATTTTGTCTGTATCTTACTCCCCTTCTTTCTTTTGCCCCTCTCCCCACCTTATCCTCTTGCAGCTATCCATTTCCTGGTACTTATTTTGTTGGGCTCTGACTTTTAAAGAATTATGCTATTTGTGTTCTCCATAGAGTCTATTAGACCTCAGTTAATTCATTTGTAACTTCTTGCTTACTACCCAGTTGTTTGCTTGTAGATTTATAGGCATATTCTACCTCCCACAAAAGAGGGAAACCATGCAACCTATGTTTCTCTGGACTGGCTTACTTTGTTTAATTTTTTTTTTGCCAGTCCTGGGCTTGAGGTCAGGGCCTGAGCACTGTCCTTGGGTTTCCTCAAGGCTAGAGCTCTACCACTTGAGCCTCAGCACCATTTCTGGCTTTTTTCAGTGTAGGTGGTACCAAGGAATTGAACCTGGGTCTTTGTGCATGCTAGGCAAGCACTCTATCATTAGGCCAAATTCCTGGCCCTTTGCTTCATTTTTTATTTTTTTATTTTTTATTTTTTTGCCAGTCCTGGGCTTGAGCTCAGGGCCTGAGCACTGTCCTTGGACTTTCTCAAGGCTAGAGCTCCACCACTTGAGCCTCAGCACCACTTCCGGCTTTTTTCTATGTATGTGGTACCAAGGAATCGAACCCGGGTCTTCATGCATGCTAGGCAAGCACTTTAACCACTAGGCCAAACTCCCGGCCCCTGCTTCATTTTTTAAAGGAAGTATCTTCCTACTTAAGATTGTGGTGGCTTGCCACTTGTTGGGTAGGGCTCGTGTGCTGTGGGTGTGAGCCTGTGGTGTTGAGAGGACCAGGCGCCCCAGTCAGGTCAGCACTTCGCCAGTCTGTGCTAGCTAGCCCTTGTGCAGGCCTGTTCCTGATAAAGCCATGGGGTTTAAAGGCCTCTAACAGATAGAATGCGGGCCTCTACTTGCCAGGTTTGCTCCAACTGGCTGAGCTCTGGGCTCACTGGGGACAAGCTCTCCGGCCTCCCCTGCTTCCTGTCTCTTTGTGTTTAGAGATGGTCTTGGAATGCTGTGATTATTCATTCCCCTTTAGCAGGGGGAATTATGGGCTCAGAATTTTACTTCTGGTTTCCAGGATCTGGGGATACTAGATAAGCTGAGATTATGTCTATACAGAGAGAAGTAAACCTATGCCTTGCAAAAGGCATAAACTACCTTCAAAGAGGTACCACTTCATTTTCACCCCACGGGATCATAATTTATGTCAAGTGGCCTCAACATGCAAGAGAGGCAAAGTGCTTAATTAGGTGTCATTTCTACAGACTCCTACCGGTGTGACTTTCACAAGGTGCTAAACTCCACATCTTGGGTTCTTCTCAGAGTACAACACAGGTGTTCAGAGGATCTCCCTGTTAGGGAGAGGCTGGCGAAAAAGGTTTGAGACTCCTCTCTCTCTTTCTACTGCCTATATGCATCCTCTTAATATTGGATTTGGGTTCCACCTTGCTTGTCTATCAGCTGACTCCTTTCCAGGACAGTGACACTACTCTGTAGAAAAAGGAGTAGCAGTAAATTAATGGAATGGATTCCAGTGATGGGTATATTGGTTTTGCCTCAATTCTGGTTTTGGCTTTAACAAGGGAAAGACAGATGTGGGACAGGGGCTGAAGAGATGGGTGCAGGGGTTACATGGTGACTTTAGATCAGCTTCAGCATTGTGCTATCCATCAATTGTCAGGAAAGCCCACTACCTTAGCTCATAGCTAACCTGTCTTCTGTCTGTGGGTCATCTGACCTTGTCCTCTGTTTTCCCTTTTCTTTACTGGCATGCTTCCTTTGCTTACGGTAGAAATGCTTTGCTTTCGAAATGTTTTCTGGGTCTGCATTCGTGCTTATGACTTTTGCCTGCTTCAAATATTTCCATGCACTTCTCAGTGCTCTGCCCTCTTAGGAAAATCCCACCAAGAGGAACTTTATTTTTTTTTAAATTTGATGTTTGTAATAGTAATAATAGCAACAATAACAACAGCAATAAAAATTCAAGTCATATGAAGATTACACAAGCTAATATGAATCAAAGTATTTTCGAAATTTAACATGTTGTACAAATTCATCTCTATTTTTTCCCCCAAAGATTTCTTTTATTATCTTTAAGTAGTCATATAAAGGAGTTGCCATTTAACAAAGCAGTTCATGAACA
Source organism: Megascapheus bottae (assembly GCF_031878675.1). Lineage (NCBI taxonomy): Eukaryota > Metazoa > Chordata > Mammalia > Rodentia > Geomyidae > Megascapheus > Megascapheus bottae. The sequence continues at coordinate 84,806,665 of NC_143510.1, forward strand.
CAATATATCTTGATCATGTTACGCCTTTCAACATTCTTACTCCTTCCCTCACTTTTCTTTTTCTATTGTATTTTATTGTTGGGATAAAGTAAAGAGGGGTTGCAGTTACACTCATCAGGTAATGGGTACCTTACTTCTCAAACTTTGATATCCCTTCTCATGTTTCTGTCCCCCATGTCCCTCCTCCTCCCCCCAATCATTTTGTTTTCTCCCTTCCCTTCCCTATTTCAAATAAACAAATAAGTATATATAAAGTATACCAGGTAACAAAGTCAGATACAGTAACCACATGAGATTAACCATAAGTGGAAAAAAAAGAGAAAAGAAATAACTTCACATAGTACATTAAGAACAACAGTCACAAAGATAAACCTCTTGTTTCCCTGTCCTAGGGTTCATTTAGTCATTCTATGTGACTTTATGTGCATAGCTTTTGAGGTATTGTGACCCTCTGGTAGGAGAAGCCTAGATGTGAACTAATTATTACAAGTAAGGGAAGCCACGGAGCCTATGCTGCTTTGGGTCTGGCTTACTTCACTTAGTATGATTTTTTCCCCTAGTATTTCCATTTCCTTATGAATGGGGAGATGTCATTCTTTCTGATGGTAGCATGGAATTCCTTTGTGTACAAATACCACATCTTGTTCATCCACTCATCAGTTGAGGGACATCTGGGTTGGTTCCATATCTTGGCTATGGTAAATAGTGCTGCAATGAACATCATTGTGCTAGTGGCTCTAGTGTGCCCTTGTTTCTGGAAGATTGGGTAAATGCCTAGTAGTGGAATTGCTGGGTCATAGGGGAGCTCTATGTTTAGCCTTTTGAGGAATTGCCATACTGCTTTCCATAGTGGTTGAATGAGTTTGCACTCCCACCAACAGTGTAGTAGTGATCCCTCCTGGCCACATCCCCTCCAGCATCTGTTGTTATTAGTTTTCTTGATCCTGGCCATTCTAACTGGAGTGAGGTGGAATCTCAAAGTTGTTTTGATTTGCATTTCTTTTATGGCCAGAGATGTCAAGCATTTCTTCATTTTTATTCCTTTTATCCATTTTTTTATTTCCTCTCAGAGAAGTCTCTCTTCAAGTCTTTAGCCCTCCCTTACTAGGATGGTTGATTTTTTGAGGGTTTGTTTTTGACAGATTCAAGTTTTTAGCTGTTGCTACATTTTAGATATGAAGCCTTTGTCTGCTGTATGGTTAGCGAAGATCTTCTCCCACTCTGTGGGATTTCTATTTAACTTGCTAGCTATGTCCTTTATCACGAAGAAGTTCTGCAGTTTATTGCAGTCCCATTTGTCCAGACTTTCTTTAATTTTTTGTGTTTCTGGGTCTTTAATAGAAAGTTTCAACCTGTGCCAAGGAGACCTAGTGAATCTCCAATTCCTTCTTGAAAAGTTTTTAGCATATCTGCTTTTACCTCAAGGTCTTTGATCCATTTGGAATTAATTGTGGTGCAGGGTGACAGATAAGGATTCAGCTTTAGTTTTCTACAGGTGCTTAACCAATTCTGCCAGCACCATTTGTTGAAGATGCTGTCTTTCTTCCATTTTTCTGGCACCCTTATCAAAGATTAGGTAGCCATAGGTATAGGTCTGTGAGTTGATTTCTGGGTCCTCAGTTCGATTCCATTGGTCCTCAGGCCTGTTATTGTGCCAGTACCAAGCTGTTTTAGTTATTATAGCTCTGAAATTCTTCCTGTGCTGGTCTTTCTGCCAAGGATTGGTTTTGCTATCTGGGGTCTTTAATTATTCCATATGAATTTTTTTGGCCAATCCTGGCCTTGAGCTCATGGTGTGAGCACTGTCCTTGGACTTTCTCAAGGCTAGAGCTCTACCACTTGAGCCTCAGCACCACTTCCGGCTTTTTTTCTAGGTATGTGGTACTGAGGAATTGAACTTGGGTCTTCATGCATGCTAGGCAAACACTCTACAACTAGGCCAAACTCTCGGCCCTCCATATGAGTTTTTTTGATTGCTTCCTCTGTTTCATTAAAGAATGACATTGGGATACTGATGGGTATTGCATTGAATTTGTAGATAGCCCTTGGCAGAATTGCCATTTTCATGATGTTGATTCTTCTAATCCAGGAGCATGGGAGGTTTTTTCATTTCCTTAGTTCTGCTTCCATTTCCTTCTTCAAGTTTTTCAAGTTTTCATCATCAAGGTCCTTTACATCCTTAGTTAAATTAATTCCTAGGTACTTTATTTTCTTTGAGGCTTTTGCAAAAGGAGTTGCTTTCCTGATTTCTGCCTCACTCCTCTCATTGTTGGCATACAGGAAAGCCATTGAGTTTTGAGGGCTAATTTTATACCCTGCTACTTTGCCAAAGCTTCGAATCAGCTCAAGAAACTTGGGAGTGGAGTCCATAGGGTTCTTTAAGTACAGGATCATGTCATCTGCAAAGATTTCCCTCACTTTCCTTAATTTTGTAGGATATACACTGGGTACTTGATCGCATTCTTTCCCTCTTCTCTTCATTTGGCCACCCCTTTCCCCTTGACACCACCCCACCACTTTTGAGCGCCTACCTGCTTCTTGGTGTTTTATTTTTCTGAAATTTGGCTTTGCCTTTCTGAGGAATGAACTATTTGTCATCATGCAAGGATCATTTGTGACCTTCTCTCTCCCCCACCCCTCTCTTGGCCATAGGGCTTGAACTCAAGGAGTAGGTGCTGTCTCTGAACTCTTTTGTTCAAGACTAGTGCTCTACCACTTTAAGCCACAGCACCACTTCTGGTTTTCTGGTGATCAATTGGAGGTAAGAGTCTCATGGACTTTCCTGCCTCAGGCTGGCTTGAAACCTGGATTCTCAGATCTCAGCCTCCTGAGTAGCTAGGATTATAGGCATGAGCCACCTGCACTTTGCTTGTGAAGACATTTTTAACAGGACAAGGGTGAAGGTCTAAGAAGATGCTAAAAAATAATTGGAACAAAAGGAGCAACTAACACATCTTGGAGCCAGGAATGTGGCCTAGTGGTAGAGTGCTTGCCTAACATGCATGAAGCACTGGGTTTGATTCCTTGGACCACAGAAAAAGCTGGAAGTGGTGCTGTGGCACAAGTGGTAGAGCTCTAGCCTTGAGAAAGCTCAAGGACAGTGACCAGGCCCTGAGTTCAAGCCCCAGGACTGGCAGAGAAAATAAACCCTACATCTTTATTACATCTTGTATGGCAATGGTGGAACAAAAAAGTGATAGATTCCCACCACTGCAAATGTAAAGGAAGAGATACTTGAAGTATAATCTAAACAAGGTAAGCTCAAAGTGTTCTTCTGAGCACTTGGAGGACAGAGAACCATCTGGACAGTGTGGTCCCAGGAATATTGACAACTACCTGCTTTGTGCCTATGATATCCTATCTGTGTTCAGGGTCTTCTTCCCTTCTATCTTGTATAGGTTGTTTGATTTCTTAAGTGTCACTTTTTTTTTTGGAAGATCTGAAAATCTTCCTTAAGGCTTCTGGAGAGACCAGAAGAGACTCATTTGCTCATATATTCAACAAATACTTATTGAGCAAGTACTCTCTGTCAGTCAATGAGTTGATACATTATTTCCTGGTTCCCAGCTTTGTTAACTGTTCCCTTGAAGGTATATACCATCTTTGCCTTTTCTTCTCAAATTGTCATCATTATTCAATTCCCCTACCACTTGCTTCAAACTTCCATAACCATTGGGTCTTTCAGATGAGGTTGCTCCTAGAATTCTAGCGGGCAGGGATAATACTTAGGCCATAATAGAGGAACAGGTCGGAGGTGGGAGTATTTGAATCCCTTTGGACTATTGTAACAGAATACCCTGGCTGGGTGCTTGTTTCTCATGGCTCTGTAGTTTGGAAGCCCAAAGTTTAAAATGGCAGTGGTTTGATGTCTAGTAAGGCCTCACTGATGTGTTGATGCCATCTTCTCTTTATGTCTTTGTGTGGTAGACAGAGAGGGCATCTTTCTTGTGACCCTTACTAAAGATAACACTCTTATTCATGAGATTCTACTCTCAGGATCTGTCTCCCGAAGGCCTTGCCATCAAATTCCATCACAGAGAGATGTGGGAACTAGAGCTTCAACGAATGAATTCAGAGGGGAGACACAGTTCAGTTCCTAGCAGCGATGAGAAAGAGCTAATTAAAGATGGCAAAACCAGCAAGCAAACATCTTCCCTTTTCTTCTTTTTGCCAAGGTCACTGGGAGAAACCAGACATTTTAATGATGTCTCTTTTAATTTGGGATCAGGATTTATTATGAATGCTCTTCCTTTGTTTCTCCTACAATCATGTCATCGAGTGGTCCAGAGATTCGTGTCAACAATGCAGCCTGCTGGCTGGGAAAGAGGCCTGGGATGTTTGAGCTTGTCATTAAGGAGCTTTGGTGGTGAGAGTTGGGGAGCTGAGTGTGGAGCTGGCAGACGACACCAGAGGACTGTTGTTAAACCATGGTGGGTGGGGATGAGCCATGCAAGCTCAGGGTCTGGCAGGATTTACCATCACGTGGTAGAGAGAGGAGAATTTTTTTGTGTCTTGGGAAACCTCGTCAGCTATTGGGTGGTTTTCTCTGGCTCCTTTGTCAAGCCTGAGCTTTCTAGTTTTCATTTTTCTATTTTTCTTGAGGGGAGGGGATTATTCTCATTACAAATAAATGTCATGAATTCACATTTTGGGGAATGCTATGGTGCTTATGGCCCAGAACTGCTAGTATCTGGGACCTGTAAAAGGAATCTAATGTGTTGGACCTGGAGATGCTAGACTTGTGGTTCTGTGATGTGTGCGGGAAACAGCACAGGCAGGTCCAGTATTCAGGACAGGCTCATGGTTTCTTGACCCTCCAGCTGGGCTTCTAGTACTATACAATTCCACCAGGCTGTGCTCACCTAGACACAGAGCAATGGGCACCTTGGACTTGGTGTAACCCAATACGTGCTCCTAATCCAGTGCTCCTTCACACTCCTTTCTCTCAGCACTCAGCATTTAAGTGGTTGGACAGAGTGCCAGTTTCCCTAAGAGCTTGGAATAGATTCAAGGAATGCATGCTTGGGGGCTTCATTGGAATTCTGTTGTGGAGGCGGATGCGGAGGCGCTTGTAGTCAGAGAACGTTCCCTGCAAGTGTGCCAGAGGGGCTCTTTCCACAAGAACCCCAAGAAGGAACCTCTTTTAGTATGGAGGGTGGGAGATGGGAGAGGCCTTGCTGGTGAGGCTTTCCCTTCTCATTGCTCCAGGAGTGTGCTGGTGTTGACCAGGGGCCAGTGTTAGGCCTATAAAGGTAAATAGGAGAGGAATTAGGAATAAGGCACAGGAGCCTGACCCTCACCCTTTACCCCTTTGCATTTCTTAAATTCCCAAGATCTCAATTCCCACGGACAAGAATGGAGGGGAAGCAAAGCTGGAGGGTCTAGTGGTATTCTAGTATTTGAGCAAGTATGATCATCCCTGTTCCCTGCTACTTTTTCTGCCTGTTGCTATTGCAAGTTTTTAAAGGGTACAAGGCCAGAAAGCCTGAATGGGGTTTCCTATCGACTCCATGCAAAACCAGCACACACACACACACACACACACACACACACACACACACACACACACACACATGCACACACACACACCCTGCTTGTTTATCCAGGGACAGCTCTCTCTGTATCTGTATCTGTTTCTGTCTGTCTGTCTGTCTGTCTGTCTGTCTGTCTCTCTCTCTCTCTCTATATATATATATATATCATATATGTGATATACATACATACATACATACATACATACATACATACATACATACATAGACATAGCTGTTAATCATGGGGCTTGAACTCAAGGCCTGGGCATACTCCCTGAGCTTTTTTGCTCAAGGCTATTGCTTTACCACTTTGAGCTAGAGCTCTACTTCTGGTCTTCTGGTGGTTAACTGGAGATAAGAGTCTCATGGACTTTCTTACCTAGGCTAGCTTTGAACCACAATCATCCGATCTCAGCCTCCTGAGTAGCTAGGATTATAGGTATGAGTCACCAGTGCCTGGCTCAGGGACAGCTATACTATAGCTGGAGCAGAGCTGGTGAGAAGGACCAGCTCACCTAATGGGTATGTCTATTTGGCATGTTCTTCATTCTGCTCAGGTATTCAGTTCCTGCCTATAACGTAACAAGGCGAATCCCAGAATTATAAGTTGGGAATTGGCCCTGACTTTTCTCTGCCAACCTCATTCCTCACCATTCACCAAGTTCTACATCTGAAGTACTGTCTAGATCCTTTACTTTCTCTCCCATCCATCTTCTTTCACCCTGGCCCAAGATGCAACAACCTTACCTCCATCACAACAGATCCCAACCTCCAATTCTCCCCCTCCACCCTCCCTCACACCTCCATTCATCATCTATCTCCATATCGCTGCCAGGATTAGTATCTTGAAATGTATATTTAGTCAAGCAGTTGCCTGCAGAAGTTCTTCGATGATATTTCATTGCCCATGGATAAGAACTTGAAAAATATTTCTCATCTTTCAACTTCTCTCCTATATTCTGTGCTTTGAGCCTAATGAATGACATCTCTTCCTCTCTCCTTTCCTGCCCCAGCTTCCCAAATGTGCCACGCTCTTTCTTGCCCTTTCCCGTGCTACTTCCTCTATCAGGAACTTTTAAACCCAACCTCACACAAGATGCAATTAACTTGTATAGGACTACATATTTGTAGTGGTCACTGGCTCCAGGAAGCCCTTTTTACCTTTATCTGAATTGTCTATCCTTTTTCTTCTGTGGCTGCAGAAATAATCAATGCCACTGTCACTTTCCATTCAGTCCCCTCTGGCTTCTCGAATGGTTTCCATCATCCGCGTGAAGGCTGTTCCTTCCATTCCAGACAAGAAGGGTTCACCTCTTTTCTTTATGAGTTTGCCTAAAGCAAAAATAAAGGGACCCTGGACAGTGTAATGGATCTAGTCCACCATGTGCCTCATTTCTTTTAATATGGACACATTCCATCTATTACTGGTTCTTAACCAAGCCAGGAGTGAAATGAGATGTCAGCTCTTTAGGTGAAGATTGCTGGGGCAGTAGGGGAAGGATCGCTTTTAGGGAATACTTGGAAAGCCTTGTAGTAGCATCATTTTCCATCCTCCATCACTAGGACGCAGATGTAGGAAGAGCTTGCTAAGTTCTTCTCTCCAACTGAAAGCATAGATAGTTCAGCCGGACCAGGTTTTCTGTAACAGCTACATATCCAGTGACCTACTGTGAAGCTCTTGGGGGAGAGTCTAGGACGTTCAGACAATTAGAACAGGAGCTGCCTGCACTAGAAAATAAAATACTTCTACTCAGTTATATCTCCTGAGGCTCTTCCATGTGCCTGGCTCTGCTGGGTGTCAGAGGTGACTTAAGATCTTGACAAATCTCACTGGTCTTTTAGTTCTGTAGGAATGATGTGGGAAAAACTGTAGTTGAGGAAAGGGGGAAAGTACGGAGAAGGACACAGAAAATTCAGAGATTCAATCAGGGGAACAGGGACTGTGGCACATACACAGACAGGTCTTGTGAGGGGTGGCAGGCTAGGGCTTTGGGAAGTGTCTCCCAGGCTGTGGCAGTGTGAAGGGACAATGCAGTTCCGGGGAGCTTTAGGTTGCCCTATAATCTCCTTGAATACATCCAGGTACCTTCTTCCTGAATCTATAGTAAAGTGTTATGCAAAGACATCTTCAAGTCCCTCTCACTCAGGACCTGTCATCACTAGTCTCCCTTTAAGCACCTTGAGTCACATATGCTGCCCCAATCCAGTTCCTTGATAATTCACAAAACCTACCAACTGCCCCTTAGTTGGAAATAGTCACATTGGGGTTTCCAAAGTAATGGGCAAAGAAGATACAATTGCATACACACAGGATGTCATATTCTCCCTCAAGTCCCTTAGTTCAATATGTGGAAACGCTTGCAGATCCTCCAGGGACTGAGCAGGCTCAGGGGTGGGCCCCCTCCTCCCACCAGACACTTGGCAGGCTTTTGCAAGGGTGACCTGACAAGGCCCTGGCCCAAGGCAGAGGGACAATGAGGACTTTGACATTATTTATGACAGCCTTTCTTTGTATTGTGAGTGACCTCTGCTTGCTGCTTCTGAAGGTACAGTTTGCAAGCTGAGAATTCAGGAAGCTATGTGGGTGTGGAATGATGGATGGGGTCTTAGGGGCCAGGGAGGGGAAAAGATTGGGTTCAGAGGATGGGTGCTTCTCTTGAGGCCATTCACAGTAATACTGGGACAGCTCCAAATAAGTCAAAGAGATGAATATGTACATTTTTATTGTTTTGAGTTTGCCTCTGAAGGACAATGGTGATGATTGATGATGATGATGATAATAATGATCATTTTCATCATGATAGCGGTGTTTTGCTGTTTTGTAAGCGGGTATAGCCAATGTCTTATTTCTGCCCTGATTCTGAACTGAGTCTAAAAAGTGAGGTGAATGAGACCAAAATGCCATCTTTGGGACTGGCCTTACAAATAATCATCTTGAAGGAAACAGAATCTACCAAGCCTTATACTTCCCCAGGAGAATAGGAAGGAGGGAGTGAGACCAGATTCCCCTCCTCAAGGTATTAATACATTAACAACACTCCCTGAAGAAACAGAACCAATTAGCTCTAGTTATCAGCCAGTTAACAACTCACTGTTGGGGCAGAGGTGGCCCAGGAGACCAAGTGTGTTTGGGGAAACACCCTCACTAAAGGAACCTGTAACCCCCCCCCCCCGCCTCACTAAAGGGGCAAACTTGTCTTCTTTGGATATTTCTTCATGGTTTTTGTCATAGCCAGTTCAAATCTCCTTTTAGGAAGATGGGTGTCGTGGTGGAACCAAAGTACCTCTCTTCAATTGGCTGCTTTTCTCCTCCAACTTTTGTCTTGTTTTGAATGTCTGTTGGGGATCCAGGTGAGTAGAACCGGATGTGCCCTTAGAAGGTCATTAATTAAATCATCTTCAAAGACATCCTGCGGAAGGTGAAGTTATTCCATTTCCTGTTTCCAATAACAAATGAAACCTGGGTAGGTTACTTAATATAGTCCAAGCAGGTTCTTTTTCAGAAGGGGATCGGCCAGGGCATCACTGACCAACAGTGCCATTTTCGGTTGGCACACTGGCACACTGATGGGCTTGTTGAAGGGCACAGCTGCTTCCAGAGAGGAGCTATTCTTGGAGTTGGACAGAACAGGAATGAGGGTATACATAAAGGCAAGTCTTCCCTCCCTTCTTTTCACCCTCTCCCTCTTCTCTCTAGCCTTCTGCTCCCTTTCCCCCTACTCCCCTCTCTTCTTCTTCACGCTTCCTGACTACCCCACCAGAACTTCCTGAGAAAAACAACCAAGTCAGAAATCACTCTGCCCCTCTGACAGCCCAGCCCATCCCTACACACCCGTATCTCATGCCAGACACTCCCACATGTCACCCGGGCCACTGAGAGACTTCCTCTTCATTCCACTGTCAGAAACATCAGTTGTTAGCACTTCTTGGCAAACACTCTTGACAATTGCCTTGGGACAGAAAAGAGCTCCGTGGCTTAGTAGAAAGAATATGACTTTTGGAGCCAGCTTAATTCCCAGATCTGCCACTTCATACCTGTGTGTCCCTGAGCAAGGCTCTTAACCACTTTGTGTGTCAGTTGCCTCATCTGCAAAATAAACAACACAAAGATGACAACAAAGGCCTATGGAACTACTTGGAAAAGCAAGCAACTCAATACACGCAAGCCCCATGGGAGGGAGATTTGAAAGGCCTGGGAAGATTCCATTGCAGCCTAATTGCAGAGTTTAATGTGCCTTTCCCTTCCTTTTGATAAACAGCAGGACTTATCCAAGTCTCTGCAATAGTCTTTACTAGGTTTTCTAATAAATCTGCCTTTCTTTCTATGCCTGTTTCTTCTGGGTGGTAGATGCTCATTAGGACATTTTGAAAATATCTTCTCACAGTGTCCTTCCAGGCATTCGCCTACTGGACTGGCCAAGATCTGTAGTGAATTGCTTGTGTGTTCAGCTGACTATATGTGGTGGTAGAATTTAGAGTGTGGACAGAGGACACAGGAAACCAGCTGGCCCCAGGTCACGGTGATCTTTGCTAAGAGTCCATCCTATAAGCAACTCAAGGCATCCTTGTTCTTACAGACTTGGGGCTTGGATAGAGCCCAGGAGAGGCTAGTCTTTCCATACATAAATCCTGCTTGGAATTTCATGCATCAGAGAGAACATCTCAGTATGCCAGGTGCATATTTCCACGGGGGTAACTCCTCAGGATTATTCGATACAAACAGCATATTTTCAACAAGAAAATGCATGTATTGAAAGAGATGAGTATCTTTTAAAACTGATGGAACAATTGAAGAACTAAACTTAGAAAATGCAAGAAGTACTTGCTATTATATCTCCATTCAACCACTATCAGGTATCCTAGCTTCTGACACTGACCTTGGCTGCTTTTTTATAGAGAGCCTGACTTTTCTTGGTTTTGTTGTATCATCTGTCCAGCAGTCATAGCTCTAGTTGAAATACCCAACTTGAGTGACTTTTCTTAAGTTATGTCCCTAGGTTCTAGGTACCAGAAACAGAGAGAGTCCTCTATAGCTTATTGTCTTTTTAAGCATAATTTTTAGTTCAGGGCACAGAAAATTAAAATGCCATGTGTAGCCTAAAACTCGAGTAGAATAAAAACAGCAGTTGTAACTTATATTCAGTCACTCTGACTTTGAGTTTGTTTCTTCTTCTGGAAAACAAGAATGAAGACAAGTATCCTACATGTCTCTTTCAAGGTGATTGTGAAGATCAAATATAATAGGATAGACAAATAATGAATTGTAAAATGAAATATTACCATTGGAGGCTCAGAATGGAGGTATTTTACCCAAGAAAAAGCTGGAAGGAGCCAAAGAAAGAGGACAAATGGAAATTCCTATTTTGAATTCTTAATTCTTAGAATGATTACTACACCATAAAAGTGCATGAAGAACTGGGTGTTGGTGGCTCATACCTGTAATCCTAGCTACTCAAGAGGTTGAGATCTAAAGATTGTGGCTTGAAGCTAGCCCCAGCAGAAAAGTCCCAGTGAGACTCATATTTCCTGTTAACCACTCAAAAACTAGAAGTGGTGCTGTGGTTCAAATGGTAGTGTGCTAACCCGGAGTACAAGGCAGCCCAGGGGCAGTAGCCAAACCCCAAGTTCAAGCTCCACAAAGGAAAAGAGTGACTAAGGTAGAAGACCCCGAAGGAAACCATACAATCTTCTCAACACAGCCATACACTGGAGCATACATTATAAAGGTGGGAAAACTGTAGTTGAATGAACTCTAAGAATCCACCCAGTGATATTAATCCAATTTATCTGGGCTTGAGATTAAAGCCAAGTGTATAGCCTTGGATTCTTAGTTACAAATAACAGACTTCAAATACTGCTTAGCTGTATTAAAAAAAAAAGATATGGAGGAGCCTTAATAGGCCAGGCATGAAATGATACCCTGAGTTACAGCACTGAATCAGTTTAGCAGTCCTGCTATTCGTTAGTTACTAGAAACTCCTGTAGCTAGAGCAACCCAGTAACAACATTAGCAGTCTAAGGGCTGAAATCATTATATGCCCAGGACCATAGCTGCAGGAGTCAAAAAGGTGAACACTTGTTTGTTGTGAAGGGAAGAAATTTAATTTTTCTACCAAGATAGTAAATTTCCTAAACTCTGGGAAGTGTGTCAAGATTCTGGTCATTAGAAAGATCTTGTTGTTCGCTGAGTTTCTATTGCCTAGAATCATACATACCACACAATAAGTATTGGGCAGAGGATTTAGTCTAATTATAAAGTCTATGCCCGTAGTTACTATACTATGTCTTGTCCTTGATAACTTCTAGCACAAAGTATACTTGCAAAGTAATGAAACTATATAACATCTTTATCCCATATAACACTTTTTTATGCATACTACTTATTTGTCCAACAAACTAATGGTTGTAGTTTATGACTATGATTTCTTTTTTTTTTTTTTTTGGCCAGTCCTGGGCTTTAGCTCAGGGCCTGAGCACTGTCCTTGGACTTTCTCAAGGTTAGAGCTGTACCACTTGAGCCTCAGCATCACTTCCAGCTTTATTCTATGCATGTGGTACCAAGGAATCGAACGCTGGTCTTCATGCATGCTAGGCAAGCACTCTACCACTAGGCCAAACTCCCGGCCCCATGACTATGATTTCTACGGAGTATGTCTGTTTTGTTTACCAATGGATCTCCCATTTTATTTGCTGGGTGATTGTGACAGTGGCTCAGTATGTAGCCCAGATTGGCTTCCAATTTGTGATTTTCCTGACTCATCATCCCCTTAAACACTGAGATTACGGGCATGCAGCACTGCTCTGGCCCCATACCACATGTGGTTAATATAGCAATTGTGAAAGAAATGACCAGACTGACACAAATAAATTTAGCAGATCACCAGGATATGTATATAGGTTGATCTAATAGATTAATAGACTAATGGGGAGAGAGGTGGTGTTAAGGGGAACTTGAGCATCTGCTTGAATGGTAGCTATCAGTTAGTGAATGTGGAGGGGCATGCAGACTCTGGAAGGAAGATCATCAGTTTAAGTCTTGCCGAGTTTGTGATTCTGAAACACAAATGTGGGGCTGCTAAATAGATGGAGCTGGAATTTAGGAGTAATGTCTGGAATGGGGTATAAATTTGGGAGATGTCAGCATCTAGCTAGAAACTGAAATTATGTAGACATGTAACCATTTAATACATACACTTAAATTACTCTAAGGATATTTAGCTATAAAGTTATATACTTGTGTGACCATTCAGACAGTAGAATTAATTATTGGTAACATTCAAGATTAAAAAAGATGGAATATCAGCCTGAAACATTTGCTGGTTAATGTTCATCGAAAGGGCAGAGATCACCCACAGGAGGTTGGAATAGTTTAATTCCCAAGTGAGTCTGCCTGCCAGGACAAATATAAACACAGAATCAGTGATGTGTCTGTGTGACAGTTCCTCCTGCTGTGTCATTAGACTATCAGACAGATGTTTGCCTTGGTGCAGGCATTCCCTTCATGTTAACACCGCGGGAAGAATGCAAAGCAGAGAGCGGAAGTGTTGAGCTGAGACAGGGCCCTGGGTGGGTGAGGAAGCTTTCAGGATTGCTCCGAGGGAGACTGAGTTTATTGCTACCCTAAAGAACAGTAGACATGGGCCAGAGAACACCCCATTTCCTTTCTACTCTCTCTGAAAAGTGTTTTCAAGGATCAAAGCAATCAAGAGGTTATCAATGGACCCTGGCAACCCTCCCTGCCTGGGAATGGGCCAAGAGCACTGATGTGGCAGAGTCTTTGTGCTTTGTGTGACACTTCCTGCCACGCTGATTAAGAGAGAAAGGTGTGGAGTTCAAATCCTACTCACTAATCTATGGACAGCCTTTGACAGATTCTTTTTTTTCATTTTTATTGTAATGTATAGAGGAGTTACAGTTATAGTTACCAGATAGACGGTACATTACTTCTCACGCATTGATACCCCTTCTCATGTTTTTGTCCTCATTTCCCTCCCCCAATCCTTCTCAATCATCTTGTTTCTCCTGCTTCCCTTTCCTATTTCAAATAAACAAATAAACATATATACAATATACCAGGTAACAAAGTCAGATATGAGATTAGCCAAAGGGCAAAGAAAGAGAAGAGAAATAGCATAGTACATTAAGAACAACAGATTCTTTATTCTTTTTGAACCCCATCCTGCTGGAAGAGACAGTGGGAGTCAGTGAAGCACAGTAGATGCTGTTGATGACAAATTTGAATCCAGTTTACCACCCTGTTAGATGGAGATCCTGGGTAGGTTTTAGATATGAAGGTGATGAGATCTTATTTGCCATTAAGAAGTACCTCCCTGCTGCCCTAGGTGAGTTAGAGTAGACATCAGGGGACTAAATAAGTGATTATTGCACTATTCCTAACATGGATGATGACGTTCAAATGAAGGTAGAAATGAGGTAAAATAGCAAGGTAATGGAGGGGGCTTCTAAGTTGTTGTAAAGGTTAGTGCTAAGTAGGAGCGTAATAAATGATAGCTAATGTGAGCTGGGACTTCAGTGGTAAAGTGACTGCTTAGTAAACATAAGGCTGAGTTCAGATTCCATTATCATTTAAAAGGCAGTTGCTGATGTAATAATCATCAGTATAATCACTAACTTCATTCTTTTTTTTCTTTTTTATTGTGATTATTAGAAGGGTTACATTATATTCACCAGATAGAAGGTACATAACTTCACAAACACTGAATACCCTTTCTCATGACATGGTCCCCATTTCCCTCCCACCCTCCCCCCACTCATCTTGATTTCCTCCCTTCCCTATCCAATTTCAAAAAACCAATTAAGCACATATAAAATATATCAGATAACAAGGTGAAATATTGTAACAATAACTAACTTCATTCTCATGCATCAGTTTCATAAATATATTTGAACATATAGGATGATATATACTATTTATTTATTTAGTGCTAGTCCTGAGGGGAGAGGTGGGGGAGGGAGTTGAACTCAAGACCTGGATGCTGTTTTTGCGATTCTTTCTCTCAAGGCTAGCACTACCACTAGAACTACAGCACCACCTCTGGCTTTTTCTGAATAGTTTATGAAATGATTTTTTCTTTAAAAAAGAAATGTCTCATGGACTTTCTACCCTGGATGCTTTTGAACTGTGATCCTCAGATCTCAGCTTCCTAAGTTTCTAGGATTACAGGTATGAGTCACCAATGTCTAGCTTTTAATCATTTATTAATTATTTAGCCAACTACTATGAAGCATTTATTGTGCTTGGCAATTCTCTCAAAGTTCCTTTAGAGAAACATAAGCAATGGAAGATACAAAGAGTTTGCTCTCAGAACTGAAGAAGCCAAGTCCCAGATCTACCATCAGAAAGTTGGAGACCCAAAAAGCTTATGGTGTAGTTAACAGTCTTAAGCTATAGACCCAAGAAGCAGAAGAGCCCATTAATATGGGTTTCAGCTTGAGTCTAAGCCTAAAAGCAGAAGATTGATTCCAAGGTGGGAAGATAGTGAGAACACATTACTCCTTACTCTTGTTTTGTTTCATTCAGCAAACTGTTTTCCCCAGTTGCCCAGATCAAATGTGAATCTCACCCAGAACTCTATTACAAGCACCCAGAATAATGTTAACCAGATATATGGGTCTCCTGTGGCCCAGTCAAGTGAACATACAACATTACAGTGCTTTACCTACAATGGCTCTTAATACTTCTCTACTTTATCAAAAGGGAACTGGTGGCTCAGAGGTGTCATGAGACTAGTAGGTAGTGGAGCTTGATTTCAATCCCATATAGTCTGAGTTAATAGTAAATCAGATATAAAATGACTCTTAAATTTTGTGGGTGACTGGCTGTTTTTCCCAGTGTCTGGCTGAATTCTTCTGCCTGGGGACTGAAGTGAGCTTCTGTGCAAAACTCTACTGTGACTCCTTTACACGCCAGAGTCATGAGTACATTTGATCTAGTGGGCATTTGGATTAAAAGTGTCTTGGGAAACATCTTGTAGTTCCCTCGAGGGCATTTTTTCACCTTCAATCAGAACTTACTCATGAAATAAAAAATTAAAAAAATAAAATTAAACATTGCCTGACTGTTGAGTTGCCAAGAGCCCAATTAATCAGAGTCAAACTTTACAATACTAAGTCATGTTGCAATGCACACTGGAGGAAGCGTGATAAGAAAACACAGCCTAGGATGTGCCTATTCTAATTGGCAGTGAGAAAAGAGCTGGGGAACAATAGATTGAGGGTGCCAACTCTTTCACAGTTCTCACTAAATCAAGTCCTCCCCCCTCCATCCGGAATGCTTTACTCTCCTTTTGACCCACCCATAATTACCTTTGGGATTTGGCTGAAATTTTAGCCCCTGTTCCCACTTAACATCAGTGGGTTTAGGTTTGATGGATTGGATCATTAATTCCTCACTTCTCCATTGTTGGGTGTCAGCTACTTTGCTGGCTGCTGAGACCACAGTGGTAAGCTGGGTACCATTCCTGGCCTTTCAAAGTTCAGATCTCTCTGTGATGGTGGAAATATTCTATGTTGGATCATTTAATGTGGACTCTGAGTGCTGAAATACTCAATAGCACAACTGAAGAAGCAGATTTATACATTTTTAAATTTCAATTGAAAGAGTCACATGGGTTTAGTGGCTGTGTGGTGGGAACACAAGTCTAACATGCATAACCAGTAACAATGAAAGGACTGTCACAAAGTCTTCAGTGACTGTGACAAATCTGTATGTAGCTGAATGAGGGAATTAAGATGGGCTGTTCAAATCTTCAGGACAGGGTCCATGTTGTTTAGGAGAGAGTTATAATGAGCCTCTAGACTCAGATATCTGGGTTCTAATTGAGCTGTTGAACTCCAGATAGGGAGTTCGGGGCCGTACTAGGGCAGTGATGAAGGGAACTGGCAAGGAGGTAACTTCAAGTTCTAGACAACTTCTCACTAGCACGCATGAGGACGTCTGTGCATCTCATTTGGTGGGGCTGTCCTTGCTGAAGGTCACTTCTTGTTGTACCTGCTGCACTGGCCATGCCTCTTGCTCACTGAGAGCTAAAAATGAAATCTTTTCATCTTCTTTTGGTGATTTATATTTGTGCACATTATTTAGTGGAAGTGGAAAATTTGTGGAGGAGTCACAAATCTCATCATGCTGCATGTCAGGAAAATGGTGAGTATGCAAATATTCTTTTTTTCATATATTTTTATTGTAATTAATAGAAGGGTTACATGATATTTGCCAGATAGATGGTGCATTAATTCCCATACATTGATATCCTTTCACATGTCTTGGTCCCCATTTCCCTCCCCCCCATCCCTACCCCTCATCTTGTTTTCCCCCCTTCCCTATCCAATTTCAAATAACCAAATACAAATATATCCGATATATCAGGTATGTTACCGGGAACCACTTCTGGTTTCCTGCTGTTTAATTGAAGATGAGAGTCTCATGGTCTCTTATGCCAGGGCTGGCTTTGAACCTCGGTCCTCAGAGCTCAGCCTCCTGAGTAGCTAAGATTACAGGCGTGAGCTACTGGTGCCCAGCTTGCTGTGAATGTTGTCCTAGGTTAATATTGAACTTCAGATCAACAGTTCGATACCATGATTCCATTGTACCATTGAGATGGAGGTTTATAATTTCTCCATATTATAAACCAATATCTAATGAATATATAGGTTTCCATGCATGTATATTGTGTTATAAGAAACAAAGTCCCCCCCCCCAAAGAAACAAAGTCCCTGCATCTATTGAGACAATCATGTGATTTTTGTCCTTGCTCCTGTTGATGTGTTGAATTATATTAATTGATTTGTGTATGTTGAACCAGCTTTGCATCACTGTGATGAATCCTGTTTGATCATAGTGTATGATGTTTTTGATGAATTGTTGAAGACGGTTGGCCAGTATTTTTTTTGAGAAGTTTTGCATCAATATTCATCAAAGAAATGAGTCTATAGTTCTCTTTCTTTGATGAATCTCTGTCTGGTTTGGGGATGAGGGTTAGACTGGCTTTGTAGAATGAGTTTGGCAAAGAGCCCTCGTTTTCAATTTCGTTGAAGAGCTTGAGGAGTATTGGTGTGAGCTCTGCTTTGAAGACCTTATAGAATTCAGCTGTGAATCCATCTGGCCCTGGGATTTTCCTAGATGCAAGTTCTCTTATTGCCATTTCTATTTCAGTGCTTGAAATAGGTCTGTTTAGTTGGATTAGGTCTTCTTGGTTGAGTGTGGGTATGTTAATATTGGCTAGGAATTGATCCATTTCATCTAGATTCTCAAATTTGTTGGCATAAAGGTTTGAAAAGTATTCCCTCATGATACTCTGGATCTTGGTAATTTCTGTCATATTACCATTCTCATCTATGATTTTGTTTGTATGTGCTCCCTTCTTTTTTTGGTAAGGTTTGCTAAGGGTCTGTCAATTTTGTTAATTTTTCAAAGAACCAACTCCTTGTTTTGTTGATTCTTTTTATAGTTTTTTGGACTCCAATTCATTTAATTCTGCTTTGATTTTAATAATTTGCTTCCTACTACTGGGATTAGGGTTGGTTTGTTGCTCTTTTTCCAGGAGCTTAAGGTGACACATTAATTTGTTGGTTTGTGATTTTTCCAATTTGTTATTGTATGTGCTCAGAGCTATAAATTTTCCTCTGAGTACTGCCTTTACTGTGTCCCAAAGGAGCTGGTATTTTGTGTGCTCCTTTTTGTTAAATTTCATAAACTGTTGAATTTCTGTTCTGATCTCCTCGATGACCCATTGGTGATTCAACAATATGTTATTCAATCTCCATGAGTTACAGGGTTTTCGTTGATGGAGACTGGTGTTCAGTTCCAATTTGATGCCCTTGTGGTCTGAGAGAATGCAGGGAATAATTTCAATGTTTCTGAATCTGCACAGGTTTGTTTTATGCCAATTCCCAAGCTCCTTAGCTGATTCAAAACTTTGGCAAGGTAGCAGGGTATAAAATTAACCCTCAAAAATCAACTGCCTTCCTATATCCCAACAGTGAGAGGAACGAGGCAACAATCAGGAAAGCAACTCCTTTTGCAATAGCCTCAAAGAAAATAAAGTACCTAGGAATTAACTTAACTAATAATGTAAAGGACCTTTTTGATGAAAACTTTAAAACCCTGAAAAAGAAAATTAAAGCAGAAGTGAGGAAATGGAAAAACCTCCCATGCTCCTAGATTGGAAAAATCAACATCGTGAAAATGACAATCTTGCCAAGGGTTATCTACAAATTCAACACAATACCCATCAATATTCCAATGTCATTCTTTAAAGAAATAGAAGAGGCAATCCAAAATTTCATATGGAATAATAAAATACCCCATATAGCAAAAACATTTCTTAGCAGAAAGAACAGCACAGGAGGAATTTCAATACCAAATGTTAGACTCTACTACAGAGCTATAGTGACCAAAACAGCTTGGGACTGGCACAAGGACAGGCCTGAAGACCCATGGAATGGAACTGAGGACCCAGATATTAAATCACAGACCTATGGCCACCTAATCTTTGATAAGGGAGCCAAAAAATAGAATGGAAGAAAGACAGCCTCTTCAAGAAGTGTTGCTGGCAGAACTGGTTAAGCACCTGCAGACAACTAAAGTTGGATCCTTCTTTGTCACCTTGCACCAGGATTAACTCCGAATGGATCAAAGACCTCAAGGTAAAAGCCAATACACTGAAAACTTTACAAGAAGGAATAGGAGATATACTAGGTCTCTTTGGCACAGGTTGAAACTTTCTTAATAAGGACCAAGAATCACAACAAATCAGAGAAAGGCTGGATAAGTGGGGCTGCATTAAACTGTAGAGCTTTTGTCTGGCAAAGGACATAGCTAACAAATTAACTAGAAAGCCTACAGAGTGGGAGAAGATCTTCACTAACCATACAGCGGACAAAGGCCTTATATCTAAAATATATCAACAGCTTAAAAAATTGAATCACTCCAAAACTAAGCTCCAAAGTAACAACCATCCCATTAAAAGATGGGCCAAAGACTTAAAGAAAGTCTTCTCTGAAGAAGAAATAAGAATGACCTACAGACACATGAAGAAATGCTCAATATCTTGTTTTCCCCTGTTCCCTATCCAATTTCAAATAACCAAATACAAATATATCCGATATATCAGGTAACAAAACAAGATGAGGGGTGGGGGTGGGGGGGAGGGAAATGGGGACCAAGACATGTGAAAGGGTATCAATGTATGTGAATTAATGCACCATCTATCTGGCAAATATCATGTAACCCTTCTATTAATTACAATAAAAATATATGAAAAAAAAGAAATGCTCATTATCTCTCACCATAATAGAAATGCAGATCAAAACAACTCTAAGATTCCACCTCACTCCAGATAGAATGGCCAGGATCAAAAAATCTAATAACAACAGATGCCGAAGAGGATGTGGCCAGGAGGGATCACTACTACACTGCTGGTGAGAGTGCAAACTTATTCAACCATTATGGGAAGCAGTATGGAAGTTCCTCAAAAGACTAAACATAGAGCTCCCCTTGACCCAGCAATTCCAGTACTTGGCATTTACCCAACCGTCCAGAAACAAGGACATACTAATCAACTATCACAATGATGATCATTGCAGCACTATTACCCTTAGGAAGATATGGAACCAACCTAAATGCCCGTTGGTTAATGATTGGATCAACAAGATGTGGTATTTACACACAATGGAATTCTATGCTGCTGTCAGAAAGGACAACACAGCCCCATTTGTAAGGAAATGGAAAGACTTAGAAAAAATCATATTAAGTGAAGTAAGCCAGACTCAATGGAACATAGGCTCAATGGTTTCCCTCATTTGTCATAATCAGTAGAAACCTTGTGCTCTCCTGGCAGAGATTCACAGTAGAACAAAATCTAGATATATAAGGTCATATAGCATGACCCTAAATGTAAGGACCTCCAGGATATAGAAACAAAAGTCATGTAATGAGTGATTGTTGTCCTTAATGTACTGTGTTATCTCTCCTCTCTTTTGCTGTCCCTTTGTTATCTCATATTGTTACAATATTTCATCTTGTTATCTGATATATTTTATATATGCTTGATTGGTTATTTGAAATAGGATAGGGAAGGGGGGAAATCAAGATGAGTGGGGGGAGGCAGGGTAGGAAATGGGGACCATGGCATGAGAAGGGGTATCAATGTTTGTGAAGTAATGCACCTTCTATCTGGTGAATATAATATAACCCTTCTATTAATTACAATAAAAATATATGAAAAAAGAAACAAAGTCACAAAGTAGGAAATTTCAGTGTCAAAATACATTTCAAATGTTTTCCTAAAGCATACTCTTTTTTTTCCTCATTCAAAGCCTACCCTTTCCCCATTGCCTTTCTCCAAACTAGTTACTATTTCATAATCAATGGATATGTGTAATTATTTATTTTTTATTTATAATAATTCCTCAGGGTTGCATTTTTCTATCTTTTTATTTTTTATCTTATCAGATTACCCATTACTGCCTTTTCTATTACCATGCCCAAAATTTTCTTATTTGATTTATGTAAGTTCTTTATAATTTCTATTTAATCATTTCTTGAATTACCTATGTGAAAACATACCCTTTATTTGAAGTGTGGAGAATAGTATTAAAATCCATACATGATAAGATTATTTAAAATAAAGAGATGTTTGAAGTAATTTAGGAAAGACTCCTTTCAAGAGTCTATAATAATTGAGGATTTAAGTTTTGGCTTCCCAGAACCCAAGGCAAAAAGGCACTGATGACACCAGAGTCCTTGTAGTTTGCTGAAAGAAAAGATGGAAGATCTCACCTACTTCCCCCAACCCCTCCTGCCTCTGCTGCCCCCCACCCTTTCTTTCTGTCAGAATTTCCTCTCTTAATTCCTGGAAGAATCCTCATGAAGAATCTGTAAGTGACATGAAGACAAATCCAGACTATGTGGGTTCTGTGTCCTGCACAGTTTGCATGTGAGAGAATCTAGGGACTGAGCCAGCTTTATCCTGGCCACAGCCCCT
Organism: Megascapheus bottae; assembly: GCF_031878675.1. Taxonomy (NCBI): domain Eukaryota; kingdom Metazoa; phylum Chordata; class Mammalia; order Rodentia; family Geomyidae; genus Megascapheus; species Megascapheus bottae. The sequence continues at coordinate 84,828,203 of NC_143510.1, forward strand.
GATTGTATCGTCCAAAAGGGCCACAGCGTGTGCTTGAGGCCCCTGGGTCACACGAACAGAAGAATGAAGACCAGGGAAGGGTGCTTGGGTTGCTCTAAGGCTTAGCCATGAAATCCTGGATTTTTAGCCCTGAAAATCAGAAAAGATGAGTTCCAGACTTACCTTTACTCCTTTGTGCTGTGTATTCTTGGATGGCTTATAAGCTCTGCTGGTCAGGTGATCCACATTGTTAAGCTATTAAATCCATAACTCTTCCTTACCAAGGAAGCTGCATTTGATCTGCACTTGGATCCTTGTTTTCAGTTTCCAAAGTTTAAGCTTTGCCTCACCTACCACCTATGATGTCCTGCACCATTACATGGGGTCCCTCAGACTCTGTCCCCGTAGCCTTATCACCCTTGGCTCTTCCTTAAAAGTCTCCAATGACTTCCTTATGTCTTAAGGGTAAATATTAAAATTGTTAATAGGCCATATTGGTTTCCACTGTCCTGTGACAAATCTCCCTGTGTTCCCATGATGTTTCTATGTTGGAATTCTGGGCCTGTGGAGGCTGAGTTTTCTGATGGGGGTTTCAGGAGGTTACAATCAAGGTGTTAGCTAGGGCAGCATTGGGGGATTGTGGGAAGGAGAAGCATGCTGGTAGTCCTCCTGGGAGGCATGTTGGCCACCTAGTGGACAACTGTATCACCCAAGGTTACGCCCCTTGGCCTGCAGTGGACAGTGAGATATGGACCACCTCAGTGCAGCCTGTTTCTTATTTGCATGCGGCCACGTGGCCTGTCCACCTCAGCTGCATGAGGAAGGCCAGATGCCTGGACTGAGTCCGGAGACCCAGAGGAGCGTGGTGAGGCTGGATTAGTGCCCTTGGCTCTGATTTTCTGGGAGAAGCCAGAAAGGATACTATCCAGGCTTATTTGACCTATAGGAGCCAAAGTAGCTCCCCAATCCTCCATGAAGGAAAACAGCCTTGGAAAAATTGCAAGAGGAAGGAGGTCAGGAGTGCCTCTCACAGGAGCAAGATGGGGCTCCAAAATACGATGCAAATGGGGTTTTCCTTGGGGCCTGAAGTGAGTATCTTTAGGGCTAGAAGAAAAATTAGAAGATATTTGAAAGCTTCCAGCTGTTAGCTTCCCTTGTCAGGAGAGAAACCGAATTCACCCCTGGAGTAAAGCTGTTCTTTTATTCAATGAAAGGCACATCTACAAAGGTTGTGTTTAACTCCACCTTTGGTATAGGGAAGTTTGAGACATAGTCGTTCAACAGGACAGCTAAAAGTAGTCTACATCACCATGTCAAATAGTTGCAACTGGAAAGCATTAGAAGCTTGAGGGGAGTTGGAGACTTGGATCTGGATACTGTGGATAGTGGGCTGGCTCAGCACAGTGGAGGCACAGGGCAGGATTGGAAGAGGTGGCCTTGATTGTGGGACCAGAACAGTGACATCTGATCTGGTCCTTATCCCATGGGAATCAGTGAAGTGTGCCAGGAAATTTGATGTTGGCGAACTGAAGAAAGTCATTCTGAAAAAGAAAAAATGTTGTAGAAAGAGGCCAAAAGGTTAAGAATAAGCAGATAGATAATTAAATCAGGAAAGGCAGAAACCCACGCAGACCCTGCAATGCAGAAGCAGAGGTCTACAGCGCTTCCTGTTAAGATAAACCAGGGCCTGGGCTTACTCATCCAGGCCCCCTGGTTCAAGCTGCCTGCGTCTCTCTGTTCAAGCTCCAATTCCAGGCAGTCAGAATCTGTTTGCCCATTTTTAGCTAAAGTATTTCTATTTCTGGATCAGTAGGCGACCTGAGACACGTTGTGACACTAGCCTGCTGGCTGGGACAGCTACTCCAACTTGACTTTCTTGTGGCAAATCATGAGTTGAATTTTGTTCAAATGACTTTTGCACTTGGTGGAAATAAGGGGAAGGACAACTATGTATTACCAATGGCTCTCCAAACTTTTACAATTGGAGTCACTGTTTGGAAGTATTGAGAGGGGCCACTAACCCAGTTTAGGCACTTTCAGTGAAAATGGGATACCAGAGTCCAGGACCAAAGATTAAGTATAGGTGCAAAGGGAATGGTAGCTGCTGTAACAAATGATCTCTATGGCTCAGTGATGCCATGGAATGGCTGATGTGATTGGTGTGGGAGTGGCTTGAACTTCATCTGTTCTCTAGATCAATCATCACGTAGGCCTTTAGGATCCTTTTTTTCAGTCAGAAATGGAGAAATAAGGAAGGAAGGATCACCTGGTTCCTAACCTAAGCACTTGCAGTAGAAGTAGCTGGTGAACTTGCCTTCATCTTCCTCCAGTGAGCTCTAGTCACATGATTCACCTGGATGCAAGATGTTTGGAAACACAGTTGTTAACATGGAGGCCACAGGTACAGGTAACTTTACACTATCAAAGGCAAAAAGGCCTTAGCTAAAAGAAAGGACATTCTGAAAAGGCCTCAAAATAAGAAAAAGTAGTCCCCACTAGGAGTTAAGTAGAGTTACCAGATTTATGTCCGTTATTGTAAATAAAAACACAGATCTTATAGGCAATTTTTGAATTTTAGGTGTTTAAGTAGTAATTTAGGAAACCAATGTCTCGAGTACTGTATGAGGTATAATAAAAATTATTCATGATCTGAAATCTGTGTATAACGCAGTTTCTTCTCTTGTATCCTATCTCTGGGGAAAGAGTTAATACTTCAGGATGACTGGAGGGTCTGTTTGGTGAGTGAGGATTGAGGATCTTGGGGCACAAACCAAGCTGGAGAAATTTCTTCCAAATCCTGTTGAGATATTTACCCTGATCAGAGAGGAAAAGTCATTGAAACATTTTAAATGGAAGGAGAGCTTGAGACACACTCAGACCCACTTTTTGGGAGACTCTAGGAGATAAAGAAGGTTGATTATAGACAAGGCATGGGTAATCCATCCAGTCAGTGCCAAACCCAGGTCTGTAACCTGAGCACAATGATCCATGAGTTTTGCAAGATGCTTAGAAGCACTTTGGAATAACTGAGATAACATTAGGTTGGGAGACCTAGGGGCCAGTGTTGAGTATCTGGGTAGACTTTAGACCTTCTCAAGCTCACTAGGCAGATCTGCAGACCCCAGGACACCACCTGCTCTAGAATGAGCATTCTCTGCCTGTGTTTCTATATTCTTTACCCTTCTAGATTCTCAAACACTGGAAGTCTGAATGTCTGACAATGTCTGCTTGGATCTGGCATTTCTACAATTGTCAGACTTGCACCGTGTATTTTTTCCATCAACAGTTTGGCCCTATCAGTTCCAGTTGCCATAGGAAAATCCATCACGTTAAGCTGAAAGAAATCACACCTGCCAGGCCCAAGCTGTTTATCTCAATGATTCCCTACTTCTAACGCATAAACAGGGGACTATTTATTTTCCTTCCTGACATACATAAGGCTGTTAAAAGTCTGAGTGTGCTGGCAGTTTACATGAAGCCAACCTTAATTGCATACTACGGTGCCATAAAAGGAGGATCAGGGCCTCATTAGCTAGGGACCAATTTTACATTTTTCTCCTCTGACCCAAACTGTTTAAAAATGTGGGGTACTATCTCATCCCCACCAGACATAAATTTCAATGCTGTCAAGATGCCCTTGCCGACTTCCAATATTTTTCTCCTGCCTGAAAACGTTTAGTGTGTTAAGTAGGGGCTGCAGAAAGGATATGTTATGTCTCCCCTGTTCCCCCCCCCCCACACCCCCGGCCAACTGGATGAAAATCTGTCTCTTACATACAGCATAGCTTGAGGTGAGCAGTGGGTATGATTCTGATGATTTTTTAAAAAAATGATGTTAAGATTCATCAGAGATATTTTCAGCTCTCCTTCTGGAGAAATTTCATGGCCTTCCTGGCATCTAGGGGACACGTATACTATGATAGGCACGCTGCCATTAATACATTTCCATATCTAGAATCTCATTGCAACTCTTATGTCCATCATTCCATGTCCTTGCCTTGTTGGACACCAGGACCAAAGCTCCATCTCTTGACTCCTGCATTGGATGGGAAATTCCGGGGCTGGAAAACATCACTCAGTATCCCCTCCTCTGTTTGAGCACCCCTTTTCTCTTCAGCGTTTTCTCAGGTATTAGGATGATTCTCCTTCCTTTTCTACTGCCAGTGATACCATCGTTTCTGTCTAGGCTCCTTCTGGCAGCTCCCAGAATTGTAGATAGGCCTCCTCCTCATCTCTATATTCCACTTGGCCACTGGGCCCCAAGGCAGCTCTGCCTGTGCCCAGCATCTAACTTTTTTTTTGTGCCATTAATGACTGTGCCTCCACTGGAGGTCCCCAAGATAGATGCACCTGGAGCACAAAGGAGTCTTCTGGGTCAGCCATTTTCTTCTCCTGTCTCTTTCTTTCTCCTGATATCCAGCAGAGCTCTTACCTGCCCTTGGTGTGAGATTTGAGTAAAGATTTCACATGTTCTATCTTCACATTTACAGGAATGGAGAGTGATTACGCCGCCTGTGTCAGGCATTGCCCTAGTGCGTTTCACATGATAACTCATTCAGTCTTCAGAATTACAGTAGAGGATGGGTTTTGTGTTTGTCTCTATTGAGAAACCCAAAGTCACTCTACCCAGAAATGGTAGTGTCCTGTCCAATGACAAACACCCTGCCATATGCCTGACCATACACACCATTCTATTTCACACTTCTCAGATAAAGCTAGGGGTGCTGGAAGAGTAGCTGTTAGCAACGCTAATGGATTAGTCAATGTCAGGCCATTCACTGGAGAGCTCTTTGAGAGAGGTAATATGGTACCCATTGATGAAATCATTGCAGCCAAGGGAGGTTGAAAACCTTCCAGTCAGCTCTCTTAACTGGAGGTATTTGGAACCAAGAAAGTGTTTCTCACTCTGGCACCCACGTCTTATTTGATATATACTACTTCCATTGCTGGGGGAGAATACCCTGGGCTCCTATCAACAGAGCGGCTCACTGAGAAGCTAAGATTCTCTAGACTGTTAAGGATGCGAGAAGATTGCCTAGGCTGATTCCACAACCCGGCTACTGTGAATAGCACTGCGATGAAGATGCATACATAGGTGTCTGGATGGTAGATTGACTTGGATTTCTCCAGATATGGGTGGTGCCATTATTTAATCATATAACAAAGTTCTACTTTTAGCTTGTGTGAGAAACCTCCATACTGATTCCATAGTGGCTGGATGAAAGGAGAGAGACAAATAGAGAAGCTATTCTGCCATGATGGGGGAAACCTAAGAGAAATGGGTGTTCTGATGCCGTGACGTGCCCTTTCTGATCCTGCCTAGTAGTAATGGACTCTGAGAGGGAGGAAGCTGTGGAGACTCAACAATGTACCCAAACTGGGCTAAGAGCTCTCAGTCCCATGTGGCAGCAAACTGGGTAGAAGGGAGGTAGCTCTGGAGGCCTTGTTGGTATCTACAGTAATGCTCAGGTGGGGAAGCTTGTTTCTTGCCATAGAAGGCAGGGCCAACCACCACCATACTCTCCACAGCCCAAGTTCCCCACTGCTTAAACTACTTAACGAGTCCATGTCTATCCTTCCCTTTCTCCATGACCCTTTCTTGTGGCCATCACATCTGATAGCAAGATGATCCCAGGCTCGGTAGTGTTCTTGTTCATTGCCTCCTAGTCCTCAGAGTAGCTCATTCTGGAAGAATAATTCCCCACAGTGTGGCACCTCACTCTGGTACTGTGACGAGTGAGAAGCTCCACTATGGATTTCATCTTGAATGCTGGCCTGTGACGCATCTAATCCCACAACTAGATTTGAGGCCTGTGGGCTCTACAGTTTTCCTTCATCTAGGATTGTCATCTGTTGTCACCAGGGCTACTGGGGACTTGTGGTTGTGGCTTTGGCTCCCCCTTGCCCTTCGACATCAAGGGTTGGAGCTGTGGAGTCTTTTTTACACTTCTCCACATACCTTTTATATTTCCCTGTACAGTTAGCTATTCTGGATTCTAGATGCCCTCCATTTTTCTCACTCCTTTTTCACCCCGATTCTCCTCATCCATGGAGTCACATAGAGGAAACTTCTAGTCTGCCTTCTTACCCTGGAACTCCAGGCCTTGGGTTTAATCTTCTTCAAACATATCATGAACTAAGTAATTCTAAGGGCAGGCCTTAACATTGCTATTTCAAAAATGTTGAAATCTGATACTGAGAGATGTAAATCACAGAACAGTATCGCAACAGTAGACAGATTTTATGATATATGGAAGTGTGTACAACATATCCAATCAGTCTTGCATATCTGTGGATTCTGTATCTGTGGATTTAACCAACTTTGGACGGAAAGAATTTGGGGAGAAATACATCTGTATGAACCATGTGCAAAGTTTTTTTTTTCCCCTCTGGTTATTCCCTAAATAATATAGCATAGCAATCACTTACATTGTACTAGATATTATAAAGAGATGATTAAAAGTGTATAGGAGAATGTGCATAGGTAATATGCAAATAT